>NC_086114.1:39995000-41373750 GCF_963921235.1 Mobula hypostoma
CACTAAGGAGTGACCTCAACATGGTCAGCAAGCCTAGTGAAAAGGGTAGTGCCATTGTCGTTTGGTGAACTGACCTCTCCCTCACAGATACTGAACTAGCAGCTCCCTGACAACTCCAAATCTGCCTTGTGGCGGGTGGGATGGTGAAGGAGATGTATGTGCTAGGGTTAGAGTTAGTAAGATGTGGGCATGTCATGTTGCTGCCGGAAGCAGCATAGCATACCCACAACATACTAATGTTAACCCTAACCATAGGGTTGCAGGTTTCTTTCAGCACAATCCTCACTGAATTGATTTGATGCAGACAATGTATTTCACTATAAGTTTTAATGCTTCGATGTACATGTGATAAATAATGTAAATCTTTAATCTTCATGCTTTTTTAAATTTTGGGACCAAGTCTCCACCACTGAACTTGAAGTTATTGTTATTGACTTCATTCCGTCTGGAGATCTTCCCTCTGTAGCCTCCACCTTGCAGACGTACAAACACACACAGAGCCCACGTCTAACTCTCTCTATGTGTAAGCCTTCCATTTCACCTTTCTCCTGTTCATTTACAACTATAGTGATGCTGCTCCCTGCTCTCCATCACATGTTATGGACAACTACAGCTACAGATCTTGTTTCCTATAAGCTGTCCATTCAAGACCCCCAGATTTTGTGCTTGTCATCATGATATTTCCCAGACCAGTGCTTCTGAGATGTCTTCCTTTTTTCTGAGTCCCACTACAGTTCCCACATCTCTGCTCCCACCCAAGTACAAGAATAAGTTTGCCTTGTCTCACCTTCCACTAGCTTCTATAAGTTATGGACATGCAATGTTCCTCAGTAAGTTACACCATCTCCAATGCGACAGACCTCCCTTCCCTTTCCCTTTCTGCACTCCAAATGAATCATCCTTTCCAGAACTCCCTGTTGCAAACTTCTATTTCACCTACTCATAACAAACTCAGGAGGTACAACAGCTGCCCTTTTACATCTTGCTTTATTCTAACAGACGGTTGGTGATATGCCATGGCAAATCACTCCGGGCCTAGATTTTGCTGCTGAGAAAGCTGTTCTCAACCTCACCAAATTGGCTCAGCACCCGGAGTGATCCGTCCTCACCTGACTCTCGACACCCTGTTTTTCCAGTCTATCTGGGCTGGCGTTTACGTTGTCTAAACCAGACATCCCATCCTGCAAAAACTGATTTCAGGGAGGTAGCACCATCAATTTGCGGGAGACTTCTGGGAGAGGTGGGATGTCTGCAATAGAGTAGCTCCTTTGCAGCCAGCCAGCTAGTTTAAATAACGTTAGCTATGCTAATGAATGAATGACACCTGTTAAACTCACCTCAACATGTCTTTTACAGTCTCAACCCACCATGGGCAATCGAAAAGTCACTGTTGCAAACAGCGCAGCGAGCAACACTGTCATTATTTTTGACCCCTATTAGGCAGGGGTACACTTTAGTGTAGTCTGGGGTGATGTACGTTTTATATTTTCTTTTTTTTTGGAACACTCTGCCATGGCGTGCTCTCGCTGTCTCTCTCTCACGGTCTCTCGCGCTCTCTCTTGCTTGCTTTCTCTCTCGTGCTCTCGCTTGCTTGCTCTCACGCTCTCTCACTCGCGCGCTCTCTCGCTCCCTTGCTTGCTTTCTCTCTCGCTCTTTCGCTTGCTTTCTCTCGCTCGCTCTCAAAAAAAATTGATTTCCGTGATATTGTATATAATTTGAGGGCATCAGGAAGCCACTATTCATATGCGGGAGGCTCCCAGAACTTCCGGGAGAGTTGAGATGTCTGTCTAAACAGCGGACCGTGCCTCGCATTAGGACCCGGGCCCCACCGCGGCGAATCATTCCAGGCCTAGAACACACCATCCAGCAATATGCTCCGAGCCAAGATTTCACTGCCGGTTAAGCCGTTCTCAACCTCTCCAACATGACTTGGCATTTAGAGCGATCCATCCTTGCCGCCGGTTTAGTTGGACAGGTATTGGAACTCTTCTACCTCAGCTTCTCCTCTCCAAGTCATTCACTCCAACCAGCACGGCTCCACCTCCAAGTGTGTCGATTTTGCAGCGCACCAGCCGGACACATCTCTCGAATTCACTTTGCGTTTGCTCGCCTCTTCGTTGGTTGCAGTCCACAATTTACTTTAAAAAGAAGAATTATTAATAATGTTTTTAATCACTGAAATTAAAACAAAAAACCCTGATTGGTCTGACGTGCTGAAAGATTCTGGCATTTTCTGGTTTTAGTTTTCTTACACAGAATCCGTAGGACTTGGCTTTGAAAAGAGAATTTGGACAATTATGTGATCATGAGAGTATATCAGAAGGGAATTAGAAACATAGAAACATAGAAAATAGGTGCAGGAGTAAGCCATTCGGCCCTTCGAGCCTGCACCACCATTCAATACGATCATGGCTGATCACCCAACTCAGAACCCTGTACCCGCCTTCTCTCCATACCAAAGACTACTTGTTCACCCAGTATTCGACATACCACAGGCTCTCTCTCTCCCTAATAAGGGAGAAAGAGATGTCTCCGTTTCACAGCAAGAGGGGAGACATAGCAAACAACTCACTGGTTTACGATGTTAAAAGTCCATTGCGTCGCTTTTCCGAGCTCTGTGCCCAAAGATCTCGGGTCTTTGGGCACACAGCCTTAGATCTTCCATCTTCCATGACACACTAATCTGCCCAGCCACAGACATTCGATCGCCAGTCTCCAGAGCCACGAGATCTCGGCCCTCCGAAGGTGAACTGAGCTCTTAGGCTGTGCCCTTGGCGTACCAAATAATGGCCAGTCGTGAAACCGTGAGAATGGGTTCCATTCCTGCAAAGAACCATAGTCAACGTGTAACTCCAGGTCAGGGTCTTCAAAAGAACCCTGAAAGAGAAAAATAGAGATATTAAAGATGGAAAGAGAGCTGTTTCTGAAGGTACAAGCAAAGCAGTCGCCGTTAAGCACCATTGATCCTCCTAAGCTCCTCCTCCTAAGGGTATATGTCACTATATACGTACCTGCTTTGATATTCATTAACATCTTTAACTTTAGATTACAAATAACTCATTTAGATAGGCAGCAAGCTCCAGATGTCAACCAACCACTATCTGTGAAAAACGTACTACTCAATCTCCTTTTACAACTCCTTCCACTCAACTTCAACCAATGCACTCTGCTTTTTGATGTCCTTATCATGAGCAAAAGATTATGTATCAACTCTCACACGTCCACTGCCAGCACTCCACCAACTTTCTATCTGATGTACACTATCGTGCAAAAATCTTAGGCACATATATAGATTGAGCGCATAAAACTTTTGCACAGTACCCTACTTGTCAACATGGAGTGGAGAGCAAGTTTGTAAATCTGGTGGGAGCAAATGATATTGGGAATAGTGAGGGGTGTGCGACTGGTGGCAGATAAGGAGTGCCAGGGGCGGTGGTGGGGGGGGAGGGAGGTGGTGCAGGTGCAGTCACATCCAGCTCTGAGACACCAGACAAGATCATTCCATACAATCAGTTTATTGATTATTACAGAACATCTCTCTGGTGCTATTAGCTCCCTCCCTCCTCCCTTCCCCTTTTCCCAACCATGATTCCCCTCTCCATGCTCCTTTCCCACATCATTCCACAATAGAAACCCGCATCAGAATCAGGTTTATCATCACTCACATATGTCATGAAATTTGTTTTTCTTTGCAGCAGGTGTACAGCGCAATACATAAAATTACTACAATACTCTGCAAGTCTTAGCTACCCTAGCTATATATATGTGCCTAATACTTTTGCATGCTGCTGTATATCATGCTGTAGACTTTAGTCAACCTTCCCACTATCCACAATATCACAAACTTTTGTGTGATCTGCAAACTTAATATTTGCACCTTCTACATTCACATCCAAGTCACTAACACATATCATATACAAAGACAGCTAAGACTGTGCAAGATCACCCTGCTCATCTTCACATTATTTCCTGAAGAGAGGACTTCTGTTCAATATTTTATATAAAGCAGATGTTTCCTGCAGTATAGATTTTCTCTGGAATTGTGCTGAAGTGTCGGCCTCAATTATGTGCTCAGGTTTCTGGAGTGTATCTTGAACCTACAACTTCCTAACTCAGAGAGGACAGTGTGTCTATTGAACCACAGCTGAGCTTCTCCAATAATTTAATGGATAAAACCGTAATATGCTGCATGTTGCACAATACCACCCCCCCTTTGCAAAATGCAGGTAGTTATTATGAGATTCTGGAGTGTTGGTATTGGTTTATTATTATCACAGGTACCACGATACAGTGAAAAGTTTCCGTTTGCATGCCACCCAGGCAGATCATGCTGTGGGTAACTACACTGATGTAGTAAAACGAAAACAGAATATCAAACATAGTGTTGAAGCAACAGAGGAAATGTACTGCAAGTAAATAAGTGCAAAGGCAGCAATGAGGTAGACTTTATTCTGCATTATTATTGTTTTACCTTGTTCTATCTAAATGCATTCTGTAATGATTTGATCCATATGAACAGTATGCAAGACAAGTTTTTCACTGTGTCTTGGTACACCAATTCTAATTCCAATTCCAATAGATTGGGAGATCGAGAATTTATCGCTACCATACCAGAGTTCCACTGATAAGTGGGATGGTAGCAGTCCTTGATTCCTGCCATATTTACTCTCAAGCTTTTGCGTATTTTGCATTATGGGAGGGGGTAGAAGAGAGAATGGCAGGGGTGGGTAGGGTCCTTAATTATGTTGATTGACTTCCTGAGGCAGCAGGAGTGTTGATATTAGATTATTAGGTTATGAGGACATGCAGTCTTCTTTTATTGTCATTTAGTAATGCATACATTAAGAAATGATACAATATTCCTCCGGTGTCACAGAAACACAGGACAGACCAAGACTGAAAAACTGACAAAAACCACATAATTATAACATATAGTTACAACAGTGCAAGCAATACCATAACTTGATGAAGAACAGACCATGGGCATTGTAAAAAAAAGTTCAATGACTCTCGAAAGTCCCACATCTCACGCAGACGGGAGAAAGAAGAAAACTTTCCTTGCCATGCCCGACCACAATCCGACTCTGAGTCATCCGAAAACTTCGAGCCTCTGACCAGCCCTCCAACACCAAGCATCGAGCACCACCTCTACCGAGCGCTTCGACCCCAGCTCCGGCCATCAGCAGCAGGCAAAGCCGAGGATTCTGGGGCCTTCCCTCCGGAGATTCTCGATCGCACAGTAGCAGCGGCAGCGAAGCGAGCATTTCAGAAGTTTCTCCGGATGTTCCTCCGTGCTCCTCACGTCTGTCTCGATCAAATCAGAATTGTGCACGGCCCCTATTTAACAAATACGATATAATTTCACCGGAGAGCTGTGCGCGCTGCGTTGCGCCGCCATCTTCTCCTCCCGTCTCACAGAGCCAAAGTGTCGCGGTTAGTGTCACACTATTGCAGCTGAGGGCTTCAGAGTTCAGAATTAAATTCTTACGTCGTCTGTAAGGAATCAGAATCAGGTTTAACGTCACTGGTGCATGTCATGAAATTTGTTGTTTTTGTGGCAGCAGTACGTTGCAATACATAATAATAAAAAACCGTGAATTACTGTGAATATTTATATATATATATAGTTAAATTAAAAAAGTAGTGAGTCTGCATGTCCTCCCAATGCAATGTGTGGGTTTTCTCCAGGTCCTCCAGCTTCCTCCCACAGTACTGGATAGGTTCATCGGTCAGTGTAAATTGTCATGTGGTTTAGGCCAGGTTTAATTCGGGGGTTGCTAGGCAGTGTGTCCTGAAGGGCCGGAGGGACCTATTCCATGCTGTTTCTCTAGGTAAATAAAATAATTAAATAAATACAGGAAGAGAGACTGTTTTTTGTGAGGCACTGGGTTGTGTTCCTAATTCTGCAATTTTTTTGTTCTTGGGCAGAGGATTTGCCAAAGGGTAATGTGGTCAGGAAATTCAGCCGATCTGAAGTAACATACTTGTGAAGGACAATCATTTTCTTCATAGGGTCTGGATAGTGTTTACCTCTTTCTGCTAAAATTAAATGAAATAGATGATCATATACCTATGCAGAGACAACACATCACTTGGAGACAATACACTAAACCGATCAATGTCAGATGAAAGAGTTCTGATTGACCTGAAATGTTGACTCTCATTCTTTCTGCACACAGGCTGCTTGATCTGCTGTGTATCTCCAGCATGTACTGTTATTTCAGATTGCAGCATCAACAGTGTTTTGTTTCAAAGACCTCTGTATATTAGTACAAAGTCCAAGGTGTGATGTAGTGGCACAAACACATTGCATATACATACCTATTTCACCCTCTAAAAGACCATTATTATTATGAATATTGCATGAGTGTAACTTACAGGAGGACTGCGCAAAAAAAAGCATGGAATGCCTAAATGCAAGTCAGGGAAATTAAGGGCAAGAGGTAAATAGGACCACAGAGAAACAAAAAGACATGAACAAAAACAGCAAAGGAAAGCTTCAAGGTACTTTTATACACAAAGCTTTCCTATTAATATAGGTGAACTAATGGCATGACAGAGATACAAAAAGGCAAGATGTGAGCAACATACAATCCACTTGAAGAACTTGGTTTGTCGATCGGTTTTGGTGGGGGTCATTACTGCAGCATGGTTGTGAAGAATTAAAAGAGGAGAAGTTAACCTTCAGGGATATTTCACTTTTAGGAAGGATAGACTGTGTAAATAGGAAATGAAATGAGCACAGTTTTAATCAAAAGTCTAGGATCAGTTTCTGGCCTAAGAAAGTAGATAGTGGCATTGCAAGCCATTGAAAAGAGATTTGCCAGGCGAATTCCTGGGATAAGAGAGTCATCCTATCAAGAGAGACTAAACATTTGGAAACTGTATTCTTTAAAGCTTAGAAGAATGAAGGATCATTTTCATGAAAGATGTAAGATTCAAAGAGGCAAAAAAAAGATTATTGTTGAGATGTTTTCATATGTGAGGGGATCTTGAATGAGTGGATATAGTTTTAAGATAAGGAGCTAAACATTTCAAATGGAGGTACTATACATAGAAACTTCTCCTTGAAGAGAGTGAGGAACCTCTGGAACTCTCTGCCCCAGAGACTTGTGCAGGCCAGCTCATTAGACACATTTAGTGTGAAGGTGAAATTGGGGAATTGGTCAGATGACGGGTAAAAGCGTGTGGCAGATCTGCCAGGACAGGTTTGAGAGGCTGAGTGGCCTACACTTGCTCCTAAATGGTGTTGAATTATGTAGGTGGAGGGAAAAATAGCCAGGGAAAGAAGACTATAGACTGAGTAGTGTATAGACCTCCAAACAGCAGCCACACTGTAGGAAAGGGCATAACTCAACACATAATGGTGGCATGTAAGAGGAGCCATTGTTATAGGAGATCTTGTTCTTCATGTAGATTGAAATAAGTCTGAAAAGGGTAACTACAAGAAAAATGGTTTGGATATATTCAGGATAGTTTCTTGGAGAAGTGTGTTATGGAACCAATCAGTTATGGAACAGAATATCTTGGATCCAGTAATGAGGTAGGTTTAACAAATGATTTCATGATTGCCCTATGAGTTATGATAGAATTTAGTAGGTACAACAGTATTTAACTTGGTAAAGGGAATTACAACTAAATGAGGATAAAGTTGGTCAATGCAGACCGTGCTCATAGAGTAGCAGTAAACACAGTAGGCAAGCCGTGGCAGATATTTACGGAGGTAATTCATGAAATGGAGCCGTTCAGGGGAAAGGCTTCTAAGGGAGGGACAGCCAATCATGGCCGACCAAGGAAGTTAAAGTAGGTTTTACATTGAAAGATAAAATGTACAAGAGAGTGAAATTATCAGTAGAACTAAAGGACAGAGTCAAGCAAGAACAAAAGTGATAGTGAGAGAGAAGATAAATCTGAGGGCATGTCAGTGAGGAGTAGAAAGATGGACAAGCAGACTTCCTTAAAGCACCTGATAGGGAAGTGAGAGATCAAAGTTGGTGTAGGTTTGTGGCTTGACTGGCCACTGTAAGTGTATGGTCAAAACTGGGGGGAGCGGGTGTTTGGGGAGGAGTAATTGAAAATGTAAGGGTAATAAAAACAGGACTGATGTAGAATTGATGTAAATGGGGGCTTGATGCTCACCCAGATTTAATGGGCTGAAAGGCCTTTTCCAGAGCTTTATGAATTGGACCTGTTGGAGAATGTCTGTAATGGGAAAGAAGCGAAGCAGTAGTGAAGCAGATGTTTTGCCTCAGTCATTAGGGTAGAAGATATACAATCATTCTTTTAATATTAAGCAATGTTGAGGAGGGAAAAAGAGCTATCAGCATCACTAGAGAAATGGTATTAGATGAACTGATGGGGTGAAAGGCTGATCAGACTTATTGATTGGTGACCTTTAACTAGGATCCTAAAGGAAGTGTCAACTGAGATTGTCCTTAGATTTTGGAAAAGTGCCAGAGAATTGAAAACTGTCAGTGTGACACTACAGCTCAAAATTGAGGGAGATTAAAAGTGGATTTCTATTAGTTGATTTGTCTAAGACCTATTATTCTAGAAAGTGTAGAATCATTGGTTAAGGAAATAAAAGCAGCATATATGAGGCCAATAAGTGAGGCCAAATTTGGAGTATTGTGTACAGTTTTGGTCACTGAATTATAGGAAAGATGTCAGCAAAATAGAGAGAATACAGAGAAGGTTTACTAGAATGTTACCTGGGTTTCATCACCTAAGTTACAGAGAAAGGTTGAACAAGTTGGGTCTTTATTCTTTGGAACGTAGAAGGGTGAGGGGGGACTTGATAGAGGTATTTAAAATTATGAGAGGGATAACAAGAGTTGACATGGATAGACTTTTTCCATTGAGAGTGGGGGAGATTCAAACAAGTAGACATGAGTTGAGAGTTAAAGGGCAAAAGTTTAGGGGTAACATGAGGGCGAACTTTTTTACTTAGAGAATGGTGGCTGTGTGAAATGAGCTTCCAGCAGAAGTGGTTGAGGGAGGTTAGATATTGTTGTTTAAAGTTAAACTGGACAGTTATATGGACAGGAAAGGAATGGAGGGTTATGGGCTGAGTGCAGGTCAGTGGGACTAGGTGAAAGTAAGAGTTCGGCACGGACTAGAAGGGCCGAGATGGCCTGTTTCCGTGCTGTAATTGTTATATGGTTATATTTGAAATATGCCAATTTAATCAGGAATAGTCAGCTGGGTTTCACGAAGCAGAAACTCTGAATGATAAGTTTAGTCGAAATGTTCTGGGAAGTATTGACCAGAATGGATATAGGGTTTGTATTTGGAAATGGCAGGAAAACAACTTGAGGATTGTTAAGGGTAGTTGGCTTGTTAATATGAAATGTACCAAGATAGAGTGAGCTGCACCAAGATGTTTTGTTTGCATAACATCAAGACAGATCATTCCAAAACATTGGGATAGCACCAAAGGAATGAAAAGCAGAATGCAGAATCAGTGTTACATCAAAAGTTAACGATGGACTTGAAAACTGGGATAAAACTGATATGACTAAAGCTGTTGAAACTTGTCTACCATTTCTTTATCTCCAATAATTCTTTCCCAGCATTATTCTCCAAGAGACTGAATTCATAGAGAGGTACAACAGAGGCATGCCCTCCACCCCTGCATCAATTTACACTAATCCTATCTACATTAATTATATTTTTTATTTTCTTCACATTCTCATCTATTCCACTCTAGATTTAAGCGCACACTGAAACATCTGGCCAGTTTACAGTGGCGTCTTGGTACCAATGGGAGGACAAAAACGTATGGTCAAGGGAGGCGGGGGAGCATTCACAGGACTGGTTTGAGTAAGTGGTTGGGACAATATTCAGGGATTCATCCTCAAATCTGAATGAATATGCCACAGTCTTCAGTAAAGCCTATATGAAAGATATGGAATCGAGAGGGCACTGAAAACCTGTGCCAGCCAAATGGCGGGAGTGTTCAAGGACATCTTCAATCCCACACTGCTGCAGTTAAAGGTTGCCACCTTCATCAAAGGGGCAACAATCATGCCACTGCCAAGAAGAGCAGGGTAAGCTGCCTCAACAGAGATCTTCCAATTGCACTTCCACCCGCTGTGATGAAATGCTTTGATAGGTTGGTCTAGGCCAGAATCAACTTTTGCCTAAACAAGGGATTGGATCCACTGCAGTTTGCCTGTCGGCACAATAGGCCTACAGCGGATGCAGTCTTACTGGTTCCCCACTTGGTCGCGGATCACCTTCACAATAGCAGTACCTACATCAGGCTGCCGTTCATTGATTGCAGCTCAGCATTCAACACAATCATACTCTCAGTTCTAATCAGCAAGCTCCAAAGCCTGGGTCTCCGTACCTCCCTCTGCATATGAGTCTTTGACTTCCTCACCGGGAGGTCACAGTCAGTGTGGATCAGAAATAACATCTCCTCCTCGCTGACTATCAACACTGCCATACCTCAAGGATGCGTGCACAGCCCACTGCTCTACTCCGCACCCAGACTGTGTGGCTAGGCGCAGCTCAAATGTAATGTATATATTTGCAGAATTATTGTTGACATTTTCAGATGCTGATGAGGAGGTGTACAGGAGCGAGATAGATCAGCTGGTTGAGTGGTGTCATAACAACAAATTTGCACCCGATGTCAGTATGATCACGGAATTAATTGTGGACTTCAGGAAGAGGAAATCAAGGGAAAACTCACCAGTCCTCATCAAAGAATCAGCAGTGGAAAGGGTAAGCAGCTTTAAGTTCCTGCGTGTCAACACCTCTGAAGATCTATCCTTGGCCCAACATTCTGGTGCGATTACAAAGTAGTTATGACAAAGGCTTCATTAGGAGGTTGAGAAGACTTAGTATGTCAGCAAACTTCTACAGATGAACCGTGGAGAGCATCAGAGTCTGGTATGGAGGGGCCACAGCACAGGATCTGAAAAAGCTGCACAGGGTTGCAAACCTCAAAATGTTTATTCTCTTTTATTTTGCTCTCTTTTTTTGCACTACTTACTTAATTTAATTTATAAATATATATATATTTCTTATTGCAATTTATAGTTTTTATCATTATGTATTGTAATATACTGTTGTCACAAAACAACAAATTTTATGACTTATGCCAGTGATATTAAACCCGATTCTGATTCTGATTCTAATCAGCCCACCAAACCACAATCCCCAGCACCCACTTGGGCCATTTGCAGGAGTAAGTTGAAGAGGATAAATATCTGTTCTTTCTTTCTGTTTGCTGTTATTGTGTTCTGTTGCTACACTAATGAAATAAAAAGGAAAATATCAAATTATTAAATAACTAATTTAAATAGTATTTACAAAATTTTGAAGTACATTTTGTGGATGAATAATCCCATAATGAATACCTGAAAGATTCTAGTTGGAACACACTGATCAAGCTGTGGTCTATTCTTGTTTAGCAATAGGATTAAAACAGGCTTCTGTGTCATACATATTCTCCTATACTCTGGAATTGGGTATTGTGTGTTTGGCACTCCTCTGTCACCTGCCCAAGGGATTAACAAAGGCTTTGGTGCCACCTGCTGTTCCCATATATCTGTGCACATCTGAACCCACTGCTTCTGATTCCTGCCTGGGCTTAAAGTTCGTGGAACAGCATACAGTTCTCAGAACTTTTTCTTACACAAAACCAATCCTTGAAAACTCATCGCAAATTAGCTCGTGCCGTTTCTGATTTTCTTTTGTTGTTAAAAAGAAATAAGTTCTGTCAGTGACTTGCATCCTGTGAGATGGCTGAACATTGTTCACTTGGTTTTAATTTTAAAAGGAAAAATACATAGAAAAAAGTTCAAAAGTTCGAAGTTCAAGGTATATTTATTATCGAAGTATGTATATTTTGTACAACCTTGAGATTTGCCACATGCTACTGAGGCTAGAAATAGGAAGATAATGCAGCTAAATATGTGGCTAAAGAGATGGTGCAGGAGGGAGGGCTTCATGTTTCTGGACAATTGGGCTTTGTTCCAGGGAAGGTGGGACCTGTTCCGATGGGATGGTTTGCACCTGAACTGGAGGGGGACTAACATCCTAGTTCTGCTCAGGGGGGTTTAAACTAGATTTGCAGGGGGAGAGGAACCAGAGTGTTAGAACAGATAGTGAGGTGGAGGAAGACAAAGGTTATGCGAGGACTGCATGTATAGACAGTAATCAAAGGTTTGTACCTGATAGAAATATTCTCAGGTGCATCTATTTCAATGCAAGGAGTATTGTAGGTAAGGCAGATGAGCTTAGGGTGTGGATTGGCATGTGGGATTACGGTATTATTGTTATTAGTGAGACTTGGTTGCAGGAGGGGCAGGACTGGCAGCTTAATGTTCTGGGGTTCCGTTGTTTCAGACATGATAGAGGGGGAGGGATGAAAGAGGGAGGAGTGGCATTACTAGTCAGGGAGAATATCACAGCTGTGCATTGACAGGACAGCCCGGAGGGCTCGTCTACAGAGGCCATGTGGGTGGAGCTGAGGAATGGGAAAGGTGTGACCACACTAATAGGGTTTTATTATAGACAGCCCAATAGTCAGAGAGAATTGGAGGAGCAAATCTGTAGAGAGACAGCAAACCGATGTAAGAAACAGAAAGTTGTAATAGCAGGGAATTTTAACTTTCCACATATTGACTGGGACTCCCACACTGTGAAAGGGTTGGATGGTGTGGAGTCTGTCAAATGTGTTCAGGAAAGTTTTCTAAATCAATATATTGAGGTACCAATGAAAGAGGATGCAATACTTGATCTCCTATTAGGGAACCAGACAGGTCAGGTGACAGAAGTATTTATAGGTGAACATTTTGGGTCCAGTGACCATAATATCATTAGTTTCAAGTTAATTATGAATAAGGATAGGTCTGGTCCTCGAGTTAAGGTTCTACATTGGAGAAGGGCCAATTTTGAGGAAAGGAGAAAGGATGTAGGAAGAGTGGATTGGGATAAGTTGTTTTCTGGCAAAGATATATTCAGTATGTGGAAGGCATTCAAAGGCGAAAATTTGAGAGTGCAAAGTTTGCATGTTCCTGCCAGGATTAAAGGCAAAGTTAGCAGGCATAGGGAACCTTGGTTTTCAAGGGATATTGGTGATCTGGTTAAGAAAAAGAGAGAGGTGTATAGCAGGTATAGGCAACAAGGAACAAATTAGGTACTTGAAGAGTATAGAAAATGTAAGAAAATACTAAAGAAGGAAATCAGGAAGGCAAAAAGAAGACATGAGGTTGCTTTGGCAGATAATGTGAAGGTAAACCCAAAGGGTTTCTACAAATATATTAAGAGTAAAAGGATATTAAGGGACAAAATTGGTCCTCTAGAAGATCAAAGTGGTTCTCTATGTGTGGAGCCTCACATGATGGGAGAGATCTTAAACAATTTTTTTGCATCAGTATTTACTCAAGAAACTGGCATGGCGTATATGGAAGGAAGGGAGACAAGCAGCAGTGTCATGGAACATATAGAGATTAAAGAGGAGGAGGTGCTTGCTGCCTTACAGCGAATAAAGGTAGATAAATCCCCCGGGCCTGACATGATATTTCCTCAGACCTTGAGAGAGACTAGTGTAGAAATTGCAGGGCCCCTGGCAGAAATATTTAAAATGTCCTTAGCTACTGATATGGTGCTGAAGGATTGGAGGGTAGCCAATGTTGTTCTGTTGTTTAAAAAAGGCTCCAAAAGTAAACCAGGTAATTACAGGCCCATGAGCCTGACACCAGTAGTAGGTAAATTATTGGAAGGTGTTCGGAGAGATTGGATATACAAGTATATGGACAGCCAAGGGCTGATTAAGGATCGTCAGGATTCGTGTTTAACGAATCTTGTAGAGTTTTTCGAGGTTACCAAGAAAGTAGTTGAAGGAGGCTGTGGATGTTGTCTACATGGACTTTAGTAAGACATCTGACAAGGTCCCACATGGGAGGTTAGTTCAGAAGGTTCAGACACTAGGTATCCATGGAGAGGTTGTAAACTGGATTCGAAATTGGCTGTATGGGAGAAGACAGAGAGTGGTAGTGGATGATTGCTCATCAGACTGGAGGCCTGTGTCTAGTGGTGTGCCTCAAGGATCTGTGCTGGGACCATTGTTGTTTGCTGTCTATATCAATGATCTAGATAATAATGTGGTAAATTGGATCAGCAGGTTTGCTGATGACACTAAGATTGGAGGCATTGTGGACAGCGAGGAAGGTTTTCAAAGCTTGCAGAGCGATCTGGACCAACTGCAAAATGGGCCAGTAAATGGCAGATGAAATTTAATGCACATAAGTGTGAGGTGTTGCATTTTAGAAGGACAAATCAAGGTAGGACATACACAGTAAATGGTAGGGCACTGAGGAGTGTGGAGGAACAAAGAGATCTGGGAGTTTAGATACATAATTCCCTGAAAGTGGTGTCACGAGTAGACGGGGTTGTAAAGAAGGCTTTTGGCATCCTGGCATTCATAAATCAAAGTATTGCGTATAGGAGTTGGGATGTTATGGGGAGGTTGTATAAGACATTGGTGAGGACAAATTTGGATTATTGTGTACAGTTCTATTCACCTAACTATAGGAAGGATATCAGTAAGATTGAAAGAGTGCTGAGAAGATTTACTAGGATGTTGCCAGGTCTTCAGCAGTTGAGTTACAGGTTAGGAAGAATGTGGGGAGATTTGGTAGAGGTTTACAAAATTATGAGAGGTATAGACAGAGTAAATGTGAATAGGCTCTTTCCAATTAGATTGGGAGAGATAATTACCAGAGGATATGGCTTTAGGGTGAAAGGGGAAAGGTTTAGGGGGAACATTAGGGGGAATTTCTTCACGCAGAGAGTGGTGGGAGTGTGGAACGAGTTGCCATCTGATGTGGTAAATGCGGGCTCACTCTTAAGTTTTAAGAATAAATTGGATAGGTACATGGATGGGAGAGGTCTGGAGGGTTATGAACTGGGTGCAGGTCAATGGGACTCGCGGAATAAAGTTTTGGAACAGACTAGAAGGGCCAAATGGCCTGTTTTCTGTGCTGTAATGTTCTATGGTTCTATGGTCTCCTTACCAGCTACAAAACAAAGAAACCCAATAGAACCCATTAAAACAAAAGATTGTAAAATACCTTATCTGCAGAGAGAAAAAAACAAAAAGTATTCAGAACTGAAGTTCACAAAAGTGAATCACAGACATGAAGCCAGGCATCACTGCAGCCGATTAAGGAGCCCGTTAGTTGCAGGCCACAGCCTCAGCTCAGTACAGGGATGAGTAAACTTCATGGAGCAGTGAGCTGAACGGGTCAGTTCCTCACCTCTGGCCCTGACACCCAGACCTTTTCAATCTGGCCTGGAGCTTAAATTGTCCAAATCTCAAGTTGTTCCTTGATCCTGGAGCCAGGCTCTGCTGCTTCAATACGCTCTTGGGCCTCAGCCGCCACCACCTCAATTCAGCCTGTACCCTTCGGCCCACAATCTTATGCCAACTGTTTAACCTACTCCAAGATGAATCTAATGCTCCCCTCCCATGTAGCCATCCATTTTTATTTTGACTTGCATTTCTTTTGTGCCTTACATTCACTGAGGACAATCTAAGGTCTTTCCAAATCAAGGAGATACTGGGGTACCGTGATCACTGATGAAACTCAGTAGTTCATTCGTACAACAACCCAGCAGTGACAAATGGTAGCAACAAGGTGATCTATCTTTCTTGTCAATAACTGAGAGATAAATGTGGCTAATACACTGATGGATTCCCATGGAAGATGTTGGAGGTTCTGCTGTTTAGGAGACTATTAATTATGATTTGTTCTGCTAAGTTAAGAACCTAGATTTATTTGTTCACATACAAACATGGATATGAATTTGCAGCAGAAAGCACGACAGTGGCTATATCTCATTCAGAGCTCAAGGAGAATTGGTATGTCACCAAAGACAGTAACAAATTTTTACAGATGTATCATGGAGAGCATTCTAACTGGATGCATCAATATCTAGTATGGAGGGACCATTATGTAGCTTTGGCAAAAGGTGCAGAACCCAGCCGGCCCCATCATGGGCACCGGCCTCCCCAGCATCAAGGATACCTTCGAAAGGTGATGCCTCAAAAAGGCAGCATCTATCATTAAAGACCCCCATCAGCTAGGACATACCTTCTTCTCATTACTACCATCAAGGAGAAAGTACAGGAGCCTGAAGACACACACTCAATGTTTCAGGAACAGCTTCTTCCCCTCCGCCATCAGATTTCTGAATTGACAATGAACCCTTGAACATCTCCTCATTATTTTTCCTTCTTTTTTCCACAACTTACTTAATATTTTATATATACTTCTTATCGTAATTTATAGTTTTTATTACTATGTATTGCAATGTACAAATTTCGCGACACATGCCAGAGATATTAAACCTGATTCTGAATCTGATTCTGATTCAGTCCTATTCTGCCCTGTAACAGCTGTGAAACCCCAATTCCACACTCCTGCCACCTTCAATAACCTTTCACCTTTGCTTATTAGGCTCTCTCTGCCTTCAGTTGATTCAAAGTCCCTGCCTCTATTGCCCTTTGAGGAAGAGAGTTCCAAAGACTCATGAGAATGTGAGAGAAAAAGTTTCCCCTTTTCCTGTCTTACATTAATATTTAAACATTAACTCGTAAAAGGAAAGATGCTCTCCATATCCATCCTGTTAAGACCCTACAAAATCTTTTATACTTCAATCAAGTCCCCTCTCATTTTTTAAAATTCCAGGTGGATACAACCCAACCTGTTCAACCTCCCATGTACTCATAAGTCCACCCACTCATTCAAGGCAAACATTCACTGAACTGCTTCCAATGCTTTAATATCCTTTCCTATAAAGGGAACAATGCTGTAAACGGTAGGCCAGCCTCACCAGTGCCCTGTACAGCTGAAACACATGAGGGAACTTGGGTAAAGAACCCAAGAGAATAGATGAACCTGAGGGATAAAAATCTCATCCAACAGAATGCAAACATAAACTAACTAGCTCTTCTCTATCTTTTCCTACACCGCACAAATTATTTCCTTTCAGGTGTTTATCCATCTCTCTTTTGAATGATAAATGGAATCTCTTTGTACTACTTCAGCCTGCACTGCATTCCAGATTCTGATCACATGCTACGTGAAAAATATTTTCTACTTGAACACTACTCTGATACGAACTATTTCTCCGGTTGGAGAAGCAGCACCTTATATTCCATCTGGGTAGCCTCCAACCTGATGACATGAACAGCAATTTCTCAAAATTCCTGTAATGGTCCCCCCCTCCTTCTCTATTCCCCATTCCCTTTTCCCTCTCTTACTTTATCTCTTTGCCTGCCCATCACTTCTCACTGGTGCTCCTCCCCCTTTTCTTTCTTCCATGGCCTTCTGTCCTCTCCTATTAGATTCCCCTTTCTCCAGCCCTGTATTTCTCTCGCCAATCAACTTCCCAGCTCTTTACTTCACCCCTCCCCCTCCCAGTTTCACCTATCAACTTCTGTTTCTTCCTTCCCTCCCCCCACCCTCTAACGATGACTCCTCATCTCTTTTCTTTCATCAGTCCTACTGAAGGGTCTCAGTCCAAAACATCGACTGCACTCTTTTCCATAGATGCTGCCTGGCCTGCTAAGTTACTCCAGTATTTTGTGTGTGTTGCTTGGATTTCCACCATCTGCAGATTTTCTCTTGTTTGTGATTTCTCTTAGTCTACTCTGTCTATAACATATGATTTTAAAGATATTTTATCAGTTTTCCCTTGTAATCCCCTTTATTCCAATGATTACAAACCCAGTTTCTCCAATCTATCCACATGTTTCTCACTTCTGGAATAATTATCTTATAGTTAACCTCTGTTGCCCCCTTTATAACTTCTTCACATCTTCCCTAGAGTACCCAGAGGTAGACGTAACACTCCTGCTGTAACCAAACCAACATCTTACGTGGGGTCATCAGAACTTCTTTGCTCTTGTACTCTGTGCCTCAATTTATAAAACCCAGGATTCCATATGCATTTTTAACCACTTTTACAATGTGCATTGCCACATTCAATGAACTATACACATTCATTCGTGCATTTCTCTGTTGTTGTACCCTTGTTAATATTGTGTGCTTCAGTTAATATTTGTTCTTATCATTCTTCTTTTCCAAATGTAAAGCTTCACATTTCTCAACATTAAACATCATCTGCCAGCCCTCTGTCCATTTCACCAGCCTGTCCATATCTCCTTAAATTCCATAAATGCCCTCTTAACAGTTCATTCATTCAGGTTTACATTGTCAGTCCAGTATTCATGAAGCTAAAAAGCTGATCCAGCATCTATCCTTGGCTTTTCTTCGAACTGAGTATTTAATGGTTGCCATCTGAATTGCTTAATCAAGTGTGGACATTGTCTCCATATTTTCCTCCAGTTTCCAATGAATATTAAGCTAAATTCTTGAACACTGTGTTCTAATTCACACTACCCTGAGTCAGATCCTATTGAAATATGAATCCAGCTTTGTAGACCTTGTCAAATGGTCTTTGATACTTCTTAATTTCAAATCTCAGTAATCCAGTTCTCCGCAGAGGTCAAGTTAAATAATTTGCCTTTTGCTGCATCACCAGTTCATTAGTGCAATGTAAAACCCTGGATCATGCCTCCAGTTAATCTGTTCTGCAATGTAAACACATGCACCTCTCCGTGTTATCTTCAAATCATAGGGCCTCTAGGAAATACATATAAATCAGTAAAGAGATCTGTTTGGATGATTTTCTGTTCTTCTAGTGTAATTTGAGATCACAATGGATGAGGAAGAGTTTATATCAGAGCTTTTCCAAGCAATACTGTTAGCATTCATTTTTCTTCCTCCTGGCACTTTAACTGCTATGGTAAACCCACCCCTCACATTTAAACACAGCTTCTCTATCACCCAACATCAGATACGGAAAATGTTTATTATACACAAAGAAAAGGAAGTTTTCAGCATCTGTGCTGAGCAGACTGCTTGCAACTCAAGCAGTGACAAGGTCACCACAAATCTCCTCATCAACCCTGGGGCTAGGAAGCAAATGGATCAGCTAGGGTTCCTGCTTTTGGTTGTCACATATTGACTCCTGCTGCAAATGTGGTTAACGAATGAGGCTTAGGAGGAAATGTCAGTTAAACAGGGTGACACTGTTTAAGACTCTCCTCGGCTACAGTCAACGCACTGATGAAAAAGGGGTAAGGCATTTTAAAACAAAATTATGCAGCATTTTCAGAAGGAAAATCAAACCAAGCATTAATGTCAGAATTATCTCAGGTTTCCTTTAAGTTACATGCTGACTTTCTGAAACTGAAGCTGGATGCTCCCACTTGGATCTTCAAAAGCACTTAACAAGCTTCTGCACCACACCTCCCAAAGAAGGTATATATTGGAGAGTCCAGTATGACTGCAGACCCATCCTCCCTGATTCATCCGATGTCAACATGTCACCAGAGCCTCGCAAAAATGATGTTGTTATTGGGATATTAGATAGATAACAAAAGAATTGACAATGTTCAGAGTCAGAAGGGATCACCAATCTTACTATCACTAAGCAATCACAGAAATTTCAATCATTGTTTCCCTGAGGGTGAGGGATTGAGGTGAAAAGTCTCTAAGTGACCTGGTTTCAATTTAGAGAATTTGATAACTGTCCCCAGAATAATAGAGATAAAGGAACAAAACATTGATGCGATCCAGAGCTCCATTCATTTTCCTGCACGAAGATTATTACAGAGCCAAAGAAAACAGAATATCTCCTCCCAATGGCAGAAAGGTGTTTTTTTCAAAGAGGACTCCGTTTTAGCAAATGTTGTCTCTCATAAACTTTACAGAAGCCCTTCTCTTAATTAACGAAAATCAAACTTAATGAAAACTGAGGACGATAGTCAATGGTGCAGCCCAATTGAGCTCTCCTTCCAATCATTGACGATATGTCCCTGTTAATCAGTCCTTGCCTAAGCGGTCTACTCTGAATACTGAATATAGCTCAGGCAATATTTGCTTGCAAATAGATAGAAACAATACCTTGCACTGAGGCAGAGATTGCAAATGAATGATTAGTGTGAGAGAACAGTGGAGCAAAAACTCAGTGTATGCAGCTACCTTTCTTCTGAAACACATCCACGTTCATCCTTTGCAGGTAAATCACTGTGTTAATTGCAAATTTTTCTAATCCAAGTCTTAATCTGATCTGCTATTAATGGCTTGTAATTCAGTTTTTAAAGTCCTGATGAATGGTTTTGGACCAAAGTAGTGATTGTTTATTCCTCTCCATAAATGCTGCCTGACCTGTTGAGTTCCTCCAGCATTTTGTGTGCATTGCTCTAATTTAGAAGGTACCTTGAAGATGTTATACAAAACACAAAGATAACGTACCACTTGCTCAACAAAACACTTTCCATCTGGATCTGTGGAAGGAAGATACGGCTGTCTCCACAATTTATGTATTAACAATGAAATCAGAAGTTGCAGAAACTCTGGGAATGTAATACAGTCAAGTGTGAGGTGTTGCACTTTGGGAGGACAAACGAAAGTAGGACTTCCACAGTGAAGGATAGGCACCGAGGAGTGTGATAGAAGAAAGGGATCTGGGAATACAGATCCATAATTCCTTGGAGGTGACATCACAGGAAGATAGGGTCAGAAAGAGATCTTTTGGCACATTGGCCATCCTAAAATCAAAGTACTTAGTACAGGAGTTGGAGGGCTATGGTCCATGGCAGGTCAATGGGACTCGGCAAAATAACAATTCGGCACAGACTAGATGGGCCAATCGTACTGTAGTATAGTGGTTAGTGCAATGTTTTACAGTACAGGTGACCAGGGTTCAATTCCCTCCACTGCCTGTAAGGAGTTTATACATTCTCCCTATGACTGCGTGGGTTTCCTCTGTGTGTTCCAGTTTCATCCCACAGTCTAAAGATGTACCAATGATAGGTTAATTGGTCATTATAAATTGTCCCATAATTAGGCTAGGATTGAATCGGAGGGTTGATGAGCAGCTTGCCTTGAAGGGCCAGAATAATTTATTCCTAGCTGTATCTCAATAAATAAATGAAAGTATATAGTCCAAGTCCTTGGGTCCGTAAATGTTGCAACAGTCTGCAGTTGAACACTACTAAGCAATGTGTGGAGTTATACACTCAGTGGCCACTTTATTAGGTACAGGAGGTACATACACTGAGAGTATGTTTGTGGATTTCTGCGAATTCAGTCCAAGGATTGACTTATTGTGCATTTAGAGATGCTCTTCTGCTCACTGCTGTTGTAACATGGTTATTTGATTTTTAACATGGATTCCTTCAAGAAAGAGTTAGATAGAGTTCTTAAAGATAGCAGAGTCAAGGGATATGGGGAGAAGGGTACTGATTGTGGATGATCAGCCATGATCACAATGAATGGTGGTGCTGGCTCAAAGGGCTGAATGGCCTACTCCTGCACCTATTGTCTATTGTCTATTGTCTATTTGAGTTACTGTCACCGCCCTTGCCAGCCCTGGCCATTTTCCTCTGACCTTTCCGCCTACACAACACCCATTCACTGGACTATTTTTTTGTTTTACACACCATTCTCTATAAACATTAGAAACTGTTGTGTGTGAAAACCGCAGGACATCAGCAGTTTCTGAGATACCCCGACTGACACCAACAATCATTCCATGGTCAAAGTTAATTGGGTCACCTTTCTTCCCCACTCTGATATTTGGTCTGAAAAAACAACTGAACCTCTTCACCATGTCTGCATGTGTTTATGCATTGAGTTACTGCCACATGATTGGCTAATTAGATATTTGTATTAACGAGCAGGATTACAAGTGTATCTAATAAAGTGGTTGCTGGGTGTGTTTTGGTATGAAGAGCAAGAAGAAGCAAACTAAACTCGAGGGTTCAATTCCACAAGGAGTACAGGACTGGAGAGACCTGCAGAGTGAATGTACATAGTTTTTTGAAAGTGATGGGGTAGATTGTTCAAGTGTTTAAAAAGCATTAAGGGGTCAGGGATTTTGTAAACAAATGTGTAGAATACAAGCGAAAGAAATAATGTTAATCCTTTATAAAATTGAAGTTCTGCCACCGTTGAAGTGTGGTGCCCCATTCTGGCTGCCAAGTTTAGGTAAGGTGTGAAGGTTTTGGTGAGGTTTTTGTAAAGATTTAATAAAATGATTCCAGGAATTAAAGATTTTTAGAGAGGAACATTAGGAAGAATAGCGACAGGGACGTGTGAGACTTGCGGATTGGCTGGGACGTCCAGCTGACAAACCGACGTGCACTGGGTCAGGGTCAGTGAGTTGTCAGTGGTTTCCAGAGTCAGAGTTTCACATGGGCAGGAGGAATGAGTCCTGATAACTCCCTGGGTTCCTAAATCGCTGAGAAAAGAGTTCGAGGCCTAGTGCTTGGGGCCCCATCATAGATGGGTCTGGAGTTCAAGGCCTGGCATTCCTTAATCAGCAAGTCCTGTGGTTGATGCTGAGGACTGAGGCTCAAGGGTCAAAACAAAATTCCAGGAATTCAAGGCTCATTGGTCAGAGTGCCGGGACTGTGAATATTTGTGAGTGCGCTGAAATTGTCGAAGGCCCCTCGTCTGCATGTCAGCATCCGAATCTGGGTCCTCTAGCGGCTGAATGCCAAAGATTAAATTAGATTATGAGAACACTCAGTCCTCGTTTATTGTCATTTAGAAATGCATACGTGCATTAAGAAATGATACAATGTTCCTCCAGAGTGATATCACAGAAAAACAGGACAAACCAAAGACTAACACTGACAGAACCACATAATTATAACATATAGTTACAGCAGTGCAAAGCAATACCATAATTTGATAAAGAACAGACCATGGGCATGATAAAAAAAAAAGTCAAGCCCCGATCGACTCCGAAGTCCCTAATAGCAGGTGGCAAAAGGGAGAAACTCCCTGCCATAAACCTCCAGGCACCGACAACTGCCGATGCATTGGAAGCAGCCAACCACAGCCGACACTGAGTCCGTCCATCCGAAAACTTCGAGCCTCCGACCAGCCCCTCTGATACAGCTTCCCGAGCGCCATCCTCTGCCGAGCACCTTCGACCTCGCCCTGGCCGCCGAAACAAGCAAAGCCGAGGATTTGGGGCCTTCTGCTCTGGAGATTCCGGACCACACAGTAGCAGCGGCAGCGAAGTGGGCATTTCAGAGGTTTCTCCAGATGTTCCTCCATACTCTCACGTCTGTCTCCATCAAATCAGAATTGTGCACGGTCCCCTACTTGATAGATTACGGATATCATCCACTGAAGAGGCTGCGCGCGCTGCATCACGCCGCCATCTTCTCCTCCTCCTCCTCCAATATGGACTGTCTTGGGGTTAGAGGACTGTATGCGCATGGATGGGAGAAAGGCAGTGGGGTTTGTTTTGCTGCTTATTGTGTTCTGTTTTGTTGCATTTAGTGTTGTTCTGCTGAGCATTGTGGGTATGCTATGTACGCACTAGAATGTGTGGCAACACTTGTGGGCTGCCCTCAACACATCCTAGGGTGAGTTGGTCGTAAATGCAAATGGTATATTTCACTATGTGTTTTGGTGTACATGTGATAAATAAATTTGAAACTTAAATCTTGAATTAGACTGGAGAAGCTGGGTTGTTCCTCTTGGAACAGAAGGATTTGAGAGGGCATCTAGTGGAGATATTCACAATCATGAAAAGTTCCAAGAGAAAGTTGAGCCATTGGAAGAAGGATCAGGAGCATAGTATGAAGCTAACTGGTGGAAGAACAAGGACAAGCATGATGAAAAATGTTTTGTTTAGAAACTGGAAAAAACTACACGGAGAAGAAATGGAGGCAGACTCAATTGCAGAGATCAAAAGGGAGCGAGATACTTATCTGAAAGGAAAGTTTGTGGGAAGAGAGCAGGACTAAATCTTACATGAGGTGAGTATGGATTTGATTGGCTGAACGATCTCCATCTGTAGTGTAACAGTTCCATATCTCAGTTCTTCTGGAGAAGAGGAACATTTTCTTTGCTGACTAGGCAAATAATTATCCTCCAAGTGTAGTAGATTGACCCAGAAATTACATTGCACAGCTCAGTGATCAGGTACTTACTGCATATTTCTGGAAGGTTGGGCAATTTCTGCCGGTTTCCTGCACTCTGGACTAATGGCCATCAGCTTGAGTACAAGACATATTTCTGTTTCCCTTCAACATTCATTCAGGCATTTATAGTCCAAAGTTCAAAGTTCAAAGTAAAATTTATTATCAGAGTACATACATGTCACCACATACAACACTGAGATACTTCTCCCTCCAGGCATACTTAGCAAATCTATAGAATGGTAACTATAAAGAGGATCAGTGAACAGCAAACGGTGCAAATGCAAACATGACTAAATAGCAATAAATAACAAAAGCATGAAATAACAAGATTAAGAGTCCTTAAACTGTGACTATCGGTTGTGGGAACACCAGAAATAGAATGAGTGTTGCTATCCCCTTTGTTCAAAAGCCTGCTGGTTGAGGGGTAACAACTGTCCTTGAACCTGTTGGTGCGAGTCCTGAGGCATCTGTACCTTCTACCCGGTGGCAGCAGTAAGAATAGAGCATAGCCTGGGTGGTGAGAATCTTTGATGATGGATGCTGCTTTTCTCCGGCAATGTTTCATGTAGATGTGCTCAATGGTTGGGAGGGCTTTACCCGTGATGTACTGGGCCAAATCCACTGCCTTTTGTAGGATTTTCCTCCCAAGGACATTGCTGCTCCCATACCAGTCCATAACACAGCCAGTCAGCACACTTTCCACCACACATCTGTAGAAGGTTTTTGATGACATGCTGAATCTCCACAGACTCCTGCGGAAGTAGAAGTGCTGTCATGTTTTCTTTGCAATTATATTTATATGATGGGTCTAAGGACAGGTCTTCTGAGACAGTAACACCCAGGAACTTAAAGTTACTGACCCTTTCCAACTCTGATCCTCCGAAGAGTACTGGCTCATGGACCTCTGGTTTCCCTCTCCTGACGTCTACAGTCAGTTCTTTGGTCTTATTGACATTGAGTAAGAGTTTGTTGTCATTACACCACTCAGCCAAGTTTTCAATCTCTCTCCTGTATGGTGATGCATCACCACCCTCCTGGTCTGTGAACTGTGGAGATAACCAAAGTAAGGCCTGCTTCAGTAAGGCTTCATAAGGCTTCACTGGCCAAGTGTGAGATTATGGAATCCCACCCTTGAACCTACCAATGAGGAGATACCTTCCTTTTTTTCTCTATTTTCCTTGATTTCCCCCCAGGCTTTGCCCCAGATCATTGCACCCCAGTTCTTCCACCTGATTGTCACCCTGTTCTTCCTACAACTCCCTCTTCCAGGAGATGAAGGTGACCACCAGCCATCCCACTCCCTCAGTCTGTTTCGAGAGGTGAACTTTCCCCTAACTGTATCTCTGAAAGTCCCCATCCAGATCTTGTCCCATCACTTCCCCTCCCCCTGTCCTGCACACTTCGGCACACTTCACAAAATAAACAGCGATGTTGCTGCTAATAAGTTCTTGACACCCTGGCTGACTGAGCTATTGAATTTCCCCATGATAGGCTGTCATACAGGCTGATCCCCACACCATTGGCTCGTGTGCTTTTCCTGGAACGGAAGAAGTTCCAGGTCATTATCTCTCCAGTGCTTTTTGTGCGGCCTTTCATGCATAAGTGAAAAACTATGTTTATCAAATTGACTTCTGTAGCTACACTTCAGCAAATGTAATTGACTGTGAACATCCTGGATATGTGATGTAGAAGCAAGCATAAGTCACGCACACTTGAACTGGTTCTAGCTGAGGTGCAACTGAACATTGATTACCATCTTGCAACAAAAGTGCCTCATCTTATTTCCGATTTCAGCTGGACATTCCTGTCCTGCTCCCCTATCCCTTGCTTCCCCAATAGTCTGAAAATCTTTGTCCTTCTTTGGATTGGCACTGAATGAATACTTTCCCTCTCATCTCTGCCTGGTCCCTGCATCCAAAACATACCTTTTAAACATAAAATGAGTATCCATGACATATAGCATCTGGGAAGGCCATTCGATCATCACACATAAAGGAAGTTTCATACTGACATTCCTTATTGTGGAGGAGATGGGAGATGTCAGTGACATTGGGCAGGCACTGATTCAATGTAAACTCCCAGTTATTTCTTTCAACAATTGATAACTGTTAAGAGAACATCAGCAAAAATGATGAGCTGATCGAGTCGAGGCATCGAGTCAGAAAGTCATTAGTCATACAAAACAGAAACCGGCCCTTCCGTCCACCACATCCATCCTAACCTTGTTGCCTATCTGCATTTACCTCACACTGCATGTTAATCCCTTTATCAGTATCCCTCTACGCATTGCCTATTTAAGTGCCTGTCTAAATGCCTCTCAGACATAGTGATTGCACCATCAGCACCTGACCTAGTGCAATGCTTTGGATATCAACCATCCTCTGTATGAAAAATTTACCCTCTTAAAAATCCCCTTTAAGGCTCCTTTCTCTCACTTTAAACATACCCCTTTTTATTTTTGATACCATGAGAAAAAGCTTCTGTCTACCCTATTTCTGCCTCTCAGGCAGGAGGAGAAGAGAAGCACGTGCGCAGACCTCCAATGAAAAATGATATCGTATCTGTTAAATAGGGACCGTGGACAATTCTGATTTGATGAAGATGGACGTGAAAGCACAGAGGAACATCTGGAAAAATCTCTGAAACGCTCGTCCGCTGCTGTCATTACTGCGCGGTCGGGAACCTTTCGGAGAGTAGGCCTCAAAATCCCCGGCTTAGCCTGCTGTTGGCGACCGAGAAGGAAGTCAAATCATTCGGATAGTGATGGCACTCAGTACTCGGTGTTGGAGAGCTGATCAGAGCTCGAAGTTTTCGGATGACTCAGAGTCGGACTGTGTTCGGGCATGGCAGGGAGAGTTTTTCTTCCTTCTCTCCGTCTGCGTGAGATGTGGGACATTTGAAAGACTTTGAACTTTACTGTGCTCATGGACTTTTTCATCAAGTTATGGTATTGTTGCGCTGTTGTAACTATATGTTATAATTATGTGGTTTTGTTAATTTTTTTCAGTCTTGGTCTGTCCTGTATTTTGTGATATCACACCGGAGGGAATATTGCATCATTTCTTAATGCATGCATTACTAAATGACAATAAAAGAGGACTGCATGTCTTCATAATCTAAAACTAAAACTAAAACATAGCCTTATGTACTTATAATCTAGTGTCTGATGTATTTGTGGGATACAAGACCATAAGGCAAGTCTGCTCCACCATTCCATCATGGCTGAACCCAGATCCCACTCAACCCATACACCTGCCTTCTTGCCACATCCTTTGAAGCCCTGACCAATCAGGAAACGATCAACTTCCGCCTTAAGTATATGCACGGACTTGGCCTCCACAACAGTTTGCAGCAGAGCATTCCACAGATTTACTACTCTCTGGCTAAAAAATTCCTCCTTACCTCGTTTCTAAAGGGTCGCACCTCAATTTTGAGGCCGTGCCCTCTAGTTCTGGATACCCCCACCATCGGAAACTTCCTCTCCACATCCACTGTATCTAGTCCTTTCAACACTCAGTGAGATCCCCACCCCCATTCTTCTAAATTCCAGTGAGTACAGCCCCAAAGCCACCAAATACTCCTCATATGTTAACCCTTTCATTCCCAGAATCATCCTTGTAAACCTCCTCTGGACTCTCTCCAATAACAACACATCCTTTCTGAGATATGGTACCCAAAACTGTTGACAGTACTCTAACTGCGGCCTGACTAATGTCTTGTAAAGGCTCAGCATTATCTCCTTGCTTTTATATTCTATTCCCCTTAAAATAAATACCAACTTTGTATTTGCCTTCTTTACCACAGACTCAACCTGTAAATTAATCTCCTGGGAGTCTTGCACAAGGACTCCTAAGTCCTTCTGCAACTCCAATGTTCTCTCCCCATTTGGATAATAGTCCGCACTATTGTTCCTTTTACCAAAGTGCATTATTAAACTTTTCCCAACTGTGTGTTCCATCACTCACTGAATCACAGTATATTCACTCCTCTCTTTATAGGCTCATCCCCATCAAAACAATGATGGATTTCCATAGCATGGAAACATTGAGGTTATCATAAAACTTTGCGTGAACTCTAAGCTGTCATCTGTTTTTACATACTGTATACTCCAAATGTTAATTTTACTAAGAAAGGAAATCGTTAAAAAAAAAACTCCACATATAAGAGATGAATGCTGGAATGGGTGACTCTAAGTTCATGCTAAAACCAACACTTGCTTGGAGTAAACTTACAGACATGCAGAATAACACCAGGATTTAACATAAAAAAGTAAAACAATGGATTAGCTGGAAATCTGACAGGACTGTTGGAAATACTAGCTAGTCTGTGCTTGTTACTTGGTTGAACACATGGCTCACCCCCAGTTACAAGACATTAGGGCACCATGCATTGAGGAGGGAGCAGAAAACTGTACCTGAAGTGGCAAATAAAATGAATCAATTTAAATGGAAACATACGAAATCCTGCAGATGTCAGAAATATTGAGGAACACACACAAAATACTGGAGAAATTCAGCAGGTCAAGCAGCATCTATGGGGGAAAATAAACAGTCCACACTTCGGACTGAGACCTTTTTTCAGTACTGGAAAGGAAGGGGGAGGAATCCAGAATAAGAAGGAGGGAGGGGGGAGTATAAGCTAACAGGTGCATGAGTGGGGAAAGGGGGATGATGTGAAAAACTGAGAGGTGATAAGTGGAAGAGGTAAAGGACTGAAGAAGAAGGAATCCGAGAGGAAAGGATGGTAGCTATGAAATAAAAGGAAGGAGATGTGGAACCAACTGGAAGTGATGGTCAACTCATGGGGGCAGTGGGGGGAGATGCAAATGGTGAGAGTTGAACCAGAATGGGAGGGGGGAAAGTGAATAGAGATGAAAAAAATAAATGCAAGGTTTTCTGTGCACGATATGAATGCAGTTATGTAGATAAAGTAGATAAAGATATAGTATGAGCTCTTACACAAAAACAAAATCAGTGAGAATCATTTGGCTGGAATCAGATGAGTTACAATGGATGAGGTTACATTTGCCATTACTAGTTACCCCCTGAGAACAGAGGCATAAGTAGTTTGTAAAGACAGGCATGTCCCAAAATGCTTCAGAGTCAATTAAGTACCTTAAAAGTTTGGGTCAATAGGGCAAGTTATTTGCATTTAACCTTTCCCACAAGCAACATAAGGTGCTGGAGGAACTCAGCAGGCCAGACAGCAGCTAAGGACAGAAATGAACAGTTAATGTTTTGGGTCAACACTTCATATTGGCTGTTCATTTCCCTCCATAGATGCTGCCCGACCCACTGAAATCCTCCAGCACCTTTTGTGTTGCTCCGGATTCCAGCAGATCTAAAACACACTAGAAATGCTCATCAGCTCAGACAACCTCTATAGAAAATTCCAACAAAAGGTCTTTCATCTGAAATGTTAGTTCGATTTCTCTTTCCACGGATGTTGCTTGATTTGCTTAGTGTTTCAGCTTTTTCTGTTTTCCTTCCAATTTCTAGCACCAATTCTTCTTTTGTTTCTTCTAAGAGTGAATATTTGTTGAGATTTACAATCACATTTAAAATGCTAATATTCTGTTTTTCAATCTATTTCAGCTAATCCATCCATTATACCTATGTAATTGCCTTTTGTTTAGATTCAACTTCGTGTTTGAGACTTAAATTTATTGCTTTCCTATTGAATGTGATTTTTTTCTCTTATTATGATCGCTCTTTTCTGGAGGATCCTTTACCATAAGTTTACAAATAAATTGTGCAGCATTAAATATGACAAGCTCCATTATATCTTGTTCCTAGTTGGGTCTACAACTCAGGGAAATATCCCAAGTGCATTCCATGAACTTGTCCTCAAGATTGTCTTTGTCAATTTGATTTGGACATTCTACACGAAGTTAAAAATACCCTATAATTATTGCATTATTTTTGTTACAAGCCCTCGTTATTCCTTCATTGATCCGCTATTGTTAAGCGAATTTACATACTATTATTGTATTATTTCAGAAACTAATTCCACTTGCAGACATTTGAAGACAAGACCATTTCTAAATACTGTATTATGATAATGTTATCGGTAATATCCCCCTTTCATTTCCATTTGTATCCTTTTTCAAGCCTTGGTCACCTAGCAACGGCATTTGGCAATGGTTATTAGGTCAAACCCATTTGCCTTTACATGTGCCACTTACTCATCTATCTTGTTACATTTTTTTTTGTGTGCTTTTAATTTATGGAATTGAACTTCTTACCAAAACTGGGAAACTTCTTTCCAGCTTCCCACTTTGCTGCTGCATTCTACCTTCTGTAGCGCATCCCTCGTAACCGTGCCCTCTCAGGCAGATCTTTTCATTCAAGCAACATCTCGTGAAGATTACAAACGTTTGTAGACCACACACCTACCAGCACAACTCTCCCTCTGTACTGCCTCTCCAGCACTGCAGTTGTCCAAGACTGCATCTCCAGAAGTACAGTGGGCCCTTAACACTGGAGCAGTGACGCTGAAATACAATACTCTTTCAGCATTACTCTTTCAACAGTGTAGCACTCTTCCAGTACAACCCCCAACTCTGCAGCGCTGTCTCTGAACTAACCCTGCAAGAAGGAGCAATCTGTTAATGCTGCTCCTTCAGTAATGGAGTATCTCTCCCAGAGCACTAGTTGACAGTACGTGCCTCCTTTGATCTGCCGCCACAATAGTATGTCCCTTACATTCCTTCAACTATACAGTGCTACCTTTGAGCTACCCTGGTGGTACAGAACCATTGTTTTTCCCAAGACTCCACTCTCTGCAATACTGCCACTCCATCAGTGCAGCCCTCCCCCTCAGTAACGCAAGGGTTGCTTTCAATACTACACTGGAATATCAGGTTTGATTGCCCATTGAAGGCACTGAAATGGGACTTCAATTATACCTTTTACTGACACAAGGATAGCAGGGCTACCAGTCTGCTAGGACTCAAATTAAAATAAACCAGATTTCAGAATACGTAGTCAGTTTTGCTTTAAATACAGGCGACCCTGGTCTTTCCGATGAAGAACTAAAGTCTCTGATCTGCTATTTACAAAGGGTTAAACAGCATCCATGGGTTTTGAAGACTGTGAGGGAGGTCCGGGGTCTCAAAGCAGAGACTTTAATAAGGCCACTGACAGCAAATAACAGGTTGCCTAACGAGTCAGGTTACACCAACAAGGGGCACATTGTATATTCACCCTCTAGCACGAGGGCTCAGGGGGTTGCATATAGAAGGAGAGGTGGAAAAGCAGATTTAAATAAGTCAGAAAGGCAACTCTGGAACAGAAACACATTGTTCAAAAGGCAAGATATGGGGGAGTGCTTAGACTAACCATCCATCCAGCAGGTCTTGTTGGTGATCGGTTAATATGATATGCAAACCAAAGTCACACTTCTTTTGCTCTTTAATTTCATTTCCAGTTTTCTCTCTGGTTTTCATCACTCCTGCCCCAGCCTGTCCCCACCCTCGAGCTGGCATAGTGACCCGGTCAAACTCTCGTCTCTGTGGCCTGATCAAATCAAATCAGCTTCGGGGAGCTAGTCAAGCATGCAGTTTCTGTGAGTGAGCTCCATTCTCTTCACTACAGGTGTGTGTGTGTGTAACAGTGCACGTACCTGTGCCTGTGGAGAATGTGTGCATGTGTTCCTGTGTATACTGCATATGTATATGTCTGTTTAGATGTGTATAAGTATGGCTGTGCATGTGTGTGTTTCTGTGTGCATTATATAGTAATGTTTCTCTGAGTGTAGTGCATGCACATGTATATTTCTGTATGTTTAAGTATGTACATTTCTGAGTGTGTGCACATTATGTTTCTGTCTGCGTGTGTGTTTTCTATGTTTCTCTGTCAGTGTGTGCAGGCATTCGTGTAAACACATATGCACGAGTTTGCTCACACACATTCACATTCATGATATTTAAGCGAGTCTGCTGATTCCCCTAAGAGAAATTTTTAAAGTGCCGCTTATTTCATTGACCTTACACCTAAACCAAGACTACCACAGAGCATCACGTCTGACAAACAATCTGGTGGAGAGGAGGGTTCCCATGATGGAAACCTATGTGCGACAGTTGTACCAGAACACCTACCACAGGGAGCCATGCCAACTAGGAAGTTTGACATAGGGATTGCCACATATTTCTATTCATTAATGACATTCCTTGCCCCGGTCTAGCATTCCAACAGCCACAGAACAAGTGTACTTTCAAAAATCATTTTGCCACTAAGTGTAAAACAAAGGAAAGAACAATCACCTCAGGGGCAGATTGAAAAAAAAGATGACAGGTGCACAGAGAGAATCGAAGCAGTAAAGGATCTGAAGAAAAAAGAAGCTATTTGTGATGGTAAGGGTCAGTGACAAAGTGCAAGTAGGAATCTCTCCATGCGTTTCATTTATCCCATGGGCAAAGTCACAAAGCAAGCATGACACTGGGCACTTGGAAATATAATGCATGGAGGGACCTGCACACAGTGTCTGCTAAATTTCAACTGTATTGTGAAGCTATTCCCTTTCAAAGAAAGCCATGGAACGGAATCAAAGGAAGATGATGCCAGACAGGTAGCTGAACCGTTATATAGCTGTGGGCAATTGTCTTCGCCTGCCTCCTCGATTCCTCAAGTAATTCCCGATTAAACAACAACACACTCTGCCAACACTTGACTGGGGAACCCCATTGGAAAGAACTCTCTACAAACTTCTGCTAACTTTGATGGTCTGATTTGATTTGGCAGCCGGCTGCAGTGAAGGAGCTGGTGAACCCTGCCGAGAGTCTGAGCTTCATATCAATGTCTCATCTTCAGTCTAATGCCACGTGCTGGTTATGTAGAAATGAGGTGGCTTGGGTATCATCACATATTGAAAGCATAACCGCTTGTGTGTGTAATCCCACTGTGTGTGTGTTCACTCTCTGTACCCCCTTGTGTGTGTCATTCCACTCTGTGTGTGTTCACTCTCTGTACCCCCTTGTGTGTGTAATCCCACTATGTGTGTGTTCACTTTCTGCACCCCCCTGTGTGTGTAATCCCACTCTGTGTGTATGTTCACTCTCTGTACCCCCTTGTGTGTGTAATCCCACTGTGTGTGTGTGTTCACTCTCTGTATCCCCTTGTGTGTGTAACCCCACTGTGTGTGTGTGTTCACTGTCTGTACCTCCTTGTGTGTGTAATCCCCGGTGTGTGTGTGTTCACTCTCAGTACCCCCTTGTGTGTGTAATCCCACTCTGTGTATGTTCACTCTCTGTACCCCCTAGTGTGTGTAATCCCCAGTATGTGTGTGTTCACTCTCTGTACCCCCTTGTGTGTGTAATCCCCCTGTGTGTGTTCACTTTCTGTACCTCCTTGTGTGTGTAATCCCACAGTGTGCGTTCACTCTCTGTACCCCCTTATGTGCGTAATCCCCAGTGTATGTGTTAACTCTCTGTACCCCCTTGTGTGTGTAATCCCACTATGTTTGTGTTCACTCTCTGTACCCTCTTGTGTATGTTAATTCCCAGTGTGTGTGTTCACTCTCTGTACCCCCTTGTGTGTGTAATCCCACTGTGTGTTTGTCAACTCTCTGTGCCCCCTTGTGTGTGTAATCCCACTGTGTGTGTGTTCACTGTCTGTACCCCTTATGTGTGTAATCCCACTGTGTGTGTGTTCACTCTCTGTACCCCCTTGTGTGTGTTAATCCCCAGTGTGTGTGTTCACTCTCTGTACCCCCTTGTGTGTGTAATCCCACTCTGTGTGTGTGTTCACTCTCTGTGCCCCCTTATATGTGTAATCCCACTGTGTGTGTGTTCACTCGCTGTACCCCCTTGTGTGTGTAATCCCACTGTGTGTGTGTTCACTCTCTGTACCCCCTTGTGTGTGTAATCCCACTGTGTGTGTGTTCACTCTCTGTACTCCCTTATGTGTGTAATCCCACTCTGTGTGTGTGTTAACTCTCTGTACCCCCTTGTGTGTGTTAATCCGCAGTGTGTGTGTTCTCTCTCTGTACCCCTTTGTGTGTGTAATCCCACTTTTTGTGTGTTCACTCTCTGTACCCCCTTGTGTGTGTAATCCCGCTCTGTGTGTATTCACTCTCTGTACGCCCTTGTGTGTGTAATCCCACTCTGTGTGTGTTTTCTTTCTCTGTACCCCCTTATGCGTGTAATCCCCCTGTGTGTGTTCACTCTCTGTACCCCCTTGTGTGTGTAATCCCACTGTGTGTGTTCACTCTCTGTACCCCCTTGTGTGTGTAATCCCACTGTGTGTGTGTTCACTCTCTGTACCCCCTTGTGTGTGTAATCCCACTCTGTGTGTGTTCACTCGCTGTACCCCTTGTGTGTGTAATCCCACAGTGTGTGCGTGTTCACTCTCTGTACCCCCTTGTGTGTGTAATCCCCAGTGTGTGTTGTGTTCACTCTCTGTACCCCCTTGTGTGTGTAATCCCACTCTGTGTGTGTGTTCATTCTCTGTATCCCCTTATGCGTGTAATCCCCCTGTGTGTGTTCACTCTCTGTACCCCCTTGTATGTGTAATCCCCAGTGTGTGTGTGTTCACTCTCTGTACCCCCTTGTGTGTGTAATCCCACTCTCTGTGTACACTCTCTGTACCCCCTTGTGTGTGTAATCCCACTCTGCGTGTGTGTTCTTTCTCTGTACCCCCTTGTGTGTGTAATCCCCCTGTGTGTGTTCACTCTCTGTACCCTCTTGTGTGTGTAATCCCACTGTGTGTGTTCACTCTCTGTACCCCCTTGTGTGTGTAATCCCACTGTGTCTGTGTTCACTCTCTGTACCCCCTTGTGTGTGTAATCCCACTCTGTGTGTGTGTTCACTCTCTGTGCCCCCTTATATGTGTAATCCCACTGTGTGTGTTCACTCGCTGTACCCCCTTGTGTGTGTAATCCCACTCTGTGTGTTCACTCTCTGTACCCCCTTTTATGTGTAATCCCACTGTGTGTGTGTTCACTCTCTGTATCCCCTTGTGTGTGTAATCCTACTCTGTGTGTGTTCACTCACTGTACCCCCTTGTCTGTGTAATCCCACGGTATGTGTGTGTTCACTGTCTGTACCCCCTTGTGTGTGTAATCCCCAGTGTGTGTGTGTTCACTCACTGTACCCCCTTGTCTGTGTAATCCCACAGTATGTGTGTGTTCACTGTCTGTACCCCCTTGTGTGTGTAATCCCCAGTGTGTGTGTGTTCACTCTCTGTACCCCCTTGTGTGTGTAATCCCCAGTGTGTGTGTGTTCACTTTCTGTACCCCCTTGTGTGTGTAATCCGCAGTGTGTGTGTGTTCACTCTCTGTACCCGCTTGTGTGTGTAATCCCACTCTGTGTGTATTCACTCTCTGTACCCCCTTGTGTGTGTAATCCCACTCTGTGTGTGTGTTCTTTCTCTGTACCCCCTTGTGTGTGTAATCCCCTGTGTGTGTGTGTTCACTCACTGTACCCCCTTGTCTGTGTAATCCCACAGTATGTGTGTGTTCACTGTCTGTACCCCCTTGTGTGTGTAATCCCCAGTGTGTGTGTGTTCACTCTCTGTACCCCCTTGTGTGTGTAATCCCCAGTGTGTGTGTGTTCACTTTCTGTACCCCCTTGTGTGTGTAATCCGCAGTGTGTGTGTGTTCACTCTCTGTACCCGCTTGTGTGTGTAATCCCACTCTGTGTGTATTCACTCTCTGTACCCCCTTGTGTGTGTAATCCCACTCTGTGTGTGTGTTCTTTCTCTGTACCCCCTTATGCGTGTAATCCCCTGTGTGTGTGTGTTCACTCTCTGTACCCCCTTATGTGTGTAATCCCCTGTGTGTGTGTGTTCACTCTCTGTACCCCCTTGTGTGTGTAATCCCACTCTGTGTGTGTTCACTCTCTGTACCACATTCTGTATGTCTAACCTCAGTGTATGTGTTTATTCTCTGTACTCACTTGTTCATCTAATTGAAGTGTGCGTGTGATCGCAGTGTGTGTAGATATGAACACTCTCTGTACATACTTGTGTGTGTAATCACATTCCATGCCTGCTTACTCTCTGTGCCTCCCAGTGTGTGTGTCTCTTCACTCTATAATCACTTGTGTGTGTGATCCAAGAGTGTGTGTGTTTGTGTGTGTGTGTGTGTTCACTTTCTGTATCCCTGTGTGTATGTGCGTGTGTGTGTTCATTCTCTGTATCCCTTTGTATGTGTAATACTGATGTGGGTTTGTGTTCCCTCCTTGCACACTCTTGTGTGTGCAACCCAGGGTGTGTGCGTGCCTGCTCCCTGTACACTCTTGTGTGTCTAATCCCAGTGTGTGTGCGTGTGTTCACTCTCTGTATCCCTTTGTGTGTGTGGTACCAGTGTGTGTGTATTCACTCCCTGTACACTTCAGTGTGCATAATCCCGGAGTTCATGTGTGTGAGGTTCACTTTCTGTACTGCCTTGTGTGTGTGCATAATCCCAGCATGTCTTTGTGTGCTGGTGTGTGTGTGTGTTCATTCTTCAGTCCCCCTTGTGTGGGTAATCCCTGTGTGTGTGTGTTCACTCTCCGTATACACTCTCCATTTGTAATCCCAGTGTATATATGTGTGTGTGTGTGTGTGTGTTCACACTCTGTATGCACTCTCTGTTTGTAATCCCAGTGTGTGTATGTTTGCAATCTGTACCACCTTTTGTGAATAACACTAGTGTGTGAGTGTGTTTTCACCCTTTGTACCCTCTTATTTGTGTAATCTCACTATGTGTGTTCAATTTCTATACCCCTTTTGTGTGTAGTCCCCTTGTGTTTGTGTGTCTGCACTCTCTGTACACCTTCTCTGTGTGTGTATGTGTTTGTGTTCACTCTCTGTACACCCTTGTGTGTGCAATCCCAGTGTTTGTGTGTGTCTGTTCATTCTCAGTGCACCATTGTGTGTGTGTGTATGTGTGTGTGTGTGTGTTTGTTCACATTTTGTACCACCTTGTATATGTAATCCCAGCATGTGTGTGTATGTGTGTTTTCAATCTCAATACTACTTTATGTGCATAGTTCCAGTGTGTGTGTGTGTGTTCACTCTCTGTCCCCATTTATGTGTGTATTCAAAGGGTATGTGCGATCACTTGTGTGTGTGATCACTTTCTGTACACTCATGTGTGTGTAATCCCTATCTGTGTATGTTCGCTGTCTGTACCCCCTGGTATGTGTAATCCCGGTGTGTGTGTGTGCGTGTTCACTCTCTGTATTCCCTCGTGTGTGTAATTCCAGTGTGATAGTGTGTGTGTTCATTTTCTGTACCCCCTTGTATGTGTAATCCCAGGATATGTCTGTTCACTCTCAATTCACCCTTATGTGTGTGATCGAAGTGTATATGTGTGTGTGTGTGTTCACTTTCTGTACCACCTTGTGTATGTAACCCCAGTATATGTGTTTTTAATCTCAGTACCTGCTTGTGTGCATAGTTCCATTGCGTGCATGTGTTCATCTTCTGTATCGCCGTGTGTGTGTAACCCTTGTTTGTGTGTGTGTGCGCATGCATGCATGTGTGTGCATATGTGCGTATTCACCTTCTGTAACCACTTGTGTGTTAATCCCAGTGTGTGTGTGTTAACTGCATGTATCCCAATGTGTGTGTAATCGCAGAGTGTGCATGTGTTCACTCTCTATACCAGTTTGTGTGAGTAATCCCAATGTGTGTGTGTCCTCTTATATGTGTAATCCCACTGTGTGTATCCAATTTCAGTACCCCCTTGTGTGTCTGGTCCCTGTGTGTATGTGCGTGTGTGTGTGTGTGTGTGTGTGTGTGTGTGCATTCTCTGTAAACCTTGTACGTGTAATGCCAGTGTGAGGGTGTGTTCACTCTCTTTGTGTAAAATCCCAGAGTGTTTCTGTACTCTCTGTATGCCCTGGTGCATAATCCCAGTGTGTGTGTGTGTGTGTTGTTGTCTCTCTCTCTCTGTACACCCTTGTGTGTATAATCCTAGTTTTTGCCTGTATGTGTCTTCATTCTCTGTACCCCTATGTGTGCATAATCCCAGTATGTGTATGTATGTGTTTGTTCATTCTCTGTGACCCCTTGTGTGCAATCTCAGTGTGTGTGCATGTTCACCCTCTGTATGAGCTTGTGTGTTAAATCCCAGTGTGCGTATGTCCGCTCTCTGTACCCATTTCTGTGCAAAATGCCAGTGTGTGTGTACACTCTCTGTATGCCATTGTGTGTTTAATCCCAGTGTGAGTGTTTTCATTCTCTGTATTGCCTTGTGTGTGTAATCGCAGTGTGTGTGCTACTCTCTCTCTTCTCCCTGTGATTGTGCTATCTCTATCCCTGTGTTCTCTGTATTTGCGCTTGTTACTGTCTGTGCTGTTTGTGTATGTATATTCTTTCTATCTGACCTCTCACTTCTCTCTCTGCTCTCTTTATCTATTCTCTCTCTGTCCTCTCTGCCTGTTCTCTTGCTCTCTTTCTCTCTCTGCATCTTCTGTTTACACTCTCACTGTTTTGTAATCTATCCATTCTCTGTTTGCTCTCTCTGTCTGCCCTCACTGTGCTCTCTTTTTTCTGCTGGGTAGTTTTGTGTATATTCAAGATTTGAAATTCTCATTTATATATCACCTTTATGTCATGTTTAATATTTCAGTCATCTTTGATCAATATTGTAAATACGAGGGGTGATTGATAAGTTTGTGGCCTAAGGTAGAAGGAGTCAATTTTAGAAAACCTAGCACATTTATTTTTCAACATAGTCCCCTCCTACATTTACACACTTAGTCCGCCGGTCGTGGAGCATACGGATCTTGGACCTTCAGAAAGTATCCACAGCAGGGGTGATTGATAAGTTCGTGGCCTAAGGTAGAAGGAGATGAGTTATACAGCTCTCTTTACATGCACATGCAGGTCAACTCTTTGAGAGATCATGCAGAAAGTTTGAAGTTAATAACTCATTTCCTTCTACCTTAGACCATGAACCTATTAATCACCCCTGATGAGTTGTTAACTGATGAGTTATTAACTTCAAACTTTCTGGAGCAGCTCCAGAACAAGTCTCTCCAGGGTCTTCATGATGTGGGAGGTCAATGCCACCGGTCTGTAGTCATTGAGGCCGCTGGGGCGCGGCGTCTTCAGCATAGGGACGAGGTAGGACATCTTCCACAGTACAGGAACCCTCGGGAGCCTCAGGATCAGGTTGAAGACATGGTAAAGTACTCCACATAGCTGAGGGGCACAGGCTTTGAGCATCCTGGTCCTGACACCATCTGGTCCTGCTGCCTTGCTTGGGTTGAGACGTTTCAACTGTCTTCTCACCTGTTCAGCTGCGAAGCCCACCATGGTGGTTTCGTGTGGGGAAGGGGTATAGTCATGAGAGCAGGGTGGGGGACTGTGAGGAGGGGTAGGAAGGGAGAGTGGAATATGTGTTGGTTGGGGGCCGACAACAGATGAATCATGTGGAGAATGGGCAGGGGCCACAATGTCAAATCTGTTATAGAACAGGTTAAGTTCGTTTAATTGAAGTGATTGTCTGAGCATTATCAGTACAGTTTTGGGCTTGGTGCACTGAGAGATCATTTACTTCGTGGAACTGTATAAGAAAGCATCCAAAAATGTCTCCTAACTGAAACACAGCTTAAATTTAAAACAGCAGCTGAAATTGTTGTTTCAATGGAAACTGCAGACAGAGATGCAATTGAGTTGCAGTCAGGAATAAAAACAAGCGTGATTAAAATTGCAGCATCTAAATAGAGTCCTGCCTGATGGAACGAATTGTGTTCCCGTTTTGGCAGGGGCTCACAGACACAAGACAAACGCAGATTTAAAGGTGAAACTTGGAGAAAATACAACAAAGTAGGACACATACAAAGAAAATGTTGTGCAGACAAAAGTAAGTGGACTACACAGGAAAGAGAAAGAGCTAAAAAAGTTAAATTGCGTTTTCTATAGAAGCACTAATCTGCATGCTGTTGATCAAAAATCTGATAATGATGGCAGAGACACATGACTATGTAGCCTTGAGATTTACAATGTGAAAACTAAAAATAGACAAGCAATGTGGCTGATATCAGAAGTGAGCAGCAAATTAATTAAAATGGAATTGGACACAGACTTGGCTGTTTCAGTCATTCCACAAAATGAGTTGGAAATTCAATTTTGGTTACTTGACCAGGACATACTATCTATTCCTAAATGGGTAGCATTGGAATTACAATCTGTTCAGGGTTATACACTTGGCTCTATTTTAGGCTCCTCTCTCCCTTTTGATTCGAAACGCCTTAAGCAGGTCTCTAACCCGATAGTTAAATATGCTTTGCGCATTTGGTTTCAATTCAGAAAATTTTTTGATCTTAATCAATTCGGGTTAGCGATTCCTATTTTAGGTAACATATTTTTTCCTCCCTCTTTTACGGATCGCGCTTTTCAAACTTGGAAGACTAAGGGTATTTTACGGTTTTTGGATTTATTTTTAGATGGTTCCCTTATGTCTTTTGAACAATTATCTAATAAATATAACTTATCAAGAATACATTTTTTTAGATATTTACAAGTTAGAAATTTCCTAAGTACTATACTTTCTTCCTTTCCAATGCTTCCTCCTACATATATTTTAGATTCGATAATTAACCTCAATCCATGTCAGAAAGGTGCATCGGCTATGATTTATAATATTATTATGAAACTTAGGAAAGCTCCATTTGATAAGATTAGGGTAGATTGGGAACAGGAATTGGGGCTTACCATTTCTGTGGATGATTGGGGGCAGATTTTACAATTAGTTAATACTTCCTCTATTTGTGCTAAACATTCCCTAATTCAATTTAAAGTGGTTCATAGAGCACATATGTCCAAAGATAAGTTAGCGCGTTTTTACTCGCATATTAATCCTTTCTGTGATAGATGTTCGGGGCAGATAGCCTCTTTAACTCATATGTTTTGGTCTTGCCCTACTTTGGAAACTTTTTGGAGAGATATTTTTAATATTATTTCTAAGGTATTAAATATAGAATCTCTCCTCACCCTATTACTGCTATCTTTGGACTACCTAAAATTTTTAGTAATCTTTCCCCTTCAGCCCGTAGAATGATTGCATTTCTTACTTTAATGGCGAAAAGATGTATTTTACAACATTGGAAAGAGCTTAATGCTCCAACTACCTTTTTTTGGTTTTCTCAGACGATTTTATGTTTGAATTTGGAGAAAATTAGAAGTAACCTTTATGATTCTTCATTTAAATTTGAACAGATTTGGGGACCTTTTATTCAATATTTTCATTTAATGTAATATTTACCCTTCTTGTTTTTTTTTCACTGTTTTTAATGGAGGTCGGGATTGAGGACGTGATTTTAAGTTTAACTCTGTTTGGTTTCAAGTTAGCCCATTGCTTTGCCTTGCTTTTAGTTAGTTGCACGGTGGGTTTTTTTGGGGGTTTTTTTTTTCTTTTTTTCCATTGATATATATAAAATTTAGTATACTATTATGTTATCTTGGTTTCTTATGTTTAAATTACATTGTTTGTAGTTTTTTTTGGTATTGATACCTTTTGGAATTTTATTATACTTTAACATTGTATTAATGTTTATATGACTTAACTTTTTTGTATACTTACTCAATAAAAAGATTTAAAAAGAAAGGAATATCAATTCAAAGATACAGAATTGAAGCTGCAGATATCTAACTGAGAATGTATACTGGAGAAAAGATCATTCCTGTGGGAATGATATTTGTTACAGTAAAATACAACAACTAACAAACCACATTCAACTTGAATGTGGGGTAAAACAGGAGGTTCAACATTGTGGGGGTGTGAGTGGCTGAGGCAAATACAGCTTCTTTAGAGATCCATCCACCAGCTGCCTGCTTCATCCCCAGAAAGAGAGTCAACTGGAAGTGAATTAAGGAAGGTACTTGATAATGCCACAGCTATCTCCATGTTGTACACCATGAACTGTTGCCCATCAGCAATAAACAGCTCTTGGTGCCAACCTCTGTGCCCTTAGTTGGAAAGCATATTGGATCAAAGAAAGACGGTGCTACCTAGTAGAATCTTAAAAATGACAAGAACAGTGGTCTGACTTCAACTTTTTTATAGACAACATATCTGAGAAAACTTCTGCTATGTCAATCAGGCAGTTATTTGTAAAATATGGCTTAGCTTTAAGCTGGAAGTGTGTTCAAGGAGCTTTAGGAAAGTTGCAAGCATTCAGACTTTGTTAATATAAAGAACTAGTGTTTTAAAGTGAACAAAGTCACCGGAGAGACACAGAAGCTAATGGATACAAAACTGTTATATTGAATAAAATGAGGCCCTCTTGGAGGAAGAGGCTTGTTTGACCCAATGTTACATGACATTTTATATGCAGCAGGAGAATTCTATAGTTACAATGTATCTACAATGCTTCCTTTGAATTAAATATAGTTTTCACTCCTCCTTCTTCACACCCACACTCCAGACACCCAAAATGAATGCTAATCAGCATTGTCTGGTTTTCAATTACCTGGGGTCCAGAGCTCCAGGACTGAATTTTAAATTGAATCTACCATCCACGTTCAGGTCTAAAGATTGCTTGCTGAAGATAATATATCCCCTAACTCCAGAATATGCCCTAACAGTCCCTCCTCTTGGCCCTCCTGGGCAAAAATAAATTCGTTCCAGGAAAAGCCAAACCTTAAGGAAGATTTAATCAAATAAGGCAGCAAAAATGCCCTGTACTTCCCTTCCCCAATTGTGTTATGTGCACCTACATCTATGCTATCATCCCTAATGGCTACCTACAAGACTTTAAGCAGAGACTGTTACAGAAATTTCACCAACAGTCTTTAAAATGCAGCTTCATCATTTGTATGCCTGCTGCCTGACTTCACCCTTCCCTGCTGAGTCTCAGAGCCAGCCACAGTGCCCTGACAGGCCAGCCTCCCCAGAAGTATCCAAAGGGGTATACTTATTGCTAAGGGAATGACCAGAGGGTACTCTGTACTGAGTGATTACTGCCTTTACTTCTCCTGGTGGACAACCACCTATTTTCTGAAGCCTGCACTCTGGGTGTGACCACTTCAGAAAAAGTCTTCAAAAGTCCCACATCTCACTGCCTGAAGTATCATCACTTGATATACCTCGAACTTCTCAAGTTTAATTTCTAGCCTCCGGCTGTTCTTGCCCAGTCTGTTGGGCCAAAGCCTGACAACTTTAACACTGCTCCTCTCCAAGAGTGGCTGCTCCCACAATGGCTGCTCTGTTTATACTTCACTTCTTTTTATTGGCCACTGCCAAGTACCTAAATATCGTCATGCCTGCAGCCAGCCAAAAAGTTCCAAAAGTCCATGAGTTCTTTTTAAACATCACACTGCCTTACTATTGATGGCCTCTCATAATGATTGCAGGCTGCCAAAAGGTTCGAAAGTCCCCAAGTTCTGCTTAAACCTTTTTTTTAAAAAAGGACAAGCATTGCAGCCGTCAACTGTTGTGATGATAAAACTTCATCCTGAAGCATTAGCATTGTTTCTCTTTCCACAGATGCTGCCTAATCTGCTGATTACTTCCAGAATTTTCTGTCCTTTTTTTTAAGATTTCCATCATCTGCAGTTCTTTTGATTCAGGTAAACAATTCCCTGATGTGTTTGGAGTAAAGGGAGTTCTTGTTGGCTTTCTAGCCAATATTGCATGACAAACTTGATGTTCATGTCCATGTTTCAAGCCTTCCTCAGTCATGATCCCAAACTCTTCCTCAGCTACATTGATGCCTGCATTGGTGCTGCTTCATGCACCCATGCTGAGTTTGTCAATTTCACCACTTTTGCCTCCAACTCCCACCCTGCCCTTAAATTCAATTGGTCCATTTCTGACACTTCCTTCCCCTTTCTCAATCCCTCTGTATCCATCTCTGGAAACAAACTGACAACCGACATCTTTTATGAACCTACTGATCCCACATTTATTTTGACTATACCTCTTCCCACCATGGCTCCTGTAAAAATGCTATTCCCTTTTCGCAGTTACTTCATCTCCACTGCAATTGTTCCAAGCATGCAGCTTTCCTTTCCAAGATATCAGAGATGTCCTCCTTCTTCAAAGAATGGGGTTTCCCTTCCTCCACCATTGATTCTACCCTCACTTGCATCTTTTTCCCAGACATCCATGCTCACTCCATCTTCCTGCCACCTGAACAGCGATAGAGCTCCTCTTGCCCTCACCTCCCACCCCATGAGCCTCCAGACCCAACTGATCATTCTCCACAATTTCCACCATCTCCAAAGTCATCCTACAAACGTATCTTTACCTCCCTCCACCTCCTTTTTTTCCCACAGGAATCACTACCTCCTTGTCCATTCATCCTTCCCTAATGATCTCCCTCCTGGCACTTATCCCTGCAGGTGACCAACTTGCTACACCTGTCCATTCACCCCCTCCCTCACCTCCATTCAGGGCCCCAGACAGTCCTTCCAGTTGAAGCATCACTTTGTCTGTAAATTTACTGGAGTTGTCTATTGTGTCCAGTGCTCCTGATGCAGACTTCCCTATATTGGTTAGACCTGTCATAAACTGGGGGACTGCTTTTATCGAACACCTCCGCTCCATCCGCCAAAAGCGGAACTTACCGGTAGCCAAACCATTTAATTCCCCATTCTTATTTCCATTCCAACATGTCGGTTCATGGCCTCATCTTGTGCCACTCTCAAGGTGGAGGAGCAACACTTTATATTTCGTCTGGGTAGCCTCCAACCTGATGGCATGAACATCGATATCTCCTTCCGGTAAAAAAAATCTTTTCCCTCTCCCTCCCTCTCCCCTCTTCTTTTGTTCCCCATTCTGCCTTCTTACCTCTTCTCGCCTGCCTATCATCTCCCTGGGTCCCCTCCTCCTTCCCTTTCTCCTATGGTCCACTCTTTTCTCCTATCAGACTTCTTCCTCCATGATTCCCTTGTCCATTCATCCCTCCCCAAATATCTCCCTCCTGGCACTTATCCCTGCAGGCGATCAAAGTGCTACACCTGTATCCCTTTACCTTTCCTACCCACCTGGCTTCACTTATCACCTTCTAGCTATCCTGCTTCCCCTCCCCCACCTTTTTATTCTGGCATCTTCCCCCTTCCTTTCCAACCCTTAAGAAGGGTCTTGGCCCGAAACGTCGACTGTTTATTCATATCCATTGGTGCTGCCTGACCTGCTGAGTTCCTCTAGAAGCTTGTGTGTGTTGCTTTGGATTTCCAGCATCTGCAGAATTTTTTGTCGATGTTGTCATGGCATCTGTGGGAGCTTACCATGCACAGGTTGTTTGGTGTTATTCTTGCATTCAAAGGAGGAAGAAACAACGGCACATGGGAAAATATGGGAGCAGCTAGAAAACATTTGAAAGACTTGGTGCATTCAAGTGATATAATGGTCTATTCATATGTTGCATAAGCCCATCAGACTGTTTGAGACTTCTTACAGAACAAAACTTAATAAAGAAATGCAAGCCTTTATTTCGTGTCTCTTGCAAATTGGCCAAAGTTTCACTCACATGGTCAAGTGTTGCCCTGTACAAAGTAACAGCAGTCCTTCACACAATGCCTCTTTTGTCCCAAGCTCCCAGAACACAGGCTCCAGGTTTGGAACCCTTTAGAATATCTTTCCCCAGAATGTCTAAGGAGGCGTAGAGCCGACAGTGCTACCTTCGCTGGTTGGACATACTTAGTGGCTCCATCTTCAGAAACCAACCTTTGAGATCATGACATGTTCACTTACAGCCCACTTTTATTATTTAAGGCATCTGTTAGTCTTGCAAGACCATGGATCTGCCCCTGGAAATTCTTCACTCTCCAGGGCGCAGGCCTGGGCAAGGTTGTATGGAAGACTAGCAGTTGCCCATGCTGCAAGTCTCCCCTCTCCACGACACCAATATTGTCCAAGGGAAGGTCATTAGGACCCATACAGCTTCGCACCAGCGTCGTCGCAGAGCAATGTGTGATTAAGTGCCATGCGCAAGGACACAACATGTTGCCTCGGCTGGGGTTCGAACTCACGACCTTCAGGTCGCTAGTCCAATGCCTTAACCATTTGGCCACGTGCCCACACACTTTTATTATACTTATCAAAAAAACAGATCTGAAGATGTCTGTAAGTCTGCGTGTCCAGGCTGGGGTTGGAAGTAGGAGGCCTGTGTGTATGATTGGGTGAAAGGGAGAAAAGGAGGTTGTTTTGCTGTTATTGTTTGATTTGTTGCTGTTGTTGCAGTGTTGTTGCTGTTGTACGTGTTGTTCTGCTGAACATTGTGGGCACGCAATGTTGGTGCCAGAATGTGCGTTGACACTTACAGCCTGCCCCCAGCACATCCTTAGGCTGTGTTGGGTGGTAACACAAATGACACATTTCACTCTATGCTTCATGCAATAAATTAACCTGATCTGATCTAAAACAAAACAGAATCAAAATTTGCCATTGACATCAACTATTTAATCTTTCTCTCTCTCTCTCTCTCCTCACAGATGCTGCCTGATATTTGAACCACTTTCTGCCATAACTTCATGTCTCCAACATCTTTAGTATGTTGTTATTTTTTATAACTAATTCCCTGTGATTTATCCAGTGAGGAGCAGAGTCCTAGGGACATCAGATTGTTGACAATCCCGAGTACATGCAATTGCTGCTCTCTGATTGAAGACTATCTTCCTCGTTTCCTTGCACTTAGCGATGACTGGAGTTGAGGATGCCTTATCTCTCACCTCCAGTTTCTTAATAAAAAATAATTAGGTAATGTTTTTTTATTTCTGATAGTACCGATAAGTAAGATTTGCCACTTGCTGTATCCCATAATCATGGTTTACTCCAGGCATTCAAACAAAAAAAACAACCCATAAAAAGAATTACAAACCAGACCTATTCGATTTTCTAACCATTAGTGTATAATTACTAATCAAGCCCTGTAATTAGTGGTGTTCCGTCTAGTCAAACACTGAGATTGTTGAATCATTAAAAGAGTGATAATGAATTTCTCAGGCCAATGCTGATTACTGACGCTAATGTTACCCTTAACACCCAGTGCTGGTTTAGCACAGCAGCTTTAACGCAGCCATTAAAAGAGATTAGGGAAAATTGAAACTGACTTGTTGCTTTTACCTCCTATGGATCCCATCGCACAGTAACTAACCCTTCCAGCAATGTGCTATACACTATGCAGTCCATTATCAGGATCTTTCCATCCGCTGCTTAAAGAATGTGCCCTGATTAACGAATCAAAATCAATATTACTTTAAAAACTCAGTCTCCGTAAGTGTAATGCATTCACTTAACAAGCCTACAATAGCTTGGTAATACAGTTCGGTGGTGAGGTCAAATACAACTTCACTTCAACAGAACTGGACAGCCACACACCTCTTATCCCCCTAAACCTGAATTCAAGCAAGGCACAGTTGCCAGAGCTAATTTGTATCATGACCCAGTCACTTGTCATTGGTGTTCTCTCTGACCAATGGTCAAATAACAGCACAATATCAAACATTCTCATCATTATTTCTTTCATGGCCTTTCTCCTCATTTCTCTCACCAACCCTCCAAGATAGAAACATAGAAACATAGAAAACCTATAGCACAATACAGGCCCTTCAGCCCACAATGCTGTGCCGAACATGTACTTACTTTAGAAATTACCTCGGGTTACCCATACCCAGGTCTCAACTCTCCACCAGCACCGATCTCTTCCGCACTCCTAGTTCTCATCGGTCCATTGTTAATATTTGTGAACTCTCTGCTCCAACGCCATGTCCCTAAATCTTCCACCTCTTTCTCTCTAATTGCCCCATTTTTCTCTCCTCCTCCTAAAACTTATTTGATAATGCTCCTGTGAAATGTCTTAACATTTTAACTTTTGTCATGGCGCTGCTTTAATAAAAGATATCAAGGATCAGGGCAAAGGAGAGAGATGTTTGCCTTAAAAAGCTGCTCTGACATCTTCAGAGTACCAACACGTGTTTCACAGCTATATTTGTAACTTTCGATTTCAAGTTGAAGTTCAACTTCAAGTTTGTTGCCATCTGTCTGTAAATATATACAACAAAATGAAACAACATTCTTCCGGACCACAGTGCACCCACACAACATATCTATCACACAGCACCTAAAACAAAATACAAAATATACTATTAAAAAGTTAATAAAATATAATTCAGAATGCCTTTGGGAAAAGGCAGCACAGATAAACAGTAAACAGCTCACTATCCTAGAGACAAGATCTCCGTGGTGGCAGGGTATTCATTAGTCTCACAAACTGAGGGAAGGAGAGGTTACTGAGTGTGGCTGTCCTTGTCCTGATGCTCCTATACATTCTTCCTGATGGTAGTGGGTCAAAAAGATTGTGGGATGGGCAGTAGGGATCCTCAGCAATGCTTTGGGCCCTTCATCTGTAACGTTCCTGATGAATGGCACAAATAGGGGAAAGGGAGACCCTGATGAACCTTTCAACAGTTTGTACTGTCCTCTGTAGGGTCTTGTGGTTCAGTGCTGTAAAGCTTCCATACCACACAATGATGCAGGTAGACAGGACACTCGATGGTGCTCCTGTGGAAAGTTGCTAGGATGTGTAGATGCTGCTGTGCCTTCTTGACTAGAGCGGAGGTGCTGTGGGTCCAGGTTTGATCGTACAATACGTGCAAGACCAAGGTACTTCGTGGTCTTCACAGTCTCTGCAGCAGAACCAGGGATGTGAAATATAGAAACAGGTTGACATGTGCTTTCCCAATCATCACACAATCATCTCATTTGTTTGTCCACATTGAGGGTCAGGCTGTTGCTCTCGCACCATTTGACAGGCCTCTCTGTATGCTGACTCATCGTTGTTGCAGATGAGGCCAACCACTGTAGCATCATCAGCGAACTTGATGATGCGGTTTGATGTGGTTTTGCACTGTGTTCCCTTGTTTAAGATATTAAATGCAAAGCGGTTCTACTGCCTCATAACCTCATTGATCTGGGTTCAGTCTTGACCTCAGGTACAGTTTGTGGAGCTTCTTGTCAAGATGGCGCTTGCATACAATGCTCCTTTGGTCATTATCTTCTGGATAGATCATGAAACCATGTATTTCACTTTTTTAAGTCTTTTACATTTGTTTATCATCTTGAATGTGATTCTGAAACTGTTGGAGCCTGTGATTTGCAGTATTCTGGAAGGCAGAGGCAGCATGCATGGACCTTGTGTCGAGAAGACTACGGGATGGCTGCAGGGCACGAGCTGATGTTTGACTCCATTGCACTGACCAGAGCTTCCATTGTTCACCAATTAAAGTGATGAGGGAGAAGGAAGCATCGAGGCAAATGCGGAAGGTGAGTGCTGGCTGCCTACCTTTAGATCGCTGGTGAGATTGCTCTGCTGGTGGAGAGGGGAAACTGCCTTTTGATCACTGGTTGGATCACTCTGCTATGGAGAGGGGAGACTGCTTTCTGATCACTGGGGGATTGCTCTTCTGCTGCAGAGGGCAAGTCCTGCTACTGTGCCCAGAGAATCTTACCTAGGTTTTCTGTGTTTTGGATATGGACTTGGACTATAGACTTTTTTCAGTCCTATAATTGTTTATATTCTGTGTTTTTCTCCCGATCTTTCTCATTTTTTGTGTGTGGGGACGGGAGGATTTGGGGGTCAATGTGCTTGTTCCATTTTTGTTCAGGGAGGAGGGATTTAGGGGTTGATGGTAATGCTGCCGTTCTTTTCTTTTTTAAGTTCATGGCTATCTGGAGAAGAAGAATTTCAGAGTTGTATACATTGATAATAAATAAACTTTGGAGAGGTTAACACATTCTCCATGTGACCATGTGAAGTTCTTCCTGGTGCTCTGATTTCCTCCCACATCTCAAAAATGTGCTGATTAGTTTACTGGCTATTGTAAATTACTGTTTACTATAGATGAGTGCGAAATTAGGGTGTAGAGTTGCTGGACACGTGAGAGACAATCCGTTACCGGCAAACAATGGGGAAATGGGACTGATAGTTTTGCTCTGAGGACTGCCATTTACTTAAAGTGGACTTTGTCTGAGTCTTAAGAGGATATGAGAAAATGCAGCATGGTTCCAGAGACAGAAATACAATAACGACCAGTGATGTGAGAAGGGGAGGTGTGCTTAATATTTCTCTCTGAATGACTCTCATGTTTTTTCTTTGTTTCATGACTATCTGGAGAAGACAAATTTCAGAGTTGCATATAGATTCATTCTTTGATAATAATAAATGAATGAACCTTTGAGAGATAACTATTGACCAGGACTGAAAGGAGACTTAATGATCTTTCATTGATACTGGGAAAGAATTAAAATAAAGCAAGTTTTATGTTACAGAGAAAATAGAGGAGGAAATCCGAGAATGAACAAGAAAGGTGTAATGGGGTGGAAGCTTGCTGTAGTTGAATGTCATGGCTGATGCTGGAAAGGCCCCTGTATATATATTTTCCTTACAATATAAGCAACCATTTCAACACAAAAAGTCTATACCAATTAAGATTCTCCATTGATATTTACTTGGAGCTTATTTTCAATCACAAATCCATTAATGACATCCTAGTTCTCCATTAACGACATCCTAGTTCTCCTACAACCCACCCACACACTACAACTGGCAATTGACAAGCCAGCACATTTCTGGGATGTGTGAGGAAACTGGAGCACCCAGAAGAATGCCACACAGTCAGAGAGAGAACATGCAGATTCCATGCAGGCAGCATCCAGGGTCAGGTCACTGGAGTTGTGAGGCACCAGCTCTACGAGTTCCTCTAAAGAAGCACCTGATGTCACTGTAAATACTAAGAGATAAGGAAAGCTGAAACAGCAGAAAAAGAAAGAAAAAACACAGAATGCTGATAATGTGAGGTATAATGTCAGAACTGCTGTGATCTGAAATTGTTGAGTTCAGTATTGAATCATAAAGGCTGCAATGTACCAAACTGAACGTTGAGGTGCTGTTCTTTCACCTTACCTTGGAGTATGCTGCAATAAGGTAAGAGACCATAAGCAGAGTGTTCAGTTGGATAGAAAGTTAAAATGATAGACAACCAAAATCTTTGTGGAGATATCCTGCAAAGAGGTGATCCACTCTGTGTTTGTTTTCCCCAAAGAAGAAGAGAGCAGTGGATACTAAAAGGGCAGACGTACAAGTGAATCACTGCTACATCTTGAGGAGTGTGCAGGTCCCCAATTGTGGAAAGGGGAAGAGTTAAAACAGCAGATGCTGCAACTCTAGCAGTTACATAAAGAGTTGTTGTGGGAAGGGCACTGAGGACTGCAGAATATAGAAGAATAGAACAGAGCATCTGAGAAGAAAAAGATCTTTTAAAGTGCTGAAAAGGTGGAAACAAGAATATATCTCCGATGGTAGAATTATGCTGGATGCAAATAAAGGAAATTCATTGAGTGCAGTATGACACAGCTGTTAGAAGGAGAAGTATCTTACAACCTTTCTCAAGGTTTGCAGCATTCAAGAAGGTGGCCAGCACCATCTTCTCCGGGGTTATTTTGGAAAGGAACTGACCCTAGTCTTGCCAAAGATGCCATGAATTATCACAAAAATATACCGGTAGCTACCTCACTATGTACTAGCCATTACTTGAAACACATCAACTTCATTCTATTTCTGGTCATGTGACAACACTGGTGGAGAAAGGAGACATTGAAAGAAATTTTATTGCTACATTTCCTACTGAGTCCCAAGTCAATGAGTTACAATCCAATGTTGGAAGTTGTTTTGTTCGCCAAATAATCATCAAATCATACTGCTAGTTCTCTATTGAAAATACATTAAAATAGGAATTCATATTAATTTTAAAAAGAAGAGAAATCTGTCTTTAGTTGTAATTTCTAAATAGGTACAATCATATTGTTCACCAGTTGGGGACACCTTATAATATTCCATTCCCAAATCTTTAACAGTGTCGATATCAGGAGGTCCGTATAATGACTGTCAACCCGAAACATCTACTCTGTGCCTCTCCATAGAAACTGCTGACCTTCTGAGTTCCTCCAGCTTTTTGTGTGTGTTGCCTTGGATTTCCAGCACAATTACATTCAACACAAGGGACAAAGATTTAATTTCTCCCCATTGATTTTCTCTTTGGTGGGTATTTTGTGACTCAAAATAGAGAGTAGCTAGGTCATGTAGGTGGTCCATCACCATTCCAGAGGAAGTAACCCCATGGACCCTATCCTTACAAGCCTTCACACAATATTAGAAGCCAGCACAATACATCAGCAGCTTTTTCTTTCAATATTCCACATCAGGTAGATTCAGAAACTTCTGACAGCACCAGAACACAAATATCACAGATCCAATACTACCTGCATCCGATGAGTGAGCATAGCTAGCTGACCTTATTGGCAGGATGGGATTCCTTTGAATGTGCCAAATTGGATTTAAGTGACTAAGACAAGCTGTGAAGACTGGAAAACCATGTGGATATTGAATAGTCAATAAGTCGAAGTAATGAATACTTCCTGCATGCTCCATGCTGCCTCAGCCCTCTTGAGTGTTACAGTCATTGTCTGGATTACATCAATCCCGAAACAGCTATCACAAAGAACTAACTATACCAACTATTAATAGGTTTATTCCTGTTATTTCTTCACAAAAGTATGCTGTCCTCTGTTAGGGTGGAAATATACCCACTGATCAGATTAGTCCCCATGCCTATCAAGGGCAGTCACATTTGTCAGTGTATAGTTAAACTGCAAGTGGAATCTAGGAGTATAGGAATTATCAGAAAGGACAGTTCAGGTATCGTAGTCTGCACTATGGTATGTTTCACTGTTCTGCTATATAATGAGTGGAGCATTTTATGAAATAAGATGAAGTCATGTATTTATCCTTCATTGTATTGTCTTCTGTCTCTGCCTCTAGGAGACCCAAATTTACTTTACTACTCTCTTTTTTTTGGCAAATATGTAGAAACTTTTACCTTTGTCTTTACTATAGCTTGTTAGAATTCTTGCATTCTAGCTTCCCCCTGTTTATCAAACCATTGGTCAAGCGATTGCAGAGGGGATGGCCTGGAATTTGCTGAGGGGGGTGAGCTGCCTGTGCTCACAGCTTTACTCATCCTCCTCATGACCAGGCCCCCAGCGACAGCTTCCTGAATAAAATGAGCTCCACTCTGAGCAGTGTTCTAACTGCAAATCCATAGAATTGTTTTCATAGTTGCCAAAATACAATCAAGGTTGTGCAGGTTGCCAATGCTGTCGTCAAATACCTGTGAACGTGTCTGACAGATGGAAACACTCATAATCTATTAAATATGAAGCACACTTTAAAATCTTTTTATTTTAATTAAATAATTGTCACAAAGCTGTAAGATGTTTTAAATAGTCAAATGCATTTAATAATATACAGTTTTAAAATCTACTGTACAACCATGAATCTTACTGCTCTCCCTCATGGCTTGTCTTCTCCAATGTAGTGAGTTCTCCAAATGCTCTCCAATTCTAGTCTAGGGCATGCTCATTTATCAGCTTTCCTAACACTGCAGTGTACTATGACTTTAAGACTATGAAACACAAAAAAAAAGATGGAAAAACTCAGCTGGTCAGGCAGCATCTATAGAGAGAAAAACAATTAACATTTCAGATCGAAGACCCTTCATCAGAACAGTTGATCAGAACAGTAAGGATTTCATGGGAAGTGAATTTCCTGCAACTCTTTGACAAACCATTGTTGAAGAATGGTTCAAATAACAATACATAGACACAAGAGGTACTGTAGATGCTGGAAATCTAGAGCAATACACACAATGTCTTGGAGGAGCTCAGCAGGTCAGGGAAAATCTATGGATGGGAATAAACAGTCAACGTATCGGGTTGAAACCCTTCAGCAGGATTGGAAAGGAAGGGCGAGAAGTCAGAATAAGAAGGTAGGGGGAGGGGAGGAAGAAGTACAAGGTGGCAGGTGATAGGTGAAACTGGGAGAAGCGGGGGTGAAGTAAAGAGTTAAGATGTTCATTGCTGGAAGAAATAGTGGGCTGAAGAGGTGGGAATCTGATAAGATGGGGCAGAAGACCATGGAAGAAAGGGAAAGGGGAGGAGCAACAGAGGGAGGTGATGGGCAAGTAAGAACAGAGTGTGTGAGAGGGAAACAAGAATGGGGACTGGTATAGGAGAGGGGATTGTGCTAATTACTGAAAGTTTGAGAAATCGATGTTCATGCCATCAGGTTGGAGGCTACCCAGACGGGACAAAAGATGTTGCTCCTCCAACCTGAGTGTGGCCTTATCGTGACCGTAGAGAAGGCTATGGACTGACATGTTGGAATGGGAATGGGAAGTAGAATTCAAATGGGTGGCCACTGGAAAAACCTGATTTTTATGGTGGGCAGAGTGAAGGTACTTGATGAATCAGTTTCCCAAGCAATGTCCAGTCTCACTGATTATTGGAGGCCACGCCAGGAGCACCAGATACAGTAGATAACCCCAACAGACTCCCAAGTGAAGTGACAATATGACATACCATAGAAACTCTCAGGAGGTTAAGGACTTCCCCATTCATGCAGGAAATTTGAATTTATAAAGACACAATTACGCAAGGAAATTCTGGTAGTTATGGTCAGAACTGTTGCAATTTCTCAGGAAACTTCAGACCCTTGATGCTTGGCATATTTCTGAATTCACAGGAACCTGTCCCTGCAAATTAGAATACTGTAGATCACTAGATCTAGTCAACAATAAGAGAGAGAAAAAAAGCAATGACAGATCTGTTAAGACAGCATCACTAATAAGGAAGATGCTGGAATCCATTATGAAGGATGTGGTAACCAGACACTTGGAAAACCAATGGATTAATCAGAATTAATGTAGGTAAATATAAATTGCCTTTGCCAATTAGGAGTAGGGTATATAAGTGAGGATCAGTGGAGCTAATATATTTAGATTCTGAAAATGCATTTCATAAGTTGTCACACAAAAGGTTGGAATTAACGGAGTGGTGAGCATATGGCCAGAGAGAGGGTTAGTTAAAATATATTAAAACACAGAGAGTAGGAATAAATAATGGGAAATGATTAGGTTGTTACTTAAAGACTGAATTGATCCATAATCAACATTAGTGGCCTCGATGAACACATTAAACTTTAGTGTAGATACAAATCAGATAGATCGTTGAAGAGCGAATAAGGGTACAAAGAAACTGAACAGATGTGCAAGAAGACAACGTCGAGTTTATTGTCATATGCACAAGCACATGCACACTCAGGTGCAATGAACACCTTACCAGCAGCAGCACTTAGGCGGGTAGATGATGGATGTAACATTAATGTTAGGAAGGACAAGCCAATGTTTGGGTACAAGTGCAGACGGAGCAAAGAGTTAAATCGTACCACAGAGGCAAAATTCAAAAGGATGAAGGATGCAGGACTGAAGGTGCTGTATATAAATGTGCGTAGCATTTGGAATAAGGTGGGCAAACTCGTTGAGCAATTAGAGATTGGAAGGTATGACATTGTGGGCATCACTTGAAAGAAGGCTGTGGTTGGCAGCTTAACATCAAAGGGTGTAGGTTGTATTGAAAGGATGGGCAGGGAGGCATAGGTGGTGGTGTGGCTCTTTAGGAAAGAGATGGAATTGCATCTTTAGAAAGAGGTGACATAGGGTCAGAAAATGTTGAATCTTTGTGACTGGAGTTAAGAAACTGCAAGGGTAAAAATAAACCTTATGGGAATCATATATAGACCTCCAAATAGTAGCCATGATGTGGAGTGGAGATTACAAAGGGAGCTGAAAAAGGCATGAAATAAGAGGACTTCAATATGCAAGGGGTTTAGGAAAATCAGATTGGTATCAGATCACAGGAGAGGGAATTTGTTGTATGCCAACAAGATGGCTTTTTAGAGCAGCTTGTACTTGAGCCTGCTTGAGGAAAGACTATCTTAGATTAGGTGTTGTGTAGTAACTCAGATCTTATTACGGAGCTTAATGTAAAGGAACCCTTAGGAGCCAGTGATTGCAATAGGATTGAATTCATATGGCAATTGGAGAGAGAGAAGCATAACTCACATGTATCAGTATCGCAATGGAATAAAGAGAATTACAGAGACATGAGAGAAGAGCTTGCTAAGGTGGATTGGAGGAGGATACTGGCGGGGATAATGGCAGAGCAGATATGGCTGAAGTTTCTGGGAATAGTTCATAAAGCACAGGGTAGATATGTCCCACAGAGGAAGAAGTTTTCAAATGGCAGGGATAGGAAACTGTGGCTAACAAGGGAAGTTAAGTACTGCATAAAAGCCAAGGAAAGGGTATATAAGACAGCAAAAATGCGTGGGAAGTTGGATGATTGGGAAACTTAAAATCCAAGAAAAAGGCAACTAAAAAAGCAATAAAAAGGGAAAAGATGAAATATGAGGGCAAACAAGCTAATAATATAAAGCAGGATACCAAAGGTTTTTTCAGTTATATAAAGAGTAAAGGGGAGGTGAAAGTTGATATTGGATTGTTGGAAAATAATGCTATTGAGGTAGTAATGGGGGACAAAGAAATGACAGATGAACTTAATGGGTACTTTGCATCTGTCTTCACTGTGGAAGATGCTAGCAGTGTGTCCAATGTTCATGAGTGTCAGGGAGCAGGAGTGAGTGCCATTGCTATTACAAAGGAAAATGTGCTAGGCAAACTCAAAGGTCTTAAGGTGGTGAAGTCACCTAGACCAAAAGAATTACATCCCAGAGTCTTGAGAGGGGTTGCTGAAGAGATGACTGATGCATTGGTCACGATCTTTCAAAGATCACTTGTTTCTGGTATGGTCCCGGAGGACTGGAAGATTGCAAATGTCACTCCACTCTTTAAGAAGGGAGGAAAGAAAAGAAAAGAAATTATAGGCTACTTAACCAAACCTCAGTGGTTGGGAAAGTGTTGGATTCCATTATTAAGGATGAGGTTTTGGGGTACTTGGAGTCTCACGATAACATAAGTCAAAGTAAGCATTGTTTCTGTGAAGGAAAGTCTTGCTTGACATATCTGTTAGAGTTCTTTGAGGAAGTAACAAACAGGGTGGACAAAGGAGAGACAATGGATGTCATTTACTTGGATTTTCGGAAGGCGTTTGATAAGGTGTTACACAAGAGGCTGCTTAATGAGTAAAATCCTATGGCAATACAGGAAAGATACTGGCACGGATAGAGGAATGGCTGACAGGCTGGAGGTCTGAGGGAGTGGGAATAAAAGGGGCCTTCTCTGGTTGGTTGCCTGTGACTAGTTGTGTTCATGAGGGGCCAGTATTGGAATCGCTACTTTTCACATTGTTTGTCAATGATTTAGATAATGGAATTGATGGCTTTGTGTCAAAGTTTGCAGATGATACAAAGAAAGGTGGAGCAGTAAGTAGTGCTGAGGAAACAATGCAATTGCAGCAGGACTTAGACAAATTGGAAGAATGTGAAGATGGAATACAGTGTTGGGAAATGTATGACAATGCATTTTGGTAAAAGAAACAATAGTGCAGACTGTTATCTAAATGGGAAGAAGGTTCAAACATCAGAGGTGCAGGGGGACTTAGAAGTCCTCTTGCAAGACTCCCAGAAGGTTAATTTACTGATCGAGTCTGTGGTAAGGAAGGCAAATGCAATGTTGGTATTTATTTCAAGGGGAATAGAATATAAAAGCAAGGAGATAATGCTGAGCCTTTATTAGACACTAGTCAGGCGGCACTTGGAATATTGTCAACAGTTTTGGGCCCCATATCTCAGAAAGGGTGTGTTGCCATTGAAGAAAGTCCAGAGGAAGTTCACGAGGATAATTACAGGAATGAAAGGGTTAACATATGAGGAGCATTTGGCAGCTTTTGGCCTGTACTCACTGGAATTTAGAAGAATGCAGGGTGGATCTCATTGAAACCTACCCAATGTTGAAAGGATAGATGGGTGGATGTAGGGAGGGTGTTTCCTTTTATGGGGCTATCCAAAACTGGAGGGCACAGCCTCAAAATTGAGGGGCAACCTTATAGTTCAGAGGTAAAGAGAAATTCTTTTTAGCCGGAGAGTAGTAATTCTATGGAATGCTCTGCCATAGACAGTGGTGGAGGTCAAGTCCATGGGTATATTTAAGGCAGAAGTGCTCATTTCCTAATCAGTCAGAGCATCAAAGTATATGGCGAGAAGGCAGGTGTATGGGGTTGAGTGGGATCCGGGATCATTCATGATGTAATGACAGAGCTGACTCGATGGACTGAATGGCCTAGTTGTGCTATGTCTTACAGAATCATATAGGCAGCATTCACAAGAAAAACAAATTATACGTAAGTTATACACAAGTTTTCCAAGAAAGAGCACAGTTAGAACTAAAAAGTCTATTGTAGTACAGTGTGATCACAGCGCTGCTATATTAAGGTAGTGATTAGTGTTTCACGGATTAGTGTTGGTTCAGAAGCCAAGTGGTTGAAAGAAAATAGCTGTTCTTGAACTTAGTGGTGTAGCACTTCAGAGTTCTGTAACTTTTGCCTAATGGTAACTGTGAGAAGATGGAATGGCCTGAACGACAGGAGCTTTGGTGAAGGACATTGCCTTCTTGAGACAATGCCTCCTGTGGATACTACCAATAGTGGGAAGGAACATGCCTGTGATATATGGGGCTGAGTCCACTCTCTTTATACCTTCTCATATTCCTTTGCATTTGAATTGCTGTGGTAGTTAATGAAGTAACCACTCACTGTACACCCATGATTGTGTAGCCAAGTTTCCATCAAACTCAATATATAAGTTTGCTGATGACATAACAATTATAGGCCATATCTCGGGTAATGATGAGTTTGAGTACAGAGAGGAAATTAAGAACCTGGTGGCATGGTGCGAAGACAATAACCTATCCCTCAACATCAGCAAGCTGAAGGAATTGGTTGTTGACTTCAGAAGGAGGAGCGGACCGCACCACCCAATTTACATTGGTGGTGCGCAAGTGGAACAGGTCAAAAGCTTTAAGTTCCTCGGGGTCAATATCACAAATGACCTGACTTGGTCCAACCAAGCAGAGTTCACTGCCAAGAAGGCCCACCAGCGCCTTTACTTCCCGAGAAAACTAAAGAAATTTGGCCTGTCCCCTAAAACCCTCACTAATTTTTTTAGATGCACCGTAGAAAGCATTCTTCTAGGGTGCATCACAACCTGGTATGGAAGTTGTCCTGTCCAAGACCAAAAGAAGCTGCAGACGATTGTGAACACGGCGCAGCACATCACACAAACCAATCTTCTGTCCTTGGACTCACTTTACACCGCACGCTGTCGGAGCAGTGCTGCCAGGATAATCAAGGACACAACAAACCCAGCCAACACTCTTTTCATCCCTCTTCCCTCCAGGAGAAGGCTCAGGAGCTTGAAGACTCATACGGCCAGATTTGGGAGCAGCTTCTTTCCAGCGATCTGGGCCGTACCCTCCAAATATCCAGACCTGCCTCTCGTTTTTTTTTTGCACTACCTTACTTTCAATTTTTCTATTTTCTATTTATGATTTATAATTTAAATTTTTAATATTTACTAATTTTTACTATTTTTAATATTTAATATTTGTAATCCAGGGAGCAGGAAACGCAGAATCAAATATCGCTGTAATGCTTGTACGTCCTAGTATCAATTGTTTGGCGACAATAAAGTATAAAGTAAAGTGATAGATAGGGTGCAATGTCAGAAAGCATCAAGTACTTGTATTCATAAAGAAAACTGACAAAGAAGTTGACTTAAGAAATGAATAAAGTCATTGACATGAGTGAAAAATTGGTTGGGAGGTAGGAGGCAGATAGCAGGTATTGTAATCTGGTACTTATTGGCCCGGGAATCAGTTTTCACAAATTTTCATTATACAAACGTTTGTATTTGTTAACAGACAAGTGGAACAAAGAGTCTACCAAAATTTGTAAATAACTAAATTAGGAAAAGCAGTGAGCAGTGCAGATAGGAACAAGTAAGGTCAGGGGCCTACAAATAGATTTAATTGCCATCAGAATAATGGTGGAAGGATTTAAATGTGGTTAAGTAGGAGGTCATCTAATTTAGATATAAGAGAAAGATATTGGAGTACTTTAAATGATGAAAAATGAGAAAATGCAGCAGAGCAAAAGGAATTGGGAATACAAGTAAATAATGCTTTTGACTGAGTACAAAAAGCAATCATAAAGACTAATAGAGTATTGGTCTTTGAGATAAAAATGCTGGAATACAAAGGGGAGAATTTTACACATCAGTTATGTGGAGCTTTGGCTGAAACCCTTCTGGATAACAGTTTTCAGTTTTAGAAAACACTCTTCAGATATATTTGGCCTTGGAGTGATCATAGCATAGATGCACCAAAATGATTGGTTAGGTGCAGAAAGTTTAAGGGAACTTTCTGTCAAAGGAGTTCAAAATGTTGAAGCCTTTAGTAAATTGGATATGAATATATTACTTCCTTGGACAAGGGAATCATGCAAATTAGAAGAGGGAAATATGGAAGCATTTTATCAAGCAAAGGAAACCTCACTCAAGATCAGTGGATACTTATTTTCAGGTCAGCTTCTTGAAGAATGTAGAAGAGTGCAGATGTGCTACAGATGAACCAAATCTATTATTGTGGTGGACAGGTCTGAGACTGAGAAATATCCCAGAAATGCTGCACATCAGAGATGACCTGATAGAGGTGTATAAGATGACGAGAGGCATTGATCGTGTGGATAGTCAGAGGCTTTTTCCCAGGGCTGAAATGGCTGCCACAAGAGGACACATGTTTAAGGTGCTTGGGAGTAGGTACAGAGGCGATGTCGGGGTAAGTTTTTTACGCAGAGAGTGGTGAATGCGTGGAATGGGCTGCTGGTAACGGTGGTGGAGGCGGATACAATAGGGTCTTTTAAGACAGGGGTCCCTAACCTTTTTTGCACCACGGACCGGTTTAATATTGACGATATTCTCGCGGACCGGCCAACGGGGGTGGTGGGGGAATGGGTTGTGTTCAAGTTCAACAGTGCATGACAGGGAATGAGGAAAGGTGCAGCTGACTCATATCATTTCATACTGCCAAATCATATCGTTTCCTCGTGGCCTGGTAGCACATCTTTGTGGCCTGGTACCAGTCCACAGCCTGGTGGTTGGGGACCACTGTTTTAAGAGACTTTTGGATAGGTACATGGAGCTTAGAAAAATAGAGGGATATGGATAACCCTAGTAATTTCTAAGGTGGGGGCATGTTTGGCACAACTTTGTGGGCCTAAGGGCCTGTAATGTGCTGTAGGTTTTCTATGTTTCTACAACAACTGAGAAACGTTTATATTGTTATCTGGATAAGTACCAGGGCTGGTTTCACAAAGCAAAATCTCACCCATGACATTCTTGGGAATTGTGCTTTACCAGCAAGGCTGGAATTGATCTCATTTACCTCATTGCCTTTGAGAAAGTAGTGGTGACTCACATTCTTGAACCTTCGCAATCTGTCTGGTGAAGATAGGGCCACGGTGTTGTTGCGGAGGAAGCTCCAGGAGTTAGACCCAGTGATAATGAAGGGTTAGTGATATGCTTCCAAGTCAGGATGGTTTGTGAATTGGAGGGAAAGCCATGGTTGATGGTGTTCTCATGCATAGCCTCCAACTTGATGTCATGAACATCAATTTCTCAAACTTCCAGTATTGTTTCCCCCACCTTCACCATTCCCCATCTCCTTTTACCTCTTTCACTTGATCTCCTTGCCTGTCCATCGCCTCCCTCTGATGCTCCTCCCTGCTGTTCTTGCTTCCATGGCTTTCTGTCATCTCCTATTAGATTCCCCCTTCTCCAGCCCTGTATCTCTTCCAGCAATCAACTTCCCAGCTCTTTACTTCATTTCACCCCTCTCCCTCTTGGTTTCACCTATCACCTTGTGTTTCTCCATCCCCTCCCGCCACCTTTTAACTCGACTCCTCATCTTTTTTTCTTCAGTCCTGCTGAAGGGTCTCAGCCCGAAACGTCGACTGTACTCTTTTCCAAAGATGCTGCCTGACCTGCTGAGTTCCTCCAGCATTTTGTGTGCATTGCTTGGATTTCCAGAATCTGCAAATTTTCTCTTGTTTTTTTGATTGGATTGCTAGAGTGCTTTGCATCATCAACCTGATAGACTGATAGAGGGAGAATACCAGGAATGGACCAAATAAACATGAATATATTAACAGTTATCACTGGTTTTCTCTGAATTCCAAATAGAATGTCTTATGATATAAATAATGAGTTAATATTTTCTGATTTTTATGCCCCATCGCATGTTATTTGAAGTCTTTCTTCTTACACAGTGTGTCCAGATTGAAGATGACTGGCTTCCACCCTGGTTTTGTGGGTTTAGAAGTGACTAACGAGGCCAAAGTTGGAAACTCAAGACTGTCCCACAGAGAGGGCAGAAAGGAGCTAACGTGGTGGGGGTGGGAGTGTAATATGTGAGCTGGTGTGCTTCATCCTTGTCTTAAATTGGGTTTATTTGTGCCCTCAGTGCAAGGTCTTGTGCTACTCGATACAGCCCCAAAAGTTCTTTCTCCACCTTCGGTGGTCGCGGGCCAGGAATTCTTTGGAATCAGTGGCAAGGTCATGTTTCTTCATGGAGGTTTTGAGAACTTCCTTAAAAATTTCTGGCATCGCAGGAGTTGCCAGTCAGTGTTGAACTCAACATACAATTGCCATAGGGACTCCAGCTCAGGATTTTTCCCTCGAGGTTTCCTCCTGAAGCCTTCCCTTTGAGTGGTGATAGCCCCAAGACAGCAGAGGTCTGAGATCATTGTTTCCATCTCCTCGATGAGCTGCCAGCCACGGCTGATGAGCCCCATCTGCCTGAAGGGACTAGTTTTAAGGTGCCAGCAACCCTCCTTTGCCCCTTCTCCTTTCAGAAATAGATCCACTGGGCTTAGGAGAAGGAATTGATTGTCAGAGGCTATTTGAGATGCACACTATTGGGAGCATTTAATAGGCACTGAGCGTTTATTCCCACTACCTCCACCAGCTATGACAACCTTCCAGAACCAGAGAGTGTTATAGGCATGAGGTTAATGGAATTCACTCCAAAGGTTCAGCCAAAAGGACGTGAGTGGACCAGGAAAGGACAGGTTGTGTAGGAGTCTCCTGTGGCATCCCACCTCTCAGTCAAGCTTGATACCATACTATCTCAGAAGGCTAATGAAATTTTCAATGTCCCTGTCAACTCTTGACAATTTTTATTGATGAACCATTGGAAGCTTTCTGAGGAATTAAAGGCATTGGTGAACTTTCTTGGCTGTGACTTCAATGTGGTTGGACCCCCATCACGAGATTGTTGTGATACCATTGAGCTGTCTGCTTCCATTATAATTTTTTCTTGAAAGACCACCCTCCCCAGTTCTCTCCCCCAACAGTATCCATGGTATCAAGCTTGACTGAGAGGTGGGAAGCCACAGGAGACTCCTGCACAACCTATCCTTTCCTAGTAGTTACCCATGTCCTTTTGGCTGCTGGGTATGTCAGCCACTCTGCATGAGACCTCAGGAAATTGTAGAGAGTTATAGAAACATCTCAACACATCATGGAAACGAGCTTCCCCTCAATGGACTTTGTCTATACTTTTTCTTGTATCAGAAAAGCAGCTAGCATAATCAAAGCCCCATCTACCACAAACACTTACTCTGCTCCCCTCTCCCATCAGGCAGAAGATACAAAAGTCTGAAAGCTTGTATCACCAGGCTCAAGGACAGTTTCTATCCTGGAACTTAAATTTTAATTTTTAATATTTACTATCAATATGTAATCCAGGGAGCGGGAAGCAGAGAATCAAATATCGCTGTGCTGATTGTACATTCTAGTATCAATTGTTTGGCGACAATTAAAGTATAAAGTAAAATAAAGTAAAGTATCCCACTGCTGTCAGATTCCTGAATGGACCTCTTGCACAATAAGATGGACTCTTGACCTCACAATCTACATGTTATGATTTTGCACTTTATTGTTTACTTACACTGCACTTTCTCTGTAGCCTTTACACTTTATTCTGCACACTGTTATTTTGCCCCGTTCTATCTTAACGCACTGTGATTTGTTATGTACAAGCAGTATGCAAGACAAGCTTTCCACTGCATCTTGGACCTTGACACAGCAATACACCAATACCAGTACCAGTGCTTCGGTTGTATAGCGCTGGCTGGTGGTGCAATGGTATCAGCACCTAGAGTCAGGAATGTTCATATCTTGACCCAGTTAATCTGAAAGGAGACTAATCCTGACACCACGTGCCAGACAAGAATGGCCTGACTGTCTGATGCGACACGCAAAAAAAAGTTGTACAGCAGGATAGGCCTACGTTCGGGTGAGCAATAGTGATGGAGGACTTTTAAGCCGGGGCACAGGTAAGTATATCTGTGAATTTGAGTGAGACTCTAGAACGGTGAGTTGCCTCTCTAGGGCAAAGCTCAAGGTGTCTCTGAAAGGGAAGTATAAACAGCCAGAGATATAATTGATGCTGCTACTAACAACACAGTTAAGAAGAGAAATAAGATCTTTCCTGCAAAAACAAAGTTTGTGAGTTAGATGGAAAGTTAATAAGCAGAAGCAGGACTCTAGTACAATAATCTTCGGATTACTCCCTGTGTCAGTGCTAGTGAAACAAGAAATATAAGGTCACACAGTTAAATGCATGACAAAGAAACTTGTGCAAATGGGAGTATTTCAGATACGTGAATCAATGATCTCTCTTCCAGGGCAGATGAGATCTGCAAAGAAGCACGGGCTGCATTGAAACTGTAGGGGCACAAATATCCTCACAGTGGCACTGCTACCTGGGAAGGTTTAAACTAACATGGCAGGTGGTGGGAAATAGAGCAATAAGCCAGTGAGTGGAAGAATAAAAAGAAAGATTAAGTACATTTATTATCAGAGTACTTATATTTCATCATATATTATTTCAGATTCATTTTCTTGCTGGCATTCACAGTAAATACAAAGAAAACAATAGAGTCAATGAAAAACCACGCACGACAGAGACAGACAAACAACCACTGTGCAAAAGACAGCAAAATCCAAATACTAAACAGAAAATAATAATAAGCATCTAAGCAAGAAATATCAAGAACATGAGCTGTACAGTCCATTAAAGTGAGTCCATAGTTTGTGAAGTCAGTTCATTGTTGGAGTGAGTTAAATTATCCCCTCAAGTTCATGAACCTGATGGTGTGGGACTTGAGGCTCCTATACCTCCATCCTGATGGCAGCAGCAATAAGAGAGCGTGGCCTAGATGGTGGGGCTTGATGATTGAAGAAAGATAGATTAGATTGGATTATGAGGATACGTAGTCCTTTTTTATTGTCATTTAGTAATGCATGCATTAAGAAATGATACAATTTGTTCCTCCAGAATGGTATCACAGAAACACATGACAAACCAAGACTGAAAAACTGACAAAAAAACACATAATTATAACATATAGTTACAACAGTGCAAAGCAATACCGTAATTTGATAAGAACAGACAATGGGCACGGTACAGTCTCAAAGTCTCTCAAAAGTCCCATCATCTCACGCAGACTGTAAACCTCCAGCGCCGCAAACTTGCCGATGTAGCATCCCGGAAACATCTGACCACAGTCCGACTCCCGAGTCCGTCCAAAAACTCCGAGCCTCCGACCAGCTCCCTGACACTGATGCACCGAGCACCATCTCTGCCGAGTGCTTCGACCCCGGCTCCAGCAACAGGCAAGGCCGAGGATTTGGGGTCTTCCCTCTGGAGATTCTCATTCGCACAGTAGCAGTGGCAACAAAGCAGGCATTTCAGAAGTTTCTCCAGATGTTCCTCCGTGCTTCTTCGCGTCTGTCTCTATCAAATTAGGATTGTGCACGGCATCCTACTTCACAGATACGATATCAATTTGGAACGGCCGCGTGCACTGCGTTGCGCCGCCATCTTCTCCTCCCTCCCTATTGATAGGAGAGGAGAGTGGATCATGGGAGAAAGGAGGGGAGGAGGGGACCCAGGGGAAGGTGAAAGGCAGGCGAGGACAGGTAGGAGGCCAGCATGAGGAACAGAAGAGGGGAAAGGGAGGGAATTTTTTTATTGGAAGAATAAATCGAAATTCATGCCATCAGATTAGAGGTTACCCAGATGGAATATAAGGTGTCGTTCCTCCATGCTGGAGGCGGCCTCATCTTGGTTAAAGAGGAGGCCAGGACCCAACATGTCAGTACAGGAATGTAAATTGGAATTAAAACGTTTGGGCACTGGGAAGTTTCACTTATGGCAGATTGAGCGGAGGAGCTCAACGAAGTGATCCCCGAATTTATGATGGGTCTCACCATTGTAGAGGAGGCAGCATCAGGAGCACTGGTCAAAATAGATTACCCAAACAAATTCACAAGTGAAGTGTTGCCTTACCTGTAAGGTCTGCTTGGGGCCCTCAATGGAGGTAAGGGAGGAGGTGAACCATAAGGTGTGGCACTTTGTCCGTTTAGGGTTAAGTGCCAGGGCAGAGATTAGTGGGGAGGGACGAATTGACAAGGGAATCTAGGAGGAAGCAATCCTATGGAAAGCAGAGGTAGGCGGGAGATAAAGACATGTTTGGGAAAGATATGAAAGGTTTAGGAATCTGAAATCAGACAGCACCCTTGAGGAATAAAAAGGAATTTGGGAAGAAGAGAATCGGAAAGGCTAAAAGTGGCTATGAAATGCCTTAGAAAACGTGATTAATGAAAAATCACACTATTTTATGCATAGCTTATAAGACAAAGGGTAGTAAGGAAGGGGTAGGATCACTCAAGGACAAAGGAGGGAGTCTATGCCTGAAAACAAAGCAATGGCTTGCAATATTAGCTAGACATTTCGCATCGGTATTCATCAAGGAGGAGGACACAGAACATGATGAGTTCAGGGAGGGATATGTTGATATAGGGCTTGTTGATAACAAGAAGGAGTTGGTGCTGGGTCTCTTAATAAATTAATTTATTAATTGAGATACAACATGGAATAGGCCCTTCCAGCCTATCAAGCCATGGCAGTTTAACCTTAGCCTAATCATAGGACAATTTGCATTGACCAATTAGCCTAGTAATTGTTACACCTTTGGACTGTGGGAGGAAATCGGAGCACCTGGAGAAAAGCCATGCATTACACAGGAAATAAGTACGGATTCCTTACAAATGACATCAAATTAAACTTCAACACCCTGAGCTGTAATTGTGTTGCACTAATTGCTACGCTACTGTGGTGCCCGAGATGGATAAGGTAGATAAGTCAATCCCAGATTTTAAGTAAAGTAAGGGCGGAGATTTCTGCATTCTTGACACAGATCTTTCTATCCTTTTTGGCCATAAGTGAGGTTCCAGAGGACTGGAGAAGAACCAGTGCTGTTGTTTTGATCAGTAAGTTCCTGGGAACCATGTAGGTTAGCATCTGTAGTTCAAGGAGTTCTGGCTTGAGGAGTCAGTGTTTAGTAGATGCACCTTTGGCAGCAAAAATAGCCTTACATCTGTATGGATAGGTCTCCATTAGCTTTGCACATGTGGACACTACAATTTTTCTCCATTCTTCTTTACAAAGCTGCTCCAGCTCTGTCAGATTGCTGGGGATCGTGAGTGAACAGCCCTTGTCGAATCCAGCCACAAATTTTCAACTGGATTGAGGCCTGACTCGGACACATCAGGAGATTAACTTTGTTGTTTCTGAGCCATTCCTGTGTAGCTTTGGCTTTATGTTTGGGCTCATTGTCTTGTTGGAAAACAATTCTTCACCCAAGTCACTGTTCTCTTGCAGACAGCATCAGGTTTTCCTCCAGGATTTCCCTGTATTTTGCTACATTTATTTTACCCTCTACCTTCACAAGCTTTTCAGGACCTGCTGCAGAGAAGCATTCCCACAGCATGATGCAGCCACCACCATGCTTTATGGTAGGGATGGTGTGTTTTTGATTATGTGCAGTGTTTGGCTTATGCCAAACATAGTGTTTCACTTGATGGCCAGAAAGCTCACTTTTGGTTTCATCAGACCACAGAACCTTCTTCCAACTGACTTCAGAGTCTCCCACATGCCTTTTAGCAAACTCAAGCTGAGGTTTCATATGAGTTTTTTTTCAATAGTGGATGTCTCTTTGCCACTCTCCCATAAAGCTGTGACTGGTGAAGCACCCGGGTAACAATGGTTGTATGCACAGTCTCTCCCATCCCAGCCATTGAAGCTTGTAACACCTCCAGAGTTGTCATAAGTCTCTTGGTGGCCTTCGTCACTAGCCCATCTTGCATGATCACTCAGTTTTTGAGAACAGCTTGCTCTAGGCAGATTTACAACTGTGCTGTGTTCTTTCCATTTCTTGATTGATTTAACTGTACTCCAAGAGATATTTAGTGACTTGGAAATTTTCTTGCATCCATCTCCTGACTTGTGCTGTTCAATATCCTTCTTGCGGAGTTGTTTGGAGTCTTCATGGTGTAGTTTTTGCCAGGATACTGACTCACCAGCAGTTCAACCTTACAGATACAGATGTATTTTTAACTACAATCAATTGAAACACCTTGACTGCACATGGTGATCTCCATTTAACTGATTATGTGACTTCTAAAACCATTTTGCTGCACCAGTGATGATTTGGTGTGACAGATTAAAGGGGGTTGAATACTTATGCAATCAATTATTTTGTGTTATATATTTGTAATTAATTTAGATCTTTTTTTGTTGATCAGTGTCAAAAAAGTCAAATTAAATCCACTGTGATTCAAAGTTCTAAAACAACAAATTATGAAACTTCCAAGGGAGGTGAATACTTTTTATTGATATTGTATACCAGAAGTGCTGAGTTTGGAGAGATGTCACCATTGTCAAGGATCCCTTCCATCTGTCCCATAATCTCTTTGACTTCCAACCATCAGACAGAAGTACCATAGTGTAAGGACAGGACTGAAAGGCTTGAAATCAGCTTTTTCCTCCAGGCTAAGACTTCTGGACGTCCTGCTACTACACAGTACACATTATTTATGACAACACAGGTAACATTATGTTGTTGTACATTTAACTACCATATATGTCATACTGTATATCAGGTCCCCAACCTTTTTTTGCAACACGGACCGGTTTATTAGACAATATTCTTGCGGACCGGTCAACCCGGGAGGCGGTGGGGGGGGGGGGGAAGGGTTGGCAACGGACAAGAGTAGCACTCAAATACGTTGTGTTTACCCCGAGTAAGACTACAATGACCATGAAGCCTTGCACGGGCACCAGTTCGCATGCATAGCGTGTGCATGTGCGTATGTGCCTATTTTTTTCTACAAATCATTTTTGGCGATTCTGTTCGGGCAGGGGCGGTGTTAATCACGACCAGAAGATAGGTGATAAGTGCACTCAATTTTGTTTCTAAAAGGATTTATCTAATGAATTTAATATTAAACACACAGCTCATATTTTCCTCGCATGAATATAGTGATGAGTCAATTATCACGGGAGGACAGGAGAGCTTGAAGTAAGTGTTGAACGAACTTCCAGTAGAAGTGGTAGAGGCAGGTTTGATATTATCATTTAAAGAAAAATTGGATCGGTATATGGACAGGAAAGGAATGGAGGGTTATGGGCTGAGTGCAGGTCGGCAGGACTAGGTGAGAGTAGCATTCGGCCCTGACTAGAAGTGGGGAGATGGCCAGTTTCCATGCTGTAATTGTTATATGGTTATATAAGTCAATAGCATCATAACATTTTAAGTAACGTTTGGATATTGAACACACAGCACATATTTTCCCCATATGAACATATAAAATCATTGCAACACACCAATATCACTGAATCAGTGGGAGCCCTGTGCTTGTTTCCCTGCAACAAGACGGTCCTATCGAGGGGTGATAGGAGACAGCGATACTCGAAGGGGGTTCCTTATGTCCAGTCTATTCCATAATTTAGTTTTCGTTGCATTCATTGCAGAGATATGTTGGAAATGGAAGCAACGTTTTCAGTGCTTTTGTGGCTATCTCAGGATATTCAGCCTTGACTTTGATCCAGACTGCCGGCAGAGATGTTATGTCAAACATACTTTTCAGCCCGCCGTCATCTGCAAGCTCAAGGAGTTGATCTCCTTCCCGCGCTGACATGGATGACGCGCGGATCATGACCTCGCATGCGTTCAAGCTCAACAGTGGGCGTGACAGGGAATGAGGAAAGGTGCAGCTGACTCATATCGCCAATTCATATCGTTTCCTCGAGGCCCGATAGCACATGCTTTGCCCAGTCCGGTGGTTGGGGACCACTGCTGTATATGTACTTTATGCCAACTTGTACATTTAAAGAATTTTTTTAAATTATCTATTAATATTATTGTGTAAACATTATTTTACGCACTGCATGTGATATGTTTTGCACCTAGGTCCCAGAGGAACATTGTTTCATTTTGCTGTATACATGTGTATAGTTGAATGATAATAAACTTGAACTTGGAACAAGCTGGCAATCCTGCTGCAGTTATGTGAACAATAACCACCAACCAGCTTTTTGGGTGTGTGTTCATAGAAGGCAGTTACCCAGTTGATTGTCAATCTGGTAATGAGTGCACAAAGTCAGTTCCTTTCAAAGTTGCCGTATGATTAAGTGGTGACAGACCAAGTACTAAAATGGTTCTCTACTCTCTGGATGTATCTCCAGATGATATTAGGATGATATCTTGACTGAAACAAGGGTGAACAGGAACTCTCGAAAGTGTTGAAAGAAGGAATTTTTTTGCATCATCACAATACCAGTTTGATGGAAAATAAGTATACATTTGACTCTTTTGGACATAAAGATTGATAAGGATGGGTTGAGTCCAATGTAGGAGCAGGTGATCACAGTTAGGAATGATATGGCCAAATTTCCAGAAACCTGATCATCCCTCACATGGTTCAGGACTACACTTGATTTTTTTTTAATGCTCTTGTCACGACTTTAATCCTTTGCACAGATTATCGTGAAGCCATGAGCCCTGGAACTGGTGTGAAGTCCATCGAGCAACATAGCAGTGAAAGGCTAGCCTTGGCAGGGACTCCTTCATTGTTCATTATGGTCTCAAAGGAGACTCTTGTGCAACAGATCCAGCCATGGGTTTGGAGTGGTCATTATGTCTGTTATTAACTCAGGCCCAGTTGTCAATTGTGTGACCTTCACACACACTCACCCCCAGACAACAGACACACACACACACACACACACACACACACACACACACACTGAGGAGGACGGCCCAACCTTCAGGGGGGCTAAAAATTGTTTCTCAGCTGACAATTCTCTGTGTTCGTGGACCGTAAACTAACGCTGACCTCTCTTAACTGAAAGTCAACCCTCCTGATGAGACAGCTTCCTGGCCACATTGTCCGACTGTGCCTCACAATACCACCCCACAGCCCAGCTCCTCACAGACAGGCTGACCACAAACAGAGGTTCACTGCACAGGCTGCTGATAATGATTCCCTGCTCACAGTGGACAAAACTACAAGAGTTGCAGTGGGATGTCCAGTTTGGACGGGTGTGTGAGCACACACCACTGGGTAGACCTCAATCCAATGTGGGTGCCATTGAGGACATCCAGCCTTCCTGGAGAAGGTGGCTTGTCTCAAATGGGGACTTTGCTGTATCCAAGGCCAATATGCTCATCAATCTACACTCCAAGATCACAAGGAAATAACTAGCATGTGATGTGCATTCATTGATATATTGATTGGTAATTTGGTGAATTGGTTTACTACTGTCACATGTACCATGGTAAAGTGAAAGTTTTGTTTGACATGCCATCCATACAGATCACTTCAATACAATAGCATACTGAGGTAGTACATGAAGAAAACAAGAACAGAATGCAGAATAAAGTGTTTCTGTCACAGAGTAAATACAGTGCCAACGAATAATAAGGTGCAAGTTTATAACAAAGTAGATTGTGACGTCAAGAGTCTGTCTTATTGTACTGAGAATGGTTCAATAGTTTTATAACAGCAGGATAGAAGCTGTATTTGAACGAGATGTTACAGGTTTTCAAGCTTTTGCATCTTTCGCATCATGTGAGAAGAGAGAACGTCCAGGGTGGGAAAGGTCTTTGCTTACGCTGGCGGCTTAATGAGGAGGGGATAAGTGTTGACAAGTCCATGGGAAGGGAGGCTGGTTTCCATGATGTGGTGAACTGTGTCCACAACCCTCTGCACCTTCTTCTGGTCACAGTCACAGCAGTTGCCACACCAAGACAATATACACAAAGTACAGTGCTGTTCACATTTTAAAATGGAAAGTAATATACTGGTATGTATTAACATGAAATAAAAGTGCTACAGTAAGGGTGATGGAACTGCTGCTATTTTAAGGCACCTGGTTAACAATTCTAAGGTACAGACTTTGAACCCCAATGAATGTAATGCACAGACGTCTTTCCCAGGTCCTCCTTTGATAGCTCATGAATGCAATAGGGCAGATTTCAAGAAGGAAACCCTGCATCTGTTGTGCTTTGATTATCAACAGTGTATTTGGTCACCAGGAGCAGGTTTGCCTCTGGAGATGGGGAGTGCTATGGTTCGCTCACTCACCTCAAGTTCATTGGGGAGCTGGGAATGAACACTGAAAGAGAAGCTTATCTCAGGCCTTGGTCTTACAGGGTACGTGGTACTGCCAGCTATCTCCATGCTATAGTAGACCAAATGTGGATCAGGAGACTTCTGATTCCCTTTCCATGAAGTCTCAATTAGTGGATGACATCACAACACTCACTGTTCTTTAGCATTCACCCTAATTAACTTGAACATAGCCAGAGCTGGCGGGCACTAATGGCCCAATCATTTGCAAGGATCCTCTTAATTACAAGGCCCATAATGGAAAGAGTTGGCCCTTAGAACACACAAGCAGCCAGGGCTTTGCAGTCCGCTGGCATTTGGCTCCCAACAGATGGGCCACGGACAAAGGGAATGTTCCCTCAGGTTACTCATCCTTTTATACAAATGGAAGCCTCTGGCAGTTAGGTTTTGACATGTACTATTCAAGAGCGGAGGGAGGAATGTGTGAATGTAGCTTTTAATTAGGATCTGGCCCCTGTAGGTCACCCGACTGGTCATTATGTTTGCTTATAGTGGCCTCTTGTTTTAATGTTGGAAAGGAAAGCATCCCTTTGTCTCTGCTGCCCTCTCCCACTTCCCCCACAGAGCTGTACCGCAGGAGATTAAGTCCTGTCTAAAAGATATAAGAATGAGACCGGGGAGAGACAGTTTAATTAGGTATTCTGAGCAATATTTCTGAAGAGGTCACCTCACCCGTGATTAAAGCAGTCTGAGCAATTCATTACCGAAAGCAGACACTGACTAAGCACTTCTTTCCATCATACTGAAACATGACATGACGCCAACCTTAGTGTCACCAAATGTGTCCTCATCACGGTCACTAAAGACCCCTCAGAGCTGGCAGGTTTAGGAATAGCATTGAGGAAAACGTCCACTTGATACTAATCGCTGGTGATTGAGCTGGAGCTCCCTCCTCTGTGTCAGAACCACTCTGGGACATCCACACTAAGCCTAGGCCAGCACTCTATTGCGAGAGAACATGCACGATTATTGGAGGTTCCAACCTTTGGATGAGGTGATAAGGCCAAGCTTCTTGTCATTTGGAGTGGATTTATAAGGGATAATGCCATATAATGAAGGCCCAGGAAAGCAAATAAAATAAGGAAACTTTTCTTAAATATGCAAGTAACAACAGCCTAGTCCACCATAGGATTAGATCATAGCTGATTTGATCATCACCTCAGGTCCATTTTCCTGCTGTTTTCTTTATAAACCTTATAAAAATTCTCTCTTTATCTCTGCCTTGAATGCATTCGGTGACCACCTCCACATGTAGTAATTCCAAAGATTCACAGCTCTCTCAGAAGCAAAATTGTTCTTCATCTCTGACTTAACTGGGTGATCTTTTACCATAAAACAAGTTCTAGATTCTAGATTTTCCCATCAGGGAAACATCTCTGCATCCACTACCTTGTCAACCTCCTTCAGAATCTTGTATGCTTCCTTAAAGTGACCTGTCATAGTTCTAAACTCCAGTGAGCCTGAACGAAACGATTCCACTAACAGTGGTATAAGCCCTGTGAAACACCTCTGAACCACTTCCAGTGTGAATCTATCCCCCCTTTAAAAAAGGAGTAGGATGGTGGACCAGCAGTTGTTTACTTGGTCAGTACTGCAGAGGCCCCAAATAAAAGCCTGAATTCAAGTCCCATCATGGCAGCTATGGAGTTTTTGATTCCGGACTTCAAGATTCAAGATTGTTTAATGTATTTTCCTGTACACAAGTGTAAAGGAGAACAAAATAATTGTGACTCTGGATCCAATGCAGCACAATAAGAAACACAATAATTAAAATACACAATAAATATAAGATAGCTCATATACATAGATTGATTGACGTCCATAAAGTGACGTTAGGCACAGCAGTGTCTGCACACAAGATGGCTGACAGGAAATGATAAAGTAGTGGTGGAGGGGTGGATTACTGGTTGGAAGTTTTGATCAGCCTTACTGCTTGGGGAAGGTAGCTGTTTTTGAGTCTGAGGGTCCCAGTGTGGATGCTACGTAGCCTCTTCCCTGATGGGAGTGGGACCTCCATGAGGAGGTGGGTGGGATCCCTCATGAGGTGTCTAGTCCTGCTCAGGCATCTGATATTTGTGTGCAGTTTACATGTTCTGTCCATGCGTGGGTTTCCTCCAGGTGCTCCAGTTTCCTCCCACATCCCAAAGGTGTGCAGGTCAGTGTGTTAATTAGCCATCGTAAATTGTCCTTAGTGAGTATGTGAAAATCTAGAGGAGGATGGGAATGTGAGAAGAATAACATGGAATTTGTCTAAATGAGTGCTTGAGGGCTAGCAAAGATGTTTGTGGGCTGAAGTGCCTTTTTCACAGCTTTATGTATCTAAGACTCTGTGACACAACCTCTACGCAAATTCTCACCAATTCATCATAGGTAGTAAAACTTCCCTAATTTTGCACACTTACAATAATGGCCCATGTCCCTTTTGCAGCCACAGTTACCTGCTGTACATGCATGCTAACTTTCATGTACAGCCAGATTCCTCAGTACTGCAGAACCAGATCTCTCACATTTGAAACAATACTTTGCATTCCAATTCCTCCTGTCTCTTGCCCTCCTGTCTCAACCTCAGTTGTGAACAGCGGGATCAAAATTTGTTTATGAAGCACCCAGCATATCACGGTTGAGTCCTACATGCTGATTTCAATGTATGCTCTGAACAACTTTAATAGAACTATGTATTTGAAATGGAATGTAATACACATCAAGTGCTCCATTTCATGTTTACAACAAGTAACCGAAGACAAACTTCCACCTCATTTTGTCTGAAGCATTCTATCACTGGGGAGCGTAGTATCATCATAGTCAAGCCTAGAGCTGAGAAGAGATAATAAGAGATGCAGTGTGTTAGATAAAGAATAACAGGGACTGGGAATGAATTATACAGATAATAACAGAGATTGTAAGCATGTTATACAAAAGGATTGGCAATGTGTTATACTTAAGTCAATGTACAAATAAATAATTAGCTTCCCTCCTGCTCCAATTTAATACTATAAATTAATATACAAGTAGTTCTTCTCACTACTTGGCTCTAAATCACAAAATCAAGACTGAATTAATCCTTCTTTTTCAAATTGATTCTGGAGCCACTCAGTGAATCAAATCAATCAGCTTTAGTCTCAGCAAATTATTGACTAACTCAAATGAATAAAGTAAACCTCGTCCAGAATCATAATGAATTATTCTAACTTCAATGAATACATTTCATTCTCTCCCTTGTCTTCCCACTCATTCTATTACCTTCATTCCTTTATTACACATGTACGCGGTCTTTCTTTTGTTACATTTAAAATGGCGACTTTGTTATGTTAATCTGGGGAATGCGGCTTTGTTGTGCTTTAACGCTGAAGAGAGTTTGCGCTAGCAGTTTGTTTTACTTTAAATTGAGATAGCAGGGTTCTATTAGCCAATGGGTGGTTATGTATCGTTTTGTTTTCGGATACCATGCTGTATGATATGACTGTGGACTGAATTTTGGCGGGGAGTCGGAGGAGAGACGAGGAGAACCGCGGACGTGTGGAGAGGCTCCGGTCGATCACTAAGGGTGGTCCCGAGCCATGAATCGACTGAATTTGGGTGGTCGTCTGAAGTCGAATTGAGCTCCAACAGTAGCGCGCGAAGAACTTGGACTTTGGACTTTGATAAGTGTTGGCGCCTTTTTTTTTCATTACTTTCCTCTCTGTATCAAATGTATATTAATGTCATAGAATTAGTAATATCTATAAAGTGTATTTGTTAAAATTTACTGGGTGTGCTGGCTGATGATTGATGTTGTGATTGATTTGGGCGGCAACCGACCCTGTGGGGAGTGCTGAGGCGGGTGCTGGGCTGGATTTCCCCTAGACATACACAAGCCAATATAACGGAACGTTACACACATCCTGTCTTGGATGTCATTCTCTCTCTCCTGACATCCAGCATACTTCATTTTCTACAATGAGACTTTTTGTTAATCCCTCGCTAAACCTCCTCTCTGCTTACTACTTCCTCCAATCTTAAGCCTACACAATTACTATCACCTCCCTCAACCTTGCCGCTGTCTTGCTCCTCGAATGTTCTGTTTTCAAATTTCAAATTTGACGGTCATTTCAAACCAAGCTTTACTCCATTTCTAACAAAAGAGAATCTACAGATGCTGGGAATCCAGAGCAACACACACACAAAATGCTGGAGGAACTCAGCAGGTCAGGCAATAGCTATGGAAGAGTCTTCAGAACTGATGAAGGGCCTCAGCCTGAAACATCAATCGTTTACTCTTTTCCATGGATGATGCCCAGCCTGTTGAGTTCCTCCAGCATTTTGTGTGTGTTGCTTTACTCCATTTCCGCATATTTGGAGCTTGACTTTGTGGTAATCTTCACCCCTCTATTGATTTTCCAGCTTCAGAGAGCAAATCCATATCTAATGATCACTCAGTGTTTTGGATATCATTGAAATGATAATATTTCCTGGCACCTATTGCTGTACCTTAACAGGTTCAGTTCCCACATCAGTTTACAAGATCCAACACTGTGCTTTCACTTTCGACAACAAGGGAGTATAAGGAGCTTTCCTGTGATTCCTAATCTTGCAACCTAATGCAATTATCCCTCCCTGGCTGATTCTTCCCCCTGTTTACAACATCCTTCACAAGACAACAAACATAGAAATTATCATGACAATATCGATGGACAAACATGTTCAAATTATATCCCTTCTCCAGACTTTCAACGAGGCAGTTTATTTAGATTAGTAGATCAGAGCTCCCATTGAAATTGTAAGCAAAGGATTAGTATGTGCATTTTATATCTTCACAGAATTTTATAGCTCAGAACGAGACCATTCAGCCTATCATTGCTCATGCTGCACCTTTGGAAGAGCTATCTGACCCCTGTTTTCTCCTGATTGGCCTGCATTTATTTTTCTTTCACCCCTCCAATTCCCTTTTGAGTCTGTTTCTCTTACTGCCCATGTATCTCATTTCAGAGCTCCGTTATCCAGAGTAGGTGCTGCATGCTCCAATCATCCCCCTGGTTTAGATGCATCTTATTTAATAAGGTCTTAAGTACCCAGTAGCTTTCCAGTCCTCTGCAGATATCAAACTTGACATTATAAAATTTGCTCTAAATTTTATTTAAGGAAGTAAAGAAGCAATTTCCTTTCCTTCTCATCAAGGAGAATTTCTAAATTTATTTAATAATCCCACTCCTTCTTTATTAACACATTTTCTACCCAATCAGTCAAACTTACACAGAGGATCTCAGTCACTCAAGCACCACACACAAAATACTGGAGGAACTCAGCAGGCCAAGCAGCATCTACGGAAAGGAGGATAGTTGACGTTTTGGGCCGAAACCCTCCAGCAGGACTGGAGAAAAAAAGATGAGAAGTAAAGTTAAAAGGTGTTGCGGGGGGGGGGTAGAAACACAAGGTGATAGGTGAACAGAGACGGGGAGGGGTGAAGAAATGTACTGAGAAGTTGATTGGTGAAAGAGATACAGAGCTGGAGAAGGAGAGGACAGAAGGCACCGGAAGAAAAAAAGGGGGAAGGAGCACCAGAGGTGGTCAGGCAAGGGGAAGAGGTGAGAGATGGTTAAGGGGATGGGGAATGGTGAACAGTGGTGGGGGAGGGTGGCAGCACTGGAAGTTCGAGAACTCGATGTTCATGCCATCAGGTTGGAGGCTACCCTGATGAAATATAAGGTGTTGCTCCTCCAACCTGAGTGTGGCCTCATCACAACAGTAGAGGAGGTCATGGATAGACATATCAGAATGGGAATGGAAAATGGAATTAAAATGGGTGACCGCTGGGAGATCCTGCTTTTTCTGGCAGACAGAGCGTAGGTGATAAGCGAAGTGGTCTCCCGACGTTGACTGTACTCTTTTCCATAGATGCTGCCTGGCCTGCTGAGTTCCTTCAGCACTTTGAGTGTGTGTTGCTTGGATTTCCAGCTTCTGCAGATTTTCTCCTGTTTGTGACTGGATCACAGTAACTCAGCTGCCAGTGACAAAGGCAGAGCAGGTGTATCTGTAGAGCAGTCTAGGACATCACAGCAGCAGAATCATTGAGAATTCTGAGTGGCACAGTGACACAGCTAGTTGAACCAGTGCCTTGGAGTGCCAATGACCCAAGTTCGATCCTAACCTCTGGTTCTGTCTGTTTGGAGATCACACATTCTCCTTGTGACCATTTGCTGGTGTGTTGGCTGTGTTTTATGAGTGGGGCCAAACGTCTAGAATTTCAAAGAAAATAAGTATTTAGATCTTTAGCATGCTTTCCATATTATTCTTTCTGCTTTGAGTCTTTGTTGTAAATTAATGATATCTACTTGCTGTTAATTAAAGAATGGCAGAATCCAGAAGGATATTGTGTACACATCCATGGGCCTCTTCTAGTGAAGAAGGCTCATGGGAAACTTCTGTTATCGGCTGGAGCACTGAGTATTAGAGCAAGAAGGTCATGACTGTACAATCTGGTCACTTGGTTGGATTAAGACTCCTTAAGAATGGGGATAAAATAGAGGGATGTTGATGGAAATAGTAATGAAAACCCATGACCCCTCTTAGTTTGCAAACACAGAGTAGTCACCGGGTTGGGGAGGTATACCTGATAGCTGCCCCTTTACAAGGAGGTTTCAGGAACGCTGCTGCAGATTTTGATGTCCAAATGGATCTGCCATTTGCAACCATCAGCAAACATCCCCCCTCCTGAGCTTATTGTAAAAGGAAGGTAATTTCTATATTTATTTCATAATCCCTCTCCTTTATTAACACATTTACTGCACAACCATTGAAACTTACGCAGATGAAGATTGTTGGGTGCAGGACATTGCAGGAACCCCTGCAGAAGTGACCTGGGACTGGACATCGGTTTTATAAAGGCTCAGTGATGACAACAATTCAGCTAAAAATGCCCTGATATGGAGAGCAGTCACTGTCATCTCACCTCTTGAATTCAGCTCTGTGGTCCATGTTAAGAGTAAAGTCATGCTGAGTTCTAGAGCCAAGTAGTTCTGGTGAAACCCAAAATGCCAGTTCAATTAGTAAGTGCTGTTTAACAGCATGGTTAATGACCCTTTCTGTTCTAAAAGGAAAATGTTTAGGTTTCGGCTCCTTTCTGATTTGTCTAAGATCGCTTTCACAGGCTATAACAGACCTTCTAGGTTTGAGGATTTAATTCAATGCCTCTACTACCTCTAATGTAGTTACTCTGAGGCAAGGACTTAGTAGCTGTAGCAATAAGGCACTCATTGCAATAAGACTGGGAGTAGCAGCAGGAACGGTAATAATAATTCTGCGGCAGCAGAAGTAGAATTCAAAGTCATAGCCATATTCTAGAAATGGTAGCATGAAGAGTTTTAATGCTGGGAGTGGTTTTGGAGCAGCAGGTATGGCTGTCAATAGAAGAGATTCCTCTGCAGCTTTATATATAACTAAATAGTAAATTTCCATGGTATTAATTAATGAAAGCATTTGTATCAGAACTGGGCTGATTTTATGGATGGACGCTATTGGGTGGGGAGGCTCAGTGACAACACTGGGAGCCAGTGCCACAGTGTCAGTCACTTTCTGATTACGAATTGTAATATGTAGAATGCCATCAGCTGAGTGTCTGCTGTTTCACAGTTTAGAGTCCTCACCAACAGTGGATGCTATTGATTTTTATTTCCGTATCCCCAGAGAAAATGTAACATCCTCCTTCGGCCCAAGATAGTTTAGTCACCCAGTTATAAGAATCAGAATCAGTTTTAGTACTGTGGGGTAACATAGCGGTTAGCGCAACACTATTAAAGCTCGGGGGGGCGTCTGAACTTAGAGTTCAATCCCAGTATCCTCTGCAAGGAGTGTGGACATTCTCCCCATAGAATGAAGGGGTTTTCTCTGTGTGCTCAGATGATCACTGATATACATCATGAAATCTGATGTTTTGTGATAGCAGTACAATGCAGTACATAAAAGGCTATAAATTACAATAAGAAATACACATTCAAAAACTATATTAAATAAATAGTGCAAAAACAAAACAAAAATGGTGAGGAAATGTTTATGGGATTGGTTTATTATCTGTGCAGAAATCTGATGGTGGAGGACAAGAGGCTGTTCCTGAAACATTGACTATGTGTCTTGAAGCTCCTGTACCTCCTCTCTGATGGTATTAATAAGAAGAGAGCATGTCCTGGTTGATGGGGGTACGTAGTGATAGATACTGCCTTTTTGAGGCATTGTCGTTTGGAGATGTCCTTGCTGCTTGGGGGGCTATTGCCCATAATGGAGGTCATTGAGCTTGTAACCCTTTGCAGCTTTTTTTGATCCTATGCAGTGGTCCCTCCATAGCAGACGGTGATGCAACCAATACAGAGTGCTCTCCATAGGATATCTGCAGAAGTTTACTCGAGTCTCTGGTGAATTCCCAAATGTCCTCAAATTCCTAAGTTAGTTGACTCAACTTCTTAGCTCATTTCCAAGTTTGGGAAAAACATAACCAATCAGAACAAAATAGAAAATGCCAGATGCACTCACAGGTCATAGAGCACCTGTGGGGAGAGAAACAGAGTCAACATTTCAAGAGAAAGCCTTTTATCAACTCAGTTCAGAAACCATTCCAATTCTATAATTAATTGGATTATCCCTGCTTTTCACTATAACCATATATAACATATAACCATATAACAATTACAGCACAGAGACAGGCCATCTCGGCCCTTCTAGTCCGTGCCAAACTCTTACTCTCACCTAGTCCCACCGACCTGCACTCAGCCCATAGCCCTCCATTCCTTTCCTGTCCATGTATCTATCCAATTTACACTAACAGATCATTTTACTAATTTGATACTTGGTCGCCAACTGTGTGAAAAATGAATAAGAATGACACATCGAGTATGGAAACATGGAGTAAATAGCAGGAATCTTAGAAGTATTGATGTACAGAGAGACATATGTTGCAAGTTTTCTCACTGTTACCATGACTGTTCAGAAGACTGAAAGCACACACTCAGCGATTCAGGAACAGCTTCTTCCCCTCTGCCATCTGATTCCTAAATGGACATTGAACCCATGAACACTACCTCACTTTTTTTATATATATTATTTCTGTTTTTCCACAATTCTTAATCTATTCAATATGCATACTGTATACTGTAATTGATTTACTTATTTTTCTCTTCTATGTTATGGATTGCATTGAACTGCTGCTGCTAAGTTAACAAATTTCATGACACATGCCGGTGATAATAAACCTGATTCTGATTCTGAAGTTCATAACTTCATGAAATTGTTAAAACAGGTAGATAGAGCAGTGAAGAAGTTGATTAGTTTTTTTGTCTTCATTGAAGAGGGTGCTGGTTTTAAGAGCTGCGGTATTATATTGCATGTATAAGGCATTGGTTAAGCCACACTTGGAATATTATGAGCAACTCAGTTGACCATACAGCAGAAAGGTTGTTGTAGTGCTGAAAAGAGTGCAGATGAAATTCACCAAGATGTTGTCTTCTTTTACCAAGGAAGGGGAGACTAAAACTAAAGGGTATTAATTTTAAAAAAGGAAATACTTAAAGGGGATCTTAGGAGCAGATTTTTCACACTAAGGGTGGCCACAGGCTTCACTCACAATGTGCACTCACTGTTCAGTGATATCAGACAGTAGCTTCCATGCACAAGCATGTCACATGTGTGGATGACAGCAGTACAATTTAGCAGTGTGTGCTGTGTACCCATAAATGTGCTAATGGCAATATGCCATAAATTCAGCACTGCAAACCCATTTCATATGCACTGAATGATAATTTCTCATGATTTAAGAACACAGAATTAGCTGCACTAACTTCACCCTCAGTTGTCTGCTTTGTCTGGGAACTAGAACTGAAGATGCTGCCTGTCCAGAGGCCAAGCAGTTGGATCATGTCTTCCTTTAACTCGCACTCTGCTGTGATTGATGTGTGCCTGACATACCATTCACTTCTCAGAGCTCCGACAGAGCAATTAATCTAGCCAGGTTTCTTTCAGGTTTAATCTGATAGGTTTCAGTACCATTTAGTTATTGAGTCATTGAGAGATACAACATGGAAACTGGCCCTGCGGGTCACTGATTCTGCGCTGGCAATCAAGCACCCAATTGTACCAATCCTACACACCAAAGCTGCAAACCACCTGTGGGGCAGGACAGTAGCAAAGTGGTCAGCACAATACTTTACGGTATCAACGACCCAGCTCAATTCCCTCTGATGCCTACAAGGAGTTTGTACGTTCTCCCCTTGACTGTGTATGTTTCTTCCAAGTACTCAGGTTTCCTCCCACAATTCAAAGACGTACCGATCGGTGGGTTAATTGGTCATCATAAGTTGTCCAGTAGTCACGCTAGGACTAAATTGCAGGGTTGCTGGGCAAAGCAGCTCAAAGGGCCAGAAGGGTCTATTCCACGCTGTGACTCAATAAATAAATAAATAAATAATGTCAACTTCTATTTCCCCCACATTCTTTCCTGATCCACTCAGATTCTATCGCTCACCTACACACCAGGGCTAATCATGGTGGCCATTTAATCTGGCAACTCACACTTCTTTGGGGTCTGGGGGGAAACTGGAGCTCCTGTCGGAGAAACACACAGTCACAGAAAGAAGGTGAAAACTCCACACAGACAGCACCCGAGGTCAGGATCGAACCTGGGCCTCTGATGCTGTGCAGCAACAGTTCTACCAACAGTATATTTGTCCAATATGGATTTTTAGAGAACGAAAACGGTGAGAAACAGAATGGAACTGATTCAGGAGTGTAAAATGGAAAATGGATTTTCACATCAAGGCCCGAAACATCAAATGTTTATTCCTTACCATAGATGCTGCCTGACCTGCTGAGTTCCTCCAGCATTTTGCATGTGTTGCTCTGGATTTCCAGCTTCTGCAGAATCTGTTGTGTTTATGACTTGGAGGCCCCCTACACCCTGGTTTGCATTCCGGCCTAGCAAGCCCTGCTGAAGTGAGTGTACCTAGTAGAGAATACAGACACTGGAGCATTGGGTTCATTCAGACACTTGCACTGTCGTCACTGTGCAAATAACGAAAGATAATGGTGTAATCGATCAGCTCTCACTGTGAAAAAAAACAAAAGAGAAAACAGAACCCATGACCCAGAACTAGCAAAATGTTTACCTAAGGTTTCCAAGTTCCGATTGAAAATGAGGAAAAGTTCATTTTCCAATTTGGATACTTAAGTATTGAGTTTCTTCAGACAGATTTCAAAACCTCTCTCAAGACACTGAGTGATGACTGCAGACAGGCGGAACAATGTGAGATGTCCCGTTAACAGTCTCCCGGCAGAGACAACGACTTGAACTTCTGCTCTTGAACACTAAAAAGTCAAAGTTCAACAACGAGCATCAATCAAGAGTAAGTGTTAAAATGTACACAGCATGTCTTAGAACACATAAACTCTGGAAGTTGTCAAGTGGACATTTTATTCTGTACTCCCTGTCTATTCTACTCTTTCTGTGCCTGCCTCCCACTATACCTTCCTGCATCTCTCCCTTTGCTCATCCCCCTCTCTCACCCTTCTCCACCCACTACCTCAGCCTCCAATCTATTTTCTCCATCTTCCTTCCCTCCATTTCACTATTTTCCTGTCTCCTTCCACCCAGTTGCTCACTCCTACTCCTCTATCTTTCATCCATCTCTCTCTCTTGTCCTCTATCCCCCTTTACCCTCTAGTCCTCTTACTTCCCAAATTTGCTTTGTTTTCTTCTTTTCATCTTAAAAGCCCATATAATGTCTAAATCTCTTCACAGTTTAATTCCAGAAATATTTTATTACTTACCGTATTTGCAGATTATTTGACAGGTAGAAGTATGTTTTCATATTTTGATCTAAATCTCATTGTACTGCATGTTTTTCTTATAATTTGTGGTCATTCCAATACAAGTTTGTTTAATTTCTGCACAGACAGCATCCAAAGTGAAGCCTCTGCTCTGTAAGATTGTGGTGAAGTTACCCCATGTTCAATACTTTTTTCCCATGGTAGGGAACATAAAACTGGGGGCAGAAGGACATTAGTGACACAGGATGGCAGCCTGATTTTCCACTCGTTGACTGGAAATCACCACTCATTCACCAGAACTGAGGGAAATCACAACTCAGGGAATCTGCGGCATTCTCCTCCATATGATCTGCAAGTCCACTTCCCTCCAAGGCACATGAAAGGTGAACCACATTGCAAAGTGACCTTAAAATGATTTCTGTTTTGTAACAGAAAACAAACGAAGGGAATGAAGGGATGAAAATCATTGCATGACCTCACTATTCCTGTTTGCCACATCAGTCACTCCTTGACCTTCTGCCATTCACCTGCCTGTCTAGGACATTCACAGCTTCAGATGCTGAACGTTCCCTGAGGTATCTGCATCTCTGTAATGTTGGCCTCTTGTTCATGCAGTCCAACTTCATTTGTGGCCAGTGGCAATTTCATCTAATGCTCGGTGCCAAGCTTTGGAACTGATTTCCTAAGCTTTGACCACTTCATCGCTTTCAGACACTTCTTAAAGCCTACCACACTGAACACACTTTTTGTCACCTTTCAAGATATTCCTTTGGTTTAGTGTACTATCTTTTTCTCATGATTGTTTCTCTGAAAAGGCTCAAGATATTTTGAATGTTAATTCATAAGTGTTGCTATTGTCACAGGACTCTCAGAGTTAAATAGCTCAAACTCAGTAAAAGTGAAAAAGAAAAATCAGAACTTAAAAACAATTAAAGATAAAAGTGAGCCACCTGGGGACATGTGAACAGCCAAATAAATTCAAATTGGTGCTGTGTAAATCCATTTCCGTTATTAGTTATAAGCCTCTCTGATCCAAGTATTATTCTACCACCTGAGGCAATATTTTAATTTACCACCTCGTCCCCAACAAGTTCCTTTCTAAATCCTGACAGCACCCCATTCTCTCCTCCGTGTTATTTCCTGACTACCAACCTTTTCAAACCTAATTAGTCCATGACCTTTTTTTTCAGTTTTCCTTTCATCCTCCTGGTTGTCTACTGTCCGCAGAATAGTGAGAGCTGGATTTCATTTCTAGGCATCGAGGGTGGAGAGGGTGCTTTCAGAGAAGGGAAGAGCTGAGACTAACAAAAAGAACAGAGAAGATAAGATTAATAGTAGAAAAGATTCAAAGGTGTTGCAGCAGCACAATTTGACAAGTAAGGTCATCATTCCTGAAGAGAGACACATGGCCTCTGTACATACATAATCTTCATTAAGCTCCCGCTGAACACAATTCATTGGTAATGGTCTCTTCTGAGAATCAAGTTATGGGTGAGCTGTTTGCTTGGAGAGCTCCCCCTTCATTTTGCTGATGTCTTTCTTTTAATCATTATCAGAAAAGATAGCAGAATTACTTACAAATACATTCCAGCTCACCAGTGTTAAATGCACTCTGCAGTAGCACCGGCATCCTATACACCAGCAAATTACAGAATGACAGTGGTCAATTATCCAATAATTATCACGTTGCTCTGTGAGGTCTTGCTGTGCACAAAATGACTGGTGAGTGTTCTACAACAGTGACCAGATCAAAAACATTTTATTTGCCATACAGTACTTTGGGGATCCCTCAGGCTGAGAAAGATACTGTTTAAACATTATCATTTTTCCATTATTTCCATTAAACAGCATTGAACAGCAAAGTTTTAATGATCTTACAGTACAATCATAACTTTCCTACATGGAAGTAGATCAGAGCCCTGTACAGTGCAGTGCAGGAACAAGGGACGGCTACACCAACCCAAGCTGTTCTATAGAACTGCTCACATGTACCTGCCCTAGTGCACTTTGCACTCTGAAGGGCAAGTTGTGTAACTCTGAAGCAACAGATAGTACATGCTGGAAGTCCTCACCATGTCAGGCAGGCGATGGGGAGGAAGAAATGGTATAAGTTTCCAGCTGTCTCACATTTTACTTTAAATTATACATCATGTAAAAATATCAAAGTCCTCATTTCTCACTCACTTCAGCTTCAAGTTCTTGGGTCTCAGCAGCTTGGAGGATCTATACTGGCCCCCAATACACAAAGAAGGCAATACACACAAAATTATGGAGCTACTCAACAGGCCAGAGAGCATTAATGGAAAAGAGTAAACAGTCAATAAGAGGGCTGATTCGTCCACTGCCCGAATACTCTCAACCTAACACTGATGAAGGGTTTCGGCCCAAAACTTTCACTGTTTGTTTGTTTCCATAGATGCTGCCTGGCCTGCTGAGCTACTCCAGCATTTTGTATGTGCTGCTTGGATTTCCTGCATCTGCAGATCTTCTCATCTTTGTACACAAAGAAGGCAGGCCACTGGCTCTACTTCATTAGAAGTTTGAGGAGATTTGGTAAGTCACCAATGACTCTTACAAACTTTGATTGATGTACAGTGGAAAGAATTCTAATTGGCTGCATCACAGGCTGACATGACGGCTCCAATGTACAGCATGGCAAGAGTTTGCAGAGAATTGCAGACTCAGACATCTCCTTCACAGGCACAACCCTCTCCACCATTCAGGATATCTTCAAAAGGCAGCATCCATGGCAAAGGACCCTCACTATCTGAGATATGTCCTCTTCTCGTACCTGCAGTTAGGGAGGGGGTACAGAGCCAGACTCATTGGTTCCGAAGCAGCCTCTTCTACACCACCATCAGATGTCGAAGTGGTGCATAAACCCATGAACACTATCTGATTATTCCTTCTTTTTGCACTTCTTGTACTTTATAATAATTTTATATCTGTGCACTGTGCTGCTGCATAAAACAGCAACTTTCATCATATAATTCAATGATAATAAATCTGATTCTGAATCTGAATCATTCCTCGTTAACCTCCACCTTCATTCACATACACTTGTTGCACCTTAGTGAACAATGAGAGTGGAAGGGAAATCCAACTACTGGCTGGTGTTGTACCTGTGATGAAGGAAGACACGAGAATTTGGCCTCGGGACATCATCTTTGTTGGAGATCCTTGTGTTTGTGTTTTCCATTGATTCATCAATGGAATGCCATCACATTAGGGTTATTTGTTGATAAATTCCATTAGCAGCATCAAAAGTGAAGCAGCTGTTGCCTGAACCCAACTGGTCATGTAAGTGGTGAGTAATTATCTCATTCTATAAATGCCAGACATCAAATTTCTTCAGCTGCAGAGACTATCTTTTGCCCTTAAAATTCAAAATGCAACATCATTGTTCTTCATCGATATCCTAGTGATGTTGAATCAGCCAAATTAGAACTGAGGCTAAGTGCTGGCCAGATAGTGAGTGGCTCACTGACTTACCAAGGTCTTTTCACCATCTGCAAGCCACTGCAAGGTATGCTGTTTGTGATGTTAGAGTTGCATTCAAGATGCTCAACACCATGTAAGAGAAAGCAGCTGGCTTAATTCATACTTTCTTCACTTTAATCATTCACTCCATCCAACATCATCGCACTGTGGCTGTCATATGTGTGTGTCATTTACAAAGTCACAGCATTGTCCTGGAGGTCTTCAGTCAATAGTGAAACAATCCAGTCAGGCACCTTGACCTGCAGTCCCACATGGTACATTTCCTGAAATACCAGTCCACTTCATGCTTACAAGCCCTGATCAACTCTTTCCATCACACTTACGGACAGTGGCGTTCATATTGTAAACACTGAAAGCATTGTCCCCATATGACAATTTTAACCGTGTACCCACACACCCTCAGTGTTTCCTTCATTAGTTACACCTGTACACCTGCTCATTAATGCAAATATCTAATCAGCCAATCATGTGGGAGCAACTGAATGCATAAAAGCAAGCAGAGAGACCAAACATCAGAATGAGGAAAGAAAAGGGATTTTGACTGCAGAATAATTGTTGGTGCCATAAAGGGTGTTTTGAGTATCTTGGAAGCAGCTGATCTCCTAGGATTTTCATGCCAAACAGTCTCCAGAGTTTACAGACAATGATGTGAGAAGCAAACAAAAAAAAAAATCATCCAGTGAGTGGCATTTCTGTGGGCAAAAATGCCTTGTTAATGAGAGAGGTCAGAGGAGAATGACCAAGACTGGTTCAAGCTGACAGGAGAGCGACAGTAACTCAAGTAACCATGCATCACAACAGTGGTGTGCAGAAAACCATTTCTGAACACACAACATGTTGAACCTTGAAGTGGATGGGATACAGCAGTAGAAGACTACAAAGTCACACTGACAATGAAGTGGCCACTGAGTGTACATCTACCAGAGGAGGTGGTATAATTAAATACAATTACTATGTTTAAGAGGCACTTAGACAGATACTTAAACTTGCAAGGCATGATGGGATACTGTCTGATTGGGATTAGTGAAGATGGTCAAACTATTCAGCATGGATGAGGTGAGCCCCAGGTCATAAAATAACCACTAAAGCAGCTTTGCTCTAGTCACCCCATCTAAGCATGCCATGGCTTTAGCCACCTCAACTGAATCTCTTCTCAATCTGCTCTGCACAGCAACCCAGGTTCTCTTGTCTATCCTAAAGCCTCAGAATTAAGGAGGAATTTCTTCTGTCAGAAGGTGGTGAATCTTTGAAATTTGTTGTCATAGAGAGGTATTGAGACCAAATCATTGGGTTTATTTAAGGCAGAGATTGACAGATTCTTGATTGGTGAATGGGGTGAAGGGTTACAGTGGCAAGACAGGAGGAGATGGTAGAAAAAAAATCAGCCATGATTGAATGGCAGAGCAGACTTGATGGTCCGAGTGGCTTAATTCTGCTCCTAAATCTTTTGGTCTTATGATCTTACAGATATGGCTTTGTCATTTTCTGGAAATATTTGTTCTCAATTTAAATCAGACAGGTCTTCATTTAATAATCAATAATTTAGCAATTATGCAACTTTATAGCCAACCGATAAATATTGATTAGCAGACACAAGAGGCTGCAGATGGTGGAATCTAGAGCAACAAACAATCTGTTGGAGGTAAAGAATTGTTGACATTTTGGTCAAAACCTGCACCCGGATCCTGCAAGGTAACGTTGATCAGGACTCTATAGAGAAGCCTTGCTTTTAAGTATTGACAGTGGGCTCTTTAAAGCCCACCAGAAGATAAAACTGGGCATTGATCTGACACCTCACTCTGTGACACTGCAGCATTCCTTCAGTGCTGAACAGAGCGTGCCAGTTTGGATATTGCAGTCTCTTCTTTGAGACTCGAGCTTGGAACCTCCAAGTAAAAATGCTGCCAAGCATGCAAAGCTTGACATCACATCAAAGTCACCAACACCGCTGTAACACATCCACCCAAACCTCTGATGTGAATGGAAATGCCAACACCTGCAGGTTCTAGCTGATCAGATACTGTGCTGACTCGGGTATGCATCTTTGGACAATGCAGTGAATTAAGGTACAATGGCACTTTCCAATAGTAATACGTCTTATTCTGCTGATCCGCTCAAATACTGCTCATGCAGATCAATGTCTTCACATTTTGTGGACCAGAAGGGCATAAGGAATCAAGGACAGAATGATCATTTAAATAGCCAAAGAAAACAGGAGGACACCCTCACCATTGATGGTGACATTGTTTGGTTCCTTAAGGTTGTTATAGCTGGGGGTGGCAATGGGGCTACCTATTAAATGTTCCCTCAAATAGCCTCTGACATCAAGTCCAGCTCCTGGCCTTCACATGTGGCTTAGCAACTAAACCCAGCATAATTGTTTCTACTGACAGGAGAAGGGGCAAGGGCGGGTGTTGGCAGCTCAACTAGAAGAAGGAAAACTCTGATTTCAAACTTCGCTGCCTTGCGGCTATACTCACTCATGAGGAAGGCTTCAGGAGTAAACTCCGAGGGAAAAGTCTGGTGCTGGAGTCCCTAAGGTAGTCCTGAATTGAGTTCAGTGCTGACTGGCAACTCCTGTGATGCTGCTGGTACCAAACTGTATCGTTCTCTGCTGTTCCTTTGGGTTCGTCAGACACGTGGAGAGGGGGAGCTTGCTACTGGCAACAGCTTGTTCTCCATATCGTACTACCCTGGCTTGTGTATCTAGACAGCTAGGACACAACATCCATGGTCAAACCTGGCCAGCAGAGACCTCACCCATTAACTGAATGGTGAAGGGATTGTAGAAAGGTTTTAAAGGTTTAAAGATTAGCTTTACTTGTCACATGTACATTGAAAGATCAAAACATGTAGTGAAATGCGTGGGTTTACGTCAACAACTAACACACTTTGAGGACTGAGCTGGTGAAGCCCGCAAATGTTGTCACATTTCCGGCACCAATGCAACATATCTACAACTCACTAACCCTAACCGCACATCTTTGGAATGTCAGAGGAAACTGGAGCACCCACAGGAAACCCACAAAGTTATAGGGACAATGTACAAACTTCTTACAGACAGCTGCAGGAATTGAACTGTGATCCATGATCACTGGTGTTGTAAAGTAATTGTACTAACCACTATGCTGCCACCCCAATATTACCAGCGGCAGTTGACTGCCCGTTCCTGGTGCCTCCATAGCGTGAGCACTGCATCTGTAATCCAAAGAATTATCCGTACAGGGAAGGGAAATACTTCTAACATTTTGAGAAAGAATGTCTGAGAGGACCTTAAACATGCCCATGATATATTATTCGCGCCCTAGTGCAGATTTGTTTATCTCACTGCCTTAGCCAGTAGATCAAGGGTATTAGTGAAGATTCCATTTGCAAACTGATAGGGAGGCAGAGGCGTCCAAGCAGAAAACCACATGACTACAGTACTGAGAAGAGAAAATGGAACAAGGCAGCAAAGCTCCGACAGGGACAGGAAATGCCACTACAAATCACCTGGAGGCTGTGTTTATTATGACTTCATTAACAGCACTGCCCTATGGTAGATGACAAGCAAAAGGTCATGACCTCTTACTTTCAGGCCTGAATTGGGCAAAGCATTCAACCTGGAGGTTTGTCTTTCTCGTTACACTAACAGGTGACTGCAGGAGGATCACTTTTCTTCCAAAATGAACAGAGGCAGGGCCTTGGGCACGAAGCTCCCAGATAGACAGAGAGTTCCCGCACTCCAGGAACACAGAAAGCTGTCCAGAGATGCGCCATGAAGCAGATCGTGTCTGTAAGGGACAAGCTTGCCATTAATATCCCACAGAAAGCAGGCAGCCCTCTAAAACTGCATCCCAATAATGTTGTGCCCTGTAATGGAGCAGAGACAGAATTGCCCACCGACAGAGGTGAGTTGTCAGGGATTCCAGTCTAAGAGTGGGAGTGTTTGAACCCAGCTCTGGAAAGCCATCACCTGATGATGCTGAAGCAGCTTCTAGAGAGACAGTAATGACTGCCAATGTGATGAATCGGACAGAATCTTAAAGGCTGGAGGAATGAGACTGATTATGTGGCGCTTTTAAAGCACTGAAGTACCAGCATAAATATATATCACCGTGATCCATGTTTCTATCTCCACTGTTTCCTTTGAATGTCATTTGCATGCCCAATCCCAGACTCCCAAAACATCCATACATTCTGCTGTGTGAGATTACCCAGTGGAGAGAGAAAAAACATTATAGGATGTGCTGAATGACTCCTTAAATAAATGCAACATCCTTATTTTGGCAATCTCTTGGCCCGTGACAGCTCAAAGTGGGGAAGGCGCACTCAGATTGGAATACACTCACGATGGGCCTAAGAACTTCGTCTATGCACTGGGTACCCACTGACAGCCTGCATAAGCAGAAGAAGGAATTACCTTCCAAAATAGCCACCTATATCTCTGCAACACCAGCACAACCCCCCAGACCTCATAGTCCACCACCTTCCAAATCTGCAGAAGAACCAGCAGTTCCCATCTCATCAGCCACTTCAAACCCTATGGAATTGGTGTTGGAAGGATCATGCACAATCATCGGAACTGCCTAGGAAGAAGACTATCCAGACCTGTTCAATGAAGAGTGCAATAAAACATTCTAGGGACATGATCAGGTAAAGATGGAAGACAAGATGACATACTTACTGCACAGCAGTATCAGCATACAGTAGACAGAGCTAAGCTCACATCCAGATCAGAACAAACTCATAAATGGAAATAATAGCATCAATTAGAAACATAGAAAGCCTACAGCACAATACAGGCCCTTCGGCCCACAAAGTTGTGCCGAACATGTCCCTACCTTAGAAATTACCAGGGTTACCCATAGCCCTCTATTTTTCTAAGCTCCATGTACCTATCCGAAATTCTCTTAAAAGACCCCACCTCCACCACCATTGCCAGTAGCCCATTCTATGCACTCACCACTCTCTGTGTAAAAAAGTTACCCCTGACATCTCCTCTGTACCTACTCCTAAACACCTTAAACCTGTGCCCTCTTGTGGCAGCCATTTCAGCCCTGGGAAAAAGCCTCTGACTATCCACACGATCAATGCCTCTCATCATCTTATACATCTCTATCAGGTCACATCTCATCCTCTGTCGCTCCAAGGAGAAAAGGCCGAGTTCACTCAACCCGTTTTCATAAGGCATGTTCCCCAATCCAGGCAACTGTCTGGAGCAGAAGGCCCCAAGAACAGCCCTACCATCAACAATGAAATATTTGTAAGCGTGCTTATTTCGAGCTAGACATTCCTCGAGCTTCCTTCTGCCAGCACAGCAGCCAAGTCTCCTATGGATTGAACTCACCTACATATTGCAGCTAAATGAACTTTGGTAAGCCAGTACTTGGAGTATTGTGTGTAGTTCTGGTCACCCCCATTACGGGAAGCAGGTGGAGTCTTTGAAAGCATCAGAAGAGATTTACTGGGATGCTAACATGAGAAAATCTGCAGATGCTGGAAATCCAAGCAACACACAAAATGCTGGAGGAACTCAGCAGGCCAGGCAGCATCTATGGAAAAGAATAAACAGTCAACGTTTCAGACCGAGACCGTTCATCAGGACTGATGAAAGGTCTCGGCCTGAAACATCAAACATTTACTCTTTTTCTATAGATGCTGCCTAGTCTGCTGAATCTCTCCAGCATTTTGTGTGTGCTTACCAGGATTAGAGGGTATGAGCTATAAAGAGGGTTTGAACAAACTTTGGCTGTTTTCCCTGGAGCACTGGGGGTCAAGGGGAGACCATTTTGATCTTTGTAAGATTATGAGCAGCGTAGACAGTCATAATTTTTTTCCTGAGGTAGAGAGGTCATATACTAGAAGACATGCAATCAAGGTGAGAGGAGAAGTTCAAAAGAGATATGTGAGGCAAGTTTTTTACACAGAGAGGGAGGTAGGTGCCTGGTATGGGCTGCTGGGGGGATTGGTGGAAGCAGATATGATAAAAAAAGTTTTAAGAAGCTGTTAGGCACAAAAATATGTAGGGAATAGAGAGATATAGATCATGCACAGATAGCAGAGAATTAGCGTAATTTGGCATTGTGTTCAATGGAGATATTGTGGGCCAAAGGGCCTGTTTCTGTGCTGTATTGTTCTATGTTGCATGCTCAAGAAATGGCTGAGAGCGGTGAACACAGTAAAGCCCACAGTTCTGTATTCCAAAACTAGCTGAACCTCCAACAAAGCTGTCCTAGTACAGGTACAATAATAACATTTACTCAACAAAGTGGAAACATATCCTCATATGCTCCATTCACAAAAAGTTAGACTTATCTAATTGGACGAATCATTTCTCAATAGGTGAACTCTCAACCATCAGTGAAGTGATGGAAGGAGTCATTAATATTTTAATCAAGTGGCTTTTATTCAACAATAAAAGACCTACCAGGATGTTGCTTGGGGTGGAACACTTCAGTTATGAAGAGATACAGGATAGTCTAGATTTGTTTCCCTTGGAGCAGAGGAGGCTGCGAGGGAAATGAAGAAAGAGATGAGGGCAAAATAGGGTGAATAGTGAGAAGCATCTTCCCCATAATGGAGGCTTTTGAAACTGGAGGATATAAATTGAAGGTGAAGAGTAGAGAGGATATGAGGAAAATTTTTTTTGGCCAGAGGAGGATTACACTACCTAAGGGCTGGTAGAAGTAAAGACTCTCACCACATTTTTAAAAAAAATTCTTCATGGGTACTTGAATCACCAAAGCATATAGAACACTGCAAGCAAAGTGTTGTTAAATTAAATTAGTAGGATGGATATTTAGGATGGATGTGGTGGACCAAACGGCCTGTTAATGAGGCAATAAGAAGTATCAGGCAATGGCCACCATCAGGAAGAGGGCGTCTAAAAATCTACTTTTGACAATCAGTGCCGAGTTCCCCATCCCCAACATTGACAATAAATTATAAACACAGGAGATTCTGAAGATGTTGGAAATCCACAGCAACAAATACATAAAGCTGGGAGAACTCAACAGGTCAGGCAGCCTCGATGGAAAAGAATAAATAGCTAATGTTTTGGGCCGAGCTCCTTCAGCGGGATTCACACTGTCTGGACGGATGTAGCTCCAGCAATTCTTAGGAAGTTCAGATTCACCCAGGACAACACAGCCTGAGCTGCCACATCATCCCACATGTTCAATCATTCACTAGCAGTGTATACTGTCTACAGTATGAAGTGGCTGCCTGATGCAGTTTGACATGCTATGGAAAACACATCTCAAGTCCTGGATTATGTTATGCAACTACTCTTTGCAAATTTTATCTCATAACTTAATTAATCGAAGTCTAAAGAAGCATACTCATTTCCCTCAGCCTGTCTAACTGATTGATTGAGGATAGGTAGTGTAGATTACAGATTACATTCTTCAGATGATGTTTTACAAAGTGACCATCCTTGGTTTATTACCCAAGTTGACTCTGATGGGGCCAAAATCAGCTCAACGATGGAGTTAATCCATGACATTTGACCAAAGTCCCATACCTAATGCTGACAGCTTCGACCATAAACTAGAATCTACCCATAATCATTCAATTATTTCTATATTGAATGACTTTCACCTCGGTAAGAGATTCAAACCATATTGTCCAATATTTGATTTCAAAACGTTTTGAGAAGTTGCTATGTAAAGTGAAAGAATCATTAAAACAAAATCACAGCAGTAGATATCTTAGTTCAAAGTGCAAAAAGTTCAAAGTAAATTTATTATCAAGATATGCATATGTCACCACATATACACGAAAAATTCATTTTCTTGCAGACATACACAGTAAAACAAAGAATACAATAAAATCAATGAAAAACTGTAAAACTATATTTAAATATAAATGTATAGTGAGACGAACAAACTACAATTGGACTGCAGTTAGCTTAATTGTATTTACATTTACATGCTAAGCTAGCCCAGTAGGTTAAGGCACAAGGAATGCAGATGGGGCTGGATGAAAAATTGGTTTGATGATAAGAGGTACTTGGTGATGGAAGACGTCTTTTATGATTGGAAGTGTGTGACCAGTTGTGTGCCACAGGGATTGGTGTTCGGACCCTTGTGCAGTGATATAAATTAATAACATGGATGTGAATATAAGAGGTATGGTTTGTAAGTCTGTAAGTAACAAGAAAATTGGTGTGGTATTGGAGACTTTAGTTGGTGTGAGGCTTCACTATGACTATCCAGAATATCATAAGACCATAAGACATAGGAAAAGATTATGCCCATTGAGGTGGTTCTGCCATTCAATCATGACTTCTACTCTTTGGCCCTATTCTCTTGTCTTCTCTCCTGTAATCCTTAACCCCCCTACAAATAAAGAACCTATCGATCCCTGCCTTAAATATGTCCAATGACTTGGCCTCCACAGCACTCTGTGGCAATGAATTCCACAGATTCATCACCTTTCTGACTAAATAAGTTCCTCCTCATCTCAGTTACATAGGAATATCCTTTTATTCTGTTCCCTCAGATCCTGGAATCTCTTATAATGGAAAAGTCCTCACCATTGAGGCTTTTCAGTTTTGGAGATGAAGACAGTAGGACAAACGACTGGCCTTAGAAGAGCCTGCCTACAGTAGGATTTTTTTTTTAACCTTCCTACTGATGTTAGCCCAAACCATGAAGGAAAACCCCCAACAGAAAAGAGAAAATGTGCCTAGCCTTCACTTTTCCTGCCTTTAGCTGCATTTAGCAAGGTATTAACAGACAAAACAATGTCAACAGCCTTACCAGTTCAATGCAACCAGTGAAGCATTGGGGTCATTTTCAAAGGGTCTACATCTGTCAGCCCCAAGAGCACACCCTTGACATTGTTTAATCTGCAAGGAGAGGTGCTGTGGGCAGTTTAACTTGGAAGACATTAGATCACTCTCTTGGCGTGTCTCATTGAGAGCACTGCAGTGGTGCAAAAGAGGCAAAGGTAAGTTCTGACTTTTGGAAGATGTCACCTCTTGATTCACACTCTACACAGCTACAGCATAAACTTGCTGTGGCCAGCTAACTCTGCTACAGAAAGCCCTGCTTGTCTCTGTTGTTCCAAGGAGCAACAGACTGAATGAAATCACTCTGAGTCTGTCAGACATAACGCTGCCATGAGAAGGCATCTGCCTAGTCAAATCATGATCCCAATGAAGGTCTGCACAAATCATACTCATATATACTGCGTATCATGAACCCTGCAATGCCAAGGTCTTCTCTCCTGCTGTATCAATGAAATTCAGGGCGGGCAGAGGCATTCTAATAAACAGCAGTATAGACCAGGACCCTGTTAATTTAAGTTCATTTAATATGGAGTGAAATTGTAGGACAATGAAAGGGTCATTGTGCTTTAATTAAGGGGCTGAGCCACGTGGTAAAGCAAAGGACCTGGAGCACAGGTGCGCTGAAACCTGATCAGGTCATCAGGGATGCTCGAGTAGAATGAGCTTCAGGTACATGGGGAAGCAGGTAATGAAGGTTTCTATTAAAAGTCATTCCAAGAGATCGGCAACTCAAAGGAAAAGTTTTAACAAGTAATGTTAGTGACACATTCTCCAAACCACAGATATCTCGCTTGCATGTGTTTAATAAAATGTGCAAAGTTCATCGCAAGGGTACCTCAACAATTTTGGCACAGTGACTGAAGCAACACTGGAGGGGAGGAGGCATTGAAGTGGGGGGATGTAGGGTGAGCAGATGAACCATGAAAGTCCTCTTCAGTGGCAGCAATGTAGAGGAATGTGGTGATGATAGAGATAGTGTGGCTGAAGATAAATTCGGTGACTGATTCTGAAGGGCTGTGTTGACTGAGTGGTGCCAGACAAAGGAAAATAATGGGGAAAGAGCCATATGTTGTAGTCCATGGAGCAGGTCCAAATTATTATGAGACTATGTCAATGCAAATTGGGAATCTGAGTGGGTGGGGGAGGGGTTGATGAGAAACAATAGGATGTGACAGAAGAGGACTACAGAGTGAAAACCAATTTTTGGGTGTCATGGACTAGTGGGTGTCGTGAACTCCATTGTTGATATCTGTGAGCCAAGAACAGCTTAGTCAGTAAATGATTTTTGGAGGAGTGGGAGGGTTTTTTTCAGTCAGGGAAATGATGCAAAGGTGAAATGAGGTTGGAGAGCTGACTGAGGGAGAGGAAGCAATGGATTGAAGTGTAGTGGGGAGAACCGATTATTGAGCGAACACGGGGAATATTGAGGTTTTGTCCTGGAGATAATCAGGGACTGGCAACGTTCAGTCATGGAGATGATGTTGGAACAGTCAGATTTGGCAAGAGGATTGGATGGGTTGGGGATGTTGGGCAGATGAGGTCTCTGAGGAGGGCTGAAGACTGTGCTGCACACACTCTGTGAATACACAACTCCTCTGCACAAAGGGTCTTATTTTAATTTGTAGAAACCAGCACACTAAGTACCTGATCATTATCAGCAATTTGTTTTCTTCAATAAACACCATCAGATTGTGCACAAAGTCACTGTGCATCATGATAGATTTTCTAAGCTAGAGAATTTAATTATGATAATAGAGTAATAATGATTGAAGTTACAACAGGGAAAAATAATCAAAATTAAAGGTACTTTATCTGAATGAATGAAGCAGTTATAACAACATAGACTAATTGCTGACACAAATAGAGATAAATCGCCTTGATCTGGTAATGCTGAGACATGGTTGATGAGTGACCATGTTTGGGACCCAAATGTAGCAGGATATCTTTCTTTTAAAAAAATATTGGCAAAATAGTTGTTCAGTATGCATTTGGTGACAATGGATGGTAGGATGTGTCCTGAATATCAAATATCAAACAGTTCAATCCAATTTACAGCTCCTCAGCAAATGAACCAATCCACATGGCGTCCATCAAGACCTGGACAACATTAGGTAAGGACTAATATGTTCATGTCACGGAAGTGTCAGGTAATGTAATTTTCAACAAGTGGGACCCTAATACTCTATTACATTATCATAGCAATGATAATTCATTAGAACTCCTTCCTGGTCAGTAATGATTCAAAAATGCTGATGGTAGGAAATAGGCATAATGTTGAATTTGGAATGTTAAAAAGTGGTAGTCATTAATAATTACAGAACATAGAATATAAAACAATACAAAACAGTATATAGGTCCACAAGGTTGTGACAACAAATTTCATTAGCCCTTTTACACACTTGCTAATTTGTTGATTGACTTTGCCCGATGCTGCAGCAATGATTGGAACACACTTTTAATCCCTCCTGCTCCCTAGCTACACTCATACTGACTCTACAGCCTGATGATTGAAAGCTAAGGTATTTTCTTACTCCCATTCTGATCTCAATTTTCTTACTCCCATTCTGGCCTGATGCAGATTTTGACCTAAAACATTGACAACTCCTTTCCATTCACAATTGTTGCTGGACTCACTGGGATCTTCTGGCAATTTCTTTTTCTGTTCCATATTATGGTATCTGTGGTCTCTAGGGTCTCACGTTGGGTGGTTCATCACTCTCGGACCAGCACCCTGTTGATTCTATATGCTCTGGGCCTGGATCCCGCCACCATATTTTGGCCCATACCTGACCTTTCCAAATCAGCCTGGCGCTTAGATCAATCAAACCTCGGGTCTTTCCTTGTCCTCAGTTTTGGTGGATGGGCGTTGCACTGACTCGGCCTCATCCCTACTCTGTCTCACCTCTGCTTACCTCAATTGTGCCTCAACTCTGCCTCGGACCCGCTCGCCCCAACCCTTTACTCTGCCTTACCCGTGCTCTCCTCTCCATTGTTTGCAGTGATCATTTACCAGAAAAAGTGTTAGTAATAAGGTAAACAGGAGGAAATCTGCAGATGCTGGAATTTCAAACAACACACATAAAAGTTGCTGGTGAACACAGCAGGTCAGGTAGCATCTCTCGGAAGAGGTACAGTCGCCGTTTCGGGCCGAGACCCTTCGTCAGGACTAACTGAAGGAAGAGCTAGTAAGAGATTTGAAAGTGGGAGGGGGAGGGGGAGATCCGAAATGATAGAAGAAGACAAGAGGGGGAGGGATGGAGCCAAGAGCTGGACAGGTGATTGGCAAAAGGGATATGAGAGGATCATGGGACAGGAGGCCCAGGGAGAAAGACAAGGGGAGGGGGGGAAACCCAGAGGATGGGCAAGGGGTATAGTCAGAGGGACAGAGGGAGAAAAAGGAGAGTGAGAGAAAGAATGTGTGTATATAAATAAATAAATAACAGATGGGGTACGAGGGGGAGGTGGGACATTAGCGGAAGTTTGAGAAGTCAATGTTCATGCCATCAGGTTGGAGGCTACCCGGACAGAATATAAGGTGTTGTTCCTCCAACCTGAGTGTTGCTTCATCTTTACAGTAGAGGCGGTATTTAGTTGTATTCTTTGTTTTGCTTGCTAGCAATAAGTAGTCACCTGGCTTCATTAGCACCATGTTAAACTGGAAAGTTTTATATTTTGCCATGTACAGACCCTTCAGAAAATGTAATCATAAAGAGTCTGAATATCATTGTGAAATTGAAGTGACATAGTCAAGATGTAAAGAATAAACACAAGAGATTCTGCAGATGCCGTAAATCTGGGGTAACACACACAAAATGCTGGAGGAACTCAGCAGCTCAGGCAGCATCTATAAGAAGGAATGAGCAGTTGATGTTTCAGGCTGAGACCCTTCATCTCGACTCATTAAGACCTTTCTTCAGGATTCATTAGATGGGATTTTCATGCACAACATTCTCTGGAGTTTACAAAGAATGTTAAACAAATCATCAGATGAGTGGAAACAACAGGAGTTCTGCAGATGCTGGAAATTCAAGCAACACACATAAAAGTTGCTGGTGAACGCGGCAGGCCAGGCAGCATCTCTAGGAAGAGGTGCAGTCGACGTTTCAGGCCGAGACCCTTCGTCAGGACTAACTGAAGGAAGAGTGAGTAAGGAATTTGAAAGTTGGAGGGGGAGGAGGAGATCCAAAAAAAAAATCAGGTGAGTGGCTGTTCTTTGAATAAACCATCTTGTTATCAAGAGAGGTCAGAGGAGAATGGCCATACCGGTTCAATCTGATTGGATGGGGACAGTAACTCGAGTAACCGCCATTCCATCAGGGATGTGCAGAAGTGCATCTTTAAATGCACAACACATCAAACCTTGAAGTTGATGGGCTACAGCAGCAGAAGACCATGAACATTATTAGCTAATTTAGAACTTTATTAGGTACCTCAGAACATTTTTAGGAATTTCCCATACCTAATAAAGTGGCCACTAAGTGTAATTTTCTGCTTTTACCTCCCTTTTTAATGAGGGTGTGACACTGGCAGCTTTCCAGTCCTTTGTCACATTCTAACTGGTTGCATCATCATCACGCAGGGAGGGGCCAAGATATAGGATCAGAAAAAACTGCAGAGTTTTAACTCTGAGTTATAACTCAGCCAGCTCTATCTTAAAACACTAACCCCACCGGTAACAAGGACATCTGCAAAAGTCAATGTCTCCAAAAGGCGGCTCCCATCATTAAGGACCCTCACCACCCAGGACATGCCCTGTCCTCGTCAGGGAGGAAGCACAGGGACCCAAAGACACAAACACAATAATTTAGGAACATAAAATTTCTGAACAGTCTATGCAGCCATGAACACTATCTAACTATTTTGCTCTCCTTTTGCACTATATACGTATATGTGTGTGTACAATTTATAGTATATTTTATGTACTGTACTGCTACTGCAAAACAGCATGACATGACATGTTAGAGATAACAATTGATTCTGATTTTCAGAAATTAAAGAATGCACTAATGTATCCACTATCTAACTGAATCTTTAATTTACCTTTCTCCTTAAATATGTCTTTTTTTCCCTCAAAATGGGGAATAATCTATATTCTAATCTTCCTCTGGATAAGGAAATGCCTCCTGAATTTCTTATCCGTTTTCCTACCTTTATGATCCTGAAGATTCTTTTCAAACTTCTTCATAATTTCAAAGACCAAACTTTTGCCTTCTCTTTTCTAAAGGGTTGCAGCCTACTCTGCCCTTCCTAATTATCTTCTTTGGAACAGAATCCTTGTGGAAGCAAATCCCTCTCCAGACTTCACATTTTGGTGTCAGTACAGCTGAGTCCACATCCTCACTTTGAACCGAAACTTCAGCGTCACCTTCTACAACATTACAATGCGTCCGTGCCATTGCTGAGGAGAGCAAATCATTAGAGCGGCAGTTTCACTTGTAGGGTTTGATCATTTGTAATTTGAAGTTCTATGCTTGGTGTCTGAGCAGCTGCGATAGGCCAATGGTTTGATGCCATGTCGACGCAGTACTAGGGAGAGATATGGTAGGGCCCAGTGGAAGGGCTGCCACCGGGCAAGTCACTAAATCCAAATCTTTCGTCCCAATTCAAATTCTCAACTAAACTGAGTGATCATACTTCTCTGTCCAGTTTTCCTAACTTCACTAACAAGATCTTGGTACAAGTTAATGGTTTTTATATGCCATTAATTTTTGTAAAATCTTTCTTCAAGCAAAATAGTAACTTCATTTTTTTCTATTTATGAATAACACTGTACTAGACTGAGATATTCACTGTGTAAAACAATTAGAGATTAGCTAGGTAATTTAACCTGTCCTGCTGAGTACAAACTTGGTGTGATTCTTTCTCACCCCATTTTACTTTTAATTGATTTTAAATTACCTACAATAAGTAAAAACCGCTGAATAACAGGACAATTATTTTAGCTCTAAAAGCTGCCTTTGAGTGAAGACAGATATAACTTGATCATTTTTTTGTTGCTGAATTGGACACCACTCTGCTCCAAGAGGGAGAATGACCCAGGGCTTTTCTATCAGCTTCTGACACAAGACAAATAGCACCTGACCCACAGGCCTTAAAAGGTGAGGAACCTCACAGGCAACAGCAAAGCGGACATTAGAAGCTCTTCCTGTCCATGATTCATCAAAGCAAGCCATCTGACTCCTGGGGCACACTACCCACCAGGGAAAGAACTGCAATCTTGATTTAGTGCAGTTTAAAGGATTAGGTGTCAACTTTACACCATAAACATGCCAGGAGCTATTGAACAAGACTTGATGTCTCACTGTATCAGTTCTGTTGTTTGAAAAATCCTGTATAAAAAATGAGTACAAGTGTTCTTGATTCTGTGTCTATCTAACGTTTAAACGTTGATGTTCCACTGGGTTTAAACATGTGAGGCTCTTGCAACATGGGGCACACTACAGCGGAAGTGTTATAAATTTAATCCTCATCCACTCCCGGGGAGTGGTGCACTGAGACAATCTATAGTAGAACCAGAGTCTATTGGGTTTTCTGACTGTGAAGTTATAAATGCAATCAAAGATGCTAAGCCCTATCCAATATAGATAGCTATGGGTACCCTCACTAAAAGGAGGTTATACTCTAGCTGTCTACTCTTCAAAGATCAGTTCTCTTTCCTGTGTATCTTTCACAGTGAGTTGAACTGCCAATACCCACTGCTTGAGTGGTTCATCCCCCCTCCCTACCAGGGAGGAGATACTTGCTGCTAACAAAGTAGTTCAAATACAGTTAATTTATTTTTAATGATACACATCTAAATTTAAATAAAATTCTTAGAATACATTTAAAACTCACAGAGGTTTTTTATTTTATAAACGATTTTGAAATTACAAACCAGTTCTAAAACACAAAGGATTTCTAAAATTCAGGTACAATTCCTATAAGCTAAAAATACATATCAACGAGTTGTAGATGAAAAAGTCATGCATCACAGAAACTGAAAGCAGAGGAGTGGACTTTAGTCCAACCCATGCTTCTGTCATTCTTGTTGTTCCTTGACCATTCCTAAGCCTTACTGTTCTCTTAAATCTATACATCAATAATCTATAAATAAATGTAGAAGGTATGATTAGTAAAATCATGGATGATGCAAAGACTGCTGTTGTTGAGAGTGAGGAGACTGTCCTTTGTGCATTTTCTGTCATTGAATAAGATGAATAATTGAATACACAAGGAAGATTAATTTCCAAAACCTATCGACCTCTGTATTTAATGATTGAACAGATTTGGGCAGAGGGATAGGATACAAAAAGGATATAAATAGATCCATTTTCTGGGCAAAATCATGGCTGGTTGATCATAATTTAGGAAAATGTGACTTATTTACTCTGACGGAAAAAATAGAAAACAGAAGTAGAGAGGGATATGCTGCAGAGGGGTGGAAATGTCATAATATAAAATCCACAGCAAGTTAGTATGAAGGTCCAGCATATACAAATAGGATTGATTATAAAGGAGATTGTTCTTAAAATGAATGCTGAATCAATGAGAACAACCCTGGAGTGCTGCAATACCTTTGACCTCCATATCTGAGGAAAGATATGTTTATACTGGAGGCAGCTCAGAGAAAGCTCACCAGGCTGATCCCTGTTATGAAGAAAGGTTGAGCAAGTTGGGCAAATGTTCATTGGAGTTCAGAGTAACGTGATCTTATTGGAACTTACAAGTCTTGGAAGAGATTCATCAGGGTAGATGCTGAGACCATTACCCTGAGGAGGAATGCAGGACTACAGGACATAATTTAGAATTTGGGTTGCTTATTCCTGATGGGATATAGAAGATATTTCTTCTGAGGGTCCTGAAATGTTTGAGTTCTCCATCCCAAACACTTGAAATATTGAAGACTTCAGGTTTAGTTTTCTATAGGGAATGAAGGGTTGTGAAGATGATTTCCAGATATGCTGCGAAATACTCAGATTGTGTACGCCTAATCTGCCTGTATATCCACGTATCCTCAAGGTGAAATCACATACCATTTCAGGATTACTTGTTCACTCTGCATCGATGGTTGTTGAAAATTTCAACATCAACACCATTGTCTCTACACATGGCTTGGTGGCATCATGGCATGGGACAATGATTCAATACACAGGAACATAAGAAGCTGCAGAGGCTAGTGTACTCAGCCAAATACATCGTTGGTACATATTTCCCTTCTCTTGGAAGCATCTACAGGAGGTGCTGCCTCAAGAAGGCAACATTATCATCAAAGTTTTGCACCAACTGGGCCATGCGATCTTCTCTCAGCTACCTTTAGGCAGGAGGCACAGAAACCTGAAGTTCTGTATCACCAGGTTCAAGAATAGCTAGTTTCCTTCAACAATTCAGTTCATGGTCCAACCAGCTCAACCCTAATCACTATCTAAGTATAACAGCACTATGACCGCTATGACCATTATGCACTTCAACAGACTTCGTAGTTTTCTGCTCTAATTGTATGAATTTGTATAATTTATGTTTTTTCTGAATGTTCTATCTTTGATGCAATATTCCTGTGATGCTGCTTCACGTATGTTTTTTAATTGCACATGTGCATGTATTTACTTGCGCATTTGACAACAAACTCAACTTTTAAAGTTTGCAACTTAACTTTGACTGCAGATTTCTGTGGGCCCAGCCATGGTTTTTTTTGTTGACTTCTATGTCAAAAGTCATGAGTGTTTATATTTGTTTATTTGTGTTCAGTGCTACAAAATATCAGTCTGTGGCAGATTCTTGAAAATTCTCTTTCAAAGCATTTTTTTCTTTAAGAGGTGATGGACAATAATCTTAATTTTGTTGACTGCCTTCATCACCAGTTGGGGTGTATTGGGAGGTGTTCTCTGTGGATAGATTGTAGGGCTGGTGAATATTTTGAACATGCTTGAACTCTGCAGCCATCATGAGTACATATGTCAACTCATACGGTTGTCATTACATCACACTCATGTCTCATTACATACTTACATACAGGTATACCACACTGCTGGATCAAATCTCCCAGGTCCAGGTGGTATAGACCTTGAACTTCCATCCCAATTGAAAGCTGAAGGGGACAAATTTATTTGGTCTACGAGGAGTCAATGGCACTCAGAGGGTGAGTAGAAACAGCACTACGGTTTTGCACAAAACTTCACGTTGCTCATTAATGTTACTATCCAAGTAGCCAATGAGGTGTGTCAGAAATAGAGGTGGAGTATCTGAGAAAAGGAGCGGCTATCCATTTATGCATTCTTAATTTCAGGTAGGCAAGTGGAGAATTACACTTCAAAGATAGGGAAAAGAAAGACCAGCTGATGCCACTGCCATACAGCAGAATGCTGGACAGAGGGTGACTATAAGATCTCATTGACTGAATTAGTGACACTTTCTATGTAAGCTCCCATATAAAATCACCAGTTTTGTCAAAGATGCCAAGGAGGAATGAAACATCATAAGTGTTGTTAAAGAATCTCGGATTAGGGAAACTCATGGGGCTAAAAGCTGATAAGATGGCTCAGGTGGGATACATCACAGAATCATAAGAAATGTGGCTGACAATATAGCGGATATAATTAGTTACATTTTTCCAAAAATCCCTAAATTCTGAAGATATGCCTGAAGATTGGAAAATGCAAAGGTGGCAGCCCTATTTTTAAAGGGAAGAAAGTTTAAAAAAACAGAAACCTCTAGGCTGAATAGCCTAACATCTATTGTTGACAAAATTGGAATCAATTACTCAGGATCTGTACTGGAATATTATATTTACAATGTGCATAAGTGACTTGAATGAAGGAAGCAAATGTATCGGAAACAGATTTGCAAATGATACAGAAGTAGCTAGGAAGGCAAGTTATGCAAAGGATCCAATGAGAGATTAATAGGTTGGGTTAGTGGGCAGAACGTTGGCAAATTAAATAAAATGTGAAAAAAAACATGAAGCTGTTCATTTCAGAAGGAACAGCAAAAGATCAGGGTATTAATTAAACGAAGGAGAATTTCTTACTGCACAGAAAGCTAGAACAAAAGTGCAGCAAGTAACAGGAACAAATTCTAGAAAGTTGACACGTATTTCAAAGGGGATTGGACTGCAAAAGCTATAAAATCTTTTCCCAATAAGTGAAAACTAAAAAAAAATAACTGCAGATGCTTTAAATCTGAAATAAAAACTAGAAATGCTGGAAAACCTCAGCAGGTCAGGCAGCGTTTATTAAAAGAGAGTAGAGTTAACATTTCAGATCAAAATCATCCCTACGTTCACAGTCCAAACCCTTTGAAATGTTACTGTTCCAAATAAAACAGCATTTTCTGTTTTTCTTTAGGTCTTAATTCAACTTACAAGGCACCAGTGAGACCAGATCTAGTGTGATCGGCCCCCTATTTGAGGATGGATATAATTTCACTGAAGGCAATTCAGAGGCTTATTAGAATAACTCCTACTATAGATTGATTGCCCTATGAGCAAAGTTTAAACAGGTTAAGACACAAATTGCTACAATTTCAAAGAAGGAGAGACTAAATTATTAAAATCTTTCAAGGATTAGACACGTACTCTAAGTGCTGAGATGTTCCCTCTCATGGGAGATCCTAGAGCCAGCGGCCATGGCCACAGATAAGGGGCTCCTATTTAGGACTGGGATAATGAAGAACTTTTTCACTCAGTGTGTTGTGGCCTTTGGAGCTCCTTGTCACAGAGATCTGTGAGACAGAATACTTGAGCGCACTTAAGCAGGATAGAGAGATTTCTAATCAGAAAGGGAATAAGGATGTTCTGAGGGGGGTAGGGAGCAGGAAAGTTGATTTAAGGAATGTCAGATCTTCCACGGTCATACTGAATAGTGGAGCAAGCTCAAGGGATCAAATGGCCGACTGTACCAAGGGCAGCTCGTAAATAGGAGAAAATGAGGATGATCAATTTTGAAACAATAGAAAATCTGCAGATGCTGGAAATCCGAGCAACACACACAAAATGCTGGAGGACCTCAGCAGGCCAGGCAGCATCAATGGAAAAAAGCACAGTCAATGTTTCAGACTGAAACCCTTTGGCAGGACTAGAGAAAAAAAAGCTGAGGAGTTGATTTGAAAGGTAGGGGGAGGGGAGAGAGAAGCACCAGGCAAAAGGTGAAACTTAGAGGGAGAAGGATAAAGCAAAGAGCTAGGAAGTTGATTGGTGAAAGAAACAGAAGGCCATGGAAGAAAGAAAAAAGTGGGGAGGAGCACTAGACAGAGACAATGGATGGGCAAGGAGGTGACATGACAGGGGGAAAAGGGGATGGGAAATGGTGAAGGGGATGAAGGGGAGGCCTTACTGGAAGTATGAGAAATCAATGTTCATGCCATCAGGTTGGAGGCTACCCAAACGGAATATAAGTTGTTGTTCCTTCAACCTAAGTGTGGCCTTTTCCAGACAGTGGAGGAGGCCATGGATGGACATATCAGAATGGGAATGGGAAGTGATATTAACATGGGTGGCCACTGGGAGATCTTGCTTGTTCTGGCGGAAGGAGTGTAGATGCTCGGAGAAGTAGTCTCTCAACCTATGTTGGGTCTCACCAATTTACAGGAGGCCATACTGGGAGCATCGAACACAGTATATGACCCCAACAGACTCACAGATGAAGTGTTGCCTCACCTGGAAGGTCTGTTTGGGGAAATGCAGAGTACTCCCAGGGATGGAGAAGCACTGCTCTTGGCATCTTCTGGATGTGTTGTCATCCAGAACAGTGCATGGTAAGTTGCTCAATCTGCTAATCTACCCCAGGCCACTAGACAAAGTTTTGAGCCAGCACATTAATTTTGCCCACACCCAGATGACCACCATGTAGCTCCTCCAGGACTTTAGCTCTCATCTTAGACGGTACATCAACTCTCAATCCCAACATAAGGCCTTTCATCTCGTGCTGGTAAAAGTGTAGGAACTGGAATTTCTGCTGCACATTCCAGCCATTTTGGGTGGTCATGTAGACCTGAGACCTTGTGGGGTCTTTTCTGGTTTCCCTCGGGATCATCTCTGCCATAGTAGGGAGTCTTTCAATTTGGCATGAGGGAGAATATGCCAGGAGGAATGTTCTCTTTTGTAAATTTTTCAGATATTTCCTTTTCCAAGGGTAAACTGGACAATCCATCAGCATTTCCATGATTTGTTGTCCTCTTGAATTCAATCTTGTAATTGTGCCCTCCAAGAAACAGAGACCATCACTTCCATTGTACTGCTGCTGATAGTGGAACACCCTTCTGTGGATTGAAAATGGACACTCGTAGTTGATAATTTGATAGGGACAAAGTAAAGTCTGATGTAGCAGTATTTCAGTGGAGTAAAGGCTGATTTATACTTCTGTGTCAACTCGAAGCCGTAACCTACGCAAGTGGCCTATGCGCGTTGTAAGCATTTATACTTGTGCGTTGGTGTGTCTGTGTCGCTCTGCAATTCGCGCACGTCGCGCATGCGCACACACCTGCCCATGCAAGGCTACATGTTCATGGTAGTCTTTCTCAGGGTAAACAAGTTTAAAGCAAGCATCTTTTTTTGTAAAAGCGAAATGTGTCCTCCATAATTTCGGAGGTCTGTAAAGCTTTATGGAAAGCATTGCAGCCAGAGTTCCTTCCCGGCCCTTCAGTTGCCCAATGGGAAGCTATTGCAGCGTAGGAGGAAATGAGATGCTACCAAGCGGACCAATCCAATCGCAGTTGTCTGTCTGCGTTGCTGCGATGTGTAGTTACATTTTGGGAGAGGTTCGCCTCAGGCTACGGCGTAGAGATTCACGTAGGCTCTGCGTAGGGTTCACGGTGACACCATACCTATGGCGTCGAGTTGACACAGAAGTATAAATCAGCCTTAAGGAAAATTACAGCGGTATGAGAGAGGAGTTCAAAAGTCAAAGTCTGTCCCGAGCCTTTGTGGCCCATCAGGCTGGTGCTTATGCCGGTTTCTGTGGCGTGAAGCGACTGAGAGTACGAGACTCCCCACCCCCCCCCCGATAGGACGCCAGTCTATCGTGAGGTTAACCCCCAGCATTTGCCCGTACCCATTTTCAGCTGTGTGGACTGGAGCAGTGTGTGGCTAAGTGCCTTGCTCAAAGACACAACACACTGCCTTGGCCGAGACTCGAACCCACGACCTTCAGATCGTGAGCCCAACGCCCTAACCACTTGGCTATGCACCACAAATGAGAGAGGATTTAGGCAAAGTAAATTGGAAGGAGCTGTTGTCAGGGATGTCAGCAGAGCAGCAACGGTGTGTGTTTCTGGGAATAATGAGGAAGGGCAGGGCATATATATTCCAAAAACAAAGAAATACTCAGATGGCAAAATAGTACAACTGTGGCTGACAAGGGAAGTCAAAGCTAATGTACAAACAAAAGAGAGGGCATATGACGATATATAGGCGATTTTGTGGACGCAGTCCAGAGACCCGGATGGTAGTTTGCCTCCTTGGTGCCAGGGTCCAGGATATCTCTGATCGTGTCCAAGATATCCTGAAGTGGGAGGGTGAGGAGCCAGAGGTCGTGGTACATATAGGTACCAATGACATAGGTAGGAAAAGGGAAGAGGTCCTGAAAGGAGAATATAGGGAGCTGGGAAGGGAGTTGAGAAAAAGGACCGCAAAAGCAGTAATCTCGGGCTTATTGCCTCTGCCACGCGACAGTGAGAGTAGGAATGCGATGAGGTGGAGGATAAATGCGTGGCTGAGGGATTGGAGCAGGAGGCAGGGATTCAAGTTTTTGTATCATTGGGACCTCTTTTGGCGCAGGCGTGACCTGTACAAAAAAGACGGGTTACACTTGAATCCTAGGGGGAACAATATCCTGGCAGGGAGATTAGCGAGGGCTACTGAGGTGACTTTAAACTAGAATGGTTGGGGGTTGGGAATCAAATTAAAGAGGCTAGGCGAGAGGAGGTTAGTTCAGAACAGGGGAATGGGAACCAGTGCAGAGAGACAGAGGGGTGTAAAGTGAGGGTAGAAGCAAAAAGTAGTAAGGAGAAAAGTAAAAGTGGCAGGCCGACAAATCCAGGGCAAGCATCAAAAAGGGCCACTTTTCAACATAATTGTATAAGGGCTAAGAGAGTTGTAAAAGAGCGCCTGAAGGCTTTGTGTGTCAATGCCAGGAGCATTCGTAATAAGGTGGATGAATTGAAAGTGCAGATTGTTATTAACGATTATGATATAGTTGGGATCACAGAGGCATGGCTCCAGGGTGACCAAAGATGGGAGCTCAACGTTCAGGGATATTCAATATTCAGGAGGGGTAGACATGAAAGAAAAGGAGGTGGGGTGGCGTTGCTGGTTAAAGAGGAGATTAACACAATAGAAAGGAAGGACATAAACCGGGAAGATGTGGAATCGATATGGGTAGAGCTGCATAACACTAAGGGGCAGATAACGCCGGTGGGAGTTGTGTACAGGCCACCTAACAGTAGCAGTGAGGTCGGGGGATGGTATTAAACAGGAAATTAGAAATGTGTGCAATAAAGGAACAGCAGTTATAATGGGTGACTTCAATCTACATGTAGATTGGGTGAACCAAATTGGTAAAGGTGCTGAGGAAGAGGATTTCTTGGAATGTATGCGGGATGGTTTTTTGAACCAACATGTTGAGGAACCAACTAGAAAGCAGGCTATTCTAGACTGGGTTTTGAGCAATGATGAAGGGTTAATTAGCAATCTTGTCGTGAGAGGCCCCTTGGGTAAGAGTGACCATAATATGGTGGAATTCTTCATTAAGATGGAGAGTGACATAGTTAATTCAGAAACAAAGGTTCTGAACTTAAAGAGGGGTAACTTTGAAGGTATGAGTCGTGAATTAGCTAAGATAGACTGGCAAATGACACTTAAAGGGTTGACGATGGATATGCAATGGCAAGCATTTAAAGATTGCATGGATGAACTACAACAATTGTTCATCCCAGTTTGGCAAAAGAATAAATCAAGGAAGGTAGTGCACCCGTGGCTGACAAGAGAAATTAGGGATAGTATCAATTCCAAAGAAGAAGCATACAAATTAGCCAGAAAAAGTGACTCACCTGAGGACTGGGAGAAATTCAGAATTCAGCAGAGGAGGACAAAGGGCTTAATCAGGAAGGGGAAAAAAGATTATGAGAGAAAACTGGCAGGGAACATAAAAACTGACTGTAAAAGCTTTTATAGATATGTAAAAAGGAAAAGACTGGTAAAGACAAATGTAGGTCCCCTACAGACAGAAACGGGTGAATTGATTATGGGGAGCAAGGACATGGCAGACCAATTGAATAATTACTTTGGTTCTGTCTTCACTAAGGAGGACATAAATAATCTTCCAGAAATAGTAGGGGACAGAGGGTCCAGTGAGATGGAGGAACTGAGGGAAATACATGTTAGTAGGGAAGTGGTGTTAGGTAAATTGAAGGGATTAAATGCAGATAAATCCCCAGGGCCAGATAGTCTGCATCCCAGAGTGCTTAAGGAAGTAGCCCAAGAAATAGTGGATGCATTAGTGATAATTTTTCAAAACTCGTTAGATTCTGGACTAGTTCCTGAGGATTGGAGGGTGGCTAGTGTGACCCCACTTTTTAAAAAAGGAGGGAGAAAGAAACCGGGGAATTATAGACTGGTTAGCCTAATGTCAGTGGTAGGGAAACTGCTGGAGTCAGTTATCAAAGATGTGATAACAGCACATTTGGAAAGCGGTGAAATCATCAGACAAAGTCAGCATGGATTTGTGAAAGGAAAATCATGTCTGACGCTTCTCATAGAATTTTTTGAGGATGTAACTAGTAGAGTGGATAGGGGAGAACCAGTGGATGTGGTATATTTGGATTTTCAAAAGGCTTTTGACAAGGTCCCACACAGGAGATTAGTGTGCAAGCTTAAAACACAAGGTATTGGGGGTAAGGTATTGATGTGGATAGAGAATTGGTTGGCAGACAGGAAGCAAAGAGTGGGAATAAACGGGACCTTTTCAGAAAAATCCTAAAGGGATTGGACAGGCTAGATGCAGGAAGATTGTTCCCGATGTTGGGGAAGTCCAGAACGAGGGGTCACAGTTTGAGGATAAAGGCGAAGCCTTTTAGGACTGAGATTAGGAAAAACTTCTTCACACAGAGAGTGGTGAATCTGTGGAATTCTCTGCCACAGGAAACAATTGAGGCCAGTTCATTGGCTAGATTTAAGAGGGAGTTAGATAAGGCCCTTGTGGCTAGGGGGATCAGAGGGTATGGAGGGAAGGCTGGTGCAGGGTTCTGAGTTGGATGATCAGCCATGATCATAATAAATGGCGGTGCAGGCTCGAAGGGCCGAATGGCCTACTCCTGCACCTATTTTCTATGTTTTCTATGACAAAGCAAAACTCAGTGGGAAGATAGAGGATTGGGAAGGTCTTAAAAACCTGCATAGAGCAATTAAAAGAATCATTAGAAAGGAAAAGTTGAAATATGAAAGCAAGTTAGCATACAATATCAAAGTGGATAGTAAAAGCTTTTTCAAGTATGTAAAAAATAAATGAGGGATGAGAGTGGATATAGGACCGCTAGAAATGAGGCAGGAGAAATAATAATGGGGGACGAGGAGATGGCAGATGAACTAAATGAGTATTTTGTGTCAGTCTTCACTGTGGAAAACACTAACAGTGTGCCAGATGTTGTAGTGTGTGAAGGAAGAGAAGTGGGTGCAGTTACTATTACAAGGAAGAAGGTGCTCAAAAAGCTGAGAGACCTAAAATTACATAAGTCACCCGGACCAGATGAACTGCACTTTAGGGTTCTGAAAGAGGTAGCATTAGAGATTGTGGTGGCTTTAGTAATGATCTTTCAAAATTCATTGGACTCTGGCATGGTATCAGAGGACTGGAAAATTGCAAATGTCATTCTACTCTTTAAGAAAGAAGGAAGGCAGCAGAAAGGAATTATAGACCACTTAGCCTGACCTCAGTGGTTGGAAAGGTGTTAGAGTCAATTGTTAAGGATGAGGTGATGGAGTACTTGGTGACACAGGACACGATAGGACAAAGTCAGCATGGTTTCCTTAAGGAAAAATCCTGCCTTACAAACCTGTTGGAATTCTTTAAGGAGATTACAAGTAGGATAAATAAAGGGGGTGCATAATGTAAAGGCTCTGGGGCATTCACTTCCATCACTAACATCATGTGACATTTCTACACCTATACCATAAGGAGAGGCGTGACAAGCTTCGATAGACGGTATGGGTCATAATGTGTGAGTACCATGTCTGTCACTGCTATTTTCTGGGGAAAGGGAGGACATTAGAAATTGGAGACCCATCTCTCTCCTGAATGTGGATTACAAGATCCTGTCCAAGGCTATTGCCAACAGGGTCAAGTCTGCTCTAGGACAGGTGATTCACCCAGACCAAACCTGTGCTGTACCGGGCAGGAAGATCTCAGACAGCCTCGCGCTGCTGAGGGACACCATCGCCTATGTGCGGGACAGGGGGGTGGACGCCTGCCTGGTCAGTCTGGACCAGGAGAAAGCCTTCGACAGGATATCACACACGTACATGGCGGACGTGCTCTCCAAAATGGGATTTGGGGAGGGAATCCGGAATTGGATTAGACTGCTCTACACAGACATCCGTAGTGCAGTCCAGGTCAACGGGTGGGAAACAGACAGCATCCCCATCAGGTCTGGAGTCAGGCAGGGCTGTCCCCTCTCCCCTGTCTTGTTTGTCTGCTGCATAGAACCCTTTGCGGAAGCCATCAGGAGGGATGAGGGCATAAGAGGGGTGACGCTGCCAGGCAGTGGAGGGACCCAAGTGAAAACCTCCCTGTACATGGACGACGTCACCGTCTTCTGCTCTGATCCGAGGTCAGTTCGCAGGTTGATTGGCACCTGCGAACAGTTTGAGCTAGCATCGGGGGCCAGGGTCAACCGCACGAAGAGCGAACCCATGCTCTTCGGTAACTGGCCCGACGGATCCAGCGTCCCCTTCACCATCAGGTCTGACCACGTGAAAGTGTTGGGGATCTGGTTCGGAGGGGCTGAGGCGTGCAACAAGAACTGGCAGGAGTGGACTGTCAAGGTGAAACAGAAACTGGGACTGTGGGGAGGGCGCTCCCTGTCGATAACAGGCAAGAACCTGGTCATCAGGTGTGAGGTACTCTCAGGGCTGCTGTACTTGGCGCAGGTCTGGCCCGTCCCCCGCTGTTACAGTTCGGAAATCAGATTCGTCTGGGGATCCAAGATGGAGCGGGTGAGACGGACTGTCATGCACAAGTCCCTGGACAACGGGGGCAAGAACGTCCCCAATGTCGACCTCACCCTGATGGCCAGCTTCGTATGTGGCTGCATCAGGTTGTGTGTAGAACCGAGGTATGTGGGCACCATACTATGTGCCCAGGTTCTACCTGTCGCCCTGGCTACGAAGGATGGGTCTGGCCCCACTCCCGCGCAACACCCCAGTCAGCTGGTCGTTGCTGGCATACCTGTCCTACGTAGCAAAGTTCTTCCAGGAGAACGTCTTTGACCACAGGGCCATCAGGCAGTGGTCGGCACGTAGTGTCCTGCAGGCACTGCAGGAGAAGGACGTGATGGACACAGTGGGGTGGTTCCCTGAGAAGACTGTCCAGTTCATCTGGCAAAATGCCTCATCGCCAGATCTCACCAACAAGCACCAAGACCTTGCCTGGCTGGCGGTGAGAGGGGCCCTCCCAGTCAGAGCCCTCCTGTGCGCCCGGAACGTCGTCTCCGCACCCCACTGCCCACGGGAGGACTGCAGTGAGGAGGAGTCTGTGACCCATCTCTTTGCACACTGCCAGTTCGCAAAGAGGGTGTGGAGGAGGATGGACAGGCTAGTGTTACGTTTTATCCCCAGCAGCTGCGTAACAGAGGACTCTCTGATCTACGGGCTGTTCCCGGGGACGCACATGGAGATCAACAACCGGTGCTGCTGGCAGATCATCAACTCGGTGAAAGACGCTCTTTGGTCAGCCGGAAACTTGATGATCTACCAGCACATGGAGATGTCCGTGGGAGAATGCTGCTGACTGGCACATTCTCGGCTGCAGGAGTACGTGCTGAGGGACGCACTGAAAGTCAGTGCAGCCACCACAAGGGCCCGGTAGAGAAGGATCACAGTATAGGTTTCTCCACCCGTGGGAGTGGGAGGGGTCGGGGGGCGGGGAGTATACCCCTCAACAATGATGTGGTAAGCTGAACTACTGGAGTGCCACGTGGGTTGCTATAAATACTGATATGTACTGACTATAATGGAAACGTATGTAAAGCATGAAAAGTTATTGAATGGTTTATTGTATATATTTATTTTTGAATAAAGTATATTTTGAAATTTTAAAAAAAATTTTCTTTGTCTTTTGGAAAGCCACCTCAACAGCTTTGTTCATTGCCATTTCTTTTCGATCTGTAGCAATGAGTTCAAGCGGTGGAGCACAGTGGCCAGGTTTGTCTGGAACCTAGTATAATAATTGACAAATCCTGAAAAGCTCTACAACTATGACATGTCCTTTGGCCTTGGGGCATCCGCTACCACTTGAATTCTTTTCAGTACACTTGTGTAATCCTTGTGAGTCAATGGCACAACTACAGTAAGTGGTGCTTGGTTTAAAGAGTTTATACTTGTGTCATGCTCTGACCATAAGACCATAAGACAAAGGAGCAGAAGTCGGCCATTCGGCCCATCGAGTCTGCTCCGCCATTTTATCGTGAACTGATCCATTCTCCTATTTACTCCCACTCCCCCGCCTTCTCACCATAACCATTGATGCCCAGGCTACTCAGATACCTATCAATCTCTGCCTTAAATACACCCAATGACTTGGCCTCCACTGCTGCCCGTGGCAACAAATTCCATAGATTCACCACTCTCTGACTAAAAAAATTTCTTCGCATTTCTGTTCTGAATGGGCGCCCTTCAATCCTTAAGTCATGCCCTCTCGTACTGGACTCCCCCATCAAGGGAAACAACTTTGCCATGTCCACTCTGTCCATGCCTTTCAACATTCGAAATGTTTCTATGAGGTCTCCCCTCATTCTTCTAAACTCCAAGGAATACAGTCCAAGAGCAGACAAACGTTCTTCATATGTTAACCCTCTCATTCCAGGAATCATTCTAGTGAATCTTCTCTGTACCCTCTCCAACGTCAGCACATCCTTTCTTAAATAAGGATACCAAAACTGCCCACAGTACTCCAAGTGAGGTCTCAGCAGCGCCTTATAGAGCCTCAACATCACATCCCTGCTCCTATACTCTATTCCTCTAGAAATGAATGCCAACATTGCATTCACCTTCTTCACCACCGACTCAGCCTGGAGGTTAACCTTAAGGGTATCCTGTACGAGGACTCCCAAGTCCCTTTGCATCTCAGAACTTTGAATTCTTTCACCATTTAAATAATAGTCTGCCCGTTTACTTCTTCTGCCAAAGTGCACAACCATACACTTTCCAACATTGTATTTCATTTACCACTTCTTTGCCCATTCTTCCAATCTATCCAAGTCTCTCTGCAGACTCTCCGTTTCCTTAGCACTACCGGCCCCTCCACCTACCTTCGTATCGTCAGCAAACTTAGCCACAAAGCCATCTATTCCATAATCCAAATTGTTGATGTACAATGTAAAAAGAAGCGGCCCCAACACAGACCCCTGTGGAACACCACTAGTAACCGGCGGCCAACCAGAATAGGATCCCTTTATTCCCATGCTCTGTTTCCTGCCAGTCAGCCAACGCCCAATCCACGTATGTAACTTTCCCATAATTCCATGGGCTTTTATCTTGTTAAGTAGCCTCATGTGTGGCACCTTGTCAAAGGCCTTCTGAAAGTCCAAATATGCAGCATCCACTGCATCTCCCTTGTCTAGCCTACTTGTAATTTTCTCAAAAAATTGTAATAGGTTTGTCAGGCAGGACTTTTCCTTTAAGGAATCCATGCTGAGTTCTGCCTATCTTGTCATATACCTCCAGGTACTCCATAACCTCATCCTTGACAATCGATTCCAACAACTTCCCAACCACCGATGTCAAGCTAACAGGTCTATAATTTCCTTTTTGCTTCCTTGCCCCCTTCTTAAATAACAGAGTGACATTTGCAATCTTCCAGTCCTCCGGAACCATGCCAGAATCTATCGACTTTTGAAAGATCATCGCTAATGCCTCTGCAATCTCCACAGCTACTTCCTTCAGAACACGAGGGTGCATTCCATCTGGCCCAGGAGATTTATCTACCTTTAGACTATTCAGCTTCCTGAGTACTTTCTCTGTCGTAATTGTGACTGTGCACACTTCTCTTCCCTGCCACCCTTGAGTGTCCGGTATACTGCTGATGTCTTCCTCAGTGAAGACTGATGCAAAATACTCGTTCAGCTCCTCCGCCATCTCCTTATCTCCCATTACAATTTCCCCAGCATCATTTTCTATCGGTCCTATATCTACTCTCACCTGTCTTTTACTCTTTATATACTTGAAAAAGCTTTTAGTATCCTCTTTGATATTATTTGCTAGCTTCCTTTCATAGTTAATCTTTTCCCTCTTAATGACCTACTTAGTTTCCTTTTGTAAGCTTTTAAAAACTTCCCAGTCCTCTGTCTTCCCACTAATTTTTGCTTCCTTGTACGCCCTCTCCTTTGCTTTAACTTTGGCTTTGACCTCTCTTGTCAAACACGGTTGCATTCTTTTTCCATTCGAAAATTTCTTCTTTTTTGGAACATACCTGTCTTTCATCTTCCTCACTTCTAGCATAAACTCCAGTCACTGTTGCTCTGCTGTCTTTCCCGCCAGTGTCCATTTTCAGTCAACTTTGGCCAGTTCCTCTCTCATGCCACTGTAATTTCCTTTACTCCACTGAAACACCGACACATCAGATTTCGGCTTCTCTTTTTCAAATTTCACAGTGAACATAATCATGTTATGATCACTGCCTCCTAAGGGTTCCTTCACCTCAATCTCTCTAATCACCTCCGGTTCATTACACAATACCCAATCCAGTACAGCCGATCCCCTAGTGGGCTCAACAACAAGCTGTTCTAAAAAGCCATCTCGCAAACATTCTATGAATTCTCTCTCTTGAGATCCAGTGCCGACCTGATTTTCCCAATCCACTCTCATGTTAAAATCCCCCACAATTATCGTAACACTGCCCTTCTGATAAGCCTTTTCTATTTCCTGTTGTAATTTGTAGTCCACGTCACTGCAGCTGTTTGGAAGCCTATGAATAACTGCCATCAGGGTCCTTTTACCCCTCTGATTTCTTAGGTCAACCCATAAAGATTCTATACCTTCCAATCCTATATCACTTCTTTCTAATCATTTAATATCATTTCTTACCAATAAAGCCATGCCTCCCCCTCTGCCTCCCTGCCTATCCTTCTGATACATCGTGTATCCTTGGACGTTCAGCTCCCAGAGACATGCATCCTTTAGCCACGTCTCAGTGATGGCCACAATATTATACCTGCCAATCTGTAGCTGTACAACAAGATCATCCACCTTATTCCTTATGCTGCGTACTTTTTGCTTTGATTTCATTGCAATTTTATTGCACTGCAACTCATCCCAATGGCTACAAATTTGCCCCATCACCTGCCTGTCTTTCCTGACATCTTTACTGCTCACTATCTTCAATGTATTTCTGTTTTCCCCTTCATCCGCTCTATCATTCCGGTTCCCTTCCCCCTGCCAAATTAGTTTAAACCCTCCCTAACAGCTCTATTAAACTTTCCTGCTAGGATATTGGTCCCCTTCGGGTTTAGGTGTAACCTGTCCATTTTGAACAGGTCATACTTCCCCCAGAAGAGATCCCAATTATCCAAGAATCTGAAGCCCTGCCCCCTGCACCAGTCTCTCAGCCACGCATTCATCTACCTGATCCTACCATTCTTGCCCTCACTAGCACGTGGCACAGGTAGCAATCCCTGTCTTTTAACACTGTCTTGAGATTTTGGAGATGCTCCTTGTCATTCTGACCAGTAGCATTGAACTCATCCAGGTAACGCATTTCCTGGACAGCCTTACAGCTCCTGGCTACTTTACCACAGATGATATTATAAGCCTAGTCCTCAGCTAAGTCTATTTTGCTGAGGTGCTTCCCTCCAGAAAGGTTTGCAAAGATATCCTTTATCCTGGTCAGAGGGTATTGATCTACAGTGCTTGCAGTTTTGGGTTGATGGTGACATTAATATCACCACAGATGCTGACAGACCCATTCTTTTTCATTAGTGGAACCACTAGATTTGCCCTTGGAATCTACTCAAACTTGCAAATTATTCCTTTGTAAAACTTGGATGTAGAATTTTTACTAAATACTATTTTACCCTTGATTTGTTTGTTTTCCAATGTCATCCTAAACCTTTCTTAATTCACTTTCAGTTGACTCCATCACAGGGGATGTGGCATGTAAATAGTGGATGAATTTCCAATCAAGTTGTAGTTCTCTCAGCCGCTCACGCCACACAATGCTGCTCCCCCCCCACCCCCGTTTTTACTCCATACAAGGCCAAGGTGTCTTTTTGGTTGTTGTATTTCATTGTTATGAATGATATTCTCAGAAGGATTATCTGCTCTCCTGCCTAAGTTGTTAATTGGATATATTTCAGTTTATCTGAAATGTTATTAAAGCTCATTTTGTGGAATGACTGAAACAACTGAGACAATGTCCAATTCTATTTTAGAATTTGTTGTTCACTTCTGGTGTAAGCCATATTGCTTGTCTCCCATTGGTTTTCACATTGTTAATCTTAAGGCTTCTCAGTCCTGTCTCACTCTCATCATTATCAGATTTTTCATCAACAGCATGCAAATTAGTGCTCTTTTTGAAACTGCAATTCGATTTTATCTTTTTCTCTTTCCCATGCAGTCTATTTGCTTTTGTGTGCCCAAGATGCGCTTAGTATGTACCTACTTTGTTGCACTTTTTGTAAGTTCCACTTTTAAATCTGCATTGGTCTGGTGAATACGCACCCCTGCCATAATAGTAGCACCATTTGTTCAGACAGAAAGACGTCTGTCTAGACCAAGGATTCCCAACCTTTTTTTTATGCCATGGACCAATACAATTAAGCAAAGGGTCTGTGTACTCCAGGTTGAGAACCCCTGGTCTAGACACTGCAATGCTTTTCATTCTCACTTTCATTCCTGACTACAACTGAAATGCACCTCTAGCTGCCATTTGCATTGATACAATTTCAACTGCTCTTTTAAATATGAGTAGTGCTTCATTCAGGAGCCAATTTTGAATGCTTTCATATATGATTCCACAAGCTAAATGATCCCTCAGTGCATTAATAACCCCATCACTGAACTTACAGTGTTCAGACAAACTCTTTTATTCAGTCACCTATGAAATGGACTCCGCTTCCTTTTGATTGCATTTATAAAACGTGAAACATTCTGCAATCAGCAATGGTTTGATTCTAAATATTCCTGCATTACTTTCATGATATCAGCAAAGTTCATTTCAGCTGGTTTTGTTGAGCAGTTAAGCAGACTGGATGCCTTTCCACTTATTGCACTCAGCAAAACTGGCATTCACTTTTCATTGACCATTCCATTTGCTTCAAATTACTGCTTAATTTGCTCAGTATACAATAACTCTTGAGCAATCAAAAGCACCTATCTTTCTGACGTAGCTAGCCATTTCTGCATTTTTTGAAAAATTGACCATTATTATCACCTGGTACTCACTGTTTATGAATCTGTAAATTTTACCTATTTTCTGCCTTTTTTTAAAACTCAACCATCTCTGCTCCTTCCCGAAGAAGCATGTGGTGTGTTTCTATTGTTACTTGGATGTCTTGCTGCACTTCAACAAGTAGATAGTTATCTCGGATTTGTATAATACTTCCTTGTCAACACCCCAAAACATAAAACTAATTGAATGAAAAAGACAGAAGCCTAGGAGAATATTTGAGTTTAGTTTTGTTTTACTTATGCAATGGTGGTGTAATGACGTATGCCATTCACATACTTTTACATATAACCCATAATGAATTATTTAAACAAACAAATAATGTTTAAATTTTCAGTGCTCAGTGTCTCCACATTGCAAGTAACATAGGCCCATCTAAATTACAATTTCCTGGGGCCGAATTGTCATTTGTTAAGACAAATTTTGGTGAGTAAAAAGCAGGTTTTATTTTGTAATCATTAATTTAATAAGACTACTTCTACTGTAGTGTGATTGTGTAGAGTTCATCAATGTGTTTACAATATTACTCAAATATTTCTGGAATATTAAAAACATGAGTTCCTCCTGCATTTTGTGTGTGTTGCTTTGTTATTCAGTCTGATCCAAATTTGCCATCTCATTTCAACTTCCCCTCCATTTCTCTAAGAACAATTAGATCTAAGAACAATATCTTAACTTTTCTTGAATATACTCAAAGATTTGGCTTCAGTTGCCTCCTATGTTAGAGACAGAGAATGCTGCAGGTTCGCATCTCACTCAGTTAAGACATTTCTCCTTTTGATAATGCTTTATCATTCATCAGTGAGCCCAGTCCTCGAATCCCTTGTCACTGAAAAGATTTCTCTGCTGGTTCTTGTTCGGATTTCTTCGGTTTCTATGAGCTCCCCTCTCATTCTTCTAAACCCCAGTAAATAGAAGGCTAATCAACCAGATCTCTCTAATCCATCATTCCTGCTCTCCCAGGAATCAGTCTGGAGAGTCTTTGCTGCATATCCCCTGTAGATGAACATCCTTCCTCAGATAATGAGAGTATATCTGCACACAAAACTTAAGGTGAGATCTTTTCAACCTCCTGTATAACTGCAGAAAGACATCTCTGCTCCTGTGGTCTCAACTTCACGGTCAGAAGACTGACATACAATTTGCCGCCTTACCTGCCTGCTTAACTTTCATGTTTACTTTCAGTGACTGGTGATCAAAGGCATCATGTCTTGTGGCACTCCACCCCCACTTCCTAAACAATTAGATAAGTATATAAGAGTTCAGATCTCAGATTTTGAGGGAGGACATAGCTTTGTCTAAAGTTTACAAGTACCTGCCATAATGGTGAGATACTGGTGCAGATGAGCAGCAGTTGAAATGGCTAGTTGATGTGGGTGAAGGGCATGTGATGCTTTGCCATTGACCAATTGTACTGATAATAGAGAAAGTGATTAAGCCTAGTGAGAGCTTGGCTGTGGTGCTTTCATCTGGTCCCTACATCTCATTCTGAGAGCTCCATCAAACCAAACCTTGAATACACAAAGTACAATTCAAGTGCTATAGCTGTAATATATCTTTGCATAGGACTGGCCCCAAGACAATTTATTTCACAACCGCTATGTCTTGGGGTTATGAATACCCTAATAAACCCTACTGACGGGGATTTGGTGTCAGTGAAATTGACCATAAATTTCTTTGTGTTGTAAAGCTTCCCCCTCCTCTTGATACTGCATGCACAAAAATGCTGAAGAAACTTAACAAAGCAGGCAGTATCTATGGAGGAGAATAAACAGTAAATGATTTAGACCAATTCGGGTAAAATGTCTCAGCCCAAAACATCAACTGACTATTCCCCTCCAAAAATGCTGCCGAGCTTGCTGAGTTCCTCTAACATTTTATGTGTGTTTCTCAAGGTTTCCAGCATCTGCAGAATCCCATGTTCCCCCTTTATATTCTCACTCACTATTCTAAAACATGTTGCACTTTACTTTAGCACCTTCCCTTTGTGAATGTGAAGCAAATAGCCAGATAAGGCCCAAGGTTTTCAATCTTATGAAGAACTTTCAAATCTTCTTGCCATTGGCAAATCAGCTGGATGTGGGGAGGTCCAGAGGGAGCATAAACACCAACTCCATCAACTAAATGAGGACAATATCTTAAGGGCCTGACATGCCCACTCTCATCCTCACTACCCCTACTGGGTTTACAAAAGCCTCACAGAGCAATGACAATATAAGCTGCTAAACTTTAAAACTTGTATTTACTCCCTATAGATCTCTACTGTGGATCTTACTCCGTCTTAAAATCTTAGCTCTTCAACCAAACTTTTGATCAGCTGCCCAATCTTTGTTTGGTAATTCCCTCGTGAAGGCCTTGGGACATGTTACTAAGATAAAGGCACTATGTAAATACATTCTTGTGTTTGCCAGTAGGCACAAGAGGTATCTGCTACAGTATACCTTTCAAGTAACGAGAGGAACAGTATCTGATCCACAGCTGAGCTTGAGCAGTTTCAGAACTGGTTGGTGTTAAAACAATTGCTTTCCCATTCAGTTAAAACATAGCCAGAGGCAAAATCACATCACCAATAATGGAGCTCAGTTCATTACAGCTTAACATAAAAAGATCAGCCACTATTGATCCATAATTCAGACAAGTGCCACATTTATTCACAGGAAGACTAAGTATGTAAGTCTAGCAATGTTTCAAAACTTCTGATTGTCCATTCAATCAGGAAACACAAATTGCTCTGCATGTGTTATTAATGCACTGTGTTTTCATTGCTCAGTGAAATCAATGGTGATGCAAAGTGAGTTTGTCCTGCAGAACATTTTAATCTTCTAGCTTTTAAACCATGTGTGTTGTCCCTGTGGAAAATTTCAAACCACAGTGGCTTGCAGGATTCCAGCTCTCGCTTCCAGGCTGAAACTATCCTTATCAAAGGCAAGGCAAGTATCATTTCCTGCAGGGTGAAAGATGAGTTTGAAGTCCATGATGACACCAGCTGACAGTCATGTTCAAGGCATGTTCAAAGGTTCAAAGGTCCATCTTATTGTCAAAGTACGCATGTACAATACAATACTGATATTCGTCTTCTCCAGGTTGCCATGAAATACAGAAAAACTATGGGAGTTGTTGAAAAAAAAGATATCAGTCCCACCCCCTGTATGAAAAAGTAAAAGAAACAAATTTGACAAACATCAAATCCCCCCCCACAATACCCTCCCTCACACAAAACAGCACAGATCACCCACACAGAAAACAGCAGCTAGGACATCAAACCCCAACCTCCAACCCCCTCCCTCACACGAAAACTAGCAGATTTCACACCCAGAAAACAGCAGCTAGAACACCAAAAATCACGAGCCTCCAAACCTTCCCTCGTAGAAAACAGCAATAATAACATCAAACCTCAACCCCTCCTTCACAAAAAAAGAACAGTGACAATAGCATCAAACTGCCAACCCATCTCTCACACAGAAAAACTAACAGATTGCCCACACAGAAAAACACTAACAAGAACATCAGACCCCAAATCCCCAACCCCTCCCTCACACAAAAAGGAATATATTGCCCACCTGCCGATCAGCAACAGGAAAGCAGACACAGAAAACTGAAGGAGAGCAAGATAAACCACAGTCTAAGAATGACACAAATCTCAGAATTTCAAAAACATCCTTCCAACAGCATCGAGCAGAGTGGCCACAGAAACCCTCAGTCCTTCCGTGAAGAGCGATGGACATACTGAGTCCAAACGCTGTCGACCACATGGTCTCCGTGGAGACCGACCGCCATCGACCCCATGGTCTCCGTGGAGACCAACCGCCGTCGACCCCATGGTCTCCGTGGAGGCCGACCGCCGTCGACCCCATGGTCTCCGTGGAGGCCGACCGCCGTCGACCCCATGGTCTCCGTGGAGGCCGACCGCCGTCAACCCCATGGTCTCCGTGGAGGCCGACCGCCGTCGACCCCATGGTCTCCGTGGAGGCCGACCGCCGTCGACCCCATGGTCTCTGTGGAGGCCGACCGCTGACCTCCTCCGCATTCACGTTGATGCTTCCTCTTCAAAATATTCGAACTGATCGGACTGGACTTCCTCCTCACAATGCCATGCTGACTACCTTTGTTCATTCTCTGCATTTTCGAGTGTAGATTAATCATGTTCCTGAGAACACTTGCCAATAATTTCCCCACCACTCTTGTCAGATTCACCAGCCTGCATTTACTTCATTTAACCCTACTGTTCTTCTTGAATAAAAGTACCTCATTGACTGTCCTCATTTAGCACTCTGAGGTGAGAAGAGATTTCAAAATTTCTTTCAGCATCCTCCTCCCACGTCTCCTCACTTGTATTCCAGTCTGGAATGCACCTCAACTGAAAGACCTAGTCTAAAGTCAGAAAAATGGGATTAGTTTGGAAAGGCATCTTGGAGGGCACGAACCAGCTTGGTCAAAGGGCCTGTTACCAAACTGTACAACTATATCTGTCTATCTGTCCCAGGTGATTTAATCACCTTTAAGCCCACTAAGACATCTAATAACTTTTCATTTTTAATGATGGAATTTGACCATTCCCCTCCCTCACATCTGAACTCTCCGATTACATTGTCCTTCTCAGTGAACACAGATTCATTTGAAACCTAATCTACGACCTCCACTACTATAGACAGATTGTTACCTCCAAAGCTAATAGGGCCTACCCTTTCTCTGATACACACTTGCTATTAATATACATTAAGTACTCTAGGATCAGAAAAAGCTGCAGAGGACTGCGAACTCAGCCAGCTCCATTATGGGTACTAGCCTCCCCACCATTGAGGACATCTTCAAAAGACAATGCTTCAAAAATGCAAAATAACCATTAAGAACCCCAGTCACCTAAAGCATGCCCTTTTCTCATTGCTACTATCAGGGAGGAGGTGCAGGAGCTGAAAGATACACACTCAGTGTTTTAAGGAACAGTTTCTAAATAGCTTACGTTCAGATTTCTGAATGGACAATGAACCAACCCATGAACATCACCTCACTATTTTTGCTCTCTTTTTGCACTACTTATTTAATTTATTTTTATAGTATATATATTTCTTATTGCAATTTATATTTTTATGTAATGCACTGTACTGCATCAGCAAAATAATAAATTGTGCAACCTATGTCCTTGATGTTAAACCTGATTCTGATTCCGATAGGATTTCCCTTAATGATACCCACCAGTGATATTTCATGCATCCTCTTTATCCTTCCAAATTTTATATCCCTTTCTATCCCAATAAGTATACCATTTTGGATACCGTTGAAGGGAATGAACTATAGGGGGAACCACAGAGACTGGGCCTCTGGCACTGGGTCTGCTGCTGTGTTTCAGAAGGGAAGAGGGAACAGGAGGACTGCCATAGTGATAGGGGATTCCATAGTTAAGGGAGTGGGCATGAGATTCTGTGGACACAATAGGGACACTGGGATTGTATGTATGTTTCCTCCCAGGAGCCAGGGAGATGGAAGTCTTGGATCAGATCCATGCCATCCTAAAGGGGGAGGGTGAACAGCAAAAGTCTTGCTACATATTGATACCAACAACATAGTAAGAAAAGCAAAGAGGTCCTGAAAATAGAATTTAGGGAGCAGGAGCCTCAGGGTAGCAATCTCTGGATTGATGCCTGTACCACACATGTGTGAGGGTAAGAATAGGATGATTTGGCAGAAGAATGCAGGATTGAGAAACTGGTGCAGGGGGCAGGGGTTCAGATTTATGGATCACTACCATCTCTTCTGGGAAATGTATGACCTGTACTAAAGGGATGGGTTACACATGAACCTGAGGGGACCAATATCCTTGTAGACAGGTTTGCTAGAGCTTTTAGTGATGGTTTAAAATAATTTGGCAGGGGAATGGGAATTGGTACGATAAAGCTGCGGACACCGTTATTGGATTACAAGCAGAGTGAGTGTGTAGTGAAACTGTCAGGGACAGGCAGATAATAGAGCAAAATTGCAGACAATCGGTGAGTTGCAGTGAAAAAGGAGGATAAAATAGAAAAGGGAAATGGATGCAGGACTGAAGATGTTATATCTGAATGCTTGCAATATGCAGAATAAGGTAGGTGATCTATTTTTGTAGCACAGTTAGAGATTGGCAGGCATGATGTTGTGGGCTCCACTGAGTCGTGGCTGAAAGAAGATCATAGTTGGGAGCTTAACATCCAACGATACACATTGTAACAAATGGACAGGCAGGTAGGCAGAGGCAGTGGTGTGGCTTTATTTGTAAAAAATGAAACCAAATCCATAGAAAGAGGTGATAGGATCAGATGATGTAGAATCCTTGTGGGTAGATATGAGAAAATGCAGGGCTAAAAAGACACTGATAGGAGTTATATACAGGCCTCCAAACAGTATCTAAACAGACTAAACATTACAATGGGAGATAGAAAAGGCATGCCAAAAGGAAAATGCTATGATATTCATGGGTGATTTCAATATGCAGTTACATTGGGAAAATCAGGTTGGTGCTGTATCCCAAGAGGTGAAATTTCTAGAATGCCTATGAGAAGGCTTTTTAGAACAGCTTGTGGTAGAGTCCACTAGAAGAAGGGCAATTCTGGACTGGGTGTCGTGTAATGAGCCACATTTGATTAGGGAGCTTAAGGTAAAGGAACCCTTAGGGGTGAGTGACCATAATACGATAGAATTCATCCTGCAACTTGAGACGGAGAAGCAAAAGACATATGTATCCATATTACAGTGGAGTAAAGGGAATTACACAGACATGATAGAGCAGCCGGCCAAAGTTGATTGGAAGGGGACATGATCATGGATGATGGAATAACAGCTATGGCTGGAGATTCTGTGAGCAACTCAGAAGGCACAAGTTAGATACATTCCAAAGAAGAAGTATTCTAAAGGCAGGAAGACACATTCATGGCTGACAAGGGAAGTCAAAGCCAACATAAAAGCAAAAGCGAGGGCTCAAAATAGAGCAAAAATTAGTAGGAAGTTGGATAGGTGGTGGGTGGCCCTGATGGTGGATGCAGCTACATTAAGTTTTGAAATCTATTGGAATTTTTCAGAGTCTTCGTGCAGGAATCCCTAAAGATTAATTTGCAGGTTGCCTTGGTGGTGAGGAAGGCCAATGTAATGTTAGCAGTTGTTTTGAGTGGGCTAGAATATAAAAGCAACAATGTACTGCTGGGGCTTTATAAGGCACTGGTGAGGACTCACTTGGAGTATTGTGTGCCATTTTGGGCCCCTTACTTAAGAATGGATGTGCTGACATTGAAGAGGGTTCAGAGGAGGTTCACAAGGATGATTCTGGAAAAGAAACACTTTTTGTATGAGGAACAATTGATGGCTCTGGCCCTGTACTCACTAGAATTAGGAAGAGAGGGAATCTCATTGAAATCTATGGAATGTTGAAAAGCCTAGATAGAGTAGATGTGGAGAGGATGTTTCTTATGCTGGGGGAGTCTAGGACCAGATGTCACAGCCTCAGAATATAGGGGTGTCCATTTCAAGTGGAGATGAAAAGGAATTTCTTTAGCCAGAGGGTAGTAAGTCTGTGGAATCTGTTGCCACAGGCAACTGTGGAGGCCAAGTCACTGGGTGTTTTTAAGGTGGAGTTTGACAGATTCTTGATTAGTCAGGGCATGAAAGGTTAAAGGGAAAAGGCAGCAGATGGAGTTGAGAGGGAAATGAATCAGCCATGATGAAATGCCAGAGCAGACTTGTTGGGCCAAATGGTCTAATTCTGCTCTTATGTCTTCTGATTTCATACTTTCTATACTGTTGCTCGGTCTCCCCTGTTTTCAGTTTTCTACCTCATGAGCTTCTTTCTTTTATCCTTTAACCAAACTTTACTATCCCTTGACATACAGAGTTCCTTGAACTTGTATCCTTAACTCTCTTGTATATGGGAATACTTTGACCCCATAATGACTACTATTCCTCGGAAGTAGACTTACCTGTAAGTAGCTGATCCAAGATGAACCTCTCTTTTCTTGACTAAACTAACTTAGGCCTCTAATTTCTCAGAAGGGTAAAGAAATGTGGCATGTGCCTGAAGATACTAATTTTTAATGATGTACCATATCCTATCCAGATGCGTCACAACCTAGTATGGCAACTGCTCTACCTAGGACCATAACAAAATTACAGAGAGTTTTGAACATAGCCCAGCACACCACACAAACCAGCATCTCCTCCAGTGACTGTGTCTACACTTCCTGTTGGCTCAGGAAAGCAGCAAATATAGTCAAGGCCCCTTCCCGTTCCTATCATTCTCTTCTCCCCTCTCCCATCAGATAGAAGATGCAAAAGTTTGAAGACATGTACCACCAGACTCAAGAACAGCTTATCCTGCCAGATTCTTGAATTGGATATCTCATACACTAAAGATGAATTATTGGCCTCCCAATTTACCTCATCATGGCCCCTGAGTTTTATTTGTTTATCTGCGCTGTGTGTTCTCAGTAACTACTGCAGTGTTCTGCACTCTGTTTCCATGTCACTCCTTACTTATGACATGATCTGCCTGGTCCATGCAAACGTCCTGTATCCAAGACAAAAATAAACCAATGTTCCAAAGTCTAAATATATCATCTCATTTGAAGAGCCTTATTCAATATCATCCCTCTTACAGAAGTAATAGATTCCTTAATCATTGTTGCAGTGCCACAGGAAAAAATTACAAGGGTGCTGCTAAGTCTTGAGAATTTGAGTTATAGGGAAAGGTTGAATAGGGTAGGATTTTACTCCCTATAAGGAGAATAGGAATGTAGGAGAATGAGGGGAGATTTGATAGAGGTATACAAGTTGAAGGGTATAGATAGGGTAAATGCAAGCAGGCTTTTATTACTGAGGTTGGTTGAGAGCAGAACTAGAGGTCATTGGTTAAGGGTGAAAAGTGATGTTCCCCTCTTCATTCAGAGTGTGGTGAGAGTGTGAAACGAGCTGTCTGCAGAAGTGTTGGATACCAGTTTGATTTCAACACTTCAGAGAAGTTTGGATAAGTGCAGGCGGTCCAGGCGCAGGTCAATGGGATGAGGCAGAATAGTTTGGCACGGACTAGATGGGCCAAAGTGCCTGTTTCTGTGCTGTGTTCCATGATTCTATGACACCCTCTCAGGAGATTCTATGCCCTGAAGTGCTGTGTTGCCAGTCCCAAACTTCTTTTAACCATGTGTGTACAATAGCAAGCATATCATATTCCTATGTGCAGATTGATTTTCAGATGAAGTTCATCTCACTTACTAATTAGACTCCTTGCATTAAAAAAAATTTAATTTAGCTTCAACAACATAGCACGGAGTGGCCCTTATGATAAGGTCAAAGGTACCTTGTGAAGGAGCAGTTTGGCATTTAATGAAGTATAACTCCATAAGGACAATTCTGACATATTGTTACTTGATTAGTCTGTGGCATCATTTCCCCAATGTAGGCACTAGCCTCATAAAAAGAACAAACAATCGCAGCCGGGTGGCACAGTTAGTAGAGCTTCTGTCTCACAGCTTCTGGTACTTTGGTTTGATCGTAACTGGTAACACCTTCTACGTGAAGTTTGCACATTCTCTCACATGGATTCTCCTGGGTGTTCCAGTTTTCAAAGAACTGAGGACTGGCAGATTAACTGGCCACTGTAGATGATTCCTTCTGTGCAGATGAGTGGTTGAATCTGGAAGGACTTGAGTGGAATGCGGAGAGAATAAAATGGAATTTGCCTGGGCTTTGCTGTGTCCACATTTGATGACTCAGTTGATGCCAGGTGGTCTGTCCAGTTGTATTTGTTCTCTGCCTTGGCGTAGCCATTTACTTCACAACTCAACAGTGTGACAAGCCTTTTCAGTTTTATCCATGCCAGTGGGTCTAGAAGTACCTTTGACCTTATCATAAGGGCCACTCAGTGCTATGTTGCTGAAGCTAAATTCAAATCCCACCACAGCAGCAGTGGAAGTTTGGAAACAAGAGTTCAGGTTCAAGTTCAAATTTATCGTCATTCTATTGCAATAATCACAGAAGTATTGGATTGCTTCTGTGATTATTGCAATAGAATGACGATAAATTTGAACTTGAACCTGAACTCTTGTTTCCAAACTTCCACTGCTGCTGTGGTGGGATTTGAAAGTTGGGCCATCCACAGATGCCAGAGCAAAGTTCCAAAGATCCACCATCCTCAAATGATAAAATTTCACATTTCAGTCTTAAATGGCTGGTTCTGACAGGAGTAGTTCATAAAATTATAGGCCGTTGAACCTCACATCAGTCGTAAGGGCACTATTGGAAAAGATTCCGAGTGACAAGATTTACTGATATTTGGAAAAGCACGGACTCGTTAGGAAAAGTCAGCATAGATTTGTGTGAGAAATATCCTATCTCACAAATTTGATTGAGTTTTTTGAGGAAGTAACAACAATGATTAAGGAGGGTAAACTGTCTGATTAGTAAATATACAGACAACAGGAACATTGATGAAATAATGTATGTGAGGAAGGTTGTCAAGGGATACCAAAAGATTTTAATCGGTTAGAAATATGGGCAGAGAATGGGCAGATGAAGTTAATCCAAACAAGTGTGAGGCAGAGCATTTGGGAGAACCAAAGCAAGAGCAAAGAATACAGTAAATGAAAGAAGTTTGAAAAGCATCGATGTACTGAGGGGTCTTGGGGTACATGTCCATGGCTCCTTGAAAGTTGTGAGACAAATGCATAGAGAGGTAAAGTAGCCATGAGGCATGCTTTCCTCTGTTGTTCAGGGTGACGTGCATAAAAGTTGGAAAGTCATGTTACAAGAGTATAAAACTTAAATTAAGTTACATTTAGAACATTGGGTGCAGGACCAGAAATGGCCATCACATTTTAAGAAAGATGTAGGGGCTACAGAAGAGGCTTACTAGGATACCGTTTGCATTGGAATGTATTATCTATAAGGAAAGGCCAGACAAACTTCGATTGTTTTCTCCGAAGCATCGAAGACTGAAGGCAACCTCAGAAAAGTATATACAATTATGAGAGATATAGATAGGATAATATTCAGTCTTCTACTCCCAAAGTGGAACTGTCAACACTGTCAGAGTTAAGATGAAGGGAGAAAGAGCAAGACAAGTTTTTCACACAGAGTAATAGGAACCACATGCCGCTAGAAGCAGATATGATCATGTTTAAGGCCATTTAAACAGGCACGTGAACAGGCAGGGAATAGAGGGGTATGGACTATGTGCAGACAGATGGGATTAGTTAGATTGCCATTGTGGTCGGCACAGTCATGGTGGGCCAGAAGGCCTTTTCCTAAGAAGTAGGCTCTTTTACCAGAAGAAATATCCTTCCTGCAATCATTTGTAAATTTCACCAGTGCAATGTCTCATTCTTCTCAACTCTAAACAATAATTCTGTTCATCTGAGAATTCCACATTCCAACACTCAGTCCAGAGGATCATTGCTACATTCTTTTAATACCAACTTTGTTTAGATAAGGAGATAAAACTTGTACACAATGCAGGAAGTCTAGCCTCACCAGGATCCTGTATAACTGCAGTAAACTTATTTGTTGTTGCACACTTTATTGTTCTCGCACTCAAAGCTAACAGAGCAGATGGTGTGGCAAGTGACCGACAACTGTGACGTGTGGCTTCTTCAACACTGTCATAGCCATCTACAGACCAAATACTAATCCTCCACCACACAAAAGACAGATAACAAAGGTGAATGTGTCAAGGGCAGGGAGACAGTGATCACCTTCAGGAAGAGGTAGATGAGCACAGAAAAAGATTCAAGGATTAGTCATTAGTCTTCTGAATAGAAGCATCCTCACTGACTCCAGGGAATCCTTAGCACTGACTCCTCACCATGGAGGAGATGTCAGGGTGATATTGAGAATTTCTAGTATATACGTGTATTCGGTGTGCAGGAGCTCAGCATAAAAAGTGAAAAGAGCAGATCATCTCCCACTGTTCTTATTGGACACTTTTTGCCCTGTCAGTGAAAGAGCTGGTGGTTCCCACAAAGACCTGACCAGTTGCCTCAGAGCCCAGAAATTGGAGCAGAAGCAAGTCACTTCTGATTGAGGGGTAAGTGCCTGAGATGATAACATCAGGTTGCGGTGTATTAATCAGACACCGGCCACAAGAGTCAATGTAACTGGGATTGGTACTGAGCCCAATGTTTTGCATTTATTCTACCCTTGATTTGGTTTTGCTACTCACTTTGTTTTGAATGATTCATAAATCAGATATTGGTCAAATCAGGAAGCAAAACTAAAGCCTTTGAATTTCTACATACAAGTCAATACACATATCTTTTTCCCAGGGTTGAATGTCCAACAGTAGAGGGCATGCATTTAAGGTGAGAGAGGGTACGTTCAAAGGAGATGGGGGGTGGGGGCAAGTTTTTTACACACAAAGTAGTGGGTGCCTGGAATGTGCTGCCAGTGGGGGCGGGGGTGGTAGTGGAGGCAAATATGATGGAGGTGTTTAGATAAGCGTACGGACATGCAGAGAATTGAGGGATATGCACCTTATTTAAGCAGAAGGGATTTAGCTTGACATTTAATTACTAGTCCTGATAAAGGGCCTCCTCGGCCAAAAATATCAACTGCTTACTCTTTTCCATAGATGCTGAATTCCTCCAGCATTTTGTGTGTGTTGTTTGGATTCCCGGCATCTGCAGATTTCCTCTTGTTTGCAATTACTAGTTTAATTAGTTTGGTATAACATAGTGGGACGAAGGGCTTGTTCCTGTACTGTACTGTTATCTGTTCTATATTAATTATAACGTCCTGACTATAGGCTTTTCGGTGACTAAAAGTCCTGAGAAGTCACACAACAGGATACCAACAGATGTTATCAGAAGGTGCAAGTTCCCAACGTTCAATCATTCTACTGCGTGGAAAACTCACAAACAGCAGGGCACAGCAACAAAGGTGAACTTAGTGATCTTGTGGAAGGTGCGAGGTATGTTAACCTGGAGGAAGAGGGTTCTCCTCCAAAGGTTTTATTTGCTTTGCCTTGAACTTTGGAACCTATTTGTCATGCTTCTTCAAGCAAAAAATAATTCCTATTGTAAGAGTAAGAGACAGTATAAATATGTAAATGAAGGTAGACATAAAGAACTCTACAAGTTAAATTATATGGGACAAATCTTGAAAACCACACAGAGCAGTGACATGTAAAATGGTGAAAGCTTACCACCACCACCAAAATAGTGGCTCATTTTTATGCTATGAAGTTGTTTTTAAGTAGAATAGAAATTAGTACACGTTGATATCATTTTAAACAGCATAGTGTTCAAGGATCTCGAACAGCCAATGGAAGCTGAACTTTGTTCCCTTACATCCATCTGACTGATCACCCTGTATTGTGGGGGGTGACTGCCCAACTCTTGTTGACTTTTAATGTCATCCCTCGATATTTCCCAGTGGGCTTTCGGCATTCACTCCATAGTAATAGAGGGACCCCAACCACGTGTGCATGAGTCACAAACCTATTTGGATGCTATATAAAAATATGTACGTACATACATACATGAAATGATAGAAGAACAGAGTGTTTCTGATCAGCACAGCTATTAAATAGTCAGCCTCCTTGCTTTGTGGTCACTGTGAGGAGCTTATTGCAAATCAACAGTGACATCTAGAGTTCATTAAGGGTAAAATTGTACCAAGGCGAAGCTGAAAATGCAGCTCCAGTCACTGAGATGGTTTTGTTTACTTGCTAAAAATTTCTGTTGTTTTGAAAAGATTCAGGAGGGACAAGATACATCTGCCAAAAGCGGAACTTTCCGGTGGCCAAACATTTTAATTTTGGTTTCCATTCCTCTTCCAACATGTCGGTCCATGGCCTCTTCTTGTGCCAAGATGAGGCCACCCTCAGGGTGGAGGAGCAACACCTTATATTCCATCTGGGTAGCCTCCAAACTGATAGCATGAATATCAATTTCATAAATAAAAAATATTTTCCCTCCCCCTCCCTCTTCTTCTATTCCCCACCCCGTCCCCTTACCTCTTCTCACCTGCCTGTCACCTTCCTTCTGGGTCCATGGCCCACTCTCTTCTCTCATCAGATTCCTTCTTTTCCAGCCCTTTACCTTTCGCACACACTTGCTCCACCTATTACATTCTAGCTCGCCTCTTTCCCCTCCCCCCATCTTTTTATTCTGGCACCACCCCCCTTCCTTCTCAGTCCTGAAGAAGGGTCTCAGCCCAAACATCGACTATCTGTTCATTTCCATAGATGCTGCCTGACCTGCTGAGCTCCTCCAGCATTTTGTGTGTGTTGCTTTGGGTTTCCAGCATCTGCAGATTTTCTTGAGTTTATGACATCCTTTTTTTGCCTGTCTGAGTTCAGAAACAAAACTAAAGACAGCTCAGACTAGCATTTTAAACACACACACTGTATTCACAAGTGAGAGGGGAGAGAAAATAAAACCTATTCCGATAAAGAAATTAACCGTCATTTACGGTTAGCTGTATTCTGGCCCGCATTTTACACTCGTTCTCAGAATCAGAATCAAGTTTAATATCACTGGCATATGTTGTGAAAGTTGATGTCTTTGCAGCAACTGTACAATGCAACATACTGTAATAATAGAAAAACAACTGTGACTTCAATAAAAACTATGTTTTTATTAAATAGTTAAATATGCAGTGCAAAAATAGAAATAAAAAGATAGTGAGGTAGTGTTCATGGGTTCAATGTCCATTCAGAAATCGGATCGCAGAGGAGAAGAAGTTGTTCCTGTATTGCTGAGTATGTGTCTTCATGCTTCTGTACCTCCTTCCTGATGGTAGCAATGAGAACAAGGCATGCCCCAGGTGATGGGGCCCTTAATGGTGGATGCCGCATTCCTGAGGCATCACTCCTCGAAGTTGTCCTGGATACTACAGAGGTTGCTCATGATGGAGCTGACTGAGTTCACAGCTCTCTGCAGCTTATTTCGATCCTGTGCAGTGCCCCCACCCCAATACCAGACTGTGATGCAGACAGTTAAAACGCTGTCCTTGGATTCTTCAGTCAGGTGAATGGGCTACAGCATGAAATAAACAAGTTCAGGAATATCACCCTCAGACAGGATGAGATAGATTATGGTGGAGTATGAAATTGTGGGAATAATATTAATGGATTAGTAATTCAGGGAGTAGAAATCGCAATCGCTTCATCAGTTTGAGAACATAACTTCAGTTTAGAAGTAAGTCCGGAAAATGAAATCTTGGACTAAATCAACTGCAGATTCTGCAAATCTGAAGAATAAACAAAAATACTGGAAACACTCAGCAGGTAGGGCAGCATCTGTGGAGAGAAAAACAGATAATGTTACAGGTCTGAGATCTCTCAGCAGAGCTGACTCACTCATTCCTTTACAGAGAGGTTCAAGCTATAGAGTCGAGCAGCTCCTTATCTGTCAGGACTATGTGTGAATCAATCTTACTCCAACATGTTTGGCTTTTGTTTCCCTGCTGAAATGTTATGGGATGCCAGCTGTCATTATGCATTGCAGTGGTACAATGTGATACATCACAAACTGCAAGAGCAACATGCTTGCGTAATACTAGCCAATTTTGCCAACTATACCCTGAACTTGAGAGTGAATAGTTTAACTGAATCACCAAAATGAACTAGGAAGCACAAAACCTGTTTCATCACCACAGAATTCACTTCTCAAGGGTCTATGTGTCAGATGATTACAGAGATTACTGAAAGGAAACGCAACTGGTTGGGAGTTGGGAGCGGCAGCTGTGGAAAACAGTGCCGTCTATCTTATCTCCATTAGCAACCCTTAATCCAGAGTAAAACATTTCTCTGCCTTCCCTCCATCCTTTCTCTCAGTATGGATTAGGGTGACGATCCCTGTGTGAAACTCTCACTCTACTTTTGTTCTTCTTTTTCCCGCATTGACAGAGCACCAGATTTCCAGGATTTCGGCACAGGGTCTAGGGCACTAAAACAGCCCATCAAGTCCAATTAGTCAAATCCACTCTTTATGCTTTACCCAATCCAATTATCTCTGTTATTTCGCCATATTCTCTCCTTTTCACTTTGGGGATTAATTCCCAGCAAACAAGTGTCAGTTTGATAAGTACCTGATGGTCAGCATAGATGGAGTGGGTTGAAGGGCCTGTTACTGAATTGCATGACTCTACGACTCTTCTCTACATCCATATGATATGTGCCAACCACTCACTGTAGATAGAAATTCCTTCTGAATACAGAGAGACCTTGAAGTGTTACAGACTAAGTGAACTAGAGATTGTAAATGGGGAAGAAAATGTGAGATCCTCATCTTCCTTGAAAAACATGGAGACTTTTTGTCTAAATGGTGAGGGATTGAAAATTCTGATGAAGTGCCTTTGGCTTAATATATTAGCTCTGATTCTCATCCCGCAGATGCTGCCTAACCTGTTGAGTGTTTTCAGCATTAGCTAGCATCTGAAGTTTTTTGACAGTTTTGAGAGATTTACGGAGTCATCTGGATAACCTCATAAATAGATCACTAAAAGCCCAAGAATAACAAACATGAGGATGACCAACACCAGTTTGGTATGCATTACAAGATCTGAGTACAAGACATCCTGTTATAATTATAGAGGACCCTGGGAACTCTGTAGTTGCTCATAGATTCTGTCTCCCTACCTAAGAAAGGTTATATTTGTGATTGAGAGAATGCAGTAAATGTTCACCAGGTCAACATCTGGGATTTGGAAATAATCCCATGAGGAGGTATTCAGCAGAGGGGCCCATAGCCTTCAGAGTGTAGGAAAATGACAAGTGCACATTTTACCCTAGAATTATTATGGGGCTTTAAAAGATAGAAAGCTGGCTGTTTCCCAGTCTGGTGTTAATGGAACTAAGGATTACATTTTAAAATAAAGACTCACTGACAGAAGGTGGGACTCTTTGGAATTCATCATCCAAGAGAGCTGTGGTAACTCAGTCACTAAGTATATTCAAGACAAATGGAACCAAGGGCTGAGGGGCTAGTGCGGGAAAGAGATGTTGAGGGAGAAGCTTGCACAATTTCCTTCAGTCCCAGATCACAGTTCTCCCTGACCTTCTCTTGCTTTCTTCACATCTTGTGGCCATGGTGGATAATGGATGCATCCAAGATACTAAATCAGGGAACATGGAACAATACAACATAGGAATAGGACCTTTGGCCTATGATGTCATGCTGAACAAGTAAAACTAGTAATTAAACACCTAACTAAACTAGTCCCTTCTGCTTACACATCTCCCCATTCAGTTCAGTCCAGTCTTTACATACTGATGTGCTGACTTAAGAACCTTTTAAATACCTCCACCACCATGCCTGGCAGCACATTCCCAGCACCCACCACGTTCTATGCAATAAAAATGCCCACACATCTCTCTTGAACTTAACCCCTCTCACCAGAAATGCATGTCCTCTCATGTTAAACATTGAATTGAACGATGTGAATGAACAATTACTGTATAGCTGCAAGCAACAGACTGAAACACACTGAGCAACAAAAATTTACGATAAAGTAACGTCGTGCAAAGTGTCCTGGTGGTCCTGGAACTGAATGCACGGTCACTCATGGCCGAGTTTGAAAGCTGGGGAGGTGCAAGAAGCCAGCCAGAACTGTAGGGGTACAGAGACCTAGGGGTTGGTTGGACTGGTGAAAGTTAGACAAATGCGAAAGGGCTGTTTGATATCAGCATCTTACATAGAGATGAACGATTGGAAGAGGAGTGAGTCCTTTCCAGGGTGGACTCCCAATAGGTGTGAATGCATACAGAGGTGACAACTGCAAAGAACACGGACTGAGTCAAAAGGCACAGCGAGGCATTGGACAAAGCCTGTGGTAGTGCGAGTAAAATCGCCCACAGTTCTCTTACCTTTAGCGACAGAAAATAATCAATATGAGATATTTACTGATTTTGTGTCGCCTAACTTCACTGCTGATAGTTCACTGATGTATCTGTCTGACCAGTATAAATTCACAATTTCAGATCCCAGTTTCAAGTCACATGGCAATTCCACTGACAGCTCACAAATTCAGCTCCCAGAGTGAGGACAAATCTAGCAAGAATAATGTCAACAAAGAAAACCTTACACTTGTCTACCACTTTTATAGTTTAGGACAGCGCAAAGAATGGCTAATTTATTGCTCATTTCTAATTGTCTCTGAGAACTGAGTGGCAAAACATTCTCCTTTATCTCTGCAGTCCTGGGCAAAGGTATTCTTGCAGTGTTGTTACTCCAAGGTTTTACTGAACAATAAGAAACAAGTGCTGTGCTGAGCCCACTGCTGTACACTCTGCTCACACATGACTGCACAGCCAAACACCCGAGCAATCACACTGTCAAGTTCGCCACTGTCGCCAACAGTGGTGGGGCTCATCAGCAACAACAATGAGATGGCCTACAGAGAGGAAGTGAAAGAGCCCAAGGCCTGTTAACAGGCAAGTAACCTCTTTTTCAATGTCAACCAGACAAAGGAGAAGGTTATCAACTTCAGGAAAACCCACACCACTCACACCCCTCTTAATATCAGTGACACAGCAGTGCAAACTGCGAGCAGTTTCAGATTCTTGGGCGTACACATCTTGCACAACATCTCAAGGTCCCAAGCCACATTCTCCACAGTTAAGAAAGGTTATCGCACCTCTGCTGTCTGAGGAGGCTGAAGAGAGCTGGTCTCTGCACATGTATACTCACAATATTCTACAGATGAAAGCATCCTAACCTGCTGCATCACATTGAAGAGGAGAGCTCAACAACGGGTAGTTAAAACTGCCCAACACATCACTGGCACCAGCTTACCCACCATCAACTAAAGGTGCCCAGCAATTTCATGAAGGATTCCACCCACTCTGCATATGGACTGTTTGGCCCTCTTCCCATCCAGAAAGAAGCTACATGGCATCTACACCAGGACAACTAGACTAAAAAATGGTTACTTTCCCCAAGTCATCAGGCTGATGAACACTCCAACCATTAACCCACCTCACCAAATTCCATCACCACTACATTCACATATCCATACAATCAGTCCATTTACTTGTACATTTTTAAGGTTTCTGTTATAGTTATATTTATTGTGTGTTTCTTTAGTGTTTTTTTATTATTGTTTTGTGTTCTTTATGCCTTTTTTTAAAATGCTGCACTGAATCTGGAGTAACAATCATTTCATTCTCCTTCACAGTCATGTACTGAAGAATGACAATGGGCAATCCTGAATCTTGAAGTTTGAAATATATTTCTAAGTTGGGATGGGCATGATTTGAGAAATTTACATTTGATGACATCACCAACCAAATGCCCTTGTCAATCTTTGTACTGGAGGTTGCTGGTTTTGCAATGTTGTTAAACAGGTTTTGACAGGTTTGCAACATGTAGCACTGTAAATGGCCCTCACTATTGCTGTGGTTGAAATAAACAGTTAGAGTGATGGATGGCCGAAGATGTTGCTTATCATTGTGATACTTGACTGGTTTTTTGTTGGCAAACTGATTATTCAACCCCACAATCTTCACTTACACCTCATTGTTGGCATCAAGACTTTATAGAGTCAAGTGAGCTAGTCTCCACAGGGTACTAAGCCCAATTTCATGTATGTACTGGTCATTATACTTCAGACGAAACAAGGCTCTGTAAAACATTGACAGTGGGGCATCTACTGATGGTGACTTTGAAGGATGTGAGTTAGATTCTCACTTGTTGGAAATGGTCATTACTTCATACCTGTTTGCCATGAAATCTACTCATAAAAAAAGTTTATAATTCTAATTCCTGAGAAAGACTTGCCATGGGAGTTACATTACTACCTGAGGAGTTGCAAATTAAATTATGCAGTCATTGGATTTTATGACTGAGGGAAGATCATTAATGTAGCGGTTGGCGTTGATTGATCCTGGAACATTGTCCTGAGGCAACTCTGTTCTTGACTATTGGTTAAGACTCCATCCAGTGGAGAAATTACAGTCTGATTCTCAGTTGACTTTTCATGTTGGCTATGTGATAAGTATAGAGACAGCAGCAAAGGGGACACACTCATTCTGCAAGGAAGTCTGAAGAGACCTTTTATTTTATCCTGAATGGGCAAAATTGGCCTCACTAAAAAGTCTCATCTGCAGGACAGACAATATAGTTTTATCTCAGCAGAATCAGAATCAGGTTTACTATCATTGGCATATGTTGTAAAACTTGTTACCTTTACAGCAGCAGTACAATGAAATACATGATAAATAAATACAGAGAAATAAACAAGTTACATTAAGTATGTTATTTAAGTAGTTAAATTTAAATAAATAGTGCAAAACAACAGAATCAAAAAGTAGTGAGATGGTCTTCATGGTTTCAATGTCCAATTAGAAATCGGATGGCAGAGGGGAAGAAGCTGTTCCTGAATTGCTGAGTGTGCGCCTTCAGGCTTCTGTACCTCGTTTCCACAGGTAACAGTGTGAAGATGATATGTCCTGGTGAGGATTGCTAACGATGGGTGCTGGCTTCCTAAGGGACTACTACTTGAAGGTGCCTTGGATATGATGGAGGCTAGTACCCATCGCTGACTACTTTTACAAGTTTTCCATGGAGCTGACTACTTTAACAAGTTTCCGCAACTTACTTCAATCTTGTTCAGTAGACACCACCCCCACATACCAGACAGTGATGCAGCTAGACAGATTGCTCTCCATGGTACATTTGTAGAAGTTTTCAAGTGTTTTAGTTGTCAAACCAAATCTCTTCAAATGCCTGATAAAATCTAGCAGCCATCTCGCCTTCTTTATAGCTGCATTAATATGTTGCATCCAGGTTAAGTCCTCAGATATTGGCAACCAGGAACTTGAAACTGCTTACTCTTTCCACTTCTGATCCCTTAATGAGGATTGGCTTGTGTTTCCTTAGCTTACCCTTTCTGAAGTCCATAATCAACTCTTTGGTCTTGTTGAGTACAAGGTTGGTGCTACAAAAACCACTCAACTAACTGGTATATCTCCTGTACACTCTTTTGTTACCATCTGAAACTCTATCAATTATGGTTGTATCATCAGCAATTTTATAGATGGTATTTGAGCTATGCCCACACAGTATGGGTGTAGAGATAGAAGAGCAGTGGGCTAACCACACATTCCTGCAATGCGCCAGTGTTGATTGGCAGCGAGGTGGAGATGTTATTTCTGATCTGCACAGATTGTGGTCTTCTAGTTAGGAAGTTGAGGATCCAGCTGCAGAGGAAGGTACAGAGGCCTAGGTCTGTAGCTTTTTGATCAGGACTGTAGGAATGGTGGTGTTAAATGCTGAGCTATAGTCAGTAAACAGCATCCTGACATAGGTATTTTCACTGCAGTTCTTTCCACACTCCAAATGAACAGATGCAACCTACACCAGAACTTGTTGTGGTGGTTCTGGCAGGGTGAACAAGACTGTATAATGTGCCCATACTATAATGTGAGGGAGTATGTCAGTCAGTTAGATTCTTGCTGCAAGGACTGAGGGGACACTGAGGGCAACAGACCATATCTCAGACCTACTATGATGGAGTCTGAGCCACATGGTTTCTCCAATACCAACACCAAAGTCTGGGTGCAAATGTGATAGAGAAAATATTCTCAGAACCAAAATGTCTTATCCAACAATTCAGGATCCAGCCAAGGTTCTGTAAACATCCAGCACTCCAGCGGAAGTTCTAGAAAAAATCTTGACCCAATGCTGGATACAGTATGTGGAAAGCTCATTTCATCTACAGATTCAGATGAGTTTTTTGTCATGTATCTCCTCAAGGGTTCTTCATGGACTGGTGGGGGTATGGAAGAAACATTGGATGGTTTCCACACAAACAGGAAATATCAGAACATTAGGTTTCTGATCTTGAAATTATTCAGATTCTCTACTGATGATGATGTGACCTGCTATGCAGATGCCCTCTTTGAAACATTATCACTGGTTGCAATTAAAGTTAGCAAACTTGCATTCTGCCCTGCAAAGAGGGATCATGGTTAGCACTCATGCTACAAAATAGAGTAGCAGCAGAAGCATCGGTTGCATAACACACCCCCGAATCTGAGCAATGTAGCAGATGTTTGGCCAATTGACAGAAAGGGAAAAAGGACAACTGTTGTCAGAACTTGTAAGGTGAGAGGGTGGTTTAGGCTGTTTTCAATGCTGGAGTCCCCAAGGCTCACTCCTGTTCTCTCTCACTCAAGGCTCAAAACCAGCCACTGAAGCGGAACCAGCAACAGTATTGATCCACCTGATCATAAACCAAGTCTGTAGATGGCGGTGTGGGCAATACCAACCAGCAGAATCTAATTGCACCAACCCGGTGTGTTGGAGTCTCTGTCACTAAGCTGGAAAATATCAGAAGGCAGCTTTCATTCTGTTGAAACACCAGAGATACTCCGTGTCTATTCTGGTACTAGCCAATTAAAGAATAGTGTTTACAAGAGATCTGGTTGCACAGTGCATTGTAGCAACATACCTAATTGCTGCACTGCTGAGATAAAGATTTAATTCTCAGCACTGCTGAGTTCCTTGGAGCAGCCACCCTGCTATGATGAGATTTAAACAGTGATCAAACTCATCGCCCTGAGGGCCAGTTTCATAAATTGAAAGGAGGCTCATCCATGGACAGTTCTTACATGCCTCCCAAGGGCTGCCTCAGAACAGCAGCAGCAGAAATCAAGAAACAAGTTGTTATGGCTAATTCTGGTTATCCAGATCCCATGCAATATCATTGTCAGCACTGGGGCTTGCTGGAAGGTAGCTGAGTGTCTGATTAAACAGAAAGTGCTGCCACTTGGATTCAGAAATAATAGGTACATTAAGGTTTGGACTTGTCAAGATTAGAGGTAAAAGGAGAATATAATCTGTCAGGTAACAATTGGTGTGCATGGATGTGTAGAATGGGAATGTGTTGAAGGAGAGGACAAAGAAAATCCTGGAAACTTTCACCATCTAAAGGTGTAGGAAGAGTTTGGTTTAATCTTAGAAGAATGATTAGCTAAGTGGCATCCTGATCCTTAATAATCTCAGAATTGTGTACTCACTCAATAATTTGCCAAGGATTACATGAGTTTATCAATTTCCTCCAAATCACTGCTGCCTCTGTTCATTTTGTTTCTAATCATGTCTTTGTACACCCTATGGAAAGCTATTTTCAGGGTGAAAAAGCAATTTGGATTGAGGTTGGAGATGGAATCAGATGCACATCAGCTCTGGCAGAGTTTGTAGGGCATTACTTTCTTCAAAGCAAGACCTAACATCATGAAAACATATAATGCATTCTTTGAAAAGGGAAAATAAGACTACACCTGTGTGAATCCCTGCAGAATCTGATTATCCTGTGACCTCTGCCTCGGAGGCCGACATCAGAACATCTTTCAAGAGGGTAAACCCTCATAAGGCATCAGGCCTTAATAGTGTACCTGGTGGGACTCCAAAAACCTGTACCAACCAACTGGTGAGAGTGTTTAAGGACATCTCCACTCTCTCTCTGCTGTAGTTAGAGGTTCCCAACTGCTTCAAAAGGGTGACAATCATAAAGGTGCCCAAGAAGAGCAGGATGAGATACCTCAAGACCTATTGCCCAGTGGCAGTCATATCAAATATGATGATGTGCTTTAAGAGGTTGTCATGGCCAGAATTAACTCCTGCCTAATCAAGCACCTGGACCCTCTGCAATTTGCCTATTGCCGCAATAAATCTACAGGTGATACAATCTCACTGGCTCTCCACTCGGCCTTGGATCACCCGGACAATTGCAATACCTACGACAGGCTATTTATTGACTACAGATCAGTGTTGAACACAATCGTACCCACAGTTTTAATTCACAAGCTCCACCACCTGGGCCTCTGTACCTCCTTCTGCAACTAGATCCTTGACTTCCTCATAGAGAGACAATAGTCTGTGTGGATTGGAAATAAGATCTCCTCATCATTGACAATCAACACTGGCGCATCTCAAGAATATGTGCTTAGCCCACTGCTCCTCTCTCTACACCCATGTGGCTAGGCACAGCTTAAACACCACCTATAAATTTGCCAATGACACAAATATAGTTGGCAGAATTTCAGGTGGTGATGAGGAGGCGTACAAGAGCAAGATCGATCAGCTGGTTGAGTGGTGCCACAGCAAAAACCTTGCACTCAACATCAGCAATATCAAGGAATTGACTGCAGACATCAGGAAGGGGAAGTTAAGGGAATAAATACCAGCCCTCCTCGAGAGATCAGAAGTGGAAAAGGTGAGCAGTTTCATGTTCCTGGGTATCAACATCTCTGAGGATCTATCCTGAGCTCAACTTTTTGATGTAGTTATAAAGAAAGCATTGCAGTGGTTATATTTCATTAGAGTTTGAGGATACTTTGTATGTTACTAAAGACGCTCGTAAATTTCTACCGATGTACCATGGAGAGCATTCTAACTGGTTGCTTCGCTGTCTGATATGGAGGGGCCATTGCACATGATTGGAAAAAGCTGCAGAAAGCTGTAAACTCTGCCAGCTCCATCAGGGCATCTTCAAAAAGGTGCCATTCACCATTAAGGAACCCCGTCACCCAGGTGACACTTTCTTGTCGTTGCTACCATCAAGGAGGGGGTACAGGAGCTTGAAGGTTTTACCTCTCCACCAACAGCTTTTGCCTTTTTGCCTTCAGATTTCTGAATGGACAATAAACCTCAATATTTTTTTTCTTTTTTTACAGGATTTATTTAATTTTTTTTATATATACTTCTTGTAATCTATAGCTTTTATTATATATTGCAATGTACTGCTGCAACAAAGCAACAAATTTCATGACATGTGCCAGTGATACTAAACCCAATTCTGATTCATGTTCTACCTCATACAATGATGCTTACCCATCAGCCCTGAAAATGAAATACCCCAGATAGCTCTTTTCATAGCTTCAATCCTCCCTAAATCTATAACTTTTTTCAGACCGCCAACCCTGAGGTATCTACATTTTTTCTTCTTTTTGGCATATTGCCTTATAGTTTCTAGTTCAAACTCAAATTTATATGATAGCATTTTTGTGAAGTTATGTGAAAAATACTAGAAAAATATGTGATTTGTTAATATTACTTAGACACTAAATTATACATTTTGAATATTTTCTACGTTGTCTAAGAATTAGTATATTGATACATTTGTCACAACCACGGATTCAGCAGTGCAGCAGATACGCCAATTGCGCTCATGAATATATAGGTGTCAGCTAATTATTGTTTCATTGTGATGGTATTTAACTCCATTCCTTTTTGTTATAGCACTTGTCGAGACTTGAGCAAAGCATGGCAACGTTTCACTGCCTGCTTGCATTCGGCCTTACTTGAGAAATTGGACTGTTGAGTCAACTGATTCTGAAGACCAGCAGTATTAATATTAATATTATTAATATTTTGGGCAATATTTTAAAAAGTAAAGACATTTAATTGTCACCTATAACTTATACCATCTTCTATTAGATTAAGAACTTCCCTAAGCTTACTTTTCTTTATAAAAAATTGCAGGATGTTGGTATCATTGGCAAGGGTAGATTTAATATCAGTTCCAACTACCACTGAACAGTTGGGTGTAAGCCACCTTCTTCTGGTGAAAGCAGTCCTAAAACAATATTAGGTAGACATTCTTAGACCCAGCAATAGTGAAGGAACAGTAGCATATTTCTGCAGCAGATTACTTGCAGTGCACTGCCTCTGTAGCTGTTAGACTTTATTCTGCATCTGTTATTGTTTTACTTTGCACTACCTCGATGCACTGTGTAATGAATTGATCTGTATGAACAGTATGCAAGATAAGCTTGCTATATTTGACAAAGACATGTGTAACAACAATAAACTAATTCCAATATCAAGGCGTGTCATGGGGTGGGGGCTCTCTGCATGTTGTTTCATTCTTCAAGTTGGTGGAGGGAGTGGACATATATTTGAAACTTCGAGATTTTTAATGTATTTAATGCTCTAGTGTGACAAAATGGAACCTACATAATTCCAGAGTGCTTTGCTATATGCTACGTGTATATGTGACAGGAAACATGTAATGTTCTGATCATTGTTCAGTGTGTAACTAAGGGAAATTCGGTACATTGAGTGGCTTTAAATAAAAGCACTACAGCTGCTAAGTGAAGGAGCTAACGCCAAGAAAAGATAACAGTCAAAGAGTAGCCTGAGAGCTTATATAAAAAAAATGAACTTTGTAGGCTGTAAAACAGAAGCCACCTGCCATCCATTTGAGAAATAGTTGGTGGTCTTCTCCTTGCAAGTAATAAGCATGCTTATAAACAGATCCACTCTCTGTGTTTTTCTTTGGCTCTTTGTCATAAAGAGTTGTGTCTTGAGTCCCCTCCTGTACTTCCTTTACACCCATGACTGTGCTGCCACACAGAGGTCAAATTTGCAGATTACACAACATTGATCAGCCTTATTTCTAGCAGTGACAAGACAGCCTACAGAGGAGAGGTTAGCACCTGACACAGTGGTGCCAAGATAACAACCTCTCCCTCAATATCCAAAGAACAAAAGAGCTGATCATGGATTACAGGAAGAATAGAGACAGGCTCACAGCTGATGGGACTGTAGTTCAAAGGGTGAATAATTTCAAGTTCCTCAATATACACATCACCGAAGATCTCACCTGGACTGTATACACCAGCTGTGTGGCAAAAAAAGCGCAACAGTGTCTCTTCCACCTCAGACGACTGAAAAAGTTCGGCATGCGCCCCCACATCCTCAAGAACTTCTATAGGGGCACCATTGAGAGCATCCTGACTGGCTGTATCACCACCTAGTACAGGAACTACACCAATCATGATCGCTGAGCACTGCAGAGAGTGGTACAGACAGCCCAGTGCATCTGTGGATATGAACTTCGCTCCATTGAGGACATTTACAGCAGCAGGTGCAGAAAGAAGGCCTGGATGATCATCGGGGACACCAGTTACCCCAACCATAAACCGTCTCAGCAGCTTACAAATTCACATGTCTGTACATAGTGACGGAGTCATAACACAAAGATTTTTACTCCCTCACATTGTGGGATGGATGTAAGTTTAAATAAATTCGATTCAATTCAATAAGGCCTAGCGAAAAGTACATGACAAGGGATAGAGGTCATGGGCTGTGAGGGAAGTCTTGACAACTTGCTCCAGTGTAATTTGTAGGTATCAGATGTCGTCACCATGCTGGTCAGTATTGGAAAGATTTAAAGTTTAGGATAGTTGATCGCATGCCAACCAAGTTAGAATCTTTCTCTTAGAGAATGTTGAGGTTCTTTGACGTCATAGTTCTAGTTCGAAACAATTTCATCACCATCCTGACATGTCCCCTGATGACAGTGGAATCGTTTAGGGATGTCTGTGGCAAAGTCACTAACTGCAAGATATCCAGCCTGTGACTTACTCTAGTAGCTGTGGCTAGTTAAAGTTCATAATGTTATTACAGTAAAGAAAGCAGCTATTCAACCATTGAGGTTTACTTCTGGTCAATGGTAACTTCAGGATGTTGGTAGATGATAATGCTGTTGAACATAAAGTGAAGTCAAGCATCCTGTTGCAATGGTGCATTCTCTCCCCATTGGATTCCTGTTGATTGGTTTAATATGCGTAAATAGAACCGCACAGAAACAACTAAGCATGCATTCCAATTCGATGAAAATCCAGAAAAGATTGGTTAGGATAACTAACAATGCTAACTTTCCATTGATTACGTGTATTTAAATAGGAAATAGATTTGAACCAATTGATATGCATAACCTGTAGGGCAGAAAAATACCAAAATCCAAAGCTTAAAAGCTACTTCTCACACAAAATCCTTACCTGTAACAAATCTGGTCCTTGTTATGAAAATTGGCAGCCATCTCGGACAGCAACATCCCCTCCAAAGCTTCAGTCCATTGCAGAGTTTTCATTGCTAATTAGAAATATTCTAACACCAAACTTTGTTATTTTATAGCCATTTTGTAACTCATAACTAATATATAGCAGTATAAACATTGATCCACACCTCGGACTATAAATTGTCTTGTACTCACCTCCAAATAGGACATTACTGCTTTACTGGAGTTCCAATAATCATGTATGATGAAGTGCATGAGCCTGAATTCTATCAGCTATTCAGCTTTTATTTTATGCTCATAGTGTTACTAAAGGATATGTTGCATTAACATTTATCATTTTTGCATATTTTGGGTTGGAGTGAGAAAGAATGAATTGTTGTTGGAAATGATAAATGACAGGAAGATATAATGATCTGCAATAAGTTAGAAGCTCTGGCGTTAAATATTATCAAACAACATTATACATAAGATCGATGTCCTTAATATTAAATATTTTAATGAAACAAGTTACTTTTTCCAAACCTCGCTACAAATCTCTAGTTAGATTACTGTAGTTAACTATTGAGGCACCACTGAGAAGGCAACATATTTCTGATGATTATTTCTGTGTTGGAAACATACACAGCATTGAAAGGATCACAAAACTCCTGATTTATTGGGAACTTCATTAAACAAGAAAGAAATTTGAGATGGAGCTCTTAAGTAAGAAAGCTGCAATTATATTGATGGAATTATATTACAGGCCTCCCAATAGTCACTGAGAGATGGAGAAACGCTTTTGCAGACGGGTTATGGAAATGTACAGAAATAACAGAGTTGTCATGAAGGGGGACATTAAATTTCCCAGTATCAAATGGAACTTCCTTAGGAGAGTTATCTTCACTGTATCCAAGAGCAATTCTTGAAACAACTTGTGGAGAGCCCAACTAGAGGAGAAAACATAGTGGATCTGGTTTTTGGAAATGAGCCAGGCTTGGAGACAGACCTGTAGCAGTAGCACATTCATTCACTGTGATGAAATCCTTCGAGAGGTTGGTGATGAAACAAACCTCCCCTGCCTGAGAAAGGACCTGCGCCCACTCCAATTTGCCTACTCTCACAACAGGTCACAGCAGAGTTGGTTTTTCACTCAACTCTGGAAAAAATGGATAGTGAAGATGAATATATTAGGATGCTCTTTATCGACTACAGATCTGCATTTAATACTATTATCCCCTCAAAAATAATCAATAATCTCCAAGACCTAGGCCTCAATACCTCCTTGTGCAATTGGATCCTCATTTTCCTCACTTGCAGACCCCGGTCAATTTGAATTAATAATAATCTCATTCAAAATCTCCATCAGTACAGGAGCATCACAAGGCTGTGTGCTTAGCCTACTCTGTTCTACTCACTTTATACTTATGACTGTGAGGCTATGTACAGCTCCACTCCCATATCACAGTTTGCTGACGATACTTCTGTCATTGGTCAAATCAAAGGTGGAGACAAATCAGCATATAGGAGGGAGATTAAAAATCTGACAGAGTGGTGCTGGAACAACAACATCTCACTCAATATCAGCAAGACCAAAGAGCTGGTTATTGACTTTAGGAGAGGGAAACCAGAGGTCCATGAGCCAATCCTCACTGGCTATCAGAGGCGGAGAAGGTCAGCAACTTTAAGTTCCTCAGTGTTACTATTTCAGAGGATCTGTCCTGGATCCAACACAGAGGTGGCATAACGAAGAAAACACGGCAGTACCTCTACTTTCTTAGAAACTTGGGAGGATGTAGCATGTCATCTAAAGCTTTGATAAACATCTATAGATATGTGGGAGAGGGTATATTGACTGATTGCTTTATGGCCTGGTATGGAAACACCAATCCCCTTGAACTGGAAAGCCAACAAAAATTAATGGATATGGCCCAGTCCATCATGAGTAAAGACCTCACAACCATTGAGCACATCTACATGGAGTGCCGTTGCAGGAAAAAGGCATCTATCATCAAGGATGCCCACCATGCAGGCCACACTCCTGCTGTTGCCATTAGGCAAAAAATACAGGAGACTCAGGACCCATACCACCAGGTTCAGGAACAGATATTAGCCCTTAGCCATCAGGCTCTTGAACCAATGGGGATAACCACTCAAACTCACTCACCCTGTCACTGAACTGTTCCCACAAATATGGTCTCTCTTTCAAGGACTCCTCATCTCATGTTTTCAATACTTATTACTTATTTCTGTTCTATTTTGTACTTGTCCTGCTTGTTGCCTTTTGCACACTGGTTGGTTGTTTGTCTGTCCTGTCGGGTACGGTCTTTCATTGATTCGACTATGTTACTTAGATTTTCTTTGAACTTTGATAGCGGGTGAATATTTTGGGAAAACTGACCAAAGCTCCTTATGTTTAAGATGGTTATAGGGATAAAATCAGATCTAGCAGGAAGGTACCAAACTCAGGGAGGTTAATTTTTGACAGGGTAAAACTGGAGCTAAGAGGTCTTGATTGGGAGCAGCTGCAGCTGGGCAGGTCCACATCTGACATGTGGAAGCTATTTAAAGACCAGCTGATCAGACTTCGGGGTCAATATATTTTGGCAAGGAGTAAAGACAAGGGAACCCCTGATGACCCAAGAAATCCTAAATTTAGTCAGGAAGGAAAAAGACATACATATTGTTTAGTAAGCTAAAATGAGACCGGGCCCTTGTAGGATATAAAGATCATAAGAAAGTGCTGAAGCAGGCCAAAAGAAGCCATGAAATGTCCTTGGTGAGCAGGATGAAAGAGAATACCAAGGTATTTTATATTTTTAAAAAGTAAAGAATAAAGAAATATTTTTAAGAATAAAGAAGGCAATTTGTATTTGAAATAAGAACATGTGGCTGAGGTACCAAAATAATATTTTGTGTTGGCACTTACCAAGGAAAAGGATTTGTAGGCTAGTGAAGGCAAAATAGTCCATGCTAATGCACTGGGATATTTTGCGATTGGGGAAGAGGTCTTCTGAAAAGCTTTAAGGTGAATAAGTATCCAAGCCATGATGGCACATACTATCCCAGAATGTTGAAAGGAGCAAGAGAGGAAATTGTTAGGGCTTTGACAAAGATCACTTGTGGCCTCACTAGCACCAGGCAGAAGATAAAGACGCAAGGCATCCAGGGTGAATTACAAGTTTGGATTCAGAATTGCCTTGTCCCTGGAAGACAGAGAGTAGAGGTGAAAGACTGGAGGTCCATTACCAATAATGTTCCACAAGGATTGATATACATACAGTACTGTGCAAGAGCCTTACGCACATTTATATAGCTGGGGGGAGGTTAAGGCTTTTACATAGCACTGTAGTAATTTTATATATTGCACTGTACTGCTGCTGCAAAACAAAAAATTCAAATTTCATGACATATGTGAGTGATGATAAACCTGAATCTGGTATGGGTCTCTATTGTGGACAGAGAGTGGAAAGGAGACAGGGAAAGTGAAATCATGTTTGGGTAAAGGGGAATGGAGAGGGGAATCATGTTGGGAAAAGAGGAAGGCGGAGAGGAGGGGGTTAGAAGCTCCAGAGAGACATTCTGTAATGATTTGTTTGGAATCAAATGACCTTGCCTGGTATCGCAGAGCTGGGTGTGTCTGCACCAGCACCATCCCCACCCCTTGCACTCTTTCTCTGCCATCTGTCGCACACACCTGCCTCACCATTCCCAAAGTCCCTTGCTCCCACTAAATTTACAAACCCCCTATTTGCTCCACATTGACAAATATTGTACTGTGCAAAAGATTTAGGCACCTTAGTTATATATGTGCCTAAAACTTTTGCTCAGTACTGTATCCATAGAACATAACAGCAGCATTGTAGAGGCCTGTTGGCTCAGGATGTCGTGCTAACTCTTTACCCTATTCTAAGATCAACCTAACGTTTCCCTCCTCCATTGGCCTCCATTTTGTTATTATCCATGTGCCTATCTAAGAGCTTCATAAATGCTCTTAATGTACCTGTCTCTACCACTACCTCTGGCAGGGAGCTTCATGCACCCACCACTCTTGGTGTAAAGACCTTACATCTGACATCCCCCATACTTTCCTCCAATCACCTTAAAATTATACCCCCTGTATTAGCCATTTCCACCCTGGAAAAAATTTCTGGCTATCCACTCTATCTCTGTCTCTTTTCATCTTGTACACCCCTATCAAGTCACTTCTCATCTTCCTTCACTCCAAAGAGAAAATTGTTCAATTTATCTTCAAAAGACATGCCCTCTAGTTCAGAAATATATTGGTAAACCTCCTCAGCACTCTCCCTAAAGCGTCCACATCCTTTCTATAATGAGAGTAGAGGAGTGGGGATGACTGGAAGAATTGGATCAGCCCATGATTGAATGGCAGAGCAGACTCAATGGGCCGAATGGCCTGCTTCTGCTCCTATATCTTATATCTTATAGTCTTAAGAACTGAACACAATATTCCAAGTGTGATCTAACCAGTGTTTTATAGAGCTGCAATATTACCTCATGGCTCTTGAACTCAACTCCCTGATTAATGAAGGCCAACACACTATACACCTTCTTAACAACTTTATCAGATTGCACAGCAACTTTGAGGGAATCTGTGGATATGAGCACCAAGATTCCTCTGTTCCTCCACACTGCTAAAAATCCTGCTATTAACTCTGTATTCTGTCTTCAAATGTGACCTTCCCAAGTGAATCACTTCACATTTTTCCATGTTGAAGTCCATCTGCTACTTTTCAGCTTGGCTCTGGATCCTGTCAATGTTCCACTACAACCTATGACATACCCCCACACTATCCATAATTCCACCAGCCTTCATGTCATCTGCAAACTCACAAGTCCAGCCTTTTGTTTACTCATCCAAGTCATTTATAAAAATTGCAAAGAGCAGGAGTCACAGAAGAGATCCCTGCAGAATACCACTAGTCACCGAACTCAGGCAGAATACACTCGATCTACAACCACCCTCTGCCTTCTATGGACAAACCAATTCCATATCCACACAGCCAAGTGTCACTGGATCCTATGCCTCCTGACCTTCTGAATGAGCCTACCACAGGGAACCTTATCAAATGTCTTACTAAACTCCACTACTGCTCTACCTTTATTAAGGTGCTTTGACACATCCTCAAAGAATTTAATCAGTCTCATCATACATGATCTGACCCTCACAAAGCCATGCTGACTCTCCCAAATCAGACTAGGCTTCTCCAAATGCCCATAAATCCTGTCTTTAAGAATCAGATCCAATAATTTGATCAGAATTGAAGTAAGTTTCACTGGTCTGTAATTCCCTTTCTTGAACAAAGGAATAACATTTACCACACTCCCTCATCTAGTACTACTTGTGTAGTCAGTGAAGGTGCAAATGTAATTGGCGAATGCACAGCAATCTCTTCCCTTGCTTCCTGAGATTTATTCATCCTCTTTCTTAACATTGCATATCAGCCTGGTTTATGCTGTCCTCACAAATGTCAAGGTCCCTTTTACTGGTGAATACTGAAGCAAAGTATTCATTAAATACCTCTCCTTCCTCCTCCAACTCCATGTTTCCTTTACCATCCCTGATCGGCCCTACCCTCACTTGGCTCTCCTCCTGTTCCACCCAATCATGTAGAAAGCCTAATTCTACATGCCAAGGCCTTCTCGTGCCCCTTCTAACTTTCCTAAGCCCATTTTTCATTTCCTTCCTGTGTACCATGTAACTTTCAATATAAATGAGTGGAAATGTAGGTGGGCGGATGAGCAAGTTTCTGGATTACACCAAGGTTGATGGAATTGTAAGCTATCTAAGAATACTGTCAGGTATAGATCAGTTACAGATATTGGCAGCGAATTTTCAGATGGAGTTTAATCTAGCAAATTTGAGGTGCTGCACGTTGGGAGATCAAATGAAAGGAATAAGCAGACAGCTGATGGTACATCCCTTAATACCACTGAGGTACAGAGGGTTCCTGGGGTCCAGATCCATCATTCGCTTAAAGCTACACAAGTTGATAAGATGGAACAGAAGGGATATGTTATGCTTGCCTTCAGTGGCAGGGGCATTGACTATAAGAGTAAGTCATTCTGCAGCTATTTAAATCTTTAGTCAGAACGCACTTAGAGTATTCTGTGCAGTTCTACTCCTCCACATTTTAGGAAGGTTGTGGAGATGGTGCAGAAGAGGTTTTGTTACAAGGAGGCGTTGGGGAGTGGACCCAAGTGCAGGACACAGACACGGAGGTAACATTAACAGAAGTGTATTTTATTAATAGTTGCCAGGAAGGCTGGAGAGCGAAGATTAGATGCCGACATGGACGTAAACGTTGGACCACAAACCGGAGGAATCTGGACTTGGACTTGGCCACAGAGCCTGGACTCGGACACAGAACCTGGACTTGGACTCGGACATTGAACCTGGACTTGGACTCGCACGTGCAACCTGGACTTGGTCTTGGACTTGGACTCGGACGTGGAGCCTGGACTTGGACTTGACTTGGATACGGAGCCTAGACTAGGACACGGAGCCTGGACTTGGACTTGGACTCAACTTGAACTCGGACTTGTCTTGGACTCGTAGCCTGGACTTGGACTCAACTTGGACTTGGAGCCTGGACTCGGACTTGACGTGGACACGGAGCCTGTACTCGGACTTGTCTTGGACTCAGAGCCTGGACTTGGACTCGACTTGGACTTGGACTCGACTTGGACTTGGAGCCTGGACTCGGACTTGACTTGGACACGGAGCCTGGACTCAGACTTGGACATGGGATGACAAAACCAAACAAAGACAGACAATTCCTATCTTGACATGGAGTAGCACATGAAGCAGCAAACAGCCGGCAATCACTTAGCTGAACACGAAGAGACAGAATTCTGGAAGCAACCCCAGGCACCGAAGCAACTTAGAGTCCACTATTCTCGGCAGCCCGGAACATGCATTGCCTCACTGGCCGAGGAATCCATTCTCGGCAGCCCCGGAATGTGCATTGCCGCACGGGCTGCGGTGTGATGGTCCAGCACTGAGTAGACGTAAGCTAGAGTTTTTATGCTGCTGGTTCGGATGACGATCAGGTGCCCTAATCAAGGAGCCCGGTAGAACGCGGGGAAAAGGAAATGAACTGAAATGAGGAGTCAACGGACCGGACCGTGACAGGTTTACCAGGATGCCCCCTGGAATAGAGGGTAAGAGTTATAAGGAAAGTCTGGACAAACTCGGCCCGTTTCCCCCAGAGCACTGAAGGCTGAGTGGAGACCTAGTAGAGATTTTCAAAATTATTAAAGGCATAAATAGGGTAGATAGTCAGAACCTTTTCCTCAGGGTGGAAATGTTAAAGACCATAGACATGCTTTTAAATGTTTAAAGTTTAAAGGCGACATTAGCGACAAGTTTATTTATATGGAAAGCTTTCGGAGCCTAGTATAAGTTACCAGAGGTAATCGGGCAATTCAATGGAATTGAAGAGGTTTTTAGATAGACATTTTTGAATATGAAAGGAATGGAGGGATATTGATCATACACAGGAGGAGGACATTGTATAAGTTGGCATCAAAATTGACACAACTTCATGGAATGAATGCACTGTTCTGTTATCCATTTTACATTGCCTGTAAACCAAGGGTTTTCAATCCCAAATAATTACTCATCTTCTTTGTGACTCATATTACTTCCTCAACCTCCTCTTGCTCTAGTTACCCTCATACTCACAGATGGGCATTTTATATCAAAGTCTCTTCTGCTCCATCTCACTGCCCAGTGTTCTCAAACCCACAGCCCAGTCACCTCACACCCAACAACCAGTCCTCTTGCACTCACCGTCCACCTCACCCCAATGTCCAGTCCTCTCACACTGAATATCCAGTCTCCTCACCCCAATGTCCACTTTCCTCACCCCAATGTCCAGTCCCCTCACACCCAACAACCAGTTCTCTTGCACTCACCATCCACCTCACCCCAATGTCCACTCTCCTCACCCCAATGTCCAGTCCTCTCACACCCACCATTCACCTCACCCCAATGTCCACTCTCCTCACTGCAAGGTCCAGTCCTCTCACACCTAATATCCAGTCTCCTCACCCCAATGTCCAGGGCTCTCACACTCACCATCCACCTCACTCCACCATCCCATCTTCTCACACTCAATGTCCAGTCTCCTCAGCCCAGTTTCCAGTCCTCTCACCCCAATGTCCAGACCTCTCACACCAATGTCCAGACCTCTCACACCCAATGTCCAGTCCTCTCACACTCACCATCCACCTCACTCCAACATTCCTTCTTCTCACACCCAATGTCCAGTCCTCTCACACTCAACATCCAGTCCTCTCACACTCAACATCTAGACCTCTCACACACACCATCCACCTCACCCCAACATCCAGTCCTCTCACATCCAACATCCAGTCTCCTTACCCCAAAGTTCAGTCATCTGTTACTTTAGGAGATGTAATAGCGATGCTATTACAGCTCGGGGCATTCTGGATTCAGCTGCCGCTCCGTAAGGAGTCTCTGTACGTCCACTCCGTAAAATACATGGGCATTCCCAAGGTGCTCCGGCCCCAAAGATGTATTGAGTAGGTTAATTGGTCATTGTAAACTGTCCCATGATTGGGTTAGGGTTTATCGAATTTGTCAGAGGTTGACGGGGTAGTGTGGCTCAAAGGGCCAAGGGGTTTACTCCATGCTATAACTCTAAAATAAAAAAAATTAAATTCTTTATGCAAATGATGCACTTTGATGTGGATTTATTGTTATGATAGAGGAAATATTACATGCAATTTGTTTACAAAAACATCTCACAGTCAGTAATGCATTGATGAATGATCATTCATTTCCTGGTTTTCTTCAAATAATAAAATGGAATCAGTGCTGCTCTCCTTGTGTGTGAAGCAGGAAATACACAATTCATCAGTAAGCCAAACTCCACTCAAATGAACATGGGAGTCAGGATGTAGTGTCCAAGCTCCAGATGCTCTATTTGGGCAGCACACACACAAACAATTGAGTAAGAGTAAAACCGAGAACGAACCAGAAAACTACCGACAGTACTTAATACAGCAAGCTTATGACAATTAACTCAGACATTCATAAGAAATTAGAAATATATGAAGCTAGACTTAAATGTATAATATTCAAAATCGTTCACAACATGTGTAAGCAAAGTTTTAAAGTAATGCAGCAGATTAATATCATATATGTATTCATTAAATTACCAAGGCTTGTCAAACACTATACCGATAATTGGGAATAAACTTTTACGTAATATTAACACAAAATATTGCTCAGGTAGCGGTCTCCTTTATGAACTAAACCATCGCTTAAAGGCAATGATTTATCATGGCACAAACAAAGAAAAGACAATGTAGGACTGTGTAAATGTGCTTCAGTCTGGCTGAAAAACCCCGCCAAAGCCAAATAGCTGCTCTCCTCATGTTGTCCAACTGGTGTTCGAATTTAAAGGCAATGAGTCATCAGAATAAAAGTCAGCAGGGCTTTTACTTCAAAGTAAAAGCCTGAGAACTCCTTGCGTGGCATCTATAAAGATGTCACAAATAATTAATTGAATGGGTTATAAAGTCCAGTCTTACTTCTTCAGAAGGAGAACAATCTCAGACGCAGACCTGAAGAACTTTTTTGCTTGATGCTTGCTTTGTCACCTTGAGCTCTACTTTGTGAACTGCCCCATTTTCACTTGGAAAGGTGTGCATTTCTAATGCCATGGGCCAGTCATTTCAGGCTACCCTGCTATCCATCAGAAGCACAACATCACCTTATTCAATGTTAGAGCATGGCTTTTCCCATTTCTGACAACAACTTGCAGTGTTTGCAGATATTCTTGTTTCCATTGCCTCCAGAATTAGACCATAGACCATAAGACATAATAGGCCATCTGGTACATCGAGTCTGCCCCGCCATTTATTCATGGCTGATCCTTTTTTCCCTCCTCCTCAAGCCCAGTTCCCGGCCTTCTTCCCATAACCTTTGAGGCCATGTCCAATCAAGAACCTATCAATCTCTGCCTTAAGTACACCCAGTGACCTGACTTCTACAGCTGCATGTGGCAACAAATTCCACAAATTCACCATTGGCTAAAGAAATTTCTCTGCATCTCTGTTTTGAAAGAGAGCCCCCCTATCCTGAGGCTATGCCTTCTTGTCCTAGATTCTCCACTATGGGAAACATCCTTTCCACATCTACTCTATCTAGGCCTTTCAAAATTCGAAAGATTTCAACGAGATCCCCCCGCCCCCCCCCACTATCCTTTTGAATTTCAGTGAATACAGACCCAGAACCATCAAACGTTCCTCTTATGATAGCCCTTTCATTCCTGGAATCATCCTTGTGAGCCTCCTCTGGATCCTCTCCAATGCCAGCACATCTTTTCTAAGATGAGGGGCCCAAAATTGTTCACAATACTCAAGGTGATGCCTCACCAGTGCCTTATAAAGCCTCAGCATCATATTCTTGCTCTTGTATTCTAGACCTCTTGAAATGAATGCTAACATGGCATTTGCCTTCCTCACCGCCGACTCAACCTACAGGTTAACCTTCCGGGTGTCCTGAACAAGGACTCCCAAATCCCTCTGCGTTATAGATTCCTAGATTTTCTCCCCATTTAGAAAATAGTCCACACTTTTATTCTTACTACCAAAGTGCATGACCATGCATTTTCCAACACTGTATTTCATTTGCCACTTTCTTGCCTATTCTCCTAATCTGGCTAAATCCTTCTGCATTCTACCTGTTTCCTCAACACTACCTGCCCTTTGCATCATCTGCAAACTTGGCAACAAAGCCATTTATTCTATCATGTAAATCATTTAAAATCAGCATGAAAAGAAGTGGTCCCAACACCAACCCCTGCAGAACACCACTAGTCACTGGCAGCCAACCAGGAAAGGATCCTTTTATACCCACTTGCTGCCTCCTACCAATCAGCCAACGCTCTAACCATGACAGTAACTTTCCTGTAATACTATGGGCTCTTAACTTGGTAAGCAGCCTCATGTGTGACACCTTGTCAAAGGTCTTCTGAAAGTCCAAATATACAGCATCCACTGCATCCCCTTTATACATCCTACTTGTAATCTCCTCAAAGAATTCCAACAGGTTCATCAGGCAGGATTTTCCCTGAAGGAAACCATGCTGACTTTGTACTATCTTGTCCTGTGTCACCAAGTACTCCATCACCTCATCCTTAAAAATTGACTCTAACATCTTTCCAACCACTGAGGTCAGGCTAACTGGTCTATAATTTCCTTTCTGCTGCCTTCCTTCTTTCTTAAAGATTGGAGTGACACTGGTAATTTCCAGTCCTCTGACACCATGCCAGAGTCCAATGATTTTTGAAAGATCATTTCTAATGCCACCACAATCTTTAACACTACCTCTTTCAGAACCCTAGGCTGCAGTTCCTCTGGTCTGGGTGCCTTTAGGTCTTTCAGCTTTTTGAGCACCTTCTCTCTTGTAACAGTAACTGCACCCACTTCTCTTCCTTCACACACTACATCATCAGGCATACTATTAATGCCTTTCACAGTGAATTGATCAGCAAAAGTCTGTACTTGATGCCATTGCTGTTTAAAGAGGTCCTTTTCTGAAAAATCTCCAGCTGGGGACAGAGCACTGTGTTTTTATGTGAGGAGTATAGTAGGTGTAAGAATGCAAGGTGTGTCTGCATCTGCAGAGAGTGGGAGAAATGGCCTTGGGTTGATAATTGCCATTACTTCTGCCACGAGAGTGCACAGAACCTCACGACTTAAGATGGAATATCCTGTGCGCATCAGCATAGAGTCAAAGATTCTCCTCAACATTCCAGTCATGCACTCCCATGCACCATCCATACGTGAGGAGTATGGTGGATTAAACTCCCAAGTGCAGCCTTGGCTATTGATATATCTCTGCACCTTGGAGTCCCTCACCGCATTTTGGACTGCTGCTGGGCCATTGTAAACCACACACTCTACACAATACACTGTGTTGACACTCTCTCCATTTACTGCTATCTGATCACGCTGTTGTTCTTCTACATACCTTTTGCATCTTGACGGCTACCCAGATATCATTTCACTTCTGGTACCAGTTCCATTAGTCTTCGGAGATTTTCCATCATACCCTGGATTTCCCCTGCAGTTTTGCCTAGCAATTGGGCTTTGGTTAGAGAAACTCCATTTAGCTAATTCCTTTCTCTGCCAAAGCCCAGCGTCTGCCACATCTACCTCAGGAGCAAGGCTATTCTGGGATGTTCTATTGATAATAACACTTTGTGTGAGACCATGTTGAGGCCATGAAATGGAATTTACTTTTTCTTTAAGGTTAACATGGCTTGTACAAGGGTTGAACAGTGAAGGCCTCCTGTTTTCTAAAATGTTAGTTTTAAGTCTGTGAACAGTGGGCCCGTGGGTGTTGTCTGAACACACATCACCAATGAGGACTCATCCTAGAGCTAGCTTCTGTGCAAAGGGTGCATGACCAGGACCATTGATATGCTTCCTCATCTTACGTGCAGTGAGCGTTTCTCTCCCAAGAGGATTTAGTAGGATTTCAGCTTTATTGTCTAGAGGTGGGATCTATTCGGCAAGATGCTTGAGGTGGGTGTGATAGAGAGCAGCCTCAGGTGTCAATATATCTTTGCAATTGTTTGGAATGTCATTACACTCAATTAGTGTAAGAAGTGTAAGATTAATGCAACCATTCCATGTTTTAATCTGATAACCCATCGCTCTTCTCCCTGATCTCTCCATTACACTAGCATGGCTCTTTAAGATGTTGAATTGCCATGGATACCAAACAGATTAAAGATATCAAACCAGGCGAAGGATCTGTTGCTCTGCTCATTGAACATAGAGTATATCTTGAAAGCATTCATTCGTTGCCCTTTTGGATACACATTTACTGAGCATATCTTGGAACAGGATTTATTGGCTAGACTGCTGTTACAAACCTCTGTGCATAAAGTGTTCACAGGCAGCAGAGTTTCTTCCTCTTCCTTCCCGCCGTGCTCTGAAGAGCGATCTGAAGCATTGGATGACCAGGGAGGAGGACCAGGATGCAGAGCTGTAACGTGACTGCCGTTTCTGCATTCATTACTCTTTAATATGACCTTGCAGGTACTTGTGAGATGTGATAGTGAAGAACGGCAAATCCCTTGCTTTTTCAGATAAGCCTTGCATTCCTCAGTGGTTTTTAACCCAAAGTCACAACACTTTTGCAATGGGTGAGATTTATTATGAATATGGCAATGTTCTTCTGGGCTATCTTGAAGTAGAAATTCATTCTGAGCTGTAGGTTGGGAGACTTTGGCCTTATGAACTGACTCTGGAGTCCTAATGTTTGTGTGTTTCAGCGGAGACTTCTTGCTCCACGATGAGCTCTGGCTGGGAAGAGCGAAGTTGGGGCCATTCTTATTTTATCTTGTTGGCTGACAGAATCAGTGAAGAAAGAAAAGAAATCTATTTCTCTTGCATCGTATGTGACAGCTTTTCAACAATAGGACTAATGTTGTGGGCAGTACCTAAGTAAGTGAAGCTTGGCAGGTAACCATCTTCCTTTGCTGAAAGCAGCTCTATTATCAGATCCCCAAGTTCCCTTAACTTTAAGTTAACCTTATTTGAAATCTTTGGAAAGCCATGCAGCTTCCTGAAAACTGTGCTTTCTATTACCTCTGGCACACTGTAATATTTGTTGAGCCTGTCCCAAGCCATTCTTAAAGCTGTAGCCGGGTCATTTACATGAACTGCTCTAGTTTGAAGATTCCTTCCAAGCCAATTTGACCGCAAGTCCAATTCCTCACCAGCAGTAAGATTCAGTTACTAAAAGATGACTTCCATGGTCTATAACTTTCTGGACAGTCATCAAAGTGTGATAGGCTGCTGCTCACAAGCTCTTTGAGTGCCAGATACTTTGCCACATTCATCATGATGGAAGACTGGATGGCCGTCTATTAAACTACCTTTGTACTGAGGCATGTTAAACCTTGGCTGTCAGTGTGGATCATTACCGTCCAATCCTGGCATTGTCTCCTCTGTTTTAACCACTGAGGAATTCCTTGTTTACTGCTGGACAGGTAAGAGTAGTGTTATGTATTCCTGAGCTTTGCTATAAGCAACTTACGAAGAGGGGAGGGGTGACCATTGGCTAGAGTGTGCTGATTGCTGTCTTTTTCCAAAGGGTTAGGGGAAGTGTGAGAGGTAAATTGAGTGGAGTGTTGTGACCATTGATTCTGTGTTGTCTTGCAGGCAGACTCAGACTTCTGGCTCAGACATTTGGCTTGGTCCCTGACATAATCACTCTCATGCTCATGTGTGCCCTGTATTGTTGCGGGGAGAGTTTTTCTTCTCAGCTTCTTGCTCTGCTGCTGCCTCCAGTATCACTACCTGCTGATAGCAGTTGAAGCCCTTTTTTGAAGATGAGAGCTTCCAAATTAGTCTGTAGCTGAACCTTGTCTGTTTTAATGGCAACTTCTCTCTCTGCAGCTGTGACGTGTGCTTGTGCAGCCTCTGCCTTCGTTCTTGATTGTGCTGCTGCAGCTCCAACGGAGGATCTGCACGATCGCAATGAACTGCAACGAGAACTGTTGTCAGATGCTCCGTCTGCTGAGCTCCCTCTTTCCTGTGGTGTTGTGTGTTTTGAATACCTCTCATCCACAATGCTTGTAATTCACTGCTGTCGACTGTTCGTATGCTGTCTGGCTAGCCACCTTCTCATCTTTTTACTCTACTGCACTTCTTGTGTGTGAAGTAGGAAGGACACAATTCATCTGTAAGCCAAACTCCACTCAACTGAACATGGGAGTCAGGATATAGCCTGATATTATTTGCTAGCTTGCTTTCCTATTTCATCCTTTCCCTTCTAATGATTTTCTTAGTTGCTCTCTATAGGTTTATAAAAACTTCCCTATCTTCCCACGAATTTTTGCTTTGTTGTATGCCTTTCTTTTGCTTTTACAATAGCTTTGACTTCCATGCTCCAGGTGCTTCATTTGGGCAGCACACACACAGACCGTCGATTAAGAGTAAAACTGAGAATGACCCAGAAAAATACCGAAAGTACTTAATGCTGCAAATTTGTAATGATTAAGTCAGACATTCATAAGAAATTAGGAATATATGTAGCTAGATTTACATGTAAAATATCCAAAATTATACACAACATGCGTAAGTAAATTTTTAAAGTATGCAAGAAGATTAATATCATGTAAGCATTCATTATATTATTTACCAAGGCTGGTCAAACACTATATTGATAATTGGGAATAAACCTTTACGTAATATTAACACAAAATATTGTTCAGGTAGTGTTTTCCTTTACGAACTAAACCAACACTTAAAGACGATGATTTACAACGGTGCAAACAAAGAAAAGACAACTCAAGATTGTGTAACTGTGCTTCAGTCTGACTAGAAGCCCCCACCAACACAAAATGGTTGCTCTCCTCACGTGGTCCTACTGACTTTTAAATTTAACTGTGGGTGGCAGCGCCATCAGAATTAAAGTTGGCGGCACAATCAGAATAAAAGGCGGCAGGGCTATTTTTCAAAGCAAAACCCTGAAAAGAATGATTGATTGAAAAGGAAGATGCTAGAGATAATCAACCGGTCAGGCAGCATCTGTGAAGACAGAGTTAATGCTTCAGATCATGGAGCCTTCATCAGAACTCAATGACCATTCTGATGAAGTATATGGACCTGAAATACTATTGTCATTTAGATAGATAGAGAGATACATTATTGATCCTGAAGGAAATTACATTGGCACAGTAACATTACAAGTGCACATATATACAAATATTAGAATAAAAGAAAGAATAAAAAAAAGTTACCTTAAAAATAAGATGTTCAAGATTTACAAGTCAAAAATTACAACATTTCCAAGTTCACACTAATAAAGTGGTACTGCTCTTTTTACAGATGTTGCCTGCCCCAACAGATTCAGTAAGATGGTTAGGGCTTCATTTTGCTGGCTCACCCAAAAGACAGCTGCTGCAACAGGCCAATACCAGCTCCCTACTGACCCAGAACCAAGAATGCCACCTTCTTAGCCAGAGATCACACTCGAATATCATCAGCAGGTGCACAAAGTCATTCTTCTGCTCTCCTGTTACACAAAGCTCAGGAATAAGAATGACAAGAATCCAGTGTGGTAACTCAAGCAATAGTCCAGATGACCAAGAGCTAAAAGTAGATTTCTTTTCCCTCAGTTTGCCAGGCTCTCTGACATGCAATGCCAGGCTAGCCTGGGCTACACCTATCAGCATAGCTGAACCTTACATTAAAGAAGCAGCATCCTGATTAATTCAACAACTGTCTCCAGCAGAAATTACTGTTGTACTACCCAGAATCATGTGCTCAGTTTCATGAAATCACTGGGCATTGATACGTGCTACCAATTTCACTTAATATCAAGCCAATGTCCTGAGTCCATTGACATATATCTGGACAGAGAAGTCATATCTCTTGACAGAGAATTGTAATGGAAAAACACACACAAAATGCTGGAGGAACTCAGCAGACCAGGTGGCATCTATTGAAAAGAGTGCTGTTGACGTTTCAGGCAGAGACCCTTCCGCAGAACTCTTGTGTTGCTTGGATTTCTAGCATCTGCAGATTTTCTCTTGTTTGCGATTGTAATGGAGCAGCCTTGATCAGTCAACTAGACTTGTAGGTTTTGGGCAGACTTCAGCAAGTTAGAAGCTGAGTTACTTTCATACCAACTCTAGTAGCCACATTGTGTACTTGGCTAGTCCCGTTCAATTTCTGGTCAACAGTGATGTGATATTGACAATGGGGGATTCAGTGATGGTGGTGCCATTGAATTTTGGGAGTGGCAGCTGGAATTTCTTTTGTTGGACATCACCATTGCCTGGTGTGAATGTTAATTGGCACCTCTCACCCCAGGCTTGGATATTGTAAAATGTCTTACTGCATTTGGATATGGACTGCTTCATGATCTGAGGAACTGCAAATGGTGCTGAACATTGTATAGTCATCAGCAAATGTCCCTACTTCTAACCTCAGGTATAACTAATCTCATTTACCAGGGCTTAGTCTGTAGATTACTATATATTGGAGATTCAAATGTATGTCTTTATAAGTTTAAATCTTTGAGAGCTTCCATCTCCATTAACCATTCAAGTAGTGTGTTCTAGATTCCAATCACCCTTTGGGCGAAATATTTCTTCCTCAGATCCCTCTCAAATTTCTAGCCTTTGTCCTAAACCTATGCCCTCGGGTTCTGGACAGCCTCTGCTATGAGGAAAGGCTTCCTACTATCTACCCTATCTTTGCCCCTCATTATTTGCATACTACATTCACGTTCTTCCTCAGCCTCTTCAGCTTCAAGGAAAACAAACTCAGCCATATCCAATCCCTTATAAGTGAAATGCTCCACCCCAGGCAAAATCCTGTTGAATCTTCTCTGCACCATCTCCAGGGCAATCATATCTTTCCATCAGTGGGGCAACAGAAACGTACACAATATTTTAGCTTACAAATGTGTTATAAAGTTGTATGATAACCTTCCTGCTCTTATTCTCTGTGCCCTGGCCAATAAAGGCAAGAATCCCATATATCTTCTTAACTGACTAACCTATCTGTGCTGCTTACCTGCTGTGACTGATGTACCTACCTTCAGGATCTCTTGAACATAAATCCAGTGTTCAAATCTTAATACGGCCTAGATCCCTACCAGTTATTGTGTATGTCCCAACCTTATTAGTACTCAAACTTGTTTCACTTTGCATGTCAATATTAACCCATTTAATAGCTAATCAATGTCATTCTGTAGCCTAATTATCTTCCTCAATGTCAACAACATGACCAACCTTCATATTACCTGTGAACATATTAGTTATACTTCCCATATTCACATCCAATTAATTAATTTATTCAGTAAACAGTATGGGTCCCAACACTGATCTCTGTGTGCCACCTCCTAGTCGGAGCACTCCAATTACAAAAGCAAAACTCCAGTATTGCCCTCTCCCTGCTATTACCAAACTAATTTTGGATCAAGTTTACCATCTTGCCTTGGGCCCCTTCTAAGCCAGATTGCCATATCGGATCTTATAAAGTTCTCATCCTAATAAATTCGCTGTAAATAACATCAACCGCAGTACCTTCATTGAAACTCTTTTTTGCCTCGCTGAAAGATTCACTTGAACTGGTCAGAAAGGATTGTTGCCTTTGGCGCCACGATAGTGTGGCGGTTAGCATGACACTATTATAGCTCGGAGCATCAGAGTTCAGAGGTCAATACCAGCAGCTTCTGTAAAGAGTTTGTATGTCCTCCCTGCGAATGCGTGTGTTCCTCCGTGTGCAAAAATTTGGGATGATGGAGGGAGCTGGAGCATTCAAGCGAAACCAATATAGTCACAGGAAGAAGGTGCAGAACAACACAAACAGCACCAGAGGTCAAATTTGAACTTGGCTCTCTGGAGATGTGAGGCAGCAATTACACTGGCTGCAGCATCCATTACTTTGGAAGTCTCACTGACGGCAGACGTTGAAGATGAAATTTACCATGGCCATCAGAGCACAAGCACAGCCTTCAATCAACTGACTTTAAGGGTGTTTGACCTTAAATCTGACATAAAACCTACTGTTTAACCAGACAGCAGTTAATCCCTGCCCTCCTGTCCTTCCCCATACATCTGAGACCTCACTGCAAACAGTGGAGAGGTGCAACTAACACTGAATCTTCCTAATGAATTGCTAATCGGTAATTGTTTACAATTGTCATGTGGTACATTGAAAAGCTTTTGCCTGCATGCCATCCGGGCAGATCATCCCATGCATATGTACATCAAGATAGTACAAAGGAAAAACAGAATGCAGAATATAGATATAGAGAGAGTGCATTCTGGGTATACGAGTAACGTGCAAGGGCCTTGGCAAGGTAGATTAAGAAACCAGGAATTCATTAATGTTGTATCAGAGGTCTACTTAAGAGTCTGATAACACTAGGATGGAAGCTGTCCTTGAGTCTGGTGGCAAGTGTTCTCAAACTTCTGTATCTTCTCTCCAGTGGAACATTGGGTAAGTGAACTGACATCAGTGAGTTCTCCCAAGTCAACACTTTGAACAACTGGATTCAAAATACACTCAGTTGCCTCCTTTGGTCAGGATGTATCATTCTCATGCTTAACATTACACTATGGAAACAAATGCACTCTTCTGAGTTCCACCGTGGGAAGACATTATCAGGCAGACAGAATAAAATCTTCAAGGATATTCTTAAATATTCCTTGAGAAAGTGCAAAATTCGCAAAAACTTTGGCACTTGACTGCTAAAATGGAGGAAGAGCATTTAGGATGGTATTGAAAACCCTGAGTCCTGGCATTAAGAGCAGATAGAAGGAAGGCCAGTGTAAATGACAAAGTAAGCACAAGAGCTCCTGCCTCACAGTGGCCTCATCAGCTATCTCACATCCTGCAGGACCAAAGTGCTTAATGGGAAAGGAGGACAACAATCATGGCTTCATTCTGCCCAATCATCTGCCTATCATGTTGGACCAGAAGCCGGAGAACTGGGAGGCAGCAGAAAAGTGATGAATGCTGGAGTTGTTGACATTGGATGAAATACTTCTTGTTAGACATCAGTCGGCAGCTTGGACTTGTTACTATTCAAAACCTTATCGTTTCACATTAAGGATGAGGGTTTGCACAGTTCTGTTCCCCAGCTCAGGAGACCCCAAAGCATCTCACCTTGGATTTTCTCCTGATGTTGTAATGGACAAAGATGCATCCAAATTATATCCCAAGCAATGCTGGGGCATTGATAATCTACAGTTTCTGGTTAAATTAATCCATGGATAAAGCACATCAGGAGAACTAACTTTCTCTTCTTCAAAGCCATGCTGTGGGATCTTTCACAACCATCTCAGCTATTAGACAGAGGCCGTAGTTCAACACCTCATTCAGAGGGCAACACTTCCTTGAAGACCGTGGGACATATATGGATCACTGCTGATATTAATGCTGGTTCTTAAATTTCAAAAATCAATGTTAAAAATTGAACATCTACACAGGCATAATTCCCAGCTGTAAGTTGGTATATACTGCCACCCAGAGGGAATATTTTAGAACATACAACTTCTGATAAAGTTCAACATCACTTCCCACTGTAATAGAACACACTGAGTCTTTAAAAAAAAAGCCGTACTATGTTCATATAATGCATTAAAAATGTTTCAAATTTGAAAATGAAATAATATACCAATTTTTGGCAAAAAGTATGCACAAGATTACAACAATAATTTGCAGGAAAAGTGCTTTTAAAACGGGAAAAATTGCACTTTGTGATTTTGGATTGACAGGTGACAATAGTGCAGTCGCATAGGACATCAGCCAGAAACATGAGTCAGCGTGCTTAGAGTGAAGATGTCAAATGGGAACAACTAAGGACTTCTGGTGCTTTATTCTTTGCTGGTAAACTGATTCTGTTGATTAGAAAATAAACAATGGATTCTGAGCTGGAGATTTGTCAAAGCATAAAGATGGTAAAAGATGATGTGTGGGGAATCATGTTAACACAGCATTAGTACCATAAGGAGATACCTTTAATAAGAATAAACAGTATTACTACTAATAATCCTATACAAGTAGTATTATAACAAATATATTATAACTAACTATAACTAAATAAAACTAGAAGCGTGGATGACAGCTCCTACCACTCACTCTCCTCCTTCCCCATGCTTTGGGTGAGTGGTGCTGCTTGTCATCTTCCTGGCATTGTTTCTCTGGTGTATAGTTCATTCAAAGTAAGATAGGTCTTCAATACCCAAAATTCAACTCCAGAAAAATTTTCAATTCCTGATCCAAATGAAGACTGACACCATTCACTCACTGAAAAAGTGGCTTTTATTGATATTGTGGACTCTGGAGAGACATTGCATAAAAGGGCAGGCCCATCTTTCCTGCATGTGTAGGTAGGTAGTGCAGAGCCCTCTATAAATCCAGCCAACATTAAGCTGACTCAAACTGCACTCTGGTCACTACATCCATCGCTGGCTGCATCAGGTTCCACTCTAAATTTTAATGGGCCGAATTGCCAGAAGACGTAGTGTAGCAAAGGAAATGGTTCCATTTTTGCTCAATGAGAGACAAATAAAAAAACAGGACAACGGCCTTTGACAAATGACATAGTTGCCTGCCCTTCACCTACACAGATTACAGAGAGAGGCACCCTTCTTGTGGGAACAATGTCTTGGCAAATTCCATCCCAAAAGTTCATTCCCACATACATCGAACTGGATCCAAAAACCTCTGCTAAACCCTGTGCATCTGGTGCTTTCAAAGTACCCTGTGTCTCAGAAACTTCACACCTAGATCCCTGTAAGCATCCCTTCTGACATTTTGCTGTCATTAAAAGCAGTGGGGAAACTTCATGTTCAGGTTAATGTGCCTTTCATAGCAAAGGTGGGTATAAGCTAATGTGTGCAGTCCTGACAGATACTTCCTTGTATCACACCTTCCTAGGAGGACTCAGTCAGCCTCTCCTACTTCTATCACTGTAGCAGATACTCATTTCTTGTTAACACTCTCCAGCTGCAGAAAGACACCTCTTGTAGAGTAACTCCTCAAATTGCTTGCACTTTAAGATCTGCTGTGAGGATCCGTACTGCAAGAAATCCAACTTGTAACTGAGCAGATGTTACATGAGGAAGAACGCACAACCTTTGAAATGATACTACATCTTCGTAGAATTTTTCACGACAGCATTACAAAAGTTGCTTGAACCATATTTATACCAGAAAACCGGTGCAAATACCTTTCTAGGCTGATATATTTATGGACTTTTGGACAATGCTGCACACAGCACAGCGGAGAAGCTGGTTACGTTGGTAGGAAACTTACCAAAGACAGCAGAGTGGACACGGCAGGAATCAATAGCAAAAGGCCTATAAATGAGTGTGAACAGTGACGGGTCAAAGGGAGTGGACGTACTGGATCAGGGATCAGAACAAACGGCCACTGAGCACTAGCAGTGATTTCAAAGCATGATGGTGACTGGTGAGCATTTCTCATTGTTTAAATTCTGCTTTATAAACTGAACTGCAGGATTACGGAGCGCCAGTGCAGCTCAGCTGAGCAGAATGTGCGTCCCGTGGTCAGGTGTAACATTGTGATGCTCATGGTTACAGAGGCAGTCGCCCGTTCAGGATCAAAAGCTCGAACTCTGGAGCAGGAGCAATGGCTGATATCACTAGCACACCTACACAAGCTGAGAACTTTGTGGAGGACATGGTTAGTGAGTTGGTCATGCCGCAGTTCACTAGAACGACCTTCCCTTCGGATACTGATGAGGGTGGTGTTTCCTGAGAGAGTGCACTTGGGGTTCCAAACATGGGTGCGTTAGCTGCACAAGAACATTAGCGATTGGGTGTTGAGTATTTAGAAAGATAGGTGCTTCTGTGGAAATAGATGTGGCTGCAGAATCATGTATTGCCTCCTCATCATTCTTGTTCTTTGCACTAGTTACTTATTTTGTAATTTTTTGTAAATTTTGAGTCTTTTCATTGTGTTGCTGCGGCAAAGCAACAAATGTCATGTCATGCAAGACACTGATAATAAACCTGCTTCTTTCCGATTCTGGTGCCAGAGTCAGGGATATCAGTGAGCGGTTGCAGAACATGCTGAAAAAGTGGGTGAATGGCAGAAGCTGTAGTCCTCACTGGTACCAACGACATGGGTTGAAGGAAGGATGAAGTTAGAGTGTTAATCTTAGGGAGAAAATTTAAAAATCCGGGGTTCAAAGAGATTTGGAAATCCTCATGCAGGATTCCCTGAAGGTTAATTTGCAGGTTGAATCGGTGGTGAGGAAGGCGAATGCGATGTCAGCATTCATTTCCAGAGGACTAGAATATAAAAGCAAAGATGTAATGCTGAGGCTGTATAAGGCACCTTTCGAATGTTGAAAGGCCTAGACAGAGTGGATGTGACAAGGATGTTTCCTTTGGTGGGGGAGACTGGGACTGGAGGGCACAGAAAATAGTCAATGCTTTTATTCCTTCTACCCAAGTGCATGACCATACACTTCCTGACATTGTATTCCATCTGCCACCTATTTGCCCATTCTCCTAATCTGTCTAGTTCTTCTGCTGTCTGTTTGCTTCCTCTACACTACCTGCCCTCCACCGATCTTCATATCATCCACGAACTTGGCCACAAGACCATCGACCTCGTCATCCAAATTAGACAACAGAAAAAGAAGTGGACCCAACAGAGACCCCTGTGGAACACCGCTGGTATCCAGCAGCCCTCTGAAAAGGATCCCTTTATCCCCACTCTTTGCCTCCTGCCAATCAGCTACTGCTTTATCCATGCTAGAATCTTTCCTGTAATACCAGGGTCTCTTAACTTGTTAAACAGCCTCATGTGTGGCACCCTGTCAAAGGCCTTCTGAAAATCCAAGTACACAACATCCACCGATTCTCTTTTGTCCATCCTGCTTGTTATTTCATCAAAGAATTCCAACTGATTTGTCAGGCAAGATTTTCCCTTTAAGGAAACTATGCTGATAGGATAAATTGAAAAGTAAACACAAATGACCACAGATGCTGGAATGTTGAGCAAAAAAAAACACAAATAGCTAGAGGAACTCAGTGGGTCAGGCAACAGCTGAAGCGGGGAGTGGACAGGTGATATTTCAGTTGAGTCCATTCATCTGCACACCCAATAATTTAAAAAAAACAGGATTCAAGAAATGTGCAATCTATAATTTAGCCAAGGGAACCAGATGTCACATTTCCATGCTTGCAAATGATGAAAAGCGATATCGGAATGTGAAGAGAAAGGAGGATGTGAGGAAGGTTTAAGGTGATGTGAACAAGCAGCAAGAGTGATTGTGCCAGATGGAACATAATGTGGTAAAATATGAAGCATGTATTAAATGATGAGATAATGGGCAATGCTGATATTCAAAGAGATTTAGGTCTTCTAGTACACAAATTACTGAAACCCTAACATGCAGGTGCAGTGAGCAATTGCAAGGACAAATGATTTGTTAGATAAATACTTGAGTACAGGTGTAAAGGTTGTACCAGGCATAGTGAGACCACACCATGGGAGACAGTGCACAGTTACCTAAAAAAGAGATAGAGGGAGGGCAGCAAAGACTCCGTACCCTGTTCCGGGGATGGAGTGTTTCAGGGGTGTGGTGCTAATTTTTTAGGTGCCGGAGATGACAAAATTGCTTGCCATTTCCTATATCCTCTCTATATATATGTCACACCCAATTTGTGTATCTGCTCATTTCATTTACCGGGCAACTTCCTTGCCCCATTCATGTAATGACCAGGTACACAAATTGGGTGTGACATATATATATGAATAGGGCTTCATATAATGTCAAGCACTAAACCAAGATGAAATAAATATATGAATTCCAGAGCTCCACAGAAATATAGTGATAGTTAAGACATGAACAAGATTATAGCCTATCACTACATTTCAGTGTATAAATGGTACAATAAAACATATAATACTTAATTTAATAATATGACAAAGTATTGCACGGTTGTATTCACTAATTATCATTAAATATAATTATCAAGCAAGTAAAGAAAAAGATGGTAATCATGTATTTTACCAACTTAAAAGTATTTACCTACTTACCAAATGCCACCAATGAGAAGTTTCACAACAATTTCCACAAAGGGTCAGGCGTAATATGTGTTCGGGTGTCTGAAGCAACTCTTGTCCTGGTGTCATCTGCTGATCTGGAGTACCACAGCCGTGATGTGACATACGGTTCTGGATTTCACTGAACTAGAGGTCTGTGTAGTTTAACAACCATAAGTGTTGCTACATGATTTATGAGAATTCTTGAGCGTGTTGTTGTTATTATCAAGTTCATGTGACTGAATCCTCTCTCACACTCAGCAGTACTAATAGGAATAACTTGTGAACAGCTCAGTAATGGGCGTAAATCTTAGGGGATGCTGCATCCACAATCCTCCACATAATCTCTGACAGCAGTTATTACAGAGGAAGAAGAAAGCTTAAACCTCTTACAGAAAGATGATATTGCAGCTTCTCCATAATTAGGCGGTATTTCAGCGGGCCAGTTATCTTTATCAAGGACACATATTTCATTTAGCAGGGATTCAAACATACTTCGAGGTTTAGAAGTTTGAGAACTTTTCAAGGATGTTGCCATGAACATATGGTGCTACAAATTGTTTATAAGACTAGTAAGAAACTGTAAATAATTAATGGAGACAATTTTTTTTTTGCTTATTAAGGTTATTTCTCCAAACTTCCCCTTTTCAACTGTCTCTTGAGCTTCTAGAGTTTTTGTACCAGGTCGCTCTTTCAGTCCTTGCAGTGATCTTATGCTCTGTTAGATCAGTTTGTCTGCATAAACAATCATTGTAGTGTGTTTCTGTAAACACTCTGACAGTAAACCAAGTTCATGCAATGCGTCACACATTAGAGCTAAGTCCAATAGAAACTGTTCTGAAGAGAGTCTTTTCAACAGACCTTTATAGGTTTTTCTGTCACTCCCAGATCTTGTTTCATCCTTCATTGCTTTTTCAAAGTGAAAACACAGTGCTTCGTAATTTTGCCACACTGCTGAAACTGTTCGAAACGAGCTAGCTACCCACCTGGTGTCCAGAACGTGGCCTGTTTTGCAAATTTGTTGTTCTAGTTGAGAGGCACATTCAGACAGTTCCTTTTGATTTAGAGGTGATCCTACTGTAAACAGAGTACAATTTGTCCATAAATGATTGAAAATGATTTGTTCCATGAACTTCTCTCACCGAAACACCTACCACAAGTTCTAATCTGTGATTAAGACAGGGCCAAATTATCACATCAGGGTAATGTTCCTTGAGAATTGTAGCAACATCAGACACCAAGCATTACACTTGCCCCATCGCCAGCAAATGCTACAACGTTCTGTTTCAAGTAAGAGTCATCAAACCCATGGTTATCGAGACAGTTCAATAGATATTTAGCAATAGTTGCAGCTTTCTGATCAGGCAGTTCAATTAGATCTAAAAACATAAAATGGGGATCACCTTCCTCATCACTTTCACATTTCAAATAAACTATTGGGCAATCTTAATCCTCAGGCTTGTTGATTCATCAATGAGAACAGAAAATTTGTCATTTATCTGCTTGATATGCTGGCAAATTTTCTTTTTCATATTAATGGCTATGTGATTAATTATCCCTGAGGCACTAGTGTGGGAATGCAGTCCAATTCCAATATCAATACCATTTTTTTTGAAGTTCCAATAACCCAAAGCGATCAGAGTATGGTCCGTCAATCTGAGCTAAATAATATGCAGAACAAAAAATTGAATAGGTCGTCTTTAGATGCGAAGTATTCATGGTATCACATAATTTTCCAAAAGCATCTTCACTAGCTATATTTTCAACACTTAGAGCAGCAGTGTGAGCTTTTGATAGATTGTGATCAACATTTTTTTTTCTGAGAGACTTCAAGCGTGTACTTCGATCGGCTCCATAATCGGATACTTGGTACATCAGCCATGCCGATTCTCCGTGATCTTTAAGTTCTTGAGGCTGTAGTGCTTTATGTAGCTAGCCAGCCATCCTTAGTAGCCTTAAACTCCTTCCTCTCGCTCTCCTCAACTCCCTCACAGTAGTGCTCATAGAGGCTGTGCTTTTTCGCGCATAATTTTGCCACCAACAGGGATATGCTTCTGTAACGTCCTCTAGACACAAAGTTAATGCTTTCTCAGTCTTTGCAACCACTTTATCATGGACCAGAAAGACCATTTTTACCGTTGTAGGGGTAGCACTAACACATCCATGAATTTCAGTTTCTTTCTGCTTCATTGTGCGAATGCTCGATTCGTTCTTACCGACCTTACGGCCCACTTCGGCAAGCGGCATGCCACTTTTCAAAAGATCTAAGATTTTTATTTTCTCGGCGAACAATGGCCAAACAACGAACGCTGGAGAGAGACTGAGGATCTGTGAAATGGTGGGAGGCTACAGCGGGGTATGCTGGGACAAGGGGTCGAGCAAGGACGAATTTCACAAATACTTAAATAAAAACAGTCACAGCACCAGGATTTCACCAAAAATGATCAAATATCCTAATACATTTGCATTATTAGTGGTATTTTACCCACCAGCCACCACCCCCTCTCCCCAACCCCCGCTTCCATAAAACTCCCTCTATTTAATATGCGGCCGCTGTTAAATTCCCCGCTTGTTTATTTTGACTTTTTTTTGCAGAGGTACCGGAGCGGCTCTCCGGTGTGCTCCGGCAGCACTGCACCCCTGGTGTGTTTGCCCAATAAAGAGATGGCTAATTCTGCTAATTCGTTAAGATCCTATATGTTTCAATAAGGTCACCTCTTATTTTTTCTAAACTTAAAAGAGTTTGGACTCAGCTTTTTTAGTTTCCTGAAAGAGGATAAACCTCTCATCCCAGGAAGTAGCTGAATAAATCTCTTCTGGACTGCCTCCAATGCCAAGTTACCTTTCTCTAAACAAGGGGAGGTAAGCTATCCACAGAACTCCGGGTGTGGCCTCACTAACAATCTATACACTTGTAACAGGATTTCTCTATTTCTAACCCCCAACTGCCTTGCCATAAAGGTCAGTATACCAATTGTCTTTCCAACTGCCTGCCAACTTTTTGTAATACAGCACAGGAACAGGCCTTTAAGTCTATTGAATCAATTCCTACAAATCACACTCTTACCTATTTCCCTCCCCATATTCCCAACACTCCAGATTCTAACATTGACCGGCTCACCTGGGACAATTGATAGTCACTAATTAACCTAACAACTCTACTTTTCTGGGACACAAGAGCTAGCCAGAGCACCTGAAAGAAACCCACAGAGTCACTGGGAGAACTTGCAAACTCCACAGAGACAAATATTGAACCCAGGTTGCTGGAGCTGCAAGGTTGCAGCTCATACCCAAATCCCTCTGTACCCGGTTCATTTTAGGTATCTCTTCATTTAAATAATGGTCTGCCTTCTGCATCTTCTTAATGAAGTGCATGAACTCACTTTCGCATATTAAGCTCTATTTACTTAATTTTTCCCCACACATTCAACCCATCCCTAGCCTGCCGTAGAGTCAGATATACTTTGCCAAATATAGAAATTATTTATGTGCGACAAGATTCCTATAAATTATGTTGTGTTAAAGACACTGGTTAATGGAAGAAGAAGAGAATCAAGGGGCTCAGATGACAATTGCTGCCCTGTCAATGGCACATGAGCTATGGAAACTGAGTACAGAAACAAAGACAAATGTGGGATACAACACACCGAGGAATACACAGTTAATTTTATTGCCAATAAAATAAATAAGTAGCAAAATTAAAGTGTAGGTCACAAAACCATTATACTGAGTTTGAGTGGGAGTAATTGGCTACTTAGTTTGTTAGCAACACTCCTACTCTGGATAAAAAAAATTGTGAGTTCAATTTGTGAGTTCAGTTTGTGAACTCATACCTTGGTTTGCATTTCAGTGCATTCACTATGGCCATTTGCATGAGTGTTTACCTCTCTGCACTTTTGGATGTGTCCCCTGCATCTGACCCACTTTTCCTTCTGCATCTCTAATAGATCCCTCTATTTTGTCATCCACCTCTGCATTTGATTCTTTGAAATTCTGTCCCTAACTATTCTCCAGCGAGCACCGTAATATCTCAAATGTTTTGAATAACATGTCTACTGTTGCTTTTGTTGTTCCAGGTATGATCCCCCAGAGATCTTAATATAACTGTCCAGAATAGTTGTCCAACACTATTTAAAAAGCAATGGTTCTCCTGGTGTCCTCAGCCAACATTTATTCCTTAGCCTGAGTCCAGATGAAGGGCCTCAATCTGAAATGTCAGCTGTCCATTTCCTTTCACAAATGCTGCCTGACCTACTGAGTTCCTCCAGTGCCTTGTGTGTTGCTCCATGTTTCAGTATCTGCAATCTCTTGTATCTCCATTTTACTCCTTAGCCAATGGATTAACTGGTCATAATCCTTCTAAAATATGCTATTACATTGCCTGTGGCTGAACAACTCAACAGTGCCCTCTGACCCATCATTATTGCTGTGAGTGCTTGCTGTGAATTAACTGTCTGTTGCATTTGTCGATAACATTAACAGCTATAATTCAAAGCAATTCAAGATATTGAAACATACTAAGAAGGAAGAAATAATTTTAAATATACATTTCTAATAAAGCAAAGTCTGTAAAACTGTTCTTTCCTGTACCGTATGTGATAAGGAAAATATTTCTACCCTGTAGAATAAGGAACTATCTGTTCCCTGGAAAAAATTACCTCTCTCTCAAAACAAATAAATAGATCTTCCAGTGAGATATTTCATTTCTGTTTGTCAGACCTTGCTATGAATAATCACTGCACTTCATGGAATATGAGGATCCTTTGAATGTCCAGCAACCCTGGTGGTGCTACATAGTTCAAAATCTTTCTTTATTTCCTTAACAGTGTATGGTCATCTACCTTTATGATATGGGCCTGATGGTCCATTGGGTCCTTCTGGGCAGATTTTATATCAGAACTCCCATCTTAGAGTATTGAATGTGGGAAGTATGGCAGAGGTTAATGTGATGCTAGCAGGATAATGTGCTCCACATAAAAGGATTTTAAAAGCATTTTGTCTTTAAATGGTGCATTTCATGACCTCTGGATATCCTAAAGTGCTTTACTTTTGAAGTGTGATTGTTGTATATTGTAGAACTCAGGCTGCTAGCATAAGCACAATAAAATCCCAGAAAGAACAACATGATTATAACCAGATATATATGCCAGTGATCTTGGCTGAGAGATAGCTAACAAGGCCAGAATACCATAAGACATGGGATCTGAGTTAGGCCATTCAGCCCATTGAATCTCCTCACTATTCCATCATGGCTGATATATTATCCCTCTCAACCCGATTCCCGTCCCTCTTCCCTGTAATCTTCAATGCCCTGACTAATCAAAAACCTATCAACTTCCACTTTAAATATACCCAATGACTTGGCCTCCACAACAATGAATTCCACAGGTTCACTACTCTCTAGCTAATGAAATTCCTGCTCATCTCTATTCTAAATTGATGTCCCTCTACTCTGAGGTAACAGCTTCTGGTCCTAGACTCCCTCACTATAGGAAACATCCTTTCCACATCCACTCAATCTAGGCCTTTAAATATTTGAAAGGTTTCAGTGAGCTTCCCCTCATTCTTCTAAACTCCAGTGAGTACAGGCCCAGAACCATCAAGCACTACTCATACATAAACACTTTAGTTCCTAGGATCATTCTCATGAGACTCCTTTGGACCCTCTCCAATGCCAGCTCATTTTTTCTTAGATAACGGGCCAAAACTCTTTACGATATTCTAAGTGCAGTCTGACCAATGCCCTATAAAGCCTCAGCATAGCATTCTTGCTTTTATGTTCTAGCCCTCTCAAAATGAAATGCTAACATTGCATTTGCCTTCCTTAACACAATTCAATCTGCAAGTTAACATTTAAAGAATCCCGCACAAGAATTCTCAAGTCCTTTTACACCTCTGATTTTTGAATTTTCTCCCCTTTTAGAAAATCTTCTATGCTTTTGTTCCTCCTACTTAAGTACATGACCATACACTTCCCTATACCATATTCCATCTGCCACTTATTTGCCAATTCTACCAAATTGCCTGTCCTTCTGCAGATTCCCTGCTTCCTCAACACAACCTGCCCTCCGCCTATCTTCGTATCATCTGCAAACTTGGCCAAGAAGCCATCAGCTCTGTCATCCAAATCATTGACATGAAAAGCAACACCAACCCCTGTGGAATATCACTAGTCGCCGGCAGCCAACCAGAAAAGGTCCCTTTTATTCCTACTTTTTGCCCCCTGACAGTCAGCCAATCTTCTATATGTGCAAGTAACTTTGCCCTTTTTACAAGCCTTTTCTATCTCCCATTGTAATTTGTACCCCACATTCTGTCTACTGTTCAGAGGCCTGTATATAACTCCCATCAGGGTCTTCTTACCCTTGTAGTTTCTTTATTCTACCCATAAGGATTCTATATCTTCCAATTCTATGTCACATATTTCAAAGGATTTGATTTCATGTTTACCAACAGAACCTCTCCAGCCCCTCTGCCTACCTGTCTGTCCTTTCAATACACAGTATCCTCGAATGTCAAGCTCCCAACTATGATCTTCTTTCAGCCATGACTCAGTGATGCCCAGAACATCATTACTGAAAATTCTAAATGCACTGCAAGATCATCTACCTTATTCCACATAACACGTGCATTCAAATATAACAGCTTCAGTCCCCTATTCATAACCCTTTTCAAATTTTCCATTGTTAAACTTCAACTCATCCTACTGTCTGCAATTTTGCCCTATCATCTGCCTGGTCCTTTGCCACAATCTTACTACACATTGCATCTACTTGCATAGGAACTGCTCCATCTTCAGCCCTATCACTTCAGTTCCTATCGCCCTTTTAAGTTAGTTTAAACAATGATCAAGATTAATTGTCATTTTCAAGATCTAGCTGCATAATCCCATCCTGTTAACAACTAAATTGGTGATCTCTGTCAGGACTATACATACCCTAATGTAATGAACTTTTCGAGTCTGAGGGAAGCTCGAGTGCGTGGGCTCTAAGGTTTGTGGAGTACGTCAATTGGTTAATTGTTGTTTAATGAAAGTTGTTAATTGGTTAATCTTGTTAAGCTTATTTTGATAGGCATGGGGATTCCATGTACCTGTATTATTTAAACAACAACTCCTTAGTGTTTATGGCAGGGTCCCAGATTAGAACATGTTTCACCTCGCAGTGGTGCTCAGCTGAGCCATCAAAATTCTATTGGAATTACTATGCATAAATTCTGGTCACGTTTTTACATGAGAGTCTGTTTTTTCTCAGCACTTGGGTTAATTCATTGCCAGTGTATACTGTGACAGAAATAACTCATGATATAATAGACCCAGTGGAGTTGAGCAGCATTGTTTTAACATCAGTCAGCTTGAGGTGAAGACGCTATCTATTCTCAAATCCATGTCTAAGTTTAGGTTCCGAGTGTCACTTGTCTACATGCTGAGTTTCTCAAGTCCACATTCCGAGTTTCTCTAGTCTATGTTCTAAGCTTTATCCGAGTTTTATTCTATGCTTCCAAGGTTATTCAATATTTCCAAGATTTGTCCAATGTTCCCGAGTCTTATTCTACGCTTCCTAGATTTGTGCAATGCTCTCCCATTCTCGGGTTCCCCGGCCAGTCTCAGGTTCCCCAGGCCAGTCTCAAGTTCCCCAGACCTGTCTTAAGTTTACCAGGTCTGTCTTGAGTTACCGTGTCTTTCGCCAGCAGACCCAGGATCTCGAGTTCCCCAGGTCTCCCTGCCCCATCAGATGCCGGCCAAAGAGAGACGGGTACGGTAATGAGCTCTTCATGCCTGTGCGAGGAGCCAGAGAACATTGGGGGTCTGAGGTTTGTAGAACACTAATTGGTTAATTGTTATTTAACAATAGTCGTTAATTGTTTAAATTTGTTAAATTTATTGAGATAGGCTCTGGGATGCCTAATGAGGGGGTCCCACCAATGTATATTAATAGCATAGTTCGCTTTCAATTTTGGAGGCTGTGCAATGTGTTATTATGAGAGCAATCATATGTGAAAACATTGGTTTGTTTACAATGCAGTTATCTACCCATTCTTTATTTGCTTCCAGTGGGAAGCTGTTGCTGTGGAATTGCAGGCCCTGAAAGGATTAGAAAGTTCCCCTGATGAGCATTTGGCTTCTCTCTTCAGCTTCAAAATTAGTGGCGGAATGGCTTTCGGTGATGTGTCACAGACAGATTCGTCTTCTCACATGATGAAGCCGGGACTTTTGTTTCTTCCTGATTGCTCTAGGCCACAGGCTCCAAACTGACATGCTCAACAGTGTAAAACTAGACTAACTGAATATGATGTCTCTGTCTCTCTCTAACCTCAGGACATGCTGAGCTTGTTTGTCACCACTTGCTGCGAGCATTTAAGAACAGGGTGTCAGTTCATTAGAGTTTAATTCATATCAACTAATGTGCTCACCAAACCATGGTAGAATGAAGCTCAGCTAACAGATAAATGCCAGCAGGAGAGGCTCTCAGTATCTTTGTGCATAATCGGTAAAGACAACAAGTAAACGCCCCACTTAATGTGCTAGTGATGTGGCTCCAAACAGGCAACAAAAGAAGTTCAGACATTAATTAGGATGTTTCTCCATGCCTCAGCAGTTCCAAAGCAACTTTCTTTTGACGTTTAGCCTCTTCAAGGTAGCAGAGGCTCGTAATGAAGGCAAAGTTTTCATTGCACTCAGGGAATTCTAAACCTTGTTCCACAAAAGTCACCTCAGCCAAGGCCATTTGCGAACTGAGACTGGTGTTTTTTTTGGTTGTGGTTACTGGCCAGGTTACTAATTTAAATTACTGTGTACAGGTTATCACAGTTTCACAACACAATGAAACGCACTGAGTGACCAACTCATGCTCCAGCAACTCAAATTGCTGCCACTGTTTGGTGGATTTGTATTTTGAGTCGAAGTATTTGTTAAACTGAAGGTGGCAGTACTAAGGAACTAAAAATAAGTTAAATCCCTTCAACCAATATCAGAGTCCAGATTTAAACAGAGAAGAAAATGCTTTTGCCTGCAGTATGGCTGCAGTTGCAGAACATAGAACATAGAGCATAAAACATAGAACAAGAACAGGAATAGGCCCTTCAGCCCATGGTGCTGTGAAGTAATTAAGCTTAGGACACATCATTCCTTCTGCCTGCATGTACTTCATACTCTCCATTTATTCAAGTACCTATCCAGGATCTCCCCTGTGAAGCCAACTTTTGGTTAAAAGGCAGAGGATAGAGTGACCTTGGCTTTAAGTTAGTCATGGAGAGTTAATAGAGAAGTAAGATATAAAAAAAGGCCCTTCAGCCCACTTGAGTTACGCTGGTGACCATCAAACACCCATTTACACCAACGAATCTTCAGAAAGGTTTGGGTATGAACCTGTAGTTAAAAACACAAAGATCATAGATCTTTGTGATGGCTTTGTGCATGGGTGCTACTTGTCTTAGTCAATGCAACCCTGAAGGCAAAGGATGAATAATGTATTCAGGACCAAGACTTCCTCTGCTCCTCTCTTGTGGTCCTGGTGTATGTCTATGGTCTTGCTCACACATGCTGCAATTCCAGAAGAACTTCATCGCCAGATGTGGAGGCAATATGAAAACATCAATTGTCAATATTTTCCAAGATCTGCAATGGAAGCCTTGGAAATGAGGTCGAGCAGATCTCACAATGATAGTGCTGTGGAGTGAACCGCAAATGTTTCAACTGGGAGTGGGTATCCCTTTAAGTCACAGAACTTCATCTGTGAGTAAGCATTGAAAGTCATATTTTGGAATAATGTGACTGGACGTCACGTAGCAATGCAGGAAACAGTTGCTGGATGTCAACAACATCACCCACATATGCACAGATCCCTCTGGGAAAAGTCTGGTCAAATGAGCCGGAAATGTCTGTATCATGTTTCACTCTGGGAAAGAATCAGCATTCAAAAGATGGGTATTATGTGATCTCATTTCTAAGCCAGTGAGTCACAACTCCAAACATTCCCCATGTCAGGACTAAAGCAGAACTACTGACAACTATTCCCTCCATAACCAGTCCATTGTTACATGTCCCACATCCTTTTATGCTTCTGTCCAGCCTTCAAGAAATCTTCAAGCCTGTCAAACTCTTGTGGATGAGACAGAGGGGCAACAAGTCGAACTACTGGGTTTCCTCTGGGTGCTGTCTGATTCCAGAATGCTTCCCAGGGACTGGAGAATAGCAAATGTGACAACACCATTTAAGAAAGAAGGGAGAGACAAACATGGGGAGCTGCAGAGTAGTCAGTCTGATCTCAGAAGACTGAAGATGGCAATGGTACACTTAAAACTGGAGCTCAGCAGTGAATGGGGATTTATGAAAGGAAAATTATGCCTGACAAATCTGCTAATTTTTTTTAAGGTTGTAAATAAAGGAAAACAAATAAAGTTGAACAAATTGATGCTATATCTTTGAACTTTCTAAACACCTTTGATAAGATGCTCTGCTGGATATTGTGAAATAATATTTGTGCACACAGTATTCGGGGTTGGTCTTTGAACAGAAAACATAAAGGACAAGAATCTGGGACTGTTGGGGTGTTACTGGAATCAGTGCTGGTGCTCCCATTGATCACCATCTCTATCAATGATCTAGATGAAAGACTTAGTGTAGTATATACACATTTATTGCTGATAGCTAAGGTAGCAGGTTAATTGACTCCAGTGTTGGCAAGTGGCAGGAAAATCGGATAAACAGGAAAATCAGAGTAAGTTGCATGGTATGAGAGAGAGAATAGCCACTGGAAAGTAAGTAGGGGAATGAGACTGAAGGAAACATGGCAAGAGCCAGCAGAGATTTGATTAGCAAAATGACTTCCTTTTATTTACAAATAATGAGACATCTGGATGACATTGTGGGCTGTGAGAACATTGCAGAGCGGCTGCAGAGAATTACTGAGAGGCAGCATGAGTGGGCAAGGACATGTTAGGTGGGATGTACAGTAATGTGGCCATCCATAGTGGTGGTATAAAAATAAAAAGGCAGAATATTTTTTCAATAGTGAAAGGCTGAAGGAAATCAAGGGGACTTGTTACATGGATAGCTGAAAGCTGAGGTAGAGGTACAGCAAACAACTAAAAAGTGAATGGTAAGTTCAACTTTTTTTTGTTAGAGGACTTGGGTACAATAGTAGGGCTGTCTTAATCCAGTTATAAAGAGCTCTGGTGTGACTGCACATGTACAGGTCTCATCTCTTTCTCTCCAAGGAAGTATAAGGAAGGAGAGGGGGCAGGAAAGGTTCTTTTTCCGAAGATATCATAGACTGGGCTTATATACTCTGTGGCCACTTTATTGGGTACACCTGTTCATTAATACAAATATCCTATCAGCCAATCATGTAGCAGCAACTTAACACATAAAAGCATGCAGACATTGTCAAGAGGTTCAGGTGCAGTTCAGATCAAACATCAGAATGGGGAAGAAGTGACTTTCATCATGGAATGATTGTTGGTGCCAGATGAGCTGGTTTCAGTATCTCAGGATATGCTGATCTGGGATTTTTCACTTGCAATAGTCTCTAGAGTTTACAGAGAATGGTCCAATAAACAAAAAACATCCAGAGAGCAGTAGTTCTGTGGGTGAAAATGCCTTGTTAATGATAGAACATAAGACCATAAGACATAGGAGCAGAATTAGGCCATTTGGCTCATCAAGTCTGCTCCACCAATCAATCATGGCTGATCCCTTTTTCCCCTCCTCAGCCCCACTTCCCAGCCTTCTCCCCATAATTTTTGATCCCATGTTCAATCAAGAACCTATCAAGCTCTGTCTTAAATACACCCAACAACCTGGCCTCCACTGCTGCCTGTGGTAAGAAATTCCACAAATTTACCACCATCCGGCTAAAGAAATTTCTCCACATCCCTGTTTGAAATGGACACCCCTCTATCCTGAGGCTGTGCCCTCTTGTCCTAGACTCCCCCACTATGGGAAATGTCATGTCCACATCTACTCTGTCTAAGCCTTTCAACATTCGAAAGTTTGCAATGAGATCCACCCTCACCCTTCTAAATTCCAATAAGTATAGACCCAGAGATATCAAGCATTCCTTTTTTGATAACCTTTTCATTCACAGAATCAGCCTTGTGAATTTCCTCTGAATCCTCTCCAATACCAGCACAACCTTTCTTAGATGAGGAGCCCAAAATTCAAGGTGAGGCCTCACCAGTGCCTTATAAAGACTCAGCATCACATCCTTTCTCTTGTATTCTAGACCTCTTGAAATGAATGTTAATATTGCATTTGCCTTCCTCACCATCAACTCTACCTGCAAGTTAACCTTTTGGGTGTTCTGCCAAGGACGCCCAAGTTCCTTTGCATCGCAGATTTTTTGGATTTTTTTCCCCATTTAGAAAATGTCCACACATTTATTTCTACTACCAAAGTGCACGACTATGCATTTTCCAACATTGTATTTCATTTGCCACTTTCTTGTCTAGTTTCCTAATCTGTCTAAGTCCTTCTGCAGCCTACCTGTTTCCTCAACCCTACCAATCTTCATATCATCTGCAAACTTGGCAACAAAGCTATCTACTCCATCATCTAAACCATTGATATATAACATAAAAAGCAGTCCCAACACAGACACCTGCAAAACACCACTAGTCACTGGCAGCCAACCACAAAAGGATCCTTTTATTCCCACTTGCTGACTCCTACCAATCAGCCAATGTTCTAACCATGCCAGTAACTTTCCTGTAATACCATGGGCTCTTAACTTGGTAAGCAGCCTCATGTGTGGCACTTTCTCAAAGGCCTTTTGAAAGTCCAAATATACATCTACTGTATCCCCTTCAAATATCCTACTTGTAATCTCCTCAAAGAATTCCAACAGGTTGCTCAGGCAAGATTTTCCCTTAAGAATACTATGCTGACTTTGATAGCAGTCAGAGGAGAATGGCCAGACTGGTTCAAGCTGAATAGAAGGTGACAATAACTCAAATAACTATGGTTTATAACAGTGGTGTGCAGAAGAGCATCTTTGAACACAAAACACATTGAATCTTGAAGTGGATAGACTACAACAGTGGAAAGCAACACTCACAACATGCTGGAGGAACTCAGCGGGTCGGGCAGCATCCGTGGAAACGATCAGTCAACGTTTCGGGCCGGAACCCTTCATCAGGACTGAAGAGGGAAGGGGCAGAGGCCCTATAAAGAAGGCGGGGGGAGGGTGGGAAGGAGAAGGCTGGTAGGTTCCAGGTGAAAAAGCAGTAAGGGGAACGATAAAGGAGTGGGGCAGGGGAAGCAGGAAGGTGATAGTCAGGAAAGGTGAAGAAGGAATAGGGGGAAATGCAATGGGTAGTAGAAGGACCCTTCAGACCAAGGGTGTAGCTGTGGGAACTTGCATGGGCCCCAGCTATGCCTGCCTCTTCATTGGTTATGTGGAACAGTCCGCGCTCCAAACCTATTCTGGTACTGCTTCCCAACTTTTCCTTCGCTACATTGACGACTACATTGGTACTGCTTCCTGCACCCATGCTGAGCTCATCAATTTCGTCGACTTTACTTCAAACTTCCACCCAGCCCTCAAATTCACTTAGTCTATCTTGGACACTTCTCTCCCCTTTCTCGATCTCTCGATCTCCATCTCTGGAGACAGGCTGTCCACTGACATCTTCTACAAGCCCACTGACTCTCATAACTACCTCGGCTATACCTCTTCCCACCCTGCCACATGCAAAAATGCCATTCTCCGAGGATGAGGCTTTCCATTCCAGGATACCTCAAATGTCCTCTTTCTTTAAGGATCGTGGTTTCCCTTCTGCTGTCATCAATGATGCCCTCACCCACATCTCCTCCATTCCCCGCACTTCGGCCCTCACCCCATCCGCCACCACAACAGGGACAGAGTTCCCCCTATCCTCACCTACTACCCCACCAGCCTCCGGATCCAGCACACTATCCTCCGCAACTTCCGCCACCTTCAACAGGACCCCACCACTAAGCACATCTTTCCCTCTCCACCCCTCTCCGCTCTCCGCAGGGATTGGTCCTTCCACAACTCCCTGATACACACGTCCCTCCCCACGGATCTCCCACCCGGCACTTATCCCTGTAAGCGTAAGTGCTACACCTGTCCCTACACCTCCTCTCTTGCCACCATTCAGGGCCCCAAACAGTCCTTCCAGGTGAGGCAACACTTCACTTGTGAGTCTGTTGGGGTCACCTGTTGCATCCGGTGCTCCCGGTGTGGCCTCCTCTACATCAGTGAAACCCAACGTAGATTGGGGGACCGCTTCGTCGAGCACCTCCGCTCTGTCCGCCACAACAGACAGGATCTCCCGGTTGCCACCCACTTCAACTCTGCTTCCCATTCCCATTCGGATATATCCATACATGGCCTCCTCTACTGCCACAATGAGGCTAAACTCAGGTTGGAGGAGCAACACCTCATATACCATCTAGGTAGTCTCCAGCCCCTTGGTCTGAACATAGAATTCTCCAACTTCCGGTAATTCCCTCCCCCTCCCTATTTCACTCTGCCCCCTCCCTCAGCTGCCTATCACTTTCCTCATGGTTCTGCCTCCTTCTACTACCCATTGTGCTTTCCCCTATTCTTTCTTCACCTTTCCTGCCTATCCCCTCCCTGCTTCCCCTCCCCCACCCCTTTATCTTTCCCCTTACTGGTTTTTCACCTGGAACCTACCAGCCTTCTCCTTCCCACCCTCCCCCCACCTTCTTTGTAGGGCCTCTGCCCCCTCCCTCTGCAGTCCTGATGAAGGGTTCCGGCCCGAAACGTTGACTGATCTTTTCCACGGATGCTGCCCGACCTGCTGAGTTCCTCAAGCGTGTTGTGAGTGTTGCTTTGACCCCAGCATCTGCAGAGTATTTTATGTTTACAACAGTGGAAAATCACGAGCATACATTCAGTGACCACTTTATTAGGAACCTCTGGTATTCTTGAGTTTTGGAAAATGAGAAGTGACTTCAATGAAATGTATAATTTGTGTGATTTGACGAGGTAGATGTTTCCTTGACAAGTATGAAGTTTCTCTTGTCTAGGGTGCTAAGAACAAGGGATCAAAGTCTTCCAATTAAGGATAGGCTATTCAGGACAGAGATGAGAAAGAATGCCTTTACCAAGTTCAGTAAAATTTTGAAATTCTCTATCAAAGAGGTCTGCAGAACCTCAGTCACTAACTATCTTCAAGAGATTTTTAGATATTAGAAGATATGTGTTAGTGCAGGAAAGTGGCACAGAGATAAATGATCAATGGTCTAAATGCCTGCTTCTGCTTTTTATGTGCCAATGTGAAAATAAGCCATTGCTTAGTTTGTAGTACAAGTAAATAACAAGGAAGACTTGTGCTGCAAAAGCACCCACCAAAAACCATCTCTAACAAGGATGAACGTAACCACCTACCTTTGAAATTCAATAGCATGGCCATCACTTAGTCAAACACCATCAATTATCCTGGGTGCAATCCCATAAGCCAAAATGCTTACTGGATCAACCAGCTAGACAATGGCTAAAAGAAAATTTATCAAAGGGCTGGGTGTCCTCTGGCAAGTGATTCAGTTTCTAACAACCCAGCACTTTTCCACTCTGCAAAGCCCACGCCAAGAATGTGATGAAATACCTTCCACTGCACTGGGAGAGTGCAGGACCATCAACTCTCAGAAAGCTCAGTACCATCCACGATAAAGCAGACTATCTGTTCCGCACCTCTTCCACCACCTTAAATATTCACTGCCCACAACCACTGGTGCATAGCATCTGCAGTGTGCACCATCCACATAATCACTCCTTTTGCTTGCTTCTGATACTCGGACAGCCTCTCCCAAACTTCCAACTTCTAGTGCAGAGCAGCAGGTGCAGGGGAACACTGAAAACAGCAGGTCCTCTAAAGTCGCACAGAGTCCAGACACAAAAATGTATTGTTGGTCCTTTGCTGTGGGTCCATCCAAGTCCTGGAACTCCTTCCCCAAAAGCACTGAGGGAGAGCCTTTATACGAAGGTCTAATTAGAAATGAAGTTAGCAGATCCAGATTCCACACTATGAATATTCTAGGTTTTGCTGTGGGCTGGCAAACTGCCAGATGTACTGTTTTTCAGGTGAGATGTTCATTTGATGCCACAACTGAGCTCTTGCATATATTTGGAAGGTCCCATGGGACCACCGAGATGACTAGAGGTTTCTCCTTGCTGGCACACCCAGATAGTCTCCCTCTTCAGTACATCCCATCATTCATTGTGTTGTTGCTCAGTTCAAAGCAGCAGTTATTTCATTCAAAATACCTTTGCCTAATGATACTATTTCACTTTAACTTGTTAAAGTATTCTGTGCAAAGGACCTTTCCTTCTGTCCACACTCTGGACTCATTATGAAGAACAATGAGATCCAGATTGTTTGTTATTTTTCTGCAAAGACTTGGATTAAATGTGAAATAACTATGCCCTGATTTAGATTAGATGAGACGGGATGAAATACCAAAACAACGTCTGTCAAGCCAGAGGAGGGCTCCATTGGCAGCACACAGTCATCAGTCATATTTGGCAAGCAGGTTCTAGCTTATTGAAACAGACCTGCTGTGTGAACCAATGGAACTGTATTCTCCAGTGGAAGAACCGTGATTAGAAGAGTGTAATCAAATAAGCATGAAGTATTTCTTTGGCTGTTAGTGTGAAGTCTGAGCACAAAAACCAACAGTTCAACTGAAGTAATGCAAATAAATAAATTGCTGGAGGAACTCAACAGAATTTTGCATCACAGTCCTCATAATGTCTTAAACCAAAGTGTTGACAATTCCTTTCTCCATTACAGATGTTGCTCAACCCACTGAGGTTCTCCGACTGTTTATTTTTGCTTCAAGTTCTAGCATCTGCCGTCGCTCATGTCTCCAACATTAAACACAAATATATTGTGTGAAAGCCAAAATTATAGGGGCTGGGTGCTGACGTTAATGAAACGTGCTCACAGTAGCCTCTGTGGTGGGTGTCCCTATTGCTTTTGTTCGAAGGTGGGGGGGGGTAGTTCTTGGCACCAGAAACACTGTTCTTATCGAACCTCCAGTATCAGCAATTGTTTATTTTTAGATTGCTGATGTTTACTAACTTCTTGAGCACATGAATATACAATCAGAAAACAAAGCACAACAGGTAAAGAAAAGTCAAAAAGCCACTGCTGCTGGAAATCTGAAATAAGGACAGAAAATGTTGGAAATACTCAGAAGATCAGGCAAAATCCACGGCGAGGGAAAGAGTTTGTAGCTTAATTGTCCACTTTAAATACCCATGAGGTGGCAAGTGATAGGAATGTCTGGAGAATAAAAATTGATTTATTGTGGGATTAGTGTTTAGATGTGATTGTTGGTTAGCATGATCTCAGCTGTTATGAATCTCTAATCCTATTTACTTTCAAGTTATCGAAGAGGACTTGCGACCCGAAATGCTAACTCTATTTCTCTCTCCACAGAAGCTGCCTGACATGCTGAGTATTTACACAATTTTATTTCATTTAGAGGTCCAGCTCGGTTACAGGCCTTTCGGTGCCAGTTCCACCCATGTGACCAATTAACCTATTAACCCATAATCCTTTGCAAAGTGAGAGGAAACTGAAGCACCCAGAGGAAACCCACAGGGTCATAAAGAGAATGTACAAACTTTTTACAGACAATGGCAAGCACAATTTTTGGTTAATATTTATGGCAGGCTCTCGCACTGACTCTATGCAAGGTTGCTTTTGCAAGTTACTTGCACCTAGTCTGGAGAGGATATGGTACAGTGTAAGACCATGAGACCATAAGCCATAGGAGCAGGATTAGACCATCTGTCCCATTGAGTCTGCTCTGCCATTCAATCATGGCTGATCCTTTTTTTTCTCCTCCTCAAGCCCAGTTCCCAGCCTTCTCCCCGTAACCTTTGATGCCATGTCCAGTCAGGAACCTATCAACCTCTGCCTTAAATACACGCAATGACCTGGCCTCCACAACTGTCTGTGGCAACAAATTCCACAAATTCACCACCCTTTAGCTAAACAAATTTCTCCACATCTCTGTTTTGAAAGGGTACCCCTCTATCCTGAGGCTGTGCCCTCTTGTCCTTGATTCTCCCACTATGGGAAACATCCTTTCCACATCTACACTTTCTAGGCCTCTCAACATTCGAAAGGTTTCAATGAGATCCCCCATCATCCTTCTGAATTCCAGCGAGTACAGACCCAGAGCCATCAAACGTTCCTCGTATGATAACCCTTTCATTCCTGGAGACATCCTTGTGAACTTCCTCTGGACCCTCTCCAATGCCAGCACATCTTTTCTAAGATGAGGGGCCCAAAACTATTCACAATATTCAAGGTGAGGCCTCACCAGTGCCTTATAGAGCCAAAGCATCACTGAGTGGGCCACTCGCTGCAACCTGGATTTGGAGATGGAGGAGGCGACAGGAAGAGTTTTAAAATGTTCTTTAAGCCTACCCATGTTCAATGTTTTGCTTGTTGTAAGATACGGTATTAGATTTATCTAGGTTACACTACTGTGAAGCATCATTGGATGTTTTCACTACTGGAAAGACCATTGTGTTTCCCAGTGAGTACCAGCAAACTGAGTAACTGAGTCAGGATGAATCCAGGCATCCACCTATCCGTCCCCATCTCTTACTGTGCTCACAGGTCTTGGCCGGGGCTGAGAACAGGAAATCGGATGAGGCTGCAAGGGCAGCTCATTGTTATTCCACCCCCCACCTCCCCGAAATACATAAACCAACACCATCACCTGCAGCTTAGCAGACTTCCAACACTCTGTTCAGGCTCTCGCTCAAAGAACGGAAGATCCGGAGCAGCTGTGGAACTGCACCCCTGCCTGGAGTGAGTGAGGGATCAGGAGGACTGGAGACCTACGTAACTACTCCTGAGGGGAGAGCAGTGTTCAGTGGACCTGTTCACTTACCAGGTCAATGCCTTTCAAGATGGAAGAAAGGAAAAGAAGATAAGAGGAACCATTTGGATAATAAAGGCAAAAATCAAAGTTAAACATCTGTAGTTTAATTGCACCTCATTGCATTACAGAAGCCTTTGTACTAAGTGATTACAGGAATCCATTACTTTTTTTTTAAAAGTGTGTGAAAAGTAGTTCATGTACATAGGTAGGCATGCAAACTTAGCCGGTTATTCCACAGGTTTATGTTCACAGGGAAATGTTATGACTTTGGGAAGACAGTAATGACATCATAACCCTCAGGAGGCGTGGATCGCTCCCTGGCGTGCTGCTCACAGTAGATGGCATCCCCCACAAAGAAGTGTCCCTTCTGCTTCAGGTTTGTTCCGCAGTCTGAGCAGACATAGCATTCTGGATGGCGGAACTGGTCGCGCACTTTCACAATCATTCCCCTGCAACAGTTCCAAACAGATACCACGGTCAGGCAGTCCTTACTATTTCCTAAACAGATAGTACAAACCAGCCAGTAATGTGCTGCCTCAGTTTCGTCAAAGCTCATTGACCTGAAATGTCAGCCAGGGAGAGACATGTGTGTGGGAGCTTTCCACTCCCAGTGGCCAATTGTGCTGGGTGCACGTGCCCCAGATAAGGGAAAGGGATCAGCAAGATTCCTGAATGGAATTTGATTGTAGAAAGGATATTCAATGACAATGGGCATCACAGCACAGGAAAATCCAAACCTCACAGTATTTGCATGGGTGTGCTCTAAAGCCCGTCAGGATAGGTTAATGGGCAAGGCCCAGGACCCCAGAAGGATTTCCCTTTGCACCCTAACTGAGATCACCGATCCAAATTCTGGCACTTCTAGTCCGAATGACTCAGGGGAACATTGCCACAAAAAGCACGCCAGCAAGGATGCACGGCATTTTGCAACAGCACCTTCACGGACTGAACAATGACACAATGAAAAGACCTGGCAGAACCTGCCCAATTAACGAGCAAAGGATTTGCTGCCAAAGGGCTATTCCATGTTTCTCTCCCCATCTGATAAAAGATATAAAACCTGGTATAAAATGACAGCCGGGGCTCAGTCCCCAGATCAGGCTCTGACCCAGGTACCTGCACAAGGTGCTCAGTGAAGTTCTGAGGAAGTACTACAGAGGCCGAGTTATTACACAGAAATGGGCATAAATGCTCCCGTTCAATGATAGCAAGGCTCTGCTCCCCGTACTCTGCAAAGATTTATTCATGGACCACAACACCAGTGCCAAGCATCCCGACCATTGTTCTGATCATTAGAGAACCATAATGTTTCCCCATCTCCCTCCAGCCCTTCACCATCCCTCACCACATCCACTCCTCCTCTCCTGGCAAGATCTTGCACGGGGCACAGATACAGGATGTCTACTGTAAGCTCTTCCCACCACTGCCTAGCAGCTCTTACATCTGGGTCATCCCTCTAATGGACATTGCCTTCCCCCAGCTGCTCCCAAGCCTCCTTAAATCCTGCCCCCCAATCTCCTCCTTTCTCCCTGGTGCCTCCTCCTTCCTACCTTTGGGCATCTCCTCAATCAGCTGGGCCCCTGCAACTACCAGTCCCTTCCTATTGGTTCCACCTCAGGCCAGCCCCACTTCCCCACCAGGCCAGACTGTGCAATGTGGTTAGACGACGGGTACCATACTCACACTATCCCGGTGTCACAGATCTCACACACAGGCAGCTTCTGTGCACTTCCCACCGTCGAGCCAACCTTGGTCGCAGGAGCCTTTACTTTTCGGAACCCAGACGGTTTCTCAGTCTGTCCTGAAAAAGTCAGACAAGGCCAGGGTTAAAATAAACAGAATTATTTTATCTTCATGCATTCACCCTAGGTTGCCAACCTCTGACCTACCGTACATATGAATAAGTGTTTGGGAAATTGGAGGGATGGATGGGGGTGGGCTTGCTGGCTGCTGCAGATTTGCAGGTAACTTCTGCTGGGGTGGGAATGGGGCATTTCTGTAAACTTTCTCTTACCTCCCCCTCGCTGCATAAACCACAAAAATCAGGAGCTGGGTTAAACTGGGCAGAGATGGCAGTGCTGAGCAGACTCACTCACCTACTCATTGAGTTAGCCACTGTTCTTGTGCCTACTTGCCCTCCACTGCTGGCTCCGTGATGCTCTCCCACATACTGTTGTTCACTTCCAACTTACAAACGGTCCAGGTTATGGGCAGTGCTCAGGAGTAGAACCCCGTCATAACCTGCGAGTACCAACAATATTTTTAACAGTAACATGGGAGACCATATTAAGAATAGATTGGGAACAACAACTCCTCCTCACCGACACACCTCAAGGATGCATGGTAAACTCATTGCTCTAGTCCTTCCACACACGACTGTATGGCTAGGCAAAGACTGAACACCATCTATAAACTGGCCAATGTCACTACTATCTTTGACACAGATGATGACGAGGAGGAGGACAGGAGTGAAATAGATCGGCTAGTTGAGTGGTGTCGCAACAACAAACCTGCACTCAACATCAGCAAGATCAAAGAACTGATTAATACTTCAAGAACGGGAAGCTGGGAGAACACACACGAATCCTCATTGATGGGTCAGCAGTGGAAAGGGTGAACAGTTTCAAGTTCCTGGGCATCAACATCTCAGATGATCGATCCTGGGCTCAATCATGACAAGAGGCATGCCAACGGTTATACTTCACTAGGAGTTGAGGAGATTTCATATGTCACCAAAGACTCCAGCAAGTTTCTCCAAGTGTACTGTGGGGAGAATTCTAACTGGTCGTATCACCGCTCGGTACGGACGGTGCCAATGCCCAGGGTCATACGAGGTTTCAGGGGGTTCTAGACACAGCCAACTCCATCACAAGCACAAATCTCCCCACCATTGAGGACATCTTCAAAAGGAAGTGCCTTAAGGGTGACATTCATGACTGAGGATGTCACCACCTGGGACATACCCTCTTCTTATAACTACCATCAGGAAAGAGGTACCGGAGCCTGAAGACACACACACAACATCTTAGAAGCAGTTTCTTTCTACTGTCAAATTTCTAAATGGTCCATGGACTCATGAACACTACCTCACTATTCCTCTTTTGCAATCCTTCATTTTTTATTAAGTTGTTTGCTATGTCTGAACTGTATTACTGCCGCAGTCATCAACCACAATGAAAAGACCTGTGAACATCATCACTTGATCCAAGCCAAGGTACCTCTTGTACCGAATACAGTGGTGATTGTGTATGTTTGCACTCCTCTGCTGTTGTAGCCCATCCACTTCAAGGTTCGCTGTGCTGTGCATTCATAGATGCACTTCTGCACACCAGTGTTGTAACGTGTGGATATTTGAGTTACTGTCACCTTCCTGCCAACTTGAACCAGTCTGGCCCTTCTCCTCTGACTCCGATCATTAATAAGGTGTTTCAGCTCACAGAACTGCTCACTGGATGTTTTTGGTCTTTTCACACCATATTCTGTAAGTGCTAGAAACTGCTGTGTGTGAAAATCCCAGGAGATCAGCAGTTTCTGAGATATTCAAATCACCCCACCTAGCACCAACATTCATTCCACAGTCAAAGTCACTTAGATCACATTTCATCCCCATTCTGAAGTTTGGTCTTAACAACAACTGATCCTCTTGACCATGTCTGCATGCTTTTATGCACTAAGTTGTTGCAGCGTGATTGGCTGATTAGATATTTGCATTAATGAGCAGGTGTACAGGTGTACCTAATAAGGTGGGCACTAAGTGTTCATGTCACTTCACCATATCGCAGCCCTTCCACCACATTTAATTGGAAATGTAATCATATATGTTCTGGAACTCCTAAACCAATTGTACTGTGGGGACTGCAGGGACTGCAGGGATGAGGGCAATCTCCAAGACTGCAGTTGGCACAACGGTGTGGGATGGGTGGGGAGTGTGATCTGGGAGGATGCAGAAGATCCGAGATGACTTGGACAAAATGGGAAATGCATGGCAGGTGCAGTTCATTGTGGTTATCTACTTTGACTGTAGTTCCTATTATGGAGAGAAGTGCTTGGGAAGGTGAAATGCCTGAAGGCAGATAAGTCACCTGGACCAGATGGATTACAACCTATTGTTCTGAAAGAGCTGAAGAGATTGAGGAGTGTTCCAGAGGACTGGAAATGTGCAGATATCACTCCACCCATTCAGAAGGGAGGAAGGCAAAAGAAAGGAAATCATTGACCAGTGGGAATAAAGCCTCTTTATTCCCACTCTTTGCCTCTGCCAGTCAGCTAATCTTCTGTCCATGCTATTATGTGGCTCATGCGGAATCTTGTCAAAAGTCTTCTGAAAATACAAATAAACAACATCTATTGAATTTCCTTTGTCTAACCTGCCTGTTTCTATATAGATGCTATTACTAAGGAGAAGGTGCTTTGCAAGCTGAAAGATCTGAAGGTAGATAAATCACCTGGACTAAATGAACTATACCCCAGGGCTCTGAAAGAGACCGTTGAAGAGATTGCGGAGACATTAGTAAATAATTTTCAAGAATTCCTTCAGAACAAAAATGAGGGTGAATTTCTTTAGCCAGAGGTTGGTGAATCTGTGGGATTCATTACACCGTACAGCTGTGGATGCCAAGTCATTGGGGTATATTGTCCTGCATGCAGTGTAACAGCTAATGTAATGCTGTACAGCACCAGCGATTGTGGTTCAAAACTCTCCACTGTCTGTAAGGAGTTTGAACATTCGTCCTCTCCCCCCCCCCCCACCCATGTCTGTGTGGGTTTCCTCTGGGTGCTCCAGTTTCCTCCCACATTCCAAAGAAACATGGATTAGTTGTGGGAATGCTATGCTGGCGCTGGAAGAATGGCTACACTTGTGGGTTGCCGTCAGCATACATTCAGACTCCACTGGTGGTTGATGAAAACGAAACACTTTACTGTACGTTTCCATTAACATCCATCACCCAGTAACTCAATCATCACAGCCTTCCAAGGAAGAGAATTCCAAATATTCAACACCCTGTGGCAGAGGTAATTTTCCCTCCTCTGCCTAGACCGGCCAACCTTTATTTTGAAGTAGCAATTCTCGGCTCCAGACACTTCCACCAGGGGAAAGGATTAGCCTGATTCAGAATATTATATATTTCAATGAGTGCATTCTTAGCTCTAAACTCCAGAAAATACAATAGCAGGGGTAGGAAGGCCTGGGGATTGATGGTGGGGCCTCATGATCCTACCATTGGCCTCGCTTTCCAGGATCTCCTGTAGTGCACGGAACGAGGCTGACTGTCGAGGCGGCTCCTCTGTTTCCTGGTTTTCCTGTAGCATTTTGTAAACTTCAGACTCTGTGTCCACCACGGGCTTACATGGCAGTTTCATTGGTTCCAAACTGGAATGGAGAACATACACATAAGAGAAACACAGAACGTCAAGTCACCCAGTTGATATTACGGACAACGTGTTGAAGGTCTTTCGTCAGGTCCCAATGCCAAAATCATGCAACATAAAGCCATCAGTGAAAGGTGATTGCAAACAAGCACTTAAATTGTCCAACTTTCATCAACCTTCCAATAAGTTCCCAAGCGAATGATTGGATTTTCTTCCTCTAATCACATGTGGAGATCACACTGGAACTAAGTGACTGGGACTAGCATTACAAAAATATTTGTAGTTGATAAATATGAACAGTGAATGGGTGCTTTATTCTATGCCTAACTCATTCTGCCACTGGGAGTGTGTGATGGGACAATGCCTTACTCAGTGGTGTATGAGCCAGCACCCACATAGTTAAACACCCACAGCTCTCTGAGGTACAAAAATTCCAAGAATTCAAAGCCCTCTTCAAATAAATTCCTCTCATCATCTCTCTCTTAAAGGGGCAGACAAGACAAAAAGAAACAACAACTCTGAAGTTTAGAATGAGAGGTGCCCTCATTTCTGAGGGATCTCCACAGGATAACTGTTATGAGGATGCTTTTCTTAGAGGAGGTAGTCTAGAACTTGACTTTTCTGGAATTTTTCCTCCAGTTCTAGACCAAATCCTCATATACTCATAAAAGGCACCAAGCTTTGCCCCTGTGCTTCTACTGTAGTCACAAGAAACACCTGTACAGATGTAATAAGATTTTCCAACTGTACACTAACTCTCCTTCCAATAGAAACCAATATTCCACTTCATTTTGTCACACAAATTTACCAAACTTCCAGAACACCAACACTGAACAGTTTAGCATCAATTAAACAATATTCTGCTTTTTCCATTCTTGCAGGACACATAACCCAGTCTTGATCCACATTATGCTCCATATGACACCTTTTTGACCGCTCACTTACCCCATTAACATCCCTACGCAAACAGTGTGCCCTCCACGAGTTACTTCCTTTTTCACCAAAATTTATATTATCAATGAATTTGGAAACATTACACTGGATCCCCCTTATCTAGATTGTAACTAGTAGACCCTACTGTTCTAACCCCTCATGTCCATCTCTAGTTGCATGTCGTCATCATGATAATTACCTGCTTCACACACATTTGCCCTTGGTTATAGATACCAAGGAGGTCATTGACACCACCCTTCCCCCACAAGTTACAGTATTTCTGCATGCTTATGGAATGGCCAAAGTGAACCAAGCTTACGAGCTTATTCAGTGGGATGTAACAAGATGGAAACTTTCCAGCCAATCTTCCTTCTTACCATTCCTTGTATACCCACTGGCTGGGAATTCATTGCCTTTCTTTTGGGATGAGCAGTCAAATGCCCTGACTGTCCAGAGCCCCGATGAATATCAACACCCATCTGCTGCTGCAGCTTTACTGGAGATTGTGCCTTTCTGGGTTTCAGAGTTCCTTGAATTGCACATCCCTCGTGCTGCAGGATGTTCACTGCACACAGAACAGTACACAGAGCCAAAAGCCCCTTTGGCCCATGATGTGCCAAACTAATCAAACTAGTAATGAATACCTAATTAAACTGATCCTTCTTCCTACATTTTGTTCATATCCTTTCATTTTCTTAACATTTATGTGCCCATCTGAGAGCCTCTTAAACACTGTTATCATATTCACCTCTACTAACACCTGACAGTACAATCCAGCAACCCACCATTCCACTTTGAACTTACCCCTTCTCACTTTAAATATCTCTATTATTAGACACTTCAACCCTGGGTAAAATAACATGAACTGTCTATAGCCATGCCTCTCATAACCTTATAAACTTTTAGATTTTCCCTCAGCTTCTGCCGTTGTGGAGAAAAATAGAGAAAAAAGTTTGTCTTTGCACATGCTCGCTAATCCAGGCAGCATCCTCTCTTTTGCGCCCTCTCTAAAGTCTGTGCATCCTTCCTATAATGGAGTGACCAGAACGAAATGCACTACTCCAGACATGGCTTAACCGACGTTTAATAAAACTGAACATAACTTCCCAAGTGCTGAACTCAATGTTTCCTCCACTAAGAAAAGTGAGCCTGTCATATACTGTATCTTCTTTACCTCCATATCAGACCTGAGCAGCTACTCAGGGAGCTATGGAATTGGAATCTAAGATCTCTCTGCACATCAATGCTGTTAAGAGTCTTGCCATTAGCAGTTTACTGTACCCTTTCAGTCACCCAAAGTGCAAAACCTCAAATTTAAAACACAGAACACCACAGAACTGTATAGGCCCTTTGGCCCACAATGCTGCGCAAAGCTCATAACTAAGATCAATCTAACCCTTCCCTCCTACATAGCCCTCTATTTCTATTAACCATGTACCTATCGAAGAGATTCTTAAACGTATCTGCTTCTACCACCACCACTGACCACTGTTTCATGCAGCCACCACCCTCTGCATAAAAACTTACCTCTGAAATCCTCGCCATGATTTACTCCGATCATCTTAAAATTATTCTCCCTGGTATTAGTCATTTCCACCCTGGGAAAAAGTCATTGGGTGTCCACGTGCCATCTCTGCCTCTACTACTACCCCTAGCAGTATGTTCCACATACTCCACTTTCTGTGTAAAAAAAAACTTACATCTGACATTCCCTGTACACTTTCCTCCAAGCTCCTTAAAATTATACTACCTCGCATCAGCCATTTCTGCCCTGGGAAAAAGTTTCTATCAACTTGATCTATGCCTCTTATCTTGTAAAGCTCTATCAAGTCACTTCTCATCCTCCTTCACTCAAAAGAGAAAAGTACTATCGTGGTCAACCTATCCTGGTAGAACAGGACAGCACAAGATCAGGCCCTTGGGCCCACAATGTTGCACCAAACCAATTAAATCACTAATCAAATTGCTATCGAAACTAATCTCTTCTGCTGACACAATGTCCACATCCTTCCATTTCCCTCACATTCATGTGTCTATCTAAATGTCTTTTGAAAGTCTCTGATGTTTTTCCCTCCACCACCATCTCAGGCACCCACCACTCTCTGTGTAAAAAAACTTGTCCCTCACATCTCCTTTGAAATTACCCCTTTTACCTTAAATGCATGCCCTCTGGTATTACACATTTCCACCCTTGAAAAAAGATATTGTCTGTCTCCTCTATCTATGCCTCTCATAATCTTATCACAAAAGATATATCACCATAAAACATACTCTCTAATCCAAGGCAGTCTCCTGGTAAATTTCCTCTACATTATCTCTAAATCTTCCACATCCTTTCAATAATGAGGGAAACAGAACTGAAAACAATATTTCAAGTGTGCTCTAACCAGAGTTTTATAGAGCTGTAACATTACTTCACAGCTCCTGAATTTAATCTCCCAACTAATGAAGGCCAACACACTATACACCTTCGTAACAACACTATCAACTTATGTAGCAACTTCGAGGGATCTATGGATATTGACCCCAAGATCTCTCTGTTTCTCCCACTGTTAAGAATCCTGCCATTAACCCTGTGTCCTGCCTTCAAATTCAAACTTCCAAGATGAAACAATTCACACTTTTCCAGGCTGAACTCTATCTGCCACTTCTCAGCTCAACTCAGCTCTGCATCCTGTCAATGTTCTCTGGGACCTTGCTGATAAAGGCAACATGAAGATCTTGGTCAAGGCCCCAGCATTCTCATCACTTGCCTCTCTCACTAACCTGGGGTATTTCCCAAATTTATGCTGGGAAAAAGAGCTCTGTGTATTCAGCAGTCTAGCCCAAGTTGTTAATTACTCCATCCCCACCTCACTGCACCCCAAAGGGTCAGGTATGTCAGAAATCTTTGCAGACTAAGCTCTCCCCGTGCTACCAGTAAGCGAGCTCCTCTACAGCCGCCTAGCTTTGTGCTTTAACATAATTTACCCGCTATGCGCAGTGTTCAGTAAAACAGCAACTTTTCTTAAAACCAGTGAGCGCTAACCTGCTGCAGTCAGCTGAAGTTCAGCCTTGGTTGCTGAAGTTGATTGTGTGAGCAGGCAGAGAGAGAGAGGTTCAGACAAAAGATTTGCAAACAATCTTAAGCAGCATTTTCAAGCCTTGGTGCTTTGGGATGACTTGAAGATGTGTAAATTACAAGACTTTCAGTACATAGATCAGTGTTTTATTATTGAAAGCAATAGCCAGTTCACAATACCTAATGTTCCAATACATTGGAGTTCATAGATGACATTTGACAATAAGCACATATTTAAGATAATTGCCAAAGGAATAGAGGGATCATTAAAGTTTTAATACAGAGTCCCTATGATTGGGATCCATTGGGAGAAAAGTTGGTGGCAGCTAAAATGAACATTCACTAGAAGGGAAGTGCGTGTGGGACTAATGAAAAATATTGGGAGCTAGGGTCAGGTTTTTAAAAAGGCTGACTCAAACATAGAGGGTGAACAGCCATCTGTCTATGCAGCCCAATCTGACAGTTCTTTGGAAGAATCATGGCCAAGATAAAGAACAGACGGAAAAAAAATTCTGCAGGAGGCAGAGTTAGATTTCTCCGAGGGAAAGTTATCAATCTGAAATATTAATTCTGTTTCTTCCTCCACAGCCTGACCTGCCGAGTACTTCCAATATTTTCTGTTTTGTTCCAGATTGCCTCCATTTGCATTATGCTTTTTCAGATGGATGCCATCCTGCTACAAGACTTCTTATCCAGCTATAGAATTGGGCTGAAATGTCTCTTTTACCTGCAGTTGTGAGGATCTACATGGTTCAAACTCTGCCTCTAAAAGGGCTGGTCATTCTAAATGATTGTTTTTTTAAAAAAACATCTTTCTCAAAATTTGGGGCAATGTCAATGTAGTTCAATGCAATCTGAGTACAGTAACCAGCAGATATCGGCTGGCTGCAGGAAGCAGCTGAAATGCACAAATGAGAGGATTGTAAGAAGTTAGTTAAACACCTGAGCAACAAAGGAGCAATAAGATGACAAAGAGTGATGAGGGGGCCCAAGAAGACTGGCAAGGGCCAAATGCCAAATGCCACTAAAATGCATTGGAACTCTATTAAACAGAAACTTGTTGTTGTGATGTAATCGATAATTCCGGGTGCAAAGTGGCATAGTTTAGCATACCTCACAGCACCAAAGATCCAGGTTCAATCTTGACCTTGGGTGACAGCTGTGGGAAACATGTATATATTTTGTGGCCAAGGATTCCCTTGGCTGATCTGATTTCTCTCCAGATTCCAAGATGTGAAAGCTCGAAGAGTAACTGGCCGCTGCAAATCATCCTAGTTTATAGTTGAGACTCACAAATCTGTTTATTTTTCTTCAAGTAGGTATGCAAGGTGGTAGATAGTATATGTATGAAGCATACGGTATTGATAATGTACTGCATGGTCAGCTAGTCCTGAAGATTAAGGCAAAAGCGATCTGCAGTATATGGGTGAAATGGATCCACAACTGGTTTAGTATTAGAGGCAGAGGGCAGTGTTGATGGGTGTTTTTTTCTGACAGGAAATCTGTAGAGTGGTGTACTGAAGGAATTGGTGGCACATGGCCTGGTTCCTCTCTCTCTCTCTGTCTGACTCAATGAGGTTAGGAGCGTTGCATTTTCTTCCATCCAGGTTCAACCTTCTTTCACTGCCCCTCACTCCCCTTCTCCTAGAGTTGATGGCACATCTTCGATCAAAGAATATGTTGTGCAGGAGAAAAAGCCCAACAGTGGGTACCCCAGTAATTGCCTTCAGCAACAGCAGTCAGTGGTAGGGGACCCAGCTTAACTCCATTTGTCCCCCTCTTCCTTTGCCTTGACCTGAAATGGTTTGGACCTCCAATCCAAGAATATGACATTTCTAAATAGAGTGCACAACCAGCCATTTCTCTGCCATCAATAGAGGTTTTCGAAAAAGTTCTATGTCCAATAAGATCCTAGGGACAGTAGACATGCTGCTTTGTAGAGCCTATTGTTACCGGAAGCTATGTTTTTACCCAGTGCCAAGACCTGATGCTCAGACAACATCACCAGCGCTTCCCTTCAGCATGTTTGCTCCTCATATCTTTTTATTGCCCACTGATAAAATAAATACACTCACACACAGATCAGTGGTAGCCTGAAGGGTCTGATGATGTTAGCATTGTCTAAAGGGAAGTTGAGATATCGATGGGACTGTCCCACACAAGATATTAAAATGAGCTTGCTGGATGTTGAACCTGTACTTTGCTGGTCGGTGACACATCGGAGTAATCTGATCTCAGTGAGCTTGGCTTGACATTCTGATTAAAAAAAAATCTATCCCCATTTTCCAGTCTGTACTCCATTTTCAGTTTTAATTTCCTTAGTGCTGTGATCTCCAGAAACACTGGGAATGTCGACAGGGAGATTTCAGTCACTAACTGTGTTGGAAAAGAGTTGTGGATTGGTTCCAGAGGAGAGTAAGAGAAAATGGATTTACATAGGATTTGAATAAATGTGTGTTGCTAGTTGGTTCACAGTCAGGAGATTGAAGAACTTCATTGTATACCAAGGGTTCCCAACCATTTTTATGCCATGGATCAATACCTTTTAGCAAGGGGTCTGTGGATCCCAGGTTGGGAACCCCTCTCTACTGTGGAAGTGAGAGGGGGTGAATAGTATTGAATGAAAGGAAAATGGGCAAAAATTGGAGAGGAAAAGAAATGGAATGATAAACCAGCAGGGTTTCTGAACAGAGGCGGGAGAGGGGACACGTGAAGCACAAAACCCAACAGGCCGTGGTATTTTATTATCCTAGGTGAGGGTGATGGGGAAGGGATGGAGTGATAGGTCGGGGACTTTATAAAAATATTGACATAAAGCTGCCAGTCAAGCCTTCAACGGCAAATAGAAGCAGCCGAGTCCAAGCAGCCCAGACCAAAATGTGTGCAGGAAATCAGCCCAAAGTGACGTGCAAGTGTGCAGCAAAACCAGAACCCCGCACCCATGAAACACACAGCACAGTAAAAAAGGGCTTGTTACCTGCCAGCAGTGGGGCTTAGGGTTGAGATCTGTCCCTGCAAACTGTCCATAATGTTTTGCTGAGAATAAAGTTGCAGAGGAGAATTAAACTGAGTGTGAACCACTCGAAGCCCTGGCACTTCCACTTCCACCGGACCTGCTGGACAGTACTGGGCAGCTTCCTTCAGCTCCTCGGGTCCGACCCGGAGTTGGCTCGGGATGGAGGAGGTGCTGTGCCTCCTGCGGAAAGCTGATGGCGAGCAAGAGGAAGATGGAGCATATACAGAGGCAAGGGGAGCTCGAAAGAACCCAGTAGGAGAAAGTGGGCTAGAGCGCAGGATTAATTTTAAGAATTATGAAAGAGAGGAGAGGAATGATTTTAGAAAAGCAAGCAATGGCATGATGATGGGGAAAGAAAGACACTGTCAGAGACCTTAGTAAGGATTCAAGTGTCAGCAACGTTTACTTCACAATACACAGTAAACACTGTTATCATCAGGTATATTGGTGGACAGAGAGAATGTCCCTCTATTGGGCTTCTATACATCTTATCTACAGTATAATATCTAATAATACCTTATTATTGGGCTCCATTTCCCGACCCTTATCCAACCGCAGCCTAGCTGGTAACCAAGAGATTTTTCTAGTTTTCCAGTAGCTAATGCAATGACAATAAGCAATCCATTTACAGTGGATTCCGGTTAATTGGGACACATCGGGACCAGTACATTTTGGCTTTATTAAGCGGCTGCCCCAATTAGCCGAAGTTTCATGGAACTAGTTAAAACGTATAAAACAGACAAACTACCATTTAACTGAGTAACTAATTAGGTATTTAAATGAAGTACAGAACAAACTAGAAGACTAACAATACTATCATAGTACTATAAAACTATAGTTAAATAGTTATCAATGCAGGAGTTCATCCAATCTATGCTGCCATGTTCTTTTGATTGATTGTAAAACTGAATAAAATCAGTGCAGATAGTGGATTGCCTTCATACAATGCTTTTGATGACTGCATCTTCCAAATCTTCATTTTCATTGTAACATTCAAAATGATGGTTGATACCTTCAAGTTCTTCATAGTTCCCAACTTGTTAAGGTAGTGAAATCATTTAATTTCACTCCTGGATGTTTATAGCTTCTCCAAGCCCGAATGCTTGAAACTGTAGTGAGTAAAATGATTCTAAATTGTCTTACTGCTTATTTCTCGCCAACTATCAGTGACAAAAATCACTACTTTTTTTTTGAACACAAGCACACATAACTGATGCTACTTAAAAACTGTTCACACTAAGCACAGAGTAGTGTTTAACAGCCACACTAGTGCACATGACTGACGCCAGTTAGAAACTTCGGTAGCAGTCTTCCGTCCCAATTAATCCGAATTAGGTTAACATCACTGGCATACACATGTCGTGAAATTTGTTGTGTGGCAGCAGTACATTGCAATACATTGTAATAAAAACTATAAATTACAGTAAGTGTATTAAATAAGTAGTGCAAAAAGAGAGGGAAAAATACTGAGGTAGTGTTCGTGGGTTTACTGTCCATTATGATGGCAGAGGGGAAGCAGCTGCTCCTGAAATGCCGAGAGTGTGTCTTCGGGCTCCTCCTGTATCTTCTCCTTGGTGGTAGCAATGAGAAGAGGGCATGTCCGGGGCGATGGAGGTCCTTAATTAAGCGACATGGTATCCCAAATAAACAGAAGGAATCCTGGTTATTTTCTCCACTGGATTTTGTTCTTTAAGAGCTGTACCCCGATTAACCGTTGACCCCATTAACCGGAACTCACTGTATTTGCTTACATTGTTGTTAAGCCAAATCCTTAAATTTCACCCATTATCAATAATATACCCTGGTGTTATACTCCACACGCCACTACCTCACCATGGCTACAGTGATAAATCTGTACCCACTAGCTTTGTACCCCATTGGAATAGTGATAGGTAAGTCCCATCACCATATCTCAATTCCATTCTATAAAAAACTGGACCTACCAGTGTTATAATTGTGAACGGGTCTGTCCCAACTAGCACTGTACCCTAGTGATACCAAGTAACTGACCTATCTCAACTAGCACTGTACCCCAAAAGACTTGTCTCCATTCATATTGTATACAAAGCTACACAGTGATAGGTCTGTCCCACAGTGCTCTACAGGAACCTGCACTGTACATCAACCAGTGTTCTATATCCCAGTGTTATATTGGGAGACAATTATCTCCACCAATAATGTATCCCAATGTTCTGTAGTAAACAGACCTGTGCCCAGTAAGGCTGTACCCAAGTGTGATACAGTTCATGACTTGCACCGACCAACATCCCCATCTCCCCTGCTCCCAGGTGGAACAATGTCACACGTAGCCACCTCTATGACATCCCTGTGTTTGGTTATGTCTAATCTCGATCCACCAGAACAGAAATCCCAGTGACAACAATGTATTTAAGAAGCAAGATAATGCAGCCTAAGTCTTCAAAGACAGTTAAAGAAACTCCTAACAGCATCAAGTGATAATTTTATGTGTCTGATATGCAATCATGCATTCTTATTCAATTATTAAATTTAATAATAGTATATTAAATGATAAGATTCTTATTAATAATAAGAATATTAAATAATAAGATTCTTATTAAATCTGTAAATGAAGATTAGGACACACAAGATTTATGAGGCTTCTATAGATCCAACTATCTAAAGAAAGATGGATCTAAAGTTTGCCTATGTTGCTGAAATCTGGGATCTGCATTGCCTGGATGGAGACAACCCAGGAGGGAAGTTCTGGCTAACCTAGATAATACACTCACACTTTCCCAGTGAGCAAGGCTCTGCACTGGTAATGCAAACTATAAACTTGCCCTGAAATTATGCTTTCTCATTAGCTTCAGGACTGTGACACCTCGTCATATTAACTGAGCTGAGGTAAAACAACAATGTGCACCTGCTGCCACTGGACGTGCGTCTAACGGATGGATTTACTAGACTGAATGCGCGCTGAAACTGAGCTGGTCTCTGAAGAAGGAAGCACAAACACAGACAGTGAAGTTACAGCTTGTTCACCCTCCATAAAGTTGGCACATCAATTAAAGTTAAGCAAGTCCAACTTTGGCCACAAGTCGTGCTTGTGCAGGAAACCTGGCTCCAACAGAACCTGCAAAGAGAAAGCTCAGAGAGTTTTTTTTAAATTACGAGTGAATCAGACAGAGGATGAAATATTTTGTGTTACAAAATGACCCAGCAAGTCCACTGATCGTAAGCTCTTCTCTTCTCACCGCCCTGTCGGAAAGGCCTCCTTGAGATCCTGGTCAATCTGGGCTAAAAACTACACACAGTTATCTCATACAAAATTCAGATTGACTCTTGATTCTTTTCAATAACAGGTCCCTGAGAAACTAGAAATGCACAATTACAAGGGCAGAGAGAGCATGTAAGCAATCAACTGAATGCAAAGCCGAGGTTTGATTTTGGCATGGTTCCCACGGGAAACACCAGCGTATGTGGTACTTACATCTTGCTTGGCTCAGCACTGCTGGAAGCTACCCTGGAGTCGAGGGCACTGTTGACTTCCTCCACTTTGGCTGCAGAATAGAGGCCAGATGGGCTGTTGTACTGTGAGGTTATGACTTTGGGAGATGAGTTGGACGTGGCTGTGGCACAGAATGGCTTAGCACTCCGGTTATGAGCACTTCCTATGTGTTTAACCTCCTGCATGCAAGGTCAAAAGGACAAAGATATATGGCTACATGCATGCGTGAGGTGACAGCCAAGTAACATGCAGTACAAAACCCACAACATTAGGGATGTGCATACACTGTTAACAATCTCTGGGGCTTCCACTTTTCACAATAGTAGCAAAATTACTTATGGTGTGGACTACAAGTGTATAATTTGTTGAAAGCGGTGTCACAGGTAGACAGAATGTAGAAAACAATGTTTAATATGCTGGCCTTCATCTATCGTAACAATGAGTACAGGGATTGGAACATTACATTGCAAGTGGATGTTAGCAGTTTATTCCCCAAAGTAGGGGAGTCCAATATTAGATTTATTTATTTGTTGAAATACAGTGTGGAATAACTCTTTCCAGCCCTTCGAGCCATGCCATCCAGCAATCCCCCGATTTAATCCTAGCCTAATCATGGGACAATTTACAATGACCTACCAGCTGGTAAGTTTTTGGACTGTAGGAGGAAACCGGAGCAGGAGGTCACAGGAAGAACATACAAACCCCTTACAGGGACCGCTGGGAATTGAACCGAGATCGCCTGTACTGTAAATCATTGTGATGACCACTACTCCACAATGCCGCTTTAAAGATTAGGGTGAGCAGGCAAAGGTGAGGAGCAACCTTTCCTGGCAGAGAGTGGAGAGTAAATGCTGACAGAGAATTTGCTGATGGAAGTAGAATGGTTATCATTTAAACAGCAATTGGATGGGTACATGGAGTGGCAGGGAACCAGGCTATGGATCAATACCATTAAGCCAGGGGTCCAGGTTGGGAATACCTGCCTTAGAGGGATATGGACCAAAAGCAGGAAATTGGGACGAGCTCAGTGGGCACCACGGTCGGGATGAACTGGTTGAGTCAAAGGACCTGCATCCACGCTGTATTGCTCCATTACCCAGAGAGCAAATAAAATGGAATTTGCCAGGGATCACCAGGAAAGAAACATGGATCTGCTTGGCTAGCTCTTCCAAAGAGCTGCTCACCAACACAATAACCTCCCTCAGTGCCAGAAAGGGACAAATTTCAACATAAATTATGTGGAAAAGATGGCTTTTACATCTTGCTTGACACTCCCTCCTCTGCTTCGGTGGCTTAACTTGGAGGGTTGGGAAGCCAGCCTAGGATTCACTCCTGCCAGTTTCTCCAGTGGAAGGGTTAGCTTAGAGTTCTGGAACAATGCCCGGATCTCCTCACCAACACCAGCCACAGATGGAAGCTGGAAGGTTAGTGGGGTAAAAGGGTGAACAGCTGCCTTGTTGCCTTGTTTACTGTCATTAACAGGGTACCAACAGTGATTACACATCCCTAATACAGATGTTCATACAGTACTCTTCATTCCAGGTAAGTGCTAAAGCAGGTCTGTGATCTGTAAACCAACAATAAACTCACTATACACAGCAAAGAACAGGTTTGTGACAGCTACATTGACTTACTGTTTACAGCAAATCCCACGTGCATAGTGGCTAAAACACAATAATATCACAAAAGCAAAGACAGGAAGATCAAAACCATGGTCAGCAAGGTGGGGAGTCTTGGAGTTGGGGAGAGGCAGAGACTACAGCACTCTGGGTATAAATGGCTGAAGGTAAGTGCAGAAATGATAAAACCATCACAAGGGCGACATGAGGAGGATCAGAAATCCAACATGGAAGGAAACGGAGTGAACGGATCTCGGCCAGGAGCAAGCAAGAAGCGTGACCTGGAGTAAGATTGGATGTGATCAGCAGGTCAGCTGAGACTTACTGAAGGTGGAGGGCAGGAGACAAAGCAGGTGACAACAGATTCACCAGCCGCAAGTGCCAACTCATCCTGTGGACAGCGGACCGAGAGACCAGCAGTATAAAGTAAAGAGTGACAGACGTATTTCCCTGGCTGTGGGGGTCAAGAAGGAAAATCTGCTGAAGCACGTAGCTCATGGAAGAAACCGGGAGGATGTGGGACAGAAGGTATGGCTGAAGATACTTCAGGTAAATGCTGACACAATGAGGAGAGGATCCACCGAGCCAGGCAGTGGTTTAGAGGCTCCAGGAGGAAAGGGAACACTTGAGAGCGAGGGGATATGGCTAATGCTGTATCTGCAGAGACTCAGACACCTGCTGGACAAATCTCCAGAAGGGAACAGGAGGTAGAACTGAGGACTGCAAGGACAGGGATTCACTGCTGGATCATATACAGAGGGAAGTGATGGTGGTGAATTTGAAAGAGAGGAGACAGTACCTGTGATCTCAGAGGCAGCTGGCAAATGGCTAAGGTAGGTGAAATGGTGTGGATAGGTTGATGTGACTGGATGGAAAAATGAGTGTGGTGAAGGCACAATGTACGTTTGTAAATGGGAGAGAATGTGAGGAAAAAAACTTACGGAAAGTGTGTTTTAAGAGCTAGGAAATGCAGAGAATGATACCAAAGGAGAAGGGATTCACACCAATGTCAACTAAATAAAGGCCTTGCCTATAGGGGTAAAGTCATCCATGAGCACCATGCAAATCTTGAATGGAGATCAAGGGGATATTGGCAGTTGGGGAAAATGTTTATGACTGGGAAATGGAGCAAAAGGGGAAGGTTGGTTGTAAGAAAAGTCAGTAATGATAGTGGGAGGAAATTGGGTGAGGATGAGGGCAACAGTCACCTGTACTTGTGAGGATAATCCTGGATTGATGAGCAGATTTGTTAGAGGGGACTGTGGATGATACGAGGTGAAGATGTATCATCATCATATTTGTATGTTTGAATATATCCAAAGCAAGAACGTTTTAGACGGGAGGGTGTGAAGACAGAGAATAAATCAGGGATCAGCAACAGAAGGGGAGAGACCAGAGGAATTTCTGGGGCAAAGCCATTAAACTTAAAGGAAACCAGTTGAGCAAATAAACAGGTCAACAGCTGCAAAAGTTTTCATGGAGAACAGAGGCAACTCAAAGTAGACTTTGTATTTTACATTTGGCTTGGGAAGCATTTCCCAAAGAAAGAGACAGATGGAGCTGAGGCTGGGAGAGAGCAGTGGGACATGGTGATAAGGGATACAAGGTGGTTATTGGAGCCAGGACTTGTCAGCAATTGAAGCAATGAACGTAAAGTTCACGGGAGGTGATAGGGCCACAGTGTGACCATGGATGGGATAGGAAATTAAACATGGAGGAAAGGCTTCAGGGGTGATGAAGTCAGAGCAGAGAGCACAATGGGATTTGAGGTCTATAGTAGGACAGGCTCAGTACCATGAACACAAGGAGGAAGACTAACAAACCTCAGAATAACAGTCACATACTCATGACTCTGTTAACTGTGTATGAAAAAAAATTTGAATATCAGAATGAGATAGATGATAAGGGATCAAGATCAAAGAAGAACAAGAGTTAAGGGGGATGTCCCAAGTATTTGTTGGATCACCAGAGGTTATGTATTTGTGGGAATAAAACACACACACAAACTGAATCAGAATTACTAGTCTTGTATTTAAAGGGATAATGGAACAAACATTTTTTCTTATTGCTTTCTTACACACTATTAAGATTTGGAAACCGATTTCTGTAACTTGTGTGCCACGGAGAGGCAAAAATAGAACAGCTACATGCCAAGAAATATCTCTTAATCTTCTTCCAACTCCTGATCCTCCAGCCTTCTACATTGTTAGTGCTACTGTCAATGCCCTTCAGGATACCGGCCTGTTTCTGTGACAGGGGGTAGCGTCGTGTGACAGACTGCCATCAACATGCTTTCATATCATACCGACACACAAATTCAGAGCAGGAGTTGGCCTTTGGCTCCTCAAGCCTGAACCATTATTTAATCAGATCAGGACTGTTCAGATGCAGCACTGACCTTATTTACCTCCTTGCTATCTACCTCTGCTTTGAAAATATTCAACCTCAGGTTTTACCACTGTTTGAGGAAGAGTGTTCCACAAGCTCAACTGTCTTAAATGGGTGACTCCTTACCTTAAACAGTGAGCTCTGGCCCTCAGCATCACGATCTCTCAGCATCTTATCCCCTAGCTCCATGTAAAGATGATCCCTTTGGTCTCCATGGCAACTTGCTCTTTCCTTGGCTACCCTCTTATTTCTAATATACTTAAAAAGGTCTTGAGATTCTCTTTGATCTTCAGAGCCACTTTTCGCCCTCCAAATTTCTTCCCCAAGTTCTCCCCTACATCCCCTATAAAACTCAAAGGACTTGTTCAATCACAATTTTCTACACCTGGCATATACTTCCTTCTATTCCCTAATGCTGATTTTGTCCGTGATCCAAACTTCTCACTGTTCCTGCATATTGGCCTTTTCCAAATCATGCACTGGATTATCTAGATCTCTCCGCACCTTACAGCTCTGCAGTCTCTCACCAAGGAATTGTGTTTTTCTGCCAAAATGGACATTTTTGCATGTCCCACTACCAGGTACAAACCCACTCACTGAACCCCTCTATATCATTCTTTGGCCTATGACACCCTTATCATAACTAATTTTCCTATCTGTCTCTGCAACATTAGTAAAGTGGTTAGCCGCTGAGACGTCAGCAAGCGAACGTGTAGCTTGCCCGCAAACCACAATTCAGAAGCAGTAATTATTGCAGATTAGAATCTGAAGTTGGACTTAAAGTGGACAAATTCTAAGTCACCTCTAAGTAGCTTCTGAAGAGCTGGTGTTGCTTTGCCACAACAGAGTTTTTGCTGGACTGTTTGGACCCAGTTCCACCTGCACAACTCAATAGGAACCACCAGGTGGCGCCCAGCAGCCAGAATACATGGCAAACTGTATTTTGTTAGTTAACAAGCTGACGCTGGGGCTGGAAGCCTCTCACTCAGTGCTGCATCCTGCACCTTGCACACACACACATCCCACTGAATTTCTGTGAGTCCTGAGACGGCTGATAAACAAAAGTGGGACGTGTAGATGGAACAGCAAGTTTTGGGCTGGCAGACGGTGGGTGGTTCAAGAGGTAGATTGTTGAGTCCAAGATTTATACTGGGCTCCAGTATACCATCAGTGAATGGACGCGAGTTGGAAATCCGCATGAAGCAGTGGGGATTTTACAATTTTTCTGAATTTTGAGCACCTTTGGCACCTAACAGGAATAGAATCCCTGTTTGGGATTCTGGTGTTGGGACTGTGTGGCTACGCATAGCCCAAACGCCATTTATAAATTTGCCGATGACACAACTATTGCTGGCAGAATCTCTGATGGTGATGAGGCCTACAAGGATGAGATAGGTTGGCTGGTTGACTAGTGTCGTTACAACAACAGCACGCTCAATGTCAGCAAATCCAAGGAACTTACTGTGAACTTCAGGAAGGGGAATTCAGGAGAGCAAACACCAGTCCTCAGTTAGGGCTCTGTGGTGAAAATCGTAAGCAGCTTCAAGTTTCTGGGCACTAACGTCTCAGAGGAATTATCATTATCATTGATTCAATTATGAAGGAGGCACATCAGCGGCTTTAATTTGTTTAGAATTTGACTGGGATAGATAAGTCCTGGGGCTGGATGGGATATAACCCAGGTTACTACAGGAAGTGAAGGAAGAGATTGCTGCACCCTTGGTGATGACCTTTGTGACAGAGGTAGTACCAGATGTTTGAGGGTGGGGGGTGGCAAATATAATTCCTTTGTTCAAGAAAGGAAGTAGAATTAACCCTGGGAATTATAAACCAATGAATCTTACCTCAGTGATGTGCAAAGTACTGGACAGGATTCTTAGAGACAGGATTTACGAGCATTTGGAGAAGCATTGTCCAATCAGCATGGCTTTGTGAGGGGCAGGTCTTGCCTCGCAAGCCTGACTGAATTCCCTGAAGATGTGACAAAGTACATTGATGAAGGTAGAGCAGTGGATGTGGTGCATATGGATCTTAGTAAGGCATTTGATCACGTTCCCTCACTCAGAAAGCCAGGAGGCATGGGATCCAGGGAAGCTTGGCTCTGTGGATTCAGAATTAGCTTGCCCAAAGAAGCCAAAGGGTGGTTGTAATGGAGTGCATTCTTTTTTCTTTGTAATTTTTTTTATTGAATTTCATCATCAAACATTTTCATAAGATGTATTTCAGATACTGTACATATATATCATATAACCATATTTGTCACAAATCTCCACATAATATTTATGTGAGGTATACACTTAGAAAGGAGAGGAAAGAAAGAACAATCAAAAGAAGAAAACTATGTACAGAGTAGGGAGTGATTTTTTTTATAATATATTCATTGACTTGTGAGAACAAAATCAGGCCTATGAGGTGTTATGTAGTTAAACCATTTTTTTCCAGTATGAATAAAATTGTTCCAACTTATGATTAACAGATGCTGTTATCTTCTCCATTTATCACAGGCGAGCCCAACTTCAAATGTATGGATGGAAATTGTAATGGAGTGTATTCTACCTGGAGGTCAGTGACCAGTGGTGTTCCACAGGGATCTATTCTGGGACCCCCGCTTCTTGTGAACTTTATAAATGACTTGGACGAGGATGTGGAAGGGTGGGTTATTAAGTTTGTGGATGACACAAGTGTTGGTGGAGTTGTGGATAATGTAGAATACTGTCGTAGGTTACAATGGGACTCGGCAGGATTCAGAGCTGGGCTGAGAAGTGGCAGATGGAGTTCAACACAGAAGAGTGTGAAGTGATTCACTTTGGAAGATCAAATTTGAAGGGAGAGTACAGGATTAATGGGAGGATTCTTAGTGGTGTTGAGGAACAGAGGAATCTTGGGGTCCACATCCATAGATCCCTCAATGTTGGCATGCAAGTTCATAGGGTTGTTAAGAAGTGTGGTGGCAGACATTAGTCAGAGCTATGGGGTAATGTTGCAGCTCTATAAAACTCTGGCAAGACCTCACTTGCAATATTGTGTTTAGTTCTGGTCACTTCATTTAGAAAGGACGTGGAGGGTGTGGAGGAGATTTGCCAGGATGCTGCTTGGATTAGAGAGTGTGCCTTATGAGGATAGGTTAAGCGAGCTAAGGCTTTTCGCTTCAGAGCGAAGGAGAATGGGAAGAGATTTGATAGAGGTGCACAAGATAATAAAGAGACGTAAATCAAGTTGGTAGCCAGACGTTTTCCCAGTGCAGAAACGGCTAATAAAAGGCAGCTTAATTTTAAGGTGATTGGAGGAAAGTACAAGGGGATGTCAGAAGTTAGTTTGTTTTTAAAAAAACACAGACAGTGGTAAGGGCATGGAACATGCTGCCAAGGGTAGTGATAGAGGCATTTTTGAGAAACTCTTTGGCACATGGATGATATTAAAGTTAGAGGGCTATATAGGAAGGAAGAGCTAGATTGAACTTAAACTAGGTTAAAATGTAGGCACATCAGGGGTTGAAGGATCTGTGCCGTGCTTTAATGCTCTATATTAATTTTGTCGATAGCTGCCTTTGCAGAGAGGTGGTTCTCGGACAAAAGAAGGTCTCCATCCTTTGCAAGGTGTCTTCATGGCCCATTATTGTTGAGGACAGTGTTATTATCAAGAGAAGATTGGGAGAGAGCCCCTGATTTATTTATTTTGCAATTTATATTCATTTTTATCTCTTTGTACTGTGCTACCACCACAAAAGAACAATTTTCATATTATAATTCAGTGAAAATAAATCTGATCCTGATTAGATTTGTACCATTCTATGCCTCGCCTATTTGTGCTTATCTCAATGCTTCATAAATATATTGATTCTATCAAATTCCATAACTCCATTACCTAATCTGACAGCACATTCTAGATATCAAGCACTCTGTAAAAAAAACACTTACCTCTGAGGTCCCCTCTAAAATACCTCCTCTCTCCCTCTTGCTTTTGCTACAAATACCATGTGAGAAAGATTTTGACTATCAACCCCATCTATGCCTCTCATAATCCTATACACTTCTGTCAGGACATCCCTCACCCTCCTTATCTGCAAACCTCTGCTAATGCAGCAGTAACAAAGGTAATGACACAAACATACAGCACCAAGCCCTCGTAGCTGCTCCTAATAAAATCTCTCATCACATATCTTAAACTGACAATATCAGTATTGCATATGCCTTTAAGCACGGCTCCAGGTCACACCTATGTACAACCTCGTCATAGTTCCAAGGAAACCATTTCAAAACAAATGGTAAACAACCAAGTCTGGCAAGGAAACTCAGTAGTGTTTCCTTAAACATTAGAAACTGAACTTTAAAAACACACACACAAGTGCACAAACAGGCACGTAGTTATATGCTGGCAGAGGGGCGATGGAGTGCAGTCACAAATTTCCATGCATTCCTCTCCCCAATTAATCAGCAAATATATTCAAAATGCATATGTATGTGGACATTATGCATGCTTAACGCACCCATCCAAATTGGATTCCTTCCCACATCTACGGCAGGTAGGAGCACACGTGCACGCACACCTGATCCCCTACTGTGCTCCTCACTACAAGTATGAGAACAGGCAAAGAGACATCACATGCAACACGAAGACTAAGTATGGGCACTTGGACAAATGAGTGATGAAGCAGGAAGTGATACTTCAACACAAAGGCACACAGTGCCTGTTGGAACAGCCGAAACATACCACAACCCCATGTCAAATTCGCTAACCCTTGGGACCAGCTTTATCCCCATTATATCCTGCCTCCTGGGCTCAGGCCCAGGAATGCCTTAAGTGCGGATTTATCCAGGAGCTGTCTGATTGTCCATTAACCTTGACTAGCAACACTCAGGGCCTGGAAACAGTGGGATGCTGTGGAGTGCCTCACTGCCAGTGTGTCACTCTGTGGATGGGGTAAAATTGAGACCCTACCCATGGAGACATGTAAACACATAACCCCCGGGGAGACCTTTTCACTGCTGCTCTAACACTGTAACACCAAACTATCAGATCAATTCTCAAAGTTAGTGCAACAAAGCAAAGAGAACACCAAACTGTGGGTTAATGCTTGGTCGCTCCTGCCTGTATCTGATCCAAGATACTCTGTAGCTGGCAATCATTCAGAGTTTTGAGGACGTGACAGAACATTACAAAATTCACGTTCATTATTGTATTGCACAAGCCTTCATCATGACCTCATCTTCCTTGCCGGAAGACAAAAGCTACTGGCTTTTTGAAAAAAAATACAAAAAGCTGTCTGGTTGTCAAAAGGTGGTGGCTATAATGAAGTCTTATTCTTGAGCAGCAGCTTAGCACAGTGATGAATTTAAAGAGCAAGCTCTGGTGTTTCCAGGGACTGGCCAGTCTCTGGTGGGCCATTCATCTCTTCCACTCCATTCTACTCAACAAAGACCCCACACCTCACCTAATAGTTTTCTCATCAGTTTCAAAGCCTGACTTGACTGCCGTCCTTTATGTAAAAGATGCCTGGCCCTGGGTTGAGTTGTAAGGTCAGGACACACTTTTCTCTGGAGTCTCTGATCAATACACTTGGCTTCCCTGGATCTATCCAATCAGAAAATTTTCATCATCTCATCCTCCTTTTCGCTCAAATAAAAACTCCAAGGAAAGTTAAGCCAACCTGTGATTTTGCCCTTTAAATACTGGTATTGTTTTCATATATCAGCACTTTTCTCTCTGTGGTCCACTAGCCAAACCTAACTACTCCAGGTAGTGTTGAACCTCACCAAACAGAGGAATCATCACCACTTCTTTATATTTCAGGCCCATCATAGAGTTGTACAGCACAGAAAAAGGCCCTTCGGCTCATTTCATCCATGACAACCATGGTCCCTCTTCACACTAATCCCATATGCCCTCATTTTCCTATCTAAATTCCTTTTAAATATTGTATCCACCACTTTCCCCTGGCAGCTCGTTCCAAATTACCAACCAATCCTCTGTGTGAAAAACTTGCCCCTCAGATCTTGAAATTTCTCTCCACTCACCTGAAACCTGTACCCTCTAGTGTTAGATTCTCCTGCCCAAGGAAAAATATTCTGACCATCTCCCTTATTTATGCCCTCATAATTTTATAAACCTCTAAAATCACCCCTAAGCCTCCTATGTTACAGTTTATCCAGCCTCTCCTTATAAGTCCCCCTTTCAAGCAACATCTGGTGAATCTCTTTTGCATGCTTTCAAATGTATAGACACTTTGACAGACACGCTATAAATTATAAACAGGGGAGTGCAGTTGATATAATTGGTTTAGAATTACCAACTACAGTGTCTGTACTAAAATACAATTGGATGGACGTGTGAATGATTTTAGAAAGTGTGGAGAAGGGGTTAAGCAGAATTAGATGTAGGTTTATTATCACCGACGTATTTCGTGAAATTTGTTGTTTTGCAGTTGGAGGGATAGACAGATGCTTGCAGTATTTATTCCTCATATTTCCTTACAACATAGGCAATTTAAGAGCAATTCCACTTGCCCCATTTATTTCTCTGTAAGCTATTCACTAAGAGATACCTATCCCTCTAGTCTCCTAACACAACTTTGGGATGTGGCAGTGAACCAGATGACCCAGAAGAAACTAGATGGAGTACTGGGCTTCACCACTGGACAGGAGGGCAGGTGGTCCTAAAAGCTGAGAACTTTAGTAGAACTGCAGTTAGAGTGGACGTGCAGTGATGTGAGCTGTTCTGATCTACATCTTAGAAGGAGGACTAAAAAAAAGAGTGCAGGATACCCAAAACTTCAGTCTGCAAAGACTCAGCATGCTGGGGCTCCCAGCTCCAGTTTAATGACAGTTGACTTAAAGATCACGATAGAGATGATAGGGTGAAGACAGTGAAGAGGTCACCACTGTGTCAGAAGAATCTCAGATGTCAACGAGAAGGCATACAGGAGTGAGACAGATCAACTAGTTGAGTGGTGTCACATAAACAATCTCATATTCAACATCAGTGAGATCAAGGAACGGATTGTGGCTTTCAGGAAGGGGAGCTTAGTAGAACACATACCAGTCCTCAGAGAAGGTTCAGGAGTGGAGAGGGTGAGCAGCTTCAAGTTCCTGGGTGTTAACATCTCAGAGGATCTAACCTGGGCCAACACACTGATGCAATCAAGAAGACATGCCAGCAGCTGTACTTCATCACAAATATATTCACCAAAGGCTGTCACGTTTCTACAGATATACAATGGAGAACATTCTGACTGTATGTCACACCATCTGGTTTGGAGGCTCCAATGCCCAGAATCAAAAGAGGTTGCTGTGGGTTATAGACTCAGCCAGTTCCATCAAGAGCACAATCCTCCGCACCACTGAGAACATCTTCAAAACCCGGTGCGCCAAGAAGATAGCATCTATCATTAAGCTCCCTCACTATTCAGGATAAGACTCTTCTCATTACTACCATCAGGGAGGAAGTACAGAAGTTTGAAGACCCACACTGAATATTTTAGGAACAGTTGTGTGTGCTGGGCACGTGGCCAAGTGGTTAAGGCATTTGTCTAGTTACCTCAAGGTTGCTAGTTCAAGCCTCAGCTGTGGCAGCGTGTTTGTGCCCTTGAGCAAGGCGCTTAACCACACATTGCTCTATTCTGTGTGAGGAGAGGCGCCCCACACAGGCTTCCATTCTGTGCCTTGTAAGGCATGAAAATGCCCGACGCAGGCCTCTCATGGTTTGAGTTGACGTTCCCTCCCTCCCTTCTTTCCCTCTGCTATCAGATTTCTGAATGGTCCATGAACCGAAAAACTCTACTTCACTATTCCTCTTTATTTATTGTAACATAGTAATTTTTTTTGCCTGCCACAAAACAACCAATTTCTCAACTTAAGTCAGTGATAATAAACTTGATTTTGATTCTGCCATTGTCGGCAGATCAAAACATTGTGAAAAGCAAAGTAGTTAGCAATGAAAGCATTGAGGAGGGAAGAAAAAACCCATCTCGACCCACGAGTGGATGAATCTGCAAAATTTTCTCTTATCAGGAGCAAACTGAACTGCACAAAACTGATGCATGAGGGGAAGTTAAGCAAGTGTGATTGAAGAAAGGAATAAATGGCCTGTTACTCAAGTGAGGAGGGTGTGTGGAGGCTTGTGTAGAGTATGGATCGGTTTTCCCAATGTTACTGTGCTTTAGGACAATTAATGGTGAAGGAATAAAGACCCGCAAGGAAAGCTCTACTCATTTACCGAAGGGTAAAAGGTTTAGAGGGCCTCTAAGGAAAATATCTTTCCCCTAGATTGATGGAATTTGGAACACACTGTCTGAGAATGAGGGAGAGTTAGGCACCCCTACAAGATTTAAGAAGAATCTGGGTGAGCATTTCAATCTCCAAGGCATGAAAGACAACAACCCAAGTACTGGTAAATGGAATCAGAATAGTTCGGTACTTGGTGGTCAGTATAAATATGATGGCTGAAGGGCTTAGCTTTGTGCCCTATGCTCGCCATGTGCCAACCTACAGCAAAAACCTCGATGCACATTAGAGCTATCACCAATAAAGTGCTGCAAAATTCTCTAATTCCTGTAGCAGGATGGGTAAGACACTACCAGGTTCTCTCCGAGACTAGAGTTCCCAACACAGGCCACATCAGCCAGTAATTGATACCAGGCTCCAAAGCTGGAACTCTACTCTAAACGCCATTCCAGCAGGTGATTCCCAAACAAAGAAAATATTCCCAGAAACCTCAAAGCTTCACATACTTATCTAGTCATTAGGCTTACAGCACTCAGACTGGTAGAAGAGCATTCAGGAAAGCACGAAGCCACAAGCCTCTCCACCAGGAGGCCAAGAACAAGTGTGGAAGGAGAAGGAAACATTCCAACCACCAAGCTGCACCAAGTCTGTTGCCTGCATATGAATCATCAGTTACCTCAGAAATGCACATGAGGCAAATCACCCTCACAAGGAGTTGCTTGAGGAGTTGTTCTGGCATATATTTCCTGATAATTCAATTTATTCAATCTACTAACAATACAACACCCCTCACTTTCTTTCCCTGTAAGTACTCTCCCTCTCCCATCAAATCTTCCCCACCCCTCCTAATCATCCAACCACCCTCTACTCTTGCTGGTTATTTGCAGTAACAAATTAACCCAGTAACCTGTACGTTCTTTGGATGCAAAATGAATCTGAAGCACCCAGGGAAAGTACTGAAAAGGCTCTGTTGCAAAGAACCACAGTCGAGGGTCTGGCATTATTGGGCACAAAGGGTTGGGCCCTGTGAAACAGCCTCACAAGCATTTCATCAATGTATTGTTCAAGAAGGAAACAAGTACCTCAAAGTAAGGAAATCTACTAAATTGTTTCTACAGTGAATGTAAATCATAAAAGGCCAATTGTATTCATTGTAGTATGACCTGGACCAAATGGACCACACCCAAGGGTTGGGAAAGAGGTAGTAAAAGCGATTGTGGCTGCATAAGTAATGATCTTTCAGGAATCACCAGACTCCGGAATGATTCCAGAGAACTGGAAAATTGCAAATATCACTCCACTCTTCAAGAAGGGAGGGAGGCAGAAGAAAGGAAATTATAGACCAGTTAGCCCATAATGGGAAAATGCTGGGTCCATTATTAAGGATAAGGTTTTGGGGTATTCGGAGGTGCATGATAAAATAGGCGAAAGTCAGCATGGTTTGGCAAGGGGAAATCTTGCCTGTCAAATCTGTTGGAACTCTTTGAAGAAATAACAGGCAGATTAGACAAAGGAGAGTTAGTGTTGTTTAATAGGATTTTCAAAAAGGTCTTTGATAGGGTGCCAGAAGTGAAGCTGCTTGACAAAAGCCAATGATATTACAGGAAAAATACTAGCTGGATAGAAGATTGGCTGATTGGCAGGAGGCAAAGAGAGGGAATAAAGGGGGCCTTCTCTGGCTGGCTGCCGGTGACTAGTGGTGTTCCGCAATGGTCAGTGTAGGGACCCCTATCACTTTATTTTCCCGGCACTTTTCCTATTGTTCTGCAAGTTACTCTCCATTGTGCCAATAATCAGAGTCTGCTCCCTCACACTATTTGTATATTCATCTTACAATAGTTTATCTTCTATTTCCAGCTAAAATCCCTGGAACTCCAACACATACATTCATTGATATTCTTTCTTTTTCCCTCTCTCTCTCTCCCTCTCCTTAATGCAGAATGATTTAGAGGGCAGAACAAAACACTTCAAAAAAAGGATTGTTTGCCATCTACATTAACTTTGCTATGGTCCAGCTGAAGAAAATGTATTGATTTTCTATTTCCCTTCAATTTCATTATACAACTCTTCCAACCCCGTCTAAGTAACTGAAATAAACTGACAGGACAGTGTTCCACCATCAACAACATAGAAGGCACCTTATTGAAAACATAACACATTATTTGCTGATACCATTTTACATACCATTGAACATCATTTTTTTTATCATTAATGACATTCAAAACATCTTGGGAAAATCACTCACATTATGAAATATGTAAATATAATAGGTAACATTTTAAATGCAGAGGGGTAGAAATTTGGGGAGCTTCAAAACACTACCAAATGTCACAGAAATTGGACATGCAGTGGTGTGGAGGAAGCTGGAGCATGATATGATCGATGTATGTAGGAAGTATAGATGAGATAGGGTCAAACTCTTTTTCCTTTGGTAGGGGTATTACGATCATGAGGGCACAACTTTATGTGAGGGGGAGCAGCTTCAAAGGGGATCCAAGAGTTAAAGACTTTTTACACAGAGAGCAGTTCATATCTGCCAGAAGTTGTGGTGTAATCAGATTCAATTATTATTGAGCTCAGTTTTTATTGAGCCACAATAGAAAGCACTGTATCAGAATACTCAAGGACAGCGTCTACCCACTTTATCAGATTCTTGAACGGATCTCTTCTATGGCAACGTCGACTCTTGACCTTACATTATGATCTTGCACTTAATTGTTTACCTATACTGTACTTGCTCTGTAGCTGTTACACTTTCTTCAGCATTGTTACTGATTTACTTTGTTCTACCTCAATGCACTGTGTAGTGATTTGATCTGTATGAACATTATATAAGACAAACTTTTATTGTACATGCAACCAAAATGAACTAATGCAATTAGAAGATACAAGAGGCATTTAGACAGACAGTTAAATAGGTAGGGCATGAAAAGATAAGACCCAACTGTGGAGAAACATGGCCACTGTTGATGGGCAAAAATGCAGGCCTAGTATGTGCTGTATGACTCCATATTTCAAAGTGTGTCTCTCAGTAGGACAATTCCAGAATGTGGTTTAAAGTACCAAATGAACAAATCAAAAACAATGACATAATTTTGTTGAAGTGCACCCTAGGTAATCTATGGTTCCAAAGCCTTTGAAATGTTGTGAAGAAATAGATTTGGCCGCATCAATTAACTGAAAGAGGGCTTTTGCACACCGGTTGAATCCCCATGTTGGTGTGTCTTTCACTGATTCTGTTATGGTTATTATTCTATTATTTTACTGAGTATGCCAGCAAGAAAATACAGGATTGTATATGGTGACATATATGTACTTTAATAATGAATTTACTTTGAACTTTGAACTATATTACAGAATGAAGTGGGTGTCAAATTAAACATATCAGACATTTCACTTGCCTCAGCTGTGTAAAAAAAAATAAAGTGTATTTGGGCAATTAGAGAGACTCACTTGCAGAGAGTTTCCCTTCCATATTCACATTGATCAGATAAAGAATTTGTTCCTTAATTCTGTGGGATAACTAATTCACGAGACAAAGATTTTCCATGAGTTGGAGAAAGAGGGAGCTGAATATAGGTCTGGGAATAATTTTGGTTTACAGGGGATAGGGTGGCCTATCTGGTACTGAGGGGAATAGAATGTGTTTTGCATCAGCTAGAAGTGACCACCGATGGAAGGACATTCAAGAAATGGAGATAGTTGACAAGAAAGCTTTGAGCAATAGAGAGACTGAGGGAGAGGCAGAAATAGCCAGTCTTGATTATAGCCAGAATAAAGGTGAGGCTGACAAATACCATAAGTCACAATCAACCCCAATTCTCTTGTCACCTGTTGTCAATATACTGGTTTTGCAGTGGGTCCATTCCGGGTTACATGTATTGCCAGCAGGTCTGGCCTGGTACCCTATTGCCCATGCCCAGTCTAACAAGGTTTACAGCAATCAGCAAACAACACAGACCACAGCAAGGATCTGGTGGTTCTATACCTCAGTCACACACTGTTACAGAAATCTGGCTGGAATATAATAGGAAATATTTGCTGAACATTCAAAGTATACAATTTTCAGTTTTATGCAAAAAAAAATAGTGTGTGTGTGTTTTTAAGCAAGGCTCAATCATGACTTGAAGAGGAAAACATTGCACACAAATTACTTATTACTTTAGGGAAATGAAAAGGCTTAGGCATCCTGGGAAGGTTAAAGACACTAGACTCAGGGGTCAGGGATCAAGGGCTGGAGGTCAGTGGCTTTTACCTGATGATCAGCTGCCAAGTTCATCCGATACGGATGCGACTTTCCATTCTCATTAGTCAGAGGTGACCAAATTTTCGACTCAGACCTTTAAAAGGGAAAAAAAGGTGTGTGAATATTAATTGACTTTAATTCACTATTCAAATTCACACAGCTCCAAGCTAAAGAACTCCCTTCCAAAAGAATGCTAAACATGACCCTTTGACCAAGGGTTTGAATAACACAGCAACGTGGGATTTTCTTTTTACCAAATTAAGGATGAATTGTCACTGTTAGAAATTGCTATAACATGAAACTCAGATCTTAAGACTGAACTCCAAAAGAATATTTAAAGAGAATGAAGCATATCTGTCCACCAGGTTATGCATTAGTTAGATTTACATTTATAGTCCAAAGGACTGAAAGACTTAGTTAAATGATCTTCCAATAGGAATTTACCTTTGAGTTGGTACTTAACAAGGATTTATTTGGTGTCCATTTTTTGAAATGAACTGAGTCTCAAGTCAAGTCACTTTTTATTGTCATTTCGACCATGACTGCTGGTACAGTACACAGTAAAAACGAGACAATGTTTTTCAGGACTATGGTGCTACATGAAACAATACAAAAACTAAAAACACGACAAGAGAAGATCTGCAGATGCTAGCAATCAAAGTGATACAACATCAAATGCTGGAGGAACTCAGCAGGCCAGGCAGCATCTATGGAAAAGAGCAAACAGTCGACATTTCAGGCCGAGACCCTTCATTAGAGCTGGCCTTCATCAAGACCCTTCATCAGGAGTTATCACTGGCTTATATGTGGCAAAGAGGGAAGTAGCTCTGTGCATTGAGCCGTGAAGGTGCAGGAATGGCAGGGAGGTCCAGAAAGACAAATTCATAGAGATGGTCTTGACAGTGAGGGCTTCATTAGTCACCACCCCATGACAACAACACAATCCACCTCAGCTGTATTGAATTTACCAGATACAACTTACTCTCACAATTCTTGAATTGGATTGTCTTAAGTAAAACACATCTTTCACAACAGCAGTAATATGCCCTATATTTCTGACAAATCTCAAGGCTGTGTGCTTTTCTCCCTGCTCTACTCTATACACACGTGACTGTAAGGCTAGGTAGAGCTCCAATGTCATATACAAATTCGCCACCGACACCACTGCTGTTGGACGTTTCGCAGGTTGTGGTGAGTCAGCATACCGGAGTGAGAGAGAACACCTGGCTGAGTGATACCACCACAACAACTTCCTGCTCAATGTCAGCAAAACTAAAGAGCTGTTTTCATTTCAGGAAGGGAAAGGAGGGCAAACCTGTGCCAGTCTATCCTGGAGAATCCGCAGGGGAGAAAGTCAGCCAGCGGCTTTAGATTCCTGGGCATTAACATGTCGAATGACCTGTCCTGGCCCAGTACAAAGATGCAATCACAAGAAATGTGTGCCAATGTATTCAGTCCTGAAATCAGTCCTCTGATGTTATCAGTCCTGCCAAAGGGTCTCGGCCTGAAACGTCAACTGTACTTTTTTTCCATAGATGCTGCCTGGCTTGCTGAGCTCCTCCAACATTTTGTGTGTGTTGCCAATGTACTTATTTGCTTAGGAGATTATAGAGGGTTCAGCTTATAATTGAACACTCTGTAGATGCACTGCTGAAAGTATCCTGACTGGCTGCACTATGGTTCAGTCCTGCACTTCCAATGCACAGGAACATTAGAAGCTACAGAACGTAGCGGACTCTGCCCAGTACCTCACAAACAGATCTCACCCTGTCATCTGTGGTATCTGCAGAAGGCACTGCCTCAAGTAGGCAACATCTATCACTAAAATTCCCCACCATCTCAACCATGCCAACTTCTCATGAATATCATCAGGCAGGAGGTACAGAAGCCTGAAGTCCCATGTCACCCAGTTCAAGAACAACTACTTTCCTTCAATGGGCATCTCCACTATCAGTGTTAAACTGCTGACCCTCAGGTCAATTGGTTTATCCCCATGTCATTTTTGAAATGCTCCAGTGCCAAACACCAGGAATCATCAAAGATTGATTAGAGCAATCTTGTGCTCAAGGGTGCAGCCTTTAAGAGGCCAAGCCCATCCCACTTTGCCTGTGGGACCTCCTCATTTATAGTTATCTAAATAGCTTCATCTCCTTAACATACCAACAATTCCCAACAGTATGCTTGCACTTCAAAGAAAGCAGAATTCATTTATCCCCACTGCTCCTTTCTCATCCAGATTCAATCCGTACACTCTCAGTTACATCTCTGTGTATATTAAACCGAGCTCATCACTTGTATCAGCTATCTATGAAGCCTCAGACAAGGCAGCAGCAGACATTAGCAGTAAGTTATCTGGCCAAGTTCATTAAATGACATAAATTAACATAATTGAAAATGTAAGGCCCTTGCCAGCAGGAGCATACATTAAATGTACATCTCTCAGGAGCTCTGAGAGACACTCACAAAGACCTGCAGCTGGGTCACGGTTAATAAAACAAAGGAAATTCCACCATATTCAGCCATGAGACTTGGCTTGCAGTTGAACCTTTGGGACAAGGATCAAGTGATCTTTGATACAAATTTCTAGGTTAAATAAATTCATGAAATATGCATGTTAGATTAATCATGATATTGGCCTCTTAAAGTGCAGAAACACTCCAGAAATTTGACAGCAACAACGAGAGTACAAAAGTTCCCACAACATTCTGCAAAGAAAAGCAACCGAGTTATCTGACAACTATCAATAATTAAACGCGTTACCATAGGACACCAAACACTGACTGGTTACAGGGAAACCTTCTTGTCTATGACACACAAAAGAGGAAGTAGACACAAAGAAGCAAAGTAGAAAGCAATAAAAAAAACTGTATAATACTTTACATTCATATACAATTCTGTGCAAAGGTTTTAGGCACATATTTATAGGTAGGGTGCCTGCACAATGTTGTATTCGTCAATGCGGGGGGGAGAGAAGGTTTGTAAATCTAGCGGGGGCAAAAGATGTTGGGAATGGCAAGGAAGGAATGTTGCAGGAGTGGGGGTGGGACGGGTAGCAGAGGAGTGCTGAGGTGGGACAGCAGTGCAGGTGCAGACACACCCAGCCCTGAGACACCAGGCACGGTCATTCGATTCTAAACAACACACACAAAATGCTGGTGGAACACAGCAGGCCAGGCAGCATCTATAGGAAGAGGTACAGTCGACGTTTCGGGCCGAGACCCTTCATCAGGTTCCACCAGCATTTTGTGTGTTGCTTGAATTTCCAGCATCTGCAGATTTCCTCGTGTTTGTGTTTTTGATTCTAAACAGTTGGCTTATTGATCCTTACAGAATGTCTCTCTGATGCTTCCCACTTCTTTCCCCTTTTCCCAACCATGATTCCCTTCTCCCCGCCGCCTTCCCACACTCAGTCCACAGTAGAGACCCATATCAGAATGAGGTTTATCATCATTCACATATGTCATGAAAATTGCTTTAGAGTGCAATAGACAAAGCTACAACAGTACTGTGCAAAAATCTTTGGTACCCTAGCTATACATATGTGTCTCAGACATCTGCAGGGATATTGTATCTGGAATCTGGATGCATTTAATCTCCTACAATTAAACATTATTGTTTCTTTGAACTTAGAGTTGGAGGAAATCACGAAACACGAACACAAGAAACTTTCTCCACTTCAGTCATCTGGTCTGTGACTAGACTACAAGTGTAAAACTGTAAGCAGAACCGATTTACTGCAAAGGGAAATGACAGGAGAGGAGGGAAGGTCTGTGATCTAGGCTGGACACAATCCTCAGCCTTAGTCACAGGAGGAAGTGCTCTTCGAGCCAGCAGGTTCTGTATTTTTGGATAGTAATTATACAAATTCTACTAGGGCCACAATCAAGGCTGTTCCGTGGGAAAAGAAGTTACTAAAAAGTTAACCCCGACTCTCAGATTCTAAAGCCAAGCGTTGGCAGGAAAGCGGTCATGTTATAAACGTCAAACTGAGCTGCATTTGCTCTCCAAACTTGCAGTTTAAAAATAGATGAGTGAGTAAATTATTCACTTTACACTATGTTACTGCTACCAGAAAAGTAGAGGGTTCTCAACCCAAGTTAACACTCTGTCATAAAGTGCAGAAACAGGCCCTTCAGCCTACTGAATCCATATCAATCACCTACACTAACCCTCAATTAACTATTTTATTCTTCCCAGAGTGCCAGAAACTACTGCCATATTCTAGCAGTTACCAACACAGTGGATGAAGTCTATGCTGGCCAATTAACCCACCAACTCATATCTTTAGCAAGTGGGGAACACCGAAGCTATCAGGCCTGCATAGGCAGGCACCTCCCAGTCTCCACCCAGCTAACAGGTGCCACCTGCCACTCATTTCCAACTCAGCACCTGCAGCCTATTTAAACCCAGCTCTCATCCACAGCCCTTTGTTCGTCATCGAACCAGCCAGCCTCAACCAGTTGCTCCTAGCCTTCAGTTACCTTGTTGTAAGTATCTGTTCTCTCTTGTTTTGTGGCCACTCGCTACTTGTTATTTTGCAGTTTGTTAGTAAAGTATCGTTTACTGCTAAATCATCTCTGCTGCTCTGATATTGGGTCAAGTCTCTTCTATATTTTCTGACACATACAGTCATAAGGAGAACGTCCAAACTCCACATAGAAGGCACCAGATGTTAGGATGAAATTGAGGTCACTGGAGCCATAAGGCAGCAGTTTGACTAGCTGCACCATAGTACATTCAGGCAACAATGAATCAGGCATTCATCTTTTCCTCACGCTGCAAGCGATATCTTGCTCCATCCCTGATGAGGGGATTTGCAACTTGCTGAACAAGTTTGTATCCCAAGATATATCATGATATAAAGTATGTCAACAGGTCACCAGACTGATTCCTGGACCTGTGGGTTTGTCAGATGAGAAGAGATTCATCAGATTGGGCCTGTACTCTAGTGTAGAAGCAACACAAAATGCTGGAGGAACTCAGCAGGCCAGGAAGCGTCTATGGAAAAGAGTAAACAATTAATGTTTCAGGCAGAGACCAAAACGTTGACTGTTTACTCTTTTCCATAGATGCTGCCTGGCCTGCTGAGTTCCTCCAGCATTTTGTGTACACTGCTTTGGATTTCTAGTATCTGCAGATTTTCTTGTGTCAAGTGTAGAATAATAGATGACCTCACTGAAGCATTATTTTTAAAAATAGTGCTTGAATGGATGGATGTAGGGATGTTTCCCACGGTTAGGTATCTGGAATCAGAGGTCAGTCTCAAAATAGTGAGCCATTCAGTATTGAATTGAGAAGAATTTCTTTTTCAGCCAGAGAATGAGGAATCTTTGGAATGATCTAAATAACACGAGTACAGAAATACATTTTCTGGGTTTATTCAAGATGCAGATTAATAAGTTTTTAGCTATTGGCATTGGTTTAATATTGTCACTATTGCGTTTGCTCACCTATACAGTAGATACTGATAAGACCCGAAGCTAGGAGATAGAACAAAGCTGGAACATGAAATAAACATTTATTCTATAAAATACAACATCGCATCCCGAAGTCGACTATTTAAATGTTTTACCCAAAAACATTCGAATCATTGTTAGGAACTTCAACCAATCAGTGAAAGTCAGCCTGGGATTGGTTGTCAGTTGACAAACAGGCATTGGTTGTTCCAGCTTACTGTAACACCTCCCTCTTGAAGACAATTTCCTGCAGGATTTGAGCCAAGGGTTGATTTAAATTGGAACAATCAGCTTGTGCTGGTGATCACTCCTTAGTGATTGCAGCCTGTCCTTTTCTTGTTGTGATGTTGAATGTGGCTGTGCTGATGCTGGTTCAGTCAGGGTAAAGACCGTAACTGGTTGATGTGTCGACACCAGTAATGTCTGTCTACAATAACTTCATAGAACACTTTCCCCATTTGTTTGATAACCTGACCTGGAACCCAGGGGTCTTGTCCATTGCAATATTTCTAGCCCTCTGGGCTTGAGTGACTTCACCCTTTGACCAAAGTCTGTGTACCTGACCATCTGTTGTCTCAGATGTTCAACACTGTGGCAGTATTTTCTTCCCAAAAGTGCTTCAGCTGAAGACTTCCCTCGAGGTCTGGATATGGTGTCATTATGTTAACAGAAGTGTGTTGACAGAATTGCCCAATGCTTGTTCCACTCTAGATTTCAGAAGCCACCATTTGAAGGCATCAACAAAACTTTCTGCTTTCTCCGCTTGGTCATTGGACAGTGGATGATATGGAGGTGAGCAGGTGTGGATAATGCCATTGCTCTGGCAGAATTCAACAAACTGCTCCGCACTGAATTGAGTGCTATTGTCAGAAAGAAGTGTGTGACGAGAATACACATAAAATTAAGATGTTTGCTGGCCTGGGTTAGCATCAGTGGCATCAGCAGTTGGTCTGCCACCTGTCCTCAGGGGAAGGAGAGATAGGGAACAATGAAACAGCATCTGGAGATGTGTAATGAAGGGACGGGAGAGAGAGCTGTCTGGAGCGGCTCCCTCTTTGAACCCTGAACTGTTTGAAGTGATGGACAGGCGATACCCCAGCAGGCGGATAAAAAGGGACAGGTTCGCTAAGGCAGGGACACATGACACCCGAGGTAACGAGACCTTGGAAGCGGTGCGCCTCTCACGAGTCGGTGGGAAGTACCAGACCTTAAACGCACAGGGTGGAAAGGTACGATCAGCGGGAACCCGGTGTGTGTCCACCCTCGCTTGGGTGCCGGGTTCACTGCAGAGGATAGACCGCATCTGGAGGAGGGGTCACAGTCGGTGACCTCAGGTGACATCACAAAGGACCCGCCCGAAAGCTGCTTGTGAGCAATATCGCCGGTCTGTGAGTGGAAGCCGTTTCTGAATGATCATTCGTTCTTGTTCTCTCTCTCCTTCCCCCCACATTGTCCATCGCCCTGGCAACCATTACTGCGAACTGAACTATTAAATCGAACTGGACTTTTGTGTCACTTTAAAATTGGTCATTTACCCCTAGACAACGATAGAGCTTGATTGATGCTGTTATCTTAATTCTGTGCACATGTGTGTTTATCATTGCTGAACTGTTGCATTTATTATCCTTTCAATTACTGTGTTGCTTGTTTCTTTAATAAAATTTTCTTAGTTCTAGTAATCCAGACTCCAACTGAGTGATCCATTTCTGCTGGTTTGGCAACCCAGTTACGGGGTATGTAACATAAGTGGGGTTCTCGTCCGCGATTTTGAACGCTAAATTTGGGACGGAGTAAATTGATTGTCTTTTCTTTCTTTCGGGAATTTTAACCCAAACAGCAGAAATGGAGGCTGAGGAATTTATAAAGGCGCCGACCTTGGAGGCATTAGAGGATGCCAGGAAATCGGAATTGGTAGCTGTGGCCAAACGGTTGAATCTTGCTAAGGGGAAGTCGACAATGAGGAGAGAGGAGATACACAGAGCTATTGTAGAGCACTATGTATCTAAAGGTGTGTTTCCCCAAGGCGAGCTGGGGCTGGTGTCTATTGAAAAACCTGCTGGAGATGCGGTACAGGTACAGCTTGAAAAACTGAGACTCGAGCACGAGTTCCGGGTACGACAGTTGGAGCAAGAAGAGAAGGAGAGAGAGGTAGAAAGACAAGAGAGAGAGACAGTTGGAGAGAGAGACAGACAGTTGGAGAGAGAAGAGAAAGAGAGAGAGACAGTTGGAGAGAGAAGAGAAAGAGAGAGAGAGAGACAGTTGGAGAGAGAAGAGAAAGAGAGAGAGAGAGAGAGACAGTTGGAGAGAGAAGAGAAAGAGAGAGAGAGACAGTTGGAGAGAGAAGAGAAAGAGAGGGACAGACAGTTGGAGAGAGAACAGAGAGAGAGGGATAGACAGTTGGAGAGAGAGGAGAAACAGAGGGAAAGGGAATTTGAATTGGAGAGGTTAAGGTTAAGGGCAGAGCAGGGGCACGTGCCGAACCAAGGTGGAGGGTTCCGGGTGACCCAGGAGGTTAGGCTGGTTCCCCCATTTGACGATACCGACGTGGATCGGTACGTCCTCCATTTCGAAAAAGTGGCTATAAGTCAGGACTGGCCGAGGGATAAGTGGGCTGTGTTACTTCAGAGCGTACTGAAAGGGAAAGCCCAAGAAGCTTACTCCGCTTTGTCCGCGGAAGATGCCCAGAGGTATGAGGTGGTGAAAGAGGCCATCCTCAGGATTTATGAGTTGGTCCCGGAGGCATACCGGCAGAGGTTCCGGAATGCGAGGAAGCAGTGGGACCGCACGTATTTGGAGTTTGCCCGTGAGATGCAGACATATTGTGAGCGTTGGTGCGCCTCAAAGGGGGTAGAGGGGGATTATGACAGACTGCTACAGCTGATCCTGATTGAGCAGTTTAAAGGTTGTGTCCCTGAGGGTATGAGACCCTACCTCGATGAGAAAGAGGCAGCCACGTTAGCCGCAACTGCTAAGTTAGCAGATGAGTATGCGTTGACGCATAAAATGAAGTTTGCCCCGAGTAAAGGCTACCACAAGGGTAGTCAGGACGGTGGGGAGAGTCCGCCGGAAAAGTCAGAAAGTAAGCCAGGGACTAGTGAGAAGGATAAGGTAGACCGGGAGCAGTCTGGTAGGAAGTCCCCTGGGGTCGTCTGTTATAATTGTGGGAAAGCCGGACACTTTGCGTCCAGGTGCTTTGCCCCAAAGAAGGAGACGGGAAAAGAAAAAACGGCAATTTTGACTGGCTGTATCGAGTTGTTAAGCGAACCGCTAGGGAAGGACAGGTCTGCCAAAATTCAGGAAGGGCGCGAGAGGTTTATCTCGGCCAGATTGGTGTCAGTGAAGGAGGGGTTAAGACCAGTTCCAGTGCGGATCTGGAGAGACACGGGAGCGTGTCAGTCACTAATACTGAAGAGTGTATTAGAGTTTAGCTCAGAGACCCAGACTGGGGAGGTAGAGGTAAAAGGTGTTGGGGAAGGGACAGAGTCAGTCCCTTTGCACCAGATACACTTACAAAGCAACCTGGTCTCTGGACTAGTCACAATCGGGGTGAGGTCCGAATTACCGATGAAGGGCGTGGAACTCTTGCTCGGTAATGATGTCGCCGGGGGAATCGTGCTCCCAATCGTGAGATTGACAGGTCAGCCTGCCAGCAGTGAGGCCCCGCCCATGGACTCACAGGTTCATCACGGGACCGCGGTAGTGAATTTAGCTGAAACGTTTCTGCCAACCTTGTACGAGACGGGGGTAGAAAATGAAAAGAAGGAGTGTAGTGAGACAAGAGGTAGTGAGGGAGCTGGGACAGACGTAGCAGTAGCCAGGAAAGAATTTGTGCAGACGCGGGAGTGAGACGAGGGGCTGATGGTTTCGGCAGAGACAGCTCTCTCTGACACAGCTTTAACAAGGGAACTAGTAGGCTATTGTGCGGAGGAGGAAGTGCTAAGGAAGCAAGGGAGACCAAGTACTGTGCCCGCAGATGAGGAGTGGGGGGTGGTGCAAAAGAGTTATGGGGATGAGGTTTTTAACATGGCCCACGAGGTACCCCCCGGTGGACATTTTGCGGTGCTGGAGGAAACAGTTGGTGGAATCATGAAAGAGGTTTACCGGCTGCCCGGGGGAAGGATGTTATTGATCATGACCGACGCGAACTGAGACGGTCACAGGCTTTTGATATGCTAACAAACTTAGTCGGTGTTAGCGTGGAAATCAATAAAGCTAGGGGCCCCCTGATAAGAGAAAAAAACCATTTTGAAAAGATTAGTATGGGATCGATCAGATGGGAGAAGGCTATTGTTTTGGCCGGGTCTACTGATAAGGTCTCTCCCTTAATACCCGAACAAAGCGACTCTTTAGGAGTAATTAAACGACTGGCACCCGTGTGTTTGATAGTCCCGAGGCGATGCAAAGAACTGGGACGTTGGGTGATGTCTGTTACAATAGGCCAGCCTAGTAAACAACACTCATATATAATGAGTAATTCAGTGACTAAAGGGCTGATGAACACAGAGGTGTGTATTGGCAATTTAATACGGCTGTCTGAAGCCAGCTCGATAGTGAACCTTGAAAAAAATGAATTCGGCCACACGAGGGTCACTTACCCGGGAATTATGGTGACACAGGGGCAGCTGGCAGCGATGCAAGCTACAGTGCAGGCTATCGCTGACCTCCCAACCCCGACAGACAAGAGGGCCCTCAAAAGGCTCTTGGGGATGGTGGGGTACTATAGGAAGTTTTGCGATAACTCTGCAGTCACTACCCCTCCCCCTCCTACTAAGCCCTTGCGAGAGAAAACTGAGTCGGAATGGGACGACCCTTGTTATTGTGGTCTGGGACAAAACCAAATGAAAGGTTACATTGATCGCAATTCATCAGTGTTTTTGGCCACTATGAAGTTTGCTGAGTTGGAGCCTGGTCTAAGGGATTATTAATAACACATACAAAAGGAACAGAACATGTGATGACTGTCTGCCAAGGTGTTGACAACTTCAAATTCTCTGTATTAGCCAAATAGCTGATAAAGATTTATATTTGTGTGTGTATCAAATAATGTATTCATGTTTGTAATTTTTACCTCCCGGTAAAAATCCTTAAAAGGGGGGAAATGTGACGAGAATACACATAAAATTAAGATGTTTGCTGGCCTGGGTTAGCATCAGTGGCATCAGCAGTTGGTCTGCCACCTGTCCTCAGGAGAAGGAGAGATAAGGAACAATGAAGCAGCATCTGGAGATGTGTAATGAAGGGACGGGAGAGAGAGCTGTCTGGAGCGGCTCCCCCTTTGAACCCTGAACTATTTGAAGTGATGGACAGGCGATACCCCAGCAGGCGGATAAAAAGGGACAGGTTCGCTAAGGCAGGGACACATGACACCCGAGGTAACGAGACCCTGGAAGCGGTGCGCCTCTCACGAGTCAGTGGGAAGTACCGGACCTTAAACGCACAGGGTGGAAAGGTACGATCAGCGGGAACCCGGTGTGTGTCCGCCCTTGCTTGGGTGCCGGGTTCACTACAGAGGATCGACCGCATCTGGAGGAGGGGTCACAGTCGGTGACCTCAGGTGACATCACAAAGGACCCGCCCAAAAGCTGCTTGTGAGCAATATCGCCGGTCTGTGAGTGGAAGCCGTTTCTGAATGATCATTCATTCTTGTTCTCTCTCTCCTTCCCCCCACATTGTCCATCGCCCTGGCAACCATTACTGCGAACTGAACTATTAAATTGAACTGGACTTTTGTGTCACTTTAAAATTGGTCATTTACCCCTAGACAACGATAGAGCTTGATTGACGCTGTTATCTTAATTCTGTGCACATGTGTGTTTATCATTGCTGAACTGTTGCATTTATTATCCTTTCGATTACTGTGTTGCTTGTTTCTTTAATAAAACTTTCTTAGTTCTAGTAATCCAGACTCCAACTGAGTGATCCATTTCTGCTGGTTTGGCAACCCAGTTACGGGGTACGTAACAAGTGTTACTGGGATCTTAAAGCAGCCGAAGATCAGCAGCTGTTGATTGGTAGCCTTTGTTGCAGTTGACTTCGTAGGTAGTACTTATAGCCATTTAGAATAGCTGTCAACCTGGACAAGGTAGGTACACCCATTGACTAGATCAAAGTAGTCAATACTTGCATCAATTAACAAGGTATCTGGACATACCCTGCAGAAAAGGATCTGCAGCTGCTCCTGCTCTGCAATGGACCAAAAGACCTTCAGCAGCATCTGATACAAGCCAGTAGACTTCACAATAAATCACAGCCACAAATGCATCTTGTTTTCAGTAACCTGTTGATTCACAAGTCTGGAGAGAGCTTCTGCCTGATCAGGTTCCTGGGTTGATGAGTACTTGATTTTAAAATCGTAGGCAACTAACATTGTAGCTCAACTTTGTAAATGGTTAGCTGTTTAGACCGGGATGCCTTTCTTAGACCTGAAGATGGATAACAGTGGCTTGTGATCAGTAAGGAGAATGAACTGTCTGCCATAAACCATCTTGTGGAATTTCTTCATGGTAAAGATGATTCCCAAGGCTTTTTTCTCAATTTGTCCATAATTCCTTTCTGCTGTGGTCAATGATATGGTTGCATATATGACCACTTTTTTGGAACTATCAAGGAAGATATGGTATATGACAACACCTACTCCATCGTTGGACACATCCGATGCAACATCAATTGACAACTCCAGTAAGTTAGATGACAGCATACTTTCCACCTGATCAAAATGCCCTTGGCATTGTTCAGACCATTTCCACATGGCACCCTTGTTGAGCATGGCATTGAGTGCCTCCCTCAGCCGGTGCGTGGCTCAGAAGAATGCTGAATCACGACCGATGTTACCCAAAAATCAACACAAGGTGCTGACATCTAATGGCGTAGACATCTCTAAGACAGCAGCAATGTTTTAGGGATCTGTGTGATTACCATGCTTATCTACGATGAGTCCCAGATACTTGACTGAAGACATCAGGAGGCTGCATTTTTTGCATGAAGTCATAGTCTGCAGTCTTGCAGTTTGTTCAAAACATGGTCCAGGCATTGGCATAGTTGTGTCCGATCCGTGCCCATCACAATGATGTGGTCGAGGTAAATGACAACACCATCAGTACCACTCAGCATGGTGTTCATAAGCTACTGAAAAATTGAAGGAACTGCCTTTACCCTGAAGACAGACGGAGGAAGGAAAACAACCCCTTATGTGTTGTTATGGTGAAAAGCTCCTGTGACTTTTCCATTACTTCTGCTTGGCGGTTCTACTTCGTAAAGCAGTGACCACCATTCAATTTTACGAGGAGACTGCAGGTACTGGTAATGGATAATGGTGTGCCTCCAGAGCCGCATTGAGACTAGTTGAGAAGTCTACACCCAACCTCACTGTACCATTGGTTTACTTGTTGATGAGTACTGGAGCTGACCAATGTGAGTAGTTGACTGCTTTGATCACACTTGCTGGCAATTTAAAATTGGTAAGGCTGTGTAAACTTTAAACTCCTTGTAGATTTTGATGGCTTTAAAACATCTTGCCCTCATGCTTATCTGCCCTGGAAGACAGTGAAGGACAACAAAAGCCTTCTTTGTGACCATGCCATTGGCATTTGCTGCAAATGTGTTTCTTGTTTTAGCAGTTCCTTATGTAATGCCATGCAACGCAGTTCCAACACGCTTGGAGATCTGCCGAGTGATGATGTCTGGGCCACTGGAAACTGCATGATACAGTTCTGTTCGACCAGGTTGAAATAATGTTTCAGCTTGATCAACCACTGACATTCTTGAGTCATATCAGGGTCTTGCTCCGGTCTGGCCAGGAGATGTTTGTGAATGTCTGCATTGCCAGGTGCCTGAAGTCCACAAATGTAAATCAGACATTTGAACTGTATTTTGGTCATATTACCCAGCATGAACTTTTCACATGTGTGATTGACAATACCAGATTATATGATGAAGTCATCGGCATAGTCTTCAATCAGTTTTAGGCAATGGTAGATGAGAGAAGAGAGATGATGGTTCTCCAGAAATGCTTGTTAACTGTTGGACAATAGGTCAAGTGGGTTTCTAGGCATGACGAAATAATGCTCATATTCAGCAGTACCCAGTTTTCTGAGCAAATTGTGTGTCTTCCACGAGTCATCTTTACAGGCGAATTCAACCCAGAAGACATCTTCATAAGGTTTGAACTAGGATTCAAATGCAACTCCCGCATGGCAACAAACTGTAAGTTGGTAATAGACACAACTGACTCAGTTGTGCCCATTACCAATTCTGTTCAGTGTTTGACATTGATGTCATTGGACTCACTGATTAACCCGCTCCTTTTCCTCCTCTCAGATGCAGCGAATGATAACAATCCCACTGGCACTTCTTGGGCCCCAATAAGGGGAGAGGATCATCCTCAGGAGAATCGTTTGTTCTTTGGAAAGATCTTGCGGCACTATTTCACACTTCAGTTGGGAAAGCAAATGAAGTTTCATTTGAAATGTGTCATCTGAGAGGTAGTGTATATGGAAATGTGGCATTCCCTCAGCACTGAATTAGAACTGGATTACGTGCTCTGGTATAGGACTTGAACCCACTACCTTCTGATACAAAGAGGAACTAACACAAAGCTAAAGATAGCACAAAGCCAATCTGTTTTCACCTCTTCCTGAATCTACTGGTTGTAAGTCCATACTTAGTTCAAATGACTTTTCACCAAGTACATATTGGATAGTGACTAACAAACGTGTAGGAGAATATTATGGGGGCAGGAGTGTGTAGAAGAAAAGAGACATCAAACCAGGACTGACGGTCTCTTTCTTCCTATAAACCCTATGCTACGGTCACTGGTGTGTGGCCATGTGATTAAGGCGTCGGTCTAGTGATCTGAAGGTCGCTAGTTCGAGCCTCAGCTGAGGCAGTGTGTTGTGTCCTTAAGAAAGGCACTTAACCACACATTGCTCTGCAACGACACCGGTGCCAAGCTGTATCGGCCCACAGTGGAGAGGGGAGACTTGCAGCATGGGCAACTGCCGGTCTTCCATACAACCTTGCCCAGGCCTGCGCCCTGGAAACCTTCCAAGGCACAAATCCATGGTTTCACGAGACTAACAGATGCCTATTATGCTACAGTCACTAACAGGGAAATCTGGCTATTTGCATGCTATCCCAGACACTCTTTAAACACCCAGCCTACTGGAACAGTGAACACTCCCCGATCATGGTACCCAAATTTACCTGGAGTCAAACACTGCCTGTAGTACCTCAAACAAATAATCCAGTTGAGCAGCTTTGACAGTCTGTTGGGGCAGTTCAAATGCCCAAGTAGCAGCTTCTTTCCTTCACGCTGCTCAACACAGCTTATCCGTCCATGGTCAGATTACATATCGCAAGAGATGCAATGATGCGGTGTGAGTTGGGTGGAGTCAGATGTAAAACTATCAGCACATTTTCCTGCAAAAGTAGCCAAACAAGTCCCTAGCAAACTGCCCCAGAGCAGACAATAGGAAACCTTCAGTCTGTCTAAGGATGACAGCAGATTAAAGAAGGTGCTGGTGAAACACAGCGATGCTTTACTCTCAGCAAACAGTACTAATGACTTTATTAATCACACTTTTTCTGGACAATGATCATTGCAATGAGTAGCCTGTAACTTTCCTTTTGGAGCTGAGCTTTTGAACTGCCTGTATGACCTGGTATTTTAGAGGGTGAACTGAAGTCTCGAAGGTGCAGGTTGATTGTGGTGTGGCCCGTTTGGGACAAATCGAGGTGGCCCGGCCCAGGTCAGGTCCAAGAGAACGGAAAGAGCCAATGTTTGGCTATTGCTAGAGTGGACTGAAAGTGGCAGATCCAAGGCGAGGTGAGGCAGAGCCAAAGCTGCCGGGCGCAGGCCCAACAGTGAGGAACAGGCCTATGTTTGACTGATTTTAAGCACCAGGCCAGATTGGAAAAGTTGGGTATGGGCCAAATCGAGGTGGCAGGGCCCGGGTCTGAGGATGAGGAATGAACCGATGTTTGGCCAATTTAAGTGCTGGGCCAGTCTGAAATGGTCAGAGTATCAGGGCCAAAGGTGAGGGATGGGCCAGTCTTCAGCTCACTGCTCAGCGAGGTTTACTTGTCTCCGGGCTGAGCTGAGGCTGTGGCCTGCAATGACAGGCTCCTGGACCAGTTGCAATGGTGACTGGTTGCGTGGCTGTGAACTTTATTTCTGTATGTTACTTGCTTACTTTTTATTGTTTGCACGATTTGTTCTTTTTTTTGCACTTGTGTGTTTGACAGTCTTTTTAAAGGGTTCTATTGGGTTTCTTTGTTTTGTGACTGCCTGTAAGATGACGAATCTCAGCTTGTACATACTTCGATAATAAATGTATTTTGAATGTGTTATATTTATAAACACGTCTTTAGCACAGTAAATTTTCCGAACATGGTTTATAGAAGTATTGTTAAACAAAATTTCATATATGAAAGGTCTCGACCGGGTAAATTAACCATCCACGTTCCGCTACAGATGCTGCCTAGTGCACTAGGTTCCCCATAGAGTTTTGTGGGTTTTTTTTGCATAGCAAACTTTGTTAAAGAGGTAATTTTTACAAACGGAGGAGAGTTCATGCATCACTCAGGAAGTCAGGTGGAAACCGAAGGAGTGCAAAGACCTCAGCGGGTTTGCTGAATGCTCAAAATTTGATTTGGGGATAACGTTGGCCAGCGAACACTTGTTACCAGCCCTGGCTTTGCCATATTTCAAGCAAATTCTGATTCGGTAGTTTTAAACTCATGAAAAGCAACAGCCTGACTCAAGGAAGACTGCATTTGTCTTCAGTGTAAGGAACTAGTAATGACTTCTTGACCCAGCTCTATTTAAATGCATTCTCAGATGGCAAAATAACTGGTGGAGATTTGAAACTACCAAATCTCCAGGGGTTTAATTAAAAACATTACAAAAATTCATGTAGTCTGAGTTTGTGCAGATGAACACACTGCATCCACGCATTGAGAGCCGGGGGGTGGTGGGGGGTGGAGTTGGAGGAAGATCACTTAATTGGAACAAGCTAGGAATAATGGATCAATAAGACAGCCTGAGGCCGTGCAGCTTCATGTCTGTATATGGTCTGCTCTATTGTTAGCCTGTTGCAGAACCACTCACAACGCCACTTCGCCTAGAATGATCACCAACAATAGGAGACAGAGCACCGTGCCTCCTGTCAGACTTGGGCATAATTTGGCATGAGATTTTTTGCATGCCATTTGGATTACAGACACATTAATGAAAGAGTGCAAGGGATGTCTCTCCTCTGGGGCTGAAAAACTCTGGGCACAGGGCATTCATCACCGTTCGTATTGCAATATACACTCAGTAGCCACTTTATTACCTCCTGTACCTACCTAGAATGGCCACCGAGTGTACATTTGTGATCTTCTACTGCTACAGCCCATCCACTTCAAGGTTTGATGTGTTGTGCATTCAGAGATGCTTTTCTGTACACCATTGATGTAACTTGTGGTTATTCGAGTTACTATTGCCTTCCTGTCAGCTTGAACCATTCTCATCTACCCTCCCTCATGTCCCCACAGAACTGGATGAGCAACAACTGAAGCCCTTGGTCATGCCTTCATGCTTTTATAAGTGTACCAGCAGCAAAATCTGATCAGATCAAGATTTGATTATTCAACAATGATAGTAACATCAACATTCATAAGTCATGAACATTAGATCCAAAGTCATTTTCCTTGACCAGTGAGTGCAAGGACAAAGGAGAAAACAGTGATTTGGAATCAAATCAAAGACACAGAGTCGGTGTGAAAAAACTAAGGAAAAAAAAGGAACATGTAGAAGAGGTCACTGCATTCCTGCTACATTCTGGTCATTGAGAAGTTAATGAGTGGAAAAGAAGTGGGGAAATATATACAAACATTCATGGCCCATGAGTTATAGGATCAACAGTCCCATTCATCATGATCAGAACCACCCAGTGATAAGCCATTACAATGGAACACAGGGAAAGATGGACAAAAAAGGTATGGTTTCAACCAGTTCACATTTTACTAGTCTGCCAAATACATAACTTATGGGAGCAATTGACTACAGTAAATCAATTGCTCCATCAACTCAGTAACTCCAGTTTTGAAGTTTCCCTTGCAGCTCAATGGACTTCTCTCCAGTGACGATTTCCAGCAGTTCCTTCTTTATTTGGGAATCAGCCCTCCAGGTTTGTCCAGGAGTGGGATGGAAACATTACTTGGAACTTATTATTTCTCTGGGTTTAAAGGGGGCCATGGCTGACAATGCCTGGTAAAAGTGGTGACTTCAGAAAACCAGTAACTCCCTTAGGTGAGCTCACTCACTCAGTCCATTGCCAGAAATGCAAGCCTTGTTTAACAAGGTCTCTGACACACCTCTCACCCAGCACCAGGAGGAATGTGCACAGAGCCAGGGAGAGAAGGCAGCACAGGAGGAGGTTAGGAATTAGAGGTTACGTTGGAAAATATGAAGATGTGTTGATAGTTTGTCACAGACTCACTCAGGACACAGACTGCCAGAATGCAACTGGTCTTGAATAATCTGGGATTCCCAGGAATTAATCTTTCTAATCAATTAGTCCTGATGTAGATTCTCGGCCCAAAATGTCATCTGCTTATTCCTTTCCATAGATGCTGCTGGGTATGCTGAGTTCCTCCAGCATTTTGTGTGTGTTGCCTCGGATTTTCAGCATCTGCAGATTTTCTCATGTTTGCATCATTCTTCTCCAAAGAACCCAGGAGGAAATGGAGGAGATCTAAATACCAAATGTTTCCTTTGAGGGTACAGAAGATGTGGAAGAGAATGAGGGATTACAGGTAAATGAAGAGCCTGCCATGACTTCCACTGTTCACTTCAGACAATGGAGGTTTAAACATCTGGTACACTGAGCAAATAGAAACTGTTAGGAGAGGTAGAGTAATCGATAATCAGGCTCGGGTTCAAAGTGATTGGGAATGAGCCAGAAGAAAAAAAAATTAATCTTTATGCATTAGTTGGTGTTATCCAAGTATCCAGCCAGAGGAAACAGATTCAATAGCAACTTGCAGAAGAGAACTGGAAAAGTGGCTGTGTGTGGAATGGGAAGAGTGCTACCAAACACCAGCACAGCTTTGACCCAACACCTGCATTCTGTTACTTTATGGCTTTCAGTTTCCTCAAATATCATCACTTATTTACTCTTACCACCAGGGAGGCGGAGAGAACAGCAGCTCAACGTGGCAGATGAACCTTCCAGTGAGCCTGGTGACCATGTATGGAGAAAGTCCATTCTGCAGGAGGTAGAGCAGTAGATGTGTAGGCAAGTTACAGAGAGATAGAATATAAATCAGTACAGCACAGGAATGGGTTCTTTGGCCCACAATGTTGTGCCGAAACAAGTAAATTAGTAATCAAACGGCCAACTAAACTAATCCCTTGTGCCTACAGAATGTCCACACCCCTCCATTTTCCTCACAGTCAAGAGGAATGATACTGCAGTCATAGGGGATTTCAATTTACCCAATATTTATTGGGCAACACTTAGAATCAGAAGGAGTGAGATTTTAAAATGGACTCAGGAAAAATGTTTGTGTCAGTACACAGACAGTCCTACGAAGGAAGGAGGTCATTCTGTGTTGTGAAGTTGGGCAAGTGGACAAAGTTTCAATGGGAGAATACTTTGGTAATAGTATTCATAACTTGGTGAGTTTTAAAGTAATTATGGAAAGGCACAAAGACAGCAGAGAAATGAAGTGGACAGCAAATCTGGGGATCCTTGGATATCAGAGTATATAAATGGTTTGATTAAATAAATAAAAAGGAAGAATACAGTGAAGTATTGTGGGTCCCATTGTGGGCAGAAAGGACTATGCGTGTGTAGACACAAGAATATGTGGGCAAGCTTTTCATCTCTATTCACCAAAGTGAAAGTCGTTGGAGCTGGAGATTTCATTATGGATCGTAAAATTCTGCCTGATAAGAGTGAAAAGGAACTTGAAGTTGAGCAAGTTCCTAGGGCCTATGAGATATAGCCCAGGCTGATGTGGGAGGCAAGGGAAGAAATTACCAAGGCCATGAGAGAGATATTTAAAGCTTGAGCCACACACACACACACACACACACACACACACACACACACACACACACACAGAGTTCTGCCAGCATTGTGCAAGTCAGGCAGCATCTATGCAGGGAATAAACAGTCGACATTTCAGGCTGAGACCCTTCATCAGAACACAAATGCTTGAAATTAGCAGCTTCTTTCTGACTTTTGCTCCTTCCATTCCAGACCTGATGAAGGGTCTTGGCCTGAAATGTCAACTGTTTATTCTGCATGGATGCTGCCTAACTTGCAGAGTTCTGCCAGCATTTTCTGTGTGCTGAAGATATCCAGCATCTGCAAGAACCTCACGTTGATATTTAAATTTTGATTGCCACAAGCAACTAGACAAAGGGCAGCATCAATACTCCAGATAATTCTCAGATTTTACAAAAAGCCTCAGACTTAAAACATTAACCGTTTCACTTTTCACTGATACTGTTGGACCTGCTGAGCTTTTCCAGCATGTTCTTCTTGCTTTACTGGATAGCCTGGGCTTGTTTTCCTGTGAGCAGAGGAGAGCTCTCAGGAGACAAGCAAAAAAATATGAGAGACATAGCAGATAGTAAAAAACAAAATTTCTCCATTTACAAGGTACCCATGATGAGTCACAAGGCACCTATGCTGCCTTGCAGCTATATGCACTCATGGGGGAAGGCTTCCGGAGTAAAGCCTGAGGAAAAATCCAGAGCTGGAGTCCCTAAGGCCAACCTACATTGAGTTCAACGTCGCCTGGCAACTCCTGTGACGCTGCAGGTGCTGAACTATGCATGGGCAACAGCTTGCTTTCCATCTTGCACTGCCCTGGCTTGCATGTCACGTAGACAGCTAGCTCCCACTCTCCAACATCCATGGTTGACCCTGACCAACAGAAGGCCTCAGGATGATGAGAAACAAGAGATTCAGAGGGAATTAAAAGAAAAGATTTTTTTCCACCCAGAAGGTGGTTACGATTTGGAACACACTGCTGAGAGGGTGATGGTGGTGGCAGGGACTCTCATGATATTTAAGCTTCTGGGCCATCACTTAAATAACTAACATATAGAAGTATAGAACACAGTGGATCAAACACTAAGACACGGCAATGATGGGACAAGATGAACAGTTCTGTGCTGTGTGACTATGTCTCAATGAAAGGGCCCAGATCACTGCTGCTGCAGACGCGTACATGAGGCAGGGGCTAGTCTAGGTGACTTTAGGTTGATTTGGCATCAATGGCCACCTCTGGGTCAACTTCATTCAATATGCAGAAAGGGCGGTAAAGGAAACTGACCTATGTTTCTGTTGCCACTATCACAGTCTCACTATTTCCCAAAGCCCAACACAGCCAAAGAAGCATTTTGTGCAGTCACTGTTTGCATAGGGAACCAAGACAGGCCACTTGGGCAGAGCACACTGTGAAGTGATAATGACCAGGAAAATCTGTTCAAGTGTTGCACTTTAGGATAAATCATAAACACGAGAAATTCTGTGGATGCTGGAAATTCAGAGCAACACACAAAATGCTGGAGGAACACAGCACGTCAGACAGCATCTATGGAGAGGAATAAAGAGTTGACGTCTCAGGCTGAGATCCTTCATCAAGGTTTGAAAGGAAAGGGGAAGAGGCCAGAATAAGAAGGTGGCGAGAGGCGAAGGAGTACAAGCTGGAAAATGATATGTGAAACCAGGTTAGGGAGAAGGTGGGTGGGTAGGGGAGGGCAGATGAAGTGATCCACCACCCCTTTCCCCTCCACCCCCCAGCCTCCCTGCTTCTCAATTCACCCCCAGCTCTCTGGGGCAGAGAATGAGAACTAATTACAAACTTTGGAATAAATTCCTCCTCATCTCCAGCTTGAACAGACCACCCAACTTGAAGCTATGCCTCTCAATTATAGACTTCTCCAGGGAGGAATCTACCCTCTAAGACACAAAATACTCTGCAGGTGCTGGGGTCAAAGCAACGGTCACAACACGCTGAAGGAACTCAGCTGAGTGTTGCTTCTACCCTCTAAGATATGTTAATTCTCATTCATTATCTTCACAACATCTAAGTACAGATAACCCCAACATTTCAGCAGTTCACATAATGGAAATATGACCTTATGGAATCCACTACCAAAGAAATTTGAGATATGGAATAAAAATCTGCTCTTCTGGAATGCTTAGGAGAACAAAGTGTAAAAGAAACAACAAACTTTGGTATTGGGATTTTTCTGTAACATGAACTCTTGGCAAAAATTGGCAAAGGCTTTCTATAAACACAGCTTCTCTGTAACAAAGGATAACACTGTAATGTTCTATCCTTCTATTCTTCCAAGTCTGGTAGAAAATGTCAAAATTCATCCTTCCTCACCAGTGGTTCCTGTTCTAGCTATTTATTTCAACTATTCACTTTAGGTCTGTGAACTGATTTTCTATACCAGGTACCTTCAAACCTATATCCCTTATTTTGTGTAGTTATATGTCACTTTACCAGAATACCTCATGAAGTCCAAATATACTATATGCACTGGGTTCCCTTTGTCTTATATGCCAATTACATCCCCCAAAGAACTCTCAAACAAGAGAAAATCTTCAGGTGCTGGAAATCCGAGCAACACACGCAAAATGCTGGAGGAACTCAGCAGGCCAGGCAGCAGCTCGGGCTTAGTCCTGCCGAAGCGTCTCTGCCCGAAACGTTGACTGGACTTTTTTCCATAGATGCTGCCTGGCCTGCTGAGCTCCTCCAGAATTCTGTGTGTGTTCCCTAAAGAACTCTAGTAGTTTTCTGTATTCCCTTTCATAACATAATTAGGCAGAACCAATGTTGTCTTAAGCTCAGTCTCTAGCCTTTCCTTAATAAAACATTCCAGCAATTTTTCCCCCTAATGGGAAGTTAACCATCCTGTTACTCCCCAGTTATCTTCCTCCTCCTTCTTGAGGAACCTTACCACATTTCCAATGCACTAGAAACTAAATTCACAGTCTCATAAACAATCAACACAACGACGACCAGAATTTAAGACACATTGCTTATGCTATTATTGTTCGACATGATACAAATTGGTATTGGTTTATTATTGTCACGTACTGAGATATGGAGAGAAACTTAGTCTTGCAAGCCATCCATACAGATCATTTCAAAACAACGTACCTTGAGATAATACAAGGGGAAACAATAACAGAATGCAGCATATAGTTTAACATTGACAGAGAAAGCAAGACAGTAAGGTGCAAGGACCATGGGTTTTGCACCCAGAAAGGGCAGATCAAGACAGTTCAACAATCAGAGCTTGTGTCAGTGACGCATTTGCTCACTACTGTACAGGTTCATCAGCACAGATAAATGGGTGATGAACTTCCATTAGAAATTGAAACCATGACCTTCTGATTGAAACAGAAAGTGAGCTGACAATTATAAGGAGAAAGGAGCTGAAATAAAGAAGGTATGAGAAATGGCAGTCAAGACAGAACACTCTTGACAAATATAATGTAACAGAAAATCCTGACGAGAGGCTCTGGTGGAGAAAAGAGCAATCGAGACAGACAGAGTAACTGGGAACCGTGAGGTGGAGATGATGGACTCCCTGTGGAAAACGCAGCTGTAATGAAGTATTAGTGGGGAAGTTTGCGGTTAATGGTGGCCACATGGGAGATGTGTGGAAACTGGAAGAGTTGCTATTAAAATAAAGCAATAAGTGATCATAAATGACCTGCCATACTCTAGACGAAAAAACAATGTTTTGAAACCAACCGAAATCTGAAGCCTCTGAACATTATTATTAAAAGGGAAGGGCGGGAAATGTTGGCACCTAAAAAAAACCTGCAGTCTGTGCCCTGAAGACTAATTGTCTGCAGCACTTGTAAGAAGTTAAGAGAAAATAAAAATTCCATCTTGATGCGTGAAAATAATTCCCAGATTCCGATCTGCTGCTTTTTCAAGGTACTCATGTTACTGCTGCCCAAGCCGCTCGCAGCCCACACAGCGAGTAGAGAAACAGCAAATAATCCCAGCTCATCATCATTCAGCTCCGCCAAGGGGAAGCCCCACACATCCCAGCAGAAATACAATCTCATTCTCCATCCTGTGAGAACATTGAACCCAATATACCGAGGTTCTGACACACTCCCAAAGACTGGAAAGAAAAAAGATTCAGTCTACTGTTCCCTGTCTGCAGTTACTGTGGTTCCTTGTCTGCGAGACATGAAAAGATTTAAACTGGGTTCCAATTCACCCACACACACCTAAACGCAAAGCAGATTCACAGACAACAAACAGGATTCACCATCGAAAACAATGTGAAAAATGGTTATTTATGAAAATCAAAGAAATCCAGATGCTGGAAGTATGAAACAAAAACAGAAAATGATGGGAGACCAGACAGCATGTGTGGAAGGACTAAGAGAGAAAACAGGTTATGCTGAAGTTATAGAGAGGGTGGGGAGGGATGGATAGGACATTTCCTGACCTGCTCAATGTTTCAACATGCCAAGAGCAGGAGACGCTCAGCAGGTCAGGGAGCACCTATGGGGTGAGATGGACAGTCTATGTTTCAGGTCACATTCATCTTCATCTGGACTGCATGTTTCTACTACTTCTGTGAAGAATATTCAATCACAATCATTATACATCAGAGTTTTAGTGTTATTTTTGCCAATTCCTCTTATGTTCTCTCTCCTTTGTCACACAGCTTCCCCATCCCTTTCCTTCCCAAGAATCTCCTTCTCCTCTGTTATTGATTACAGGATGAAAATTGTTTGTCTGAGCATCTCTCATTTTTACTTTGTCTCCATCGCAGGGCACTGGAGCTCAGGCATTTTTTTCCCCTGTGCTATACTGACAGTCACGTAATCCTACCACAGAAACACGCCAAGTCTTGTGAGTGAAATTTTTATGTGTGATCAATGTTGGGACTACAACGGCAAAACTAATGGAAAATTTCCTGTAGGAAGCTCCATCTTGTAGAAATGCATATGCTGGTTTAAAACTGTGCTGAACTATACTGAAATACTGTATGCCTTTTGATTTTGTGTTTTATATTCTGGATTTTCTCTCATTTCTTTTTTGTCATTTTCACATTTTTGTTCTGCGCATGGGGGGGGGGGGGGCGGGTCAAGGAGGTCCTGATGTTTTTCTTTGAACAGGTTGTTTCCATGGTTCATCTTTGTTTTCTGTGGGAAGACAAACTTCAGGGCTGTATACTTCATATATACTTTGATACTAAATGTACTTTGAACACTTCTACTGCTGAGCTAATAGGCTAGGAGTACCTGGTTACAGAAACCAATCCAACTTAGTCATTGGTAGCTACATTACTACATCGTGCCCCCAATTATGAAGAAGCCAAACAGGCCGAGTGCCAGTTTTAATAATCTGGGATCTTTCTACACCCACATAGTTTAATTACAGACTAAAGGAAACAAAAAATCATGCATTATTTAATTAAAATGGACTTAGGCCTTTGTTCACCAAAAGACATCACAGGCGTTTTCTTAAGTTGAAGTGGCAACAAAGGAAGCCAATACAAGAGGCAATTAAGTAAATAACCAGCTAACATATTCTTTAGGATATTATTTAAAGAGTAAATATTGGTCACAACATTCCTTTACATTGCGCAAATCTTCACATAACTGAAGGTAGGCAATTTGTCAGTTCTGTACAAGGAGTAACACCCTAGCTTAAGTGGTCATGTCTCTGGAGTGGGACTTGATCACACCAATAGGGGGATGTGACCTACAACCAAGGCACACTTGGTGGCTAAGAAATGCTTTAGTCCATTTGTAAAGTTGCCATTGTCAGACCCTGGGATTACTCACCATTCAGAAGAGAAAAGTGAGAAGTATTTTATTAAACACAACAGTCCATCTTCCAACCCCTCCCTAGTAATGCAGCCCAACTTTTTTGGCGCTACATCGACAACAGCTTTAGTACTGCTAAGTTCGTCAATGGCATCAGCTTTACCCCCAACTTCCACCCTGCCCTTAAATAACTTGGTCTATTTCTGACACCTCTTTCCCTTTTCTTGATCTCTCTGTCTCCATCTCTGGAGACAAACGGCCTACAAATATCTTCCATGAACCTATCAACTCTCACAGCTGTCTTGACTATACTTCTTTCTACCCTGTCTCCTGTAAAAACGCCATTCTCTTTTCTCAGTTCCTTTGTCTCTGCTGCATCTGTTCCCTGGATAAGGTTTTCCTTTCCAGAATATCAGAGATGTTTATCTTCTTCAAAGAAAGGGATTTCCTTTCCTTTACCATTGATGCTGCCTTCACCCATCTTTCTGGCACCTTAACTGGGATAGATTTCCTCTTGACTTCACGTACCATCCCATGAGCTTCCATATCCACGAGAACATTCTCCTCAACTTCCACCATCTCCAAAGGGATCCTATCAAACATATCTTTACCTCCCCACCACTCTGTCTTCTGCAGACTGCTGCCCTCTATTTCACTTGTCCATTTAACCCTCCTAGGACTTATCCCTGAAAGTGGCCAAAGTGCTACACCTTCACATTCACCTCCTCCCTCACCCTCATTCAGGCTCAAAACAGTCCTTCCAGGTGAGGCACACTTCACTTGTTAATTTATTGGGGTTGTCTCCTGTGTCTGATGCTCCCAATGTAGCCTCCTCTATATTGGTGAGACCTGACTTAGACAGCGGGAAATCACTTTGTTGAGAACCTCACTCTATCTGCAAGAATCAGGATTTCCCGGTGGTCAACCATTTTAATTTCAATCCCCATTCCCAATCCGACCTGTCGGTCTACAGCCTCCTCTACTGTCACAATGAGCCCACTCCCAGAGTGGAGGAGCAATGTCTCATATTCCAACTTGGCAGCCTCCAACCTGATGGTACTAACTTCAATTTTTCTACCTTCCAATATTTTTCCCCTCCTCCTTCCCTCTGCTTACATTCCCCATTCTGGCTCCCCTCTTTTCCTCACTTGCCTATCACCTCTGCCTGGTAACCCTTCTACTTCCCTTTCTCACATGGACCACTCTCCTCTCCAATCAGATCCCATCTTCTCCAGCCCTTTACTTTTTCCACCTATCAGCTCCGAGCTTCTTACCTCATTTCCCCTTCCCGCAGACACCTGATTTCACCTATCACCTGCTAGCTTGTAATCCTTCCCCTCTCCTCACCTTCCTATTCTGGCTTCTTACCCCTTCCTTTCCAGTCCTGATGAAGGGTCTCAGCCCAAAACGTCAAGTCTATTTGTTTCCATAGATGCTGCCTGACCTGTTTAGTCTCTCCACCATTTTGTGTGTGTTGCTCTGCAATTCCAGCATCAGCAGCATCTCTTGTGCTTAGTATTTTATTCATACAATGCTGTTTTACCTGGAAATCAGGAACGTCAGCTCATCTCCATATCCTTTGATCTTGTTCTGAGCATCCAAGTGTGTCATTCCATCAGTTTTTTCACCATCAATGTCCAAGATTACATCCCCAACGCACAGCTTGGCAGCCTCCGCTTTACTCCCTGGAGTTATCTGACAACAGAAAGTTGAGATTTTAATTACCAAAATACAAAGTCTGGGTGGGGGAGGGGTGATGAAGTAAGTGTGTACTGTTCTCGATGGCATTTATATGTGTGGCCCACATTCTGCTCGTAATTTCATTTGAGAAAAGGACTCTCCCAATTCTGCATTTGCTGACCTATCCCCTAAGGGCAGAATGCTAGAACACAGCACGGCCATTCACACAGGTAGTGTCATTATACAGCAGATATTTACAATGACAACTCAGGAGTTAAGAAGGTGGTACAAATGGAGAATCATCAATGGCTGCTAATTCAACACTTCACCAAAGAGGACATAATTCCAACAGCCAGGTATTAGCATAGAGTTAAGTATGTAAACTTCAAATTTTGTGTGTAAAGTTGGGAAAATAATCAAATTTACTTATCAATCATGATAAGCCTTCTGCTAGAGGAGATCCAAGGAGAAGTTATTTAGCAATCAAAAAATACAAGCTCATTCTCTCTTGATGGAATTCTTCACAAACTCTCACTACATATTTTCCTCAAATGTTTGCTGAATTAACTCCATTTTCTCTTCCAATTGAAATAGTAGCTAAAGCAAAAGGGCAGCAGAAACCCAGGCAGCTCCTTGAATGGGGCTGCTTGTCAGGGTAAAATTTTGCCATTGTTGACACAGCAATGGATACAGTTCTGGCCAGTAATCAAATGCCCCACAGAATAGTGCCTAACAGTGGCTAAAAACAGCACATTTCAACTCCCATGTGTTGACATTACTTGGAGCATCTTAGATCACAAGTCATAGGAGCAAAATTAGGCCATTCAGCCCATTGAGTCTTCTCATCCATTTCATCATGGCTGATTTATTATTCCTTTCAACCCTATTTTCCCACCTTCTCCCAGAAACCTTTGACACCCTTACTAATCAAGAATTTCTCCACTACTGGAATCATGTTCTCCACTACTGGAAACATGCTCTCCACATCCACTCTATCCAGGCTTTTCAAGATTCAGTAGGTTTTATTGAAATTCTCCTCTCATCCTTCTAAACATTAGTAAATACAGGTTCAGAGCCATCAAACACTCCTCATACATTGATATTTCATTCCAGAGATTGTTCTTGTAAACCTCCTCTGGACCCTCTCCAATACTGGATCATTCTTCCTTCAACATGGGGCACAAAACTGCTCACAATATTCAAAATGTAGTCTAATGAACACCTTATAAAACCTCAGCATTACATTCTTGCCATGACATGATTGATCACACCATCTTCTCCACTGGCCAGCCATATGCATCTGCTCTCATCCAATCCTATACTCATCTATCCAGTGTCAACAACCTCCAACAACTGGCAAGTTGCTGACATGACCTCCAATAACTCACGCCTTCACTCCTGCAACATTTCAAAGGGGTCTCTCAAAGATCTATATTTGCACCCGTCACCTACACACTGTGTCATCAACTTCCTCATGCAGAGCAAGATACCATGGGTAGGTTGACATTACACCAATTCCCCTCACAAATCACACCCTTGTCTACCATCTGAGTTTTCTGATACACAGTTCTGGGAAACTTTCCACCAACTAAGTACTCAAAAGGGCAGAGGACACTATCTTCCATACCTGTAACATCTATCCATAATAACAGCCTCCAAGCTTCCTCTGCTGACTGACTAAAACTAAACCACAAACAACTCTAGTGGGGTTTATGATCACAGGAGGAGGTTCGTACCAAACATCCCTCCATCAAAATAAAAAGCAAAATACTGCAAATTCTGTATATCCAAAATAAAGCAAAGGGCAGTTCGGGCAGCATCTGTGGAGAGATGTACAGATTTAATGTTTCAAGTCGATATGCTTCATACAAAAAAAAGCTTTTCTGTCATCCAGTGAAAACATTAATCATGTAGTTCCACTAATGCCACGTGGTCTAAGAACTCCCACAACTTTTTCCAGTTCAGCCTTTGTTCCTATGAAACAACTGCATAGAGTCGAGTGTGGTCCCAAACATTCCCATGCTCTCTCTGTGAGCCAATGGATTCTGCTTTATTCCCAACAATATGCCACTGGGTTAAAGATTACCAGAAAGGTAATTGGCAAAAGAATCAAAGGGGAGTCGATTGATAAGTGAGAGAAAAATCATTTCAGGAATAAAGGCAAATAAGAGGGTAAATGAGACTGACACGGTTACCCTGGAAGCTTGGCATGGTCACAGTGGGCTAAATAGTCTCCTCTGTATCACTGAGTGTAAGAGGGCTGTGCATCTGTGGAAAACAACAGTATCGAGTTCTACTGTTCACTCACCCAGAATAATACAGAACAGTACAGGCCCTTTGGCCCACCATGTTGTGCCCACCTTTTGACCTACTTCAAAACCAATTTAACCGTTCCCTCCTACATAGCCAATTACCCTCCATTTCTCTTTCATCCATATGCCTATCTAAAAGTCTCTTAAATGTCCCTAATGTACCTGTCTCTACCATCACCCCCGCCAGTGAATTCCATGTACTCACCACTCTGTGTAAAAAAAATTATCTCTGACATCCCGCCTATTAACACGAGAGGGCACAGTTTTAAGGTGCTTGGAAGTAGGTACAGAGATGTCAGGGGCAAGTTTTTTTTAAAAGCAGAGAGTGGTGAGTGTGGAATGGGCTGCCGGCAACGGTGGTGAAGGCAGATACAATAGGGTCTTTTAAGAGACTCCTGGATAGATACATGGAGCTTAGAAAAATAGAGGGCTATGGGTAACCCCACATGATTGGAACAGCATTGTGGTTGAAGGGCCTGTATTGTGCAATATCTATGTTTCTATGCTTTCTTCCAATCACCATAAAATTACCCCCTTTTGTATTATCCATTTCCACTCCGGGGAAAAGATACTTAAACTACGCCTCATCACCCTATACATCTCTATCCCCTCAACCTCCTTCACTCCAAAGAGGAAAGTTCTATCTTGCTCAACTTTTCGTCATAAAATATGCTCTCTGATCCAGGCAGTATGTCTGGTAAATCTCCTTTTTGCACCCTTTCTAAAGCCTCCACATCTCCACATGAGGCAACTGGAACTGAACACAATATTCCAAGCATGGTCCAACCCAAATTTTATAAAGGGGGAACATTCCCCCCCCCACTTTATAAAGCTACAACTTTACCTCACATCTCTTGAACTCAATCCCTGTAATAATGAAGGCCAACACACCAAACACTGTCTTAAACGTCCCATCAACTTGTGTGGCAACTTTTAAGATCTATGGACAGGAACCCCCAGATCCCTCATTAAACTATGCCCCTCCTGCCCCCCCCCCCCAAAAGCTCTTTAGCTTTGAAAGCTTCATTTACATCCTTCATGGAGTCACACACCAGATAAATAGACCCATGGGCCCATCTGTGTTGACTACCAAACATCAAATTACACTAACCCCATTTTATTCTTTCCAAGTCCCCTCAAATTCTACCTCTCACCTACACACTTGTGAGGCATCAACCTATCAACTTCCACATCTTTAGGATGCAGGAGAAAACCGAAGCACCCAAAAGAAGCCCATACAGTCACAGGGAGAATGTGCAAACTTTACTTTGTGACCAAACGACAAAGTTATCAGAAGATTGATGCCGATAAGAGAGATAAGAGAGAGACAAATGGGGGAAACATTCAAAATGCTAATAAGAGAGAGACGAGAGAGATTAACGAAAAGAGACATAGCTCCGAGTATTGTCAGACCGGTTGCTTTGAATCTGAACTGTTTGAAGTTTGATGGACAGGCGATACCCCAGCAGGGGGATAAAAGGAACAGGTTCACTAAGGCAAGACAGACACCACGAGATAACGAGACCCTGGAAGTGCGTTGTGCCCCCCCCCACACAAGTGGGTGGAAGTTTTGGAGGTTTGGTCGCGGGACCGACCATAGACGCACAGGGTGAAAAGGTACGATCGGCGGGAACCTGGTGTGTGTGTGTCCGCCCTTGCCTGGATGCCGGGTTCACCGCAGAAGGACGATCATATCCAGAACGGAGGGGTCACAGTCGGTGACCTCTGAAGACATTACAAAGGGCTCACCCGAAAGCTAACTGCGAGGAATATCAAAGGTCTGTTTGAATCCGATTTGAATATCATTATTCGCTCTCTCTCTCTCTAACAGCACAACAGCAATTACTGCGAACTGAACTAAATTGAACTGAACTCTGCGTCACTTGAGACTGATCATTTTACCTCTAGACTGCGATAGAGCTTGATTGATTCCTATTATCCTAGTTCTGTGTACTTGTGTGTTTTATCATTGCTAACCTGTTACATTTATATCCTTACTATTAGAGTACTATGTTACTTATTTCTTTAATAAAACTTTCTTAGTTCCAGTAATCCAGACTCCAACTAAGTGGTCCATTTCTGCTGGTTTGGCAACCCAGTTACGGGGTACGTAACAACTTCAACAGCATACGAGGTCAGGATTGCACACTGATCACTGGAGTGGTGAAGCAGCAGTGCCTACCAAGTCAGTGTACCATTCTACCTTAGACTTTACAGTAATCATTCTTAGACCATAGGCCATAAACCATAAGACATAGGAGCAGAATTAGGCCACTTGGCCCATCAATGCTTTCCACCTCCATAAAACATCCATAACTGCTGTTTCACCGTATTTGCCTTCCACTCTACATGGCCCTTAAAACCTGTCTATAATTCATGAGGTCCATCAAAACTTGTGGATATCACACATCTGAAGCACTCTCGGATGTGTCTTAATCTTGAATAGTCTGCACTGATGTACTAGGGCACAATCCACGTTACAACCATTAAGATCAGAATGCACTGGTTTAAAAAGATAATAAAAGAACATTAGGATGTCATTAAATTGTTTTAGAATCAGATTTATTACCACTATCTTATACAAAGTGAAATTTGTTGTTTTATGACAGCAGTACAGTGCAAAGACATAAAATAACTATAAATTATTAAAGAAGTATTCCAAAGAAAAAGCAATAACGATGTAGTACTCATGCATTGCTCAGAAAAAAAGACAGAGGGGATGAAGCGATTCCTGAATAATTGAGTGTAGGTCTTCATGCTCCTGTACCTCCTCCCTAACGGTAATAACAAACAAAGTGCTATCCCAGACAGTGAGTATCCTTAACGATGGACGCTGCCTCTTGAAGATGTCCTCGATGCTGGGGCCAGTTGCGCCCATGATGGAACTGGCTGACTGTATAACCCTCTGCAGCCTCTTGTGATCCTTTGCACTGGTGCCTCTATACTAGGCTGTGATGCAACCTCTCAGAATGCTCTCCACTGTACATCTATAAAACATCGCAAACGTCTTTGCTGGCATACCCAACTTCTACAAATTCCTAACAAAGTATAGCTGCTGGTGTGTCTTCTTCATGATTGCATCAATTTGTCGGACCCAGGACAGATCCTCTGAGATGTTGATGCCCAGTAACTTGAAGCTGCTTATCCTTCCACCTCAGACCCCTCAATGAGAACTGGTGTGTGTTCTCCCAGCTCCCCCTTCCTCAAGTCTGCCACCAATTCCTTGCTCTGGCTGATATCATGGATACAGGTCTTCACCTGTTTATGAATGCTCAACATATTTCAGGAACCAGCTGGATTGGGGGGGTTACAGGCATCTGCTCCCAGTTGGGAATGAGCCATTTCTACATGCCTTCTCTCACTCCCCCCGCTCCCCACTCCGCACCACTGATCTGAAAGAGTCAGGGGCTGGGTCAAGTAGGCGTGCAGAGCTGAGCTGATTCACTCACTGAGGTCAGCTGGTAGCCGTTCTTCCAGCGCCTGCTAGTTCTCCCATCACCACTGTTTCTGTGATCCTCTCCCACACACCATTGCTGTTCAAAGTTCACAGTAAGTTTATTATCAAAGTACTTCTATGTCACCATATACAACACTAACATTCATTATCTTGCAAGCATACTAAATAAATTCATAAAATAATAACCCTAACAGAATCAGTGAAAGACCGCGCCAACTCGTGCATTCAACTAGCATACAAAAGACTACAAACTGTACAAATAATAAATAAAAAAGGAATAAGTATTGAGAACATGAGATGAACAGTCCTGGAAAGTGAGTCCATTGACTGTGGGAACACTTCAATGATGGAGCAAGGGAAGCTGAGTGAAGTTATCCCCTTTGATTCAAGAGCCTGATGGTTGAAGGGTAATAACTATTCCTGAACCTGGTGGTGTGAGTCCTGAGGCTCCTGTAGCTTCTTCCAGATGGCAGCAGCGAGAAGAGAACACAACCTGGGTGGTGGGTGTCCCTGATGATGGATGCTGCTTTCCTGTGATAGCATTTCGTGGCAATGTGCTCGATGGTGGGGAGGACTTTACCCATGATGGGCTGGGTTCACTTTTGACTTATCAACAGTTTAGGTTATGAACAGAATCCTGCCTGAATGAGGGAGAAAGGAATACTGTAGGAGGATATGCCGATGTGCTCAATGCCAGAACACAAACAGCAGCATTTGATTAAACAGTTTATGTGTTTTTTTGACAAGCAATCATTCCAAAACAAGTAATTCCAGGGGACTAAGCAAAGCAGGTTGGCTAACAACATGGTTTTTAAATTGACCCAACTGTGGGATGTGGTTTTACATCTCGCAGGCAGTTGGGAAACATGCAGCTAGAAATCATAATATACTTTAAAAAGTAGATACTTAACAGCTATAGCACAGTACTGGTAAGGGAATGGGGAGTGCCAAGTTTCTGTGAGGCCACCTGGCTTGAATTTCTTGTCATGCGCAAAGCTGAAGACCTTATATACTGGATGGATAAAATCAAGATAGAAAACGTAGGTCAAATTATTGGAAAGGTGCAAGCCAAGGTGGAGTTTCAGAAAGATGGGCTCTCAATCACTAGCAACCGGACCTCAGCTCAGCAATGTTATAACCAGAGCCGAGCAAGCTTAATGGGATAGAGTTTGACAAGTACAGAAAGATCCACTAAATCTGCAGTGAACGTTGTATGCTGCACTCAAAAAATGCATATGGTTCAGGTCACCAGATTATAAAAGAGACATAGAGGACCTGATGGGGATGCAGAGAGGATTTATAAAGAAGATACTTGAAAAACAAGGGTGTACAAATCAGGAAAAGATGAACAGACAGCAACTCCTTGAGAAGAGGTGGTACAGGGATGACTTAGGTTGCTGGATTGGATGTAGAAAGAGTTTCCATTGATGGGGAAGAGCAACACCAGATGCCATCAATTACAGGAACTCACCCCAAGGGTTTTAACAGTAACCTCTTTACCCAAGGTGCAAATGGAAAGATGGAAATGGTTCAGACTGGGATGGCTCAAAAGTTAACAATACAGAGTAGATGCATTTAAGAGAGCCTGGAAATGTTTAGGAGTGGGGCACAAGAGACTGCAGGCACTGGGACCTGGAGCAAAAAAAAAAAATCTGCTTCAGGAACCCAGCAGGTTGAGCAGCATCTGTGTGGTCTAAAGGAAGCCTCAACATTTAAGAGTGGAGAAAGAAGATGGCCTGCATAATGAGGAGTTATTGATTGGTCAAATGAGGAGGGGTAAAGGATTATGGGCCAATGAAGCCAGGTGAGGTTAAGTTCGGAGACAGAGGTAGGAGAATGAGTACTGGAGATGGGGGGGGGTGGGGTGCACACAAAGGACTGTAATGATAGACTATATTGGCTTGGTTTATTATTGTCACAGGTACCAGAATGCAGTGAAAAGCTCATCTTGCATAGTGTTCATACAGATCAAATTAATATACAGTGCATGGGGCTAGAACAAAGTAAAGCAATAACAATGCAATAGAAAGTATAAAAGCTCCCAGAAAATGCCATGTGGGTAAACAGTAAAGTACAAGATCATGATCAGTTCGACTGTGAAGCCAAGAATCCATATGATCATAAAAGAGGTCCATTCAAAACTCTGATAATAGTGGGATAGAAGATGTCCAAGCCTGGTGGTATGTGCTTTCAGGCTTTTGTATCTTCCGCCTGATGGGAGTGGGGAAGGACAGAAGTTCAGGGTAGGTGGGGCCTTTGATTATGCTGGTTCTTTTACTGAGGCATAGACAAAGACCACTGAGCGCAGACAGGTTTCTCTGATATACTGAGCCGTGTCCACAACTGCCTGCAGTTTCTTGCAGTCACGTGCAGAGCAGTTGCCATGCCAGGCCATTATACATCCAGACAGATTGCTTTCAGGATTTGGGGAGTCCCAAGCAGAATACACACATTTAACATGGACTAGCTGTTTCTTCACTTATGTTCTATACAATCCTATCAAACTTCCACCAAGGTCGCTCCTTAATCTCATACTAATATTTGTTTTAGAGTGGGGGGTGGGGATAAAGACAGCAGACAGTTGATGGACAGGCTGCAACAGTCAGCAGCAAAGGTGATCACAGGAGATGTCAGCTTTACATATTACCAATCAAGAAGGCAGGAGACCTGAAGCCATTAGCAGTGAAGGTAAGAGAATACGAGTTTCAGCACTCGCCTCCAGTTTTGACCCAGTAAAATTTCAGCGCCGAGGTTTGTGTGCGCAAAGCATCATTTCTGTGACGGAGGCTCACATGAAGACTGTACAATTTCAAGAAAGATACATCAAAACTAGAATTACAGGGAAATCCAGAAGAGTGTTTAACAATCAGATTTTTCAAACACAAAATTTTTGAAAATAAAATATTGTGGAGAGGCAAGGTAGTGTAGTGGTGAGCACAACGTTTTACAATTCAGGTGATCTGGGTTTAATTCCCGCCGCTGCCTGTAAGGAGTTTGTACGCTCTTCCTGTGACCATGTGGGTTTCCTCCAGGTGCTTCGGTTTCCTCCCACAGTCCAAAGACGTACTGTAAGTTAATTGGTCATTGTAAATTGTCCCATGCTAGACAAGGGTTAAATCAGAGGTTGCTGGCAATGTTCCCTCTAATCTGTAAAGACCAGTGTGCACAAAAATCTTCTGCTGCGCAATTTTTTTTGCCCAATGACAACAAGTGCAGACTGAATTTTATATATGGAGTTATTCATTTTAACAGCGAGCAAAACACTGACAATAAGAATTTTAATCTCCTCTGAGTTTGATTGTTTCGCCCTCATTCATCTGCACTCACAAAACATACGTAGCAAGCCTGTAGTGGGTGATGAAAGATTTTTCGCTGAAGCTTTTGCACACCACCTATGTGATTTGCTTGCTAAATGACGCTTTCAAAAGTCTCCAAATATCAGTCCACTTCTTCCCACTTGCAAATTCTCTGCAACTTCTGCATCATGACAGCACATGCAGGTAATACCAGTTTCTCTACTGTACATAAATATTTCTCGTGGCTGCACGTTCCTGACCTCATGAGCTTTCAGTGAAGCAGCTTCTGCTGGTTCATGAAGCCATTTCGCTTTAAATGAACTAGCAGTTCTTTTGCAATTCACACCCTTTGCTTCTTTATAATTCAACACAGTGAATCAATATTTTCAATTAAAACAGTATAAATAAACCAATTTTCAAATCGGTAAGCAAATCATTGCAAACACTACATTGTCACACCGTCCACATCAGAAACCAGAAAAGGAAATGTGATTGTGTACAGTTGTGAAATATACTTAACATGCCATCGAGGTAGAGGGAGACAACCTTTAGTGAGCAGTTAAATTGCTTTGTGCATGAGCATATGCACACACCTTAGAGGGAACATTGGTTGCTGGGCAACATGGCTTGAAGGGCCTATTCCACACTCTAGCTCAAATAAATAAATAAATAAATGCACAACACAGTGCACTAAAATGCTACTCTATGCAAAAGAATTTCCAAATTTTTGCTCAAAGAACAATTATACATTTGTTTGGTCCCAACATGGGCTACTTCCAGACACAAAGTTCCTGTTAGAAAGGCTAGGATACTCAGGAAGCCAATGTCCACAAGTGCCAAGGATGGTGCTGTGGAATGCTGGGATACAGAATGGAATGAGGACTCAATCCCACCCAACGATCTTTGTATTAGTTCCTGTACGCCAACATACACACACAGATTCTTTGTAAATCAGGTGCAAGCAGAATCTGCTGCAGATTTACAGCTCAGTTTAATTGTCACGATTTTTTAAAGCCTGCTTTGACAACAGTTTGGATATTTACACAAGCTTTTGACTCTCCAGCCAGCTAAGCTTTAAAAATGTGACACTGTATTCTGTAAGACTATAGAGACAAAGATGTAGCAACAGAAGAGGGCGTAGCATTTGTTTGAGATGAGAGGATGTTTCAAGGCTATGACCCTCAGAAGTTTGTTTGAAGTAAACCGGTTGGAATATGGAAGAGTGGTTGTGCAACATCAAAATGCCCATGGCCTGAAACAACTTGCTAAACTGATACATCTGAGAACCCTAGAGTGCAACTACAGCTCCAGCTCCTAACTCCCATGTGCAGAGCTACACAGTAAAAGCGGGAGATAAACTTTTTTCAAGCAATCTGTGCAGCATATTTTGGATGTGACGAGAATACACATAAATTAAGATGTTTGCTGGCCTGGGCTAGCATCAGTGGCATCAGCAGTTGGTCTGCCACCTGTCCTCAGGGGAAGGAGAGATAAGGAACAATGAAGCAGCATCTGGAGATGTGTAATGAAGGGACGGGAGAGAGAGCTGTCTGGAGCGGCTCCCCCTTTGAACCCTGAACTGTTTGAAGTGATGGACAGGCGATCTGGAGATGTGTAATGAAGGGACGGGAGAGAGAGCTGTCTGGAGCGGCTCCCCCTTTGAACCCTGAACTGTTTGAAGTGATGAATAGGCAATACCCCAGCAGGCGGATAAAAAGGGACAGGTTCGCTAAGGCAGCACACACACGACACCCGAGGTAACGAGACCCTGGAAGCGGTGCGCTCTCACGAGTCGGTGGGAAGTACCAGACCTTAAACGCACAGGGTGGAAAGATACGATCAGCGGGAACCCGGTGTGTGTCCGTCCTTGCTTGGGTGCCGGGTTCACTGCAGAGGATCGACCGCATCTGGAGGAGGGGTCACAGTCGGTGACCTCAGGTGACATCACAAAGGACCCGCCCGAAAGCTGCTTGTGAGCAATATCGCCGGTCTGTGAGTGGAAGCCGTTTCTGAATGATCAGTCGTTCTCTCTCTCCCTCCCCCCACGTTGTCCATCGCCATGGCAACGATTACTGTGAACTGAACTAAATCGAACTGGACTTTTGTGTCACTTTGAAATTGGTCATTTACCCCTAGACAACGATAGAGCTTGATTGATGCTGTTATCTTAATTCTGCGCACATGTGTGTTTATCATTGCTGAACTGTTGCATTTACTATCCTTTCGATTACTGTGTTGCTTGTTTCTTTAATAAAACTTCCTTAGTTCTAGTAATCCAGACTCCAACTGAGTGATCCATTTCTGCTGGTTTGGCAACCCAGTTACGGGGTACGTAACATGGATTTACGAGGAATGTGCACTTGGACTCCGGGCAAGAACACAAGAGGCTTGGCAGACGTAAAACTTGATCTTGAAGTATGGAGATTTAACAACTTGGCCACCAACGTTCTGCAATGGAATCCAGTCAACTCATCCAGCTCTGAAACACTCAAATTTGAATGCTGCTTGGGGCAAGACAGAGCCGAGTGAGTCCATCACCGAGTGGGTCTGTGTTCAGCACAACACAGGAGATCCCACTGGAAGAACTAGAACACAATTCACACATGGATCAGTAATCTTTGTTGAAAGTGGTGCCAGAAGCCACTGTTAGCTAAGGTAGCATCCATGGCATTAACAGAGTGCTTCGACTCTGTCATGTTAGTCACAATTAAACTTCTGGCATACAATGCACAACCGTAGAGCAAGAATGTTTCCTCCCATCATTACAGGAAGCACTTCATTACAGGAAGATCAGACACAGACCCAATTCTAACCACAACAGCTGGATTCATTGTTGGAGTCAGAAGGACCACCTCATTCTCAACGACCTGGAGAGAGATAGTTTCATCACCTCACTTCCATCCCCGGATCCAGCGTACACAAAATAATTTAAATTATTTCTTATATCAATGGATGCATTAACCCACAATGGCCCAGAAGTGGAGAACTTTAATCGTTTTATTTGATGAGATAAATGAATAAATGGAAGTACCCTTTTCCATAGATGCTGCCTGGCCTGCTGAGCTCCAGTATTTTGTGTGTGTTGCTTCGACTTCCAGCATCTGCAAATTTTCTCTTCTTTGTGAAATGAAAGTAAATGATTAATTTGACAATCGATAAAGTTAATGTACATTCTGGCTAAATTTAGCTGGTGTTTACTCTAAGACCCTGCTTGCTTCTTTATGGAATGCCTTGGGTCCATGACTTGAAGCAAAAACATAACTAATATAATCACAAAACCCTACCCACAGCACTGTGGGAGTTTAAGGCAGCACTGGTGAAGCTCAACAAATACTTGCTGCTGGCCAACGATGCAAAGGAAACAACTAAATAGTTTGTTAATCACACTTTTTCTGGTAAACGATCACCACAAACCATCACTTGTAACTTCACTTTGGACTTGATTCGATAGGGCAGGACTAAAGCAACAGGCCCATTGCCAAGAGCAAGGAAAAAGCCGCTTCAATCAATTTAAGCAGTGGGCTGAATTGGAAAGGTCAGGAACAAACTGAATCAAGGTGGTGGTGCCCAGGCTTCAGAGCGGATCGAAGTGTCAGAGCCCGATGTTTGGACGATGACCTAAGTGTTGGGCCAAATTGGAAAGATTGGGTACAGGCCAAATCAAAGTGGTGGCATGCAGGCCCCAGAGCATATCAATGTGACCAAACCTGATGTTTGGACAACAATTTAAGCGCCAGGCCAGATTAAAAATGTCAGAGTGTTGGGACCTGAGGTGAAGAATGGGACAGTTCAGCTTGCTGCTCCACAACATTCACTTGTCTCTGTGCTGAAGTGAGGCTGTGAGGGTGTCTGTGTATGGACTCTCTTTTACGGACTTTAGTCATGAACACTGTTTGCTTGCTTTTATGTTTGTACTATTTGTTTTTTTCTCTCTGCACATTCGGTGTTTGACCGTCTTTTTTTTTAAACAGGTTCTACAGGGTTTCTTTGTTCTGTGGCTGCCTGCAAAAAGAAGAACCTCGAGGTTGTATACTGTGTACATACCTTGATAATAAATGTACTTTGAATTTTGAGTGTATTCACTACAAGGTGCAACATTCAAGGAGATGTGACCACCTTAAGGGCACCACCTTAATGTTGGCTTTATTAATGATCCCAGAAATGTTCCTTAATGCAACCAAACTGGAATCTGGAGGAATACTCAGTGAGGAGCAGTTGAGAGTCTCACACCAGCAGGCCCCACTACTTCTGATCACAGCCTTGCCACGTAAAAGAACCAAGCTCACATGACAACGATACAGAGCCAAGTTCCAAAGGACTGGCACTGTCGATGTGGCCTGTATCAAGAGACGATCACATAAAAGATTTCTCAAACAGCGTTAAGCAGTTACTGGAACAAGATGAAAACAATCTGATCAGTTATGTCCTAACAGTACAACTAAGATAACTGCTCTGAAAAGCACAAAAAAAAAACAAGTTTTTTGCAAGATTAAGACAGTGGTTGCTCTAAAAAATTCAGAGGCCCATATAAGGTCCGGCACTTCTGTCCTCTGCTCTCTCTCCTCTTTTAAACTTTCCTCTTTCAAATATGTGTTTGCCATTTACAAGATATCCTGGCAGTTGACTCACAACTAAGCCTGGTTAGGAAGTCAATGTTCCACAAAGGATATATTTTGCTACTTACATCCCCTCCCTCTAGCCCTTGTTCTTTAGTGCATGGGTACTAAACTGGTGATCACTGAATTGTTAACGACTTGTTAAATTGAGGTAAAGGCTTCTCCAGCCCCTCACTCCTCAGTTTTCAATACACACGGTACATCTCTTCTCCAAAAAGATGGGGAGGGTGGATTCTTTAAAGGAGAGAAGGAATATAAAAACCATGAAGAGGTTTTGGAAGAAAATCCTAGAGACGGAGTGAAGGAAGGTGGAAAATGTACAAGGTGCCGCAGTGGAATGACAGTGAGAGGTCCATGAACTGTATATTAATTATAGAAGAGGAAGCGTTTGCTGTCTTGAGGCAAATTAGTGTGGATAAATCCACAGGGTCTATAAAGGTATTCCCTCAGAGCTTGTGAGAGGCTGGTACAGAAGTTGCCAGGGCTCCAGCAGAAGACAAGGTTCCAGAGGATTGGTGAATAGCTGATGTTGTTCTGTTGTTTAAAAAGGCTTAAGAACAAGCTGGGAAATTATAGGACAGGGTGTCTGATATCAGTAGTGGGTAAGTTATTGAAAGGTATTCTAAGGGACTGGACATACAAGTATTTGGTTAGACAGAGACTGATTAGGGACAGTCAACATGGCTTTGTGCAAGGTAGATCGTGTCAAATCTCTGTCAGAGTTTTTCGAGGAGGTTACCATGCAAGTTGCTGATGGAAAGGCAGAGTCTGTTGTCTACGTGGACTTCAGCAAGACCTTTGACAGGATCCCAGTGGGAGTTCCGTCAAAAAGGCTTAGTCACTTGGCACTCAGATGAGGCAGTAAATTATATTCGACATAGGCTTTGTGAGAAAAATCAGAGTGGAAGTAGATGGAGGCCTGCGACTAGTGGTGTGCTGCAGGCGTTGGTGCTGGGCCCATTGTTTGTCATCTATATCAATAATCTGGATGATAATGTGGTAAACCGGATCAACAAATTTGCAGATGACACCAAGATTGGGGGTGTAGTGGACAGCGAGGAATGCTATCAAAGCTTGCAGTGTGATCTGGACCAGCTGGAAAAATTGGCTGCAAAATGGCAAATGCAGTTTAATGCAAACAAGTGTAAGATATTGCACTCAGAGGGAACAAACCAGGATATGGCTCATACACTGAACAGTAGGGCATTGAGGACACTGAGGTAGTCAGAGGGACCTGGAAATAGAGATCCATAATTCCTTGAAAGTGGCATCTCAGGTAGATGAGGTCGTAAAAAGAGCTCTTGGAACACTGGACTTCATAAATCAAAGTACTGAGTACAGGAATTGGGATGTTATGCTAACATTGGTAAGGCTTAATTTGGAATATTGTGTACAGTTCTAGTTACTTACCTACAGGAAAGATGTCAATAAGATTGAGAGAGTATAGAGAAAATTTATAAGGATATTGCCAGGTGTTGAGGACCTAAGTTATAGGGAAAGGTTGAATAGGTGAGGTCTTTATTCCATGAAGTTTGGAGAATGGAGGGAAATTTGATAAGAGGTATACAAAATTATGAAGGGTATAAATAGGGTATATGTAAGGATTTTTTCCACTGAGGTTGGGTGAGATTAGAAATAGAGGTCATGGGTTAAGGGTGAAAGGTAAAATGTTTAAGGGGAACAGAAGAAATTCTTCATTCAGAGGGTGATGAGAATGTGTAATGAGCTGCCAGTGGAGGTGAATACGGGTTTGATTTCAACACTTAAGAGAAGTTTGGATATGTACATAGATGGGAAGGGCATGGAGGGCTATGGTCCAGGGTCCAGGTGCAGGAGAATTGGAATAGGCAGCTCAGCACCGACTAGGTCTGCCAACAGGTCGTTTCTGTGCTGTAGTACTCTAAGACAAGGGAGTGGGAATGATAGTTTGAGGGGCAGGGAATAAATGAGCAAGAAGGAAATGAAATTATTAAACACCTGGGAACCATTCTAGGTGACAAAGACATGGAGGGTGGGCAAGAGAAATGGTGGCTTTAAAAAGGGAGTTAGTTAAGAACATAAAGGAAGATAATTTAAAGAACTGAGGGGCAAGAGGACTGGAAACAAAAATGAACAGAATCCTTGACAAGTAGCCAGAAAGGTCTCAATGGGTAGAATGGTCTGTCTCTGCTACATTGATTCTCCACCTTTGGTCTCTCCCAACTGTTAGAGAAAAGGTAACTGCAGCTTCACTATTGCTATGTGTTAAACAATCAGACCAACTGCAAAGAGATGGAGAAGATCTAAAAGATAAGGTAGCGGTCAGCCAGGATGATACCTCTCATGTATGGAAAATCAGGGAAACTTATGTATGAGCAACCTTGGGCAGAGAGAGCTTTACTGAAGGCAATGCATTACTCAAGTTATCTTCTTGAACATATGTTACATTGGCAACACCAGCTCCTGGCCAAGTTCCATATGTCTGAAAGATTACGGCCAGAATTTTGTTATTTACTAACATTCCTCAACACCCCACAGCCTTTCCTATTGCGTTCAACTTTTCCCAAGGATATGTTCTCACATGTCACTGCTTCACAATCTACTTTTGTATTTCATTGGGTGAGTAAACAATGACAATATACTCACTAATAAACATTGTTGGTTAAGTTAGCAGCAAAAGAAAGTATGCTACTCTTTAGAGAAACTTTCACTATTGGTGTAGCAGAAGAAGAGCAACTGGCTGGACTGTAAAGGATGGGTAAAGAAGTGACCTAAATGAGCAAATTCCTCCGATCTGGTGCAGATGTGACATGGCTAACAGACCGAGTACTTTGATACTATGATTGCTTGCTTTTGGCCAGTTCTATGAAACATAATCCCAATTCCCCCTCACAGGCAACAATAAACAAAACAAAATGACTTGGCTTTACCTTTTTATAACATCAACCACAGCCCAAACAGGAAATCACTGATGCACATTGACCTTTGAAATGTTTAAAGCATGTGGGGCAGACTTTATTTCTGCCTGAAATATTCTGACAATAACTCCAGTTTTCAAAACTGCTTCCAAGATTCAATTGCATTGCCAGAACCGACAATACCTTTAACCATGACAGGACACAAATTCAGAGTTGAACTGCATTGTTATTGGTATGTACTTCAATTTGATGGTGGGCTGGGAGCTGCTCTTCTACCAGATTTGGCCCAACACCTTAAAACCGCAAAAGTGATTATCCCCCACACCCCCCCCCCCAGTTTTTAAAAGCAATCCCACCCACTCTGCCCCACCACACACACATACACCACTTGGGGATTCATCAAAACCACTTTAAAACAACACACACCTGCTGTTAGTCTGTACTTTACATTTCTTTTATTTGTTAATTTTATTTAGAAAACCCAATACAGTTGGGAACTTTACTCAGAAACCTGTTTCTCAGCCCAAGTAAAAGCAGAAAATGCTGGATATAGACACAAGAGAGACTGCAGGCGCTGGAAATCTTGAGCAACACCCACAAAATACTGGAAGAACTCATCAATTTAGGCAGCATTCATGAAGGAAAATGAAAAGTTGACATTTCAGGCCGTCACCCTTCATCAGGGCTGGAAAGATGGCGGGGGGTGGCGAGGGTATATACTCAGCCCAGGCAGCACCTGTTGAGAAAGTTACTATTCCAGATCAATGACAGTTCTCTCTCCATATTTTCCATCTGAACTTATTCTAGGCAGTTTCCAGGGTAGGTTACATGGTCGGCACAACATTGTGGGCTGAAGGGCCTGTAATGTGCTGTAGATTTCTATGTTCTATATACAGCATTTTCCAATATGCCGTTTTATTTTCAAAATTCTGCATTCTCTAACTAGCAAGATCATCACCTCACCCGAGCCGTACATTATACAAGGCACACCACAGTCATCTTCTGCCTCATGTTACACATTACTGAATGGCAATTCAGCAGCAGCCACCCAATTACCAGCTAATGTTGGTGATACAAATTGGATATAGGGTATTGCGTATGCCATCTGCTTGGTTATACTGTACCCCTCCACCACAACTCGAACGCCATTTGAGGGAGACACCATGTCTGACCTGCTGAAAGGAGCTTGGGGTGGGTCTAGTGTCCTGATAGTACAACAACCAAGACATTGCCTTTAACCTTGGTTAACCTGTCTGATGCAGATTATACCCATCATAAAGGAGATGTACCCTCCATGGTGCTGATCAACAGCTCTCCGGAGGCTGTGGCTCTCCATGGGAATATTTCTGTTTTTTCTAAAACCCATGTCAGTCTATTATACAACAGAAAACGTTACAGAGGAGAAACACCACTCAACATCCCACCCCATACACACAGAAAGCTCCTAAACTTCTCTAATTTCACCATTCAACAGTTTCTGGGAGGGAAAAAAAAATCCAAGTCTGTCTTACCCGACCAAACAATTAAGCATGTTGCTCATTCTACAAAGGAAATGGTGCTATGCTTTGCTAATTCTCCACTTCCCAAAGGCTTTTTCTCAGCAGATAAGGTGCTAATTATGTGGACTCCTCCCCTCCACTTAATCATCTCAGAAACTCCTAGAACTTATCCTTCAGATGTCTTCTCCCAAGCTCGAATGGTGGACTTTCTAAAGCATGCACAGCAGATACACCTGCTCACAATGTGAATAGCGTCATGTGCAATTATTGAGAATTCAGCAGCTTCGGGACATTCACAAAGCACAAAGGTGCATGAGAAGCAAGGCACCTATAGGAGCTACTGTCACATTCCTGGCAGGAAGTCCCCGCAAAGTGTCATCTGAGTGTCTGCATTGCGGGGGCAATGCAGCCAAACTGAATCCCCAGAGTGACCCCTACGAAATGATGGAGATGAAATCTCCTCTCAGTGACGTTGGAGCTTGTGGGACCTCCTTAACACAGCAGTGAGCAGAAAACTGAAATGTGGCAGAGGTCAGCAGCAGCCTGAAATGATCTGAGACTACAAAGCAAAGAAAGTTCATCACCCCATTCTCTGCCAATAAATATTCCAAGTACACGTGAAATCCTGTACTTGAGGTCACTCAATGAGGCGTCTTAAAAAGCCGTGTCTGTGTGGACATTGCCTCTCACAGGTGCTTTTTAGCTTTTGTTCGTGTAAGCTAGAGGTGATGTACTCCTTTGCCTAGTCCCAGCTGGGTCCCACAATTTCTGTGATCTCCAGTGGTTTATCTCCCGCTCAGTCAGTAGAAGTGTCGTCAGGTGTAGGCCCATCCTTCCAGGTCAATTTTGAGTATATAAAGGTAATTAAAGATGCAAGGAAAACTCTCTATTTAGTGTGAGCAATGTTTAAGGAAGGAGCAGAGCTGTTGTCAGTAAAGAGTCCATCTAGCTTAAACAGCATATTTGCAAAGGATTGAGTCTCAATAGCTGCTGTCCATCAGTAAAAAAGAATTGGTATTTGGACTAGCGAGGGCTGCAGATATGTAAAGTGTTGTACTGTTGACATCATTTAGTAGAGTTCGGCACTAGGACAATGCTGTGCTAACAAAAATCCCACTGCAGAGACAGAGTTGTATTTCTCATAGTCATAGAGTACTACAGCACAGTAACTGGCCCGTTGACACATTTAGTCCATGCTGACCTGATTATCGACCTATTCCCAACTACCAGCAGATGGATGACAGCCCTCCATAACCCTTTCATCCATGTACCTATCCAAACTTCCCTGAAGTGTTACAATTGAACACACAACTACCACCTCCATGGACAATTCGTTCCACACCACCCATTCTGTGAAGTTTCTTCACAGGTTCCCTCAAATATTTCACCTTTCACCCTCAACCTATTACCTCTAGTTCTAGTTTCACCCAACCTGGCGTGGGGGGGGGGGGGTGGGAGCCTTTATGCATTCACCTATCTGCATACCTTTGTAAGATATCCCTTCATTCTGGAGTCCAGGGAATGATGTTCTCATCTATGCAACCTGACTCTATAACTCAAGTTGTCCCCAGATGCTCAAAAGAACTGGGAATGCTGCTTTTCATCTGCTCCCCCAGAGCGGAGAGAAGAGCATCTCAGCTCTATAACTTAAGTATATACATCTGCCTACTGCATTATCTAGCAACATTGATACTCGGGAAATGCCAAGACCAACTTCTTGCACTTTCTTGCACACATTGCACTGAGTCTTCAATAAGCAAGTTAAGACAAGTTATAGCTCTTCTCCCACTGCTGACATATCCTCACATGCCCTGAATTCCCACACTTGAAGAGTTAAGCAGCAGGAAGTCCAGTTGAGTACAATTCTTTTAATGTACTCTGAACTGCCTCATCATTGAACCAGCATTAGAGTTTCAGTCTTTGCCCACACAAAGATCACCTAAGCCAAGCTTCTCCTTGTGCTTCTCTTCATCTTCACTTTCTCTGCTCCAGATCAGCAAACAGGTTAGAAACTGCAGTTACTTGGCAACTTTAAATAAAGAAATATTTTGAACTCGTACACAAGGACTCACTAGAAAGAGTATAGCTTGACCTAGTTAGTTCCTGGGGAGAAAGCTCCTCCCGGGCGTTTTCCCGTTACATCATTTTAGCTTCATTTCATCCTTCCTTTTCATCTACAGACTTTCCCCAGGCAGCTTCAAACAATTTCAAAATCCTCAATTCTCGTTTGAACATAGTCATTAGTGTTCAGATTTCATCTGAGTCCCATAACCCTTTGACAGAAAAAAAAATTCACTAGTTTAATTTCAGCTTGCTCCTTACATCAAAGGCCTCAAACATATCAAATGTATAGTCACGATCTCCAAAAATGGGACATTCCTCAGAGGTTTCAGACTGATTGAGACACAATTTGTTCATTCTGGAACAATGAGTACTTCACAAACAGAATGATGAGAAGAAATTAAATATAAAATACAACTTTCTATCTCAAAAGACCACGGGTTAGATAGTGGCTAGAATGGACAGGTAGATGTAAAAGCAAATGTCTCTAAGAACATGGTTAAGGTTTATTAGCGTGATAACATGGGAAGGAGTGTAACGTAATCTTCATCTGCCCTGTGGTAACAACGTGGCATCACAGTGTGACTAACCCTGCCTTTGGAGTACTTGACTGCCCCTGACCAGCATCAATGCCTTTCTTAAAAAATAAACAAAACTGCACTGTCTACTTCGCATCTCACAGGAAGTCACATTACCCCAACATCCTGCACCCTATTGACCCACATCGGATCCCAGCCTACCGTGGCCTAGAAATTCCAAGTTCATCTTACCATACCTCTGAAAAATCTGTAGAGGGAGTTTGATGGGTCAGTCTCCAGAATGGAGGATTTGGTGGGGTGCCAGTGTGGCACAGTGAAGTTGCAGCTCCAATGACCTACGTTCAAAGCTGACTCCGGTCACCGTCCATGTGGAGTTTGCATGTGACAATGCAAGTTTTCTCTGGGTCCTGCAGTTTTCTTCCACATCCTGAAGATGCACAGGTTGGTAAGTTAATTGGTCATTGTAAATAGCTTCCGGGATAGCGGGTTAGAGATACGTCTCTACCAAAGGAGGTCTAAAGTGGTCCTACCCCGCCATTAGCCTGCAGGTCACCCTCAAGCAAGGTGTAGCACCTGCTTAGCCTCTCGATCAGGGTCATGTGAAGCCATGGGAGCAAGTGGTGATATCACAAGTCCTGGTTATGCAACACTGACGCCTGGCAGACAATCTCTTAAGAGTATTGATAATGGCGAGGTCACCTGTCTTGTAAAGACACTACCCAGACGAAGGCAACGGCAAACCGCTCCTGCACAAAAATTTGCTCAGAACAATCATGGTCTTGGAAAGGCTATGATCGCCTACGTAATATGACACACCACATAACAAATGAACAAAATGGCTTCTTTCCAGCATAGGACTGATGGTAGAATATAAAGTGGAACAGAGGGGAATGTGGGAAAAATAAAATGGGATGAGGTAGCCCATTCCCATGTGGTATCTCTCCATGATTTTATGATTCTATCAAAGGCTGAGTAAAGACCTAATTACCCTGGAAGCTGATCACTGACAGATGTCGTGAAATTTGTTGTTTGGTGGCAGTATTACAATGCAAGATGTACGAATTTACTACAAGTTACGAAAATAAACAAGCAGCACAAAAATAGGAATAAGAAGTTAGTGTTCAGGGGGTCATACATCTTTCAGAAATAACAATGGAAGATAACAGAAATAACAGTGGATTACACCCACAGGGGGCTGAAATAGCACAACAAGGCTCTTTTATAAAAGCAAGTTATTACTCTGAAGGGAATTCAAAGGATTAGACAATTGCGTCAGCCTATGATTTCATCTCCCTCTGGGAAATGCCTGCCCACAATGCATATCTTCCCTCTACAGGCTTTTGTTCCCTTTCAGATTTGATCCTTAGTTGTAACTGTAAGTTCAGATTCAAATGACAAGGACACCAAACTATGGGTAACGAGAGACCAACTGATGAGTTGGGAGAGCAACAAATCCCAGTATCGCTGCCACATAGGGACACGTGAAGACACAGTTTATATCCTGGATAATGCAGCATTACTACCAGAGGCAGAGGCACATTGTCTGTTCAAACATGTTAGGATGCGACCACAGTTCGAACTTGAGGCTTTCTATATCATTCCACTTTCTGCCAAATTCTGACTAATTCAACATTCACTTTCTTCCAAACACTTGTGGCTTTATCATCACACTCCCATCCTTGAGTCAGCAGCTTGTGGATTTTCAGAACGATCAGCAATTACAAATCTGTAATGTAGTCTCTGGCAACTCTTGACTGTGAAAATACATAGCCCTGAAGAGACAGTTCCATCTTCCTGTGCACATGTCCCAGGGCAACACACAGGCGGGAACAGATCCCACCTGGAAAGCTCAGGTCACTGTCAGGGAGAAGGTTCTGAGAGGGAGGGCAGGCAATGAGATGAGAACGTAAAAGCAGGAAACACCAGAAATACTCAGCAAGTCAGGCAGCATCTATAGAGAGAGGAAAAGAGTCAATGTGCCAGGTCAGTGATATTCTATCACAACTCGCTTCGTTATATTGATATGTCTACTCTGTTTCTCAACTTTGCACAGATGCTGCTGGACCCACATTTTATTTCAAAATTCCACCATCTGCAGTACTTGGCTTTCTGGGAATTTATCCAATACCTACCTGGATGGGAAAAGTTAATTTGGGCTCTCTGGCAACAACCCACTTGTAAGATGGAGCCTTTAACTAACACCAAAACATCACAGTTCGCTCCGGTCAGCATGTGTTTAGTGCTCTAATGGGACCCTTATTTACAGATGGATTATGTACAGGAGATATCAGAGCATTGTACTGACCTAATTGCCTCCATGAACTAATGTTACTCACACAGAGCTGCAACACTGGTTGGTCAAAAACAAAGATGGCCCTCCCAATACAATAGTCTGCGCACTCTACTGCGGTACTGAGTGGGAGCTGCACTTCTAGAAGCACCAAGTGTTGGACAAGTCACTGAAGCACAGACCCTATAGATGTTTAAAATTATCTTGAGTCTGTTCAGAGAAGAGCATTTCCTTAGCCAATATTTCCCCTTCGAACAGTACCTGGAATAGTTCATCAAAGCACTTGTCTGCTGCCATTTATGGAAGTGAGTAGTTTATAAATTAACTAAAGCATCCAGCATCAGTTATGGAAGGTATCAAATAAATGCAAGTCCTGCTGAAGGGTTTCAGTCCAAAATATCGACTGTACTTTTTTTCCCCATAGATGTTGCCTGGTCTGCTGAGTTCCTCTAGCGTTTTTGTGTGTGTTGCTTGGATTTCCAGCATCTGCAGATTTTCTCTTGTTTGTGAAATAAATGCAAGTCTTTTGTTCCACACAGACCACCTGGACAACTGTAATACCCATGTCAGACTGCTGTTTATTGATTACAGCTCTGCATCCCCTCAGTACAAATCAGAAAGCTTCAACACATCGGCCTCTGTACCTCCCTCTACAACTGAAGCCCTCACTTCCTCAGGAGACCACAGTCAGCGTGGATCAGTAATAACATATCCTCTGCACTGAGAATTAACATAGATGCACCTCAAGGATGCATGCTTAACCCACTGCTCTACTCTCTCTACACATAACTTTGTGGCTAGTCACAGCTCGGATGCCATCTATAAGGTCATCGACAACACAACTGATGTTAGTAGAATCTCAGATGATGATGAGGAGAAGTAAAACAGATTTGCTGGTTCAGTTGTGTCGCAGCAACACCCTTGCACTCACATCGGCAAGACCAAGAATTGAATGTGGACTTCAGGAAGTCGAAGACAGAACACACAGCAGTCCTCATTGAAGGGTCAGCAGTGGAAAGGGTGAGCAGTTTCTGGGCATCAGCATCTCAGAGGATCTATCTTGGACCCAACATATTGATGCAATCAGGAGAAGGCACACCAGTGGCTATATTTCAACAGAAGTTTGAGGAGATTGGGTCTGTCATCAACAACTCTAGAAAATTTCTATCGTGGTCGCGCTGATACGCAACGAGTGAAAGCAACACACTGAGTCGAGCAGGGTCTGGTTGAACTGTTTACTGTTTCTATCTACGTGCGCTTAAGTGTCCGCTCCCAGCATCCCCCGCTCTTTGCGGGGCAGAAGTGGCGTTGGCTTCCGGGCCGAGGTCTGCCCTGCCCCCTTGGTTGCTGCTGGCTGCGGACTCGCCCGCAACTGCTGGAGCCGGTTTGCTTGATGCGTGGGGGAGCCGACACACTATGGATGTATGGTGGAGATCATTCTGACTAGTTGCATCAAGACCTCTAATGCACAGGATCAAAAGAGGTTTCCAAAGGTTGTAGACTTCCCCACCATCAAGGACTTCTTCAAAAGGCAGTGCCTCAAGGTGGCAGCATCCATCATTAAGGACCCTCGCTACCTCCAACATGCTCTCTTCTCACTACGACCATCAAAGGGGTGGTACATACTCAACGTTTTAGGAACAGCCTCTTCCTCTCTGCCAATAGAAATGGACATGAACCCATGACCGCTACCTTGCTATTCCTCTTTAGCACTATTTATATTATATTTTTATTGTAACAATAATTTCATATCTTGCTCTGTACCTCTACCAAAAAAACAAATTTCACAATATATGTGAGCGATAATAAACCTGATTCTGAATTCAGTCTACCTTTGTCGTCACTTCTCCATTTACCTTGCCTTCCATACACATGCAGTGCTGTCTCGTGCCTTTAACTCAGTATTGCAAAGAAAAACATTCTGGCTCACTCACATAATTAGACCCTGAGCAGACAAGTCTAAGAATGGACAAGTAATTTCAACAGGAAAAGGAGTGTTTCGGGGAGATAACGAGTGAAGCAAGACTGATAAAAACAAAGTCAAAACAAAGCATGAACATGTTTGACCATTCCTCATGCACAGACAGAGACTCACTTCCATGACAAGGGCAAGAGAATTCCTGACTACATAACTAAACAGGAAGAAAATATTAAAACTGTTAGAGTGTTGAAACTGAAGTGCAGCTACAGCACCTGTGTACATATTGCAGAGAGGCCTGAGGAATGAAAGCCAGGAGAATTTAAGGGCAAGGTGCAAACGTCAAGGGTATAAGACTGGCTTTGTTTTGGATAATGTCAAGCTTCAGTAGTTTGAGGTGGTAACTAATAAAACTGATGAGGACCAGGTAGTACTGTAGATGTCACATGTGTGGGCTTCAGCAAGACATATGTGAACTGGGCTGAAAGGCATGTTGCCTTGCTGTATATCTATGGTGACTGTATGACCATTCGTCAGAATCACATTACAAGATATATGTCACTGCAGGGACAGCACACCAAGATGGATATCGGTGAGACTGCAAAGTTATGAGGTAACTCTAAGTAAATATTATATTGGCTGGGGTTGTTTTATGTGGAACAGGAAAGGACACGGAGAGATTTAATAGAGGTGTATAAAATTGGATAGACCTCAATCGAGGGGAGAAAAATCAGGAACCACAGATTAAAAGTGGTAAATAAAAAAGTTAAGTTAAAGTGAAGAGGTAGATTTTTACGCAGAGGGTGGTAGGGTCTGGCGGAAACCTCAGCATATTGAACAAGCACTTGCATGCCTACTCAAAAAGTCATGAACTACTGGGCTATAGACGCAGTGCAGGGAGGGTGGGTAACTTTTTTGACCAGAATGAGTGCAATGGGATGAAGACCTCTTATGGTGTAGAAGAATGTTCTGCATCCACAAACCTACACAATGTCAAGTATTACCTTGAGACACTGTAAACTAAGAAAGCTCCAAAGACTCAACATTCCAAACACTGAAACCACATCCTGTATCATACCAAGGATTTCTCTTGTTGGAGCCAATTATAAAAGCATAATGACGTCCCACAAGAAAAAACAATTAGTTGAAAGCTGGAATTTGCCCAAATGCCCAGCATCAACAAACGTTTTTCCTTTCAATCCAACAAACAGGAGATGCAATGAGAAGGAAACACGACCAAAATTGATAAAAGGAAAAGCTGATCATTGGAATGAGAAAATGAGTTAAAGTTAAAGCAAGAGAGAAAAGTAAGAGAAAACTGAAAAAGTAGGATGGAATTAAGCAAGATAAATTACTGACAGATGTAAGAAATTTAAATAGGTCAACATCTTGAAGTGAAATGCACACAGTGGCCACTTTACTTTTAGGTACACCTGTATACCTGCTCGTTAATGCAAATATCTACTATCTAATCAGCTATGTGACAGCAACTCAATGCATTTACACATACATGGTTAAGAGATTCAGTGCTGTGATCACTTTTGCTGATTCTAGTTTTCAATCTTATTACAAGATTTTTTTTATATAAAAAGTGGGATTTAGGCTAAGTATTACAGAGCCTGGGGTCTAATTGCCAAAGATGGAATGATAAAAACTAGCTTTCCAAGAAACTGGGACTGGATTAGAGAGAGTGGTAGTGCTGGGGGAGTTTACAGAGACAGGCAAGAGGAAACCACAGGGGGATTTCAACTCAAGGATCAGAATTTTAAACTTGCGGCTTTAAAGGGTCAGAGTCCAACATCGACCAGCGGCCATAAGTGAGCAGGCTTAGAGCCAAGGGAAGGTGGGATGGATACAGGTAAAAGAGGTGGGACTGGATGAATAGCCACAAAGGCATAATGAGGGCTGAATGGCCTCCTCACGCTGAGAGTTGTATTACTACTTATTCAATACTAGACAGAGTTTATAACGAACTTTTAGGATAGATGATCAAAATTTAGTCACACAGACTGATTTCAAGGAGTGGCGAGAAAGAAAGCTTCAGGGAGGAAACTGATGAGGTCAGGGCTAAGAGCAAGTTCACCCTGCAATAAATCAGTGGCTGCAGTTTATACTATCATGGGGGTGGGTTATGTTTGCATTCGCAGGTGTGGATATCTCTACTGCTTTGTTCACAGAGAAAGAACAATCTTACGGCAGGAACTTTAAGCAAAGAATGGTAGTTAATATAAAAGAGAAGCCAACAATCCATTAGCGTGTTAACAGTACGAGGGTAGTATTAAGCAGGATAGGCCCTGCAAAGGACTAGAAGCTGACATGACAGATGCTCAGAAGTCAAGCAAAGCTAAAACACTCAACAAGTACTTTGTCTCAGTATTCACTAAGGAAAAGGATTCTGACAAAATAATAGAAGCAGAAATGGTAGATCTAATAACTAGAATGAAATTGGACAGGTAGGAGGTACAAAGAAGACTGGCGATAAGTATACTGGATAAATCCCAGATCTGGGTGGCTTACATCCCAGATTTAAGAGAAGTAGGAGTGAAGATAATTGAAGGACTTCCCAATCTTCACTAGGCACAGGGGAGATGCCTTATTATGTTGGGAAGTGGTGAATGCGATACCATTGTTTTAGCAAAGATGGCAGGACATTCCTAAGTAACTACAGGCCAGTCCCTTTGGCATTTGATGCATTCTGGGTGAATAATCCAGGACACGGCATACATAGCAAATAGCAGGACCCTGATGAGTGTTGTAGGTTAGGGAGACCTAGTAATTACAAGTACATGTTGTGAAAGTCATGACACAGTTAAGACAAGGTAGCGAAGAAGACATTGCATACTTGCCTTCATTAGTCAGGGCAATAAGTAGAAGGCGTAAGATGCCTTGATGTTGAAGAGAATACACCTAGTAAGTTGCATGCAGATCTGGAAGCACACGATTATGCTAGAGATGGTGCAGAAAAAATTCAAATGGACATTGCCAAGGCTGGAGGTCCAGAATTATAACAGGAAGACAGACAACTGAAACTGTTTAGCCTGGAACAATGAGGCTGAGGGGTGACCTTGTAGAGGTTTATAAAACACTGGGAAGACTAGAGAAGATGGATGGTCACCGAGTAGTGAGTATATAGATGAAGCTGCCAAAGGTGGTGGTAGAGACAGGCACAATTAAAAGTTGAAAAGAATCTTGGACCAGTTCAGGGATAGGAAAGGCTTAGAGATATGGGCCAAATGCAGGCAGATGGTGCTAGCACAGGTAGGCACCTTGCTCGGCATGATCGAGTTGGACTGAAGGGTATGTTTCCATGCAGAATAATTCTATTATTGTTCCTAAATAGTAACCAGGTCTAAATGACTTAATTAAGGAGATCCAGCAGGTATTTGTAAAACGGAGATCAGTTTGACTAACCACCCCTCCCCGCTGCCACCAATGACTATTTTGTTGAAGTAACGAGAGAAAGTTGATGATGGCACTATATAGTTTTATAAGAGAGAATGCAAGGAAGAACTTTTCCTACAGGGTGAGTGGTAATAAGCTTGTGCTCTCTACCATGCAGGATACTGAAGACCCCGAAAGAAACTGGGGCAGTACTGGAGAGAACTCACAGGGCCATGGGGCACAGTCAGTGAATGAAACACACTCAATTGTTGTACACAAAGCCATCATATGTTGAATGGGTCAAGTAACCTCATTTTGTATTGTAACAATTGTATGACAAATTTATGCAGTTAAGTCAAATGCTTTACTATTCCTGAAGAAACTAGAAAGAAGTTATCCTAACTTTATTGTAGCAGCCAGCCCGCCTTTCAAAATAATTATAATCATTACATTATGATCATGATTTCAAGAGCTTACATTGGCTGCAAAGCATTTTTGGCTGCTCTATGATTGTGAGAAGTGTTATACAAATATGAGTTAAATTCACACATTCTGCTTTCCTGATCCAGCCAGTCTGAACATTTTGGATCTTTGCACATCCAAGATGAGGTCAGGAACAGGCACGCAAAAAATCCCCAAGCTAGTGTTATGACCTAATGCTTAGTCACATCAGGCATCCTTCCTCCTATTGCTGGGAAGCACCTGGTTTCAATACCCTCCTCAGAAGCAGAGCTCATCATCAGAAAGTTCAGTTTGTCCAAGAACCACAGCCCGAGTAGTCAATCCATTGGGCCTTTATCCTCTCCTAATGGGAGCCCCCTACTCAGTCCCACTTACAATTAGCCACACTGCTCAGTCTTTCTGCAATGAAATGTAATCACTTTCCATCTGGATATTACCTCAACAGCCACTTTATTAGGTACCTCCTGCATCTAATAACATGGCATCTGAGCGCATGTTCATGGTTTTCTGCTGCTGTAGCCCATCCATTTCAAGGTTCCATGTGTCATACATTCAGAGGTGTTCTGCACGCCGCTGTTGTGACTATTTGAGTTACTGTCACCTTCCTGTCAGCATGAACCAGTCTGGCGATTCACCTCAGACCTCTCACCCACAGAATTGTCACTCACTGTTTTTTGCACCATTCCCCGCAACCTCTAGAGACTGTTATGTGTGAAAATTCAAGTGTTCAGCCGTTTCTGAGATACTCGAACCACCCCGCCTGGCACCAGCAATCATTCCACAGTCAGAGTCACTTAGGATCACATTCCCTCCCCATTCTGATGTTTGGTCTGGACCAATTGACCATGTCTGTATGCTTTTAATGCATTGGGTTGCTACCACATGATTGGCTGGTTAGATATTTACATGAACCAGCAGGTGTACAGATGTACCTAATAAAGTGGCCACTGAGTGTACACCTGGTTCTTTTATGAAGGTGTGTTCTTTTTAACTTCATTACCCTCTCGGGAGCTGTCAGTTCAACACCCATGGGGGGAAAAAGTGATCACTGAAAAAAAATCACACATAGCACCAAAACGCAGCACTTACAATGAGAGATAAAGTAACCTGTTTACTCAGTCATTTATACTCAAAGGTGAGCCTGTACCTACCAGTATAAACTCAACAATACCCAGGTCCAGTGTATCAGACAATAGCAGCTCTGTGCTCTATTTCAAACCCACATTAGAATCAGTTAACAGTGCATCTGAGCTGATAAACAACTCCAACTACCATATAGCCCAGCGTACAAACCCCACTACCCACTCCAAGCATCATTTACATCCAGTATCAATCCTCAACCACAAACTACTCACCCTACACCACCAAGTTAACCCAGTGTGTAAAAGGGCCCATTTAGTGCTGGGACAGAACCCTTCAGTGAGAGTACCATTATTCCCTTCCCCACAGCAAATGAAGGAAGTAACCGACTGCAAGCAATGGGTGTCACCCTCACAGCAACATTCTAATTCTCAACAATTAACGAACTTCTCCATCCACTCACCCACAATTAAAGTTTGGAGTATAGACCCTTTTCCCAGTGCGTGCTCCACATCCCCCTGTCAACCCCCATGATTCTCTACCCCCACCTTACCAGCAGCTCCAGGACCTTTCCTCACCCTCAGAGTTCTCAGTCCAGGAGAGTTGGGAATCGACCAAAAGAGATGCCCCACTTTAAGGGAGATAGAGGAACACCCTCTAGGAGCAAACCCTCCCTAAGCTCTCAGGGTCCACTCACCCTTCTCCATCTCACCCGAAGATGTTGCGGAGACTGTCCCATGCCCTTCTCCCTTCTTGTCCCGTCCTCCCTGCCCCAGTCTCCTCTCCTCTCTCACCTCCCTCCCCCTCATCCAACCCTCCTCCCCATCCCCGCTGGACCGGACGAGCTGAGATCGCCGCGGCTACCCTCTGAATATTTACCCTGGAGATGGTGAGCGGTTGCTCGAAGTCCTTGCCCCCGACCAGCCTGAAGCCCCAGGGCGCCGGGCCGCGCAGACTGATCCGGAATTGGGACATCCTGAGCGGGGACGATGCCGGCTGCGGCTCGCCTCTGTTTCAGATGGACTCGATCCGCACGGCGGGCAGGGCTGTGCTAGGGTGGGGGGATTTTATTGTGCGGCCAGCTCGCGTCAGCACTCGGCCTCACCTTGTATGGAGCTGGCTGTACCGAGCGGAGCCGCTCCGCCCCCGAGGGCAGAGCTTCTGTCGGCTCTGCACCGCGAGGGCCGCCCTCTCCCTACTGTTTACCGCGGAAGATTGAAGTTCTCAGCTTGCTCAGTGATTCTGCAAACCAACAGCGGCGGGTTAACAAAATATTGCCGGCGGCTCGCTATAAACGTGCTACCCAAACCCAAACACAGTAAGAATAATTGTAAATCCCACCCTGGGTAGTAACAGAAACTGAACCCACCCCCTCACCCTTACCCTCCTATACATAAGGTGGACGCTGGAGAGGGGTAAAATACTGGAAGGTACACCCAGCAAGTCGAACAATTGTTGTGAGAGAAATAGGATGAATGTTTCTGCTGGACGCCCTTTCAGAACTGGAAAAGAGGGGGAAAAAATCCGATTTCCAACATCTGAGGTTTTTAAGTGAAGAAAACGTGCTGGAAATTGGAAAATTGTTTCTGACTTCTGCTTCCTTTCCACGTGCTGGAAATTGGAAAATTGTTTCTGACTTCTGCTTCCTTTCCAGTCTGGGCCCAAAACATTGACTGTTCATTCCTCTCCATAGATGCTGTCTGACCTGCTGAGTTCCTCCACCATTTTGGGTTCAAGATTTTAACAGTCCTGACGAAGGGTCTTGGCCTGAAACGTCGACTGTACCTCTTCCTAGAGATGCTGCCTGGCCTGCTGCGTTCACCAGCAACTTTGATGTGTGTTGCTTGAATTTCCAGCATCTGCAGAATTCCAATAAAAGTTGCTGGTGAACGCAGCAGGCCAGGCAGCATCTCTAGGAAGAGGTGCAGTCGATCTTTCAGACTGAGACCCTTCATCAGGACTAACTGAAGGAAGAGTGAGTAAAGGATTTGAAAGTTGGAGGGGGTGGGGGAGGGGGAGATCCAAAATGATAGGAGAAGACAGGGGGGGAGGGATGGAGCCAAGAGCTGGACAGGTGATAGGCAAAAGGGATACGAGAGGATCATGGGATAGGAGGTCCGGGAAGAAAGACAAGGAGGTGGGGGGGGGGACCCAGAGGATGGGCAAGGGGTATATTCAGAGGGACAGAGGGAGAAAAAGGAGAGTGAGAGAAAGAATGTGTGTATAAAAATAAGTAACAGATGGGGTATGAGGGGGAGGTGGGGCATTAGCAGAAGTTAGAGAAGTCAATGTTCATGCCATCAGGTTGGAGGCTACCCAGATGGAATATAAGGTGTTGTTCCTCCAACCTGAGTGTGGCTTCATCTTTACAGTAGAGGAGGCCGTGGATAGACATGTCAGAATGGGAATGGGATGTGGAATTAAAATGTGTGGCCACTGGGAGATCCTGCTTTCTCTGGCGGACGGAGCGTAGATGTTCAGCAAAGCGGTCTCCCGGTCTGCGTCGGGTCTTGCCAATATATAAAAGGCCACATCAGGAGCACAGGACACAGTATATCACCCCAGCCGACTCACAGGTGAAGTGTTGCCTCACCTGGAAGGACTGTTTGGGGCCCTGAATGGTGGTAAGGGAGGAAGTGTAAGGGCATGTGTAGCACTTGTTCCGCTTACACGGATAAGTGCCAGGAGGGAGATCAGTGGGGAGGGATGGGGGGGACGAATGGACAAGGGATCTCTTCCTAGAGATGCTGCCTGGCCTGCTGCGTTCACCAGCAACTTTTATGTGTGTTGCTTGAATTTCCAGCATCTGCAGAATTCCTGTTGTTTGTGTTTTTCTCTTTTCTTAGTGGTTTTTAATTTTCTTTTAAGTTGGAGATATACTATTCGGGCCTTCTTGCCTGTACAGTCCACAGGTCATCTATTACCTCACTGCACCAACACAATACCCCTCATATTTTAGTTGAAGTTTATGTAGTCTGATCCCTGTGATTCTGATTCAAGCAAATTTTTCATTGGACTTGTGCACATGACAATAAGACCAAACTGATTATCTCATTCAAAAAGCTAACAGACTTCGCCCCAAGTGTACTCAATCACAGAATCAAGGACACTCAGCAGGTTGGGCAGCGTTGCTGCAGAGAGAAGCAGAGGCAATGGTTGGCTGGTGACACAGTGAGATCAGCACCGGGCTCGAGAACGGACATTCCCAAGTTCGATCCAGTGACAGACCGCTCCGAGCGCGCTCTCCATCCGTGCCGAGTTGATCTCGAGCTCGCAACTCGACCTCGTTAAAAAAAAACTCTGCCACCTCCAGTTTAAATTCCCACTCTGAATACTGTGGAGGATCAAATACAAGTGCTTCAGGATGACAACTTCAGAAATGGAAAAAAAGTGAGGAAACAAGCATATTTTAAGTTTTGTCGAGGGCTGGTGGAGGGGAGTAAACAGCAGAAACAACAGTCAAAGAGTCACCGAATTCCAAAGATCCTGTGACTTCATTCTGGACAATCTATCCAGGGGAAACATCATTCCCACACCTATCCTGTCAAATCTCATAAGAATTTTAAACTGTGTTTCGATGGTATTACTTGTTATTCAGGACGCCATGGAATTCAGGACCAGTCTATTTAATCTCTCCTCATAGGACAATCATGCCAATCACTGCACCCCGTTGCTATTATGTCCTTCCTTACGTGGGGAGACCAGAAGCATCCAGTAAAAGCCCACAGGGATGCCTGGAACCGTCAGGCAGCAGGAAAACTGCTGCAGCCCAGTTCCTCACTGTGTAATATTTCAGTCATAATCTCACCAGGCACTCTGTAACTCCAGAAAAACATCTCAATTCTTAGTACCTGAGTCCTCTTGTAATAATGCCCAACTTTTAAATACTTGCTGTACCTTTACATTAACTTTCACTGATAGGTTCACTAGGACACCCATGCTCTTTAAAACACTTCAGTCTTTCATCAGGTAAAATGATTGCACTGGATTATCTTCCCCACCAGTGTGGATGCCTCACAGTTTTCCACATTATATTCCATCTGCCATGTCCTCACCCAGGCACCAAGCCTCTATCCTTTGACGTCGTCTGCACAGAACATACTGCCACCTAGCTTTGTATCATCATCAAACTATTATACTGGAACTATTCCGTAATAAATAGTTCCTGCATTATTTATTTCTTGTTTATGTTTTTTTTTCAGTCCCTGGGTTTGTTCTTTGGAAACATCCTAAATTCCACAGGCTTTCCCATCATCACGCTATGAATGTATATGTACTAATCTGGGAGTGACTGACTATCTCTGGAGCTCAGAATGATATGCCTGTCGGGAATTTGAGTTTATCTCTGTTTCACTGACTTCCTTGCCTTTTGGTTCCCAATACAGACATTATTTTAATGATGTTTTTCATCCTGAGAAGCTAAATGGCAATGTTATATTGTTTGGGATAGGCAACGTTTATAAATAATGACTTACAAATGCTATTTCCCTCAAATTAAACTATCATACCATTTCCAATTATTCTCTCCACTCTGCAGGCACCAGCTCATCGGTTTCCGGTACCCCACCCAGATATCCGCTCCTCATGACTAAACGAAGAATAGTAATGTGCTGTTTGAGCATGAGGCATCACCATCACTCCTCACTCGATGCCACGTGGCTCTAATTGTATTACAGTCAGGAGCAGACTGTGTTTTATCCCTCGAGTAACAGATTGGCTGAAGCTAGTTGTGACTCCTCAGGATATACAATAACTGAATTCAGAGAATCAAGCAAGATCAAAACTCCTACAGAAACAAATTAGAAAATAACATGATGTCATTAGACCGAAGAACATTTCACTTATCAGCACGTTCATCAGATACCTTTTGTGAACACTATGAGGTAATTTGATCTCTCAAAGGGCAGTGACAGTACTTTTAAACTTGGTCAGACTATAGGAGTTCAAAACTCCCAGATTACAGAAGAGAATTCTGAATGAAACTTATTTTGCATGATCCAAGGATATGTACCCAGGTATCCACACACATACGGACATCTACTGGAAAATCATCAACTCAGTGAAAGATGCTCCTTTGTCTGCCCAAAATGCATTGATCTTCCTAGACAGTGAGACGTCTGTAAGATAACATTGTTGATTGGCACATTCCAGTCTGTAGTAGTCCGTGTTGAGGGATGCTTACTGTAGCCAATACAAAGGCTCCGTGGAGAATTGGAGTCGGTTTCTTATTGTCACATGTACCCAAGGTACAGTGATAGTCTTGTCTCGCACATTGTTTATATAATCCTGATGAAGGGTCTCGGACCGAAATGTCAGCTGTTTACTCTTTTCCATAGATGCTCCCCAGCATTTTGTGTGTGTTGCTTGGATTTCTAGCATCTGCAGATTTTCTTGTGTTTGTAATGCTGTCTATATAGGTCAATTCATTACACAATGCATTAAGGCAGAAGAAGGTAAAGCAATCACAGAATACAGAATGAAGTGTTAAAGTTACAGGGAAAGTGCAGTACAGGCAGGCAAAAAGGCCTAAGGCCTAAGGCCGTGACAGGGTAAATTTTGATATCAAGAGTCCAGTGTACCATACTTGGGAACTGTCAATAGTCTCATAGCGACAGGGTAGAAACTCTCCTTGAGCCCAGTGATACATGCTTTCAGACTTCTGTGTCTTCTGCCTGATGAGAGAAGGGGGATGACTACAGTTTAAGGTTCTTCCGCTACTGACTTGGAGAGGGTAGAGTCCAGCTGGGGAAGTTCCTTAAACAGCAAAATTGTGTATCATCCCATAGTCATAGTCATAGTCATACTTTATTGATCCCGGGGGAAATTGGTTTTCGTTACAGTTGCATCATAAATAATAAATAGTAATAAAACCATAAATAGTTAAATAGTAATATGTTAATTGTGCCAGGAAATAAGTCCAGGACCAGCCTATTGGCTCAGGGTGTCTGACCCTCCAAGGGAGGAGTTGTAAAGTTTGATGGCCACAGGCAGGAATGATTTCCTATGACGCTCAGTGCTGCATCTCGGTGGAATGAGTCTCTGGCTGAATGTACTCCTGTGCCCAACCAGTACATTATGTAGTGGATGGGAGACATTGTCCAAGATGGCATGCAACTTGGACAGCATCCTCTTTTCAAACACCACCGTCAGAGAGTCCGGTTCCATCCCCACAACATCACTGGCCTTACGAATGAGTTTGTTGATTCTGTTGGTGTCTGCTACCCTCAGCCTGCTGCCCCAGCACACAACAGCAAACATGATAGCACTGGCCACCACAGACTCGTAGAACATCCTCAGCATCGTCCGGCAGATAGGGGCCACATGAGAGATAATGGTGCCATGTAAAAAACAAATGTGCTAACTCTGCTGATGCACATAGAAACATATAGCGAAATGTACTGTTTGCATCAGTGACCAACACGGTCCAACAATGTGCGAGGGGCAGCCCACAGGTATTGCCATGCTTATGATGTCAATGCCGACAACTCACAAACCCTGAACTGTATTTCATTGGAATCTGGGAGGAAGTGGGAGCACCCCACACAGTCACAGGGAGAAGGTACAAATTCCTTACAGAGAGTGGCAGAATTGAATTGCTAGTACTGTAAAGCATTATGCTAACCACTATGCCACTGTACCACCCATCGTATCTCTGATATCACACTATGCTGGCACTTCCAAAACTGCAAGGTGGTCAGCACTTCCTAGCATTCGTGCCAAAGTGAGGGTGGTAAAATCACAGGCTCGGCATCATCTGTTTCACAGTCCCGGTGTCCTTTCGCTGGGGGTCTTGCTGACTGGGCTTATTTAGGTAAAGAAAGGAGGAGGAATGTTGCACCACTGCCTAACTGAGTGTAGACCATCAACCATTTTAGTAAGTTCCCTATAGTCCTTCATGGATGCATTTGCAACAGCTATGCGAACTTGATCGAGTGTTTGCTACATGAAGAGTCCTTTAAAAATCAAACAAGGTAGTGATTTCCCAGGAGAGGCAGCATGTGTTCCACGAGCTCCGACGGCTTAGCATCACTGAGGCCGGGCAAGGAGAGCATCTGTTTGGTGCACTCAGACTCTGATAGTCCAAAAGTCTGTAAAAGGTGAGTTTTCAGCGATCGATATTTATCATGTTCAGGTGGATATTCTATTAGACTCACCACTCTTGCAGCTGTGGGGTTTCTGAGCAATGTTACCACATAGAAATATTTTGTGTTGGCACGGTGATTTCTCACAGCGCAAATTGGGCCTCGTCTTGTACAAACCAAGCAACGGCATTTTGCTCCCAAACCTCCGGCAGTTTCAAAGCGACTGCATTGGCCGACTTATTGAATAACTCTGGAATCATCCTAGAGCATCGGGGTCACCGATGTAGGTTATTACAAATAAGACAGCAGAGGTGTTTCATGTTTAAGAAAAACCATAGCAACTCATTTATTGAACACCAAAAAACCAAACACAAAGTGCAGTAAAAGTCCTTTACATAATCACGTCATCACATGAACTCCAACCCAATGTTGGTGATTGTGAATTCTGCACATTTCCACCAATTACAATACAACCTGGAGGAAGGAATAAACCAAATGGAATCTATTTCAAAATCAAAAAGAAACCGATCTTTTCAAACTTTGCAAAAGCAATAAAAATAACACATGTAACACACGTCAAAGTTGCTGGTGAACGCAGCAGGCCAGGCAGCATCTCTAGGAAGAGGTACAGTGCAACTTGGATGTGTGTTGCTTGAATTTCCAGCATCTGCAGAATTCCTCGTGTTTGCAAAAATAACGCATGTATTTGGAAGAAATAATTTAATTGCTCGTGAGTAGGAGATGAGGAGAGATTTAATAATTTGAAGGCCATTGTTGAAGGGTTAAATTTTTAGAAATAATGATCTTTTATCTGGGTTACTGTTTAAAGGGGGAGGATAGATTCTGTGATCTTAATCCTGCGAATGCTTATCTCCTTTAGCATACAATTGATTAGCATTCTGAGTTTATAGTGAGACATATTATGATATACTGTATTAATTCACAGACTGGAGTGTGTTCCAACCAAAGTCAACAGTGAGTGGGAGTTGAAATGCATCTTCAGTCAAGAATTTCTGCATTCCTCAAGCACAAAGACTGATGAAAACCTCAATGCAAGACCAGACGTATACTCTGGACTGTTCTGAAGGTTTCGCAAGATCTTAAACTATAGGGGGACAAGAAAGGACATGCATTTTACACATTACATTGAAAACTTCAGCATGCCCCAAAGGACCGTTTAACCAGAAAATCTAATTTAGTCACTGTTGAAAATAGAATAGTCCCCTGCATAATCCCACAGAAAACAATTTGACAATAACTATTTCAGTGGCATAAGTTTCCAGGTAAGTATTGGCTGGGACCAGGATTACCCTGGTATTTTGCTTTGAATTAATGTCAGGGTATTGATTACATTCACCTGCTGATTCAAAAGTTGACAAGTTTTACATTACCCCTCTGTGAATGCTGTTCTGAGGCATAATTGTAAATTATGTGCTTCTATAGAGAGAAACGTGAACCTTCACCCTGTTGACGCAGAAGTGAGAATACCGCAAAGACTAAAATAAATTTAAGCAGGCTAGTTCTCTTCCTAACATGCTGCATGTCAAGAGGGTGATTTTCACTTATGTATCTGCATATGTGTGTATGTTATGTATATGTGTGTGTGTGTGTACATGTGTTTGAGTGTGCATATACTTAAATATTCGTGCTTGTGCATGGGAATGTGAGCGTGTGTATGAGTGGATTTTTGACTGCGTGTTTGTGTGTGTGTGTGTGTTCCCTCCAAGGTGTGCACATGTGCACACGCACATATCTTTTGCTACTAGCACATGAAGGAATTTAAACAGCACACAAAAGGATCTCACCCTCTACCTCATTGGCATTTTAAGTATATTTCACGATTGTAGACATTTCCTTTTTAAGTTTTTGATGCAGATGGTATTGACAATGTGGAGTTTGCAATGATTTGTCTTCAGATTTTAGAGCTGGCTTATTTATACTGCTTTTGTTGAAGAAATTATTTTGTGCTAACGTTGTCACTGGGCAAAAAAAATTGCACAGCATGGAATATTTGCGCACACAGGTCATTACAAATTCAAGGGAACATTGGTGTGTGTGCATCTATATGTATGCACACATGTATGTTTGTGTTTATGGGTGAGAATGTGACTGCGTATATGCACGGGTTTGTGGGCATACATGAGGGTGGGTTTGTGATGGCGTGCTTGTTTGGCACAGAGTTTGACACTGTTTCTTTGTACATTTATATCAGAAGATGTGAGACTCTGTGCATGTGTGTGGAGGTTTGTGAGTATCTATGAGTGTTAATTTCTCAGACCATAAGACCATAAAACATAGCAGCAGAATTAGGCCACTTGGCCCATCAGTTCTGCTCCACCATTTCATCATATCTGATCCATTTCCCACTCAACTCCATTCTCCTGCCTTCTTCCCATAAATTTCAAGCCCTGACTAATCAGTGCGAGTTCAAGAATGCAAGGACATCAGAGTAAGGGCAGGAATCAGCCATCCACCTGCACCATGGTTCATTTACGTTAATGTGCGTGTTCGAGTGCGGTTACCCATCTTAGAGCACAGGTGTGTCAGTATAGGAGCATTCAGGAATGTGGGGCCCTTTTCAGTTTGAGTTTGTGTGTGTGTTTGTTTGTCTGTGTGCATTTAATGAATACACTAGGGAAACAGTTATCAGCCCTTATCAGCTTTAGGCTGGGTTTAATGATTATGTCCCTGACTTTAGAAACTTTCTCCCATTATTTTACAGACAAATCTTTGTGGGGGAACTGGGATGTTTAGACAGCAGTAGAATCCAATGGGTCTGCAAGTTTGAAGGCCCTGCTTATATTTTTGTATAACATCTCATCGAGAGGGCTGACACTCCCTAAGTAATGTATTTGGGTATCTGCCTTGCTGTCTGTAATTGTCCCTGTTTCTCTGGTGTCAGAACCTTCACAAAAAACCTGAGTCCAACTCTAAATAACAGTCCCTGCATTGTTAGTAGTGAATACCAAAAGATGTTTACAGACATACATACACTAAGTATAAATGCCATGAAAATTTGCTTTTTGCAGCAAAAGCACGGTATATGACAAGAACTACAAAAATAAAAACAAATTAAATTAATATGAATTATACATGTGTGCAAAAATGAACATAAAAATAAACATAATGACGCTAGTGCAAGATTAAAAGAGAGAAAAAATATAGTCTGAGGTAGTGATAGGGTTGTTCCAGTTAGTTCAAGTCTGGAGAAGATGTGCCGGACATCAAATGACTCTATTATTGCCCAAGGTTTCCAGTAAACTGGGGAAAGGATCAACAATCTGTGTGGCTCTGCAAAGCTCTGGGGCATTCCGGTGTGTAATTATAACAGATAGAGCTCCAGTGAATAGAAATCAAATATAAAGATTGTTCTGGATAATAATTGCGACTAATTTTGACTGTCAGAGGCACAGATGGTTGATACACGCTATATATCAACCTTAATTAGAGTGAATAGTTCTTGTGCATAGCATCAATTCATTAGCAACACACGTAGTTCCAGTACAAAAATCAGGAAATCCCATTTGGTCCTTTGAGTCTCACTGCTTTCCAAAGATCAAATCAGTTCCTCTTAAACTTGTTATTACCATTTGTTTCCACTGCCTCTCTGTTCCGCAAATTCCTCACTCTTCGCAAACTATGAGGACTTACTTTGCTATTCTGGGGTAGGAAATAATGACCACTTAATTGGGATATGTTCTCATCCAGTATCTGCCAGGAAAAGTGGATGGATGGTGATTTCTTATAAATAGGCTGTGACACAGATAGAATAAATCTGACCTGGAAAACTAGGTTGCAATCCCACACCAGAGATCTGCTTCCAATCTATTTGATAAGAATGGCTATTTGTCTGGTCTTCTCCTGATGATTGCCCACTTAGAGAGCAAATTATAATATCCATGCCTCATTAAGCCACATTTACTCACATATCGTGCATTTAAGAAAAAGGTGAGAGCCAATCAGTGTCTTTCCTCATGAGTTCAACTGGGAGAGACATGAAATGTCCGACACTCACTGTTACGGATTCTATATCATTACACCATGTCGGCATTCCTTGGTGTGTTTTACAAAGGAAGTATATGTGTGAGAAAAATACACCCAGAGTATTCATTGAGGAAGCTATTGGCGTTGTGCCAAGGAGTGGAAATGACCTAATGTGGGTCATCAAAAGAGGTGATAAAGACATTGGTCATTACAGAACCCTTAGCTTTTCTTTGATACCAAGTAATAGAATCATTTACCAGCTGCTGTATTAATGAGATCTCTCTTTAATTTTGGAAACGATAGTTACAATTTATTTAAACATGTTAAATTTAAAATGATAGTGTGCAAAATAAGCTTGTGTCCAGTGATGGTCTTGCTCCTGTGTCAGTCCAACTAAATCTGGAGTAAAACTCCAAAATAAGTGTTGATCCCAATCATCCTGGACATCACCTGTTTTCCCCTCTACCTTCTGGGAAGAGATACAGAGCATTAAGAACGAAAATAAAGAGATTCCTTAATAGCTTCTACCCACAAGCAGTGAAATGTATAACACCCCCTTCCCTTCTCCTGCCCCCCTCCTAAGACGGCAGCAGCTAAATGCATCACACTTCCAGGAATGGCAGGTGTGCAATAGTCCTACCCCCCCCATCCATAGATTATTAATTTTGGACTGCACTCCTGAGGTTTTAGAGTTTATTTTATATATATATTCTTTGTCATGCTGCAAAACGTTGAGCTGCTAAACTGTGTTTCATTGCTCCACAACGATGACAATAAAGATATTCTTCTTCTTCTTCTTCTTCTTCTTCTTATCATTCCCTGCAGAACACTCATAGTATAGGAAGCCAGCAGAGGAGGATGATGTTGAAAGTGATGATAAGTAGATTGATCCTGTTTCATGCTGCCCCGTTTGTCACTCAACAATTTGGTCATTCACTCAGAGGCAACTGAGTGAGGATTTAGCACAATGTGATTCACTGAGAATGAGAGAGGCAGAGGCGTTGGTAAACTGAGAGAGGTGCTGTTTTCCTCATGGTGATCTGGAGTCTTGACTAGGAGACAAGGTCACAGAACAAGGAATCCCCTGTTTGACATGCAAAACATGAAAAGGAATTTCCTTTCTCAGAGGCTAATGAATGCTCTCCAGAGAGATGCGCATTGAATATATTGAAGGCCGGGAGCCTTGTGGTACAGGCCAGCCGAGGGCGTTGGAGAACAGGCAGGAAAGTGAGATCCAAGATTGGATGGGCCATGGCCTTGTGCCTTGCTCCTGAGTGGAAGGGGAGGAATCAGCCTTTTCAGAGCCTGTCAAAGTTATATGCAGAACCACATGTGTGCACAGGTGTAATGAACAGTATCATAGGCACACAGCATCAGATATGCAGTAGCCATGAGAAAAACATAAATTACGCATAATTATACAGAGTTTTTACAAGATAGAACACAATTAGAATGGAAGAGACAATGTCCGTAGGTCGAGGAAGCTTGAGTCTTATGTTTCTAACACCCTTCAGCAACAGGAATCATTTGAATTTCTGTTGCCTTGGTCCTTATTCACACCAACTCCCTTTCACCTGCTACCAACACCATTGCTGATCTATGCTCCCTGTGGCATTGCTGGGAGACTTTTGATTTGCATCAGGAAGATATGTCAAGAGGAGTGTCTTCTTTTGTAAGTTTTTCAGGTATTTCCTTTTCCAAGATTAAATGGGACAATCCATCAGCGTTTCGATGATTAGTTGCTGACCTCTTGAACTTGAGCTTGTAATGGTATCCTCCAAGGAACAGAGCCCATCTCTGCATGTGTGCTGTTGCTGCTAGTTGGAACCCCCTTCTGTGGATTGAAAGTGGACACAAGTGCTTGACGATCAGTAATGAGGATAAACACTCTCCCATAAAATGCGTGGTTGAAACATGTTATGCCTGAAACCAGATTCCAGGTCTCTCTGTTAATTTGTGCATTTTTTTCTGTTGTGGTGGTAAGGGAACGTGATGCAAATGCTATGGGGAGTTCACTGCTATCACTCATAACCTCTGTTGTGACTTTACCCATACCATAAAGTGAGGTGTTACAGGCAAGCTTCACTGGATGATGTGAATCATAATGTTTGAATACAGTGCCTGACATCACCGTTTCATAGAAACATAGAAAACCTATGGCACGATACAGGCCCTTCGGCCCATAAAGCTGTGCTGAACATGTCCTTACCTTAGAAATTACCTAGGGTTACCCACAGCCCTCTATTTTTCTGAGCTCCATGTACCTATACAGGAGTCTCTTAAAAGATGCTATCATATCCACCTTCACCACCGTCACCAGCAGCCCATTCCACGAACTCACCACTCTCTGCATAAGAAACTTACACCCGACCTACTTGCAAGCACCTTAAAACTGTGCCCTCTCGTGTTAGCCATTTCAGCCCTGGGAAAAAGCCTCTGACTATCCACACGATCAATGCCTCTCATCATCTTATACACCTCTATCAGGTCACCTCTCATTCTCCGTCGCTCCAAAGAGAAATGGCCGAGTTCACTCAACTTATTCTCATAAAGCTCCCCAATCCAGCCAACATCCTTGTAAATCTCCTCTGCACCCTTTTTGTAGTTTCCACATTCTTCCTGTAGTGAGGTGACCAGAACTGACCACAGTACTCCAAGTGGGGTCTGACCAGAGTCCTATTTAGCTGTAACATTATCTCTTGGCTCTTAAACTCAATCCCATGATTGATGAAGGCCAATGCACCGTATGCCTTCTTAACCACAGAGTCAACCTGCGCAGCAGCTTTGAGTGTGCTATAGACTCGGACCCCAAGATCCCTCTGATCCTCCATTCTGCTAGAAGTCTTACCATTAATACTATATTCTGCCATCATATTTGACCTACCAAAATGAACCACCTCACACTTATCTGGGTTGAACTCCATCTGGCACTTCACAGCCCAGTTTTGTATACTATCAATGTCCCACTGTAACCTCTGACAGCCCTCCACACTATCCACAACACCCCCAACCTTTGTGTCACCAGCAAATTTACTAACCAATCCCTCCACTTCCTCATCCAAGTTATTTATAAAAATCACGAAGAGAAGGGGTCCCAGAACAGATCCCTGAGGCACACTACTGGTCACCGACCTACATGCAGAATAAGACCCGTCTACAACCACTCTTTGCCTTCTGTGGGCAAGCCAATTCTGGATCCACAAAGCAAGGTCCCCTTGTATCCCATGCCTCCTTACTTTCTCAATAAGGCTTGCATAGGGTACCTTATCAATTGCCTTGTTGAAATCCACAACTATGACTCTACCTTCATCAACGTGTTTAGTCACATCCTCAAGAAATTCAATCAGTCACATAAGGCATGACCTGACTTTGACAAAGCCATACTGACTGTTCCTAATCATATTATGCCTCTCCAAAGGGTGGATGAACCCTCTCTTAGGGTCAACGGCCATCTAGTAGACACGTACCGTGAAGCGAGGAAAGGGCATCCCTTGCATCGAAGCTTGGTCTGGCCATTCACTGCAACAGAACTTTCCCCAGCCGTCTTGGACCCCACCATGCTGCTGGATGTGGGAGGGAATGTCGAGAGGGTGGGTCTGGACCTGTGCAACCCCCTATTCACCCAAAATCCACTCACGCACATGCTGTTCCTTTCTGAGGAATGGGGTACCCTCAACACACCAGAATGCACATATCAAACCCCACTAACTGACTGAAAGGAACCATCATCATCCTATGGGATGGATAGCCAGAGAGAGAGAGATGCCTCTCCAAATTTTCATAAATGCTGCCTCTCAGGATTTTTTCCATTAGCTTACCAACCACTGAAGTAAGACTCACTGGTCTATAATTTCCTGGGTTTTACCCTTTGGAAAGCCACCTCACACTGCTTTGTTCATTGCCATTTCTTCCCAATCTGTCATAATGAGGTTAAGTGGTGGAGCAAGTTGCAACATGAACAAAGTCATCGGGGAGACATGGCAGGTAGATATGAAGTAGTCTTTTTATTTGATATATATACACATACACAAATAAGCTGACACTCTTTTGGAGTCACTCAAAAGAGCGAGGCTGAAAGAAAGAGAGAGGTCGTGGACAAGAGACAGAGACTTCCCAACTCAGCATTACAGCACATTTTAATTTTATATGAACATTTATAGATAAGAACAAAGGTCACAAGATAAATTCTATAGTTACAGTGCCCTCATAATGTTTCTTTTGTGGTACATGTGGTTTTCAAATGCCTATGTCCTTCCTCTAACACATCCAAATCATGCAATTGTGTGTTGTTTGCATTTATGCGCATATAGATATATATGAGTTAAGTGGCTTTTTCCTGGTCTGCAAAGTACTGTCATCTGAGTCCTATTCATTCAATTACTGGTCCGAGCTGCATTTCAAATTTAATCTACAATCCATATTTACGTAGATCTGAAGGTTGGTTGCTGATGGTTAAAGTCTGCTATACATCTAGAATGTGCCCTAACAGAGCATATTAGCCAGGTTTGGCAGGGCCATGTTATAATAATTGACAGATCCTAAACAAGACCACAACTGTAACACACCCTTTGGCCTTGGGGCATCCACCACTGCTTAAATTTTCTCAGCACACTTGTGTAATGCTTCTGCATCAACAGTGTGACCACAGTAAGTGATGCTTGGTTAAAAGAATTCACACTTGTTGTGGCGTGCCCTGAACCCACAGTCTTCTAATCTCTTTAACACTGTCCTGATGTTCCTTGTCATTCTTACCAGTAACAATGATGTCATTCAGACTACACGGAGTGCCTGGGCAGCCTCACAGCACCTGGTCCATAGAGTTCTGCCAAAATGCAGTTGCAGACGCTACTCCAAAAATATGTCTATTATAGTGTAGTAAGAATCCTAATATGGCATGCAGAGCGTGCAAGGAGCAACTGCTGGAATCAAATGTGTGATGTGCGGGGCAAGGGAGAGCTGTGTGCTAGGTGGCAAGGTATTATATCTGAAGACCTGAGCCTGTAGTGCCCGAGGCAAATGTCGTGTGAAGGGTCAACCTGGACAAAGGATCAAGCCAGGTAGGAGTGGAGAGGAGTGACCGGGGTATAAAAGAAAGAGCACACCAGTGGAGAGGTCTCTTTTGGGCTCACAGCAGATTAGGTTGCGACTGATGCTGGGGTTGCTGGGGTTACAATTGGAATGGGGTGCTGCAGTTAAACAGACTTAGGTGCGTTTCTGAGACAAGTACCACTTGTAACTTAACAATAAAGTGTCTTGTGTGCAGCATTCCGTGTGTAAGGCTTTTTCTATCAGATCTGCGAACAGACCTTAACTTTTGGCAGAACATTTAGTGATCAAGCCCTTTGTGTGTGTTTATAGAGATAAACACTTTGGACTCTTCTTCCATCTCCATCTGTAAGTAGGCCTCAGCTAAATCTAATTTGCTGAAGTGTTTTCCTCCAGAAAGGTTTGCAAAGATATCCTTCATCCTAGGCAGAGGATATTGACCTACAGTAATCTTAGTACAGGGTTCATGGTGACCTTAAAATCACCACAGATCTGACAGATTCATCCTTTCGGACCACTGAGATCACTGGCATTGCCCCTGGGCTCCACTCAACCTTGGAAGGAATCCTTTCAGCCTCCATGCTATCCAGCTCACTGTTTACTTTATCATGGATGATATAAAGAACTAGACAGACTTTGTAAAACTTGTATAAGTGTGGGGCATTTTCATTTAACACTATTTTGATTTGTTAGAGTTGAACACTGTTGTGGCATCATCGAATAGCTTTCTTAATTCACCTTCAGTTGACTCAGTTGCAGGAATGTGGCATGCAAATGGTGGATGGATCTCCAATCAAGTTGTAGTTGCCTCATACAATCACGGCCCCACAATTCAGGCCCTCCTGTGTCTGCCATGTGCAAACACAGTATGACCTGTTGGCTGTTGTATTGTCACTGTTCTGGATGTCATTTCCACAGGAGTTATCTTTTCTCCAGTACAAGTTCTTAGTTGGATATCTGCAGGTTTCAGTTCAGTATCTTTGAAATGCTGTTCAAAGTCACCTTGGAGAATGACTGAAATAGCTGAGCCAGTGTCCAATACCATTTCAATTATTTCAATATGTTTCAAAGGTACTCGTTCACCCGGTAAGTCGAGGGAAAAAGAGGTGACCCCATTGCACAGTGAGAGGGGAGACATAACAAAACAACTCACTGGTTTATGGCATTAAAAGTCTGTTGCACTACTTTTTCCAAGCTCTATGCCCAAAGAACTCGGGTCTCTGGGCACACAGCCAGCAGCCAGCTCGCTGCTTTCGATCTTCTGTGTACCCCCACAACACATCAGGCAGCAGCGCTTACCTCGAATCCACCCGCCTCCAGTGCCATGAAAATCTGGCACACTGAAGGCATGCTACTCTCCCAGGCCGCGTCCTTGGCATATTGAAAAGCAGCCGGTTGTGAGGCCCCAGAAACGGTCCCATTTCCGCAAAGAACCAAAGTCAGTATGTAGCTCCAGGTCAGGGTCTTCAAAAGAACCCTGAAAAGGGAAAATAGAGATATTAAAGATAGAAATAGAGCTGTTTCCGAAGATGCAAACAAAGGAGTCGCTGTTAGGCACCGTCATCCTAAGCTCCACCTTCTTGTCATTCACTTCAGGTGTAAGCTATTTCACTTGTCTGCTGTTCATTTTAACATTGTACATCTTAAGGTTACCAAGTCCTGAGTTACTCTCATCATTATCAGATTTGTGCCCTGACTGAAATTGCAACTTGACTTTTTAGTTTCTTTTCTTCCTTGTGCAGTCCATTCATTTTTGTCTGCCTGACATGCTCCTTGTATGTGTCCTACTTTGTTGAATCTTCTGTAAGTTTCATCTTTAAACCAGCATTAGTCTGATGTATGTGAGCCCCTTCCACAATGGTAGCACAATTTGTTTGGCCAGCCAGGTTTCTCTTTAGTTGTTGCAGATAATCTTTTCAATTCAGCTACGTGTGTGCTGAACTGGACTCCCCTTCCTTTTGATTCCACTTATGAAGCCCAAAGCTTTCTGCAATCAACAATGGTTTTGGTTTAAATGTTCCTGTATTGCTTTTATGACATCAGAAAAACTCATTTGGGCTGGTTTGGTTGGAGCTGTCAAACGTCTAAGCAAACCGTATGCCTTTCCAACCAATGCACTCAGCAAAACTGGCAGTCGTTTTTCACTGGCTGTTTCGTTTGCTTCAAAATACTGCTCAATTCACTCACTGTACATCAACCAGTTATCTTGTGCAATCACATCTATCTTCCTGCTCTTCTGCTCTTCTTTTATTTATTATTATTACTACCTTGTACAGTACTCACTGTTTTGTCCGTTTTTTGCCTTTTATTTTAACTTCAACGTCTTGCTGCGCTTCTGAAGAAATAAAACCGTGTTGTGCTTTTTTTATACTCGACCATCTAACTGCATTTAAACAGGTAGGTAGTCGCTTCAGGTTCATTTAAAACTTCCTTGTTGCCTACGTTATGTTTTCTAACTCCAAAACATAAAACTAATCAATAAAAAAAAGACATTGTGCCAAAAATAACCGTGTACATTTAATTTTACTGTAGCAAGGCACACACACCTGACATGGTGGCATAATGACATAATGTTGTATGCCATTCACGTATTTCTTGCACACAACCCATAATGAATTATGTAAACAAACAAAGAATGCTTAATCAAACAACATATTTACAATATTACTCAAATACTACTGAAATATTAAATATACAATGTCCTTTAGTTCACTGTCACATTTTGTCTGAAGCAGTTTGATATGATTCATTGCTCATCAAGTCAAGTCACTTTTTAATGTCATTTTGACCGTAACTGCTGGTACAGTACACAGTAAAAATGAGACAACATTTTTCAGGACCATGGTGCTACATGAGACAATACAAAGACTACACTGAACTACGTAAAACAACACAAAAACTACACTAGACTACAGACCTACCCAGGACTGCATAAAGTGCACAAAACAGTGCAGGCATTACGATAAATAATAAACAAGACAATAGGCACAGTAGAGGGCAGTAGGTTGGTGTCAGTCCAGGCTCTGGGTATTGAGGAGTCTGATGGCTTGGGGGAAGAAACTGTTACATAGTCTGGTCGTGAGAGCCTGAATGCTTCGGTGCCTTTCTCCAGATGGCAGAAGGGAGAAGAGTTTATATGAGGGGTGCGTGGGGTCCTTCATAATGCTGTTTGCTTTGTGGATGCAGCGTGTGGTGTACATGTCTGTAATGGCGGGAAGAGAGACCCCAATGAACTTCTCAGCTGACCTCACTATCCACTGCAGGGTCTTGCGATCCGGGATGGTGCAATTTCTGAAACAGGCAGTGATGCAGCTGCTCAGGATGCTCTCAATACAACCTCTACAGAATGTGGTGAGGATGAGGGGTGGGAGATGGACTTTTCTCAGCCTTCGTAGCAAGTAGAGACGCTGCTGGGCTTTCTTTGCTATGGAGCTGGTGCTGAGAGACCAGGTGAGATTCTCCACCAGGTGAACACCAAGAAATTTGGTGCTCCTAGCGATCTCTACGGAGGAGTCATCAATGTTCAGCGGAGAGTGGTCACTCCGTGTCCATAGAACCATAGAACCATAGAAACTACAGCACAGAAACAGGCCCTTTGGCCCTTCTTGGCTGTGCCGAACCATTTTCTGCCTAGTCCCACTGACCTGCACACGGACCATATCCCTCCATCCATGTATCTGTCCAAATTATTCTTACATGTTAAAAAAGAACCCGCATTTACCACCTCATCTGGCAGCTCATTCCATACTCCCACCACTCTCTGTGTGAAGAAGCCCCCCCCCTAATGTTCCCTATAAACTTTTCTCCCCTCACCCTTAACCCATGTCCTCTGGTTTTTCTCTCCCCTTGCCTCAGTGGAAAAAGCCTGCTTGCATTCACTCTATCTATACCCATCATAATTTTATATACCTCTATCAAATCTCCCCTCATTCTTCTACGCTCCAGGGAATAAAGTCCTAACCTATTCAACCTTTCTCTGCAACTGAGTTTCTCAAGTCCCGGCAACATCCTTGTAAACCTTCTCTGCACTCCTTCAACCTTATTTATATCCTTCCTGTAATTTGGTGACCAAAACTGAACACAATACTCCAGATTCGGCCTCACCAATGCCTTATACAACCTCATCATAACATTCCAGCTCTTATACTCAATACTACAATTAATAAAGGCTAATGTATCAAAAGCTCTCTTTACGACCCTATCTACCTGTGACGACACTTTTAGGGAATTTTGTATCTGTATTCCCAGATCCCTCTGTTCCACTGCACTCCTCAGTGCCTTACCATTAACCCTGTATGTTCTACGTTGGTTTGTCCTTCCAACGTGCAATACCTCACACTTGTCAGTATTAAACTCCATCTGCCATTTTTCAGCCCATTTTTCCAGCTGGTCCAAGTCCCTCTGCAGGCTCTGAAAACCTTTCTCACTGTCTACTACACCTCCAATCTTTGTATCATCAGCAAACTTGCTGATCCAATTTACCACATTATCATCCAGATCATTGATATAGATGACAAATAACAATGGACCCAGCACTGATCCCTGTGGCACACCACTAGTCACAGGCCTCCACTGAGAGAAGCAATTTTCTACCACCACTCTCTGGCTTCTTCCATCGAGCCAATGTCCAATCCAATTTACCACCTCTCCATGTATACCTAGCGACTGAATTTTCCTAAATAACCTCCCATGCGGGACCTTGTCAAAGGCCTTACTGAAGTCCATGTAGACAATATTCACTGCCTTCCCTTCATCCACTTTCCTGGTAACCTCCTCGAAAAACTCCAACAGATTGGTCAAACATGATCTACCACGCACAAAGCCATGTTGACTCTCCCTAATAAGCCCCTGTCTATCCAAATGCTTGTAGATTCTGTCTCTTAGTACTCCCTCCAATAACTTACCTACTACTGACGTTAAACTCACCAGCCTATAATTTCCCGGATTACTTTTCGATCCTTTTTTAAACAACGGAACAACATGAGCCACTCTCCAATCCTCCGGCACTTCACCCATAGACAGCGACATTTTAAATATTTCTGCCAGGGCCCCCGCAATTTCAACACTAGTCTCCTTCAAGGTCAGAGGGAACACCCTGTCAGGTCCCGGGGATTTATCCACTTTAATTTTCCTCAAGACAGCAAGCACCTCCTCCTTTTCAATCTGTACAGTTGCCATGGTCTCACTACTTGATTTCCTCAATTCCATAGATTTCATGCCAGCTTCCTTAGTAAATACAGACGCAAAAAACCTATTTAAGATCTCCCCCATTTCCTTTGGTTCCGCACAAAGCCGACCACTCTGATCTTCAAGAGGACCAATTTTATCCCTTACAATCCTTTTGCTCTTAATATACTTGTAAAAGCTCTTTGGATTATCCTTCACTTTGACTGCCAAGGCAACCTCATGTCTTCCTTTTGCCCTCCTGATTTCTTTCTTAAGTATATTCTTGCACTTCTTATACTCCTCAAGCACCTGATTTACCCCCTGTTTCCTATACATTTCATACAACTCCCTCTTCTTCTTTATCAGAGTTGCAATATCCCTTGAGAACCAAAGTTCCTTATTCCTATTCAATTTGCCTTTAATCCTGACAGGAACATACAAACTCTGCACTCTCAAAATTTCCCCTTTGAAGGCTTCCCACCTACCAATCGCATCTTTGCCAGAGAACAACCTGTCCCAATCCACGCTTTTTAGATCCTTTCTCATTTCTTCAAATTTGGCCTTCTTCCAGTTCAGAACCTCAACCCTAGGACCAGATCTATCCATGTCCATGATGAAATTGAAACTAATGGCGTTATGATCACTGGAACCAAAGTGCTCCCCTACACAGACTTCCGTCACTTGTCCTAATTCGTTTCCTAACAGGAGATCCAATATTGCATCCCCTCTAGTTGGTCCCTCTATATACTGATTTAGAAAACTTTCCTGAACACATTTTACAAACTCTAAACCATCTAGACCCCTAACAGTATGGGAGTCCCAATCAATGTATGGAAAATTAAAATCCCCTACCACCACAACTTTATGTTTCCTGCAGTTGTCTGCTATCTCTCTGCAGATTTGCTCTTCCAAGTCTCGTTGACTATTGGGTGGTCTGTAATACAATCCCACTAATGTGGCCATACCTTTCCTGTTTCTCAGCTCCACCCATAAGGACTCAGTAGACAAGCCCTCTAATCTGTCCTGCCTGAGCACTGCTGTAATATTTTCCCTAACAAGCAATGCTACTCCCCCACCTTTCATTCCTCTGCCTCGATCACATCTGAAACATTGGAACCCCGGAATATTAAGTTGCCAGTCCTGCCCCTCCTGTCCTCCTGAAGTCAACAACCATCTCTTTTGTTTTGTTCACATTCAGAGACATGCTACTTAAATACTGGTTTCTTGTGTTAAGGAGTGTCAGGGAACCTTTTACTTATGTGGACACAAGAGATTGCAGATGCTGGAATCCGGAGAATGCCGGAGGAACTCAGTGGGTTGTTTCCTTCTATCACTTCCCAATTTTTATTGCTATCTCTACATTCCCCTCCCCATCTGTCTGTCACTCCTTCTCAACTGGATCAACCTATCACCTGCCTGCTCTTGTTCTACTCCTTTCCTCAGACTCTTTATACACCCCTCTGTCTTCCAGCCCAACACCTCAACTGTCCATTTCCCTTCCTGACCCACTATGTTTTCCAGCTTTATATGTGTTTCTTTATAATTATGGGTGGTGCTGCATCACAGCATTTCAAACTCTGAAAAGAAAGATGAATGCTTATTTATTTGTATGACATCTATTAACATCTACAAACAGAGACTGCATCTGTCTCTCAAGATCGCCATCCGAGTCTGCTGCATTCAGCTGGGGTAATACTGAGAAGATTTTGCCTTTTACAAATATCAGTGTGATATGTTGCAACATTGTGAAAAGACTCATTCTTCTTCCTCATTTTCTCATGCCCCAATAAAGATAAGTTGGTGTCATGGTTCAAAGCTGGATCTGTCATGTTTTAAAATTCCTCCTTTATTTTCCTTCTTTAATAGTGCAAGAAAAAACCTGGAGGTCCTCAGCAAAAGCCCCTGAAGGGTTACAGCACAAGCAGACGGGAGTGGGGGTGGGGGAATTGGTAAATTTGGTAAAGAAGATTTAGGAATATTTGCCTTCACTCATCAGGGTTAGAGTGCAAGAGTAGGGAAGTTATGGAGCAGTTTTATAAAAACATTGCTGAGGCCACATCAAGCGTCTTTTGTGTAGACAGTAGGGATTAGTTCAATTAGGTATTTAACTACTAGCTTAAGTAGTTCAACAATATCATGGGCTGAAGGCCTCTTTCTGTTCTGTACTATGTTCTATGTTCTATCTACATCGTAATGTTGACTGAGGGAACAGTATTGGTTGGGTACTAGTGAAAATCTGTCTCTCAAAATAGAACTACGGGATCTTTTGCATCCACCAAAGCAAATTGAAAGAACATTGATTTAACATCTCAGTCAAACAGTACAGTGGCAGAACACCCTTGGAGTGGCACTGAGCTACCTGCTGAGAATTTGGGCTCTCATTTATACAGCCAAGCTTGAACCCACAACCGGACTCCAGAGGAGAATGCATATCATTGAGGAAGAACCTGCCTAGAACAAGCGCAGACACTGTGGTCCAGTGATCTGCTTTCTTCATTCTTTGACTCCCGACAGCCATTGCTTGGTTAATTGCATGGACTATGTGGTGGAAAAACACAACTAATATTCATAACAAGCAAAAGAGTAAACTTCTTAAAACTACAGCTAGGTTATGAGAAACAAATGTTCAGTATTTTTAGCCTCACTTAGCATTGCTGGTACATTGTAATTTTGAGTTCTTACATCTGGAACGGGTGTACTGATTTCTCCAATTGTGATATATTTTGTAATAGTCAAGTGATGCGTGCTCCACAAATCTGGCTTACAGATGCAAACTAACCTAGTATGAATTGCAAATGAAAAAGTATCCAAATATTTTCCTTCTAAAATATACAGTGCCAAGAAAGCAACTTTGATTTTATGTTTATATGTGGAGTAAATTGCTTGCTCTTCTGTTTGCAGATTTTGTTCAGATGATTCTCATGATCCAAAGTGAAAATCCAATGAAAAAAAGTCCAGAGAAAGATTATGGCTTCTCCAGCATTTATTTGCAGGCACTTTAAAGAATTAATCAAGTTTAGTATTGGTGTTTACAGACCCTGAATACTTCACTGAATTGCGATAATGAGCTGATCAGCTGGAATAAATGTGCTGTAAAGGTTCTGTTGCATATTTCCTAATCTGATAAAGCAAGTCGAGACGTAAATACCACAATTCTCCTTTTGACACGTTTACTTTGTAAAGGAAATCTCAGTTGCAAAACCTTTGCTAACAGGAAAGGAATTTGTATCATTTTTTGCTACTTATCTGGAGTGACGTGGGCTCAGCTGCTCCCAACAATTATGATTTGAAACCTTCCACTATCATAGTAATTAGCAACTCAGCAAAGCAATTCTCTATACTTGGAGATCTTTGTAATTTTACCCAAAAGCAGAATTATAGAATTCACAAATTTCTTGCTACCCACGAGGTTCCTTTAACATCTCAACCCAGCAGCAGCTCAGTCAAGCCAGTCATTTGAGGTGTTTTATCAAACATTGAAGCAAGCTTCTCTCAAGTGTCTGTAACAATTCCAATACTAAAGTAACTTAAAACTTTACTGAAGAAGGCATCTCCAGTGATACCTGGCGGTTAATTTTTAATTTAACCTGGTGAGCAGAATAGTGAGAAGATGGGGTTGAAAACATGTTGTATCCTGGCGCTTGTAATCTGGATTGAGGTCAATGAGAGTAAAATCTGATGCAGGACCAAAGCAGTGATTCCCTTATGGAAGGTTGGAATCCATTCTGCATCAATTAGCTTGCTATCACTGTTTCTATAAAGTTGCATCCAACCTGGCGAGATCAACTATAGAAATGGAAAACCCAGAAACTCTACTGAAAACAGAGAATGCTGTCAGTACTCATCAGGTCGGGAAACATCTGCGGAAAAAGAAACTGAGGTAACAACCTGGAACCCTCAGCAGGCAAGGGGCAAAGACTCTATCAGCTGACATTGGCACATACTGACACTCACAGCACTCTGGAGGAACTCAGCAGGTTGGGCAGCATCAGTGTGTTTACAGCACATATTGACAACAGACAGGATTTGTATAGGTGTGATGGATATTCACTGTCCAGGATCAGGGGACCTTTTTTCTTTAACCAAACTCAAATTTCTAACAGTCATACTTCTACAGATCAAAGAGCTGTTTCTGTGCAAGTTAAACTTCCAACCAATATTCCTTGTTCAACTTCTTGTAAACAGGAACAAGTCTTCAGTTCTTAATAAATATAGGTGGCAAGCAATAATCAGTCTGAAGTTAAAAGGGCAGCTTTGCAAACAAACAACACTATCTATAAAACATAAACTGACGGCCCACAGCACGAGGTACTCAATGCTAAGGGGTGCAATGGAAGACAATGGGATTACGTTAATTGGGTTGTATCAAACCAGACAATGTTGTGTAAGTTATTTAGTTCAAGGAAGCTTGCAGGCCAGATTAATACTATCACTTAGCATATCAAATAGCTGATCAATTAATAGTTGGAAGATTAGTGTACTCAAACAGTCAGCTTCACATCACTAATTTTGGGTGTTTGGGAACTCTGTCCCCAGAAGCCTTTAGATCACCTGGGTGAAAAGGTGTCTGAAAAAGTCACCCAAGTAGTAGAAAAACAGTTTAAATATAAGCCAGCAGTCAGGCTTGTGAGGAATAGTCCAAGAACATCAAGAAGAATGACAGAAAGACAGAGTGATCTATAATCCATTCCTCTGCCTTTGATTTCTGCTAGGGACAATTTGTTTATCTGTCATTTGTGGGAATACCTTATAGGGATTGTACCTGTATTTTCAAAATCATTTGGAATTTGGAATTTTTTATAAGATAGAATCCTCTGTGAGCTTTAAATGTTTTTAAAAGAATTTTGTCTGAATTTAAATTTGTATCACTAAAAATAAATGAACTGTGTTTGAACTACTTTGTTAGCTAGAAGCATCTCCTCCTTGGTTGGGAGAAGGGACCACTGCATAGATAGGAGGTAATGACAGCTAAACTTGTTGCAGAAGATAAACAGGGAAATGAACTAGCTTTTGAAGAGTAGATGGTTACAGTATGATCTCCCTTTAGTGAGGTCACCCATAGCTACCTATATCCAATTGGGCTTAAGATCTTCATTTTGAGTTTGGAATCACATGGTCAGCAAACCCAATACAGGCTGAGCACCCCTTAACTGAAATTCCAAAATCCAAAAATCTCCAAAATCCAAAATTTTTTTGAGCCCTGACATAACGTTATAAATGGAAATTCCATAAGGTGCTGGGAAAGTTCTCTGGCAATGTGCAGGTTTCTGCACATCACAGACAGTTCTGAGAAGTAACCTCACATATGTAATGAACAGAAGTTAATGAAAAATGGAAAAACACTGCATAAAGCAAAAAATGAAGATCTCAACCTGTACTGAAAAGTGGATTTGTCGGTGTCGGAGTTAATGTATGCTACTCAGTGGTATGCTTATCATGAAACAAGCAAAGATCTATCATGACAAACTGAAAATTTAAGTATTTGAAGAAGTTGCAGAACTTTAAGAAAAGGCACAGCATTAATTTTAAAAGTATTTGTGGTGTTAAAGAAGTCTGCTGACCACAAAGCAGCAAAGAAATTCATTGATGAGTTTATCAAGATTGTGGTTGATGAAAATCTAACATGCTGAATGGCTGCACTGGTACATATGTGTGATGAAAAAGTGTAAGATAAATACTGCTTACCAGTAGCACATAAACTCAGAGTCAGTAATGATGGCAATGCCAAACAACTACTAAGTGTCCATCTGGGCAGCCGAGGTAATGACTATTAAAAATATTCTCTAAACTACCTTCAGAGTATATGTATAAGCAGCATATGTAATGCAAATGGATTTCATGTTTAGACTTGGCTCCCACCCCCCAAGATATCTCACTATATAGATGCAAATACTCGAAAATCCAAAAAAACCCGAAACCCAATGCACTTCTTGACCCAAACATTTTGGATAAGGGGTGCTCAACTGCACCATCAAATAGAGAATAGCACACATGGTTGATGTGCTTTTAAACAAAATGATGACCGCTGTAATCAACACTTCAGACTCAGCATTCAAGTTTCAACATATTTTGGCTTCGTATCAAAGGAAGGATGAGCTGGGACTGGCGAAATTCCAGAGGAGGTTCTTGGAAATGATTTTGGCAATGAAAAGCTTGACATTCAAGGAGTGTTTGATGTTTCTAAGCCTGTACTCAATGGAGTTCAGAAGGATGAGGGTTTTACTATTTATTTATTTGTTTTAATTTTTTACATCTTGCACTATACTTTTGCCACAAAACAATGTATTTCACAACATATGTCAGTGATAATAAACCTCACTGACATCTGGAAAGCGTGGACAGAGTTGATGTGCAGAAGATATTTCCATCAGATGGGGAGTTTAGGATCCAAGGTTATATACTCAGAATAAAGCAATGTCCTTTTAGTACTGAGATGAAGAGAATTTCCTCTGCTAAACGGTGATTAACGTGTGGAATTCACAGGGGGAGGTGTAGGCCAAGTCATTAGGTGTATTTAAGGCAGAGATTGATAGCTTCCTGATTCATAAAGGGGTTGAGGAATATAGATGAGAAGGTAGGAGAATAGAGTTAAAGAAAAACAGCCATGATAAAATGGCAGAGCAGACTCAATAGGCCAAATGATTAAATGTTCTAATTTATTACCCTGGTCTTCAGAAAAGGTAGCTTGAAATAGCTCAATAGAATAATTTTAGGGTTGAAAACCCCCCAAAATACTGAAAAATAATTGATACAGAAACTAATTTATTGGTTTATTACTGTCACATGTACCAAGATGCATGCCATCCAGGCAGATCATTCCATGCATAAATCCTGAATATTGAGGTAGTGAAAAAAAACAGAAGGCAAAAATACAGCGAGACAGTTACACAGAAAGTGCACTGGAGGTTGACAAATAAAGTGCAAAGGAAGATCAAGAATCCAAGAGTCTATCCTTTTGTGTCTGTTCAAGAATCTAATAGCAGTGGGATAGAAACCGTGCTTACGCTGGTGGTTCACGTTCTCAGGCCTTGTGTCTTCTGCCAAACAGGAGAGAGCAGAAAAGCAATGACCAGGGTGAGAGGAGACCTTGATTATGTTGGTTGCCTTCCTGATGCAGCAGGGATGGACACTATAGAGAGGAGGCTGACTTGTATTGTGGTCTAGGCTACGTTCACAACTCTCTTAAATTTCTTGCAGTCTTGGGCTGAGCAGCGGCTATATCAAGCTGTGAAGTATCCGGATAAGACAGTCTCCATAGTCTGTCTATAAATATTGGTAGGAGTTATCAGGGACATACCAAATTCCCTTAATCTTCTGAGGGATTAGATTATGAGGACACTCAGTCCTCGTTTATTGTCATTTAGAAATGCATGCATTAAAAAATGATACAATGTTCCTCCAGAATGATATCATGAGAAACACAGGACAAACCAAGACTAAAACTAACAAAACCACATAATTATAACATATAATTACAACAGTGCAAAGCAATACCATAATTTGATAAAGAGCAGACCATGGGCACAGTAAAAAAAAGTCCAAAGTCCCGTTAGCCTCATCATCTCATGCAGGCGGTAGAAGGGAGAAACTCTCCCTGCCATGAACCTCCAAGCGCCGCAAACTTGCCGATGCATTGGAAGCACCCAACCGCAGCGGACTCTGAGTCTGTCTGAAAACTTTGAGCCTCCGACCAGCCCCTCCGATACAGCCTCTCCGAGCACTATCCTCTGCCAAGCGCTTCGACCCCACCCCAGCCGCCAAGCAACAAGCAAAGCCGAGGACTTGGGGCCTTCCTCTCCGGAGATTCTGCACCACACAGTAGCAGCAACAATGAAGCAGGCATTTCAGAAGTTTCACCAGATGTTCCTCCGTGCTCTCATGTCCGTCTCCATCAAATCAGGATTGTGCATGGCACCCTACTTGAGAAATAAAAGACATCACCATCGGAGTGGCCGCTGCGAGCTGCGTCGAGTAGGGGTTTTAGTGTATTTCCTAGGCCATGGTACCCACAGGACTCAAGCAGGACAAATAGCTGGTAATATTTACAGCTGGAACTGAAATCTGTCAACTTTCTCCACCCCTGCACCATTTATACAGACAGGATTGTGTGCTATGCCCCACTTTCTGAAGTCAATAGCCAGCTCTCCCTCCAGTACTCTGTGTCATCATTGTTTGAGATCTTCCCAACGATGGTGGTTTTATCTGCTCTCAGGTATTTGTATTTTCTGCTCAACAGGAGCGGGGGAAGAGATGAATGATCAGGGTGGGGAGAGTCCTTGGTTATGTTGGTTGCTTTCAGATATAAGTGTAATGGGAGTATATGAGGGAGCTGAGAGCACAGTCTTACAGGACACCAGTGGTCAGGGTAATCATGGAGGAGGTGTTTTTGTGTTCAGTTAGTCAGGAAGTTGGAAGTGGTCCACGCTTGTACCAATGGCATGGGTAGAAAGGATGACGAGGTTCTGCAAAGTGAGTTCAGAGGCTTGGGTGATAAGCTAAAGTACATGACTTCCAGGGTTGTGACCTCAGAATTGCTACCAGTGCCTTGTGCTAGTGAGGACAGGAATAGGAAGATCATAACATTTAAGGTGGCTAAGGAGATGGTGCAGGAGAGAAGACTACAGATGATTGGCTCATTGGGCTGTCTTCCAGGGAAGGTGGGACCTCTCCAGAAGGGGCGGTTTGTGGGAAGGTTTGCTAGTGCTGCACAGAGGTTGGAGGGTGTGGGGGGTGAGAGTTGGTTTACACTAGAGAAGTGCATCCAGCTGCAGCTTCTAACAATCCATGTTAGGGAGTTGGAGCTGGGACTGGATGAACTCCAGCTCATTCAGGGGGCTGAAGAGGTGATAGATAGGACATGTAGAGAGAGGCAGTTACACCCAGGGTGCAGGACCCAGGAAACTGGGTGACAGTCAGGAAGGGGAAAGGAATCAAGGAGCCAGTGCAGAGTTACCCTGTGGTCATCCCCCTCAATAACAGGTATATCATTTTAGATACTGTTGGTGGGGATTATAGGAACATAGGAACATAAGAAATAGGAGCAGGAGTAGACTATCTGGCCTATTGAGCCTGTTCTGCCATTCAATAAAATCATGGCTGATCTGTCCATGGACTCACCTCCACCTACCTGCCTTTTCTCCATAACCTTAATTCCCCTATTATGCAAAAACTTATTCAACCTTGTCTTAAATATATCCACTGAGGTAGCCTCCACTGCTTCATTGGGCAGAGAATTCCACAGATTCACCACACTTAGGAAAAAGCAGTTCCTCCTCATCTCTGTCCTGAATCTTCTCTCCTGAATCTTAAGGCTATCTCCCCTAGTTCTAGACTCACCCATCAGTGGAAACAACCTTCCTGCTCCAATCTTATCTACCCCTTTCACAATTCTATATGTCTCTATAAAATTTCCTCTTATTCTTCTGAATTCCAGTGAGTATAGTCCCAGGCAACTCAATCTGCTGTCATAGTCTAACCTCTCATCTCTGGAATCAACCTGGTGAACCTCCTCTGCACTGCCTCCAAAGTCAGTATATCCTTCCTCAAGTAAGGAGACCAGAAATGCATGTAGTACTCCAGGTGCAGCATCACCAGTACCCCATACAGTTGCAGCATAACCTCCTTGTTCTTAAATTCAATCCCTCTAGCATTGAAGCATTTGCCATCTTGATAGCCCGCTGCACCTGTAAACCAACCTTTTGTGATTCATGCACAAACACTCCCAAGTCCCTCTATACAGCAGCATACTGCAATCTTTTACCATCTAAATAATAATCTGCTCTTCCATTTTTCCTTCCAAAGTGGATGACCTCTGTTGATCTAACAGAGGAAAATCACAGTGGTCAAGTCTCTGGTACTGAGTCTGTCTCTATGATTCAGAAGAGAAATGGGAGGAAGGAGCATTCTGTGGTGATAGGGCAATCGTTAGTTTAGGGACAGGAGATTCTGTGGTTAGTTAGACAGGAGGTTTTATGGGCCAGAATGAGATTCACAAATGGTATGTTGCCTCTTGGGTGCCAGGGTCCAGAATATTTCAGATCGAGCCCTCAACATTCTAAAATGGGAAGATGAACAGCCAGAGGTTGTGGTCCATGAAAGAGGTCGGACGAGTGACGAGGTTCTGAATTGAGAGTTCAGGGAGTTAGGTGCTAAGTTTAATGGCAGGATTGTGGTCTCAAGATTGTTACCCTTGCTATCCATGCTATGTGCTAGTGATGTCAGAACTAGGAAGATTATCAGTTTAATACGTGGCTAAGGAGCTGGTGTAAGAGGGAGGGTATAATATTTTTGGGTCATTGGGCTCTCTTCCAGGGAAGATGGGAACTGTATAGAAGGGATGGTTCTGCACAGTGGGGTTTAAATAGAGTTGCAAGGGAATGCAAACCAGAGTGACAGAACAGTTAGTGGAGAGGTTGTGGAGGCAGATCAAGTTAGGAATCAAAAGGTTGAGCATGGTGTGACTAATGTCCTGACTGCTGATATTTCAAGGCAATAAGTATCATAGGAAAGGCGGGTAATAATGCTGAAGATGAGGTAACTGGTTTAAAAACAGAGGCAACATGTAGTGAGGAGAGGTTGTTGATAGGGCAAAATTGCAGTCAACAGGATGAGTTGCAATGTAAAAGGCTGACAAAATGGTAAAAAATGAATACCGGACTGAAGGTGTTGTATTGGAATGTGCACAGTATACAGATTAAGGTAGATAAACTTGTAACAGCTGCAGATTGGCAGGTATGATGTTATAGGCATCACTGAATCATGGCTGAAAGAATACTATAGCTGGGAGCTTAAAGTCCAAGGATACACATTGTATCGAAAGGACAGGCAGGAATGCAGATGGGCAGCATTGCACTGTTGGTAAAAAATGAAATCAAATCATTAGAAAGAGATGACATGGTTTAAAAAAAATCTTTAATTGACCTGTCTTTTAAAGAATGGGATAGATTGGGTATTAAACAATTTCAGGATTTTTTGTTGGAGGGAAACTCTCTTTTTTTGTGCAACTTTCAACGAAATTTAACCTTTCCAATACCCACTTTTTTCGATACTTACAGATTAGAGATTTTTTAAGATCCCAATTACATACATTTCCTACAAGTCCAGATAAGAATATAATAGATACTATTTTTAATCTGAAACCCTTTGACAACGGTTCAATATTTTACATTTACGGCCTGCTGTTGGGACTGATAAAGGCCTCTTTAGATAAAATCAAAGGAGACTGGGAAAAGTATTTACAGATTTTCATATCTGAAGAGAGCTGGAAGATTATTTTAAAATTGATTCATTCTTCATCATTATGTTAGTTTTAAGCCCAATCCCTTGACTGCCATGTTTGGTATTGTTGAGGATAGTACTACAAAACTGAAGCCATCTAATTTGCGGGTATTGGCCTTTATGTCTCTTATGGCCAGGAGGGCGATCTTGCTCAAGTGGAAGGAGGCCGCCCAGCCCACTCATGTTCAATGGCTATCTGAAGTTATGTTGTGCCTTGATCTAGAGAAGATTCATTGTTTGATTTTTAATTCTAAACATGATTTTCTAATGTAATGTTCTCATGTTTCTAATGCAGGTAGATTGGGAAAATCAGATCCGTGCTGGATTTCAGGAGAGAGTTTTCTAGAACGCCTATGAGATAGCTTTTTAGAGCAGCTCATGGTTGAGCCCACGAGGGGACAGCCAATGAACTGGAGGTGATTAGAGACCTTAAGGTAAAAGAACCCTAAGGGGAAAGTGATCATAATATGATGGAATTCACCCTGAAATTTGAGAAAGCAAAGCTGAAGTCAGATGTATCAGTATTACAGTGGAGTAAAGGGAATTACAGAGGCAAGAGAGAGGAGTTTGCCAGAATTGATTGGAAAAGGACACTGGCAAGGATGACGGCAGAGTAGAAATGGCTGGAATTTCTGGAAACAGTTTGGAAGGCACAAGGTATCCCACAGAGGAAGAAGTATTCTAAAGGAAAGATGACACAACCGGGGCTAACAAGAGAAGTCAAAGCCAGCATAAAACCCAAAGAGAGTGTTTTAAATAGAGCAAAAATTAGTGGGAAGTTAGAGATTTGGGAACCTTTTAAAAAACAACAGAAGGTAACTAAAAAAGTCATTAAGAAGATAAATATGGGGGAAAAAGGTAAGCTAGCCAATAATATTAGAGGATACCAAAAGTTTCATCAGATACATAGAGAGTAAAAGTGAGGCAAGAGTGGATATTGGACCACTGGAAAACAATGCTGGAGAGATGGTAATGTGGGATGAGGAAATGACGGACAAACTGAATAAGTACGTTGCATCAGTTCTTACTGTGGAAGACACTAGCAATATGGTGGAAGTTCCAGGTGTCAGGGGTCATGAAATGCGTGAAGTTACCATTACTAGACAGAAGGTTCTTGGGAAACTGAAGGGCCTGAAGGTAGATAAGTCACCTGGACCAGATGGTATACACCCCAGTGTTCTGAAAGAGGTGGCTGAAGAGGTTATGGGGGCATTAGTAATGATCTTTCAAGAATCACTAGATACTGGAAGACTGGAAAATTGCAAATGTTATTCCACTCTTCAAAAAGCCAGAGAGGCAGAAAAAAGGAAACTATAGGCCAGTCAGTCTGACCTCACTGGTTGCGAAGATGTTGGAATTGAATATTAAGGATAGGTCTCAGGGTCCATGGAGGTACATGATAAAATAAGCCATAGTCAGCATGACTTTCCCAAGAGGAAATCTTTCCTGACAAATCTGTTGGAATTCTTTGAAGAAACAACATGCAGGATAGACAAAGGAGAATCGGTTGATGTGTATTTGGTTTTCAGAAGGCCTTTGTCAAGGTGCCACACACATAAGGCTGCTTAACAAGTTATGAACCCATGGTATCACAGGAAAGATTCTAGCATAGATAAAGCACTGTTTGATATGCAAGAGGCAAAGAGTGGAAATAAAGGGAGCCTTTTTTGGTTTGCGGCCAGTGACAAATGGTGTTCCACATAGGTCTGTGTTGGGACCAATTCTTTTAATGTTATGTGTCAATGATTTGGATGATGGAGTTGATAGTTTTGTTGCAATGTTTGCAAATATTATGAAGATAGGTGGATGGGCAGGTAGTTCAGAGGAAGTAGAGAGGCTACAGAAGAACTTAGATAGATTAGGAGAGTGGGCAAAGCAATGGCAGATGGAAAGAAAACAGTGTCAAGAAGTGTATGGCCATGCACTTTGGTAGAAGAAATGAGAAGTTTGACTATTCCCTAAATGGAGGAAAAATACAAAAAACTGAGGCACAAAGGGACTTGGGGGTCCTTCTGCAGGATTTTCAGTTTGAGTCTGTGGTGAGGAGGGCAAATGAAATGTTAGTATTCATTTCAAGAGGACTGCAATATAAAAGCAAAAATGTAATGTTGAGATATATTACAAACATCTGCCGAGGCCTCACTTGGAGTATTGTGAGCAGTTTTGGGCACCTTATCTAAGAAAGGATGTGCTGAAACTGGAGAGGCTTCAAAGGAGATTCACAAAAATGATTCCAGGATTGAATGGTTTGTCATATGAGGAGTGTTTGCCAGCTCTGGGCCTGTATTCACTAGAATTCAGAAGAATGAGGGATTGCTTTGACTTTGCTTATTATCCACGATTGTTTCATCTTTCCTTTAGAATGAGGAATAAGGATGAGGCACGTGCATGTCAGTGTGTTAGACCGGTGGGAAGAATTTAAAAGGAGATCATTTATTCTTCAGCGGTTTGATCGAGGCACGACTGTGCAGACACATGGATATCAGCGAGTTAGACTGGCGGGAAGAATTTGAAAGGAGATAATTTTTTCTTCAACGGTTTGATCAAGGCACAACTATGCAGGTGTGTGGACGGCGAGAGGAATTTAAAAAGAAGACAGCTTTATAGTGTGGGTGCCAGAGAGGAGGGGGTCAGAGTAGGAGGGCTTTGGCTCAATGGGGCTTCGGCGATAATGCATCGAGGTGAGGTAAGTTACTTGTGAAGAATAGGAGTAGGAAATATGTCTGCAAGGCTGGTGTTCTGCACTGGGTGTAGGAAGTGGGAAGTCCAGGAGACTTCCAGCCACCCTGACGGCCACATCTGTGCCAGCTGCGTTGAGCTGCAGCTCCTTAGGGACCGGGTTAGGCAACAAGAGGTGCAGCTCAATGGCCTTTGTCTGGTCAGGGAAAGTGAGGAGGAGGTAGATAGGAGTTAAAGGCAAGTAGTCACACCGGGGTCTCAGGAGACAGATAAGTGGGTAACAGTCAGAAAGGGGAAGGGCAAGAGTCAGATACTAGAGAGTATCCCTGTGGCAGTCCCCCTTAACAATAAGTACTCTTGTTTGAGTACAGTTCGGGGGGGGGTGTGACCTAGCTGGGGGAACAAATAGTGGCCGCACATCTGGCACAGAGACTGGCCCTGTGGCTCAGAAGGGCAGGGAAAGGAAAAGGATTGCAGCAGTGATAGGGAACTCTATAGTTAGGGGGTCAGACTGGTGAATCTGCGGATGCAGGAAAGAAACACGATGGTAGTTTGCCTCCCAGGTGCCAGAGTCCAGGATGTTTCTGATCGCGTCCATGATATCCTGAAGTGGGAAGGTGAACAGCCAGAGGTCGAGGTACACATTGGTATCAATGACAACGGTAGGAAAAGGAAAAGGGAGAAGGTCCTGAAAACAGACTACAGGGAGTTAGGAAAGAAGCTGAGAAGCAGGACCACAAGGGTAGTAATCTTGGGATTACTGCCTGTGCCACGCAACAGTGAGTATAGGAAAAGAGTGAGGTGGAGGATAAATGTGAGGATGAGGGATTGGAGCAGGGGGCAGGGGTTGAGATTTCTGGATCATTGGGACCTCTTTTGGGGCAGGCGTAACTTGTACAATAAGGACAGGCTGCACTTGAATCCGAGGGGGACCAATATCCTGGCAGGGAGGTTTGCTAAGGCTATCGGGGAGAGTTTAGTGTAGAATTGATGGGGGTGAGAACCGAACTGAAGAGATGGAGGAAGGGACGGTTGGCTCACAAATAAAGAAAGCTTGTAGGCAATGTGAGGGGAAGGATAGGCAGGTGATAGAGAAGGGATGTACTCAGACCAATAGTTTGAGATGTGTCTATTTTAATACAAGGAGTATCATGAACAAAGCAGACAAGCATAGAGCAAAGATCAGTACTTGGAGCTATGATGTTGTGGCCATTACAGAAACTTGGATGGCTCACAGGCAGGAATGGCTACTGAGTCTCTGTGGGTGGAGGTTAGAAACAGGAAGGGTCAATAACTCTACTGGGTGTTTTTTATAGACTACCCAATAGTAACAGGAACATCAAGGAATGGACAGGGAGACAGATTCTGGAACAGTGCAATAATAACAGGGTTGTTGTGATGGGAGATTTTAATTTCCCCAATATTGACTGGCATCTTCCTAGAGCAAGGGGTTTAGATGGGGTGGAGTTTGTTAGGTATGTTCAAGAAGGTTTCCTGACACAATATATTGATAAGCCAACAAGAGGAGGGGCTGGACTTAATCTGGTATTGGGAAATGAACCTGGTCAAGTGTCAGGTCTCTCAATGGGAGAGCATTTTGGAGATAGTGATCACAATTCTATCTCCTTTACCATAGCATTGGAGAGGGATAGGAACAGACAAGTCAGGGAAATGTTTAGTTGGAGTAAGGGGAAATATGAAGCTATCAGGCAGGAACTTGGTAGCGTAAATTGGGAGCAGATGTTCTCAGGAAAATGTACGACAGAAATGTGGCAAATGTTCAGGGATATTTGCATGGCGTTCTGCACAGGTACGTTCCAATGAGACAGGGAAAGGATGGGAAGGTACGAGAACCGTGGTGTACAAAGGCTGTAGAAAATCTAGTCAAGAATAAAAGAAAAGGTTACGAAAGGTTCACAAAACTAGGTAATGGTAGAGATCTAGTAGATTATAAGGCTAGCAGGAAGGAGCTTAAGAATGAAATTAGGAGAGCCAGAAGGAGCCATGAGAAGGCTTTGGCAAGCAGGATTAAGGAAAACCCCAAGGCATTCTACAAGTATGTTAGGAGCAAGAGGATAAGACGTGAAAGAATAGGACTCAATCAAGTGTGACAGTGGAAAAGTTTGTATTGAACCGGAGGAGGTAGTGGAGGTACTTAATAAATATTTTGCTTCAGTATACACTACGGAAAAGGATCTTGGTGATTGTAGGGATGACTTACAGCGGACTGAAAAGTTTGAGCATATAGAAATTAAGAAAGAGGATGTCTGGAGCTTTTGGAAAGCATCAAGTTGGATAAGTCATCGGGTCTAGACGAGATATACCCCAGGCTACTGTGGGAGGCAAGGGAGGAGATTGCCGAGCCTCTGGCAATGATCTTTAGGGACGGGAGAGGTTCCGGAAGATTGGAGGGTTGCGGATGTTGTTCCCTTATTCAAGAAAGGGAGTAGAGATAGCCTAGGAAATTATAGACCAGTGAGTCTTACTTCAGTGGTTGGTACATTGGCGGAGAAGATCCTGAGGGGCAGGATTTATGAACATTTGGAGAGGCAAAATATGATTAGGAATAGTCAGCACGGCTTTGTTAAAGGCAGGTTGTGCCTTACGAGCCTGATTGAATTTTTTGAGGATATGACTAACACATTGATGAAGGTAGAGCAGTAGATGTAGTGTATGTGGATTTCATCAAGGCATTTGATAAGGTACCCCATGCAAGGCTTATTGAGAAAGTAAGGAGGCATGGGATTCAAGGGAACCTTGTTTTGTGGATCCAGAATTGGCTTGCCCATAGATGGCAAAGAGTGGTTGTAGATGGGTCATGTTATGCATGGAGGTCAGTGACCAGTGGTGTGCCTCAGGGATCTGTTCTGGGACCCCTACTCTTCGTGATCTTTTAAGAGTCTCTTGGATAAGTACATGGAGCTTAGAAAATAGTGGGCTATAGGTAACTCTAGGTAATTTCTAAAGTAAGTACATGTTCGGCCCAGCATTGTGGGCTTAAGAGCCTGTATTGTGCTGTAGGCTTTCTATGTTTCTAGGACCTCATTGAAACCTATTAAATGGTGAAATGCCTAGATAGAGTGGATGTGGAGAGGATGTTTCCTAAATCTCAGAACTGAGTGGAGATGAGAAGGAATTTCTTTACCCAGAGAGTGGTGAATCTGTGGAATTCTTTACCACAAGCAGCTGCAAAGGCCTAGTCTGTATGTATATTTAAGGCAGAGATTGGTAGAGTCTTGATTGGTCAGGGCATGAAGGGATACGGGGTTTGGAGGGGGGTTGGAGGCAGTAGATTGGGGCTGAGAGGAAAAATGGACCAGCCATGGTGAAATGACAGAGCAGACTTGATGGGCCAACTGGCCTAATACTGCTGCTATATTTTTTGGAAATGCAGGGGAATAAGAACCAAGGTGCCAGAGCAGTTAGTGGAGTGGTTGTGGGGAAAAATATTTTTAAGCCTATTTAGAAAGTAAGGCATTATGGGTGAAAGTGAGAAATAAAAAAATGTATGACCACATTAATGGGGTTATATTACAGTTCACCCAACAGTCTGAGGGATTTAGAGGAGCAAATTTGTAGAGAGATAGCAGACTGTTGCAAGAAATTAATGTTGCGACAATAGGTGATTTTAACTTTCCACATATTGACTGGGAGCCCCATACAGTTAAAGGGCTGGATTTGATAGAGTTTGTCAAATGTGATCAGGAAAGTGTCCTTCGTAAGTACTTAGAGGTCCCAGCTAAAAGAGAGTTTGACACTAGATCTCCTATTGGGAATGAGACATGAGTTTCAAGGTAATATTGGAAAAGGATAGTTTGGTCCTTGGTCAACATTCTAAATTGGAGAATTGGTATCAGAAAGATCTGGCAAGTGTGGATTGGAACAGGTTGTTTTCTGACAAAAGTGTACTTGGCAAGTTTGAAGCCTTCAGATGTGAAATTTTGAGAGTACAGAGTTTGTTTATTCTGATCGGAATAAAAGATGAGCTTTAGAAAGCCTTGTTTTTTAAGAGTTATTGAGGCCCTGGTCAAGAAAATGAAGGACGTAGATCGCAGTTATCGGCAGGAGCAAACGAGGTGCGTGAGGATTTTAAGAAATGTAAGGCAACACTTAAAATCATAGAATCATAGAAAAGTACAGCACAGAAACAGCCCCTTTGGCCCATCTAGTTTGTGCCAACTCATTTAATCTACCTACTCCCATGGACCTGCACCAGGACCATAGCTCTCTATACTCCTACCATCCATGTAACTATAGAAATTTCTCTTAAACTTTAAAATCGAGCTTGCATGGACCATGTGCTGGCAGCTCATTCTGCCACTCTCACAACCCTTTGAATGATGAAGTTTCCTCTCATGTTCCCCGTAAAGTTTTTACCTTTCACCCATAACCCATGACCTCCAGTTGTGGTCCCACCTAACCTCAGTGGAAAAAGCCTGCTTGCATTTACCCTATCTATACCCCTCATAATTTTGTGGATTATCAAATCTCCTCTCAATCTTCTAGCTTCCAAAGAAAAAAGTCCTAACCTATTCAGTCTCTTCTTATAACTCAGGTCCTCCAGAGCTGCAACAACCTTGTAAATTTTCCTCTGCACTCTTTCAACCTATTTACACGTTTCCTGTAGCTGTCATGGGCCCTGCAGTTTGCCATAGAGCACTGAGCTTCCAGGGTTTTTGAGCACCTGTATTTACCAATCAGTATCTTAACTAGAGTTGTTACACCCTTGTGTTTTCAGTTTAATCTTGTCAAGTTAATCATTGCTGGTATATGGTGCTCGGATTCTATCATTATTTAAAGAGGTCTCCCATTCAGTGCCTTAATGGGATTATTGTGTTTGAGAGAATGAATGATCTTGCTCTTCTGAGGCTCAGTTGGTACTCTGATGGCTAACTTGGGGTTCCTGCTGTTTTTCTGCTCCTGGGTTGAGTTGTGAGCCTGCTGTCTGCAGGTCCTGGGTTGAGTCCTTAGACAGTAGGTAGGTGACCAAAACTGCACACAATACTCCCAATTAGGCCCCAAAAATGTCTTGTATAAAATCAATATAACATCCCATCTCCTATACTCAATAGTTTGATTTATGAAGGCCAATGTGCCAAAAGCTTTCTTTATGGTCCTTCCTACCTATGATGCCACTTTCTATGAATTATGGACCTGTAGTCCCAGATCCCTTTGTTGTTCCACACTCCTCAGTGTCCTGCTGTTCACTGTGTAAGACCTACTCTGATTGGTCCTACTGAAGTGCAAGAACTTGCTCTTGGCTTCATTAAATTCCATCTGCCATTTTTCCCTGCTGATTCAGATCCTGCTACAAACCATGATAGCCTTTCTTGCTGTCCACTACACCCCAAATCTTGGTGTCATCCACAAATTTGCTGATTCTGTTAACTACATTATCATCCATGTTGTAATGTGAGCATTATTAAAAGTAAGTTAATACTAATTAGGATAATGGGAGGTTTTACTTCCGCTCTTTTTACTTCTGGTGTGCTTTGCATATAGTGTTCCTGCCATTCTGTATGGGTTGCGAAAGCCTCTGTATGTACATAATGGTTTTGAAGTTCGAGATAAAGTTGTTTCTTGGGCATGAAGTTGTCGAGTGTGCCTTTTTCAAAGTAGAAGTTACTACATATTTTTGGCAACGAGGTGAACTGGTTTTGTAAACGTATCGGCACATTTTTCGAACGAGAGCTTCGTGTTTCTGATGGCTACATTTGGACTTTGCTGGCCCTTTTATGGGGCAAATGTTTCTTGTCATGGTAGATGCGCATTCTAAATGGATCGAAGCTCACATCATGAGCAACATCACAGCCCCCTCAACCGTAGACAAACTCAGGCAGGTGTTTGCATCCACGGGTTGCCTGACACTCTGGTCACTGATAATGGCCCGACATTCACCAGTGAACTGTTCAGTGAGTTCATGCGGCAGAATGGCATTCATCACATTTGGACGGCCCCTTTCCACCCAGCCTCCAATGGTTTGGCTGAGCGGGCTGTTCAGACAGTGAAGGCAGGCCTGAAGCAGATGACAGGGGACTCTCTTAGCATGTGGCTTTCACGTTTCCTGTTTAAATACCGCCTCACGCCACAGACTACGACTGCCCGCACTCCAGCAGAGATGCTGATGAGGCATAGGCCCAAGTTAAAATTGGACCTGCTGCGCCTGGACATGAAGGCAAAAGTGGAGAGAAAGCAGGAAAAGCAGAAGGAGGGACATGATCAACATGCGTGAGAGAGACAGTTAAAACCCGATGACAATGCCCATGTGAGAAACAATCAGCAATGGCTGCCTGGGGTTATTCTTAAGCAGAGTGGTCCCGTCTCCTATGTTGTTAAGCTGGCTGACGGGCGTGTTTTCCACAGACATCAGGACCATGTGCGCCTATGTCATGATACCGGCTCAGAGGAAGACAGTTTCATAGAGTTTCCATTTGTGAGACAGACTACGATGGAAGCATGTCCACCAGTGACTTTGCCAAAGGGAGAGATGCTGGCAGAGGGGTCGGGGTCCCCTGAGGAGGATGGACATTCTCACGCAGACACACAGACCCTTCTCATGCCCCCAAAACACCCTCACCAGTGGTGCCTGATGGGTCACCGGGGGTAGTGCGCAGATCACAGCGCACTTGTAAACCTGCTGACAGATTGAATCTTTGATGGGACAATTCTTTTTTTGTTGTTGTTAGATTGAATGTTGAATCTGTCAAGTTTTCCAGATGTTTTGTATTGATAGACTGTTGCTGAGATACTAGTATAAGTTTTCAGGGGTATGCAAGTTAATAGCACCACTGTTTTTATTTCCTAGTTTTTTACATTTGGGGATGTTGGATTTTAAAGGGGGAGAAGTGTTGTAATGTGAGCATTATTAAAAGTAAGTTAATACTAATTAGGATAATGGGTTTTACTTCCATTCTTTTTACTTCCAGTGTGCTTTGTATATAGTGTGTCTGCTATGCCATACGGGTTGTGAAAGTCTCTGTGTATACATAACGGTTTTGAAGTTCGAGATAAAGTTGTTTCTTGGGCATGAAGTTGTCGAGTGTGCCTTTTTCAAAGTAGAAGTTACTACAATCCAGATTGTTGATACAGATGACAAACAACAATGGATGTCAAATGTCTTGCTAAAGTCCACATAGAGAACATCCACTGCCTGCCTCTGTCATCCTTGCTGGTAACATCCTCAAAAAATACCATAAAATTGGTTAGACACTACCTACCATGCATGAATCCATGCTGCCTATCTCTAATGTCCATGTCTATCCAAATACTCTTATATCTGGTCCTTCAGAATACTTTCCAATAACTTTCCCACTACTGATGTCAGGCTCACTAGTCTATCATTTCCAATAACTTCCCCACTACTGATATCAGGCTCACTAGTCTATCATTTTATTTTTAGAGCCTTTCTGAAACAGTGCAACAACATTGTCTATCCACCAATCCTCTGGTACCTCAAGTGTCACTAAGGATCATTTAAATATTTCTGTTAGGTCCCTGGCAATTTCTGCACTTGCCTTCTGTAGGGGCTGAGCAAAGATCTTATCAGGCCCTGGGGCTTTATCTACTCTAATTTGCCTCAGTAGGCTAAAGGCCCCTCCTTTGTAATCCGTAGAGGGTCCACGAAGTTGGTGCTGTTTTAATCTCACTTCTATAGACTTGTGTCTGTCTCCTGAGTGAACGCAGGTGCAAAAAATTCATTTAAGATCCCTGCCATCACTTTTGGGTTGAAGCATGGATTACCATTGTTATCTTCCAGAGGGTCAATTTTGACTCTAGCAATTGTTTTGTTCTTAACATATCTATCGAATCCCTAAGAATTCTCCTTTACCTTGCCTGCTGAGGCAACTTCATGCTTTCTTTTAGCGCTCCTGATTTCTTTCTTTCATGTTCTCTTGCATTTCTTGTGTGTTCTCTAATGGATTACTCCATAAGCACCTCATTTGTTCTGACCTGCTGATACCTGCAATGCCCCTCCTTTCTTTTCTTACCTCAATATCTCTTGAAAACCAAGGCTGCTGGCAGCTGTCATCTTTACCTTTTATTCTGACAGGCACATACAAGCTTTGATTTACTTAAGAAGGAATTCAGGCAGGCTTAAAAAAAGCATGAGATTGCTCTGGTAGACAAGGTGAAGGAGAATCCCAAAGGGTTCTATAGATATATTAAGAGCAAAAAGATAGCAAGGGACAACACTGGTCCTCTGGAAGATCAGAGTGATCATCTATGTATAGAGCTGAAAGAGCTGGGTAGATCGTAAATGGATTTTTGCACGTGTATTTACTCAGGATACGGACATGGAGTCGGTAGAAATGAGGCAAAGCGGCAGCGAGGTCACGTGCTGTATACAGATTATAGAGGAGGAGGAGTTTGCTGCCTTGAGGCAAATCCCCAGCACCTGATAAGGTATTTCCTCAGATCCTTTGGGAAGCTAGTGTATAAATTGCAAGCGCCCTAGCAGAGATAGTTAAAACATCCTTAACCACGAAGGACTGAAGGATAGCTAATGTTGTTACATTGTTTAAGAAAGGCTCTAAGAATAAGCTACAAAATTATAGGCTGGTCTGCCCAACATTAGTAGTGGGTAGGTTATTGGATGGTACTCTAAGGGACTAGATGTATAAGCATTTGGATAGACAGGGACTGATTAGCGATAGTCAACATGGCTTTGCGTGTGGTATGTCACGTCTAACCAATCTTGTGGAGTTTTTCAGGAAGTTACCGGGAAATTTAATGAAGGAAAAGCAGTGGATGTTTCCCACGTGGACTTTAGTAAGGCATTTGACAAGGTCTGGAGAGGAGGTTGGTTAAGAAGTTTCAACTGATTGGCATTCAAGATGAATTTGTAAACTGGATTAGACATTGGCTTCGTGGGAAAAGCCAGAGAGTGGTAGCAGATGGTTCCCTCTGACTAGAGGCCTGTGATTATTGGCGTGTTGCTGGGTCCATTGTTGTTTGTCATCCATATCTATGATCTAGATGATTATATGGTTAATTGGATCAACAAATTTGTAAATGACACCAAGATTTGGGGTACAGTGGACAGTGAGGAAGATCATTAAAGCTTGCAGTGGGATCCGCAGCAGCAGGAGAAATAGGCTGGAAAATGGCAGATGGAGTTTAATGCAGACAGGTGTGAGGAGTTGTACTTTGGGAGGACAAATCAGAGCAGGACTTGCACAGTGAGCTGTAAGGCACTGAGCGATCTGGGAATACAGATGAATAATTTCTTGAAATTTGCATCACAGTTAGGTAGGGTTGTAAAGAAAACTATTGGCACATTAGCCTTTATAAATCAAAGTTTGCATACAGGTTTTGGAATATTGTGTTGAAGTTTTATAAGATATTGATGAGGCCTAATCTGGAGTAGTCTATACAGTTTTGGTCACCTAACTATCGGATCGATCTCAATAAGATTGATAATGCAGTGAAAATTTACAAGGATGTTGCCAGGACTTGAGGACCTGAGTTATAGGGAAAGTTTGAATGTGTTGGGCACGTGGCCAAGTGGTTAAGGCGTTTGTTTAGTTATCTCAAGGTCACTAGTTTAAGCCTCAGCTGTGGCAGCGTGTTTGTGTCCTTGAGCAAGGCACTTAACCATATATTGCCCTAGTGACTGTGCGAGGAGTGGCGCCCCACATAGACTTCCAATCTGTGCCTTGTTAGGCATGAAAATGCACGACGCAGGCCTCTCATGGTCTGAGTCGACATTCCCTCCCCCTCCCCCCTTGAATAGGTTAGGACTTTATTTCCTAGTGCATCTACTCTACCGAGAAGTCATGGAACCCAAACACCTACTCTATTTCTCTCTCCTCAGCTGCTGTCTGGCTTATTAATACTTAATATAGTTCCGAATTTTTGGGGGGCAAGATTTCTGGTTTGAATTAAAGCTCTGATAATCTGACATGCTTAAAACTTGGATGGTCCTGAATGAGCAGATTTTCTAAATATTGCTCTTGATAATAACCTAACACACTCTTAATTCACTTCTATTTTTAAATGCAGAAGATAACACGTTTAGTGAGTTGGTCAACCCACAGCTACAGAAAGCTAGGAGTTAGGAGACCACCTGGAAGGGCAGTTAACGCAGGAGCCCCCTGGTTACTCCCCACACTATTTTTGATACCATTGGGGATGTTGGGGGGGGGGGAGAGGAAAGTAGTAGCAGCAGGCAAATTTGTGACACCACAGTTGGCTCTGAACTGTTCATAAGAATGGGGATTTATTTTCAAGGGGACAGACAGCTGCTTCTATAGCTGAGAGCAGGATTACTGAATGGTTTGTTGTCTTCCTGGTGCCAAGGTCATGGATGTCTCAGATTGGAAGAGAAAATTCTAAAGGGGGACGGGGAAAACAGATAGGTTCCTCTAAATCTAAAACTTAATAATCAGGTTAAGCAGCAAAATATTTTCTTGGTTTGACAGAGTAGATGAGTTTGAGTGTTTACCTACAATTCTCTTAAAGATATTTATGGACTTTTCTGAAGACCTTTGACAAGGTGCCACATGAGATTGCTAAACAATGAGCCCATGCTGCTTGTTACATGAAAGATACTTGAATGGAGAGTAGGTTGACTTTCTGGCAGAAAGAAGAGTGGGAGTAAAGGAGGCCTTTTTCTGGTTGGCTGCCAGTGACGATTGAGTCCCGCAGGGGTTGCTGTTGGATTGGCTACTTTACACTTGGTAGTTAATGATCTGGATGATGCAATTGATGTCTTTGTGTCCAAGTTTGTGCATGATACAAAGATAGGTGAAGGGGCAGAGAGTGTTGAGGAAGGAGGTTTGCAAAAGGACTTAGACAGATAAGTAAAATGTGCAAAGAAGTGGCAAATGGTAAATGGTAAAGTGTGCGGGGAGGTGCATGGTCATGCACATATGTAGAAGGAATAATGGTGTAGACTATTTTATAAAGGGGAGCAAATTGAGAAATTGGAGGTGCAACAGGACTTGGGAGTCAAAGTGCAGGATTCCCAAAAAAATAGAATTGAAGTTCTTAGAGCAAGATTGCTGTACCAGAGGAATATCAAGGATTGCTCTGCACTTTTTGCTTCAGGGAAACATGTCTCACTCCTGCCATTTCAGAAGTAGCACTGCAGCTCGAGGACTTCACCATTCACTGTAAAGACAGGTCAGATGAGTCTTTTAAAGGTAGAGGAGGTGGATTATGCTTCATGATTAACTCATTATGATGCACAGTCGTGGCAGCTCTGACTCAGTGATGCTCACCCGACCTGGAACATCTAGTGGTCCAGTCTCGTCCACTTCCCCCATTCATCCTGGTATTGGTGTACGTTCCACCTCCGGCCAATGTCAGGTGGGCACTGGAGGAGATGAGCACTATGATCAGCAGTCACAAAACATGCCTTCCCTATCATTGCAGGGGATTTCAACCAGGCCAGCTTGAGGAGGTCTCTGAACAACCACTATCAGCATCTCACCTGTGGAACCAGAGGAGCCAACGTGCTTGACAACTATGATAGCACAATCAAGAGTGCTTATTGTGCCATCCCAAGCCTACACTTTGGATGTCCAATTACCTGGTTGTACTTATACTTCCAACATGCAGGCAGAGAGTGTAGACCACAACACTAGTGGTGAGGACCAAGAAAGTATAGTCAAGGGAGCTGGAGGAGTGCTTGCGGGACTGCTTTTAGTTGGTAGACTGGTCAACATTCAGGGGTTCATCTTAGAATCTGAACGAATACGCCACAGTTGTCACTGACTTCATCAAAACCTGTGTGGATGAGTGTGTGCTTTAGAGAACATGCTGGACAAACCCAAACCAAAAGCCAGGAATGAACCAGGAGATTTTTAATCTGCTGAGGGCTATGTCTTTGGCATTCAAGACCGGTGATCCAGAAATGCATAAGAAAAGGGCATACGACCTATGGAAGGCTATTTTAAGGGTGAGAAAACAATTTTGATTGAGGTTAGAGATGGAATCGGATACACGTCAGCTCTGGGAAGTTTTACAGGCAATTAATTCCTACAAAGCAAAACCTAAGATCATGAAAGTCTGTGATGCTTCACTCTCAGATACACACTTTGAAAGGGGGAATAAAACTACACCTGTGCGAATCCTTGCAGCATCTGGTGACTCTGAGATCTGTCTTGGAGGCTGACGTCAGAACATTATTCAAGAGGTTGAACCTTTGCAAGGCATCAGGCCTTAATGGAGCACCTGGTGGGGCTCTGAAAACCCGTGCCAACCAACTGGAGGGAGCACCTAAGGGCATCTTTAATCACTCACTGCTGCTGTCAGAGATTCTCACCTGCTTCAAATGGTGACAGCGATACCAGTGCCCAAAAAGAGCAGTATGAGCTACCTCAACAACTATTGCCCAGTTGCAGTCACATCCAATGTGATGAAGTGCTTTGAGGGGTTGGTCATGGCCAGAATTGACTCCTGCTTAAGCAAGGACCTGGACCTCTGGACCTTCTGCAATCTGCCTGTCACTGCAATAGGTCCACGGCAGGTGCAACCTCTGTTGCTACCCACTCAGCCTTAGATCACTGGAGCAATAACAATACCTATTGTTTATTATTGTTTAAAAACTGCTGTTTATTGATTGCAGCTCAGCATTCAATACCATCGTGCCTCCAGTATTAATCAACAAGCTTCAAAAGCGGGGCCTCTCCACCTCCCTTTGTAAATGGATCCGTGACTTTCTCTCAGGGAAACCACAGTCCGTGCCAATTGGAAATAACATCTCCCCCTTACTGACTATCAACACTGACACACTTTGAGGATGCATGCTCAGCCCACCGCTCTACCATCTCCACAATCACGATTGTGTAGCTAGGCACAGCTGCAATACCAACTATAAATTTGTCAATGGCACAACTATTGTTGGCAGAATTTCAGATGGCTGACAAGGAGGCATACAGATAGATCAAGCGGTTATGTGGTGTCACAACAACAGCCTTGCTGTCAACACTAGTAAGTCCAAGGAATTGATTGTGGACTTCAGGAAAGGGAAATTGAGTGAACACACATCAGTCCTCATTGAGGGATCAGCAGTGGAAATGGTGAACTGTTTTAAGTTCCTGAGTGTCAACGTCTCTAAAGATCTATCCTGGGCCTAACATATTGATGCAATTACAAAGAAGGGCACGACAATGGCTATATTTCATTAGGAGTATGATGAGACTTGGTATGTCACCGAAGACTCTGACTAATTTCTACAGACATACTGTGGAGAGCATTCTAACTGGTTGCTTTACTGTCTGGTATGGAGGGGCCACTGCAAAAAGCTGTAGGAAGTTGCAAACTCAGCTCCATGGGCACTAGCCTCCCCAGCATCCTGGGCATCTCCAAATAATTGAGGCAGCAGCTTCTTTGGGACAACTCTTAAACAAAAATGAATTGGGAAAACAGCCAGAATTTCTTTTGTTTATTTGCGACACTATGCCACTTTATTGGGACAGGAGACTTGCTGAACAGTTTCTAACTAACGTCAGTCATGTACAGTTGAGTGGCTATTAAACACTATAGTGCTTGGAGTGAACTGTTTTCAAATAGTACCAGTTTTGTGTTCGTGTTCAAAAAGCAGTGATTTGTCAGTGATAGTTGGCAAGAAATAAGTAGTAAGATAATTCAGAACTGCTTTGCTGACTCTGGTTTCAAACACTCAAGCTTGGGGATGCCAGAAATAGCCATAAGTGAAAATGAAAGGATACCACTACTTCAGCAAATTAGGGACGAGGAAGAATTTGAAAGTATCGACAATCATCTTGAATGTTACAAAGAAAGTGAAGATTTGGAGAATGCAACAGTTTTTAACTAGTGACAGTTGTTTGCATTTGTGTGGCCAGTAGTTGCTATACATTGCTTAAAGAGAACAATTTTGGAACAGTGTCAGTTGCATATACCTGTGTTATGTTAATGCATTTTGTTACGTACCCCGTAACTGGGTTGCCAAACCAGCAGAAATGGATCACTCAGTTGGAGTCTGGAGTACTAGAACTAAGAAAGTTTTATTAAAGAAACAAGCAACACAGTAATCGAAAGGATAATAAATGCAACAGTTCAGTGATGATAAACACACATGTGCACAGAATTAAGATAACAGCATCAATCAAGCTCTATCGTTGTCTAGGGGTAAATGACCAATTTCAAAATGACTCAAAGTTCAGTCCAGTTTAGTAGTTCAGTTCGCAGTAATCGTTGTCATGGCGATGGACAAGGTGGGGAAGAGAGACATAGAATAGGAACAACTCATCATTCAGCACAGCTTCACTCACAGACCAGCGAGATGGCTCACAAACAGCATTTGGGCGGGTCCTTGGTGATGTCACCTGAGGTCACCGACTGTGACCCCTCCTCCAGATGCGGTCGATCCTCTGCAGTGAACCCGGCACCCAGGCAAGGGCGGACACACACCGGGTTCCCGCTGATCGTACCTTTCCACCCACTCGTGAGAAGCGTACCGCTTCCAGGGTCTCGTTACCTCGGGTGGCGTGTGTGTCTGTCTTAGCGAACCTGTCCCTTTTTATCCCCCTGCTGGGGTATCGCCTGTCCATCACTTCAAACAGTTCAGGGCTCAAAGGGGGGAGCCGCTCCAGACAGCTCTTCCTCCCACATCCCTTCATTACACATCTCCAGACGCTGCTCCATTGTTCCTTATCTCTCCTTCCCCTGAGGGCAGGTGGCAGACCAACTGCTGATGCCACTGATGCTAGCCCAGGCCAGCAAACATCTTAATTTTATGTGTATTCTCGTAACAATTTGAACTGACAAGTTAAAAAGCAGTGAGTTTTCACACTATCAAGAGGAAATCTGCAGATGCTGGAATTGCAAGCAACACACACAAAATGCCGGAGGAACTCAGCAGGCCAGGCAGCATCTATGGAAAAATGAACAGTCGGCATTTCAGGCCAAAACTCTTCAGCAGGATTGGAGAAAAAAAGCTGAGAAGTAGATTTGAAAGGTGGAGGGAAGGAGACAAACGCCAGGTGATAAATGAAACTTGGAGGGGGTGGGATGAAGCAAAGAGCTAGGAAGTTGATTGGTGAAAGAGACAGAAGGCTATGGAAGAAGGAAAAAAAGGGGGGTGGAGGAGCACCAGAGGGAGGTGATGAGCGGCCAAGGGGATAACATGAGAGATGGACAAGGGGATGGGAAATGGTGAAGTGGGTGGGAGGCATCACTGGAAGTTTGAGAAATCAATGTTCATGCCATCAAGTTGGGGGCTACCCAAATGAAACATAAAGTGTGGTTCCTCCAACTTAAGTGCGGCCTTATCCCAGCTGTGGAGGAGGCCATGGATGGACATATCATAAAATAAATATAGGCAGCATGGAGTAAATGAGGTGCTCGAGGAATATAAAGAACGTAAAAAGAATCTTAAGAAAGAAATTAGAAAAGGTAAAAGAAGATACGAGGTTGCTTTGGTAAGTAAGGTGAAAATAAATCCAAAGGGTTTCTACAGTTATATTAATAGCAAAAGGATAGTGAAGGATAAAATTGGTCCCTTAGAGCAGCGGTCTCCAACCACCGGGCCGCAAAGCATGTGCTACCGGGCCGCAAAGCATGTGCTACCGGGCCGCGAGGAAACGATATGATTTGGCGATATAAGCCAGCTGCACCTTTCCTCATTCCCTGTCACGCCCACAGTTGAGCTTGAACACACGCGAGGTCATTACGCACGCGTCATCCATGTCAGCGCGGGAAGGAGATCAACTCCTCGAGCTTGCAAATGATGGCGGGCTGAAAAGCATGTTTGACATAACATCTCTGCCGGCATTCTGGATCAAAGTCAAGGCTAAATATCCTGAGGCAGCCAAGAAAGCACTGAAAACGCTGCTTCCATTTCCAACATATCTCTGCAATGAATGTAACGAAAACTAAATTGCGGAACAGACTGGACATAAGGAACCCCCTTCGAGTATCGCTGTTTCCCATCACCCCTCAATGGGACCATCTTGTTGCAGGGAAACAAGCCCAGGGCTCCCACTGATTCAGCGATATTGGTGTGTTGCAATGATTTTATATGTTCATACGGGGAAAATATGTGCTGTGTGTTTAATATCCAAACATTACTTAAAATATTATGATACTATTGACTTATAAGTGACTTATATAACCATATAACAATTACAGCACGGAAATAGGCCATCTCGGCCCTTCTAATCCGTGCCGAACGCTACTCTCACCTAGTCCCACCTACCTGCACTCAGCCCACAACCCTCCATTCCTTTCCTGTCCATATACCTATCCAATTTTTCTTTGAATGATAATATTGAACCTGCCTCTACCACTTCTACTGGAAGTTCGTTCAATACTTACTTCAAGCTCCCCTGTCCTTCCCTGATAATTGACTTACCGCTATATTTGTGAGGAAAATATGCGCTGTGTGTTTAATATTAAATTTGTTAGATAAACCCTTTTAGAAATGAAATTGAGTGTATTAGCCACTTATCACCTATATTCCGGTCATGATTAACGCCACCCCCGCCCCCCCCCAGAACAGAATTACCAAAAATGATTTGTAGAAAAAAAATCGGCACGTACACGCATGCGCACATAGGTGCCCATGCAAGGCTTCATGGTGATGGTAGTCTTTCTCAGAGTAAACACAACGTATTTAACTGCTACCCTTGTCTGTTGGCAACCCTCCCCCCACCCCCCTCCCCCGTGGGTCCGCAAGAATATTGTCAATATTAAACCGGTCCTCAGTGCAGAAAAGATTGGGGACCCCTGCCTTAGAGAATTAGAATGGACAGCTATGTGTGGAACCAAAAGAGATGGGGCAGATTTTAAACAATTTATTTTCTTCGGTATTCACTAAGGAGAAGGATATTGAATTGTGTAAGGTAAGGGAAACAGATAGGGAATTTATGGAAACTATGATGATTAAAGAAGAGCAAGTACTGGTGCTTTTCAGGAATATAAAAGTGGATAAGACTCCAGGTCCTGACAGGATATTCCCTAGGACCTTGAGGGAAGTTAGTGTGGAAATAACAGGGGCTCTGACAGAAATATTTCAAGTGTCATTAGAAACAGGGATGGTGCCAGAGGATTGGCGTATTGCTCTTGTTGTTCCATTGTTTAAAAAGGGTTGTAAGAGTAAACCTAGCAATTATCGGCCTGTGAGTTTGATGTCAGTGATGGGTAAATTGATGGAAAGTATTCTTAAAGATGGTATATATAAGTACCTGGATAGACAGGGTCTGATTAGGAACAGTCAACATGGATTTGTGTGTGGAAAGTCATGTTTGTCAAATCTTATTGAATTTTTTGAAGAGGTTACTAGGAAAGTTGACGAGAGTAAAGTGGTGGATGTTGTCTATATGGACTTCAGTAAGGCCTTTGACAAGGTCCTACATGGAAGGTTGGTTAGGAAGGTTCAATCGTTAGGAATTAATATTGAAGTAGTAAAATGGATTCAGTAGTGGCTGGATGGGAGATGCCAGAGAGTAGTGGTGGATGACTGTGTGTCAGATTGGAGGCCGGTGATTAGTGGTGTGCCTCAGGGATCTGTACTGGGTCCAATGTTGCCTGTCATATACATTGATGATCTGGATGATGGGGTGGTAAATTGGATTAGTAAGTATGCAGATGATACTGAGATAGGTGGAGTTGTGGATAATGAAGCAGGTTTTCAAAGTTTGCAGAGAGATTTAGGCCAGTTAGAAGAGTGGGTTGAAAGATGGCAGATGGAGTTTAATGCTGATAAATGTGAGGTGCTACATTTTAGTAGGACTAATCAAAATAGGACATACATGGTAAATGGTAGGACATTGAAGAATGTAGTAGAACAGAGGGATCTAGGAATAATGGTGCATAGTTCCCTGAAGGTGGAATCTCATGTGGATAGGGTGGTGAAGAAAGCTTTTGGTACGCTGGCCTTTATAAATCAGAGCATTGAGTATAGGAGTTGGGATGTAATGTTAAAATTGTACAAGGCATTGGTAAGGTCAAATTTGGAGTATTGTGTACAATTCTGGTCACCAAATTATAGGAAAGCTGTCAACAAAATAGAGAGAGTACAGAGAAAATTTACTAGAATGTTACCTGGGTTTCATCACCTAAGTTACAGAGAAAGGTTGAACAAGTTGGGTCTTTATTCTTTGGAGCATAGAAGGTTGAGGGGGGACTTGATAGAGGTATTTAAGATTATGAGGGGGTAGATAGAGTTGACATAGAAAGGCTTTTTCCATTGAGAATAGGGGAGATTCAAATAAGAGGACATGAGTTGAGAGTTAAAGGGCAAAAGCTTAGGGGTAACATGAGGGGGAACTTCTTTACTCAGAGAGTGGTAGCTGTGTGGAATGAGCTTCCAGCAGAAGTGGTTGAGGCAGGTTTGATATTGTCATTTAAAATTAAGTTGGATAGCTATGTGGACAGGAAAGGAGTGGAGGGTTATGGGCTGAGTGCAGGTCGGTGGGACTAGGTGAGAGTAAGCGTTTGGCACGGACTAGAAGGGCCGAGATGGCCTGTTTCTGTGCTGTAATTGTTATATGGTTATCTGGTTATATCAGAATGGGAATGGGAAGTGGAATTAAAATGGGTGGCCACTAGGAGATCCTGCTTGTTCTGGCGGGCGGAGCATAGATGCTCATCAAAACAGTCTCCCAATCTATGTCGGGTCTCACTGATATACAGGAGGCCACACCAGAAGCACAGGACATAGTATATGACCCTGACAGACACACAGGTGAAGTGTCGCCAGGAGGCACTTATCCTTGCAAGCAGAACAGGTGTTTCACCTGCCCCTACACCTCCTCCCTCACTACCAGTCAGGACCCCAAATAGTCCTTCCAGGTGAGGCTAGAGCAAGCGGGGTCTCCCAGCTACATCATGGGCACCAAACCTGCCCAACATCAAGGGCACCTTCAAAAGACAACGCCTTAAGAGGACAGCATCCATCATTAAGGATCCTCACTATCTGGTTCCCACCATTATGGAGGAGCTACAGGAGCCCAGAGATTACCAACAATTTAGGAACAAGTTCTTCCCATCCACAATCAGATCTATGAACGGACCATGGACACCACCTTGTTTTCTCTTTTTTAAAAAAACACTATTTATTTAATTTTGTAATTGTTAGATTTTTATATCTTGCAGTGCACTGCTGCTGCAAAACAACTAATTTTATGTCGTAGGTCAGTGATAATAAATCTGATTTGGATTCTGACCTTGTTCTCTGGGTAAAAGAACCTGAGACCACTCTCGTATTTATCTCTAGAAGGGGTCTGTTCCTCAGAGGAGGGGATGAAAGTACCATAAGGGTATGACAAGCAGGTAATAAAAAATCATGAGATAGTTATCAACTTATTTAAGGCCATGTGCCGTCATTACCGGAACAGTGTAGGCCTGATATTAGTCTAAATAGTTCACAATCATGTGTCATAAGACCATAAGACATAAGAGCATAGTTAGGCCATTCAGCCTATCAAATCTGCTCTGTCATTTGATCATGGCACACTTATTGTCCCTGTCAGCCCCATTCTCCAGACTTATCCCCAAAACCTTTCATGCCCTTACAAATCAAGAACCTATAAACTTCCACTTTCAGTATGCACAATAACTTGGCCTCCACAACCATCTGTGGCAATGAATTCCACAGATATATCACCTTCTAGCTAAAGAGATTCCTCCTCAAATCTGTTCTAAAGGGATATCCTTGTATTCTGACTCTCTGCTCACTGGCCCTAGACTCCCCACATCCACCTATCTAGGCCATTCATTATTTGGTAGGTCTCAATGAGATCCCCTCCACCCCTTTCTTCTAAACTCCACTGATTACAGGCTCAGAGCAATCAAACACTCCTCAAACATAAATCCTTTCATTCCTGGGATCATTCTCGTGGTCTACTGCCAGAATTTGTGGCCAGAGTTTTTAAAGAATAATCATTACAATGTTGGCTGTGGGTAAGGATAGTTTGATCAAATCGATACAGCATGAATGACATTATCAACCTTTTTAGATGAGGAATAGGCCCTTCAGCCCAATGTGTCCATGCCAACCAAGATGTCTATTTGAGCTAGTCCTTTGCTTGCATTTAGCCCATACCTATTTAGGCTTTTCTATCCATGTACCTGTCAAATGTCTTCTAAACATTGCAATTGTACCCACCTCCACCCTCTCTTCTGGCAGCTCGTTCCAGATACCCACCATTCTGTGTGAAAAAAATTTACCCTTCAAATCCCTTTTAAATCTTTCCATTTTCACCTTACATCTAGTTGTAGACTCCCCTATCCTGGGAAAAAGGCTGTGACCATCCCTTTTATCACTGCCCCTTGTGATCTTACATTGTATATCGCTGTGGGGTCACTCCTCAACCTCTAACACTCCAGGGAAAACAGACCCAGCCTATTCACCCTCACTTTATGACTCCATGTAACAACCACATGAAAATGGAGGGTTTAAACCAATTTGGCAGGGGGATGGAAAATGGAGCCCTGGGGCTGAGTATGGGGCAGTTGGTATACAAGGAAATGTTTGTATGGTGAGACTGAGAATGGACAGGTAGGTGATAGGGCAAAATTGCAGTCAGTGGGATAACGTGGAGACAAAATTGAAATGGGTGATGAATACAGGAGTGAAGGTGCTATATTTAAATGTATGTAGTATATGGAATAATGCAGGCGATCTTGTAGCACAGTTAGAGTTTGGCGGGTATGACGTTGTGGACATCACTGAGTTTTGACTGAACGATGTTCATAGTTGGACAGGCAGGTAGGCAGAGGAGGCTGGGTGGCTCTGTTGGTAAAAATGAAATCAAATACTTAGAAAGAAGTGACATGGAATCAGAAGATGTAGAATCCTTGTGGATAGAGTTAAGAAACTGCAAGGGCAAAAAGAAGCTGATGGGAGTTATTTACAAGCTCCCGTAATAGTAGCCAGGATGTGGGGTACAAATTACATCAGAAGATAGAAAAGGCAGGTGAAAAGGGCAATGCTATGATAATCATGGGGAACTTCTATTTCCAGATATATTGGGAAAATCAGGTTGGTGCTTATTCCCAAAAAAGGGAATTTGTAGAAGGCCTATAAAGAGACTTTTCAGAACAGCTTGTTGTTGAGCCCACTAGCAAAAAGGCAATTCTGGATTGTATGTTTTGTAATGAACCAGATTTGATAAGGGAGTTTGGATAAACTTCCTTTGGAGGCAGTGATCGCAATATGATTGAATTTACTGTGCAGTTTGCGAAGGAGAATCTAAAAGCAGATTTGTCAGCATTATATTTTAGTAAGGGGAATTACAGTGGCATGAGGGAGGAGCTGGCTGAAGTTGATTCGAAGGGGACACTAGCAGGGTTGGTGGCAGAACAACAATATCTGAAGTTTCTGGGAGCAATTAGGAAGGTGTAGGATAGATACATCCCAAAGAAGATGTGTTTTAAAGGGAAGATGAGACAACCTTAGCTGACAAGGGAAGTCAAAGGCAGCACAAAAGCAAAAGAGAGGACAGATAATATAGCTAAATTTAGTGGGAAGATAAAGGGTTGTGAAGCTTTTAAAAACCAACAGAAGGCATCTAAAAAGCAATAAGGAGAGAAAGGATGAGATATAAAGTTAGGCGACCCAATAATATAAAAGAGGATAACAAAAGATTTTTTCAGATGTATAAGGAGTTAAAGACAGGTGGGAGTGGATATCATTCCCCTGGAAAATGACGCAGGAGAGGTAGTAATAGGGGTCAAACAAATGGCGGACGGATTTAGTAAGTATTTTTTATTAGTCTTCACTGTGGAAGACTCCAACAATATGCCAGGAGATAGGTTATTAACTTCAAAATTTCTGCATAATCACTCAAAGAATTGAACTGCACATGCACCTAACGAGAGCTGTATAACTCATCTCCTTCTACCTTAGGTCACAAACTTATCAATCACCCCTGCTGTGGACCACTTTCTGAAGGTCCAAGACACCAACTTCTACAAAGAAGGGATCCATATGCTCCACGACCCCTGGACTAAGTGTGTACATGTAGGAGGGGACTATGTTGAAAAATAGATGTGCTAGATTTTCTAAAATTGACTCCTTCTACCTTAGGCCACGAACTTATCAATCACCCTCGTATTTTAAATACCAGTTGATGTGTTTTGATGTTTGCTTGGTATTGGCTTGCCCATAGAAGACAAAGGATAACGGTCAATGTGACATTTTCTGGCAGTAGGTAAATGATTATTGATGTTTTGCAGAGATCGTACTGGGACTTGTATATTTATATATTTAAGAAGTAGCACAAATTCACAAACTATGTAAAGATTACCAAAGGATACAATGAAATATAGATCAGTTACAGAAATGGGCAAGGAAATGGCAGATGGAGTTCAATCCAGCGAACTATGAGGTTTTGGACTTTGGGAGAACAAATGTAATGGGACAACATATTGTCAATGGCAGACCCCTTAATGGTGTAAACGTACAGAGGGATCTTGGGGTCAAAGCATTGATTATTTTACAGGTGTTCACAGTAGAAATGAAGTAACACAATAGAATCAATGAAAAACCACACACAACACGATGGACTAACAATCAATGTGCAAGAGACAACAAATTGAGTAAATACAAAAAGAAAAAAAACAAAATAATAATAATAATAAATAAATAAACAATAAATATCAAGAACATATAATGAAGGGTCCTTGAAAATGAGTCCATAGGTTATGGGAACAGTTCAGTGTTGGGGTGAGAAAAGTTATCCCCTTTGGTTCAAGAGCCCAATGTTTGAGGGGCAATCACTGTTCCTGAACCTTGTGGTGTGGGTCCTTCTAAAGGCAACAGTGGGAAGAGGGCAAGGCCTAGATAGTGGGATCCTTGACGATGGATGCTACTTTCCTGTGACAATGCTCCATGTAGATGTGCTCATTTGTGGGGAGGGCTTTACCTATGGTGGACTGGGCCGTATCCATTACTTTTTGTGGGATTTTCTGTTCAAGGGCATTTGTATTTCCATACCAGGCCGTGATGCAACAGGTCAGTATTCTCTCCATTGTGTATCTATAGATATTTGTTGAAGTTTTAGATGACATGCTGCATCTTTGCAAACTTCTAAGAAAGTAGAGGTACTGCTGTGCTTTCTCTGTAATGACACTTGCATTTTAGACCCAGGACAGTCCTTCCAGATCACAATCTCCCTTGTGCAGCTAAAGTCTGGATGCTTGAAGGATGTTGCATCTCATCTTGAAGCTGCAGGGTGCCTGACGAGCCACAAGACAGTCCAGATGGGCCAACTTCAAAATATTGTCCTTGGCCTATGACGGCGCAATGTAAGAAAGCTACATATAGGATGCGGGACGTGGTGTCAGGGATGCTGACTGCCTTCTGATATCTTTATAAACCTACCATTTCCTGCGGTTATCTTGATCATACCCCTTCCCATCCTGTCATTTCCTTTTCTCAGTTGCATCATGTCTGCCACATCTGTTTCTAGGATGAGGTGTTCCTATCCAGAACATCAGAGATGTCCTCCTTCTTCAAAGAGTGGGGTTTCCCCACCTCCATTATTGATGCATCTGCTTCATTTCCCAGACATTCATGCTCCCCCCATCTTCCCACCTCCTTAACAGTAGTAAGAGTTCCTCTCATCCTCACCTACCATCCCATAATCCTCCGCATCCAAAACAGCATTCTTTGCAACTTCCACCACCTTCAACGGGACCCTACCACCAAACACCTCTATACCTCCCCACACACTCCACTTCCCTTAGGGATCGTTGCTCCCTCCATGATTCCCTTGTCTACTCGTTCCCACCGATCTCTCTCCTGGCACTTATCCCTGCAGGGGGTGAAGTGCTACACCTGCCCATTCACCCCCATTTAGGGCCCCAAACAGTCCTTCCGGTTGAGGTAACACTCACATGTGAATCTGTTGGGGGCATCTACTGTATCCAGTGCATCTGGTGTGGCCCCCTCTACATTGGTGAGACCCAATGTAGTTTTGGGGGGCTGCACTGTCAAGCACCTCAGTTCCATCTCCATAAAGTGGAATTTCCCAGTGGCCAACCATTTCAATTCATATCCCCATTCACATTCCAACATATCTGTCCATGGCTTCCTCTTCTGTCAAGATGAGGTCAGTCTCAGGCTGGAGAAGCAACACCTCATATTCCGTCTAGGTAGCCTGAAACTTAATGGCATGAACATCGATTTCTCCAACTTCCAATAAAGATCTTTTCCCTCTCCCACTCACCGGAGTTCGCCTGTCACCTTCAAGCTTGTCCTCGTCCCCCTCCCCCTTCTGGTTCCTTCCCCCGTCCTTTCCAGTCCTGACGAAGGGTCTCAGCCTGAAACATCCACTGTTTGTTCACTTCCACGGGCACTACTCGATCTCCTGAGTTCCGTCAGCATTTTGTGTGTAAACACGAGGAATTCTGCAGATGCTGGAAATTCAAGCAACACACTTCCTTTGGGATGTGTGTTACTAGCATTTCGTGGGTGATGCTCTTTATTTTCAGCTTCTACGGAATCTCGTGTTTACTGTATTCCGTCTTTCGCATGTCATGTGCTGCCACCTGCTGGAGCTCCTCTATAACTCAGCAAAATCTTAATGCAGTGAACAGTGCAATCTTCGTGTGCCAGAGCCAAATAGCAAGGTTTATGGACTAGGCGGAACTTGAAATTTAGCAAAAATTAGGGAGGCAAGGATTTGAATGTAGTCTGCAGAAATACTTTATACTTTATTGTCGTCAAACAATTGGTACTGGAACGTACAATCATCACAGCGATATTTGATTCTGCGCTTCCCACTCCCTGGATTACAAAATTAAATATTAAAACTAGTAAAAATTAGTAAATATTAAAAACTTAAATTATAAATCATAAATAGAAAATAGAAAAATGGGAGGTAAGGTAGTGCAAAAAAACCGAGAGGCAGGTCCGGATATTTGGAGGGTACGGCCCAGATCCGGGTCAGGATCCGTTCAGCAGTTTTATCACAGTTGGAAAGAAGCTGTTCCCAAATCTGGCCGTACGAGTCTTCAAGCTCCTGAGCCTTCTCCCGGAGGGAAGAGGGACGAAAAGTGTGTTGGCTGGGTGGGTTGTGTCCTTGATTATCCTGGCAGCACTGCTCCGACAGCGTGCGGTGTAAAGTGAGTCCACGGACGGAAGATTGGTTTGTGTGATGTGCTGCGCTGTGTTCACGATTTTCTGCAGCTTCTTCCGGTCTTGGACAGGACAACTTCCATACCAGGTTGTGATGCACCCTAGAAGAATGCTTTCTACGGTCAATATTTAAGCATGTGGCAGCAGAAACTTAAACTGATTGAAGTTTATGGGAATAATGTGGAAAACAATAACACAAATACTCAGCAGAGAGGATAGATACTTTATTGATCCGAAAGGAAATTTACAGTGTCACAGTAGCATTACAAGTGCACAGATACAAATATTAGAAGACAAGTAGAAAAAAATAAAAAAAATAAATTACCGCAAACAGTCGCACAGGAGGGAGCCATAACTTCCCCGGCTATAGGTTGACTCATTATAGCGCCTAACGGCCGAGGGTAAGAATGACCTAATATAGCGCTCCTTGGAGCAGCGCAATTGTCTTAGTCTATTATCAAAGGTGCTCCTCTGTTCAGCCAAGGTGGCATGCAGAGGGTGAGAAACATTGTCCAGAATTGCCAGGATTTTCCGGAGGGTCCTTTGTTCTACCGCAGCCTCCAGTGTGTCCAGGTTGACTCCGATAACAGAGCCAGCCTTTCTAATCAGTTTATTGAGGCTGTTGATGTCATTGCCCCAGCACAACACCCCATTGAAGACTGTGCTATTGTGGCTGCTGTGACTGATATTGACTATTTGGGCCAAAGGGTCAACAGCAGTTATACAAAACAGGCCCTTTGGCCCAACCTCTCCATGCTAACCAACCTGAGCTAGTCCTACTTCCCTTCATTTGGCCCATATCGTACTAAACCTTTCCTATCTTTGTATCCGTTCAAACGTGTTTTAAACATCATTGTACCTGCCTCTGGCAACTTGTTCCATAAAACCACCACAATGTATGTGAAAAAGCTGCATCTCAGTTCCTCCTTTAATGTGTCTTCTCTCACCTTCGGGGCACCACAGTAGCATAGAGGTTAGCGTAATGCAATTACTGTGTCAGCAGCTCGAGTTCATTTCTCCCACTATCCATAAGGAATTGGCGCATTTTCCCCATGATCCCATTATTTTCCTCCAGGTGCTCTGGTTTCCTCCCACATGCTAAAGACATGTTGGTTAATAGGTCACATGGGTATAATTGGGAGCTTGGTCTCGTTAGACTGTGCCTAACACGGGTGTACTTAATATTTTCTATATTAAGAAAATAACCTGTGTCCTCTATTTCTAAACTCCCCCACCCTTGGACAAAGACTGCCCATCCATCTCATGATATTATATAACTCTATAAAGTCACCTGTCAGCCTCCTACGCTTCAGGGACAAAAGCCCCAGCCTATCCATATAGCACAAGTCCTCCAGTCCAGACAACATCCTTATGAATGATAGATTTTAGAGAGACTGTAGGAACGAGAACCCCAGTGGTGAATGTACATCAGTCTTTGACAGTGGCTAGACAGTTTGAGAATGAATATAATCTTCACCTTTATTAATTGAGGAATACTTTGCAACATAGATATAAGGCTATGTGAAGTCTTTATAATGCACTAGTCAGGCCCCAGCTAGTCTTGCAACCATTTCCCAGTGAACGATAGAAGGAAGCAACAAGATGCTGGAGGAACTTGGCAGGTCAGGCGGCAGATGCACAGCTGATGTTTCAGGTCAAAACTCTGCATTTGAGCAGATTCACCTGGACTTCGTCTCTGTGTCTCCAGGAAGGAGCGAGATTTGTTAGAATGGTATCAGAAATGAGGGACTGATCACATAGAGACGGGAGAAGATGGGATTGTTCTTGGAAAACTTGGGACCCTGGAGGAGCAGCATACAATGGAGCAAGATGCTGAAGGAACTGAGTGGATCAGGCAAGATGGTGTTAATCCGGCATCTTGTGCTGCTCTAGACTCCAGCAACAACGATTTCTTGTGCCTCCATCATGCTTGCAAAAGGCAAGGTTAGGATTGGTCTGGTGAAAGTGGTTATTGGTATACTATTGTCAAATGTACTAAGATACAGTGGAAAAACTTTGACTGTGTGCCATCCAAATGGATAGTTTCATACACAAATCGAACACCAGTTTAAATCGTGCTAACAGGAAGATACCATATCTACTGGCAAGAAGGAGGGTGATCTTCAAGTGGCAATCGTTATGTGGAATGCAGTGCTTCAGGAAGACAGCAGAAACAGATCCAACGTGTATTTCGAAAGGGAAGTTGCTAAATACTCAGTGGAAACCATTAGCAGGACTTGGGAAAATGAAAGGACTTGCGATAAACAACAGCCCAGGCCCAGCCTTCCCAACGACTGCCTCCATGATGCAGTTGAGCATGAGAGACTCTAAGAAATACTAAGGCACATTTGGCTTGAATAAAGTTTATTAAATATTGCATTTTGCAACCACAGCAGTAAATAAAGGCTCTTATCTTTTATCGGATCATGAAGCACTGCAAAAAGAAAAATAGCTCAACACAAGATGTCTGGTTATAAAGACCTGTAGCTCACAAAATTATGGTAAATATAAGGCATGATAGTGTTTGATTACATACAGCAGGGCTACGGTAGTCCCAGTGATCTACTGCTGTATTTCTGGACTTTAAAGAAAAAGCAAAGTGGTTTTGCTGTTGAATTTCCTAAAATAAGATGAGAAGGAAATTTCCCAGTGGCTGGTGTTGTTTTAAACATATGGTTTTCATGGGCTAAGTTTTGCCAAGCTTTTCCCTCGGGTTTGCTGTACCGAGCTCCATTTCTTTCAGATAAACAGTAAAATTAAAGAGCTCTGTGGAGTGTTTCTCCGCTTTCAGTCCACCATTTAAATTCCTTTTGTTAAATTATTTTCTATACAAGATAAGTACACATTTTTTTATACAAAAATCAAATGTACATATTTACACAAAGCTTTATGCCAGCAATGGTTAATTCCCTTTGGTGAGGGGAAACGTGTGCTTTTTCTTTAAAAAATATATATTTTTTTATTTATAGATTGTGAAGCTGAAAGTATTACGAAATGTTGCGGCTCAAAGTGACTGTTAACAACTTAACAGATATGTTAAAGAAACTCATCCTATCTAAGCATCAGCCCAAAGATTTAGCTGTGGTAATTTGTTGCAAGGGGTGACATCTTCCTAGCTGGGGAATGAGGCTCAGTCACTTACGTGTGTTAGGTTTCTTACTAAAGCAATTCAAAATAATTACAGAGTGGAAAGGGAGAGGTTACTGTTGGTGATCAGAGGATAAACACTGCATTGGGCCATTAAATGGAGACTATTGATTGTAACCTGTTCTGGTCTAATTTCCATTTCATTGTCATTATTTGTGAAGTCAGAGCCCAGTAAATACCAGACCCTCTTCTAACCACACCGTTCCCCATCATACAGTCAGCTGCTCACCCCTCCAAATTCCCGCTGAACCTCTAACCGTTAACTTGGCGGCCGTAACACTCAGTCTGTGGGCAGGAGGGACGAAGGGAGATCAGGTTCTCACTCAGCACGGGGATCGACTTCCCCTTTGCGAAGGGGATCCCCAAACCCACCTGCTGCTGAGCCCACACGGCCGATGAACATCCACAGTCAGCAATCGCACACCCTAAGCTCACGTACAACTCATGCCTTCTCTCTTGCTCAGTGCATCCCAATTTTGTTCGGTGAAGGAAAGACACTTTATACTGTAAGCAGAATGTTTATGCCAGGCTGCAGACTCTGATGTGTTGCTCAGTTCATTCAACAGCTGAAAGAACCTCCACAAGTGTCACTGGAGAGTCGTTTCATCAAAAGTTCACTGTGAAGCCTGGCTCTACAAATTTAATGGCTTTACGTAGTTACCCGGAAACGTACCAAACTGCCGAGATCTTCTAGATGTACCTGTGTGAAGAGAGAAAACAATCTGTTGGGATGGAGATACTGGACTCCTGACATCAGCTGAGAGTGACCAGTGGAAGTGACCCAGCCCCAGACGTGAATGTTGCACCCAGGGGTGCTGTCCTTTTATTTTTTTCACTCAGAATCAGAAGGCCAGGGTTGACTGGCCACCCTTAACTATCCTTGAGAAGGTGGGTGAGAATCACCTTATTGAATCACTGCAATCCTGATTAGGGTAATCCTGTGTGTGGGAAGTTCCTAGATTTAGACCAAACAACAAAGGGTGACATACCGTCTGTCTGACCAGAGCAACATGCTGGAGGAACTCAGCAGGTCAGGCAGTATCTATGGAGAGGAATAAACAGTCGACATTTCGGGTTGAGACCCTTCATCAGGACTGCAAAGGAAGAAGTGAGAATAAGAAGGTGGGGGGAGGGGAAGGAGTACAAGCTGGCAGGTGACAGGTGAGAGGGAAGGAGGATGAGTCAGGGAGAGGGGATAAAGTGAGAAGCTGAGAGGCAATATTTTTTATTTATTTATTGAGATACAGCGCAAGCAGGCCCTTCTGGCCCCTTGAGCAACACCGCCCAGCAATCCCTCAATTTAATGCCAGCCTAATCACGAGACACTTTACAATGGCAAACTAACCTTCCGACCGTTATGCCCTTGGACTGTGGGAGGAAACAGGAGCACCAAGAGCAAACCCACGTGGTCGTGGGCAAACGTACAAATTCCTTACCCACAGGATGAGGTATAGGCTGAAGAAGAAGAAATCCAATCAGACAGGAGAGTGGACCATGGGAGAAACAGGAAGAGGAAGAGCACCAGAGCAGGGTGAGGAGAAGAGAAGGGGGTAAGAGGGGAGCCCAAATGGGGAATGGAAAAAGAGAGGGAAGGGGGTAAATTACAAAAAGTTCGAGAAATCTAAGTTCACGCCATCAGGTTTGAGGCCAGCCCGATAGTAACACCTCCTCCAACCTGGGAGTGGGCTCATCATGGCAGTAGAGGAGGCCATGAACCAACATATTGGAATAGGAAAGGGAAATAAAGTTAAAATAGCTGGCTATGAGAAAACTCTTAATTTTTGTGGACGGAGCAAAGGTGCTTGATGAAGCAGTCTCCCAATCTACATCAAGTCTCACCGATATAAAGGAGGCCACACTGGGAGCACCATACACAGCAGAAGACCCTGACAGACTTGCAGTTTAAGTGTCACCTCAGCTGGAAGGACTGTGTGGGGCCCTGAATCATCATGAGGAAGCTGGTGAAGGGGTTGATGCAACACCTGTCATGCTTACAGGTATAAGTGCTTACAGAGAGTGAGATCAGTGGGGAGGGATGAGTGGACAAAGGAGTCATGTAGAGAGCAATCCCTGTAGAAAGAAGAGTAGGGGTGGGGTGAAGAAAAAGGTATATTTAGTGGCAGGATCCCATTGAAGATGGCAGAAGTTAGAGAAAATGAGGTGCTGGATGCAGAGGCTCATGTTTGGTAGGTAAGGACAAGGGAATTCTATTCCTGTTAAGGTGGGTTCTATTCCTGGGAAGATGGGTTCAGGATGGATGTCTGGGAAATGAAGGCAAGGGAAGCATCAATGTTGGAGGAAGGGAAACCCTGTTCTTTGAAGCAGGGGAACATCTCAGATGTTCTGGAATAGAAACCTCATTCTGTGAACAGATGTAAGAGAGACAGAGGATCTGAGAAAAGGGAAAATCATTTCTACAAGTGACAGGGTAGGATGAGGTAAAAATCAGATTAATGAGGTGCACATGTGTACCTAATAAAATGGCCACTGAGTGTACATTCAATGGCTTTACATCAGGGAGATAACTCTGGAGAAAAAGGTCCTCCTCATTTCTGCTGAAATGGACAACCATTTGTTTCCAGTAAGATGGTGGCATGCTTGGTCGCAGCGGCCTCTCCAGGTCCAACAAGATGGTGCAAATGTTTGTCAAACTTTTTCTTGTGATTGTAAGACCCTGTTGGACATTGGTAACACAAAATACTGCAGGTCTGGCTCTTTGGCAGAGACTGATGGTGAGAAAGCTGTGTAACCTCGGTTGTCGTGCAGACCAGGCCCTCATGCCGCTGTGTCGCCTGTTACAGCCACCCAGGGAGGAAGTTTCAGAGGCGGTATGGGAGAGAAAAGATGCATGGCAGGAGTGCTGGGTTGGGGGATGGCTCTCCTGCTGGTACTGCTCTCCAGTGTTTGCTCCCTGGAAGACAAGCTGGATTGCCCTCATTTGCGGCTGATCCAGTGGGAGATGAGGAACTGCTGCATGCCTGTTCTAGCAGAAACATAGCTCCAGGCCAACATCCCATACACCATCACACTTCAGGCCATGTCACTCAGGGACTTGTGCAGATTTTATTTTGTGACTGTTTGTGCTGTCGTAACTATATTGGCTGTGTACTATGTGTGATATTATGTTTTGCATCTTGGCCCCAGGGCGATATTTCATTTAGCTGTAAACATGCGTATGGTTGAATGACAATTAAACTTTAACCCCTCACTCTGCAGCTATTTCTCCAAACATCTTCCCTTTATTTTATCCACCTTTACGGCATCTCACCAAGAGCCTTCTAAAAACCAAATTCCCCACATCCCCTGCTCCCCTTTAATCCTCCTACATTTTACATTATTAAACAATCTGAGCAAATTTGTCAAATAACATTTCCCTTCCATAAAATGACAGTGTCGTTGCTTGGTTGTCCTATAATTTTCTAAATGTGCTGTTAGTATCTCATTAGCAATGGTTTCCCATAACAGTACCCAGAACACAGAACATAGGTGCAGCACAACAACAGATACTTCAGCTCCCTGTGTCTGTGCTGATCATGATGCCATACAAAACTAATCCCACCTGCAGATGCTCAAACAATATTTAAGAACAACGTTAGTACCTAATGGTTAGCACACTCATATTGGGTCAAAGAGCCTGTTTCCTTCCCTTGCATTGAAGATGCGATGAGTCTGTGACAGGCGTTAGGCTAACTGCCAACAAATTGCTAACTTCCTGCCTTTCCCCCTTCCTTGAACACTGGTGTTATATTTTTGGTTTCCATTCCTTGGGAACCTCTCCAAAATCCAGAATTGGAGGACTGAGAGAGAGCCCAGTCTTTGGAAGTGCCAAATTTTGGATGAGATGTTCTGTTTGTCTGTTCCCACTAGTTGTAGTTTAAGATGCCTTAATGATTTGGAGTTCTGCTATCCTCACCCAACACCACGGACGTGGAGCACATCTTGAAATCGCTATTGGTGGAATCACCTGGGGTGCACAGACTGCCGAGTTTCATCACTGTACAATAGTATCTACATTTCAGTAATACTTAATGGGTTTGAAATGCTTTAGCTACAGAGGCTACTAAAGATGCAAGTTCCTTAATCCCCTACCATGTGTTAGAGAGATCACCAGTACACATGCCTGTTCTTTTATTCTATGTATATTGCTACAGCATGGTCCCCTGCTTACCAACAAACCAGCCATCATCACACTTCTCCATCACGTCAACAACATCACCTTCCCGAAGTTCCAGCTCATCTTCGTTCTGTGGGATGTAGCTATATAATGCCTGGAATCTAGGAGAAAGCATTCCAAACAATAGTGTAAAAAAAATCAAGAAATTATTGCAAAAGATATCTTCAGAGTTTATATGCTGCATGTGTCCTCTCCCACTGACGTGTCCCTTGATTTCTTCTCCCTTGGGTTTTTCCAGCTTCCTCATAAAAACGTCACTGTAATTTGCCATAAGCACATCTTGTGTGGGAAGCAATGCTCTCACCACACTCCAAATAAAGAGGTTTTTATTTCTGACCACTCCAATATCCTGCCCCTAGTTCTAACTTCCCCAACCACTAAAATAAATGAGATTTGAAGTGGTTAAATGAATAAATGCAAAATAGTCAGTTCTTTTCAAAATAGCGCTTTACTTACCCTGCCTAATTTCCTATTGTCCTGAATTTCCAGCTCCCACTTTTCTCCCCCTTGAGTATTGACTCCTGCTTGGATAGCTTCCTTCTCTAATGTACCCACAAGATCGTTTATGCTGAGTAGCCTGTTGTCACCCTGAACTTCTTCAATGGTATGTGCTTCGAGTGTATTTCTCCACTCGTCCCCACTTTCTCTTATAACCTTGTATATTTTTCTGAGGTTTTAGTCACTCCTTGATAATATTTCCCCTTTTAGCCCACTCTCAATTCTCCTCCTATTAAGCTGTGAAGCTCTTAGGTATTTCTTACATTATAGGTAAGAGAAGCAAGCCCTACCCGCTCAGGCCAAACAAGATGCCCACCTAAACTAGTTCCATTTTCTTGCATTTGGCCCAAACCCCTCGTATCCATGCACCTGTCCTAATGTGTATTAAACATTGTTATTTTACCTGTCTCAACACTCCCTCTGGCAACTTGTTCCACTTGCACTCTGCATGAAGTTGTTGCTCGTCAGGTCTCTTTTAAATTTTTCCCCTCTTACCTTAAAGTTTATAATTCCCTTTCTCTGGGATAAAGACAGTATGTAGTTACTCTGTCTGACGTTGTGCCAATACACATTGCTTGTTGCTGTGAAAGTGAGAACATAACCTAATTCTGAATCCACACGTGTTGTTGCATCACGATTATAATCCAATTTAAGACCATTATTTATCCATAGTCAATTCTCCCGCTCTCTTGGAGCTACTAAATCCAATTGTAACAGCTCCACAGCCTAAAGCAGCAAACCCAAGATCATTTGAACATAGAATATAGAACACTTCATATCTTTTGGCTCACAATTTCATAAAGAATTTTTAACCTACTCTAAGGTCAATCTAACCCATCCTTCCTACAGAGGCTAGAGAAAATCTGCAGATGTTGGAAATCTGAGCCAAAGGGTTTCAGCCCGAAATGTCGACAGCACTTTTTTCCATAGACACTGCCTGGCCTGCTGAGTTCCTCCGGCATTTTGTGTGTGTTACTCTCTAATTGGCCTCCATTTTTTATATCATCCATGTGCCTATTTTAACAGATTCTTAAACGTCCCTAATGTATCTGCTTCTAACACCACCCACGGCAGTGTGCTCCACACATCCTCCACTCTCTGTTTAAAAAACTTACCTCTGATATCCCCCAATTACTTTCATCCAATCACCTTAAAATTATGGATCAGAGGTGTCAATATGCCAATTAATGACTTTTGGTGGAGGTCAGGTTTGTTACAGGAAGAATGTGGATTGAAAGCCCCATGCACGAATACTTACAAGGTAGTTGGAGTTTGGCTCCATTCAAGACTGCTCCCTCGTTGCTGCCCCTGAGGTTGGTGAGAAATGATGAAAGACTGTTTACTGTCATGGGGAGACACCTTGTGCCGAGAGTGAAGTGGGTAAGAAAGGTTACTGCAGTAATGAACAGACTTTTCTGCAATGTTCATGATCTCATTGCAAACTGTCTCCTGTCAGTTGGACCATCCGAGAGCATCAAGCACCAAGTGAACAAGAGGAAAGAGAGAAGAGGGGTGGGGTGTGGGGGGTGCATTCCAAACACATCGTGGGATTCCAGCAAGTTATAGGAGGTCGGAGATCCGGGAAATCGCAGTGGTGTAGAATAATCCAAAGGCAAGCATGAAAAAATAGGCAAGATATAGAAGAAGCACAGATTTAATTCCAGGATTAAAAAGTGCAGCACAAAGATGCAGTAGTTAGTAATAAAAAACATCAACTATTAATAGTCATGCTTGCTATCAGTAAATTAAATTTATAAACAGAAATCATGCTCTCGGTCAATCACAAACCAAAAACTCAATCATCATCTCACTACTAACATCTAACATTTAAAGCTCATCACTGCTGCCTGGAACACGATCTAGGTAAATTACAAACATTAGTTTAGTACAACGGCTTTCAAGTTTTGCAAAGCCCTGTCACGTGATTTGCGTCTTACCACGTAGCTCTTTTCGGACTCTGTCAGATCTGGTCCTCGCAATGATTGGTGGGGAGGCTGTGGTCATCAGGCAAATTATAAGGGGAAAAATTGCAGCATGTGTTATTGGCTTCACACAGACTATACAAAGGCTATCAGCATTTTTAATAACATGACAAACTCGATAAGCTCAATAGCAGGGAATGGACTAGGAGACAGCACAGAGGAAGATTGTCAGCAAATATTAGCACTCTAGGACAATGAGAGCAGATCAAAATAAACGCGACAGTCCAAGCGACACGAGGGAAGAAAATGAAAAGCTTAGAGGAAGGAGATGAGAGGTATGTGGAAGAGTCAGTTTCCTTTGGGAAATAATTCAGATGCTTATATACAATGGAAAAATATCAATACGTACTTGAAACTCAATGTTTATCCAAGACATTACCCCTTACCACAGACTCTTTAGCTGGTCACTGAAGAGGGCACAAGCCCAGAATGTCTCACTCTCTCCTTGTATTAAATTGGAAGCAGAAGGAAGGAGGGAAAACCTTTCTAAAACTCTGCCACAACATTATATTCAATGTTGGTCACCTTTGTCTAGGATGGATGCAAAGACATTATGGAGGGTCCAGGAAAAATACTGGAACAAGGAACTAGAGCTATTAGAATGGATTAGAGATACTAAGATAGCTTCCTTAGAAAAACTGAAGAGGAATTTGATAGAAGTATATAAAATGATGAAGGGCCCAGACACAGTTATCGAGGGAGGTTGCTCCCATTGAAGGTGTTCAGGATGCGAGGTTCCAAGTACAAATTAAGGAAGAATTTAATTAAAAGTCAGATGAGAAAACATTTTTATTTTTCTACACGGTGTGCAGTTGGATGCTATGGGGACAGGTTCTAATCGACCTTCAGGAGCATTGATACAGTAGGGGTAAACCGGATAAGTGGTACTGTGGAGAAAAATTTCCAAGGAAGAGCTGGTGGGTTGGAACCAGAAAGCTGCTCAGGTGGAGTGCTGGCATGGATAAGATGGGTTGAATGGCCTCCTGCTGTGTTGTATCGATTACGCCCGTGTACTGATGCAGGGTCTCAACCTGAAGTATCAATTACCCCTCTGCCTCCACAGAAGCTCCTCGGCCAGCTGATTTCCTTCACCAATTTATTTACTGCTCCACTTTCCAACATCTTCCTTCTCTTGTGTCTCCATAATACCATCCACGATTATGAAGAGGAGGGGAGTTATTGCCTGGTTTCCATATTTATCCCTTAACTGATTTTACTAATGAAAAGATAAACCGAATATCTCGCTGCCATTTGTGGGATCTGGCTGTATACAAAATGGCTTCCACTGCCTTCTGCATAACAATAACGCCAATATTCAAGCGTACAGCACCGGCAATGAATCCTTTCGGGACACACTGATGTTACGTTTAAAGCTATGACTACTTCCTTGGTGATTGAGATTGGCACCGTGAGTCACAAGCCTACTGCAAGTAGCATTCACATAAGTGTATGGGATTATTTGGGCTCTCCCTCCATGAGCAAGGCACTGTCACCTGAGGTGCCCCAACAAGGTCCTACAAAGAACTCCACGGAGGAGTGGTAACCTGGGCCTTGCTGGAGTCTGTTTGGGGCATCAGCTAATCCAGAAAACCTCAAGGGAGTAATGGAGCAACAAACAAAAGTGCTGGATGAACTCAACAGGTCATGAAGCACCTGTTCAATTTCCTGATGCAGGGTTTCAATGCAAAACATTCCTCGTCCCCCCTCACCCCACACAGATACTGCTTAACCTGAGTTCTCCAGAAGATTGTTTGTTGTTCCAGTTTCTAGCAGCTTCCGTCCTATGCCTCTAAATGGAGATGTTGAGAGGTCTGATTAGCCTTCAGATCAATCCAGCACTTCCTCTAGAGGAGAACTTCCCTAAACCATGACCACCATCAAGTAGTACTGCTGAAGCTGAAAAGATCTTTGGGATGTGCTGAGATTGGGGAAGGCACTACAGAAATGCAGCAGATAACATTGAAGTCTCCTTCAATTCACAATCTGCTAATAGTTTGGCAAACAACATGAAGGACACTTACCACAAGAGAAGAATTCAGGGTGTTAACTGGAGAGTCAGAAAACACCACTGGACTCCTGGAAAACCTTCCTCCAGTTCCACTGTCACTTCTTGAGTTAGGCTGGTGACAGAAAAGCACAAATTCATCTAAATATTTCTCCTGACAGGCCAGCAAGAGTTTGAAAGAATAGTGGTGAGTTTACAAAATAATAGGTGTAAAAAGAGGGGGAAAAAACGCATAAGAAGCAGTAGTAAGAGGGAACGGCAGGGAAGGAGAGAAGTACAAGGGTCAAATCAGGAGAGAGACCTGGTGAACACAAAGGACAGAAGCAGTAGAGGCAGCTCCTGGTAGCAGGGACACAGGAGTGAAAGTGTTGGCATGAGAACCAGCGATGACATGAAGACGGGAATTAGAGGGCGCATCTGAAAAGAATGTGGCTAGGTTGTGGGCAGTTATTGCTTTATGCAGTAGAATGACACACTCCTACAGGTTTCATGCAGCGTCATTTTCTAGACAAGCTCTAGAACAGGTCCCAGAGACCAGGCACATTCCTGCACACATCTCCATGTGAAGCCCCTTGTCAAGTGGAGGGCAAAGTCAAGCATATGGAATGCAGAAGTCGCCAAGGTACTGCAGGTACGAGAAGGTACAACTAAAAGCCTTCTGTCCCACAGGTGTTGTGATCCACTCATTCATCCACCCAAGCAGTGCGTGCACCTCCCCATCACTGCACTCTGTGAGGTTGCAAATGCCCCAGGGTTGCCTTGGAGAATCCGAGGTGGTCTGGACAACTCTAGGGATTAAAGATTCATCCATGAACACAGCAGTGAAGGCACCAGGAAAATAAATCCTCAAGGTTTAAAAGCTATTTCCCTGGGAATAGTTCAGCGCGTTAGTGTGAGGTGAGGGGCAAAGCTGTTTAGTGAGGGAAAGGTCACATGACAACCCCCACCAGGAACAAATCCAATCCACTGATGACAGTGAAGGGATCGATGAACAAGGGGAAAGGTTCAGAGTTTGGGGCAGAGTGTAGTGCGGGGGGAGAAAGAGGTGCAGGGAGAAGGGGTGGAGGTGGAAGGGCAGAAGGAAGTGGGGCGGGAGATGGGAATGGGTCAGTGGTGGGAGGGAATGAGACAGAGGGAAGAGGAGGAATGGAAGTCCATTGAAAACCAACAGGTTCTTCAACAGCTCCTGTCACTGACACAGCACTGGGGCAGCGGCAACAGATTCTCCTGTTTGGTTGTGGTTCAAAGGTTGCCTGGCATTCACAGCCTTCTCCACTCTCCACCCCCACCCCCACCCAAGTTCACTACTGAGGGCAGTAAAAGATATCACTGGATATACAGTCTCATTATGGCTAAGGTGGACATCCAACCTGTCAGGACATTATTAGACCAGAGGGTTCAACGATCATACTTGATGTTCCACAGTGGGATTGAAGCTGTACCTCTGCCCATTGCCAAGCTGCAGGATTGTTGTCCAGTTAATTAAACAGAGTTCCCACAGAGCTGGGTTAATTTGTTGGGTGCTGCCATGCTGTGTTGCACACGCAGGATACACACAATACCATGCTGCGGGTACCTTCTCCACCGGCTTTGCTGGCTGCCTGCTCTCCCCTTGTACAATCCTTAGGAGCTCCTTGGAGAGTGCCCACTCCCCAGCAGCTATGGTGGGGAGCTTCTCCTCTTTTGCCTCCTGGTGCCTGCCCAGGTTGAGGCCGCCTGGACTTTGTACTCGGACAGTCGGAAGATCCTCCATCTCGCCCCTCCCGCTCTTTGCAGCAGTGAAATGACTGGCCACATTCACTGGACTTGAGCCGGGTGCCAGAAGTGAGGCGAAAGGAGAGGACGATGTATAACCTCCGGTGGTTGGAGAGGGCGTGTTCCGAACCTGCTCCCAAATACCTTGAGCAGGTTGCGGAGATCGGCCTGAGAGCTGTGGTGATTGTTCAGGGTAGGGCGCTGTTTCTCTGGCGAGGCTCCAGTGGGCGGGGCTCCTCGGCAGCAAAGAGTGCGCCCCCATCGAGTCGCGCAGGTAGCTCCTGTCAGAGGAGAGGCTTTCGGGAAGAGGAGGCAGCGGTGGAGTCGTGAGGGGAGTGTGGCTCGGGGACACACCTACAGTCAGCGAGATCCAGTCAGAGGTGACGGCTTGTAAATCTGGAGACACCACTCTACGGTAGTGAGACGGAGGAGGAGGAGGGAGAGGAGGAGATGGTGTAGGGCGAGCAGAATTACCAGAGAACTTCAAACAAAAAAGAGAAGAGAAAGACGTGAATCACTAGATAAAGGGGAAGAAATAACAAAAGGTCATTAAAATGGCTCAAACAGGTAAAATAAAGCAGTGGAAAACTGAAAGCAGCCAGGCTAGAAACCCAGTCCTGTGGTGTTGTCTATGCCTGTGCTCAGAGACTTAAAATTCCAGTCAGACAGAAGAAAACAGAGTACCCTCCATTTCCAGACCCTCCAAGAATCTGAACAGGCACTTCCCCGTCCAGGATTAATCTAGAAAATTAAACTCTATAGGCTAATGGCAGGTTGTAGGCACTATGCAAACTGCAACACCCTCCCTCTCACCCATACATCCAGTCCTAAACCAACCCAACTCGAAGGTCTGAAATTTAGCTACACTACTGGCACCCCAAGTTCAACGTCTCTCGCTGACAACAGCTACTTCCTGGCACACAGTGCCTGTTGCTAAGTACATCCCTGCCTGGAGAGATCTCCAACCTATATTCCATCCCCTCAGCTCTGTGCCCACCTGCCCCCTCCACTCCTGCACAGACACCAGCATCTAGATCCTCCGGTCTCTCTAAACACTCTTGGCCTCCCAAGCATCCAAAACCTTCCAACACCCTGACTCTCTGACTGACAGGTGCACCATCCCCACCCCCTATTGGGCCTCAATCAGTCTGACCCCTATCTGCTCAGTCGTTGACTGCCAGCCCTCTCCCTCCTACAGGCTCTCGACAACACACTGCCCTCTGCTCGCTCCTCAGTGAATGCCGAATCAGTGTGCTAGGCATCATGGGCACTGCTAGAGTTAGGTACCAGAAGTCAGAGATGGCTGGCGAGCTCTGATCCACCCATATACTGTTCTGCATTCACAGGCTGGTCCATGGAGTCACCCCAGAAACACTCAGACCCTTCAGCCCATCAGGTCCCCACCAACCATCAAGCACACTTTTGAACAAAACCCATTTTATTCCCCTCCCCCCGCATAATCTCATCAACTTCCCACATCCCACCCCCAGATTCTACCGTTCACATACGCACCAGAGGCGATTATCAGCAGACTGGTAACCCACCAAAATCCCAGGGAAGTGGGAGGAAACGGAAGCTCCGGGGAGAAATCCACACAGTTGCAGAGGGAAGGTACGAACTCTGCCAAGTTCAGGACTGAAGCTGAGTTTTCGGTGCTGAAAAGCAACAGCTCTGTTAACTCTACCCCTGTGTCGCCCAGCGACCCGGGTGGAATACTACATGCTTGGATCATCACACACTGAATAATGCCCTTGCTGCTTCAGGAGCATCCACATGTCACCTAGGGTCCAGGGTTAACACTTCCCGCTCCAGTGAGTGCCGATCGGTGTTCTCAGCACAGGAAGCAACTTCCCACTCTTCTCTGTCAGGCGAGATGGCAAGTGTCATCAGACTGGTCGACCACAACAGCATCACAGTATATCCCATCAGATCACCCAGCGGGAGCTGAGGACACTAGACAAAGACGAGCCCTGTACAGTATTCGGCCTGCCTTGCTCAGAGATAGCAGTTGCTCTCAGTCAGACTCCTTGTTTACATACTCTTCAATAACCCAAACAGAGGGAAGGATTACAGGTGAAGGAAACAGGATTCAGAGACCTGTAGATCCAACACACCCGCTCTGCTTACTGATCAAATAAAGCCAGACACCAAACAGCACGGCTTCTTTGAGATAGCCAGCGGGTGATCCTCATACCATCATTCTCACTGGCCAATTACAACTGCCCTGGCTCAAGTTGCAATGGCACACTGTAGATCATAGAACCATACAACACAGAGACAGACTCACCTGGCCCACCTCATCCATTCTAACCACAATACCTCTCTTTATTAATCCCATTTGATCTGTATCTGTCTGCACCTTGCCTATCTAAGTATCTGTTCAAATGCCTTTTAAACACTGTAATTATATCTACCTCCTCTGGCAGCTCATTCCAGATAATCACCACCCTCTGTGTGGTTAAAACCTTCTTTGAATTTCTCCCTTCCCTTTATCATAAACCTGCCCCCTTTTAGTTCTAATCACTGCCGGTCTGTGGAAAAGTCTCTATCTATGCTAGCTATACCCCTCCCAATCATATAAAACTCTGTAAGCACATTCCTCAGTCTCCTACACTCCCGTGAAAACAAACCCAGCCTGCCCAATCACTCCTTGTAATTACAGAGAAAATCATCTCAAATTGGAAGCGATATGGTTAAAAATATAAAGCAGGGCTGATGGTGGATGGAAAGAAGAGGGTGGGGGAGTGCCTGTTGAGTCTGGTTTTGTCCTTGATGGAACTATAAATAAGCCTGCGTACAAAGATGAAGGGATTATCAGGAGCCAGTTCCTTGGCCACACACTTAGCACTGGATGTAATACAAATGTTTACCATTAGGTGGTACTGGGAGTTTACACAGAGCAATGGACTACCTGTGGGGAACTGGTTGAGCTGCGGCTGGAACAGTAAGAGCCCGGTGGGTCTGGATAGTCGACTGCATTCTTCACTCTGGGCCTTTTAATCACCTCCACATACGTGACGGGGAAGATACCCTGCCGGTTTGTGCCTGAGATTTTGCCTTCGAACCAGTTTTCATCAACTCTTCTCACCAGAGTGATCCGCTCCCCCTGTGGAGAAGGAATAACCATCACATGGAATATTTGGAGACACAGATAGTCCAGGTTGCTCAAAGCCAGCCTTATTTCAACCTCAACACACTCCACCTTCTCCTGAACTGATCAGTGTCATTCTCACCACTGCCTGCAGCATCTCTCTCTGCATCAGAGTGGGAACATTCTTCCTTCACTTTCTGAAAACATTAGCGATCTGGCAGCAGACACCTGATGGAATCTTTTTAAACATGCCATGAACATTGTGCATTCTCTATACAAGGACAGGCTTGGGAGCCGCAACAGGTACTGAAGGTCTGAACATTGGACTCTCAATGTCGCACTAGAAGGACACAAACACAAGAGATTGCATTCTGCAGATGCTCAAAATCATGAGCCACACACACACAAAATGCCAGAGAAACTCAGCAAGTCAGGCAGCATCTATGGAGGGGAAAAAAATAGTCAATGTTTTGGGCCAAGACCCTTCAGCAGGATTAGGACATGCATTGATTTCTTCCTGAAGCCAACCTGACCAAGTTTGACACAGTCTTCTGGACACAACAGAAAGCATTTAGGAGTGAATCAGTTAGTCCATAGATAGGAGTCGATGTGTGGCCACTGCAGTTCTGTAGGACCCAAGATGGCTGATGTGGGATGGATAGAGCAGGAGTTGTCAGGTGGGTTTCTGAGATGGTGTGCTCCTTTCACCAAGTACATTGGGCTTTTGTGAGACCAGGATACATGGAATAGATAAAGGTTCCCAATCACATCCTGAATGTTCCTTCTCCACTTTGAGTGGTGATCATCCAGGAGTCAGCATAGGTGTTACACCTTTGTCAACTCAAAAAAATTTTGAGAACCTCCTTGAATCTCATACATAAAATGCTGGAAAATTCAGCAAGTCAGGCAGCATCTATGGAGGGGAATAAACATTTTGGACCGAGACCTTTCATCAGGCCTTCCATGGATGCTGCCTGACTTGCAGAGTTCTTCCAGCATTTTGGGTGTGTTGCTCAACCTTTCCAGTATCTGCAGAATCTCCTTAAATCCGATTCTTTGTTCACCTGAGGATCCTTCCCAGAAAGACATCCATATCACGTGGCCTGCCCCGCGTAGCTGATGGTGCATAACTGGTATCTTATTGCCGAGACACTGGCTGAGGAAAGGACACTGAACAGCTCTATGGGACAGATGTACAGTGAGCAGATACAGCGCAGCTTTCTGCGAGGCTCAGAAGGTGAACACTGAACTAGGAAATGACAGTTCAGACAGAGTCCTGGAGCAACTTCCTTCAGGTGAGACATTAAACAGGCATTAAACTCCTACTAACAGCTAATGTCTATCTTTATACTTTATACTTATACTACCTACTACCAAAGTCTAAAAGCAGAGCTTAAAAACGGAAACTGCTGAACACTCAGCAGGTGAGGCAGTATCTGTGAAGAGAGAAGCACTTAATGTTTCAGGTTAATCCATGGTCACTGACTTGCACAAAAAGATTGCCAGTATTTTCTGTTCTATTTCAGACTTGTAGCATCTGCAACCTAATAGCTGTACTAAAGGATTATCTGGTCTTTAGAACAGTTGCTGGCTGTGAGCAGATTAACCCTTTCCTTATTTCCATTACAGCAATGCCCACGTAATCAAAACCCTTACATTTCCCCTCAATTGCAAGACAATAACATTCTGAGAGGATTTCTTGTGACTGTTTATGTTTATATTACTTGGAAATATTCACCGTTGCTCTACTAGAGAGATAATGTAATAGAAATCCATTCAGCCCGACAAGTCTTCCTAGCTCTCAGAACAAACCTCTAACGGGAAGGGATTGAAGTGTCTCCTACCTTCCTAAAAGACATTTCCACATGTGTGTCGCCTGTGAAATTGAAACGGGCCACAGCTTCCCCATATTCCAGCACCTGAAGAGGTGGGGCCTTTTTCGGTTGAGCTCGTTCCGTAGGAGGAAGCAGCTGTGAGGGGGAGATTGGAGATTAATGTCAGTCAACTGAAAATCAGACAGCTTCAGTCAGAAATGCCAGCTCAAGCCTCCTTACCTCAATGTACGACCTGGGGAAGATTCCCACACGGCCGTGGTGCTCCCCCTCATACCAGTTCTGATCGATTTGCCTGTAGATGTAGACAATGTCTCCCTTCTGGAAAGGCAGCTCTCTGTAGACAAACAAGCACACGGTTAGTGTAGAGAGGCCTAAGGAGTCATCCTGACAGTGATCTGAAAGCAACAAACTGCAGCAGCTTGAAAATACTGTATCTGCAGAATGGAGTGGTAATTGGGAGTTGGTTATTGGCTTATTATTGGTACACGTACAGAAGTAGAATGAAATGCTTTTGTTCACGTGCCATCCAGACAGATCATTCCACTTACAAGTACACTGAGGTGGTGCAAAGAGAGGGAAAAAAAACACGATTCAGAATATAGTGTTCCAATTTCAGGAAGTGCAGTGTAAGGGCCATGACAAGGCAAATAGATAGATCAAAAGTCATCTTTATCTTATAAAAGGTCTTATAACCTGGGATAGAAGCTGTCCTTGAGGCTAGTGCTGTTTCTCAAGCTTTTCTGCCTTCTACCCAATGGAAAGGGGAGGGGGGAGAAGTGAGAATCACTGGACTGGAAGAGGTCAATTATGCCGGCTGTCTTCCCATGGCAGTGGGAATTGCAGACAGAGTCAGTCGAAGAGAGGCTGGTTTTTGAGGTGCACTGAGCTGTGTTGTGACTGCAGTGCCCTGTGGCCCACCAGGTGATACACCACCCAGCAGAACAGTAAGCCTCATAAGCCCAGAAGCAAAGGGGCTTATATGGAAAATGGGAAGGAGGACATCCCAACTTTGCCCCGTCATGATCCTTGAGCTCCAGTCTCCGCTTCAGGGGTGAAGCAATTGGGAACAGAAAACCAGTCCTGCAGTGAGTGGGAAGACTCAGCTGACTTGGACATAAGTTTGCAGGAAACCTTCGCTACCATTCCAGTTTATGAGGAGTAATGAGACACGGGATCCTGCACTGATAATTGGCCTGCAACAAAGGGAGGACATCAGTGGGAAATATGGGGCTGGAATGACAGAGGAGACTCACATTGACTGAAATAAATAAACAGCTTGAATCAGCCAAGTGTTTTAGAGTAAGGTTGTTAATCAACTTCACATTTTTGAGCTAGAACCAAAGAGGAGCGAGGAATGTGTGGACACTGCCTCAAACCATCTGAAAGGAGAATGTGCCAAGCCTCAGGCGGCAGGTTACAGTAAAAGGTGGTGTCAACTCCAGGCAATGCAAACTAAAAAGATTTTTCCACAACTAACATTACTGGATCTGATCTTAAAATGGTTAGAATCTTGTGCACTGTATACCTGGTTGCAATGGATGGCATGTGGGAGAGGTCTGATTAAAGATGGAGGCTATAAGTCAATTGACCAAGCTGCGGATGATAGAATGGTAATTGTAATGAGAAAGATAGAGAAAATCATGAATAGATAGAGATAGAGAGAAGTTCAAAGTTCAAACTAAATTCATTATCAAAGTACATAATGTCACCATATACAATCCTTAAATTAATTTTCTTGTGGACAGCAAATCTAAGGAAGTCCAGGAAACATTATAGAATCAATGAAAGACGACACCTAGTCGGAAGGACGAACAACCAATGTACAAAAGTCAACAAACTGCAAATTCAAAAAAAAGGGGGGGAGGGGGAGGGGGAGGGAGAGGGAGAGGGAGAGGGGGAGGGAGAGGGGAGCGTGTGTCCTTAGAGTAGGAGACTGAGATGAGGAACAACCCTGTGCTCTGAGTCTCATCCACTCTGGTGGAAGACAGATCAGCAATGGGCTTAGCACTCTTCGGCTCATAGCCAAATCTACACTGTGCAATATGCAGGATGGTCGCACGCTCCCTCACGAACATAGAGCGGAGAATGAATACATTAACACACTCTTAACTTTTTTTTAATAAGGTCTCAGCCCATCAAGTGATTAGTAATATGGTAACAAATATGGTTTTCTATTCTGCCCTCTCAAAGCCCTGTTAACTGTATGGGACATTATTGAAGGTAATCTAAACCATGCTTAGGTTGATGGTCTTATCCACAAGATGCCTCTGGCTGTAGGGCTCAGGAGGTTTGATTTGCTATCTTTAAGTCTACTTTAAACTCTAAACTAAGGTGTTAAGCACACAGACATGATATGTAAAATACCCTCGCTTGGTGTATCTAACAATGGAAAGGTGTACATTCCTTCAGCATCTGTGTGATACTGTTGCATTTCTAATCAAAGGTAAAATCTTTTAACTCACTTCAGAGTCTGGGCTTTGAAGTCAAACTTGGCTCTGGCCGGCAGCATCTGGAAAGGGGAGAACATGGCATAGATTAACCACACTGCCACTGCACTGCAAAACCTTTAAATCTTGTTCACCCTTTGAGCAACATGGTTAATGAAATGATTAGTGCAATGGATTTCCAAATAGTTGGAAGAATAGGAAAGTTGGCATCATTTCACAGGATAAAACCACACACTCGCTGCATTCTCAAGCAGATCCCCTCACCCTCGCCCCCCAGCCAAGGCAAGCAGGCTAATCATAATCTTGACAAGTGCAAGCCAACAATGAAATATTTAATCCAAAGCTTTACCCATTCATTTCTGCAGGTGCTCAGTAACTGTATCCTTGAGATATGGACCTTCTGCTTCACATCTAAATTGGGTTGATAGATCCCACAAACACAAAGTAGATCGAGGCTGGCCCATTAGTTTATAAGATTGAGATTCATCATCTTCCCCAGCTCCATCGTACTGCCTCGTCCATCATCTCACACTTCCCTGGTGTGTTCACATACTTCTTGGGCTTTGATCTCCTTGACGGTTCAGCACGATCAGGACTTTGCCATTTTCTGGGTAGACAAGCCTAAAGGTTCACATATTTATGAACATTCCTCTCTCTCCCACACCTAAAGAGCTGATCTCTTAGCTGGGAGTAGGCCTCTTGGTCTGGGGCTCTCTAGCTTTGACAAACAACCACTCGGTAGCCAGTTACCCATGCCAAACCCTCCAAACTATTCCACAGATAAAAAATATTCTGAAGCTTGTTACAGGTGGACAAATGGAAGATGGGTATTGAGCTTAGTCAAGATGGGATTGGGGAAGAAGGCGGCTAGGATCAAAAGCTTACTCCAAAGAGGAAAGTTGCTTTACACCCAGATGTGCAAGCGAAGCTGTTATAAGAATCAGAGCAAAAATATTACATTGATTCTAGTAGATTGTATGGACTACCACTGTCTAATGAACAGATCATCACTGTGTTCCTGTTGGAATGTCCTGGCCCAGTGTAGTTATAGATAGAACTGGTATCAGCATATTCCTCCAAGAGCTCTTTGGGGGCAAGTTCAAATTCATCCTGACCTCTGGTCCATGTAAGTACACATATATGCATACAGCTCATGTGGAATATCATGCCACATGTGAATGTGCTCAGTGGAGCACACTACACAACACACTGAAATTAACATCTCAGGTTCTCTCTCTACAATTGTTGGCTGACCTCCTGAGGACTTCCAGAACTTAGTTTCTGTAACACACATACACACGGTCCATGTGTGTAAATGCCACTTTACTTGCATGCTTGAGTGCCACAGTAATGCAGTTCACAGATCTGCTGCATCACCGCTGCAGTGACCCTGGGTACGTTGTTGTTTTGTCTGGCATTCACACTTCGTACTGAAGTACGGCCCGGGACGGGCAGACGCGAGTCTGTCCGTTCGGGAGCCAGGGTTGGCTCGATCTTCGTCTGGCATCTCATCCACAGCTGTTCCACATGGGTGACCCCGAGCTGGCATCACCTGATGGAGTCCTTGAAGCACGCAAGCCTCCACACGACGTCAAAGTGTTGATCCAGATCACGGAGTTAGCACGTTCTCTCTGCAACTGCTGGGTTTCCTGCAGGTGTTCTGGTTTCTTCCCACATCTCAAAGATGGGTTAATTGGGTGCTCTAAATCCCCCGTAGTGTGTAGTTAAATGGAACAATCTGTGGGGTGTTGATTTGAATCTGGGGAGAATAGATTGGGATTAGTGTAAATGGGTGCTTGATGGTTGGTGTAGATTTGGTGAGCTGATGGGTGGGTTGTACTGCTGTTCAGCATTGTGCTAAAGGCTTAGGCACCCTAGCTAAATATATGTGCCTGAGACTTCTGCACAGTATTGTATGACTACCAATCTGAGTCACACCAGTAAGGAGTCATTTGCATTCATGTGCAAACACTCTCATTCACTCAAGGGCATAACCAGAGGATGGTCTTGTGCAAGAACCCTCCACAATACTGAAGTCTGTCACCTGACTGCCGAGTAACCACTGCTCCCTTTACTGGGAACGAGATGTTAGTCTGGCAGGGCACCATAAAGGTCAGCTGGGATCTGTCCTGCCAGCATGACTCAGTGCAGAACAGTTATAAGGTGGGAGTAAATCGTAGCAGTACCCCTCCTAGAGCTTTGGTTCGAAGGTAACACGCTGCAGAATGCAGGAATTGATGAAGGAAAAGGAGAACCAAATGCCATGATTGTAAAATTCTGAAGTACAGGGGAACATCTGAATCAACCAATTTCACAGTGAAATGTCAGTAATATCAAAAGTGAAAACCCTCAAGTACTTTGTGTCATTGTCCTGATCACACAATTGTGCACCATATTTATAGGGCAAGCAGCAGGCATGTGTCGTTTTTCAGATCCTTGGTATTAATTTTGCAATAACAAGTGGAAAACATCAGGAGATAATATAAATTGACACAAAGCAGCAGCTTCAAAGACAATAAAAGCAAATATTTAAAAAGTAATAATTGTGACAAGTGAATGGATTTTATGTTAATGTTTGTTCAGTTGTAAACAATTCCGAGCAGAGATTCCTCCTCTGTTGTGTGCAATAAAATAATCAATATCCAATTTCAGAAGTGGAGATCAAAGCACAAGCTTGAGTTTAGGTCACAGAACGGAGGCAAGGAATCTGCACTGGAGTGTTTTAGCAGCAATATCTTGTGGTATTAATGACAGCAAAGAGTGACAGACCCTGACTCGCACCCTTCTGGCAGTGACAGACCCATCATCCCCAGCCCTTCGGGGAACTCACCTGTCACTCTGGGAGCAAGATGAAAGGGGCAGTGGCCTGGAGGAAAGGAAGACACTGATACCAATCTTTGAACCAGCTCTTTTGCCGAAGGACTGGGAATAACCAAACTGTCCTCACCAGCAAACGCCTCAGTTAGCACCACACTGCCTCCCACAGACCAAAGTTTGGGATTCCATTACCATCCGGTGTCAAGTATGATTCCACTGACATTAGCTGTTCACAACAGCCTCGGTACCACTGAAGGCAAGAGCAGCGTGGTCTGGTGCCTATCCCTCAATCCCTACAGTACCACCATTGTGACTGGATGGGTTGTGGCTTGACCATGGTGCCGTACTCAATCAAATCCCCAGCCAAGTTTTGACATTCATGGCAATAGCCAGAAAACAGGAGTTGGGCTAAGCTCAGAAGAGCAAATGAGAAATATTGTAAAGGGCAAGAAAGCAGACTGCTATTACAGTGAGTGCAGCTGTTAAATGCACCGTTTCCCACACCAACCATAGAGAATCCTTTGACTTGGCAAAACTTGAAGTTACATTCTCCTTCAACCCACTCTCCCAAGCACAACCCACAAAGTAATGGGACTGGCAAGGCACACAAGTACAGGTGTAGACTTTCAGTTGAAAACACAAGGCTGTATAAACATGGATCAGAAGAAGAGGTTCACACACACTCACACAAACAAAATCCAGCCATAAGGGTGAACTATGAGGCAGGTTTAATCATGCTGGGTGCCCAAACTATGAAGCATTATCCCACACTCCATCATGATTAGGCTATTACTGCAGTGTTAGTTCTGAAACGCCACGGAAAGCCAGACAGCAAACAGCACAGCATAGAGAAGGTAGCAGGCACTGCTTTGGGTCAAGTTGAGCACTGAGGTAAGTAAAACCGACCTCTGACCCTGATCTCCTTCTTGCTGCCTCGTCTATGTCAAGGAGATCCCCAAATCTCTCATTAGTGATAAACTGGTGGTGTGTAGGAGCGATCCCTGTGTGCCTCCTGGCTGCAATATCAGCTTCCTCTTGTTCTCGTTTAAGCCGCCTCTGCTCTTCTAACAGTCTCTGTTAGAAAATTGCACAAAATGGGATCATAAAAAGATCTGTTTCTGCTGCTTCGAAAGACAAAAAAAAAAGGCCAAATTCTCTTGTCAAAAAACTTCAAACACATTTAAAATGTTGTGATGGTACGAGCATTGTGAATCTGGCTTTAATATAGATTATGTGCAACATGAGGTTTTCAGATGAGACCCATAAATCTGTTAAAATGTTTACTTGAGTTTTTTTGACTGGAATATGTAGCATGGTCAGAATTGCTTTGTATGAAGGTTAATGAAAAAACAGAATTAATGGACTTCTTTCACAAGAGCATGATCTGGCGCAAAAATAAACAGTTACATTAAAACAGAGCAGAGATTGGACAGCACTCTGATAGAGCCTGGTGGGGCTTTACAGGCCACCCCAGCTTTAAGTATGGCACTGCTTTTGACCTCAGAGGCAAGAAACCAGTTAAACATCTGTGACAAAGTCTCCAAATGAAAAGTTGATAGATTTGGTTTGATACGTTCTCCAGATGGCCAACTCCAGCACATTTAACACATGGCTAATGGCAACAGCATGCAGTTCTGATACAGTGAGGTGAGTGTGAAGAACAATATTCTAATAGAACACAAGCCTACTCCTTTTACAAACGTTTGTAGTTCTATTTTCCTACCAGGAGAAGTGGCAATTACATAGTCCACAGAATCTGCTTGAGAAAGACCAAAGTCACCTTCTCCCATCCTGGTAGTCACAGGATGCATGGAAAATGGTTTGACTGACCAATAACAATCTGCAACAGACCAAAGAACAGCCCAAGGTATCCTGTTCATCCCTAGCCTGCTATACATCCTGCCTGAAGTTACTCAGATGATGGATCCTGAAATGTAATATCTTGATACACCTCCTCCTAAGTTTCCTTTGTTATAACTTAAAATGCAGCATCAGCAATCTACATTTCACATAGGACTTTCAGTAAAGTGAAGCAGCTGAAGGTACCGGAGCATTCCAGACAAAAAGTGATGCAAGTCAAACATCAGCACAGATGTTCAGCAAGTGCTGGGTTCAGAGGAGGAATAAGCAGCACAGTCTTGGGAAGGGAATTCCGAAGCTCGGGGCTGAGGTGGGAAAATCTCAGCACCCACAGGCAGAATGGTTGAAATTAGCGTATTCCATAAGTCACGACTGAAGGAGCACAGAGATGAAGGCAGGGACCTTTACAGCATAGAAGCAGGTCTTTTGGCCCAACACACCATGCCAATCTTCTTGCACATCTATACTGATCCCACTTGCCTGCATTATAACCATGTCCTTCTTTGATTTGCCTCTTCAATTGCATCTCTTAAATGTAGTGGTTACACCGTCTCCCTTTGCAACACATTCCACATATCAACCACCTTGTGTAAAAAAACCTCCCTTGCAAAGACTCACCTATTAGTGAATTAAACAATCACGTCTTTTGCAACTATTTCCACTTTTTATTCAGCTGTCCTTCCAGAAGTGATTAAAAGGTCTTGCTGAAATCCACTGCCTCACCCTATCAAACCATCACAACCTCAGAAACAAGAAGTTTCTGAATGCCTTGATTTCTCAGTGATATGAAGATTTATTCTTTCCCACAAGAGGAAAACTTCTACAGGTGTACTGTAGAGAGCATTCTGACGGGCTGCATCACTAGCTGGTATGGAGGGGCTACTGCACAGGACCAAAAGGAGCTGCAGAAGGTTGTAAATCTAGTCAGCTCCATCTTGGGCACTAGCCTGCAAAGTACCCAGGACATCTTTAGGGAGCGGTGTCTCAGAAGGGCAGCATCCATTATTAAAGACCTCCAGCACCCAAGGCACGCCCTTTTCTCACTGTTACCATCAGGTAGGAGGTACAGAAGCCTGAAGGCACACACTCAGTGATTCAGGAACAGCTTCTTCCCCTCTGCCATCCGATTCCTAAGTGGACATTGAAGCTTTGGACACTACCTCACTTTATTTAAAATATACAGTATTTCCGTTTTTGCACATTTAAAAAAATCTATTCAGTATATGTAATTGATTTACTTGCTTATTATTATGTTTTATTTTATTTAGTATTATTTTTCTCTCTGCTAGACTATGTATTGCATTGAACTTCTGCTGCTAAGTTAACAAATTTCATGAAACATGCCGGTGATAATAAACCTGATTCTGATTCTGAATACCCTCTATGTACTCTAGGGAAAACTTGCAGAATTTTAAAGTTCTCCATCTGGGTTATTCTTAAAGATCAAGGAGCCCATTCTGCTCTCATAACCACTCAGTTTTGGCTTTCTCCTTGCTTTGTATACTTTTCAGGTATCTATGCATTTTTAACAATACTATATAGCATGGAACTGCAGAGTGTGGTCAAACAAAACTCAGAAGCTGAGTAATTTGCCACAGAACATGGAATGGCATACCACAGGAATTGTCCCTTTGGCACACAATGTCTGAGTTGAACACGATACTGAATTAAACCACTTCTGCCTGTACATGATCCATATCCCTCTATTCCCTGCATATTTATGTACCTAACAGATTTTAAACACCACTACCATTGCTGCCACCAGCCCCGGCAGCTCATTCCAGACAACTACCAATCTCTGTGTCAACTAGCTTGCTCTGAACATCTCCTTTAAGCTCTCCTCCTCTCAACATAAATCCATGTTCTCCAGTACCTGAAATTTATACCCTGGGGAAAAGATTCTGATTGACTGCCCCTCACAATTTTATAAACTTCTGTCAGGTCTTCCCTCAGCCATCCATGTTCCAAGGAAAACAACACATGTTTGTCTAACTTCTCCTTATAGCTCATACACTCTAATCCAGGCAGCATCCTGGTAAACCTCTACGGTACCCATTGCAAAACCTCCACATCCTTCCTTTAATGGGGTAACCAGAATTCCACACAATTCTTTAAGTAAAACATTCTACCTGTTGTCCTCCCCTGCCTAGGGAAGGTACTAAGACTAATTTGTTTTCTCTTGTCTTGTTTCTGATGAAGAGTGTGAGCTCCCGGCTTAAGTAGACAGCGATGATATAAGAAAGGCACACTTTGATTCTGTACGTAAAGAAATGGGACAAGGAACATGCTACACTGTACTGTAGCTGTCAGTTCTTGGCTAACTGAATGTCGAGTACATCAAGTGAATTTTGTAGAGAGATCCAACTGAGAAGGATAACATTCAATTTAACTAAAAATGCCCCCTGTTAAAGATCAAATATTAAAGTTGGTGATACTGAAGATGGAGATGTTAGGTTTCTTCAATGAAATGAGATGGGAATAGTTAAGATTTAATAGCTGAAATAAGCATCAATAAAGAGAAGCTTCCATAAGCTGGATGGGCAGTGATCAGAGGACCAAACTTATGAAGGAATAAAGAGACATTTTTATGTTGTTGTGATGACCCAGGTTGGAACTGAGGTGACAGGAGGAAGATGCTACTGGAGGTCCTGTCAGAGCTTTGTAGGGTTTTGGAGCAAGAACCAACATTTCCAGGAAAGAGAAGCAAACATAAACCAAATGGAAAAGGAAATGGAGATAAAAAGGAAAGAACCCTTTTCACCATGAATTGTGATGGTATGGAGTACATCGTCCTAAACTGTGGCGGAAGCAGATTTGACAGAAGCTTCCAGAAACGACAAATCGAAAGCACTACAGATGTTGGAAATATAAAGTAAAAAATAAACAGAAAATGCTAGAAGAAGTCAGCAGGTCAGGCAGCATCTGTGGAGAAAGAAAAAAGAATGAACCTTTCAAGTCAAAGTCCTTTCACCAGAGCTGGAAAAAGCCCATTGGCCTGAAACAGCAACTCTCTTGTCCCATCCACATATGCTGCTTTCAAAGGTAACCTGGAACGCAATGGGGCTGGTCCAAAGGGAAAGATGCAGAGTGGACACACTCTTTCACAGTGCTACCACAGTATAGAGATTGAACAATATTGTCTGTGGTACTGTCAATAGATTTTATTGCAATTACTACCCCAGTTAGAGCTTGTATCAATATGTATTCTGTGTTTATTGATCACTGTCATTTATAGACTAACTATGTTTAATTAACACAATTCTAAAGGATGCAGTGCAATCAAGTAGGTAATCACCTCTGAGCTAAGATCTTGAATCTGTTGAGTGAGGGGGTACCAGCATTAAATGGACTGTGTGATCAGCCCTATACCTAGTGACACTTTGCGATGTCACAAACCAGTACGCTTTCGTGGTCAGCAGCCAGACAGCAGCAGGATATCTCATGCTCCGGAACAGAGGCACAGGACCAGATCAGTGTCACATGACACAGTGAACCTTTGCAAGACCAACTAACTAACTCACTGCCCATTGCAAACTGTTAAATAAGTCAAAATATGATGAGAAGCATTGCAATCAGTAAGTATAAAGTGGCTAACAGGTTGAAGAGTAATTGCCTACTCAAAAATGAGTTGAACTAAAAGTAACAAATATATTCAAACATTTTCCAAATTCACTTTAAGAAGAGCAAGCATTACACTGATTCTACAAAAAATTATTATTCATTATTCCTTGGCCCTTGCACCAGAGTGTTTACCATTTGGGGACCCACCTCCTTATCCTCATGACGACGACGGCAGATTTCCTCGGGGGTCTCCATGCGCTCAATTGGAGTGGACAGTCTCAGTGAGTCTGATTCTACTCAAAGACAACACAAAGCAAAGTTAATCTTTTCATGTCACCAGTGATATTCCAGCTTAATTGTAAGAGACAGGAAAAAATTCAGGGTGCAGTAGCAAACTTCATCTTGTGGTAAGTGGGTTGAAAAGACAAAGTGATGTTAGCATTCCTGGAACTCGATCTGAGTCCTCTATTTCTGCCCTCTGGAGGTCCACAGTTTCCTTCACCCACTTTCAACTGGTGTGGATTTGGTGATCCACGTCCAACCACCTGGAATTCTCACTCTAAACTTTTAGGCGCCTTTTCTGCTCTTCAGACGATCATTTAGTGAAGCTATCTCTTGGAACAAGTATTTAAAAACCAATCCTAATCTGTAGCTCAGTGGCAGACTTCAACTGCTAACCCTTTTGCAATGTGGCTATTTTTAACCATAAAACAAATATTAAGCAATATCTGAATTTGGGCAAATAGTGGTAAACCCAAATAGTTTTAGTGGGTGCATCATTGTAGTATGTGCAGTAACTTTGCATGGACAGTATGACCAGTGAGAAGTGACACCTATATCTCACTCTGATATCCTCACTCTGAGTGAGGATATGATTCCCTCGACATACTTGTGTGGGACTGTACAATACAGCTGCGTGCGTGAGGATTTCAGCTGAGGATCATCTTTCATGACAACAAAGTGCCTGGTAAGAGCACAACATAAAAACACATCCAAAATATGTACAGGCTAGGAGGTTAATTGGTCATATGGGTGTCACTGGGGGGCATGGTCTCTCTGGGCTGGAAGGGCATGTTAACTTGTTGTATTGCTAAAATATATATATATATATAAATGCAGGAGTATGTCATCTGGCCCATCAATAAGATCATGACTAAACTGCCATAGATTCAGCTCCACCTACCTGTTTTTCCCCATAATCCTCATTTACTCTGTTATCCAAAAATCTAACTGTATCTTAAATACATTTGTTGAGGTAACCTCTCTCCAGAGCAGAGAATTCCACAGATTCACCACTCTCTGGGAAAAGCAGTTTCTCTTAATCTTCATCTAAATCTATTCCCCTGAATCTTGAGGTTATGTCCCCTAATTCTAGTCTCGTTCACCAGTGAACATGTGTTGGATGTTTTTCTGCCTCTATCTTATGGAACCTTTCATGATTTTAAACGTTTCTATATGATGCCCTCTCACTTTTCAGAATTCCAGTGTGTGTAGTCCCAGGTGACACAATCTCTCCTCATAGGTTAACCCCCTCATCTCCAGCATCAACCCTATGAACCTCCTCTGCGCCACCTCCATTGCCAGTATGTCTAACCTGAAGTAAGGGATTCTTAAATGATCAATTCCAGACAGACTTATGAATGCTTCCACGCCAGCATCGTTCTTAACTGGTGCTTTGCAACCATGAGACAAGATTTGTCTGGAATCACTGGGCAAGCAACATACAAGTCAGCCAGTTACCAATGTTCCAGAGCTTATGGTGAAACGTCAGACAGGGAGGGAAAGAACAGACTCTAAGGAGAATTAATGTCACCGACGACAGAAATAAAGATCACAGGCTGGGACTTGTGGGTTAGAGGGGAGGGTGCTGGAACAGAAACACAGTGGGAGAGTGCAACAGACAGAGTATTGGTGAATTACTGGTAGATCCAAGTTCACTGTGCCGACTGTTGCTTGGGTCGACCCCATGGAGCACACACAGATACGCACGGCTCCTACCAGCAGATCCCTTTGAGAGATCACGCTGCCAAACGCCGACCCCTCGGCACGGCCCGCTTGCAGCCAAGTGTCTCAGTGTTTCCACGATGCGAAGGGAGGTTGTGCGCATGGGATGCGACGGCTTGGTATTGGGCAGTGGCCCCTGCGCGACTGGGTTATCAAGCAGACGTCCTACCCTGTGGTCTGCCTCGGTCTGGCTGGCTGAGTCCACATACGCTAAAGGGCTTCGAAGCCTGTGGAGGAAGGGCTGTTTAAGTCTGAACGGCCTTGGGCTCAGGAGGAAGAGGTTTCTGGAGAGAGGGGACAAGGGATGTTGTGCAGTCGATGGGGAATCAGTGGTCTGTCCGCTGTGCCTGTATAGAGCAGTGAATCTGGTGCCAGAGCTGAGACAGGCTCGTTCGTACTGGCTCGCTGTGTGCGTGTTGACAGAGTGACAGCCACTTGTACAGCTCTTGGCTGAGAGCAGGGAAAGGCAGTCAAGCTCGACGCGAGGGTGAGGAGTCACTGACTCGGCGACCACAACTTCACTGAGCTTGGACGCCTCCTCCTCCACCTCACTGCCAGATGCCGAAGTTCCTTGGATGGAAATTTGAACATCGGGCTTTGGGTTGTCATACAGCAGGGGCGGGGGATCCAAGAGAGATTGGGCTGATTGTGCTGACTGCAGGAACGATGCAGAGGGAGATGCCACTGGGCTCTTAGCCGACGTTGAGACATTGCCCAGATCCAATGAAGGCATTGATCGGGACCTCTGGATTATCTGTTCAAACTGACTGACTCTGGAGGATACTGAATGTCTTGAGAAACTTTCCAACTCATCCTCATCTGTGTTCTGCTCATCCTGGAAGGTAGAACTGCATTTAGACTGAAGCACCGCATCTCTCACAGAAGAGCCTGGACCTGCTCCCCAATGCTTCGATTGACTAAACTGGTGCATATTTTGTTGCAGTTTGATAAAACGGGCTACATCATTCACAAAGCCATTTGGAATCGGGTATCCCCTTGCAAGGGTGGCTGATTTCTGCAGTCCTCCATCACCACTCAGACAAGGAGCAGGCTCCTGTGTCTCCTTGAGCAAGACAGACTCAAAGCTTCGCCCAGTCTCCTTCATCACAACTCTCCTGTTGTCGAGCAGGCGGTCACTGAGGAGATTTTCACAGCTCTGGGCTTTCTGTGGAGGGGCTCCCTCTCTATCCTGGGCCGGAATGCTGTTTACAGGTAGCTTGGGCTTGAAGTTTGAGGGAAGGATTTCAGAAAGGCAGGCTTTTGCTGCTGATAGGGACTTCTTAGGTTTATATTTATAGCCTAGTACATTACTACAATTAATTGTTGTATTATTAATTGAAGTAGTTGAAATGTTGCGGCCAATCGCACCTTTAAAATCCACTGGCAAGCATGCAGAACAACAGAACAAACACAAATGTTAGAACATAATAAGTTAGTAAAATCACACACACCATTTCATGATCATCAACAGACGAGGGTCACCAGAGGGAGTTCTCAGTCCGTCAGCTGGACAGCAGAAGCCCAGGTGGCCTGCTTCCAATTGCTGCATGGTTTCTGATTAACACACTGGTCAGCCAACAAAGTGACTGTGCTTGGTGCAATATTCAGCATCATCTCTCAGGATTCGTATCCTGAATGCAACCGGTCACACAGTTATCAACTCACTCAAAGGAGTCAGCAGCTGTTGGCTGCAGGCGAGGCCAACCACCTAGACACCACAGCCAAGCAAGCTCACCAACAAAATCTACTTCCTCAAGAGGCTAAAGAAATTAGACATGTCCCCATCGACCCTTATCAATTTTAATCATAGCTCCATAGACAGCATTCCATCTGGATGCATAACAGGTTGGTTTGGCAACTGTCCTGCCCGTGACTGCAAGAAACCACAGCTCAGCACATCATGGAGACCAGCCTACCCTCCACGGACTCTGTCTACACTCCTCACTGCCTCAGTAAATCTGCCAGCATAACCAGTGATCCCACCCACTCCAGCCATTGTCTCGTCTGCCCTCTGCCAAGATACAAAAGCCTGTATGTACTACCAGGCTTAAGGACAGTTTTTACTGCCCCCACACCTTTTTCAGACTATTGAATGGTTCCCTTATACAAGAAGATGGACTCTTGATGTCACTAACTACTCAGTTATGACCTTGCACCTTCTTGTCCACCTGAACTGGACACTCACTGTACTCTTCACTCTCTTAGCTTTAACGTCTACTACCTCAACGCACTGTGGAATAACTTGATCTGTAGGAACAGTATGCAAGACAAGTTTTTCACTGTACCTCAGTATATGTGACAATAATAAACCAATTCCAATAGCAAACTAATACACATGATTGTTTTAAGAACAAAAGGTATAACTGAATATAGACCTATTTACCCTACCTAAATCTGGTTCCATTCTCCAGAGTTCCATTTATAGTGCTGGTTAAATTGATCCAACAACAATCAGTTCACCTGCATGATCACACAAGCTCTATGCCAACCCCACTAAACATGGATCAACACTTCAGCACCAACTGGCAGTGCCACTTAGGGAGGGCATGACAGGAAATGAAAAATGCCAGGCTGGTAACAATGGGAGCGACTGACTCTTGGTTTTCCCACAGACAACAAGTGTTCCCACTGATCCAGGAGTGAAGTAGAATCATACAGCACAGGAAAAGGCCCTACGGCCCACCACGTCCATGTCAACTTCTGTGCTCGTCTACTCTACACTTACTGCAATAGGTCTGTATCCTTCTAAGCTTTGCCTATTTAACTGTTTTTTTTTCTAAACATCTCTGAAAGGTTGTAATTGTAACTGACTCCATCTCCTCTTCTAGCAGCAAATTTAGAATTTTTCCCATCACCTCCTCCTGGGTCCCTTCCCCTTTCCCATTCACTTCTCCTGTCATATTTCTTCCTCTCAGCCCTTAACCTTTCCAACCCAGCTGGCTTCACCTATCACCTTTTAGCTATCCTCTTTCCCCTCACCCCATCTTTCTATTTCAGCATCCTTCCCTTTCCTTTTCAGTCCCAAAGAAGGGTCTTGGCCCTAAACATTGACTGTTTATTCATTTCCAAAAATGCTGCCTGACCTGCTGAGTTCCTCCACCATTTTTTGTCTGTTACAGTGAATTTTACCACTCTGCATACAAAAAATCTTTCCTCTCAGATTCCTTTTAAGCTCCTTACTCTCACCTTAAACCTGTGCTCTCTTTTTTCTGATCCTCTTCTACCATGGGAAAAAGATTATCTACCTTTTTGATGTATTTTAATAACTTTATAAACCTCTATCAGGTCACCCCTCAGTATAGTCACAGTAAAATGTCCCGCCTCTGAAATTCTGCACCCCGACTTCTGAAGGCAAACATGACATATTCCTTCTGCACCATCCATAGTTTCAGGGCCTCTGTGTACATACCTCTAGGTTTTTCATTCCGTTTGCCTTATTATTTACTGTACTGTACTCTACATGACTTTCCAGAATGGACTTAGAGGGATTAAATTCCATCTGCCAACATTCTGCCCAACTTTCCATCCAGTCTATATCCTATAGTAGCCTCCAACGACCTTTCTCGTTATCCACATCACATACTATTGTGTCATCCACAAAGTTACTAACCAGTCCTCATACATTCACATCCAAGTCATAGATAGACATCACAAACAACAAGGGTCCCAGTGTCGATCCCTGTGGTGCACCCCTCCAAACCAGGGTCTCCCAACCTTTTTTTTATATGCCATGGACCCCCACCATTAATCAAGGGGTCTGTGGACCCCAGGTTGGGAACCCTTGGACTAAACAGAACAGCATTCATCCACCACCTCCATCTGCCTTCCATCACCAAGCCAGCTTTGGATCCAGTCAGGCAGCTTGCCCTGGATCTCATATCCCTTAACCACCTGGACCAGCCTTACTAAAGTCCACAAAGACAAATTCTACGCCACTGCCTTTATCAGGTCTTCTCAGTTACCTCTTCAAGAAACTCATTTAAATTAGTGAGACCGGGGTTGCTCACACAAGGCCAGCTGAATATCCCAGCTGAACACCTGCCTTTTCAAATGCAGATAAATTCTCTTCCTTATTATTTTCACTAATAATTTCCCTACCACAAGCCCAAGGCTCACTGGTCTGTAGTCTCCAGGCTTACCCGTGCTGCCCTCTTAAATAAAGGAACACTATTAGCCATCCTAGAGTACGAAGACGGTGTTTGAAACTACAGCTGGTTAGTTCATGCACAAGTTACATGTCGCACCTCGGTGGCCAGGTGAAGTTAGTGCGGTCCACAGCAGTATTCATTCAGCAGGTAGTCATTATCAACATGTGGTAGAGTCTGCATTCTGTTGGGTCAATGCACCAACCCGGTGGCAGAACATAGCCACGCACAAACCTTGCCCTGTCCATAACTCATTTACCCAAGCCGACTTAGGGAATTGTGGGCTAAAGGCAGATGGGCAAACTATTGGATCGCGAAGAAAGCTGGTTCAGTGATGACGTCAAACTCCAACCCTGGATCAGTGCTCACATTTTGCTAAACTGCTCACAACAGAGAAATAAAGACTCTCCTAATTCTGGAATTGTTCATGGAGTTCCAGCACCAACCCAGACTGTGTGATCCCATGCTTTCATACCATTGGGTCTGTACTCTGAATCTTAACATTGAGGGTGTGCTAGCTCTACGAAGGTCTACTGGGTGTCAAGCAAAACCAGAAGAGAGGCCCTTTCACTCAGAATGTCACCTGTGAGCATCTGCATAAATGTACTTGCAAAGGATTGTAAACAACTCGGGTAGAGGATGGAGACCCCATCCTGTGTAACATCTCCACACTGGGCTCAGGGTGAGTGCTGATTAACTGGCAGGCAGGCATCATCTCATGTGAGAGTCAGGATGAAGCTCTGCTGGATGTTTGGCCACTTTGACCATGTTCACCTTTGGTTGAAGAGGAGCTGGATGTTCTCTTGTTCAATCCACTAAGTCCCTGGAGGGGAATATCTCCGCCTTCCAGAACTGTCTTGTAGATCTGCCTTTCGTTGTCCTGGGTGACAGATTCCCCTGTTCCCACCTCCGACAGCTGACTCACTGCGTGGTAACTGGGTGAAAAAGCCGAGCTGGAAAATAAAACAACGGTACAAGTGTCACTGCCCGTTTCTGGGTGACTTGTCCAACTGACTAAAAACAGTTCCATCAGATGCTGACATTTGTAGAAAACTGCCACTCTGAAATGTTACATGACTCACACATACTTTCAAATAGTTACCAGGAATGCCAACGACCTTCATCAGTCAGAGGCCCAATTGTGCGGCTCACTGTGAGGGGGAGAAGTACAAAGCTGACTCTTACAATGAACTGCAAATTATTTGGGAAACTAAGTTCATAGGAGCCACTGTAAATTAGACCAAAACCTTGTATTCTTCCCATTAAGGACGCTGACATTTCTGCTGTGGGATTCCTCCCCTCCCCAGCTTTGGAATGGAACTGGACATTCAGAATCCCTTCTCCTCAGTCTTCACATTTCACAGTGTGATGCTTAATTCAGTCTCTTTCTTTCAATATTGTTTTATTAGTTTCTACATAGAAGAATACAGAGTACAAGAAAGTATATATAAAGGTCGAAAAAAACAACTACTAATTACATTATATCTATTCATAATAACAATCTCATTACCCCGTATTCATGCAGGTTAGTCAAAGTTATATTGAAATATACTAATTTATTACAAAAAAAGAGTCTAACCCCTACCAAGACCGAAGAAGATGTAAGAAGAAGGAGAAAAAAATGTAAAATACCTTCCCGTATAATAAAAATTAATAATAGCCAACACTTAAATTTAAACAACGAATTGAGGGCTTTGAAAGTTTTGAAGATAATTCAGAAAGGGTCCCCACAATGTTTGAAAGTCTTGACGAGATTCAGAAATTGAACAATGAATCTTCTCTAAATCTAAGCATGACATAACATCGCATAACCATTGAGCATGAGTAGGAGGAGAAACATCTTTCCATTTAAAGAAAAGTGCCCTCCTAGCTATATGAGAGCTAAAGGTCAAAATATGTAAATCAGATGTCTTCAACTTAATATCTTGTCCTGCAACAATACCAAATAAGGCCGTCAGAGGATTAGGCTTAAAATTGACTGTGAAAAGTAAAGAAAAAGTTTGAAAAATTTCCTTCCAATATTTTTCAAGACATGGACAAGTCCAAAACATTTGAATTAATGAATCTTCTCCATTATTACATCTGCCACAGTAGGGAGCAATTCAGTCTCAAAGGCACCAGATTTGTTGCAGAAGAATGATTTTACCCATGAACAGTTCTGGTGTTGTAACATTACAAGGTGTGTTTCAAAGATTCAAAGTGCAATTATTATCAAAGAATGCATAAATCTTACAAACTTGGGATTTATTTGCTTATAGGTAGTCACAAAGCACGGAACCCAAAAGAACCCAACCACCCCCAGTGCCTACAGAGAAAGAAGAAAAAACGCAATACAATCATGCAAACAATAGAAGTGAGCAACAACGACATTTTGAACCAAATTGAGTCCCTAGATCCAAATCCTGGGAGCAGCCCGGACTAGGCCCAAAGCCTTGGTATTCATCATATTAGCGGGGCAAATCACTGCACAGTTCATGGACACGAAGTACAGCTGCCGGGAGCAGCCTCACAGCCTTAGCGTCGCAGGGAGAGGAACCCCCAGACCATCTGGGCTGGTGTTTAAATTGTCCCAACCTCGCAGTAGGATGTGGCAAATTGCTCCGGGCCTAGATTTCGCTGCCGGAGAAGCCATTCTTGACCTCTCCTAATTGGCTCAGCGCCCAGAGTGATCCATCCTCACCCAACACCCTGCCTTCCAGTCCATCTTGGCCTGCATTTAGATTGTCCAAGCAGCATACAGTACTTCACATTAGGACCCGGGCCTTGCCAGGATAAATCACTCCAGGCCTAGAACACGCCACCCATTGTGGGGAGGACTTCCCATTTCCTAAATGGAGCATAATTCCAAGACCAACAATACAGTCCATTTACGAAGTCCCACTTCACCTGGTTCAAGAACAGTTATTTCTCTTCAACCATTCAGATTACGAACCAACCAGCTCAACTAATCACTAGAGACTTTGTTTCTTTTAAGTGAGCTCTTTCTTGTAAAAAAAAGTGTTTAATTGTTTTTCTTGTGAATACTGCTTACAAGATGCTATGTGCCAGGGATGTTGCTGCAAGTACACTTAGTGACCACTTTATTCCGAACCTAATAAAGTGGTCACTGAGTGTATGCTTGTGGTCTTCTGCTGCTGTAGTCCATTCACATCATGGTTCAATGTGGTGTACGTTCAAAGAAACTCATCTACTCACCATTGTTGTAATGTCTTCCTATAATCTTGAACTAGCCTGGCCACTTTTGCCTGAGCTCTCTCATTAACAAGGCATTTTCACACATAGAACTACCACTCACCGGCTGTTTTTATTTTTTTTTTTGTTTGTTTTTTGCATCACTCTCTGTAAACTCTAGAAACTGTTGAACATGAAAATCCCAGGCGATCAGCAGTTTCTGAGATACTCAAACCACCCCATCTGGCACCAACAATCATACCACAGTCAAAGTCACTTAGATCGTATTTCTTCCCCATGCTGATATTTGGTCTGAACAACAATTGAACCTTTTGACCATATCTGCATGCTTTTATGCATTGGGTTGCCACCACATGATTGTTTGATTATATATTTGCATTAACAAGCAAGTATACAGGTGTACCTAACAAAGTGGCCACTGAGTGTATGTTTTTCATTGCACCTGAACATACACGTACTTCAGAATATGTCAATAAGCTCAACAATAAACTCGCCTTTGATATGGCCTGACCAGAAACTGGGATTGTGCAGTTGCAGTTAGTTTGTTTGGTTTGCTTTGGCTGACCTGATCTTCAAGAAAACTTTCCAAAGGAATTGGTATTAACATTGATACCTATTATCATATAAGGAAACCATTCAACATTCTTAAAACAGCAGGGTAGAAACCGTCATTAAGTTTACCGACACGTGCTTTCAGGATCTTGTATCTGCTGCACAAGGGGAGAGGGGACAGGGGACAGAGGAGAGGGTATGGGGCAGGTGGTGTCTTTGTACTGGTTGCTTTACTGAGGCAGTGAGAGGTGTAGTCAGGTCACTCGTCTGAGTGTTGCTGGTACCATGTAACCCAGAACTACCTATCGCATGGTCAGGTGGTTGGCGACTAAATCAGCTCCCCCACCAGGTTTGCCTGGTGAGGAGGGTGGCTAGACACCCTGCAGGACAAAACACAGGACCTGTCAAAGGACGGATGAACCCTCTCGTAGGGTCAACAGCCATCTAGCAACCACGTGCCGTGAAGCACGGAAAGGGCATCCCTTGCACCAAAGCTTGGTCTGGCCATTCACTGCAACAGAGCTTCCCCCAGCTGTCTTGAACCCCACCATGCCGGCTGGATGCGGGAGGGGATGTCGAGAGGGTGGGTGCGGACCTGTGCAACTCCTTACTCACCTAAAATCCACTCACGCACACGCTGTTCCTTTCTGAGGAGTGGGGTCAACCCCACTAACTGACTAAAAAGAACCATCATCAGGAGGGAGGGAGGGAGGGAGGGGGAGGGGGAGAGGGAGAGACACATAGAAACATAAAAAACCTACAGCACAATACAGGCCCTTCGTCCCTCAAAGCTGTGTTGAACATGTCCTTACCTTAGAACTACCTAAGGTAAGGTTTACTTATAGCCCTCTATTTTTCTAAGCTCCATGTATTCATCCAGGAGTTTCTTAAAAGACCCTATCATTTCCGCCTCCACCACTGCCACCAGCAGCCCATTCCACGCACTCACCACTCTCTGCGTAAAAAACTTACCCCTGACATCTCCTCTGTACCTACCTCCAAACACCCTAAAACTATGCCCTCTCGTGCTAGCCATTTCAGCCCTGGGAAAAAGCCTGACTATCCACACAATCAATGCCTCAACCATGGAGGGGAGATTGGTTTCCACGATGTGCTGAACACTCTGCAGTTTCTTGCATTCACCTGCAAAGCAGTTGCAGCACCAAGTCATTATGCATCCAGATCGGATGCTTTCTACAGTGCATCAATAAAAATCTGTAACCCTGTACGATGGTGTAGGGCAGTGTAATTTTCTACCAGGCCTCTCACACTCTGCTATGTACTCTACAGCCAACTCGTGCTTTTTAAGACATAGATTCACTGTCATAATATAAGAAGCTAGTTATTCCTCATAGCAAATAACTTGTGCTCAGCTGTGATGAATAACCACATTAAGTGTTCTGTTGATGTGATAAACACTAGCTGAGATAGAAATGCCAAACTCTCGAGTGGCATCACTAGGTCTTGTACAGTTACATTGCTTTGAAAGTACATTTAATATCAAAGTATGTATACATTGTACAACCTTGAGATTAGTCTCCTTAAAGGCAGCCACAAAACAAGGAAACCCTGATCGAGCCTATTAAAAAAAAACCGTCAAGCATTCAGTATGCAGGGAGAAAAGAATCATACAAACAATAAAAATAAGCAAATAGCACTCAGAACTGAAGTTCTATTATGAAAGCCTTGAAGTCAGGCATCACTACAGTCAAGGGAGTAAGGAATTAACACTACTTATTTAAATTATATTTATATATTCCATATTGTAATTTATAGTTTATATAACGATGTTGCAAAACAACAAATTTCTTGACATACATCAAGCCGATGATATTAATCCTGATTCTGATTTTGAATTGTCCTCCTTTAGAATCAGTGGAGGTTGCCTGCCCCATCACCCCTGCTCCAGTCCTGGGAAAGAGCCCTCTGATTAGTTATTTTTCCCTTTTTTTAATGCCATGCTGATAATTTTTTTTTCAAATATTTACGTCAATGATTTCACCTAGTGCCTTTTAATGTAGTGCATTCCTGATCGTAATAACTCACTGCAGGCAAAACTCTCATCTTCTCTCTAAGCATTTATGGAATGCCTTAAATCTGTATCCTTGGGTCATTGACCTTCTCCCAATCAAATAACTTTTGACTCGGCAAAACTCTCCATAATTTAGTGTCCCTTCGAAATCACCATCACCTTTCTGTATTCCAAAGGAGGTCAGTCCCAGCTTCTCCAGTCACTCTACAGGACTGAGGCTCCAAAGCCTGGTACCACTTGGTACGGCAGAGCAATGGTAAGAGCACTGAGTTCAATTCCCACCACTACCTGCAACGAGTTTGTATGTACTCCCCATGACTGCGTGGGTGTCCTCCGGGTGCTCCAGTTTTTTCCCCACAGTCCAAAGATGTACAGGTGAATAGGTTAATCGGTCACACGGGTGTAATTGGGAAGCGCAGGCTCATTGGGTGAAGGATCTGTTACCTTACTGTACTCTTAAAAAAATACACTCCAGCAAACCTGTTCTGTACCATCTCCAAAGCCCTGACATTTTCCTAAAGTGTTCCTATATTAAACATGAGTCAAACTGAGGTCCAGGATAAAAGGCCTTAATTTCCTCAAATAGCACTCTGGGTAGGGTAGTCACCTGAAACATCAGCTGGTCACTCCGTTAGCTCCCATGCTGGTTGGACAGCCTGTTGCCAGGACACTCTCTCACTGCATTTACATAGTGCCTGCCACTCAAAGCTGTGCTGCAGGAAACACAACACCTACATGGTACACAGCCAGTCCCCACAAACAATACCAGTTCAGGTGCTGTCAATAGATTCAGCTGAGAGACAGACTGTGCCCTGAAAGCCCGACTATTGACACAGGAGAGGCCTTAGTGTAATGCCTGAACTGAGGGCTGCAGGAATGACACTCCCTCAGTCCAGTGCTGGAGTGTCAGCCTAGATAATTCTGTTCATGTTCTGGGACTCAGACTATGGATCTGATTTAAAGATCAGTGAGCCAGGGCTCACAGTGCAAACTACTGAGCTGTGAGCTTTCCCTTCAGCTATCCCACAGGTTGGTAACCTTAGAGATACCTTCTGGTACTGAATGTTAAAATCCTGTGCTATAAATTTATAAACACACTCTGGCAATGTTATAAATTGGCCTCCTAAGCAGTAATTTAAATTGCCACTTCCAATTTTTGTTACTTCGCAGGGAATTTTCCCAGCTAAGAATGCATATTGAATAATCACTCGTCAGTGGTGTTCTTATGGAATTAATGGGCATAGCTGTGGTTTTCTCTAACCACACTCCAGTAATTATAAACCTTGGAATAACATACAAAACCATCTATTGTATCTTCTCCATTACAGGCACCTGGTTAAAGCACTGCATTCAAAGGATCCAGGGTGCTGGAGGGGTGACTCTTTAAAACAGAGGTAAGGAGGAATTTTTTTGGCCAGAGGGTAGTGAATCTGTGGAATGCTCTGCCACAGACTGGGGTGGAGGTCAAGTCTGTGAGTGTATTTAAGGTGGAAGTTGATAGTTTCCTGATCGGTCAGGGCATCAAAGGATATGGTGAGAAGGCAGCTGTATGGGATTGAATGGAGTCTGGAATCAGCCATGATGAAATGGCAGAGCAGACTCAATGGGCTGAATGGCCTAATTCTGCTCCTATGTTTTATGGTCTTCACAAATCATCATTGGAGCTCCAGCTTTAAACCTGAACCAAAACACTGCGTGCACATGACTTACTGACAATGGACTTGAGGCCCTTCGCTGTGACAGTGGGATCACAGGCAAGCCTGTAGAGCTAGGGAAGTGAGCACAGATACAGAAACCCGCACTGCCAGGACTTACCACAAACTAAAGAAATCCATGCTCACATATACAAGAAGACTTAACTGTGCAACCCAAATGTGCTGTAATAAACATAGTGGCTTTTCATGGGCTCTCTTACCATTGAGTAAGGTCATGGGTTCAACAACCACGTTAGACCAGAGCAAGAGGCAGCCTGGTGCAACACTGACCAGGGATATTCATTTTCAGAAGACTTAACTAAGGTCCCCTTGCCCCTCTCAAGTGATTTCCATATGGCACTCTTTCCAAATGAAGAAGTGGGTTCCTCTCTAGGCTCCTGGGCAACCGGGAGCCAAAGCCAATCCCAAAACTTGAATCACCCAGTGATTGCTGCATTTCTCTGGGAGCTTGTTGTGCCCAATTGACACAGTTGCAAATTGGAAAGTGGGCAATTTTGGAACAGCTAAAGGATACAAATGGTGTTAACATAGCACAGGAACAGGCCCTATAGCCACAATGTTGTGCCAAATTCATTAACCGTAATTAAATGGCCAACAACCACTTCTGCCAACACAATGTCTATACCCCTCCATTCTCTGCCTATCTAACAGTCTCCCAAACACCACTTACTGTATTTGCCTCTATTTCCACCCCTGGCCGCACATTCCCGGCACCTACCACTCGCTCTATAAATAACCTGTCCCACACATCTCCTTTGAACTGGCCCCATCACACTTTAAGTGCATGCCCTTTAGTATTAGGCATTTCAACCCTGGGGAAAAAGATACTAGTTGTCAACTCTATGTATGCCTTTCATAATCATATAGACTTCTATCACATTTTTCCCCAACCTCCACCATCTCAGAGAAAGCAACATAAGTTTATCCAACCTCTCCTTATAGCAGATGTCCTCTAATCCAGGCAGCATCCTGGTAAACCTCTCTGCACTCTCTCCAAAGCCTCCACCTCCTTCCCTTGTTATGGGGCAACCAGAACTGAATGCAATACTCCAGATGCCACCAAATCAGAGGTTTACGAAGCCATAACACAAGTTCCTGACTCTTGAACTCATTGTCTTGACTAATGAAGGCAGGTATGCCATACGCCACCTTTACCAGCCCAACAACCTGTGCAGACACGTTCAGGGAGCTACGGACTTCAACCCTCAGATCACTCATCAATACTCTTAAAAATCCTGTCACTTTATATTTGATGTCCCAGTGTGCAACAACTCATATGTGGCTGGACTAAACAGCAGCTGCCATTTCTCCACCCAATTTATCCATATCATGCTGTATCCTTTTGGCAATTTTCTACACAATCCACAAAACCACCAGACTTTGCAACATCTTTGAACTTACTAACCCACCTTTCCATGTTTTCATTTGAGTGATTTATTCATATAACAAGCAGCAGAGATTCCAGTGGTGATCACTATGGAATATGAGTCACAGACCACCTACCCCACACCCCCTCCCCCATCAGAATAACTCCTCTCAGCACTGTTACACTTTATCTTCTACTCTGAATCCAAACAGCCAATTTACCATCGATCCTGTGCATCTCAATGCTTAACATTAGAAGCAAATGTTTTTCTTCAGCAACATTATTTGCTCCTTGATCTACTTTTCGGCATTTTACAACCACGATGGCTTTGTGGGCTGAAATGACAATAACAATTGAAGAGAGCTTCTGTTTCAGAGTCTAAGGAGACCCAGGTTTATTATGGAAAGGACGTGTAATCTGCAGAAAGATTAGTACAACAATTTATTGGCAAATGGGTGAGGAACATGCTGCTGATTATCTAGACCACCCTCTGCAGCCCAGTCACGGGCTCAGCCTTCAAAGACAGGCCACTGATGGCATGAGCAGATGGGTACACATTACAGGGGACATTAGCATGACACTGTATAAGGAGCAGATCCCACGTGCCAATATAAATCGCAGCCAACTTTTTCAGATTGTGTTAATCCATTTCTGAGTGACTCCGTGAGTTCACTTCAAATTAAAAATTAACGCTTGGAATCCCAGCTCTGAAGTATGGTTACAAGTCTACCACCCTTTTTGTTTCCCTTGAACCTCTCTCAGATGTCCATCTGTGCCACTCTGGTCCTCCTGTATATACTAAGGATTAACTTACAGCAGCAAATTTACACCCCTGGTGTGTTTGGGATGTGGGAGAAAGCAGGAGCACATGGAGGAAGGTTCCATGGCCAGAGGGAGAACATGCAAACTCCGTACAGACAGTCAAAATTGAATCCTGGTTGCTCAAGCTATGACGGACTAACATTACTTACTTAGGGCAATGGAACTTAAGAATTGATCTGAGGGATAGCATCAATACAATGGGCCAAATGGCCTTCCTCTGTGTCATTGAAAATTGAACCTAGAACAGAACAGAACAGGAACAGGCCCTTCAGCCCACATGTTGTGCTGAACTAATTAAACTAATGGCATTAATCCCTTCTGCCTACACATGGTCCTTGTCCCTCCATTTTCTGCGCATTGCTTGGCCATCTACAAGCCTCTTAAACGTCTTTATCATATCTGCCTCCACTACCCATCCCTGGCATTGCTTTCCTGGCACCCACCACTCTGTGTAAAATAAAACATGCCTCCACACGTCTTCTGTGAACTTACCCACACTTATCGCGAATGCATTCTCTCTAGTACGAGAGATTTTGACACTGGGGTAAAGATACTGCCTACTCCAGCTATGCCGCTCAAAATTTTACAAACTTCTGACAGGTCTCTCCTCAGCATCTGATACTCCAGAGAAAACAACTCCAGTTTTTTGCAATCTCTCCTTACAGCACTTGCTTTCCATTACAGACAGCATTCTGATAAATTTCTTCTGCACCCTCTCCAGAAACTTTCCATTAATCCTATATGTATTGGGGTGATTAAAATATTACAAAATAAATACAAGTGAAATATTCTCCTTCAGTTATTGATCCAATCTGACATTAATCTGCTTCCGCCGGCCTAGCAGAATTTGCATTCCAGATCACATTGATTCACTGGGTAAGAAGATCTCTCCTCAGTTCAGTAAAGGATTTCTGTCAGACATCTGATACCCATGACTTTGATTTCTCGCCCATGTCACCACAAGCTATTCTTTCTCATCTATTCCAAATTTAATTTAAAGTCCAACTGGACTTTCTCATAAACTTTGATGCTTTAGCAGTTATGGCAATATTGAGTCACCAAATTAGCAGCTAAAGCTCTGGCCCAATGGTCCCCAGAAAGGAATCTCACAAGTTCACATCCCACATTGGCAGTTAGGAAACTGAATTGGAAGTGGGTAAACAAAACTGGAATTAAGGCTACTCTCAGAAATGGTAACATGAAATCACCAGATTGTTGGAAAATCACCACTGGCTGAGTGGAAGAAATCTTTGGATTACCACGTCTGGTCTCCACGTGACTCCAGAACCACTGAGCTAGTCCACTCTCTCTCATTGCCTTTCTGTTCAGAGACAATCAGGGTAATAGAGTAAATGCTGGCATAGCCACAACCTCTATAAAAAACCTCTGTAAAAAAAATACAGTCTTCCCCCATCCAATCAAATCCCGCTTCCCATTGCAGCAAGCAACCCATATATACATCTTCAAATTTGACTCATTTATATTATGTGAGGTCTGGAATGGATGCAAAGCAACAGTAATTTATGAAGGATAAACAGAACTTCCTTGTTTTTGCAGTATATTCTTCTGCTAATCATATAATGTGTTTTTACTGATATCAACCATCCGATAACAACCTTTCAACCTTTCAGGATTTGAGTATACACTCTGCTCCTGCACGCCATTAAAATTACGAAGACTCACTGACTCTTCCAACCAGAATAAAATAATTGTCATGTTTTTGTTGTTGTTTTTCCTTCAGCAGGGATCAGCAGCAGAGAAGACGAACAGTTTCAAGTTCCTGGAAGTTAACATCTCAGAAGATCTTTCCTGGGTCCAACATATTGATGTAATTACAAATAAGGCATGCCAGCAGCTACATTTCATGAGGAGTTTGTGGAGATTTGGTACAGTATGTCACCAAAGACATTAGCAAACTCCTACAGATGTAGGATCAAGGAAATCGTCATAAGGCAATGCCTCTAAAAGGCAGCATCCATCATTAAGGATCCCACCACTACCAAGGAAATGTACACTTCTCATTGCTACCATTGGGGAGGAGGTACAGGACCCCGAAGATGCACATTTAATGTTTTAGGAACTGCTCCTTCCCTTCTAACAGCTATCTGAACGGTCCATGAACCCATGAACACTACCTCACCATTTTGCTCTGTTTCTGCACTACTTACTTATCTTTTTACATAATTTGTGTTGTAACTTATAGTCAACTTCTGTGTCTTGCACTCTACTGTTGCTGCAAAACAACAAATTTCACATATGTCAGTGCTAATAGACTTGATTGATTCAACATATATGCCCATTATATCAGTATCAATCCTAAATCTGCAACAATCCTCTTCAATGGTTACATTTCTTTCAGACTTTGAAAAACAACATTGCAAACACGTCTTGCTCAAAAAATGAAGCGCACAGACACTTGCACACTTTATTTCACTGTGAAAAACAAATATTCATCTTGACTTTCTGATCTTTCAGCCAATTATATTCCCTTGTCGTCAATGTGCTATGGGTTTCAAATATGCTGGTGTCTATTTTACTACTGTATATGCAAGAATATGTGGTGTCAAAATGGTTGTTGTGATGCGTCTAGTGTGGTTGTGGAGTGGGTGGTGTTAGTCACTCTCACTTTCAGCTTGCACTGTTGGCTAGCAGTCTTGCAAAAAGGAGAGCTGAATGTGTAAGTCTCTCCCTGCCTGTACATACATAGCCTCTCCAACAGGAAGCCTCATATAGTGCCTCTTTGTTGGTGACACATGGAAACTGAACTCCTTTCGGACTCAGGCTGAACTACAGAAGGCAGGAAGGAGGTCTGGCCTCTACCCACGTAGAACACAGGCCCACCGGTGTATGGACATGCCCTGGTGCTCGTGAACCAAATCCACAGCTATGGGTAAATAGCCCTACTGCCTTGTGGGCAGTTTCGGGAGAGACGAAGGCTATGGGAGTAAACTCAGACAGCAAATCCGGAGTGGAGCCTCTAAGGCGGCTGGACATCATTGAACATCCTTCCGGCAGCTCCTGCAGCCAAGCTGGTGCCACATGTATTGCTTCATAACCTTTCCTTTGGGCTACACTGTTGAGGTCAAGAGGGAGATCTTGATGACTAGGCATCTCAGGATCTGCATACCTTCTGCTTGTGATGATCATCATCACCCATTGTCCTTCAAGACAGGTAGATGTCAACTAAATGAAAAAAGCAATATAAACATTTGAAATGAAAGAAGAATTGGTAACTCAAGTTGGCTCTTTCTTTTAGAGTTGTTCACCAAGCCTGGAAGTCAGGCTGCAAACGTTTCGTCACCAGTTGAGGTGCCATCATCAGTGTGCGACTGAGAGTCATTTCTGCTGAGTGCTTGCAGTTATATTGGTCTGACTTGTTTGTTCTGATTGGTTGGCTGTCGATCTGGCCACCAGTTTCCACTGGGTCCTGACCAATTGGACTTCACTGGCCTGTATCCCTGTTTATCGGTCGTTGTGAGCGTTGGTTCCTCGAGGGCCTGTGGCACACCTCTCAGCCCCCATCCCACAGACACGCAGGTTTGTAAATTGCATCCAGATCAAAATGCTTGTTAATAGAGTTCATTAGGAGTTAAAAGACAAGAGGCTAACCCTACCATACATCAGGGTAATTTCTGAAACATTGGCAGAACTGTTCCAACCATACTCACTAATGGTAGCACAAAAACACAGCAGAACCATCCAAATACATGTCTCAAGACCCAAGGATCCAACAGTCCACAAGGGGACAACAAACGTAATATACAAAATCCAATATGGAGACTGCCTCAAACACTATGTAGGATAGACAGGGAGAAAACTATCTATGAGACTACGTGAACATCAGCTAGCCATAAGAATACACAATCCTCTGTCACACATCTCAGTACACAAAGACCAAGAAGGACAGAATTTTGTCTGGGAAACTACAATAATCCAGGCAGAAGCACAAAACAAAAAATCAAGAGAACTCTTAGAAGCTTGGTTCTCAACAGAAGACCGATCAGAACAACATGTTGGACCAATATAAAACGCGAGCACTCGGCAGAAACAACACTCAATTGCGCACTGATGATATCACCTCGACTGGTGAGGAAACGTTTGCGACCTAATCTCCAATCTCGGTGAACAACCCTACAACAAACAATATAAATATTTTTCTTTCTTTCAATTCCCAGTCCTGAGCTGTGTTGTCTGAGTGTGCCTAGAGACATGGAAAGGTCAGTGATTTATGTTCTTGCCCCCTTGGCAGATAAATCTTAAATCAAAGTTTAACAACCTCTCTAATGTGAAATATCTGCTAAGTAATAAAGGAGAAGAAATAAACTCAGGTGATCTCCTAGGCTTTATGGTGTGCTTGCCCTGCTGTCTACAACCATCAAATTGGCTGACAATCCTCTCACCAAGCAATCCAATTAGGTTTGATTTTAAATGAAAGAATTGATCGTGAACAATATACAAACGCTATCCTAGTGGGGATGCTGGTGTCCCAATTTACTCACTCCCACATCGCAGGTCGCTTACACTTACAACTCCCCTGTGACAGAAGCTAGTGTCACATTCAAACCCCAGATGACGAATAATCAAATCTTGCATCACACCCCAACCATCTGATGGCATATTGTGTTTCATGTTTGTTAAAATGGGAACATCAAATTTCACCAGATTCCTCTCAGCTGTGCATCCTCATAAATAAATCATCCTGACTTTAATGTGCACATTACCGACACTTCATCTCCTATTGGGAGATCTTTTATTCCCTACATTTAGGGGTCAATATAGAATCTTCAGAGTGCACAAATCACCAGTGAAGATCATTTTGCCCTATTCCACCAGTGCTAGCCTAACAACGCCATGCCATCCCAGATGGAATATGACAAATATCTAACTACTCATTTAAGTTATCAAACAGCGGAAAAGAAGCCTGCTGTACAATTAGTCTCTGATATTGCTGATTCTGACGACTTCCCTGCGGTGTTCTCGGTTGCAGAGCTCATCCTTGTCTTGATCAATCCCACTGAGTTCAGAGGCAGGTATAATGTTACAGCAAGTCTCCCTCCCTCCATTCAGCACACAGTTCAGAAGCAGGGCCGCCAGCATTTTCAAAGGCCCCTTCCCATCCTCCCCTCAATCTCTTTGACCGCCTGCCGTCTGGCAGAAGGTAACACAGCTTAAGAAGCAGAACTGTCAGGCTGGGTAACAGCTTCTTCCACCAGGCTGTTAGATTTCTTAACAGCCTGCTGCCACCCAGCACACACTGCGCCCTGCCTCTCTCACCTCAGCGCTCTGCAAAACACAGACACACTCTCATCCTGCACCAGTCACTTCTCAGCTTCTATTACTGCTGTTTCACATATTTATACCACTGCTTGTTTTATTACAATAGTATCAGTAACATTATACTGCCCTACATAATCATGCACCTTGCACTTTATGTCAACCTGCCAATCTTCCTTCAGATCATGCTGCTCAGGGACTTGCTAATATTATTTTGTGACCGTATGTGCTGGATCATAACCATATGTGCTGTGTGAGATTTTATGAATTCTGCCTCGCACCTTGGCCCCAGAGAAACCATTTCATGTAGCTGCACACACCTGTATGGCTAAAAGACAATAAACTTCAACTTGAGCTGTTAGAGAAAGTCATTTCCCTGTACTTACACTTGAAAATGGGGGGAAGAAAACAGGAGAGTGGAAAATGATTTGTCAGTTCTTTGGATGAATTGGATCAGATGAAATAGGCATGATGTTGTCCTCTGTGCTTTGAGATTCAGTAAAGTTGTAGATTTGATTATGTCAAGTGTACATCTCAAACAAGCTGGCCAGAAAGATGCTAAAACATAATACAGTACCTGCCCACCTCACGCAATAAATGAAGCCTCTACCCACTGATAAAAGCCATTGACTTAAATTCTTCAAAAAAAGAGTTGAAGGCTTTGTTTCAGTACAATAACATCACAAATCAAACATTAGAAAGCCTTGCAAATATGGTTATATCAAAAAAGCAAATTATTCTCACTCTTTGAAAGCTTTCTCTGAGAATTTGAGAATTTCAACAAAATTTCAATAGGAAGAGGCTGCGGAAGTCTATTCACCATCACATTACTAATACTTCTTTTCATCTCAGTTCATTGGAGTTACTGAATTGTTAATTGACAGTTATTCTGTTGTAGAGGATGCCATCCTGCCAGTGTGTTACAATAGTAAACAATGCAGAGGGTTGGAAAGGCTGGGGAAATCACTGAAACAATAAGGCTGAAAATAAGAGGATAAGAATGACAGTAGAAACATAGAAACATAGATAACCTACAGCATAATACAGGCCCTTCGGCCCACAAAGTTGTGCCCAACATGTCCTTACCTTAGAAATTATTAGGGTTACCCATAGCCCTCTATTTTTCAAAGCTCCATGTACCTATCCAAAAGTCTCTTAAAAGACCCTATCGTATCCACCTCCACCACCGTTGCCGGCAGCCCATTCCACACTCACCACTCTCTGAGTAAAAAAACTTACCCCTGACATCTCCTCTGTACCTACTTAAACCTGTGCCCTCTTGTGGCAGCCATTTCAGCCCTGGGAAAAAGCCTCTGACTATCCACACAATCAATGCCTCTCATCATCTTATACACCTCTGATCCTCCATCACTCCAAGGAGAAAAAGCCGAGTCCACTCAACCTGTTTTCATAAGGCATGTTCCCCAATCCAGGCAACATCCTTTTAAATCTCCTCTGCACCCTTTCTATGGCTTCTACATCCTTCCTGCGGCTTCTACATCCTTCCTGCAGTGAGGCGACCAGAACTGAGCACAGTACTCCAAGTGGGGTCTGACCAGGGTCCTATATAGCTGCAACATTACCTCTCAGCTCCTAAATTCAATTCCACGATTGATGACGGCCAATACACCGTATGTCTTCTTAACCACAGCGTCAACCTGCTCAGATGCTTTGAGCATCCTATGGACTTGGACCCCAAGATCCCTCTGATCCTCCACACTGCCAAGAGTCTTACCATTAATACTATATTCTGCCATCATATTTGACCTACCAGAATGAACCACTTTACACTTATCTGGGTTGAACTCCATCTGCCATTTCTCAGCCCAGTTTTGCATCCTATCAATGTCCCGCTGTAACCTCTGACAGCCCTCCACACTATCCACAACACCCCCAACCTTCGTGACATCGTCAAACTTACTAACCCATCCCTCCACTTCCTCATCCAGGTCACTTATAAAAATCACGAAGAGTAAGTGTCCCAGAACAGATCCTTGAGACACACCACTGGTCACCGACCTCTATGCAGAATATGACCCGTCTACAACCACTCTTTGCCTTCTGTGGCAAGCCAGTTCTGGATCCACAAAGCAATGTCCCCTTGGATCCCATGCCTCCTTACTTTCTCAATAAGCCTTACATGGGGTACCTTATCAAATGCCTTGCTGAAAACCATATACACTACATCTACTGCTCTTCCTTCATCAATATGTTTAGTCACATCCTCAAAAAATTCAATCAGGCTCGTAAGGCATGACCTGCCTTTGACAAAGCCATGCTGACTATTCCTAATCATATTATACCTCTCTAAATGTTCATAAATCCTGTCTCTCAGGATCTTCTCCATCAACTTACCAACCACTGAAGTATAATTTCCTGGGCTATCGCTACTCCCTTTCTTGAATAAGGGAACAACATCTGCAACCCTCCAATCCTCCAGAACCTCTCCCATCCCCAGAGGCTCAGCAATCTCCTCCCTCGCCTCCCACAGTAGCGTGGAGTACATCTCATCCGGTCACGGTGATTTATCCAAATTGATTTTTTCCAAAAGCTCCAGCACATCCTCATTCTTAATATCAACCTGCTCAAGCTTTTCAGTCCGCTGCAAGTCATCACTACAATCACCAACATCCTTTTCCATAGTGAATACTGAAGTAAAGTATTCATTATGTAAGTTGGCTGAGATTCCAACTTGCACTCTCTGCCATCCCCTGCCACTTCTCAATATTTCCAGTCTCCATGGGAAGAACACCCCTCTCTCCCCAAATAACACTACTTATCCAAGCCTTCATCATCATCTGCACTTCTAATTCCATTCTCTCTCTCCTCTTACTGTTGGTTCTAGCCTCTCCTACTTCTAACCACGTCACTGGCGGTACAGAGCTTTGAGACATGCTGAAGTGATAAAAGTGGCCAAAATAAATAAAACTCTCTTTTCTCTACCATTTGGTCTCCTCCCTGCCCTTTCAGATCTTTCTTTCATCCTCCTGGCTCTCTTTGTACAGGTCCATCTCCTCTCCTTTCTCAGACCACAATGAACAGAGTCAATGAGATTTTATGAAGGGGATACAGTACCTGACCAACCTGCTTCAGTTCCTTTGAGATGTAACAAACAAGGTAGATGAAGGGAAAGCAGTAGATGCGGTATACTGACTTTCAGAAGGCTTTCGATAAAGTGTAATATTGAAGATTACTACATAAGATGAGAACTCACTTGAGCAGTCACTGACAGGCTAACAGGCTAAATAACAGAAAGTAAGGATAAATGATTAATTTCCAGATTACAAGCAGTAACTAGTGAGTTCTAACTTGAGTTGGGTGTTATGGCTTCAACCATTTATAATCTGAATGTACCATTGCTAAATTTGCTGAGGTTCCAAACAAAAGTGGTTTAGTAGAACAGTTAGAGCAGTTCCTACCTCTTCTCCATTACAGTGGGATAAGACACAGCAATATTCATTTTGTTGGATGGGTCTCAGATCTCAAATGTTAACTGATACTGGCTACCATTTCCTCTTGTACCTCACCCATGTGGAAGAAAACCATTTAGCACCAACAGCCACTGGGCTGTGTGACGGAAGCAGCCTTGAATGAACCATAAACCATGTCAGGATTTATGGCCTGTTTCTGTGCTGTGAATTCTCTCCACTGTTAGGCAGTACTGCATGCTGTACAAAAGAACAGGTCCAAATCTGCTCTTTACTATCTTGAGTTCATGTGGAATGCAAACCTTGGTTAATTTTACAACTTATTGTAGCAGCACTTTGACCCTCAAGTATAAACCAAGCAGTAGGATAGAGAGGAATCCCTATCACCCCCCACTTCCCCCATTCACCAAGAATGCTACCTATAGCAAGCTTTCTCTCCTCAGAAAAATATTTGTTTTTATGTTGTTGTTGTTCGTCCATCGTTGATGTCGATGAGGACCTCGACACCATAATGATGGTGTCGAGACTAGCGCGTGATTTGGATTTAAGTGAGGGAGAGTTGCGCAGCGTCAGCCTCACTCTCTCTTCCCAATTCCCATCTGGGTCCAGTGGCAAGACAGAGTCTAGACGGCTGGAGATGGGACTAGGCACAGTGGATGACCAGGACATCTTCTGTGTCTTGTCCTGCTCTACACGTACCACGACGCTTGCAGAGACCGCCTTCTTGACCGTTGGACCTTCCATTGGTCTCGTCCGCTCAATCGGCTGGAGTCTGTCTTCATATGCTGGGATAGACAACTCCCTATCTCTCCGAGGGTTTGAGACCCATCGGCTACCCTCACCTGGTTTAGCTGGCTTGTCGAAGCCGTTGCCCGGGGTGTGGCCGCTGTCGCATGCAAACAGCTACAGGGAGCCACAGGTGAGAGCTGAGTGCCAGGTGGGGACCAAAGGTGGACTAACCACCCTGAAAAGGATGCGACATGTTCCCCCACCAGCGGTGCTACCCCTCCCTGACACCCCATATAATGTTTTTATGTAGCATCTTTGATGTTTAGCATTATACCGCATGTTAGATGTCTTGAAAAACATTATATGATTGATGAAAGTTGGGCAGTGGACGTCGTCACCCTGGACAGGGTCTATCCAGAAGATTAGCATACACAGGATCCACGGTGATTTGGTAGCTTGGATTCTAATCGGCTTGTCCATATAAGACAGAGGATAATGATGCAGAGCCATTATTCTGACTGGAAGTCTATGACCTCTGGAGTTCCACAAGGATCAGTCCTGGGACCTCTACTGTTTATAATGCGTATATAAATGATTTGGATGCCAATGTTGGTGGCCTGAAGAGTACATTTATAAACAACACAGAATTTGGTGGTGTTGCAGATACTGAGGAAGATTATCAAAGGACGCAGCAGGATATAGATCATAAACATAAGGAAGCGCACAGTTGCTAAAACCCAAGGTAACACACACAAAATGCTGGAGGAACTCAGCAGGTCAGGCAGTGTCTGTGAAAATGAATAAACAATTGATGTTTTAGGCCTAGACACTTCTTCAGGACTGAGAAGGAAGGAGGAGGAAGATGCCAGAACAAAACGGTGGGGGAGGGGAAGGAGGCTAGCTGGAAGGTGATAGGTGAAGCCAAGTGGGTGGGAAAGGTCCGGAGAAGAGGGAATCTGATAGGGGAGAAGAGTAGACCAGAAGACAAAGGGACCCAGGGACCGGTTGGAAATCTGGTTGAAAATATTACCAGATGGAGTATAATCCAGAAGTGTGAAATATTGCATTTTGGGAAGTCAAATGCAGAAGAAAAGTAAACAGTAAATGGCAGGAATGGTAGCACAGTGGTTAGCTTAACACTTTACATCGCCAACTTCAGTTCCTGCTGCTGCTGGGTTTGTATACTCTCCCCGTGATGGAGTGAGTTTCCTCCCACATTCCAAAGACCAGCTAGAGGGTTAATTGTTCACAGCTGGCACAGGCTGGTTGAGCTGGAGAGCCTTGTTGCCACGCCATAACCCCAAAATAAACAAATAAATAATACTGGAAGCATTGATGTCAGGAAAGATCTTGGGTTACAAGTTTGCATCTCCCTGAAATTACCAACACAAGAATACACGGTGATAAAGTGGGCATACATGATGCGCGCATTCACTGGTTGGGCAATGAGCATAAAAGGTTTGGTTCAACCACATTTGAAGGATTGAGTGCAGTTTTGGTCACCGCATTACAAGAAGGATGTAAGAGAAGGTGCAAAAGATGTTCCCTGAGGTACAGCCCAGTACCAAGGCACTCTTCCCAATTCTTCATCCGTCACTTCAAAGTCAGTTAGCATAACACTCATGCAGATAAAGCTATCTTTGGTCAAACAGCATCTGATCTGTGTGTGTGTGTGTGTGTGTGTGTGTGTGTGTGTGCGCGTGCGTGCGTGTGTGTGTGTGTGTGTGTGTGTGTCTGTTCAGACTTGTAGTGTATTAGCTACAAGGAGAGGATGGACAAACTTGGACTGGTCACTCTCGAGCACTGTTGGCAGAAGGAAGATGTGACAAAAGTTTATAAACTGAGAGGCAGACACAGGGTGGAGAGTCAGAGCCTTTTTCCCTGGGTAGAAATATCAAACTCTGGAGGACACAGATTAGGGTGAAATGGGAAAAGTTTAAAACGAGATTAAAGAGGCAAAATTTTTTTTCCCAAAGAGGGTGGTAGATGCCTGAATCATGCTGCCAAGAAGGTGGTGGAAGTAGACATCACAGCAATGTTTAAACAGCATGAACAGGAAAGGGCAAAAAGGAAATGGACCTCATGTAGGCAGATGGGGTGAGTTTATTTTGGCATCGTATTTGGTACTGACAAAGTGGACAAAACAGAATGATCTTATACTGCTCTATGCACCCTACACCAATCAACACAACTCACAAAGGGATTGACTGAGCTCACAGTAGATCAGCCCTAGTCTCCATATACTCTATATGGACCCTTTAGTAGTGGCTGTTTTTAATGTGCAATTCCTTAAAATAAAATAATTAATAGTAAATCGGAATCATCTCAGAAGGAAAAACTTCTCAATAGGAGCTGAAGATATCCACCCTGTCTAATTACAGTCCCTCAAGGTCACGAAACAAATAAACAAAGCCTTAGCACCACAGGAAGGGCTCTGAGATACCACAGTTCAATTCCAAAATCTGACAACTGAGGAAATGATTTTGCTGAGGAAATGATGGCAGTTAGTATCTTGATGAGGAGGGTGAACTTTGATCACTGCTTTCATTAGGTTACTAACACAACAAATACATCCCATAATACTTACACGGGACAGTTGTCGCAAACTTTGCCAGACATTTTTGACAAGCTGAAGAATTTGCTGACTATATTTTAGTTAAATACTCAGAAATCCTTCAAGGTCCTCCCAATACATCCTTGAATTCTTTACAATATGAACCAGTAGAAAAAAAATCACATTGAAATGCCGACAAAGCTCTCTTAATTGCATTCAGAGCAATAATTAAAAACTGCCTCACACTTCTCCCAAACGTATATGTACGCACACACACACAGAACACACACACCACACACACACACACACAACGCTTAAGGGAGAGAAGTTTTGATGCAATTGAAGCAGTATATTCAACAGAATCTCACAAACTGCAGGTGCTGAGACAGGTTACTGTACTGCGGGCAAACCAATGTTTCAGATACAAACTCAGCTCAGAATACAGATAGTACTTACTATGTCGAACGCTCGGATGGAATTTCTAAGGCTGAATTCAGTGATGTGCTCTGAAAAGACAGAAATAAAAAGGGTCATTGATAAACTTAAATAACCCACACAAGAACAGAAGGGCAAAAGATGACACTAGCCACCCTTACAGACAGAACTTCCAAGACAGGGCACAGATTCGCAAGGTTTTCAGATCTGATACCTAGCTTCAACTTACACTCTGCGCTTGTGCTCCAAGAGTTCTTGACTGGTTGAAAAAAGCCAGTGATTTGAGAAATTCAATTCAGGGGGCGGAGAGTTGAGGAGAGAGAGGGAGGGAGGGAGGGAGGGGGAGAGAGAGAGAGAGAGAGAGAGAGAGAGAGAGAGAGAGAGAGAGAGAGAGTGAAAGAGAGGGGGACAGATAGAGTGAGTGTGTGTGTGTGTGTGTGACAGATTGAAAAACAGCCAGCATGCTGGTCCTGCCTTGGCCTCTATTCTTTTGTTTGTGAATGAGTCATTGTGCATCAAGCCAAAAAGTGGAAAATTTATAACCAGTTTTAGAGATTTCATACATGCGAACTTCAAACATTTCTAACTTAATCTGTAATTTTGACAAATTTATCCCCTAAAATTGCATTCACGCATTGCTTCCTTTATAAACAAAAGTGGCCATTAACGCTACTAATTTAGGAGAAACTCGACTTCAGTTTTATCGCACTGTGCTATCAGCTTTTGCAGCGCTCACTATCTCATGCATTGTACACAACTCACCAGATTTGGCCCTTTGTTCAAAAGCATTTCAATCTGACATTCAAAGCCGTCGTAAGTAATGTGCAAATACCCCCCTCCACAGCTGCCCTGGATTCTATTGAGCAAAGCTGATTTGGGAAGCAACAGACTCAATAAACAGTGGTAATAAAAGGCAATCGGGACAGCAAGCAGCTAACCAGGAAAGTGCAGGCAAAACAACCAGAGAGTATTACCGTCCACAGTTCCATTCTGACTGCCTCTCGATCTCCCAGCCTCATTGCCAGGACTGTGAGCCACAGGAGACTCTCAGTTCTGATAGGGACAGTGATATTACTGGGACTGGCTACAGAACGTAAAACAACAGGAAGCAGTTTGAAATAAAAGCGAGCAAGCACATATGGACACAACTGCAGTGGGCAGAGTTTGGAAGCAAAGTCTGAGGCTGACAGCTAAACTTGCTGCAGGCCTAGCCTTGGCGCAGACCTCAGAGGTCAGCTTACGCAGAAAGAGCAGCGTTATTTTAAGTAGAAGAGGTATGTAGCCTGGACTGCTGCTCCAAATTTAACAAATTTCAAGACATATGCCGGTGATATTAAATCTGATTTTGATGTCACCAGAATAACAGAAGTCTAATGAGAGAGCAATTTTTTTAAAAATGAACATGCCCGAAGATACAAGGGTCCTTCATTCCAGAGTGCAGAAGGTCCAACTTGTCATCACAGTTAATTATCAATTGATTGCAAGCTTATTAGCCTTCGGTATGGGCAGTGTGTGTACAGTCCTGCGCTGTTTGATTGCTGAGACTGCTTATTTCCAGTCGTGACAAGGGTAGTGCATGCAATGAATGATTAACACTGGAGAAAGTGAAGAGTACCTTCCACGGACGGGAGTCCTGGCTTCTAAAAAGCTTCTCCATGTTTTCTAAATCTGTGTCTAGCTCAGCCTGGTAGAGAGACAGGTCTTTCTCTAGCTGATCCTGATTAAAGAGGGGAAAGAATCAGTTAGAGCAAACGAAACCACTGTGCCAGCACATTCTAGAGCACACCCAGAAAGGGCAGTGCCGTGAGAGACCAACTCAAGAGTACACACAAACCCCGAAGACCCAGAGCGCAGCAGGACTGGGCCGAAGAGCGGCACGCGGCAAACCCTCTGCAGAGTAAACCAAGCATCTTTATTTTAAATGAACAAAAGTTTGAATTACGAAGTGGAAACCATCACCCAACCAACACTCTCACATGCTCTCTCCACCCATGTTCTGACGCTGGCAGTAATGTACCAGTCGCCCTCACTTTAGGCCGAGTCCCCCAGTTCAGTTTACTGAACACTTTATCCATCCTGTCTCCTTGCAGTAAAGAATACAAGGTACACGTCTCTTCATTACCACACTCCAGCAGAGACCAGTCTGGACTCTCTTGACTGGAGGCTTTTTGCTCCCTGCTTCTGGCATTGAGCTACACACCTTGGGTTCTAGTAGCCTGTACCTTTGCTCATAAAGCCATTTCCTCAAGTGGGAGTTTGGAAATGAGACATCAAGAGGTCACTGGCCAGTAAATGTATTTTTCTGAGGCCCTATCCCTTCTTTTTCCAACGTCCAGAAGCACATTTTGAAAAAGGCACAGTGACAGGAATATTTACACCCCCCCCCCCCAAAGCATTTCTTCCAAATTCTGCACTGACGTTCCATTGCTGCTCCACCAGCTCCGGTTGAGGTTGGGAACTGATCTTGAGACTGAAACTGAACCAACCCCCCCCACCACCCCAGGACACCTAACCAGTGACATAACTGCACTCTTGGGATGGAATGGGAGACACTATCTGAACCCCGTCTCTGATTGACTCTCCTTGCCCGCTTCCCCCCCCCACCAACTTTTACTAAACTCCCCTCATTAATGGAAGTCCTATCCACTTCTAGAAGCCGTCCAACGTTAATTGAAACGCTCTCACTTCCCAGTCTCTTGGCCTGCTGACTCCCAGTAGTTGGTGAACCATTGCCCACTATCTTCTGGAAATTAAACTCAAAGTACCACTTTTGTCTAGTGATTTTTTGAGGCTTTCTGATGAAATATATTCTCCTAACTAATCGTTTGACTTGGATATGAAATGCTACCCAGTGCCTACAGCAGTCATTACTGAGAGTACCTTGTGCCATATTGGAACCAGAATAGAATAGTCTCCATTGCTCATCTCATATCATGAGGACACCCTAACACAGCCCTAAATCACAAGCACAGACATAAACAGTTCCTCAAATTTCACCCAATAAATCCTTGGTTGAACAGCCATAAGTGTCAGCTGTGGGTCATACTATTCTAGTTTTAAGAAACCATTTCTGGCCCAAATTTAACTGTGCCTGGTGGGACTGGGAAGGGGAGAGCACATTCAGTTCGCTCTCCTGCTTGGAGGCTGTTTCAAGCCTCAGGTGAAACGTTCAGAGGGAGCTCGGCCAGAAGCAAGGTGCAGCAAGGAACCAGCTCTCTCCCGTGTATGGGGAAGGAGGGCAAATGTTCAAATGCCAGTGATGCCTTTTATAAGAACTGTTTACACAAATTCGTACCATGCACCATGACAGTCACACACCCATAGCATTCAATAAGTAACTCAGCAGTCTGCAATGGTCTTGAAAGCGGGGGATCAATGCTGAATGCAAATGTTAAAAAAGGAACAAAACAAAAGTACAAATGCTCGGAGTCTGAAATGCAAACAGAGAAGCCTGGCAAATCGGCCTCTGAAAGAGGGGACTTCACCTCAGCTGGGGGCTTGTATCTCCCTCTTTCAGAAGCTAATGGGTTGCAGCATCTGAAGGGTTAATGCTCTTGGACAAGGTATGGCCACACAGTAGATCAGAGAAACAGGTGCACAAGTTACCTTCCTGTCCTCTAAAGAAAGGATAGAACACTCCCCCGGCGTATAATCCCATATCTTTTTTGGAGGCTGATAAAGAGCAGAGGAGGAAATGAACAGAACAAGTCATCAGAAGGAACAAAGGAACCAGGGGGCAAAAATCCCGAGGGACCGCAGGACCTGCTTACAGGACCAAAGTCAGGATCAACAGCCTGACAAGTGAGCGGTCCATCACCAGTTCTCTAGCAAAATGCTTGATGTCAAAAAAAGTAAGAGTACGGGAAGAGAATGGGAAACATTATCCATGGATCCCCCTCCAGCCATTGGGCCATGAGTGTATGGGGCAAGGGCCAGAATTCCTGAGAGGTCTGCTTGGCTGGAGGACCTCGTAAAGTTCAAGTGTAATCTTCAATTGTCACATGTAGAAGCATTAATGGAGAAGAAATTTGCCTTGAGCTCAGTGCCCAGTGGGGTAAGACAAGTGAGGGAGGGACATCATAACCACTGATTATGCACTCTAACCTCAACCACTAAATTTACATATTTTAATGTTAAAACTTGCACTTAGCCTGGGTAGCATGCACTGCATTCAGGGAACAGGCCAAAGCGATCAGCAGGCCAACGCCATGATTTATCATGGAGCTACATTGCGATTTTGACCCCCTGGTTATTGGTTCGATTCAGAACAGACAGAAGGAAACATTCAGTTGTCTGAAAGGATTGGGGGCGTGTTCTTACTAACACAACTGAGACAAAAGTTCAGCTAACCATTTCCTTTATCAATAACTAATTCCTGAAGCCGGTTGCCTGAAGGAAAGGGGACTTATTTTTGGCGGTAAGATGCTACAGTTTGAATGGGGGCAGGAATGATGGGGGGGGGGCGAAGGGGGGTACATTTTTCACCAGATTTCTATTGGCTCCAGTACCTACCACATTGATAAAAGGCTGATATCCAGAGTGCAAAAAGGACAGCAGAAAAAACATTATTTACACTGATGGCTCAGTCAATTGACTTCAATACTATTCAAATACAAGATGTCTTATGTTACTACCTTAAGGCATCAAACAGCATTGGGTGTAGTCGCACAGAAGCAGCATCCAAGATGGGACCCTTACCTCTTCCCCACCTTACAGCCCAAGGGCTGTTCCGTTCATCTCATCCAATCCACCTCATGCTCAGGCCCAGGAATAGGCTCTCACTGCTCCCTCGACAACAGCCCTGTTTTATTCCACGCAACTCAGGGCACAGTGACTCACTGTATATACATGCAGACCCAAGTCATGTATCTTTACCACCAACCCACTGGCCTCTGACGTCACAAACATCCCAGGCCCAGGTAACTGACCACTGCATAATTCTTCAGGTTGAGTATTCAACACTAACTGTACAACCTTCATCAATCCCAAGATATGGCCATCATCTCTCCAGTCTACACAAGCCCAGTGCAAGAAATCCTCACCTTTCCATTTAAAACAGACCCACTTATCCCTCCCCGGACCCTCTGTTTCCATAGACCATGAACCGAGTTGTACATCCATCCCCAGACTTGGTCTCTGCTGGGATGACATCAAAGCTTCAGCAGGAGGTTAGTACACAGTTCCTCTGTGGGCACAACAGTCTCTCATCAATATCCTTGCCCCATGAGACACCGGGACACCAAGCCTTCACCTATTTTACAAGATACTCTCTGTGCGCTTTCTAGTTTGTGCCCTCGGCAAACAGGCTGCTGCTCCTTTCAGACATGGGAGGTTGCTTAACATGAGTGAGGTGGGGCAGGGGTTGGAAAAGGGGAAGGGGATGTACTTGGGGACAGTGAAGGCAAAGGGCAGAAGTGAGGTTGAAGAGAGGAGAGCAGGTAAGGAGTTGAGGAGGAGAGAAAGGAGGGGGAAGGAGGGGGGAAGGAGGAGGGAAAGGGAAGAGCGAATGAACTAGAGGAGGGTGAGAGGAGGGGAAGGAGTTGAAGGAAGTGGGAGGTCAAAGGGTAGTAACAAGGGTCAGAACAAAGAGGGCAAGCCGGCTGGTTACAATATCTGAGATAAGCACAGAACTGGATGCGAGAAAAATGCATCTTTGCTACACTTTGCCAAGGTTCCAGGTCAAGTACTCTAACTATTTGTAACTGGTCATTAGTCATCAGTTTCCTCCAGGGATTGCTACAATGCAAACAACACCCAACCAAAATTTCGGCTCAGCTACTGACTTACCGGTTTTCCGAATTCCAGTTCCGAAAAGAATTTATACCAAGGTTCATTCTTTAAATCTATTTCTTCTGGACTTACATCCCGATTCTGAAGAGGTAACAGCATGGGAGTGGAGGAGAGAGAAGACGATTGAGTATACAGAGCAGAGCGGCATGCAGTAAACCACAGGAAGCGGGAGATGTGATGTGTACGGAAAACCCACGGATCCTGAGCGTTCGAGTCTGAACACACATACATACACCGGGCAAAGTACTCCTCAGCAAAACATAGCTACCCAGATGCTAGGCATAGTATCTGGCTTCTTTGGAGGTGCTGTTTGACCAAGGTTAGCTTTAAATGCATGAATGTTATGCCAAATTACTTTACAGTGATGGACGGAGACATGGGAGAAATGCCTTGATGCTGCAGCAGGGCTGAACTTTGGAGATTGGATGTTGGAGCCCTGAGTTGGAAGTCTTCCTCATTTCCAAATGGAATGGCTGGAAGGGCAGAATCACGGATCTTAATTTTCTAACTAATCCCCATTTGCCAACAGGGGATCTGAATAGGTTGTTATTCATTTCTTTATAATTGACATTTGTTATATAAATGGGTCCGTCAAATTCACAGAGTAAGATTTTTTTTTTCAAAAAGTGAACTAGGTTATATTCAACATATTCAATATTCACAAAACCCAATTTTTGCCTCGCTATTAGTGTGTTCAGTGAAGTCAGGCACAAGGTTCAGGGTTGATGCCGTACATATCAGCAATACAGACTGGTAGGTCAAGGATTAGCACACAAAGATTAGAGTACATAATGTAGAACAGACACTCTGGAAAACAAGAGGGCTTGAAAGAATTTGATCAGAGGGACCATGAGCATAGAGAATGATTTATAGAGGGAATGACATAGTGTGTTGCTAAGTACTCAGTGGGAGGTGGAGTAACAGTCCGACCTACAAAAGGGAGAAGGTAGGATCTCCACTCCAACCTTCCAGTTAAAGGAGAAGAGAATGAAAATTGATTCAGGCTCCTGCACCCAACTGTTCAACCCTGGGAGACTGCACAGTTGAAGGAAAAGCCTTGCATTTTGCTGTTTGTACGTGATCCTCTACTCTGTGAGGTCACATCATTAGCAGGCAAAATACCAAGACAACCATAACCACCTTGTTTCACCTTTACTTTTATTTAATCCAGAAGAGTTAACTTTGGATGATGGGAAGCCTGCATTCAATACAATGGAATGGTATAGTAAGATATTTTGCAAATAGGACCTCCACTTACAATCCAATCCTATCCACAGTCACTAACACACTTAGGTATGCCATATCGCTCACTGTTCTGTTCAGTCATTACAAGGTATTGTTACTCGACAACTGTTCCATCACATGGTATGGCTGCTGATCTCAGAGCTGAAGGTCCTCTGGGCCCACACTGCTCCACAGCCGCTTCAATTTATGTTTTCCTTTCCAGTAGGTGGAGCAGATTTTTGTCCAGGCTTTGACTGGGACAGCCTTTTGGACTGATAGAACATCCAAGCACCAAGCCCCTTCTGAATGACAGTGCAATCAACTAATAATGATGCATATCAATGGATCATTAAGGCTCACCACCTCTTGGAAAGAAAATAGACGCAGAAAGTCTAAGTCATCGGAATTAGAGGAGTTAAATACAAAATCGCTGGAGCGCACTACGGGATATAAGACATACCAAGAGAACTTGACTGTAAAATACTTCAGGTCCAACCTCCAGGGAAATCTTAAGAGGAAATTTGCCAAGACACCAAGTGAGCTCTCTGCGAGTCAGAGATCCATTTGTGACTGACCACATTAGGCAGTTGGGCACTATCTGGATCTAGTTTCTTAACTGTACATAAAGCAGTGTCTGCAACATTTCTCTGAACAAGAAGAGGATTTCTCCTTCATTTTTGCCATGCTGATACCAGCCTTAGGAATCAAATACACTAAAGCATCCGTTTCGCAATTAGAAGAAAGTGACTAAACTAAGCTCAGTCAACTTTTGACCCACAAACAAAACATCAGATAAGCATACTGGTTCTGGGAAGCCTTCTGGAGTTTGGCAGAGGTGACATGTTGCTGGAGTGAAGTGGAGAGAGTTTTACACTACCTCGATCTAGAGCTTGGTTCAGTTACACAAACTGGAACTACCCAAAGGTGGTATCTAGCACACAGTTCAATTAGGAATTATTACATTTTAAATTCCCCCCAAATATTCTAAATTCTAGGAAATTAGCTCTATGTCCTGTTAGGGTTTATTAAACACATTTACAAAAATAACAACTTAATTTCTCTCTCCCAAGAAACTTAATTTCTCTGTCCCAAGATGCTGCTTGGGAGAGCAGCATCTCTGGTAGTATCAGTTTTATTTCAGCTTTCCAGCATTTGCAGATCTCTGCTTCCTCCAACCTCCATAAAACGTAATCTCTTCACTCAAAGCCCCATCAGTTACAGTCAACCCACCCTGCTCCGTGAGAACGGACCTCGACACCCTCAGGCTTGTTGAAAAAGATAGAAGATAGAATTATAAGCAAGAAAGCTCTCCAACTCTTCTATCCAATCATCCCTGTCACTCCCCTCCAAACTCAACACCTTCAAATCAATGAAGGTTCTGGATCAGGCCAGCGTGACATCTCTCATCTCATTACTCTGCCTCTTGGAATCTGGAAGCATGTACCACTAGGCTCAACACATCTTCCATCCTGCTGCTATAAAGTTATTATATGGACCCCTTGTACAATAAGATGGGCACTTGACTTCACAATCTATTTGAAATGGTCTTTGAACCTTAATGTGTGCCTGCACTGCACTTTCTCTGTAGCTCTTACCCTTTGTTCCTGCTTTTCCCTTGTACAATCTCACTGTACTCACATCATGAAATGATCTGTATGGATGGCACACAAAATGAAGTTTTTCCACTGTTCCTTAGGTACATGTGACAATAATAAACCAATTGACCAATATTCAGTCAAAGTCATGAATGACTTCAGACTCTCCATCTCAAAACCTCTCTCTCTGCCCACCATTAAAATCCTCCATTTCAAGTATGCATTCCAAAGATCTGAGGACCTCCGGATGTTCCACTAGCTTAAACGCACATCAAAGCATCCAACGTGTTCTTGATGCAATGCATGATTTACTGAGCCAGGCATCAACACAACATAGGCACTGAGCCAGGTTTTTTAAATAAAGCTTCATGCAGCTGAATGCAAGACTGGAGTTTACAGCACAATCCTCCAACCACAATTCACTGCAACTGCAGAGCATCGTAAAATTCCTCTTGATATCAGTCCCTAGATTATTAGAACCAAGCCACAAAAAGGGTGGAGAAGGTTGGGAAGGCAAACGACAAGTCAGAGGGCTCTACCATTTAGCCACTGACTTCTGTGTAGTCGACAAGACCATCACATTAACCAGTTTTTATTTGCAATTGTTAGATAAAGGAATAACAAACATGTATTCCTGTGATACAATCACCACAAACAGTGACTTCAAGCAAAATAACAGAACTGCTCACATGGGTCGTTGGAAAATACTTCAGAGCATTGGATGAAAGGCTTTGTACCCAAAGATCATGCTTGCTTCAATTACACTTACATCTCTGCTCAAGTCCTCCTGGTGGTTTTCGTGTTGCACCCGACCACGTTTGCCACTCAAGGGGCTGTCCTTTGTGGGTGGCTGTGTCGAGTCTCTTCCACCGCTTTCTTCAGAGTTCTGATGTAAAAAGCTCAGTGAGATACACCAGCAGCTCCTGTGACTTTCTAGCACCATGCATTTGTAGGTAAGGTCCACCACCAAGGAGCACTACCTAATGTGTGACGTCACAAGAATCCATGCAGTACATGCAATGTGATGGCGTGCAGTCAGCCATCTGCCTAGAGGGATTGGCCAAACTCCAAACCAATGACTTTACCTGTGGCTCCCGTAAAGCTCTGGTGTCCCACCAGAGTGAGACACAAAACTATTGCCGTGGTGCCTTACACGGTGAGGGGCACAATCACCCACACGCGTTGGACCCGTCACCCTTGTGCGTGGGACCTGTCGCCTGACCGTGCGGGAGCCATCACCTGACAAGGACCAACGCTCACCCGCACGAGCGGGACTCATCGCCCAGTCATCGTGTAGAAGTTATACATAGCCACTGTACTTTGCCTAGTTTAGATCTTTGGGAATGCAGAGGTGCAGACTATCCTCCACCATAAGTCTGTTACAAGCAAAACATGTGCTCAGAATGAACCAATGAGAGCTTGGCCAGAATGCCAAGCACCCATTCCCCACACCAAAACCCCAAGCACCTGGCAAGAAAAGAGAATGCAAAGTTTACAGAGGTAGCTCTACCCTCTGACTTTCCAAGTCCCAGACCACTGCACACCTCACTCATAAAAGTCCAACTAATAACTGTAAAGCCACACTGGAATATGGCTTTACATACAGGCTGAACCCACATGAGACTGCTCTCAGACAAGGCAGAACCAAGTTGATAAACTGAAAAACTTTGGCAGAAATTTGCTCTTAGCTCCAATGAACTAAAGATGGACACGTGATGTGTTTTCAAAATAAGGAATTCTGTTTGCTTAGTTATAAATAGTATTACCAAATGTGGTGAAGTGTAGTTCATCTGGAATTACTACAATGCTTTGGCTTTTTAGCTGTAAATTTCCATTTGACTGTCTTTAAACACTAGCAGTTTTAAAAATATAGTTTGTTTTAAGTATAAATCTGATTAAGTATTGAGAGGGCAAGAACGAAAGTGGTTTGTTTATTTATTTATTGAGATACAGCATGGAATAGGCCCTTCCAGCCCTCTGAGCTGAGCCACCCAGGAATCCACTAATCACAGGGCAACTTACAATGGCCAGTTAACCTACCAACCGGCACACCTTTGGACTGTGGGAGGAAGCAGGAGCACCCAGAGGAAACCCACTCGGTCACGGGGAGAACGAACAAACTCCTTACAGGCAGCGGCGGGAATTGAACCAGGTCACTGGGACTGTAAAGCGTTGTGCGAACCACTAGGCTTTCATGGCGCCCCAATCCACCGCAGTAATCAGCAAGGCATTGTATGTTGCTGCTCAGAACAGGACATCCTGTTCAGTGGGAGCATAAGAAGACACCAGATCTTCCTAAATTTTTGGCCATTAATATTGAGCTTCGAGCATTGAAGTAAATGAACATCAGGTAAGGTACATAAGGTAATGCCATCACAAAAATTGCCAAGTAATCTCACCTATTGATTAAACTGTTAAAATTACATAAACTAGAGGAGAGAATCTGTGCAGCAAAGAGCACTCTCACTATGTCTCATTCTGACGTCTATGAATTACTGTTTCATCATAAGCTAATGAAAAGGATTTTTTTCCAGTGATAATCAACAATGCTTTCAGCTCAGTGACGGTGAGATGGCCAATTGCCGATTGCCGGAAAATCAGGGACCTAAACCTCAGCTGAGAAACCCAAGCACAAGGAAAGGAGCTTGAGGAAAAAAAACTAGACGAGAAGACGGTTGTACACAGGGGAATATTGCTTTAGGCATTACCGAAATGAGTTTATTGACATGCTTTGAATTAGTTTTCAGACTTTAGCATTTGGATTATATTGAACAGAGAAAAATATAAAAATTATTTTACCAAAGGAAATATTTTATCAGTTGATTAGTTGCTTTGAGAATGCCAGTCATTCACTGCTAACTTGTTAAGCCAATACACATTGAGATTTCTTAGTTATGGTGCAACAATCAGCATTGTTACATTAAAAAGCTGTGATTTGTGATAACTGGAAAGGCATAGCAGATCAGGCAGAATCTGTACTGAGAGAAAGAAACATTTCATTCGATGAAGGATATCAATCTAAAATGTTAATTCTGCTTCTTCCTCCACAGGTACTGTTTGACCTGCTAAATATTTCCATTATCTTCTGTATTTATTTCAGAAATGCAGCATTTCTAGGTTTTTATTGCTTTTAGTGAGTTGTGGTTGCTCTTTACAGGGCTGGGAAGTGAGTATTTGAAACAAATCAGGATTATCTTCCCAGAGCTGTTTTTTTTTTCATTTCTGCAAATGTGCATATAGTAGGAGTTAAACAGACAGCCTTTTAGACTGAAGAACAGAGAGACAAACATTAAGTATAAAAGCTGGCAATTGGAGCAAGAATCAACCAAGCTCATACATTACCGTTTTCTCATGAGCTAGTACTGAAGACTTTCCTGGTTCATAATCAAAAATGCTCTTTGGCTCAGCCCGATACCGCCGTGTGTCCACCTTTTTGTCTAGCGGTCCCCAGTTGTTTCTGGAAGAAGAAAAGATATTCACAGAATCTGAAAACCACCTGGAAGGATGATCCCTAATCAAAGACGCTGTTAATCCCCTTGGGGAAAAAGGCATAGATAGGGTAAATAGTCAAAATCTTTTTCCCATTGGAGGGGGATCAAAAACATGATGACATAGCGATAAGATGACAGGAAGGGCATTAAAATGATATTTCAGGGGAATGAGTTATTTTTTAAACATTCAGAAAGTGGTTGCAATCTGTGACTAACTGTCAGAGGTGATGATGAAATCAATTATAGTCATTATGTTCAAGATATATTTAGACAGACATCAAAATCATCATCACATGCTGTGTCGTATGACATGGCGATCATGGTCTTTGACAATGATTGTTCTCAGCAAATTCTTCTACAGAAGTGGTTTGCCATCGCCTTCTTCTGGGCAGTGTCTTTACAAGACAGGTGACTCCAGCCATTATCAATACACTTCACAGACTGTCTGCCTGGCGTCAGTGGTCGCATAATCAGGACTTGTGATAAGCATTAGCTGCTCATACAACTATCCACCACCTGCCTCCAGTGACCCTGATCGGGAGAGCTAAGCAGGTGCTTCACCCTGTCCAAAGGGTAAACTGCGGGCTAGTGGAGGGAAAGAGGTAAAGGGGTATCTCTACCCCACTACCCAAAAAACCTATATATCGAGACATAAAATGATATTGTCCTAATGTGGGCAAGTAGGATTACTGGAGATGGGCAGAACAGTCGGCATACACAGGGTGGGCCAAAGCACCCATTGCTACTCTCTACGAGACTATTACCCCATGTATCAGCACCCCTACCCCAGTCTCAAAGGAATGCAATGACAGGTCAGGCTGGAGACTCACTCAATTCACAGGATGCTATTAATTCTTGGAAGTGGGAGAGAATCAGGCAAATCAGCACAGCTCGTTGACTTACAGGAAGGTGCCGGTAAAAGGCCAGCATTATCATGAAGGAACCGACCCACCCTGCTTATGGACCATCGATCCCATTCTAATCAGGGAAGAGACTACGCAGCATCCGTGCCAGGACCACTAGATTCAAAAACAGTTACAGTACTTCCCCCAAGCTGTCAGGCTGATCAACACCTCCACCCATTAACCCACCCCATCAATCTCCAGTACCTTACATACACATCACCTATCATCACGTTCTGTACATACAGTCAGTCTGTGTATATAACAGTTACTTGTACATTGTGTTTTACAGGATTGTTTTTATATTTATATTTATTGCGTTTTTTTTTGTTTTGTTTTAAATCGTATGCTTTATGCTTCTTGGGTTTTTATGCTGCATTAAATCCAGAGTAGCAATTATTTTATTGTCCTCTGCACTCGTGTACTGAAGAATGACAATAAACAATCTTGAATTTATTATAGAATTCAGAAAAATTATAACTTAGTATTCACAATACGAAAAGGAGCCCGAGATAAGAATGTGGGCATGCAGTGCAAGTGGACCTTAAATTTAAATAAAATACAAATAGTAACATCTATATTTTTCAGAAACATCCACACTTGGGATGTCGGTAAATGCAGCACCCCTTGTATATCCCTTTATGCTTTACTGTGGTCACTGTGAATCTCTGTGGGGAATGTTCTCTCACTGTGTTTGGGTAATGAATTCCAGGATTTAGATAATTGATGAAGGAATTTCTAAGTCAGAATGGTATAGTGCACTTTGCAGACAACACATTCTGCAGCCACGTTGAGCTGATACTTGTGGGGAAGTAAACATTCAGATTGAGAGTGTTGAAGCTGCACTTATCTGGCAAATCATACATCAGTTAACGGAGCAGGGGGAGGCTGCTTTGCCCATTGGGTTCATACTAGTTGTCCACCAGAGTAACCCTCTACTTCCACCATCAGCCTTGCCTCTGCAGGCTTGCAACCTATGTGCTTATCCCCTTGAAGATCAGTGGAACCTGCCTCCACCACATCTATAGGCATTGTTTCCAGTTTTTTTTGGATCGGGACTACAGAGCGTCATGGGAGCTGAATTCTGAAGGAAGGCAGTTTTTTTAAAAACTTCTTCGAGTGCAAGAAGGGCGAGACTGCGCAGGCGCGTGACGTCAACAGGACCGCGCGGAGAGTTTGAAAAAGCAGGTTGCTACCAACGGCTCTCTTTTGGATCAGGGCTACAGAGCGTCGTGGGAGCTGAATTCTGAAGGAAGGCAATTTTTTAAAAAACTTCTTCGAGTGCAAGAAAGGCGAGACTGCGCAGGCACATGACGTCAACAGGACCGTGCGGAGATTTTAAAAAGGAGACCACCCTATTCAGCGGATAGCTGTCGGAGTGGGCAGTGGAGTGAGTGGGAGAGAGTGTAGGGCTTTGGCTTCAACGGGCTTCGGCGGTAAACGGGAAGAGTCGAGAGCGAAGCGCCAACTCTTTTTTTTTCTCCCCCCCACCCCCTTTCATGAATTGGCCCGGACAGACAGGAACAGCAGGCTCTCACAGCTAATGGTACGAGCTAACGGTTTAAAAAGATCGTCTGTTTGGCAAGGTAAGTGGATGAGTAGACTTATTTTTCCTGTTTCATTCCTGTAGAATTAGATAGCATGCCTGCAGGGTTAGTGCTTCGTTCAGGGTGTCAGATGTGGGAATCCTGGGAGACCTCCAGCCTCCCTGATGGCCACATCTACGCCAGGTGCACCGAGTTACAGCTCCTCAGAGACCGTGTTAGGGATCTGGAGATGCAGCTTGATGACCTACTGCTTATCAGGAAAGTGAAGAGGTGATAGACAGGAGCTACAGGGAGGTAGTCATCCCTAGGCTACAGGAGTCAGAAAACTGGGTCACTGTCAAGAGAGGGAAGGGAAATGCCCGGATAGTGGACAGCACACCTGTGGCTGTCCCCCTCAGCAACAAATATCTTGTTCTGGATGCTGTTGAGGGGGATGACCTGACAGGGGACACCCACGGTGACTGCGTCTCTGGCACTGAGCCTGGCGCTGTTGTGCAGGACAGAAGGAGGGAGAAGAGAAATGCGGTAGTCGTAGGGGATTCCATAGTCAGGGGAATGGACAGGAGGTTCTGTGAGCCTGATAGAGATACCCGCATGGTGTGTTGTCTCCCAGGTGCCAGGGTACGGGAGGTCTCGGATCGGGTCCTGAATATTCTAAAGGGGGAGGGTGAGCAGCCAGTTGTCTTGGTACATCTTGGTACCAATGACATAGATAGGACAAAGGAGGAGGTCCTGAAGAGAGATTTCCAGGAGTTAAGAAGGAAGCTGAGAAGCAGGACCTCCAGGGTAGTAATCTCGGGATTGCTACCTGTGCCTCGTGCTAGCGAGGGCAAGAATAGTCGGATCAGGCAGATGAATGCCTGGCTGAGAGACTAGTGTGGGGGCAGGGCTTCAGATTCTTGGATAATTGGAATCTCTTCTGGGGGAAGTATGACCTGTTCAAAAAGGACAGGTTACACCTGAACTCGAAGGGGACCAATATACTGGCGGGAAAGTTTAATAGAGCTGTTAGGGAGGGTTTAAACTAATTTGGCAGGGGGATGGGAACCGGAATGACAGAGCAGAGGAAGGGGAAAACAGAAATAAATCTAAGATAGTGAGCAGTAAAGATGTCAGGATAGACAGGCAGGTGATGGGACAAATTTGTAGCCATTGGGATGAGTTGCAGTGCAATAAAGTTGTAGTGAAATCAAAGCGAAAAGTATCAAATACTGGTCTTAAGGTGCTGTACTTAAATGCACGCAGTATAAGGAATAAGGTGGATGATCTTGTCGTACAGCTACAGATTGGCAGGTATGATATTGTAGCCATCACTGAGACCTGGCTAAAGGACGCATGTCTCTGGGAGCTGAATGTCCAAGGATACATGGTGTATCAGAAGGATAGGAAGGTAGGCAGAGGGGGAGGCGTGGCTTTATTGGTAAGAAGTGATATTAAATCATTAGAGAGAGGTGATATAGGATCGGAAGGTGCAGAATCTTTATGGGTTGAGCCAAGAAATAGCAGGGGTAAAAGGACCCTGATGGCAGTTATTTATAGGCCTCCAAACAGCTGCAGGGACGTGGACTACAAATTACAACTGGAAATAGAAAAGGCTTGTCAGAAGGGCAGTGTTATGATAATTGTGGGGAATTTTAACATGCGAGTGGATTGGGAAAATCAGGTTGGCACTAGATCTCAAGAGAGAGAATTTGTAGAGTGTCTGCGAGATGGCTTATTAGAACAGCTTGTTGTTGAGCCCACTAGGGGATCGGCTGTACTGGATTGGGTATTGTGTAATGAACCAGAGGTGATTAGAGAGATTGAGGTGAAGGAACCCTTAGGAGGCAGTGATTATAACATGATTGAGTTCACTGTGAAATTTGAAAAAGAGAAGCCAAAATCTGATGTGTCGGTATTTCAGTGGAGTAAAGGAAATTACAGTGGCATGAGAGAGGAACTGGCCAAAGTTGACTGGAAAGGGACACTGGTGGGAAAGACGGCAGAGCAGCAGTGGCTGGAGTTTATGCGAGAAATGAGGAAGGTGCAAGACAGGTATATTCCAAAAAAGAAGAAATTTTCGAGTGGAAAAAGGATGCAACCGTGGTTGACAAGAGAAGTCAAAGCCAAAGTTAAAGCAAAGGAGAGGGCATTCAAGGAAGCAAAAATTAGTAGGAAGACAGAGGATTGGGAAGTTTTGAAAACCTTACAAAAGGAAACCAAGAAGGTCATTAAGAGGGAAAAGGTTAACTATGAAATAATATCAAAGAGGATACTAAAAGCTTTTTCAAGTATATAAAGAGTAAAAGACAGGTGAGAGTAGATATAGGACTGATAGAAAATGATGCTGGAGAAATTGTAATGGGAGATAAGGAGATGGCAGAGGAACTGAATGAGTATTTTGCATCAGTCTTCACTGAGGAAGACATCAGCAATATACCGCACACTCAAGGGTGGTAGGGAAGAGAAGTGTGCGCAGTCACAATTACGACAGAGAAAGTACTCAGGAAGCTGCATAGTCTAAAGGTAGATAAATCTCCTGGACCAGATGGAATGCACCCGCATGTTCTGAAGGAAGTAGCTGTGGAGAATGCGGAGGCATTAGCGATGATCTTTCAAAAGTCAATAGATTCTGGCATGGTTCCGGAGGACTGGAAGATTGCAAATGTCACTCCGCTATTTAAGAAGGGGGCAAGGAAGCCAAAAGGAAATTATAGACCTGTTAGCTTGACATTGGTGGTTGGGAAGTTGTTGGAGTCGATTGTCAAGGATGAGGTTACAGAGTACCTGGAGGCATATGACAAGATAGGCAGAACTCAGCATGGATTCCTTAAAGGAAAATCCTGCCTGACAAACCTATTACAATTTTTTGAGGAGATTACCAGTAGGCTAGACAAGGGAGATGCAGTGGATGTTGTATATTTGGATTTTCAGAAGACCTTTGACAAGGTGCCACACAAGAGGCTACTTAACAAGATAAAAGCCCATGGAATTATGGGAAAGTTACATACGTGGATAGAGCATTGGCTGATTGGCAGGAAACAGAGAGTGGGAATAAAGGGATCCTATTCTGGTTGGCTGCCGGTTACCAGTGGTGTTCCACAGGGGTCCGTGTTGGGGCCGCTTCTTTTTACATTGTACATCAACAATTTGGATTATGGAATAGATGGCTTTGTGGCTAAGTTTGCTGACGATACGAAGATAGGTGGAGGGGCCGGTAGTGCTGAGGAAACGGAGAGTCTGCAGAGAGACTTGGATAGATTGGAAGAATGGGCAGAGAAGTGGCAAATTAAGTATAATGTTGGAAAGTGTATGGTTATGCACTTTGGCAGAAAAAATAAACAGGCAGACTATTATTTAAATGGGGAAAGAATTCAACGTTCTGAGATGCAACGGGACTTGGGGGTCCTCGTACAGGATACCCTTAAGGTTAACCTCCAGGTTGAGTGAGTAGTGAAGAAGGCGAATGCAATGTTGGCATTCATTTCTTGAGGAATAGAGTATAGGAGCAGGGATGTGATGTTGAGGCTCTATAAGGCACTGGTGACACCTCACTTGGAGTACTGTGGGCAGTTTTAGTCTTATTTAAGAAAGGATGTGCTGACGTTGGAGAGGTTACAGAGAAGATTCACTAGAATGATTCCGGGAATGAGAGGGTTAACATATGAGGAACGTTTGTCCACTCTTGGACTGTATTCCTTGGAGTTTAGAAGAATGAGGGGAGACTTCATAGAAACATTTTGAATGTTGAAAGGCATGGACAGAGTGGATGTGGCAAAGTTGTTTCCCATGTTGGGGGAGTCTAGTACAAGAGGGCATGACTTAAGGATTGAAGGGCGCCCATTCAGAACAAAAATGCGAAGAAATTTTTTTAGTCAGAGGGTGGTGAATCTATGGAATTTGTTGCCACGGGCAGCAGTGGAGGCCAAGTCATTGGGTGTATTTAAGGCAGAGACTGATAGGTATCTGAGTAGCCAGGGCATCAAAGGTTATGGTGAGAAGGTGGGGGAGTGGGACTAAATGGGAGAATGGATCAGCTCATGATAAAACGGCGGAGCAGACTCAATGGGCCGAATGGCCGACTTCTGCTCCTTTGTCTTATGGTCTTATGGTCTTATAACTATAGGCTACTTAAAAAATGATTTTCCTCATCTCCCACTGTATCTTGTTTCCCTTTAGTTTATACCCAAGACTCCCAAGTCTCAAACTCTCCACCTAAGGAAGCGTCCTCTACCCACTCAGTCCAAACTCCTTATCTTATATACTTCAACCAAGCCTCTCCTTTGCCAAAGAAAACGGTTGCACCATCTTGAGTCTATATTGTATCAATCCTCACCGCAAGGTCAGTGGTGAAATGGATCAGCAGTTCCATGTCACTCGGTACCAATGTCGCAGAGCATCTATCTGAGCCCAACACATTAATGCAAACACAACAAACGCACACCAATGCCCAGACTTCATTAGGAGAGCATCCTGATGGGTTGCATCACCATCTAATATGGAGATGCCAATCCGCAGGATCGCAAGAGGCTTCAGTAGGTTGTAGACACAGCCAGATCCATCATGAGCCCAGGCCCCACCACCATCAAGGATATCATCAAAAGGGCAGTGCCTCAAGAAGGCAGCATCCCTCAGAAAGGGCCCTCACCAGATGGGACACACCCTCTTCTCATTACAACAATCAGGGAAGACCTACACTATACTTTAAGAACAATCTTTTCCTCTCTGCCTTCTGATTTCTAAATGGTCCATTAACTCATGAACGGTACCTCACTATTCCTTTTTTGCACTCCTTCTTTTCTTAATCTTCTTTATTGAAACAACAAATTTCACAACTTATGTCAGTGACTATAAACCTGATTTTAACTCCGATTCAATTTGAACTTTGCAGATGGTGGAAAGCGTTTTGTGTGTCCGGGGTGAGTCACTTACCCAGCCTCCAACCTGCCCTTGTGTCCCCAGCCCAATTAAGTTCTCTGCTGAAGAAGCTGGACTTGAATAATTGACTCAGGGAAAGGTAACTCATAAGAAAGGAGAGTTGAGCCTTTACCTCTCAGAGAGTGGTTTCAGCGAGGATGACCGGGTTGGTAGGGGTAAGGTGGCTGATCTTCGCTCGATGGTCTCGGAGTCAGAGGTATCCATTGCACTCTTGGATCGAGGAACAAATGTTTGGCTTTTCACTGCAGGAAACAGAAAGAATCAGTTAGCAGGAAAAAAAATGGCAGTATTACCTATTGTGCTCAACTACACCAAAGCTTGCCAGGGTCATCCCAACCAAAAGATGGCTTGAGCAACACACACAAAATGGTAGAGTCATAGCACCTATGGAGAGGAATGAACGGTCAACATTTCAGTCCAAAGCCCTTTACCAGGGCTGGAAAGGAAGGGGGCAGAAGCAAGAAGGTGGGGGAGTGGAATGGGAAGGAGTATAAGCTGGCTGGTGATGGGCGAGATGAAGTGATGAAGTGAGGAGGAAGGTCAGAGGTTGAGGGAGGGGGTATGAAGCTGGGAGATGGTCAGTGGAAGAGGTAAAATGTTGAAGAAGAAGAAATCTAATAGGAGAGGATAGGACAGTGGACCATGGAAGAAAGGGAAGGAGGAGGGCACCCGTGGGAGATGATAGGCAGGTGAGGACAAAAAAAGAGTTAAAAGAGTAACCAAAAAGGGGAATAAAGAAGAGAAGGGGGAGGGGTTGTAATTACCAGAAATTCGAGAAATCAATGTTCATTCCATCAGGTTGGAGGCTAGCCATACGGAATATCAGGCGCTGCTCCTCCAGCCTATGTTTGGCCTCGTCATGACAGTAGAGGAGGCCGCGGACAGACACGTCTGAATGGAATTTATTTATTTGTTCACGGGATCAGCAGCATCAGTGGGTCTAGAGCTATCCATGGACAGGATGAGGGAAGTATGGTCGATTTCTTGCTCTGAAGGACATCAGTGAAACCAATGAGTGTTTATTTTTATCTGCTAGTGTCGTTGCTTCCACAGTGTTGGCTCTAGATGCATACGCTAATTTAATTATCTGAAATAAAGTTCAACAGCAGCTGCAATAGAATTTGAACTTGCAATTCAGCGACCTAATTACTCTGCTCCATACAATAATGCACTGTGATTCACTGTGGCCGATGAGAATCCCGGCTGTTGCAGGGACATTGTGACATTACAATGCATCGAGATAGAAAATTGTGAAAAGCAGCCAACTCTTCACCACCCAGTTGCTAGTGTGCCTCTGGGAGCATGCAGGATTACTGCCACAACAGTCAATGTGCCTGATTAAAGAAGGGATTGTACATGGACAATGACCACTTAGATCAGATGAACCCACATGACGGGAATGTTGACTGTTTATTCCCCTTCGGAGAAGCGGCCTGAACTGCTGAGTTCCTCCAATGTTGTGTGTGTATGTGGTGCTCAAGATTTCCAGCATCTGCAGTGTCTCGTGTTTATCGTGAGAGTGCACTTTCAGTTTACAAGATACTCTGGATCACGGGGAGGGCATTCTGGAGGGGTCAGGCATTAAGTGAGGCTAGTGGGAGGAAGAGTATGAAAAAGAACAAAAGAGGGAGAAAGTCAGGAGAGAGACAGAGATAGAGAAATTGAAGGAGAAAAGGAGAGATAGAGAGAGCACTCCACCAAAGAGAAAAAGGGAGGGGGAAATAAACCAGTCTAAAAGTGCAAGGAAAGCTGATTCCTAATCTGACAGTACCATGGAATTGAAGCATAGGATGGAATAAACACCCGCCGGAAACTGGGAAGAGAGTAAATGGGCAGGAGGAAAATAGAAGCGAGGGGTTTGGGGTCAGGGAATGGGGTTTGCATGGTGAGAGAGAGGGAACACAACTGGAGGTGCATGATGGAGTGAGGGGTTCGGGGTGAGGGAATGGGGTTTGCATGGTGAGAGAGAGGGAACACAACTGGAGGTGCATGATGGAGTGAGGGGTTCGGGGTGAGGGAATGGGGTGTGCATGGTGAGAGAGAGGGAACACAACTGGAGGTGCATGATGGAGTGAGGGGTTCGGGGTGAGGGAATGGGGTTTGCATGGTGAGAGAGAGGGAACACAACTGGAGGTGCATGATGGAGTGAGGGGTTTGGGGTGAGGGAATGGGGTTTGCATGGCGAGAGAGAGGGAACACAACTGGAGGTGCATGATGGAGTGAGGGGTTCGGGGTGAGGGAATGGGGTTTGCATGGTGAGAGAGAGGGAACACAACTGGAGGTGCATGATGGAGTGAGGGGTTCGGGGTGAGGGAATGGGGTTTGCATGGTGAGAGAGAGGGAACACAACTGGAGGTGCATGATGGAGTGAGGGGTTCGGGGTGAGGGAATGGGGTTTGCATGGCGAGAGAGAGGGAACACAACTGGAGGTGCATGATGGAGTGAGGGGTTCGGGGTGAGGGAATGAGGTTTGCATGGTGAGAGAGAGGGAACACAACTGGAGGTGCATGATGGAGTGAGGGGTTCGGGGTGAGGGAATGGGGTTTGCATGGCGAGAGAGAGGGAACACAACTGGAGGTGCATGCTGCTTTTCATCCCAACCCAGTTTTGGTTCCATTCAGTTCAGCAAATCAACCAGTGCAAACAATGATAAGTGACACGTCCAAATTCTCTGGAGCTGCTTGGGCGCTTTCCCTTTTAAATCAAGTGTGAATGCAATTTGCAGTCAGGTCACAGAGTGATTTCTTTTTGTTACATAATCTTATCTCCATTTAAAGGCACCAACCCTGACTATCTCATTGCTTTCAGAAGCCAACATTTAATCTACTACCATTTAATCTCACTCTAGTCATTAAAAAGTGGTTAATTAATTTCAAACAGCCACTTCATATCTGCATAATTAACAGTAATAAAGAGTAATAAAGGCAGCAGACATCCTTATAATAAATTCCTCATTTGGACAACTTTTTAAAATCCAATTCTGAAGGAAACTAACCATTAATAATATTATTAAAAGCCATTTAAAAATGCTTGGATTCCTTATGATTATATTTAATGAATACTGTTATTAAAAGGCACTTAAAATTAAGTATAATCTCGTAAGGAGACTAACCATTTTAAATGACTTTTACAAAATATACTGTGGGCACTCAATTACTTTAACATTTCTGGAAACCAACTAAAGCCTTCTTTTCAAAACTTTAAACTTTCATTGTAATTTCCTGATTATGGAATAAACTGACAATTTTAAATGGAAAAAAAAGTAATTGATTAAAAAAAAACAAACAATGCCTTGCCACTTCAGATGGTGGGAGCCTGAAATTAAAACAGGTGACAAGGTTCTATGTTGACACTTCTTTCTCTCTCCATAGATGCTGCCTGATCTGCTGAATGTTTCCACAATTCCCTATTTTCATACAGTGTTACTGTTGCCAGTCCAACTTACCAGTGATATTCTGTGGGTACGGCCCTTGGCTGTTCAACAAGGGGGAAAATCGGAAAGGTCACAGTTGCTTAGTCAAAGGGACTGTTGAACAACCGAGCAGTTTGCAAGTATCAGCCTGTTTCTATAGACAATGGTGCATGCTAGGCACACAGAGGAGCTACAGATTCTCGTCACTGCTGGTGTTGTTTTCACTTATTCTGTGGTTTCCATGGTTACTCTTTTTCATGACAGTCACATACTTCTATATTTCACAACTTCCTGCAAAAAGATTCAAATCCAGACTAACCCCAATGAGCTGCTCCTTGGAAGTCAAAGTACAAAGCAAAAATTATGCAATACATGACACTGATTTTAAATAACAACTTGCAATTGTATTAGATAAAGGTCCTCCCTAAACAAACCCCCAATATTTCCAGTTTGCCCTGTTCCAGCTCCCTACCACCATAGTTGTTCACAGTGGATACATTCTTGCTGCTGTTGCATTGAAGAAAACAGTCCTACTGCTCTCTGTACCATTGGCGTTGGTGATTGGGAGTACCCCTGAGGCTGTGTACTCCTGTCAACAGTGTAAGGCAGCCTTTACAGGGACTGGGCAGGGTGTAAGGTCACAAACCCAAGAGATTCTGCAGATGCTGGAAATCCAGCATAACACACACAAAACTCAGCAAATCAGGCAGCATCCGTGAAAATGAATGAACAGTCGGCATTGCAAGCCGAAACCCTTCATCAGGACTGGAAAAGAAGAGCAAAGACATCAGAATAGAAAGGTGGGGAGAGGGAAAGGAGAACTAGCTAGAAGGTGCTGGGTGAAGCCAGGTGGGCGGGAAAGGTAAATGGCTGGAGAATAAGGAATCTGTTAGGAGGGGAGAGTGGACCGTCGGAGAAAGGGAAGAAGGTGGGGCACCAGAGGAAGGTGAGGAGAAGAGGTAAGTGACCAGAGTGAGGAAGAGAAGAGGGAAGGGGGAGGAAAATGATCTTACTCCTCTGCTTGGACTGGTCCACTGATGGGGCAGACAAAATGTTATCTGAAGGTTGCCCAGTGCTGCATTGTAGAGACTGACCAGACAGTCACAAGTTATTTTGGGTCCTTATCCATCCAATTATGCTCTGGTCTGAAGCAAAATCCCAGAAATGCCCTTATCCCAAACCACATCTCTAGATTAAAACTTTTGTAAAGTAGTGAAAACTGGAAAAGGTTTCATTTTTATTTTTCTGCAGAGCTCACATCTTGTGAAGGTGCTGCTTAAATTATCGAACCAAATGATGTAAAACTCTATGTCTGAGAGTCCGCATAGACACAGTGGGCCAAGGGCCCTGATTCTATGCTGTACAACTCTACAGCTACAGCTTTGAGGAACATAAACATAAGAAGTGGGAGCTATAGGCCAGTCAGCCCTTCATCCCTGCTCCCCCATTCATGAAGATCAAGGCCGATCTACCTTAGAGAATTGTCCTCTACGTAATCTTTTGATTTCTTAAATAGCCAAACAGAATGGATTTCCACAGAGATGGACAAAGATGCATCTCCTACACCTGTGAATAATCATTACTCATGGCAGCTTTGATGACTTTTGCCTGTCTGACTACACCCCCCCCACCCCCGCCACCACCACCTTCCCAACACCAAAAACATATGATTGGCTCAGAACCATTCAAAGAATTGAGGGCAGCAACTGGATCAAACTGCAGTGTTGCCCTGGCTGTTTAACCACTGACTGTTTAAGCCAACAATTGGAACGTGATACATGATTAGTTTTGGAAATCAGAAAATCTACAGAACTTTGCCAGACTGGTGAAGTGTCACTGACTAAAACAGTAGCTGTTTCTCTTTGTCTAGACAGTGCCTGACCTGCTGAGTGTTCCCAGCATTTTCTATTTGATTGTTTTGCCTACTATAGACCTAACATACAAGAGATTACACAGAGCAACACACAAAAATCTGGAGGAACTCAGCAGATCAGGCAGCATCTATGAAGGGGAATAAACACAGATTCACTGGACTAATTCTAGGCATGGTTGGTTTGCTGTAGGAGAGATTAAGTAGACTAGATGTGCATTCACTCGGGCAGGGGTTCCCAAACTTTATGCATTGAACCAATACCATTAAGCAAGGGGGCCATCAATCCCAGGTTGAGAACCCCTGCACTAGAGTTTAGAATGATGGCAGACTTCATTAAAGCTTAGAAAATCCTTAAAGGACTGAATAAGGAGTCTGAGTCCTGGTGATGCAGTTTGACATAAAGACGATGACTATTTAAGATTGTGATATAGAGGACTTTTTTTTTCTGTTCAGAAAGTGGCGAACTTTTCAACTTTCCAACACAGCAGCTGTGCAGGCTCAATCACTGTGTACGTTCAAGACAAAGATCAACAGATTTATGGATATCAAAGGAAACTAGGAACATGGGCATCATGCAATAGAATCGAGGTGGAAAATCGTTCAGGGTCTTGCAGAATGGTGGACCAGTCTCTAACTGATCAAGTGGTTAAAGCTCTTAATCATCAATGTTCAGCTCCAACAAGGTTTGCAACTTATCGCCAGAAGGAAACTACTCACCATCTTCTGAGTAAGGATACCGTGAGGAGTAATCATCTAGTTCGTCATCTGAAAAAAAAATACTCAATGAGAAGACCATGCTCAGTTTGTTTCGGTATTTCTCTTGTTTTTGAGAACTCGTATATCGGCTGTCTCTGTACACACAATAACTGCATTCTATGGTGCTTGATTCAAACCGCAGTGTTGCAGTGTCATCCTATCACACAGTCAGATGTACAAGTTAGAGGAGATAGTTAGATAGAGGTACTGCACACAAATCCAATTTGGATGGTTTTGCATCATCCAAGATTGGAATAATGGTTAACCTTTGCTTGGAGTTTCCAGAAACATTACCAATCCCTGTTTTGGACTCCATCTGCAAGGAATACCTTTGCAAAATAGAGAATGTTTAAAATTAAACAGTGGAAAAAAAAACACTCTTCTTTTAGGCACTTAACTTTGCTACAGAGCAGCTGGAGTCCAACTTGCACAGAAGCTAATCTCTCACTGTCACCTCTACTGACTCAGTGAAGTGTTTATATATATTGACACCATTGTTTCTAGCCACAAAGCAAAGGGAATTATATGTTAGAAACTCCAGGGGCACACAGGGCAGCTGAGAAATAAATAGTACCTTCTAGAATTTCTCTCTTAGCAATCTCTGAGAAGACATAGGTTGGAGTGTAAGTCTCCTTTTCTAGGAAAGAAATGGAAAGGGGAGCTAAGATGGGTGAGCAGAACAGGCAACTTAAGCAGGAAAAGAATTAGCTGGTAAGGTCACACAGGAAAGCAGAAATAAAATGCATTAAAGAACTGAAAATGGTCCAACACAAGGCTTGAGTGGAATTGAAAATGCTTCTCCTGGACGTTCTCTGAATTCCATGGAAACTACCCTGCAGTGCTTTAACGCCACATATCAGGTTGATTTCTCATGATATAATGAGGTATGGAAGTCACAACCCAACCCAATTCTTCCCTCACTGATCACTCGTATCCATACGCATCCAAACAAGAGACCACTGAAAAGCTACTAGCTTTGGAACCCAGACAGTTCCCTTTCTCAGTCCAGAAACAGAGGTCGAGCGTGGGATGGAACATAAAAACATAGTGGCTCTATGTCATACAGGAAGGTACATGTTCCTTTTAAAACTACCTCCCAAGTAATAAAATCATTGCTCAACAGAGATTGGTAAATCTCAGACCCTGGGTCACATGAACTAAATTCCAATAGGTAAAACTATTTCAGTGTAAACAAAAGTAAAACGAAATAATTTTCACACAATGAAGAAAAATAAGTTAAGAAGGTATTATTGATTCAATGCTGTCTTACAAAGGTTCATTTTGTACAGCAAAGGGAAACCAGAATCTAAAAGCCCAATAGTTAAAGTTCTCCTGTCTGGACAGCCTTATACAGACATAACTTTCAACTTGTCAGAGCAGAAACCTCTCAAGAGAGGGGAGGATTATCATGGAGGACAAATATATCACAGGTTACTACTCCACAGAGCTAATCATCACTGCAGCTTCCACTTGCGTAGATGTGCTATGTTAGATTATTCTCTATCTATTTAGTACTAGTCATGTGAGGAGGGCACATAGGTGAGGAATGATGGCAGCAGGAAGGGCATTAAGATAAAACAAAGAAAAAAGCCAAAATCTGCTGGAGAAGCCAAACCTCTTGCCTCTGCTCCAACGGGCTCTGTACACCTATGGTCGATAGAGCAATACAGGCCTCAAGGAGGGCAGTACGGAGAGTGCAAAATATTGCTAATCCTCCTCTTGAACTGACCTACTCACTGGACTGGAATAATGTCAGTCAAGCACTTGCCTGTGCAGTGTTACACACATTCATCACAGTGTCACATCCAGGATTGCATTGAATTGACAAGTCTCGAAGGAAAGAAGAATCAGTCAGTCCGTCTTCCTGCAGGCTTTCTAGAGACCCTTACTAGGAAGAATGTTTTTTTTCCAAGCGTACAGTCTCTTCAGCCTCAGGCAGACTGCCAGCACACACAAGACAACCATTTGGCAAGATATCACAAAGGGCCTAGTAACTGAAGAACTCATTTGCTGGGACAAATATCCTCATTAGACAAGTGTGCAGGGAGATAGACCTGCTCGCAAAAAGCGGCGTCATTGCCAGCGTACATGAGCAAACCGATCTGTTTCCATTCAAAGCCGTTGCTGTCTGCCAAAGTAACAGAAGAACCTGCCACGATCCAACTAGTTGACCAATGCTACACGGCCAAGAGGTGTTAGCCTTGGGGGTCACAGTTCAGGAGTACCGAAAAGGACAGTGGAATTCATGTGATCTTCCTCCACAACCTAATAAAAGTGTATTGCCCAGACAATACCAGTGTAACGTCTCAGGGTAAGTGACATCAGAGATGAAGGCATCTAGATCACTGGCCTCGTGTGGAAGGTTTGTCAGCAAAGTGGCATTAAATGGCTTCAGTCTGTTCACCCTCAACAGCATTACTAACCATTACTCTAGCACTTGGGTCTCACACTCCCCTCACAAGCAAGCGGGAGGGCAACATTTGACCACTAATTTTAAGTATGTTCCAAGATGATGCTATGGTCGTCACGATGACAGGATCTAATTCAGATCCAGGGGATCTACACAGAATCAATTCCTGGATCCTGTAACAGATCCATGACAGGGGTTGCAATGTGTAAGCCATGAACCTAGAAACAGAGAGTAGTTACAAAATGAAGAGTCACCTTTTAACAGATACGGACAGCTATTTCTCTCAGAGAAATAGGTTTATTTGTAATTCTCTTCCTCAGAGAGAGGTAGACACAGAGCCTTTGCATACTTTTAAAGTAGTGGCAGATAAATTCTTGCTAAGCAAAGGGTAAGGGCTTATGCAAGGCAGGTGAGAGTTCATATTTGGAATTGCAATTGCAGTGGTTTCCAAATGAACCTGATCGGTGCCAGTTACACCAGGTCTGTTTCTTCATGTTTCTGGCCTCCCTAGGCTCCTACCGACCCCTGACCCTTGTAATCATCTTTGCAGGTTTCAAAAACAGTCATATCCATTCCATATCGAACCCCCATTTAAAAAAAAACAGCACAGCAAGTGAAAATGGTCAAGGGTTGGGCTTGCCCAGCTACTTGAAACTGGCATTGGTTTACTACCGCCAGTTACAGTGAAAAGTTTGTCTTGCACAGTGTATGAGGTAGTGCAAGGTAAAATAGCAAAAGAGTGCAAAATAAAGTGTTACAGCTATGAAGAGCAGTGCAGGCAGACAATAAGTTGTAAGATCATAATGTGATAGACTGAGATCAAGAGTCTATCACATTGTGGGAACTGAACAGTAGTGAACCCTGGAGCGTGCCGAAACTAATTCCGCTCAGATACCATCTAGCCGGATGAAATAATTCTCCTTGAATAGATTTGAATGTTTTGAAATACACTGGCCAAGCTGAACTCTCCAAAAATGGCAGTGTAATCTCCAGGACGCTACTGCTTACATAGAACATGAAGTGAGCTTCTGAATACTCCACTCACATTGATGATAGGAGGCATAGAGATGATGAGCAAGAAGGGCAACTGGCTGGGAAGAACCATCCAATAGATATGAGTAGTGGGATCCTTCATAGATGAGCAGACAGGTGGCCAATAATAAATGTTTGGGGACAGAAGCTGGTGGTGATTGACACATTATGCCACCAATGATATGTGAGAGTGGTACAGTTGAATGCAAGATAATGTGTAATCAAATCTCCAGGTATGCATTCGATTGATTCATTTTGGCAATTTCAATAGATAGGGAGGGAATTGGATACAAGTCCAGACCAGTGTGGTAGGCTTTCCTGCTTGAAGGTCAAAACCCACTATAATGAACACCTAACTAAGTACAGACGGAGCCAGCAAGCATCTCCATATGTGGTGTACAGGTGCCGTAGAGAGAGAGACAAGGCAGATTCGTATTGTAACCATTTTCACGTTAAGAATATCACATCGCAGCTCTTAGATGCAAGCACAGCAAAGCTTCTAGCTCTCTGCTAAAGGCCAGGGCACGAGGCAACTTAATGAAACTCATGGGAAACAGACGTTGAAAGCAGAAAGGAATCTGATTTGTGGATGTCAGATTCCATTCACGGCGTTACCTTCCGATTTAGGACTGGGAGTCGTCTCGGGAAACACGTAGCTGGGTGTATAAGGATTTTCCTCTGCAGCAGAAAAAAGCAAATTGCAATTCTTAAAACCATCTCACCCACCTCTACACCCCACTTTCACAATCCCTTAGTGAGGACCCACTGATCAAAGTGTTTTCAGGCTGGAGTTCCTCTCCTGGCCCACCTGAGTTTAGACCACTGAAGACAGAGGAGTAGGCAATTTGACTGCAGTTTAAGTTGTGGCCAAACGCCAGTCTTGTCTCTTGTTCCCATATCCAGTCTCTGTCCCAAGACACTGAAGAAAGTTCTCACCATATTTCAATCTTCCTCCCAAGCCCAGATTCACTTACAGCCCTAAATGCGGCTAACACTCACTCAGTCCTGATCGGAGAAAATGTTCAGGGCCCTAGCTCAACAAGTGGCTGAGAACCAGCCCATGAACAATCTGCTCTCCAATGGTGCTTATCTTGGAATAGCAGGACTGACTACAATACAAAAACACCAGGAACTCTTTGGTCCGTCCAGTCCTTACAATACTCCACACAAGCTACTCCCATGATCCCACATCCCTTCATTCAGCAATTTCAGGCATCCCAACCTAACCCACTAATAAAGGTTAACATTCCCCAATAAAGGGTGACATCTTCCAATCACTGCATAGACTGAGAGAGAACATTAAAACAAGCTAGACATTTGAAAGAAATCCTCTTATCCCTCCTGTATCGGCACTATGAGATGTGTATTCCAGTGATGGATCTTCAGACAGCCTTCCCATGCACACTAAACCACATTGTATACAACAGCAACCTGGTCCACCATGGGGATGAAGGACTTGGCAGCACCACACACTGACTCTCACGGCTGCTGATACCTTCTCCTTTGTGCTGGCGTTCAGGGATCTCGGGGAAGCTGTAGGTAAGGCGATATGGGTTTTCTTCGGGCGTGTCTGAGCGGAAAGGAAGGGTAGTGAGAGATGAGAAGTGAAGACTCTAAAGGAAAAAAAGACAAGCTGCAAGAAAGAGTTCACACAGAATGGTTGCAGAGATCACCCATTTGGAAAAGGGAGAGTCACAAAGACTTGAAACGAGCATGAACGGGATGCTGTCAAACAGAGGTGACACACCATCCCACTATACTATGACACAATTGCAAGGTGGATGGCACAAGCCTGTGACAGGAGTACCACAGCGGATGGGAAGCACTGATCTGCCAGTGGGGAGTGTGGTGCAATCTGCTGGTCTCATGCCCTTGTTCCATGCTTCCTAGCCTTTCAGTTTCTTAAAACTCTTGCAAACCAGTCACATCTGTGCATCAAACAGTTCCTGCTTCTGCAGGAGAGTGAGCAAAATAAGCGGGATTTTGACTTAGCCTTTCTTTACATTCCCATAGATTGCAGCTCCTCTGCCAAGCATATACACCAGTCCGTGGTTCCTCTTGCACTGGGCATGGTTACTTTTGCAAAATCCACAGCAGAAATCCCCAACTGCTGCTCAGCGTTTAGAGTGACTCTATAAAACATTGCTTGACTTTTCATTTACTGGCCAGCAGCTCTGTTGTCACTGATGCATGGCAGACATCTCTACCCCGTCCACCTCAGTCCTCCCCATCGAAGTGCCTGGTACTCACCACAACTGCATTAAAATCTCAATATTTTAACCTCACTCCACGACTGGCTTCCCTAAACTGTCCAGTGGGTTTATTAATAACTTTCTGCTATTAAACAATCCCTGCTCTTGGATTTCCCAACAAGAAACCTCATCAAAGCCATTTATAATTTAAGGAGCATTTTTACACCAGCTGCAGCTCTTTATAGAGAAAGCAGCCTTGGCTTGAGCCTGAAGAATGGAACGACAAGGGCAAAGGTCACCATTTCCTAAACATAACTCTAGTTAATCACTCCGACACAATGGGGGAAGGTAATCTCTGTACGAATTGCATTCACGGGTTGAAAAGCCACCCTCCCAGGATCACTTTACCTTTGTTGACTTTGTGGATCTGCTTGAACATCGTCTTGTACCAGTCTTTTGGCCTCTCCACATTCTGCAGGTCAAAGAGTACAGAAACGTTGGAAAGAGCATCAAGTCAAGCTCACGTCTGCACCGAGCAAGACGATGGGAGCCAGGCTCACACATCCTCACCTTGATACCGAGATCCTCAGGTGCAATGAAGGAAGAGTGGGGGATCCGAGGAGCCTTCTGGCGCCTGCTGTCCATTGCCCCTCCGGCGTTGACAGTAGTATGGGCTCCTTCTGCAGTCAAGGCGGCTGTGTTCTGATCAATTAATCTATCTGGCACAGAGTCTAGTAAGAAAATAAAAAGCACAAATATGTGCAGTAACAAAAATATTCCAAATTTGCAGCAATGTTTAAATCATTAGGTTGTACAATGCCTAATATGGAAGCAAGTGGAATCATTATTTACCTCTGGGGTTAACCACAGTTTGAATGTAAGCGAATATAGCAGGCAGTGTATGCTGATGGATTTTACTCTCAAGTGACCAAAGCAATTTGGCATCAAGTGACACTCAAGAGTATCTTTCTTTCTGCATCCATTGAAGACACATGAAATGGGCTGTCATCAAATGCTGCCAATGTGCTGGGTACGGATGTCATCAAATAGATGATTTTGTTAAAGGGGACAGACCCTTTCCAATGGTTCCCTGATACTTGCTCTCCCTCTGATCCCAGTCATGTCCACATTCAAGGAGTCTCCAGCTTGTGCTGCATGAACTGATGCACCACTCATGCAGGGACATACTAGACAGGGTTTCCCAGTGGAGAGCAAGCTCTCAGACAAATCTCTGGAATGCCCACAAGTCAGCCGTAAATGATCCATGGCCAATTTCAGCTTTGATCTTATTGTAATTGGGTGCTTGAATCCCAGAGCTTGGAGGTGGCTAAGCTATCTTATGATCGCACTCACTAGTTCATTCCCCATAGCATGCGTCTTTTTCCAAAAATTTAACCAACTCATTTTTAAAATCTGTTACTGTTCATGTCCAATCACACTAGTTTTTTTGAGGATGCCATGAACAGAGCAAGCACAAAAAGAGAAATAATGTATGAGGTCATGAAAAGGCAACGTGACTTCATTGGACATGTGATTAGGAAAGAGGAGTTAGAATGCACGGTAATTATGGGAAAGATTGACGGGAAGAAAGCAAGAGGAAGGCAAAGACAAATGATGATGGAGACAGCTGCCAGAGAACTGGAAATGAATACCAATGAGTTGATCCACTTGACCTGAAACAAGTGTGTGTGGGCCATGGCAGTCAAAGCTCAAACTGGGCATGGCACCTGATGATGATGATGCCTTCACTATCTACTTCCTTGCTAATGGAAACAGTTTCTCCTTTTCTATTACATATAAACGTGTTTTCATTAAGCACTATTTTTAACACTTGCTTTGTCAACTCCAGCTTTCCTAGCCTCTCTATATTACCTGAGCTCCTTTGCCATTTCTATTAACTCTCTTAACTTCTTGTTGCATTCTTTCTTAGGTGATGTTGACCCACTCTACAACTCCTTCTCCAAGGTCATTAGCAATGGGCCATAAATGCTGGTTTTGTCCTCATCCCAAAAAACAAAATCCAAGTGGTACAGAAAAGAAAATGCTAGAAATACTTAGACTGATTAATTTCCTGATGATGATGGCTAATATCAATTTACAAAATCAATTAAATGTGCTTAATATCTGCAGGGGCCAGCCAGTGGTGTAGTGGTATCAGCCCTGGACTTCGAGGTGGAAGGTCCTGAGTTCGAATCCAGCCAGGTCCCAACTTGGGCAGCAGCAGTATCTGTGTGGAAGAAAAGCCTGGCAATCTACTTCTGTATCTTGCCACAAAAACCCTATGGACAACTGCACTATCCGTTCGGCCGCCATGAGTTGACGATGACTCAATGGCACTCAAAAGCAACATCTGTGTAAAGATGCTTCCATAAATTAGATTCTATTTTATACTATCAGGGCCCTGGTGTACAAACGTTTGTACTATCACTGTCCAATGGCAGCATGGGTTACACTGACTCAAAGTTCACAGGTTCAAGGGTACTACAGCAAGTTAGGAAGCTACATTCAATGAACTGACAAAATTTTAAAGGACTGTTGATGAACTGCCAATGAACCTTTGATTGAATCCTTACATGGCCTGGGCCAGAATCCCGGTACACCCAAGGATAGTAGCAGCACCAGGGTCAAATGAACACCTTGAGGAAGAGTTAGAGTAACTCATTGTGCTATACCCACTTTGTGGACAGGTTTTCCTGCTCCCTCCCAAGCTGCATAACTTGCCCCAATGGACCGTTGGTAGAACAGGAGATCTTGGAAAGTAGGAATGAGAGGTTACCCTGTCAACTACCCCTTACCTGACTGGCTGTTCAGTCGCTTCTGTTGTTCTGCTGAAAGAAAGAAAGAAAACATATTATAGATGCACATCCCACTAAGAAACAGGGCTTAGTCTGCTCACCTTTTCCACTTTGGTTGGGTGTGATGATTCCAAAGGCTGATTTCAGACACACTCCACATGTCCTCCAGGAACCAATACCCTTGACAATGAATATTAACAACCTGGCCCACTTCACGCGCATTAGCAGCATCACTAGGTTATTTGGCCCCAAAAGCAACCAAGACATCATCCACTCTCTTTAACCAGACTGAACTGGAAAGCCAAGTCTTCTTGACCATTAACACAAAAGACACCTTTTCAAAAGTGGCCAAAGTCAGTGCAGCATGACCAGGAAGAGCTCCATTTTAAGCAGAGAGTGTTTGAGGAGTGAATAGGTCAGGAATTAGTTTTGTTACTTTCCCAGGCATCAATCTACTTCACCATCTGGGGGAGCCATTGACACATAGCTGCAGACAACCCACCAAATGTCCAGGTTTAACATTTGATTGAATAAAGCCTCCAAGATATTAAAGTGCCCCATCACTCATCCCCTGAGCTTGAGGGAATGTTGAACAAAATCAAGTGGATAAGGTGGAGGGCGGGGAGTTAGCCAAAGTTACACAAGACTGCAGAATTAAGATTCGGACACCTGACCCAGGCAGATACTCCAGTACTGCATTGTTCTTTCAACGATAGAATTTCAAACCTTCTTTGGGTGTTCACAAAAAAACCTCCACCTCTTGTTGTTTGACCTTGTTCTACCTCAATGCACTGTGCAATAATCTGACTTGCATGAACAGTATGCAAGAAAAGCTATTCACTGTATCTCACTACATGAAACCATACTAAACCAACACCAATTCAAAAAATGCTAATTACCTACACTCTGGGTTGTTTATCCATGGGAGGGACACCTAACAAAGCTCAGTCCAATGCCATCCCCATGTTCTTTGCGAAGTGAAAGAAGCTTCTGCTGAATTGTGCTCAGGCCTTGGGCATTTAACAAGGAAAGCCAGACCTGACCTGACCTTCCTGTCATAGACGATGGGCATTCTGTCACTGGCACACAACACAGCACATCAATATGATGTCCTAAAGATGGAAATCTGTTAGATGCCACATTTTATCCCCTTGACCTGTAGCATGACTACACCCACTGATATCCCAACTCATCCCTGCTTCTAAGTCCCTATCCAACCCTCTCTAGTTCTCCAATGCTCGTGAAGCTGAGTTGGGGCATTTTACCATGTTAAAGTTACTTTAGAAATCTATGCTAATGGGTGGATATTTCCCCAAGACTCTGTGTGATCTTGATAGGAGAAGGAAGGGACTTAGTAAACAAAGGAACCCCAAAAAGCCAATCCCAAGCCTTTCCTTATTTTTCTTAGTAGACTGGAGGACTGTAGCTGTAGCAAGTCACCAGCAGATGATGAATAGTCTTGACCAAAAGAGGATGACTGTTTAAAGAAAGATTGGCTTTATTTGTCACACATACATTGAAAAATACAATGAAATGCATCATTTGCGTCAAATCAGACCAGCCAGGATGTGATGGGTAGCCCACAAGTGTGGCCACGTTTCCAGCACCAACAATGCACTCACTACTCACTAGCCCCAACCATACATCTCCGGAGTGCGGGAGGAAACCGGAGCACCCAGAGGGAACCCATACGATCAGAGAGAGAACATGCAAACTTATTACATATTCCCCTGTATAGATGCTGCCTGACTTGCTGACTTCCTCCAGCATTTTGTGTATGTTGCCCAAGATTTCCAGCATCTGCAGAATCTCCTGTGTGTCAGATTTCCTGGGAGAGACCTACCACTCACAGTAACTCGGAATGACCACAGGACTGGGAATGAATATAGTGCCACCAATTACAGTTGAATATGCATCAAAATGATCATCTACAGTACATGAGCTCACACCCCAGTGAAAACACTCCAGCACTTCGGTCAATGATTGCTGACATAGGCAGCCTATTCTGGTTGCTGGCACTTTGAACTTTCCATCACCTGCCATCCCACCCCAATGACAACCGCTCAGTTCTAGTTGTTGACAATGCCTTGCTCACCCCTCGCTAATAAGAAGGCATACACACTGAATGATTTTCGACCATCAGTATTCTTACCTCGATTGTGCTGGAGCAGCACTATGGTTGGATTCACAGATGTGGTGGATGGGTACGCCGAGAACCTGCTGGATGCGGAGAGAACTGGGTGTACTCCCACTCCTTCGCTTACTCTAGGCTGTGCATCCTTATAGACAAGAGAACACTGAGTGAGAAATACTCAACATGCAAGGTTAGAGAACTGTTCCTCCAAATCCAAAATCCAGAGTTAGCTTACTGATTCCATATGTTGCCTAATATTGCAAACATTGAGCAGTATCTGCTTTCTTCCACCCCATTCCTCGGCCGAAAGCTGCATCGGGGAAGCATAGGCAGGGTGGGAGCCATTCTCAGTGCATGCAGTCCATCTTCCCCAGCATGACAGGTTCACTTACATAACACCAGAAGTGTGGCAATACTTGTGGGCTGCCATTTGTCCCAACTAGTCTCAATTAGTTGTTATCCCTTCTTGCCCTGAAAAATCTCCAAGCACTAATCCTGTTGGAAGTTACAACTGGAAGTATTCTGCCCCACTTTATAGGTTCATCACTCGCTACTCATCTCTGTCCATTAAGTGAATTTGAGAAATTACCCTAAGCATTCCTCAGGTAACTGGCTCTCCAGCTTCTTACATTAGTTTCTCTTCAACATCTTCTGATACTCTGAACCCCCCATTCAATCTCTCCTTGGGCTACGGGGAACAATCCCAGTGCCTCTTATCTGAGCTTTTCCTGGCCTTTTAGAGTTAGGTCTCAAGTACAGAAGGAATTGCAGGAAACCTCTAGCTAACTGACCACATGATCAGAGGGGCTGGACACATCCAGAAGGAGGAGACCAATCTGGTTCTTGCTTATTTAGCCACACGGTTGTGGATAGCCAATCAGGAAGCAGCATCCCAGGCCAAGACTTGCTGCCCTGGCACACAAGAGGTAATCCCACAGGCAAATTCAGCAGCTCCCATTTCTCCAGCACTTAGGTCACCATTTTACCTCTAACTAAAACACCCCAAAGGATAACAAACACAAGCTTCCAAAATCCATAAACAGTTCCTTCCCATCTGAGTTTTGGCACCGGTGATTGCTCAGCTGTATAGGAGAGAGCTTTCCCCCGTTGCTGGATCCAACGAACCATTCCTAGCGCTTTCAGGCATGTTATTCAATCCTGCCAAGCACATATTAATAAAACAGGCAAGGCATGCACATCCCAGTTGTACACGGTGCTCCAGTATGTAACACTGGGCTTTTAATACGAGCTCCTGCAAAGACCACAAGCAGTCAATTGCATACACGTCATTGCAATTATCGCATGCAGTGTCCATGCAAGGCAGCGTGATGGCACAGCAGCTCCAGAGACACCTGGCAATGGTCAGCGCTGCCTGCCTAAAGCATGGCAGAGGCAACGAGCAGCTTGCGAAAGGAGGAGATGGTTGATCAGGACTGGTTAATGAAGCACATTAAACCCCTGCTGATGGAAACCTGTCACAGGCGGCAACGCCCAGCACGCTAGCAACGCCCAGCTGGAACGGGGTAAGCAGCGCAAAGGGGGAGGTTCCATCAGCGCAACCGCCGCACTCGGCGGTCGGTTACACGAGTGGGAGGCAAAGCAGGAGCCGGCAGGTACTGCAGCTGGGAGGGGCAGGAAGCAACTTCAGAAGTTGGGCCTTACTGTAGGCGGGGGCAATTCGCCAAGCTCGGAGTCCGCGGCACTGTGCAGGTTGGCAGCAGGCAGTGGCAGCGAGGGCACTGGTGGATTAATGGGGGAGGTGGAGGTGGAGGAGCACGGAGACTGGGAGACCCCTTTCTGCAGGTGAGGGGGGATGAAGTCGTCGAGTGTCGGCAGGGTCAGCTGTGCAATGACGGGACGAGACGATGAGGCTCGCTCGGCCGATACCAGGGGTGGCAGAGGCGTGCAGGGGTTCTCCTCTCGCTCGCAAGCTGTATCAGCAGGAACTCTGCTAGGCCAAGAGACCACTTCACACTGGGCTAAGGCAGCAGAGAGGTCCTGCAGGGAGAGAGCTTGCATTACTAAGTGAGGCTGCATTGGTCAGCCAGCCCATCCAGGTAGCACAGTTCTCATAATTCTTCTCAGGTGGTGGGAAAGGGCCAAAGTGAGAGCAACACCATCCTATCTGAACTTGGCTGAACCATCCACCTCTATCTGTGTGTTCATGTACTCCAAGTTTCTAACTATAACAAGCAACCAAGCACAGGGTTTAAACGACAAAGCAGCAGATGACATTTGAGTCCACAGTATATCCCCTCTCACTCTAGAATAGAGGGTTTCCCCTACAACCCTCCACCTCCCACTCTGGGACAATGAGTTACTGACAGCCTGTCCCTTCCCACTCTTGGGCGGAGAGTCCCTACAACCTCGCCCCTCCCACTTCAGGTTAGAAGGGTTCCCCACATCCCATTCCCTCCTACTCTAGGGCAGAGTGGCTCCCCACAATCGTCTCCAACAACTCTACGTCGGAGTGTCTCCGACAACCCACTCCTCTTACGCTAGTACAGACAGTGCCCCACAACCCATCTCCTCTCACCAGGGTCCCCACACCCCATCCACTTTGGGATGACAAGTCATGACCGGGTTTTTTCTGAAGCTTTGCCCCATTTCCAGTATTGACATTCATTTACGGGGTATGCACAATGATGGCCTTGCACACACGTGCCCCTCCTGATGTGTTACACTTGATATTTCACTGTGATTGTGACTGCCACAAAACCTGCTCATATTCTTCCCCGCCAAGCAAACAGAAAAAAACATCTGCTGGGGCCACAGAACTCTGGCAGGGTATCCTGAAATATCTTCCACTTTCTAATCTGCATTATGCCACCCTGATTAACACAGGCAGTAAGTGGGATCTCAGCACAGACTGGAGGTGTCCTTGCATCTTATCCTCCATCATAATAGCATTTAGTTCCAGTTTTATTCGCCCGATTTCTACAGAGCCTCAGGTGTAGCACTGATTCTAATCTCCACACACTGCTGTGCAATGGCTTGTGTTCGTTACTCAGTGAATGGTGTTACCAAGTCCAGGCAGTCACCCTCCAATGCCATTCCAAATCAAAGGCCCAGTGAGCAGTAATCAGGAAAGCCGCACCTCAGTGAAAAGACAAGACATGCACTTCGGTGGAAAAATCTCGTAACAGAAACTGACATTGAGGGAGTGGGCTGGGGAACAGTGAGAGGTGCCTTCTGGGAGTGGGCAGACTTCATCGACGCCGTGTGGAAAATGAGAAAACAGCACACACAGACAGAAATTTCAATAGCTACCCCACTGCCTTGGTCTGCCCATTGAGGGGGTCTCCCTCGAGTGGTGGAAAGAACCTCAGCTGGTTTCAGAGCAATCACTGGCGTCCTCTCCCGATCCAGCGCTGAACTTCCACCGAGTGGCTCTGGAGGTGGGTTTACCTGTGGGAGTTTGGGCTGCGCAGTGCTGTGCCCAGCCCTGGGCGGGGAGTCCTGAAGCAGGGGTCTGTGGAGAGGGGGCGGAGGAGAGCTGGCTGTGCTGCTTATGAGCAATGGGACTGTCAGAGCCGAAGCTTCCACGCCCTGGGAGAACGGACAGGGAGAACCACTGGATGCAGGGGGAGGTGTTTGCCTGGTCAGTGCGATGTACAGATTGCTGATCTTTCTCTCTGGGGTGGGCCTAGTGGGCGGGGCACCAAACCAGCCCGCAGGCTCTGGGCTGGCACCTGGTGGAGGTGCCCAGCACGGCACTGGGGCTTTGTCACGAGGAACAGTCTGGACGGAGAGCGGCAGCCCGCCACTTAAGCTGGAGTACAGGGAGGTGCCGGGATGCACGGATGCAGGCTCCTCGTTACAGGTGCTGGGCTCAGGTCGAATGTGAACGTAATCCAGAATCGGGACCGGAGCAAAGTATGACAGTTTAACCTTATTGGAGGGGCGCCAGGCAAAGCTCTCTTCCCGAGGGGGTTGGGGGACAGGAGGCGGCTGTTCATCGGTTTTTCAAAAAAAAAATGCAAATAACACAAAAGAAAATACAAGTTAAAGTAAGCAGAAAAAAAATTAAATCAGAGGAAAATAACTTCTTGATTAACAGTTGCTGAATTACAGATAAAATGATAGTGTCCAAACAGGCTCCTCCTTGCACTTACGGAGATTTAATTCTCATGTTTATTTCAAATCCGTCCTTGATTTTGTTCCATAATCTCTTCCAATCCTTTAAGCCTTTGCACCTTAGACATCTGCTTCCCTGATTTTATCCCTCTATTATTGCTCCTCATGCCTTCGCTGTGAACTCCCAACTCTTGGAATATTCCCCCGAACCTTTCTATTTCTTTTTTGAACCTCAAAAGTTTTCATTTAATACCAACAAACTTTTGACACACAGCATTGCATATGGCTTGGTGTCAGCAATCTATGTAATAACATTTCTGTTAAGCACTGTGTTATCTGATATGTCTAATTCATACATGTTCTGATTCCCCTGTTATATACCAATCAATTCCAACTAATTGCTTCTCTGAGATTAACAGATCTGAGGTCATAAATCTATGTACCTGAGGCTGTGTCTTGTGGTCGCTTGGCAGATTTGGTCGCACACTGCGAAATCCTTTGGCTGCCAGTGACGAGGGGGCAGCTTCTCCATTAGGTTCGCCAGTCGAAGGTGGCATCCAACCATCTGTACCAGTCAACGGCACAAGGCATCCACAATCAGAGCCAAGAACTCTTAACAAAGGATCAGAATAGAGAAAAGTCTGCTCTCTCCTACCTGTCTCTGAACTGGGCAACTCAGCGCCTGCATTTTAATAGACAACAAGAGAGAAGAAAAACACAAGAGGGAGAGTTACTCACACAGTGACCAGCTTGGTGGCAGAACCAAACGCAGCCAGACATTTCACATTCATGACAAAATCTTTTCCGTGGGTGCTGGCTCGTTCTGAGCTGTTTGTTACCATAGAAACTCATTCTAAACACGATGCCCTTGCAATCTCTGACCCCTGCTTCCACAATATAGTATTGATCCACAGAAAAGAAAGCAACCATTGTTCTAAGTCTCTACTATTCACTTATGGAGACAAAAACCAAAAGTCAAAATAATTTGCATCGTCCACTGATGCCTCACAGCAGAGCAAGATGGGAAATGTCACAAATAGTGAAATATGAACAAAAAAAATTAGCATTGTGGAGGCAGAGAGTGAACAAAGTAACCCTTCAGAATATTCTGGGGAGAATTGAGCAAAATGAGAGGAAGTTAGGAAAAAATCCTGGAAAATTAAAACTGTTTTCTTAAAAATGATCACAACAAAACCACAATATCCAATCAACTCCAAACAAATCCATTGGATAAATACAGATCAGCTGCTTAAAGGTGAGTGTGAGTGTGAGAGTGTGAGAGTGTGCGAATGTATTGTGTGTGTGTGAGAGAGAGAGAGAGAGAGAGAGACTGTGACTGTGACTGTGTGTATATAGAGAGGTGGAGTGAGATTGGGAAAGGAATTAGTTTCAAGTCGAGAGTCTGGATAAGGACTGAGAGTGCAGAGAGATAACTAGTATAAAGGGGAAGGGTGATACAGGTGATTGGTGAAGGATGGACAGAAAGAGACAGGTAGGGATGGAGAGGAGTGGAGTTGGGAGACAGAAGCAGGTTGGTGATTGCTGTGAACAGACAAGGAAAACAACAAAAAAGAGGAAAGGGCAGATGGAACCAGGTGGGAAAAGGGGAGGGTGAAGATGGAGACAGGTGCTGGAGGGTGATGAGCTCAAGCACAAAGGCTGCCAGTGCTGGAATCTGCACAGAAAATGACAATGGGAACCACTACAGGAGAGATGAATGGCAGATGGAACCAGGTGGGGAGGCAATACGATGGGTAGAGCATGTGGGCAGTATGTGGATGGAACCAAGGAGAGGAAGGCAGTACGGTCAGATCAGTGTTCCGCTCTTGGTTCCAGCATCAGCTGTCTGTTGTTTCTGAACTCCATTGTATGCACCCATACAAGTAGCAAAAAAATCCAGTCCACGCGGAAATGTGGCAGTTAGGTAGAGAGTTTGGTTTGAGATAACTTTAAAGAAAGTTCAGTCCGTACACAAGATCTCTGGTCTGTCCAGAGTCAGCTATGGCCTGTATGGGATCCAGACCCAACAATATGGTCACACCTTCAAAGTCCTCTCCTATGGCCTGGCATGGGCATTTTCTATTTTGTGTGTGCTCATTACAACAGTGACAGAGATCACGCAGGCAAGGGGGTGAGAAAAGTCAGGGAGCAGGAGGAGAAGGGGAGAGGGAAGGGATGAAGGTGTTTGAGGAAGACCCAAATCTTGAGAGTTTACAGCTCTTGGGTGGGAGGGCAGGGAAAAACACAAAAGGAATCGTGTCAACAGAAAAGGCTTTTCCAACCAGTGGCATCAGTAGTGTTGGTCAGGTGAGTGAGAGCTATAAGCAGGTATCGGTGTTGTTGTACTCTAAACAAACTGCAGTGAGACAAGGTGATGTGATCCTGATCCAGACGGAGCAAAAGGCTCCCAAGTTCACAAGAGCTGCTCGCTTAAGGGAAAGTTCCACCAGGCAGGACTACGATCCACTTGCAATGCTAGTTGGAGACAAAAGAATGGGCATTCAATCATCTCCAACTCATGCTGCTAATCACTTTCTATTGACCCTTGCATTAGATCAGAAGTCAGAGTTTCTGCTCAAGAGCACTTTCCAGTGAGTTAGCAGGTGGCTTCAGAATCACCATCTAATCGAACACATCAGATGCCCTTAACTGGCATGGTTAAAACCCACAAACTACCTGAGCAGTGCATTGGGCAAATGAACCACAGAGGTGCTGTAGGTAAACAACAAAGGTAGTTCCTTACTATCTTTGCTGGGCGGTTGTTGGGGATCCAGATTTAGTGAAGCGTCGGTCTCCAGAGGTTCCACGTAGCCTGCCGTAGTCCGCATGGTTACCGATCCTTTCCCCACGCTGACTTTCGACGGGTCAGTTTCTGGAAGGAGAGAAGTGATGTTACACTGGTCACTCTTCATTGCAATGACAGGCCTGGAAAGTAGAGGTTTTTCACACTGCCCATGTCCACGGGAATGAGAGGATGGGCGAGGAGCCACTGCCCATGTTGGAAGTTGGCACTGTAGGTAGTGGAGCTGGCATAATCTATACATGGCTAAAGACTAACACTGCAAGCTTTGATAGGTAAATTAGTCAGGAAATAAAAAGAGGGTGTGGCATTGCAATGGATATTTGTTAACCTGCAGTGATGGCTGCTTTGAGTTCCCACTCTGAGTTGCTTCCTCAGTCTCAACTTGGGAGCCCCCTTCTCCAGATGTTGACCCTTCAAACTCATGACCGGAAGGTTGGTTCTTCCCATTTGCCAAGTGCTCTCCCTTTTCATTGCTAATTATTAATGAGGTCCATATGATTACAAGTACTATGAGACTTGAACATCAGGTATGGTGGTGTAACATTCATATATCTCACCAGACTAATAATCCAGAGGAGAAGAGATTAATATTACCAGGCCAATTTGTAGATTTGAATTCAATTTAAACATATGGACGTGTTTTAAAATAAGAGACCACAAAGCTATTGGATTTTATTAAAAACTAAACCCTCAGATAAGGAAAACGCAAACAGGAATTCTGCAGATGCTGGAAATTCAAGCAACACACATCAAAGTTGCTGGTGAACGCAGCAGGCCAGGCAGCATCTGTAGGAAGAGGTGCAGTCGACGTTTCAGGCCGAGACCCTTCGTCAGGACTAACTGAAGGAAGAGTGAGTAAGGGATTTGAAAGTTGGAGGGGGTGGGGGAGATCCAAAATGATAGGAGAAGACGGGAGGGGGAGGGATAGAGCCAAGAGCTGGACAGGTGATTGGCAAAAGGGGATAGGAGAGGATCATGGGACAGGAGGTCCGGGAAGAAAGACAAGGGGGGGGACCCAGAGGATGGGCAAGAGGTATATTCAGAGGGACAGAGGGAGAAAAAGGAGAGTGAGAGAAAGAATGTGTGCATAAAAATAAGTAACAGATGGGGTACGAGGGGGAGGTGGGGCCTTAGCGGAAGTTAGAGAAGTCGATGTTCATACCATCAGGTTGGAGGCTACCCAAACGGAATATAAGGTGTTGCTCCTCCAACCTGAGTGTGGCTTCATCTTTACAGTAGAGGAGGCCGTGGATAGACATGTCAGAATGGGAACGGGATGTGGAATTTTAATGTGTGGCCACTGGGAGATCCTGCTTTCTCTGGCGGACAGAGCGTAGATGTTCAGCAAAGCGGTCTCCCAGTCTGCGTCGGGTCTCGCCAATATATAAAAGGCCACATCGAGAGCACCGGACGCAGTATATCACCCCAGCCGACTCACAGGTGAAGTGTTGCCTCACCTGGAAGGACTGTTTGGGGCCCTGAATGGTGGTAAGGGAGGAAGTGTAAGGGCATGTGTAGCACTTGTTCCGCTTACACGGATAAGTGCCAGGAGGGAGATCAGTGGGGAGGGATGGGGGGGACGAATGGACAAGGGAGTTGCGTAGGGAGCGATCCCTGCGGAATGCAGAGAGAGGGGGGGAGGGAAAGATGTGCTTAGTGGTGGGATCCCGTTGGAGGTGGCGGAAGTTACGGAAAATAATATGTTGGACCCGGAGGCTGGTGGGGTGGTAGGTGAGGACCAGGGGAACCCTATTCCTAGTGGGGTGGCGGGAGGATGGAGTGAGAGCAGATGTACGTGAAATGGGGGAGATGTGTTTAAGAGCAAAGTTGATAGTGGAGGAAGGGAAGCCCCTTTCTTTAAAAAAGGAAGACATCTCCCTCGTCCTAGAATGAAAAGCCTCATCCTGAGAGCAGATGCGGCAGGTCCAACACCCAGCACTAGGAATAGGGTTCCCCTGGTCCTCATCTACCACCCCACCAGCCTCCGGGTCCAACACCCCACTAGGAATCGGGTTCCCCTGGTCCTCACCTACCACCCCACTAGCTTCCGGGTCCAACACCCCACTAGGAATAGGGTTCCCCTGGTCCTCACCTACCACCCCACCAGCCTCCGGGTCCAACATATTATTCTCTGTAACTTCCGCCACCTCCAACGGGATCCCACCACTAAGCACATCTTTCCCTCCCCCCCCCTGCATTCCGCAGGGATCGCTCCCTACGCAACTCCCTTGTCCATTCGTCCCCCCCATCCCTCCCCACTGATCTCCCTCCTGGCACTTATCCGTGTAAGCGGAACAAGTGCTACACATGCCCTTACACTTCCTCCCTTACCACCATTCAGGGCCCCAAACAGTCCTTCCAGGTGAGGCAACACTTCACCTGTGAGTCGACTGGGGTGATATACTGCGTCCGGTGCTCCCGATGTGGCCTTTTATATATTGGCGAGACCCGACGCAGACTGGGAGACTGCTTTGCTGAACATCTACGCTCTGTCCGCCAGAGAAAGCAGGATCTCCCAGTGGTCACACATTTTAATTCCACATCCCATTCCCATTCTGACATGTCCATCCACGGCCTCCTCTACTGTAAAGATGAAGCCACACTCAGGTTGGAGGAACAACACCTTATATTCTGTCTGGGTAGCCTCCAACCTGATGGCATGAACATCGACTTCTCTAACTTCCGCTAAGGCCCCACCTCCCCCTCGTACCCCATCTGTTACTTATTTTTATGCACACATTCTTTCTCTCACTCTCCTTTTTCTCCCTCTGTCCCTCTGAATATACCTCTTGCCCATCCTCTGGGTCCCCCCCCTTGTCTTTCTTCCCGGACCTCCTGTCCCATGATCCTCTCCTATCCCCTTTTGCCAATCACCTGTCCAGCTCTTGGCTCTATCCCTCCCCCTCCTGTCTTCTCTTATCATTTTGGATCTCCCCCTCCCCCTCCAACTTTCAAATCCCTTACTCACTCTTCCTTCAGTTAGTCCTGACGAAGGGTCTCAGCCTGAAACGTCGACTGCACCTCTTCCTACAGATGCTGCCTGGCCTGCTGCGTTCACCAGCAACTTTGATGTGTGTTCCTCAGATAAGGAAATACACATTCTCAGCCCAAACTAATCTACACAGGATATGTTCCCCTTGCTAATATGGTCACTGCTAGCTAACCCTAGAGAGGCCTAGCAGATTGTGGCAATGACGGGTGAGTAATGAATATCAGCCTTGCCCACAGCACTCACACCCTCCGGCTGACCATAACACCATCTTCTTAATGGGAAAGGCTAGCACAAAACAGAAACTGATGAATTTCCTCCCTCAATCTCTCCTGAAAGGGCTTGTTAACATTCTGCTAAAGGGTCCAAGGCCTGAAAGGCTAACTAACACTGTTTCCATCTCCCCAGCTGCTGATGCTTTCCGGAATTATCTGTTCAGTGCTCAAAATACACTTTTTAAGAGTTCAAACACAAGGAAATCCGCAGATGCTGGAATTTCAAGCAACACACATAAAAGTTGCTGATAAACGCAGCAGGCCAGGCCACATTTCTAGGAAGAGGTACAGTCAACGTCTTGGGCCGAGACCCTTCGTCAGGACTAACTGAAAGAAGACCTTGTAAGAGATTTGAAAGTGGGAGGGGGAGGGGGAGATCCGAAATGATAGAAGACAGGAGGGGGAGGGATGGAGCCAACAGCTGGACAGTTGATTGGCAAAAGGGATATGAGAGGATCATGGGACAGGAGACCTTGGGAGAAAGAAAAGGGGGAGGGGGGGAAAATCCCAGAGGATGGGCAAGGGGTGTAGTGAGAGGGACAGAGGGAGAAAAAGGAGAGAGAGAAAAAGAATGTGTTTATATAAATAAATAACGGATGGGGTACGAGGGGGAGGTGGGGCATTAGTGGAAGTTTGAGAAGTCAATGTTCATGCCATCAGCTTGGAGGCTACCCAGATGGAATGTAAGGTGTTGTTCCTCCAACCTGAGTGTGGTTTCATCTTTACAGTAGAGGAGGCCGTGGGTAGACATATCAGAATGGGAATAGGACGCTAGAGAAAGCAGGATCTCCCAGTGGCCACACATTTTAATTCCACGTCCCATTTTTCTCACTCTCCTTTTTCTCCCTCTGTCCCTCTCACTATACCCCTTGCCCATCCTCTGGGTTCCCCCCTCCTTTTCTTTCTCCCTGGGCCTCCTGTCCCATGATCCTTTCATCTCCCTTTTGCCAATCACCTGTCCAGCTCTTGGCTCCATCCCTCCCTCTCCTGTCTTCTCCTATCATTTCGGATCTCCCCCTCCCCCTCCCACTTTCAAATCTCTTACTAGCTCTTCTTTCAGTTAGTCCTGACGAAGAGTCTCGACCCGAAACGTCGACTGTACCTCTTCCTAGAGATGCTGCCTGGCCTGCTGCGTTCACCAGCAACTTTTATGTGTGTTGCTTTTTAAGAGTTCACTTGGTTTGATATCAAATTTTGCTTAAAGGTTTCCAGTGAGTATTGGGACATCTCATCGGCAGATGGAAAACTCATTCTGATCAAAGATGGAACTTCCAATCATAATGTATGTTACACTACACCCAAACCCTAGCATTCTTGTCAGAAGGCCAATGAGTGAACATTGAACCCACAATTCTATAAAATTTTGGTTATGCCACATCTGGAGTATCAAATTCATTTCTGGTCACCCCATTATACAAAGGATGAAGAAAATGCAGAAGAGGTTTAACAGGATGCTACCAGGATAAGAGGTTATGTGCTATAAGGAGAGGTTGGACAAACTTGGGTTGTTTTCTCTGGAGCGGAGAAGGTCAAGAGTGGACCTGATAGAGGTTTATAAGATTATCAGAGGCATAAATAGAGTATACAGCCAGTATCTTTTACCCCAAATTTGGAATGTCCAAAACTAGTGGGCATGCATTTAAGTTAAGAGGGAGCGAGCTCAAAGCAGATGTGTGTTGGACAAGTTTTTTATTTTGTGTTTTTCTTATTACACACACACACGCACACACACAGAGCTTAGGTGCCAGGAACGTGCTGTCAAATACGATAGAAGGTTTAAAAGGCTCTTAACTAGCCACATGAACGTGGAAAATGGTGGGATATGGACATTGTTTAGGTAGAAGGGACTTAGTGTATTATGGCACATCATGGGCTGAAGAATATGCTCCTGTGCTGTGCCATTCTATGTTCTTAACCTCCTCAGTAGATGCAGTCTGATAACAAGTCTAAATAGAGTTTTACACTATGCAGGTAGCAGAGAATAGAGTGAAAGTGAAATCCATGAAGCAATAATAAGATTCTAAAGGGGTTTTTATCTTGCTTTGGAGGCTTTGTGAAGTTACTATAGGAGTTGAGGGTATAAAGAGGACAGGTATTCAGAGTGTGAGCACAGTCATCCACTGCTCCCTGCACCAGTACATTTCCCATTGACCTGTCCTCATCAGGCAGTCAAGGAACCAAGATACTTTCTAGTAACTCACTGGGGTCTAGACCAATAGTAGACCACATTCTTCCTGTGTCCAAGGTGATAACTAAGCTCATAAAGATCTGGTGAGAACAGCAAAGCAAAAGTATAGGTAATGAACAGGCAGCAACTCATCAAATATAATGCTAGGCAGCACCCGCAAAGGGTCACAGCACTAACGTCAGATGTTGGGAACCTGTAATGTTAGTCAGTGATTGTCTGCTAGTCATGAGAACATTAACAACTCCAAAACTTTACACAACTTGCATTCTTATTAGTGAATGAGTCCATTGTTCAACCGAGGGGATTCAGAGTTTTTCGAGCCTCTTGGGCCCTCCTCAACAGTACGATCCCAGTTTCCCCACAGCCCCCTCCCACAGCTCAGTGGGATTACAGCTCCTCTCTCACAGACCCACAGAGGACAAGATGGCTGAGGGAATGTAAAACATTTCCAGTCCACGTACATGCAAATCGGGAACACAACCCACCTCGCTCCTCAGCCCAGCCAGCAGCTGGGTCAGTGCTCAAAGGCCAGTTCATGCTCTTTTGCCAAAGGTGTTTAATTACCCCTGGGTCACTACAGCTCGGCTGAGCGATGGATAGTTACCCAGCCAGCTCAGGGTTCCAGAAATTCCACCGAGTTGACTGAATAATTTTGAACCGGTCAGTTGCGCGCACACACCGGAATACCAATGCTCTTTCACCCAATCCGTTTGCTCGACCAGGTCAAAGGTCTGACAGCTGAGATTTCATGCCCTGGTGTAACATGTGACCCGGAGCTGTCGAGAACCCGAGAGCCTGGAAAGCAGATGGCTTCGAGATGAGATGTTAAGGCATTCTGTGAAAACGATGAGAATGTAAAAGCAATGAAAAGCAGCTGGGAGAGAAGGGTGAGAAAGGGGAGCTGCCAGCAGGGTGGGGGGAGAGGTTAACCCCGAGCAAGAACACGGTGCAACCTTCCACTGGATATACCCGTTGCCAGCAGAGTGTCGGGATACGCGCTCAGCCTCGGTGTGGAGTGAACTCTGATGGTGGAGACAGCCAGCCCGGAAAGCCAGCTCTCCACTGCTGTGGAGAGAGAAGAAAAAACACACTGCTTCTCCTCAAAAAGGGCACAGGCTGACATCATGGACCCTCTAGTGGTTAGCAAGAAACAGGGGCACAGCACAACAGGACCAGAACACTGCAGACACGATGGAAGGACTCACAAAGAGCAGCAAGACCACTCGAGAACAAGAGATAATCTGCAGATGCTGGAAATCCGAGCAACACACACAAAATGCTGGAGGAACTCAGCAGGCCAGTCAGCATCTATGGAAAAGAGTAGTTGACGTTTCGGGCCGAATGCCTTCCTGATGAAGGGTCTCGGTCCGAAAAGTCAATGATACTCTTTTCCATAGATGCTGCCTGGCCTGCTGAGATCCTCCAGCATTTTGTGCATGTTGCTAAGACGATCGAGGCACACTTCAACTGGCTGATGGGAAACACTCAGGGCTACGGCACAGACATCTGCAGCAGTACTCCTGAACAGCACACCCAGACAGGGTGGGCACCACTGCCATCCCACACAAGATATACATCTTGGGCACAGCTTCAAAGTCACAGTTACAAAACAGGGAAATCAACCCTTCAGCACATTGACTTATGCTCACCATGTCCATTTCATTCTCTCCATACTCCTGTCACCTCCCCACAAGTCCCACCACTCACCTACACACTCAGGGCAATTTACAGCTGCCAATTAACCTACCAAACTGCACACCTTTGGGACGTGGGTGGAAACTCACATGGTCACAAGGAGAACATGCAAACTTCACACAGACAGTGCCACAAGTTGGGATCAAGTTCAAGTTTGTCATTGAACCATACACAGGAACACCAGCCAAACAAAACAGTGTTCCTCTAGGGCCAGGGTACAATACACAGTACTAACAGTGGCAAACAACACACGCACAGCACATAATTATGACAGCAGAAAAACATACATTTACAAAACATAATAACACTATAGCCCTAATCCTTGAGTGTCCTGGCCTGTAGACTGCTGGTGCATGGATACTGCCCTGCAGCCACGTTCCTGTAAGGTGAAGCGTTCGCACCAGTGCAGCCACAGACAAATGCAATCCAGCTTGTCTTACCGGGAGTGAACACTGGAGGGCGGCATCGACACGAGGACCAGCCCTCAACCCAGTACAAAATCTAGCGTCACACAGCCAGTCTTGGTGTTTCTTTCACCAGCGACCACAACAGGCAACGCCAAGACACAACTGAGGCAACACAACTCCCCTGCTGTCAGTCTTGCCAAGCAATCGGACTGGCGATATTCTACATTACCAACATCCAACAGCACAAGAAAACTGTCTGAGGCAATCATTTCCACTGTCTGTTGGATTGCACACTGCCTGAGTGGCTGAAGCAGGCTACAACCTGGCGCACAATAAGTTCACCTAACCAGCAACTCGTGGTGGGATAGGCCTGCAGTACATAATGTTCTTAATATCCAGCAGTGTCTTGTGATTGCAAGAGAGAAAGGATGACCAATTGCACCTTTGTTTGGACTCAGAGAGGCCACTGTGTTCAAGCGTGCCACCATTTCGTCGTACCCAGGTGTCTGGAACTGTCTAGAGCTGCGAAGCACGACTCTACTAACTGCGCCATAACATACGGACGGGGGTCAAATGTAATGCAACCGATGAGCCCACTAGCTCTCTTTCCACCTGCTCGACCATCCCATCTCCACCACCAAAGTCTCTGATGACTGATCTCCGAACCTGACTCATCACCCCATGGCCGGCTGTCAGCCCAAGTCAGCTTGACCTATTTGCCCATAAAACCTCAGAGACAACAACTTGTGAGTTCAGGAGTTTGGGGACCAAAGTGACCCAGCAAGGCAAAAAGAGAATATAGTCGATTCCTTGTGGGACAGGTGTGTTCGAGGCCCAGGCCAATGGAAAACTGGGATCTCCCAAGTTCATCTGCTCCACCACCCCCAACCCAAGAACTATGCTCAGGCCAATTCCCAACATTTGGAAACCTGTGTTCAGGATTCAAGTCTCCGTACATTTCTAAAGGCAGAGGTAGGGGGATACTCAACAAAGAAGTAGAGTGAAAATGGAAAAATGTCGAGTTGATTTTGAATAGCAGGGCAGCATGAGGGGCAAGTGGCCTATTCCTGTACTTAATTGCACATTTCTACACAGCTCTCTCTGGCGACCGGGCACTCATCAATGATCATACAGCACAGAATCAGGCCCTTCAGCCCGACTCATCCATGCTGACTCTATCCAGGTGAGTCCCATTTCCCTGCATTCACCCCACATCCCTCTAAATCCGGGAACTTATTTCACCCAGAATTTTAGAATGGGGTCTCTCCTCCTGCAACACCCCTTTACTCCTCCCGACCCTCTAACTCTCCCGCACACACACTGGCCAGAATTCCAAGAACAGACCGGCAATCTTGGCCCCTGAAGACATTGGTTCTGACAGAGGGGGCATGCCTTAGGAGGGGAGGGTGGTGGTGAGTGGGGAAGAGATGAGGAGGAAGAATGACCAGTACCTGGATCGAGCTGCTGCCGGTTTGCGGGAAGCCCGTTCATGATCGTCTCGGAGATGGTGGTTTCATGTTCTGTAAGGAGGAAACAGCTGCAGTGAGACGGGGAGGGGCGCGCAACTTCACTCTGTTCCAGGAGCAAAAAGACTGCTGGGGATCGAGTGAATTCTGGAAGCAGGTCGCCAGCCAAGTGTCCCACTGCAGATAGACACTGTCAAACACAGAGCTCCTTCCCATCCTCGTCCCTCTTCAGTAACCTCTCTGTTGATATGGCACAGGCCCTTCAAAATCCCCAGCTCCATACCAACCATCAGGTACCCATTTGTACCAACCCCATTTCCCCACCACGCGGTCTACACCCTTGTCTGCCTCAGTGACTCAAGTACTCATCTAGAAACTTCTTAAATGTTGCAAGAGTCTTTGCCTCCACTCAGGCAGTGCTTTCTAAATTCTAACCACCTTCTGAGTGGGAAAAAAAATTTTCTTAAATCCCCCCCCCACAACAAACCTGTTAATCTTCACCTTATACTAAGCCCCCTATCTATCATGGGGAAGTATATCTTACTATATCTCTTAAATACACTCAGACGCTACTTTATTAAGTGCCTCCTGAACCTAATTAAGCGGCCACTGAGTGTATGTCCATGGTCTTCTGCTGCTGTAACCCATCCACTTCAAGGTTCAATGTGTTGTGTGTTCAGAGATGCTCTTCTACACACTATTGTTGTAATGCATGGATATTTGAGTTGCTGTCACCTTCCAGTCCGACTGAACCAGCCTGACCATTCTTCCTCTGACTTCTCTGATGAACAAGGCATGTCTGCCACTCAATGGATGGTTTCTGTTCTTCTCTGTAAACTTTAGAGACTTCTGTGCATGAAAATTCTAGGAGATCAACAGTTTCTGAGATACTCAAACCACCCACCTGGCACCAACAATCATTCTACGGTCAAGGTCACTTAGATCACATTTCATGATGTTTGGTATGAACAACAACTAAAGCTCTTGGCCATGTCTGTGTGCTTTTATGTATTGAGTTGCTGCCACACGATTGCCTGATTAGTTTTTTTGCATTAACAAGCATATGTACAGGTGTACATAATAAAGTGGTAACGTTCATTATTTTATATACCTCCATCAGGTCCTGTACTCATCCTCCTGCACTCTATGAAAAACCCAGCAGCTCCAGTCTCCACTCATAACTAAGCCTTTTCAAACCAAGCAATATCCTGTTGAATCCCCTCCGCACTCTCTCCAGCACAGACACATTCTACCTTTAGAGTGCTGATCAGAACTGCACATGATATTCCATGTACAGCCTGAGCAATGTTTCATTATTATTCAAGAATTTTTTGCTTATATATTCTATGCCCCAGTTTATAAAGTAAACACCAATTTGCCCTCTTCACCACCTTATCCAACTGGGATATTGGAAATTATATATCAAAGTCCCTCAATATTCCATAGAGCCCTGCAGTTCATGATGAATGTCCTACCCTGAATTAATTTTTCAAAATCTATTACCCTGCATTTATCAGGATTAAATTCTGTCTTTGCTCTACTGAATTTACCAACGGAACAAAGAATTAACCAATTCTCAGGTTAATGCACAAGTTCCCCTGTCACTGTCTACGGCTGTACTGAGGCAGCTTTTCTGCATGTTTGGTTCCAGACAGCCCGTGCTTCCAGTGCAGCCCACTTCACTCCAGAGACACCCAAGGTTCTGCAAATGCTGGAAATCTTGAGCAACACATGCAAAACGCTACAGGAACTCAGCAGGTCAGGCAGCATTTACAAAGGCAAATAAACAGTCAATGTTTCCTGATGAAAGATATCGGTCTGAAATGTCAACTGCTAATTTCCTTCCGCAGATGCTGCCAGACCTGCTGAGTTCCTCCAGTATTTTGTCTGTGTTACCCACTTCACTCCTGCTGGCTATCTGGCACAGGCAGCAGGTAGGGCTGCTGAGCTGGGTTAGAAAACATGGCCGGTGTGTGAAATACGAGTTTTGTACACTATTTCAATTGGTCTATTAACACATTTGGCAAAAGCAACAGAGAGAAGAGAGAAGCAAAGCTACTAAACATCAGACTACTGAAAGCTGGAATGCATTCCCTAAGGGCGATCATAGCAAATCCAACAATAACTTTCTAAAGGAAATTGGAGATTAAGCTTTCAACAATTAACACAAGGCCACAACAAAGGGCAGTATAATGGGAGTAACTGGATAGTGCTGCCAAAGAGCCAGCCCAAACACAGAGGGCTGAATGGCCTCCTTCTTTGCTGCTTTGCTATGCTGGAGGTGACTGGAAATGACAGAAGAGGATGTGATACAGCAGGAAACAAAATAATCATCACCATTCAGTCAACCAGATATTAAACCAGGCAAACAAAGGTTTCTTCACTCCGACTAAGGCAGGGGTCCCCAACCTTTTTTGCGCCACAGACCGGTTTAATATTGACAATATTCTTGCGGACCAGCCGACTGGGGGGTGGGGGGGTGTTCAAGTAGGGTTAAACTCACCTCAACGTGTCTTCTACAGTTAGGGTTGCCAACTTTCTCACTCCCAAATAAGGGACAAAAGTAGCAGTCAAATCCCGGGACACTTTACCCCAGGAAAGACTACCATGACCATGAAGCCTTGCGCAGGCACCTGTGTGCGCATGCGTGACGTGCGTATGTGATGTGCCCATGTGCGAACGTGCCGATTTTTTTTCCCCCACAAATCGGTTTCGCCTTCATCTTCCCGACTATACTGTACATACATTATTTCTACTTTATATAGGCTGTGTATTTATCATATCATTCCTGCTTTTACTATATGTCAGTGTTATTTATTTTCGGTTTTATGTGTTATTTGGTATGATTTGTTAGGTTATGTTTTGGGTCTGGGAACGCTCAAAAATTTTTCCCATATAAATTAATGGTAATTGCTTCTTCGCTTCACACCATTTCGGCAGGAAAAGTTTTGTAGGAACGCTCTACCTTAGCAGGGGAAATACGGGACAAACCAATTTAGCCCAATATACGGGATGTCCCGGCAAATACGGGACAGTTGGCAACCCTATGTTCAAGTTCAACAGTGCGTGACAGGGAATGAGGAAAGGTGCAGCTGACTCATATCGTTTCCTCACGGCCCGGTAGCACATGCTCTGCAGCCCGGTACCGGTCCGTGGCCCGGTGGTTGGGGACCGCTGTACTAAGGCAACTTCATAGTGTCCGACATTAACTGGCATCTTACCCCATCAATCTCTCCTCATATGCAACACGAGTGCTGGCAGCTATTCAGCTGCAGGTGGCTTCTTCTGCACAAGTTTTCCTCTATTTTTGCTCTTACTTCTAATGTTAATTTCCCCGTTAATTCACAGAGATGTCGACATTCACATGAGGTCAAACACCTTCACAAATGTGAAGTGCCAGAATTATACAGGCAAGTCAGCAGATTTCTTGCCTTCCGCGTTCCACTGACTTTGCCTTTTAGTTTAAGAAAGAGATGGGAGTTTTTTTTTTTGTCTTTCTCTGAACTGAAGGAGAACAAGGAAGGCTGTACAGAGCTGGATCGGGACAAAGATTTTTTTTTGCAAACGTCTTCACTTCCTTTCTTGTTTTGTTTTTGTCTTGGTATTGGAGATGAATTCAAGGACCACACTGTACAGCCTCAATGGGTTTGAATCATGAACTGACAGTATGCTTCTGATGAAGCTCACGGATAGAAGTTCCGAGTGTTTAATATATTTAGTGAAGATTAACAGATCTCCCTTTCCATTCATTCTTGTCATCAGATCAGCCTCACCACTGAATCCAGGGTAACACGCATAAAAAGCGAGTCAGACAACATCTAGAGCAAAATGAACAGTCAACATTTTAGGCTAAGACCTTTCATCAAAGCCAGTCCTGATTAAGGACCTCAGCCTGAAATGTTGACTGTTCATTTCTCTGCATAATGCTGCCAGATGTGCTGGGTTTCTCCAGCATTTTGTGTGTGTTGCTACAGGTTTCTGGCATCTAGCCTCTCCTATATCTACATCGTCCAGGGTGATCCTTCTTAAACCTCCCAGGCCCAGTGTTTGGAATGGCACGGCAAAATCATTTGGATGCTTGCCTTATGTAGGGAGTACTGAGCTGATCAAGAAGATGAATGGCTCCTTCCATCTCGTTTCCCCACATCACTGGTCTAATTATTAAACTGAGCCACCACATCTTCTTCCCTTCAATTAGGGTTAATCACCAGAGATTTTTATTCAACATGGGAAAAAGGATGGTTCCTCTTGTGAAATAAGTTTAAACCAGGGTCCACCAAATGAAAATGAAGACAGGGATGAGGCAGAAATTTTTCTCTTGGAGATCAGAGTTGGGAAGTCTCTTCCTGAAAGGACAGTGGACGTACAGTCCCTGAGTGACCACGATGAATGGTGGAGACTCCTGGAGTTGAATAATCTACCCCACAAATGTACCCATATGTGAGGAGAGAGCCCAATAAGCTGCCTGAGAGAGAAAGGAATAGTTGAAAAAGACAAATGAGTTGAGTGAAGAGGATACTCACATGGGACATTAACAGCATAGATTAGTTGGGCTGAATGGCCTGTTTCTGCAGGTAAGATTCAATGGAAGCATATCATGGTCTGACTCCAAAGGAGGACACATTCAGTAACAACTGCCAGCTGATGCCAGGTTTGAACTCTGCATGAGACCAAACCATGTCACAAATCTCCAACATTTACAGGGTGAGAGAGGAAGATGCCAAACACCTAACTCTGCCACTGGGGAGCCTCTAGCCACAGAGCAATGTGAGGAATGGCATCAGAGGTGATGCCTAGAAAGGGAAAGGTTTTTACACATGATACCAAAGGTGGAAGTGGTTTCACAGGCAATGAGAGATGACACTGAGGAAGACAGTGGTGTTACAAAACAAGTAAAGATGATGCTGGGCAGGGAGTTGGTTCCATAGATTGGGAGAGATGAGGCCAGAAATGGATTTAAACATCAGGATGAGAGTCTTAAATCAGGATGGAGGGCCCAGAGTTTGATGTAGGTCAGGAGGTAGCAAACAGCAGGCTCAGTTGATGTGCACTAACAGAAGAGACATGCTTGTTGAAGTTCAGAGGATGAAGGAGTGAGGTGATCCAGGAAACCAGAGTCAGTTAGTGGCGGGTTCGGACCTTTGCTCCCAATGTGCAGGTTCAGGAATGTGTTCCCACAGTGTTAACATCCTCTCTCTCCGGACACCACTTGCATCAGCCAAGGCAGAACTCTGGGAGCTGAACAGCAGTGTGTGACCAGTCAAAGAATGTTATCGCACACACGACAGCCTATTGGGCCTATTCAGACTTTACACTGGCTCAGGTTCAAGCAGCTGCCTCCCCCCTGCCCTGCCCCTGAGCAAACAGCTTCACATAAATCCTCTGCCACGATCCGTTCCAAGTAGAGGGATGAGGAGACACAACGTAGCTCAATATGCAGCAGCAGCTCAATATGCACAGCTGCTATCCTCAGTACCAGTTTTGGGAACTCGCCATCAGGGACCAAGACTCGGCTATGGTAGAAACTGTTTGGAATTCATTCTGAAGTCTGAGCAGTGGATCAAAGTGATGCCACAGTGCAAGTTCCCAAGATAGAAGAGAAGGAAAAGGGATACGAATCTAATAAATAAAATGTCGTCCCTCACTGCCCGAACACAGGCATTATACTTAATGCAACTGAGGCAGCATCACTTCATATCTGATCAAGGAAACAATTAAAAGTATTTTAAGAACTGGAAGCCTCTGATGGAGCCCTGAACTGGGTGGGTGAGGGTATGGGTGGTATTTGGGGAAAACACTAAGGATATGAAGAGAAAAACGTAGGCTTTAAGGTTCTGTCATCAGAACACAACACACTGCTGGTCGCCAAAGGAAGAGGACTTGGGCTATACAACCAGCAAAATTTACCATCTCAGTGAAACCTATTGAATGTTGAAAGGCCTCGATAGAGAGGACGTGGAGAGAATGTTTCTTAAGGTGGGGGAATCTAAGACCATAGGACACAGACTCAAAATAAAGGGATGCCCAGTTAGGAGAGAGATGAGGAGGGATTTCTATAACCAGAGAGTGCTGAATCTGTGGAATTCATTGTCACCAACGCTGTGGAGGAGAAGTCATTACTAAATGACAATAAAAGGGGACTGCATGTCCTCATAATTGTAATCATAATTGGGCATTCCAGTTTACCCTAATACAACACTGAGTCATGTCATCTGCAGAAATTCTCTGATGACTCCGCAATAGTTGGGTATATAAAGGGAGGATGGGAAGATCAATATAGGGCTTTGGTGGGGGACTTTGTCAAATGGTGCAAGCTGAATCATCTGCAGCTCAACATCAGTAAGACAAAGGAGATGCTGATGGACTGTAGGAAGACTAAGCCTGCACTGATCCCTGGTACTATTGATTGTGAGGATGTGGATGTGGTGAGGACCTACAAGTACCTGGGGATGCACCTGGCTGACAGACTTGAGTGGAGCAAATGATGTGTATGAGGAGGGCCAGAGTTGCCTCTACTTCCTGAGGAGACTGAGGTCCTTTGGAGTATGCAGGCATATTCTTCATATGTTCTACTAGTCTGCTATCACCAGTACAATCTTCTATGCAGTGGTGTGCTGGGGCAATGGCATCAACACAGGTAATGCCAAAAGGCTCAATAAACTGTTTAGAAAGGCTGGCTCTGTTATAGGAGTCAAACTGGACACACTAGAGGCTGTGGTAGAACAAAGGACCCTATGGAAAATCCTGGCAATTCTGGACAATGTTTCTCACCCTCTGCACGCCACCTTGACTGAATAGGGGAGCACTTTTAGTAATAGACTAAGACTAATGCACTGCTCCAAAGAGCGCTATATGAGATCATTCTTACCCTCGGCCATTAGGCTCTATAATGTCAACCTATAGCCAGGGAAATGATGACCACTTCCTGTTAGACTGTTTGAGGTAAATTATTTTTTTTTATTCTTTCTTACTTCTAATATTTGTATCTGTGCACTTGTAATGCTACTGTGACAGTGTAATTTCCTTTGGGATCAATAAAGTATCTACCTATATTTAAGGCAGAGGTTGATAGATTTTTGATTAGTCAGGGTATGAAGAGATGCGGAGAGAAGGCAGGAGACCAGGGCTGAGAGGGAAATGGATCAACCATAATGAAATAGTGGGCAAACAATGGGCCAAATGGCCTAATTCTGTTCCTATATCTTATGGTCATTCAGGCTTAAAGCTAAGCACCAAGAGACAAGAAGGGAGTATTATGCAAAACCAGGTCCCAATCTCCCCTAGAGGAGACAGGAGGTATTTAAAAGTAAACCATGAATAGCAGAGATTGTGGTGAAAACAGAGGTGCCTGATATTGATGTAATACCCAAGTTACATCAGCAGCCTGTAGTCAAGCTCCTGTCTCCATCACAAAGACACTCCTTTAGGCTAACTCTCCCTAATGGGAGGTAACCTGTTGTCCAGTTGTTATGGAATTCACTATTACTAAGTGAGTATCACTGTCATATAACACTCTCTGCTGTTCTTTATAAATCACTACAGTATGGAACCCAGTGCAAGTCTCAAGTTAAATACAGAAACCTGAAAACACAAGCTACCAGGTTCAAGGATGGCCTCTACCCACTCTTATAACACTGTCCAACAGTCCCTAGTATAATGAGATGGATTCTGGACCTCCCAATCTAAACTGTCTTGGCCTTGTAGCCTATTGCCTGCCTTCACCGCGCTTTCTCTAGAACTGTAACTGCATTTTGATTTGTTTTCCCTTGTGCTACCTCAGTGCACTGATCTGATGAAATGATCTGTGTGGACGGCACACAAAACAAAGTTCATCTCTGTACCTCAGAACATGCGACAATCATAAACCAATTTACCAACGAATTAACATGGTCTGAAGTTTGACTGTGCAGCCCTCCTAAATTCAATATTCTGTGGCACTCGCAAAGTCTTTCATATTCACATCAAAAGGATGAGGGCAATTATTTAGATTAATTTTGAGCTGTTCTCATACCTGAACTCATGGTGATAGTTGAACTTGTCTTCTGAACTTCAAGACTCTCGTCCCTGTAATACAAAGCAATGATGATCAAAACCAACCTGCTTGCAATCTTTGCAGAGACATTTGAAGCCACAGAGACCGGCAAGAGCACCGCCCACCCCCCCAACTCCCATGTGGCTTAATAATGACAGGACTCATTTGCACGTTCAAATGCAAGTCTCTTAACCCTTTCACATTCATTGTGTAAAATCAAGGAGTCAGAAATATTGAACACAAGAGATTCTGCAGATGCCGTAAAGTACAAAATGCTGGAGGAACTCAGCAGCATTTTAACCTGTTGAGTTCCTCCAGCATTTTGTGTTTGTTAGTCAGAAATGTTGTCAGGTACAGCTCTAATACTGCGAAACGTCGCAGCTATTCTGCATGCAAAGCTTCAGTAAACCCAACAAAGAACTAGTTCATCTGATTTAATGCAAGAGGCAAAATACTGCATAACTTCCCACTCTCCATACTCCTTGCCCAAGCTATCTAAGTACCTCTCTCTCATTCACTCAACTAAGATGCTGGAGGATAGGTGGTAATTTGAACCAACTTACTTACTTATTTCTAACAGAGCATACACAGAATAAAGCAAGAGTTACTGTTCTGCATGTCTATTAATACACATGGAGGCAAATCCCTTTTAGAGACAGACTGTCACTAGAATTATTATCCCCAAATAATATTACAATGTTAACCAAACAGCTAGTCATGAGGCACAACTCTTAGAGACTTGCACTCGTTTCTAAATACGCCACAAGTTTTACTTACAGATACACAGACACTCACACACTCAGAAGATTTGTATTTTATCCCCTTCTACTTCCTCAGTACATTGTCCCACACACACTAAGGCAGACTGGATAATGGAAATTTAAGATACAGAATATAAAATCCACTCTAATCCGAAAAAACCTACAATACAGAACAATAACATGTTTTGTTCTTTTCTTGCCCAGGGTTTGTTACAGAAAATTGCCACACAGACAGATTTCTAGGAACACAACTCCTCTGTAATTAACTGCATTTAAAGGTCTACTACTTACTGCGATTTCAACCTAAAGATCTTTGACCTGAAGATGGCAGGCATCGTTAGGGTCAAGGTAATACCACAAGAGCACAAACTTACCAAGTGCCTGTCCTTACATTGAGAGAGGAGTAAAGATTCTTGGGTATTTGAAAAGGGAGTCAGCATAGGAACAGGGAGGGGGATAAGGAAGATCATTATTCCAGGGAATTGTCTCTCTGTACACTGAAAAATCCTAATATGCTATGATTCTATTCAACCAACAAATATTGCAATTATGCAGAATATGCAGTAGCACTATTGGCAGAAGCAGAACTCAAAAAATTCTGGATCCATTTAAAAGAGAGCTCTTGGATGTCATCGAGAGCAGAGGAGACAGCTCCAACCATGAAATCAGATCCAATATTTTATCCCAGGCCAGAATGTGGTGTTTTTTCCAAACTGCCTGTCTTCTGTATGATGTATTGAGGTGTCAAACACAGGCTTACCTTAAATGGGACAACATTCTAAAACCAAACAAGTCCAATTGGTTTTAATATCTCTGAAGGCTACAGTCTTCTGGTCCAGCTGTGAGTCTTTTTAACAATGTGGAGAGGGTCCACAAAGGCCAGAATGAACTACTCCATGAGGCCTTGCACTAGGTGAAAGGCTAGGCCTCCCAACAGAGAGAGGTTTAACAGAGAAAAGCCAGCTCTACCATTGCGGAGATTTTCAATTAATACCCAGAGTATGCAGCTTTTCAGGGACTAAGGCTCGAGATTATCACGGTTCTTGTGTGAGGAGTTGATTCCTAATGTGGCCCTGCTCCACCTGGCTGTGGAAACAAACACAGGCCTCGCTGACAACAGGAATTCTGCAGATGCTGGAAATTCAAGCAACACACATCAAAGTTGCTGGTGAACGCAGCAGGCCAGGCAGCATCTGTAGGAAGAGGTGCAGTCGACGTTTCAGGCCGAGACCCTTCGTCAGGACTAACCCTTGATGCTTTCGCACAAATTCTCTGACCTTTCCCACAGAAGAAAATCACTACTCTAATGTAATCCACAGAGCTGAATTGGGTAAGCACTTTAATTAGGTCTTTCTCCAGCAAACATTATTCAGTGGCTTTAAAGGTGAACCTGTACTTCACCAGGGCAGACCTTCCTTCCCGAAACACCGGCTTGGACTGAGTGAAGTGCTATTGGTGCGGCCCAGACACAAATGACTCAATCCCACTCTCCTTAAAGGGGCGTGGCTCCAGTTGCGGGTTTTAAAATCACTGGCCTTTAGTGAATTCTGCACTCAGAACCCTAAACTCTCTGGTTGTCCACAGTCCCAAGCTTCACCACGGACCCTCTTCTACAGGTCCATGAATGGAGAGGAAAACCATTCCCACTGGCAGAGGGGCCAAGAAGCAGGGAATGAAGCTTGCAAGTAACTGACTAGAACCAAGTGTGATGCAACAACATTTTTATATACATTTGGAGCCTTGAACTCACTACCGGGAGAAGCGGATGAAGATTCACCTGTCGCGCTCAAAGGAGAGCTTGAGGAAGCCATTTGGCTCTTTAAACCTGCTCTTCCATTCTTATCTTGCATCTCAACACTGTGATCCGGTTCTCGTCCTGTGCAGCCAGGAATAAGGACAGGATTTGCAGGGCTGTGGGGCAGTGGTTTAGATGGAGCATTTTTGCACACAACCAGTGTGAACGGGACAGAACCTTTGTCTCCTTCCACATTGTAACTTCGTAATTCAGTCATGGTCAGCTCTTGGGCAGGCTACAGAGCAGCCTTCACCGAGCAGGGCTTCTTCCAACAGCAGTCAATGTCTGCCTCAGGGTTGGAGCAGCCCCACTGAGCAATGGTGTACTTAGCAGCTGCGGGGGAGGGGTGCACATATACCCCCTCCATTTCCTTCCAATCCTCCTGGCAAATTGCGCAGGTTGACTCTGTGGTTAAGAAGGCATATGGTGTATTGGCCTTCATTAATCATGGAAATGAATTTAGGAGCCGAGAGGTAATGTTGCAGCTATATTTTAATGCAGAGATTGATACGTATCTGAGTAGCCAGGGCATCAAAGGTTATGGTGAGAAGACGGGGGAGTGGGACTAAATGGGAGAATGGATCAGCTCATGATAAAATGGCGGAGCAGACTCAATGGGCCGAATGCCCAACTTCTGCTCCTTTATCTTATGATCTTATATAGGACCCTGGTCAGACCCCACTTGGAGTACTGTGCTCAGTTCTGGTTGCCTCAATACAGGAAAGATGTGGAAGCCATAGAAAGGGTGCAGAGGAGATTTACAAGGATGTTGCCTGGATTGGGGAGCATGCCTTATGAAAATAGGTTGAATGAACTTGGCCTTTTCTCCTTGGAGTGACGGAGGATGAGAGGTGACCTGAAAGAGGTGTATAAGATGATGAGAGGTATTGATTGTGTGGATAGTCAGAGGCTTTTTCCCAGGGCTGAAATGGTTGCCACAAGAGGACACAGGTTTAAGGTGCTGGGGAGTAGGTACAGAGAAGATGTCAGGGGTAAGTTTTTTTACGCAGAGAGTGGTGAGTGCGTGGAATGGGCTGCCGGCAACGGTAGTGGAGGTGGATATGATAAGGTCTTTTAAGAGACTTTTGGATGGGTACATGGAGCTTAGAAAAATAGAGGGCTATGGGTAAGCCTAGTAATTTCTAAGGTAGGGACATGTTCAGCACAACTTTGTGGGCCGAAGGGCCTGTATTGTGCTGCAGGTTTTCTATGTTTCTAAATGCACATTTCAGAAGGAGGTGCACAATGGTCTCATTCACACTGCAGCCTCAGGTCAGAATTACACAGAGGGACTCAGACCCCGGCTGTGCTTTCAAGCCCCAATAGGATGCACCCACCTCACCACCAGCCAAGGAAGGTCTTTTGTGCTTGCTAGAGAGTTCTAGCAATGAAAGATCCTATACCAAATGCTTTTGACAGTTTGCTGAAGATACTGTTGCTCAGAATCCACCAGCTCTGTTTACCCTGACAGAAGCACTGAGAACATTCCATGCAAAATGAAAACCTGATTGAAACATGTACCTCCAGGTACAACAGGAGAACCTGTCAAAAGCAGTACAGAAATGTGACCCCCAATCTGCACATAGCAAACTGATTCTCACAAAATCATCTGCTTTAAATTATATGCATATAGGTTTAAATATGGAGGATACGCCTCGTCCTTCACAGTCTTCGGAATGCTCTGACATGGAGGATCTGACAGTCAAAGGAGCTGGTAGGACCCCCAGTTCAACAGTTCCCCCAATTTCCAAAGGCTCCATTGGGGTCGTATGTGGCAGTATGCTTCCACACAGGAGCACAGTTCAGACCTCAACACAAGGGTGACAGTGAACACAGACACACGCAACACACATCAACTCGTGTGGAACTATACTCCAAGTGAGAGTCAGTGTGTGTGTGTGCAAGCACAACCTGTTCTGGTGAGGGAGTGTGAATGCACGTGTGTATGTGGGTAGGACCTGACCCCGGTGAGGGTTTGTGCATGTGAGTCTGAGGGAAAAGCAGTGGAGGGCGGGGGGGGGTGGAGAGGGGAAGGGAGGGAGGGGAGAGGGGAAGGGAAGGGGGTTATGGAGAGGGGAGAGCGGAGAGGGGCGCCAAGAGGGGAGAGGAGAGTGGAGGGGGAGTGAGGAGGGGGGTCGAGAAGGGGGGGTCAAGGGGAGGGGCGGTCGAGGGGGGGAGGGGAGGGAGGGACACCTGTCCCTGGAGCATATCAGTATGCATGGGACGCATCCCAAAGTGAGAAATGGTGTGTTTCTGGGACATATCATCGCTGTGAGGGTCATGTGTTGGACCGTCCCCATTGAGGGTTAATGTGTGGGCTGGACCATCCCCTAGTGAGGGTCAGTAAGTGTGGGACCCTTCCCTCAGTGAAGGTCAGTGAGCATGACACCTGCCCCTCAGTGAGGGTGACTGTGAGCTGGTCTGTCGCCCAGTGAAAGTCAGTGTGTACGGGACCTGCCGCTTGTGAGGGTTGAGGCTTGTGGGACCCATCCCCCAGTAAGGGTCAAAGAGTATAGGGGTCACTCCAGTCCCCAATCAGGGTCGGTGTGCATTTGACTGCCTCCCAGTGAGGGTCACGGAGTGGAGGAAACGTCCCCCAGTGATGATGTGTGGGTCTTCCCCGGAGGATTGGTTTATATGGCACCAGTGAGGGTGATGAAACTGTACTCTCTAAACTTCCTATATTGAACAAGAGAGTTTTTTTTAAATTGCAGTTGAACTGAAGTTATAATGAGCCTCCAGTACTGTTGCTGGAGAGTCATCTTTTCCAATGCATCACACAGCTCCTGACATCTCCTTAAAAGGTGTGGAAAGTAGCCACACATTTAAACTGGATGAACAAATAAAGGATTCTGTGAGGAATGTAGATAAGCTGGCTTTCTGCACCACAGCACCAAGTCACTTGAGATACTTCAAGCCTGCAAGGATTTTGTGGAATGATGGTGCATGTCACGTATGACGTCATGTTATCAACATTTTCAGCCTTTCAGCCAAGGAGTTGTAGCAAAGTAGGAGGGGGAGAAACTGTTAACTACCTAGGGACCAACAGAAAAAGGAAGCCAAGTATCCTCTGGGACCCTAATGTGATTCTTAAATAGAAATTAAATTTTGTCTTATTCAACACTTGGACAAAGCAAGGCAAGGGGAAACTCCATGTCACAGCAATACATTAAACACTGCTCCCACCCAAGTCCTTAACTCCATCAACCATCACCTCTCCACTGAAACACCTTTCTTCCTTCCGGTGAAACCAGGAAACTAGGTGGTGTGCTAAGAGAGCCAGCCACATAAAAGCAGTCCCAAATACAATTAGAATGATACGGACACAAATCTAGCAATTGACTCCGGATCCCGCTTCCTTAGTTTGAAATCTAACATCACACAGCTTTAATGGTCATCTCCAGGAACAGGTAGCTATAACTGAAGGTGGTCTTTGTGAATGGCAGACAATCTTCATATCACTGGACAGTATCAGAACCACCTCAAATTAATCCCACTTCACTGTACTTGCCAAGTAACGAAACAAACATATTTAAATTTTGATGGAGCATGACAGCTGATGAGAAGATTTCGTTCCTTCCTATGGCCTCAAGCCCATCTTTTCATGTCCAAATGGCCATGATTCTCTCCCATTCCACTGACCCACCTTCGCCCAGGTCCCATGACTTCACCATGAAAAGGAGACGGCTGCAGTGGCAGCATATGGTTTGTCAAGAGCAGCAATCACTTCCTAAAACTGGCTGGAGCATCTCCATACTGTGAGGGCAGGGGGTGAAATCTGTACACGTAGAAATAACTTACTTGGTCTCTGCACAGTTATCGGGATCTGGAATCGGCACATACCATTCCCACAGAATGAAAACAAGAACTTGAGTTATTACTCCCAGCGAACTTCATGCTCTCAGAGGAATAAATCCTAGATAACTGATCTGTAGCCTAAGTTCTGCTGACTTGCAGCCCGCACATTCCACATAAAAACTCATTCCCAAATACTAAACAAGGCAACTCCCTTACCTTTTAGCAGAACCTAGTTTATTAGCCTCCATGACCAGTACCTCTCCCTGACATCAGGGAAAGGTACTAATTATTTGTGCTGGTTTATCACAGGGCTTCAAGGAAGTCCTGAAGAAGGGTCTTGGCTTGAATGGTCGACTGTTGGTTCATCTCCATGGACGCTGTCTGACAAGCTGAGAACCTCCAGCATTTTGTGTGTGTTACTTTGGATTTCTGGCATTTGCAGAATTTCTTGTGTTTACAAATGCATCATTGTGGGCACCACCATACATTCACTTCATTTTGCGCCTGTTCCCGAGATTAACTCAGTGCCAACAGCTCCCACCACAACCATGGGTAACCTCTGACACACAGACTCAGGAGAGTACGAGCAGGTCACCAGATCCAAAACAGCCCTCAGCTCTACGCCAAGTAGGTGAGCTTGAGTACCCAGTCATTTCTAAAGGTATATTCCTCTTGGACTTTACACAACCTCTGGGCCGCAAGACTTCTGTAGCCAATGAAGCTTCCTGAGGTGCCAGAGGATGAGGGGTGACCTGATGGAGCTTTATAAGATGAGAGGCAAAAATAGAGTAAACAGGGAGTATCTGTTTCCTAGGGTTGAAATGAAGGTGGGGGGGGTAGGTTCAAGGGGGATGTGAGGGGTAAGTCTTTTTTTTAAAACTCACTAGTCGTGGATGCCCGGTATGGTGGCAGAGGCAAATACATTAGAGGATTTTAAGAGACATTTGCATAGGCACACGGATGTAAGGAAGATGGAGGGATATGGACATGGTGCAAATAGGAGGAATTAGTGCTGGGGTGTTTTTGATTTGCTTTTTTTTTTGCACAACATTGTGGGCCGAAAGGCCAGTTCTGTTCTATTTATTACATTCATGAAATGATTTGGGAAACCTGGACACCAGGAATTCTGCAGATGCTGGAAATTCAAGCAACACACATCAAAGTTGCTGGTGAACGCAGCAGGTCAGGCAGCATCTCTAGGAAGAGGTACAGTCAACGTTTCAGGGCGAGACCCTTCGTCAGGACTAACTGAAGGAAGAGTTGGTAAGAGATTTGAAAGTTGGAGGCCACACTCAGGTTGGAGGAACAACACCTTATATTCTGTCTGGGTAGCCTCCAACCTGATGGCATGAACATCGACTTCTCTAACTTCTGCCAATGCCCCACCTCCACCTCGTACCCCATCTGTTATTTATTTTTATACACACATTCTTTCTCTCACTCTCCTTTTTCTCCCTCTGAATATACCCCTTGCCCATCCTCTGGGTCCCCCCACCCCTGTCTTTCTTCCCGGACCTCCTGTCCCATGATCCTCCCGTATCCCTTTTGCCTATCACCTGTCCAACTCTTGGCTCCATCCCTCCCCCTCCTGTCTTCTCCTATCATTTTGGATCTCCCCCTCCCCCTCCAACTTTCAAATCTCTTACTAACTCTTCCTTCAGTTAGTCCTGACGAAGGGTCTCGGCCTGAAACGTCGACTGTACCTCTTCCTAGAGATGCTGCCTGGCCTGCTGCATTCACCAGCAACTTTGATGTGTGTTGCTGGGAAACCTGGTGACTGGTTTATACAGAATACATCCCCACAGTTCTCTGATGATGGAAAGCTGACATTGGATGCTGGAGCAAAGCTTTCTCTGGTGGACAGAGCGTAGATGTTCAGCAAAGCAGTCTCCCAGTCTGCGTCAGGTCTCGCCAATATATAAAAGGCCACATCGGGAGCACCAGACGCAGTATATCACCCCAGCCGACTCACAGGTGAAGTGTCGCCTCACCTGGAAGGACTGTCTGGGGCCCTGAATGGTGGTAAGGGAGGAAGTGTAAGGGCACGTGTAGCACTTGTTCTGCTTACACGGATAAATGCCAGGAGGGAGATCAGTGGGGAGGGATGGGGGGGACGAATGGACAAGGGAGTCACGTAGGGAGCAATCCCTGCGGAAAGTGGGGGGGGTAGGGAAAGATGTGCTTAGTGGTGGGATCCCGTTGGAGGTGGCGGAAGTTACGGAGAATAATATGTTGGACCCGGAGGCTGGTGGGGTGGTAGGTGAGGACCAGGGGAACCCTATTCCTAGCCGGGTGGTGGGAGGATGGAGTGAGAGCAAATGTATGTGAAATGGGGGAGATGCATTTAAGAGCAGAGTTGATAGTGGAGGAAGGGAAGCCCCTTTCTTTAAAAAAAGGAGGACATCTCCCTCGTCCTAGAATGAAAAGCCTCATCCTGAGAGCAGATGCGGCGGAGACAGAGGAACTGCGAGAAGGGGATGGCGTTTTTGCAAGAGACAGGGTGAGAAGAGGAATAGTCCAGATAGCTGTGATGCTGGATAAACCTTGGCCCAGGACACTAGAATGTTACTTGAATGATGAGAGAGGATCACATTTGTACCCTTCAGATATCCATGGCTTGAACCTTCAGTGTTACCTCTGCACCTACATCCCAGCACCCAGCCACCAACTTGGAGGTCAGTCATTCATTGCAATAATGAATGACAATGACAATGAATGACTCATTTGTACACATATTAATTTATGTTAACTTATGCTTGCAATGTAGTGGGCTCCAGCTGCAAAAAATAATTTTAATGCCATTGAAATTAATAATTTTCATGCCATTTATGTTTGGTGTATGCATGCTCATGTTAACAATAGAGTTGAACTTGACATTCTTGAGATTTTTGGGTTCATCCTTAGTTCTCACCTTTCCAAATACCTATGCTTGTTAACCCTTCACTGGCTCCAGGTAAATCAACACATCACTGGTAAGATTCTCATGTTAAAATGTTCTCACAATGTCTGTCTCTATAAACTCATCTGACCACACAATCCTCAGAGACACATGTTACTCCAACGTGGCCTCTTAAGCAACAGGTCAATAAACTTCTGTTTCTTCCTTTAAAGCCATTCCTCAAAAGCCAAGATTTTGGTCACACCTCCATGTGGCTTGATTCAAAATTATTTGACGATGGTTGATTTTGATACATTAAATGAAGCTATTTAATTGTAACGGATAGTTGTTTTCCAGCAACCCACGCGAGCCTGAAGTAGTAGTAAACAAGTCACACCAACCAACATTCCTGCAATGTTTCGCAGTCATGCCATATTTATTTTAATACTTCAAAGATATAACGACTGCTTCCATAAGGCCTAAGGAATGTAAACCAAGTCTCTGTCCCTCAATGTGACGCCTCCAATATGATCCGTCTGCTAAATTTGGAAGCTTGAGCTCAGGGTGACAGTGCACTGGTGTCAGCAATGCTCATTCAGGAAACGGGCCACTGCCACTCCTTGTTTAATCTACTGGCTCACAAAATGGTCAACAGGGCGACATCCACAAATATAAATGTATAATGCCCAACGACTAGTTTATGGATGCACACATCAAAACACACGGACTAATTTATAAAAGCTATATGATAACTTTAACTCGTTGACATCATATAATATTTTCCAAACTACTGACATTTATCAACATTTGACTGAATGGATGCGACACTGCTGAAGTAAAATCAAACACTTTAGACACAAAGGCTACAAACAGTTTTTCCAAGTGAAGGTCTACAGCTTCAAGAGAACAATTCAAGCTTTTCTTTAAAATAAAAATAAGTATTTAAAATTTCAAGAAAAAGACTGATTTTACCTTGGTTCCAGTTTTTCAGTTAAAGGGGGCATTTCCTCTCCTCTCTGCTGCTTTGGGCTTTATAATGCTGTTCCTAGCTCTTTAAACAAGGTGTCCAGCGTGCAGAGTCTGCTGCTTCAGTTACACACATTAGAAACTTTGAAAGTTACAGCCCATGGCACTCAGCTTTTAATACCTCAGCTCCTCCCACCAGCTCTGTTAATTCGGTTCCTTGTCCAGTTGAACTCCCTATCTAACTGGGTCCCAGAAGTATCTGAAGTATCTTAAGCATTTAACGGTACATGTTCATTTTTAGCCTAATGAGGGCTGGTGACCTCATGCTTTGACAGCTCTGTTCAAGGCCAGAGTTCCTACTGTGGAGGTGCAGAAAGGGACCGAGGAGTGTTACACAATAACAGAGGCCATCTCATATGGTTTGACATCTAAATCTGTGCTGGTGCTCCATCAGTATCACAGGCAGCCCACAATCAAATTTCAGAATTCCATAAGCTTACTGGCTTTCCATTTGGAGCTGGGTGTGAACTGATTAACTTTCTACCCAGGGGCACTGCCCCGCTCACTGCTTGCTCACAGGGTGGGCCACAGCACAATGCATCACGGGATATCAATAGAGGTAGGGGTGCACCTGAAATTCCATTGATGCAAAGCGCAGTGCCTCTTCCTTCTCCTAGGAGATGAGGCGCACAAAATCGATGGCCAGTGGAGAGATTGCCTCTCTCCAATTTTTCCAGCCAGTTGAAACCGTCCAGAAGGCAGTCCCTGCACCGCGGGAGCTCCCAATTCCAGCAACGCCACAACAGAAAGCAGAAAAAAAAGTGGGGAATCCCAGCCACAGGTAGTGGGAAAGAGCATCCACAGATGGTTTTCATCTGCTCTGCAGAATTCCAATTGCAAAAAACATTCCTATGCTGGCTGGTGCCCCTCCGCAAGAGGAATGTCCCAGCATTCCAGCAAGCATTGTCGTGAGCCTGCTGCGGGGAGGCTGGCTTCCTGGGGCAGGAGGGCAGTTAGCTCAACTGTGCAGATGTATACCCATCCCTTCCAGTGTGGGGGTGGTGCAGTAGTTAAATGACCAGATTGGTAACAGCCCAAACACTAGAGTTCAAATCCTGAAATGGCAGATGTAGAATCTCAAGTCTGGAATTTAAATAGCTAGCTATTGATCTTATAATCTACAAAATTAACTGCTGAGATAAAAAAAACACTTGTTCAGGAAGGAAAACTGCCTTCCTTGCCTGAAATAGCTTACTGAAGTCTCAAGCCCCAAGCCATTTGCTTCCAGGGTAACTAGAATGGTCTTAAATGCTTGTTGTGTCAGTGATATCCACTTCCTGAAAACAAATTTATAAAAGTCCGCAAAACAGGATACCAGCCTTAGAACATTTGCTGTGGAAATGGATTCTGAACTACTTCTGGGCCACCAACTACCTCATCCTCTTACCAGATCTTTATTCACTAGCTGTCAACTTCGTCCCCTGCCTTATCTCTACAACCCCTAGAGGGCTCCTCGTTCCTACCCATTCTGTCATCTGGACCTCTGCAGATCCACAATAGGAAGCTGTGCCTTTAACTGTGAGGCCCTTTATCATCTTGAATGTTGCCCTTTAACCCCTTTCATACTTAAATATATAAAATTAAAATTATGATGATCTGCATTGCACATGATAACATTAAATTAATTTCACCCTCTACAGAAGTTCCCAGACCTACTGAATGGTTCCACATTTTCTTTTGTTAAAATGGATTTCTCTATTGAATCTTAGTTGGTACATTGATAAATGGAGACACAACTTACAGCAAAGATGAGGGGTCAAAGACTACCTATGTACAAAATATTCCAGGTATACACCTGTCCGATAATGATCCCTGGCATATGTGGCTGTGCATCAAGGGCAGTACTGACTACAGAAGGGAAAACAGCATTGACCATACCAGTAACGCCTCCCTCCTTAATGTTCCTAACAACTTTTATGCACACTTCGAGGCACGCAACAAAACAGCAGCCACAAAAGCCAACCCCCTTTCTTGGTGAGCAGTCACGGTCTGTAACAGCAGCAGATGTGAGAAGGACTCTGCAGAGAACCAACCCCTGTAACACTGCCGGGCCAGGTAACATCCCAGGCTAGGTACTCACTGACATCTTCACGGACATCTTCAAAACTTCACTCACACAAGCTGCTATCTCCACTTGCTGCAAATCAGCCACATTCACCCCAGTACCAGAGAACTCTACACCTTCAGAACTAAACAACTGCCAGCCAGTGCACTGACAACAATCATTGTGGAGTGCTTTGAGTGGCTGGTAATGGCACACATCAAAATCTCCATTCCTGTCACATGGGACACTCACCAATATGCTTACTATGAGAAACCACTCTGACAGATGCCATAGCAACCATCATGCACCTGGCTCTGATACACCAGAAAACAAGGATTCTTATGTGAGAATGCTGGTTCTCGATTTCAGTTCAGCATTCAACACTACTGTCCCACAGATCTTGGTGAATAAACTCCTATTCAGGTCTGAAGACACCACTATGTGACTGCATGTTGGATTTACTAGCCAACAGACCTCAGATAGTTAAAATGTAGGACTGTTCCTCCCTCCTCCCTCCCTATCATCCTCAACATGGAAGCCACCCTGCAGGGCTGTGTGCTGAGCCCAATGCTGTACTCTGCTCACACACTACCGCATGGCCAAACACCCCAGCAATCACATTGTCAATTTCACCGATGACACAACAGTGGTCAGTCTCATCACCAACAACTATGAGATGGCCTACAGAGAGGAGCTAGAAGAGCTTGAGGCCTGGAGCGAGGCGAATAACCTCTTCCTCAAAGTCAACACACCAAAAGAGATGGTTATGACTTCAAGAGAACTCGCACCACTCACACCCTCGTTACGTCTGTGCTGCGAGCAGTTTCAAACTCCAGGAAGTGCACATCTCGCCCAACCTCTCATGGTCCTGGAACACATGCTACACAATCAAGAAAGCTCACCAATATCTCTGCTTCTGAGGAGGCTGAAGAGAGCTGGACTATACAAATCAATACTCATGATCTTCTATAGATGTGCAGTTGAGGGCATCCTGACATGCTATATCACTGCATGGTATAGAAATTACACTGCAGTGGGCAGGAAGACCCTACAATGGGTAGTCAAAACTATCCAATGTATCACCAGCACCAGCCTACCAATCATCAAGTACATATTATACAGAAAGGTGCCGGAAAAAGGCTAGTGATATGAAGGATGTCACCCACCGTGCTCAGAGACTATTTGTCCCACTCCCATCAAGCAGGAGGCTACAAGGCATCCATACCAGGACCACTACGCTCACAAACAGTTACTTTCCACCAAGTAGTAAGGATGATCAATACCTCCACTATTTTATCATTTCCTGTCAGAATTACCTTTACAGATATTCCTGTACCTATCGTCACTTTACGTACATACAATCAATGTACGCAGATAAGCTATCTTATGGACTTACATTTGTATTTTTTTTATTATTGTGTTCCATATTTTGTGTTTTTTTGTATTTCATCAGATCTAGAGTAACAATTATTTGATTCTCCTTTCATGGAGATGACATGGAACAATCCTCACTCTTCGCAGATCATTTAAAAAGAGGCAAACCAAATCAACAGCAACTTCTCCCAATAAAAGCAAGGTTATTTGCATCTCCAAATGCATTGAGTGGAGTGGAGTTCCTGAATATGTTCGCAAAATAAATGTTAGTCACTTACAAAACTAAAATTACCCCATTGCCTCCAATGCCTTGGGATGTGTCTGTGGCCATCACTGTCAATGCTTACATCCAAAGAACAGACTTGCATTCACTGTAGATCCCAAGGATACTTCCTTGACCCTGGACTTCCAGGAAGCACAGAATGGAGGCAGGACCCTACAGTCACCGCTTATTGACATACTCTACAAGAAGGCTCCAGGAAGCTCAGGGAGCTGGACGAAAAGAATGAAGGTAGGTGGCCGCATGTGCATGATGTTCAGAAACAGTGGGAAGCCTGCTGGCTGTTGCAGAACATAGAGCCACTGGGCACCGGGACAGAATTGGTGCAACTGGATCCTCGATTTCCTCTTTGCAGACCCCAGTCAGTTCGGATTGGCAATGTCTCCTCCACAGTCTCCATCAGCACAGGTGCAGAAGGCTGTGTGATTAGCCCCCTGCTCTACTCGCTTTACACTTACGACTGTGTGGCTCCAATGCCATATTTAATTATGCTGATGACACTACTGAAATTGGCTGTATCAAAGGTGATGATGAATCAGCATAGAGCAGGGAGATTGAAGATCTGGCTGAGTGGTGCCACAATAACAATCTCTCACTCAACAACCGCAAGACCAAGCAGCTGATTATTGACTTCCGGAGGAGGAAATCGGAGGTCCATGAGTCAGTCCTCATTGGTGGATCAGAGGTGGAGAGGGTCAGCAACTTTAAATTCCCTGGTATTATCATTTCTGAGGGCCTGTCCAATGCCCAGCGCACAAGTGCAATTTCGAAGAAAACACAGCAGCGCCTCTACCTCCTTAGCAGTTTGCAAAGATTTGGCATGACATCAAAAACTTTGTCAAACTCCTATGGGATGTGTGGTGGAGAGTACATCAACTGGCTGCATTACTGCTTGGTATGGAAACACCAATCCCCTTGAATGGAAAATCTTACAAAAAGTAGTGGATACAGCCCGATCAATCACAGGTAAAGCCCTCCCCCACCATTGAGCACATCTATTGTACATGGAGCATTGTCACAACATCCATTATCAGGGACACCCACCATCCAGGCCATGCTTTCTTGTTGCTGCTGCCATCAGGAAGGCACTACAGGAGCTTCAAGACCCACACCACCAGGTTCAGGAACAGTTATTACCCCCCAGCCCTCAGGGTCTTGAACCAGAAGGGATAACTTCACTTGGCCCATTGCTGAATTGTTCGCACAACCTATGGACTCAGTTTCATGGACTCTTCACCTCAAGTTCCCAGTAGCTATTGATTTTTTAAAAGATTATTATTATTTCTTTTTATCTCTCTTTTTGTCTTTGCACAGTTCTGTTGTCTTTTGCACACTGGTTGTCCGCCCTATTGGTGCAGTCTTTCATTGATTCCATTATGGTTATTGGATTTATTGAGTATCCCTGCAAGAAAATGAATCTCAGTGTTGTTACTTTGAACTTAGAATGGGTGAAGTCAATGAGTCAATAGCACCTACAGGAGCACCTTGGAAATGTACCAACCACAGGAGGCCTAGAAATTCAAAGCAGCACTGGGGCATGCTTCAAATCTCTCTTGCTTCACCTCCCCCCCCAACCTACATCTCAGGTAAAACACACCATTTCTGCAGATCCAGCACCCCCACGTACAGCCTTTCATCCACACACACACTGTGCGCTCCAGCTCTTTAACACAACATACTTGTTTTCCACAAGCCTCGTTAAACCCACCACGTCTCATCTCTGGAATACACAAAACCAGCCCTAACTATCTTTTGCCCTAATTTTGCTCTGTGTCTCTTAATGGAACACCACCTCCCCCCCACCCCCCATGAAACAGTTTGAGTCTGCTTTTTCAGGAAAGGGATAGAAAATGCCGGAAACACTCAGTACACCAGTTAATTGAAATTTAAAACAGTGCCCAATGGATTTATGAGCCAAGATGACCAAACAATTAAAATCTAACAGCAATAAAAGGAGTGAAGAAACAGACTAATGGAAATGCAGGAAATGGATCCGAAGGCCTGTCCTTGTTCCCATGACCTATGGAATAGTTTCAGAGTTAGTGCCCTTCAGTACAGCTGTTGTGCCTGTCAACAGACCCACGACTCAGAGGGGCTCACTGCTGCCTCCTTCTTCAGCTTCCAGCCAATCAGCACTTCAGTGTTTGTGGGGTTTAAGGCTGAAACAATAAACACCTATACGCTGAATGCTGATCGAGGGACTCGCCCCAGACTGCTTTAGGGAAGTAGATATAATCCAAGAGAGAAAAAGAACGTTTGAATAAATTTGGAAAAGAGGAACAAAATAATTACGAAACAGAATTGACACAATCACTCCACCTCACCCATCCTAAAGACGAGGAGTGAAACCACAACTACACCACTGGGATCGGTATAACTGCCAGAGCAGACAGATCCAAAATTCAAATAATTTCTTATTGCAAGATTTAAAGCAACCTCGGTGCCTTAAGAACACAAGAGTGCACTTTACAACCATGTTTGTTGGAGGTGGGAGGAATCAGTGAGAGTCAGGTTTGATATTTCAGTGTGGATTTAGACTTCTGTTTCAAGTGTTTCTTTTGATACCACTTCAGAACCAGGGTTGTTATCACTGACAAATGTGAAATTTGCTCTTTTGTGGCAGCAGTATAATGCAATACATAAAATTTACCATAATTAACAATAGTGCAGAAAAAAAGCAAAGTAGTGAGCAATATCTTGGGGTCTCGTCTAATTCCATCAGACAAGCTCAAGATATGAGGGGTGATTGATAAGTCCATGGCCTACGGTAGAAGGAGTCAATTTTAGAAAACCTAACACATTTATTTTTCAACATAGTACCCTCCTATATTTACACGCTTAGTCCAGTGGTCGTGGAGCATACGGATCTCTTCTTTGTAGAAGTCGGCGTCTTGGACCTCCAAAAAGTGGTCCACTGCAGGGGTGATTGATAAGTTCATGACCTAAGGTAGAAGGAGATGAGTTATACAGCTCTTGTTACATGCACATACAGATCAATTCTTTGAGTGATTATGCAGAAAGTTTGAACTCATCTCCTTCTACCTTAGGCCATGAATTTATCAATCACCCTTGCTGTGATTAGATTAGATTAGATTTAACTTTATTGTCATTGTGCTGAGTACAGATACAAAGCCAATGAAATGCATTTAGCATCTGACCAGAAATGCAAAGAATAGTGTTATTTACAAAATAACTGCGAATAAAAAAGTGCAGACAGCTTTAATCTAGATAAAAGACTTCCAATGTCAAAAAAAGCTTCATTTCTTCAAATGACCACTTTCAGAAACTGAACAACCAGTCACTGAATTCTTGCAACCCTGTTTTCCACAAAGGAGAAAACTGTATTGTGAATGGAGGGAATTACTTGGAAAGGAGTGAAGGAATGGGAGTAATGGGGGTTGCTCTGGTATGAGCTAACAGAGACGAAAATGAGCCAAACTGCCTCTGGCTGCGCCATGTGACTTCTCCAATTCTTAAAGAACAAATTATGATTGCAGGTATGCTAAACTGAACCTTTAATGCAATCCTTTGACAGCAATTTATTAGATTTTAACCCATAGAAACTGATACTCTGTTAAAATGGTAAAGGGAAGAAACAGATTTGAGTTTAAAGCTGCTATACCTTCAATGTTGAATAACTGCAGTATTCTCGATATTTAGTGGAATATTTATTTCTTTGGTGAAGAATGGTTTCACACAAATGATTTGTCATGAAGCTTGAACTGGATAAGCAGAATGGTGCAACAACTCGGTACTGGGAGGTACAGAGACATTATCTTCTGTCCTGCCTCAGTTCTCAAAACCATTCAGTCTCTCCCAGGCCAGTCTCAGGTGCTGAACCATAACTACACCCTCACCCCCAACAGCAGTGTTACAACACAAGCAACACAGAAGTGCTGAAGGAACTTAGCAGATCAGGCTGCATCTATACAGGGAAATGGATAGTCTATGTTTCAGATTGAAAGCTTTCAGGAGGACTCCAGTATTTAGTCTGTTGCTCGTTTGTGTCTCCCGCACTACAACACATCTGCATTATTAGTAAGGCCAACCTGTCCCAAAGTCCATTGAGACTTAACCTCACCTTCTGCTAAAGTCCTCATTCATCTATGTTCCTTCCCTCAAAACCATGCAGTTGCATTTCTGTCCATCTCCTATTCTCCAGAACCCTGAGCTCATCCAAATCCCTTTGTCAGATCTCCATACTCATCCTTGTATACTTTCCATGGATATCACCAAAAGCATGAGAAATCAGAGGCACAAATTAAATGGAGCAAACAGTGTATATCCACTTTGCCTGAAGTGGAATTACCTTTCTTCGGTAAAATTCATTGTAAGATTCGGTAGTATGGCAGTTACCACGATGTGATTATAGTTTGGGGCAGAGTTTGCAATTCAATTCCAGTGGTCTCTGTAAGAAAGTTTGTACATTCTTCCCGCATACACATGGATTTCCTCCCACAATCCAAAGACATAGCGGTTAGTAGATTAATTGGTCATAGTAAATTGTCCCTTGATTAGGCCAGTGGTAATCGGTGGGTTGCTGGGTTGTGCCACTCGGTAGGCTGGAAGTGCCTGTTCTGTGCGACATCTCAACATAAATTTCAGAGTGCCCAATAAAACTCAATGATACAATTACTTCCAATTATAAATCCCCAGCAAACACTGAATAGATTCTATAAATTGATATATTTTATGCACAGCTGTGCAATAACAAAGCAGTTAATCACCACATGTGGATGGAAGGAAATTACCTCACGGTACTTTTCCGATAAAACATTTAATTCTCATTCACAAACTGATCTCTCAGGCTGAGTGATGGAACAAACATTGTGTGTTGTGAACCTTTAGAGTGACAATGAGAGGCTGATGAATTACAGAGTGCGCTTAATGAGATTTCTGCACAGACATCACACTGGCAAAGTTGAAGGTCAGGCTCAGAAGGGGAAAGAGAAAAGCCAACCCAGAACTTTACTGGGTGACGCCATGGAAGGTGTAAGTGAGAGGACATGATGCAAGGAGAACTGGGTATCATAACAATGCCCTGCTCCTCACTGTCAAGCACATATCAATATTTATTACACAAGACCACACACAGAATTGAAACAATACCACACCTCAATCAAGGACTGTTAAGAAGAAAATTATAACGATTGTCGTCCTCAGCAAATTAAAGAGACCTTTCATTGGTGGATTACTCAATGTGATTCGGTAAAGAGGTTTTGGATATAATGGCATGTTTAAGTCACCCAATGACATTGATCCAAAGAGCTCCAAAGCCACTGAGGCAAGTGGGGCAAGTGAAGAACATGTCAGCCCCCTGGCCCTTCTAACCAGCTTTGCCAGTCAGTAAGAACACAGCCTATCTGATTTGAGTCACAGATCCACATTCCTCTCTGCTTCCAATCTCCCATGACTCCACTTTCTGCCAAAAATTCATCTCAGCCTTGAATTCATCCAACGATCCACCAATCCTTGAGTAGAGAATTCCAAAGATTAGAAACATAGAAAACCTACAGCATAATACAGGCCCTTTGATCCACAAAGCTGTGCTGAACATGTCCTTACCTTAGAAATTATCTAGGGTTACCCACAGCCCTCTATTTTTCTGAGCTCCATGTACCTTGTCCAGGAGTTTCTTAAAAGACCCTATCGTTTCCACTTCCACCACTGTCGCTGGCAGCCCATTCCACGCACTCACCACTCTCTGCGTAAAAAACTTACCCCTGACAGATTCTCTGTACCTGTTTCCAAGCACCTCAAAACTGTGCCCTCTCATGCTGGCCATTTCAGCCCTGGGAAAAGCCTCTGACTAGCCACATGATCAATGCCTCTCATCATTGTATACACCTCTAATCTTCCTGTGCTCCAAGGAGAAAAGGCTGAGTTCACTCAACCTATTCTCATAAGACATGCTCCCCAATCCAGGCAGCATCCTTGTAAATGTCCTCTGCACCCTTTCTATGGTTTTCACATCCTTCCTATAGTGAGGCAATCAGAACGAGCACAGTACTCCAAGTGGGGTCTGACCAGGGTCCTATACAGCTGCAACATTACCTCTTGGTTCCTAAGCTCAATCCCACGATTGATGAAGGGCAATGCACCATATGCTTTTTTAACCACATTGACGGCAGTCAGGGAAGGAATTCCTCACCTAGCTTATAAGGAGGCTCCTTGTTCTAAAACAGTAGCCCTTGTGAAGAAAGAACTCACTAGAGCAGAGGTTCTCAAACTGTGGCCCACAGACCCCTTGTTTAATGGTACTGGTCCATGGCGTAAAAAATGCTGGGAACCCCCCTGCACCAGACAAAGTATCCATTGTCAAACCCTTTCAGAACCTTATAGGTCTTAAAACTTCCTTTTCAACAATCTAATCTGCTCAATTGTTCCTCACAACACAACCCTTCATCACATCAACCTAGTGAACCTTCTCTGAACTTTTTCCCTGCCCAGTTGTTGAAAAACTTCCTTGCTTCTATTCTACATTATTCTTTGCAGAGATTTCCCTGCCCTCTTCAAGCTTACTTTTCCAGCTAGTTTTGTACTGTTTACAAATCTGGCAACAATCCACTTGGTTCCTTCATAGTATTCAATAATATAGATGGTAAAGAGCTTCCTGCAACAATATAGATTGCAAATAACTGCCTGCAATATAGATCACAAATAATTTTTGTTACTATAGATTTCAGGTAGTTATGATTATTTTGGTACCAATTAATGAATGCTTAAAACTTGAGAATAATATGCTTATCCTAATCACTACAATTTACCTCAAAGCAGGTGGTCATAGTGGAACTGTCAGTAACTTGGGAAGACCAGATTGAGGAGGCATTTGAACATAAGAAAGCCAAATAGCAGGAGCTGGTGGGGCAGTACCAGAGACAGGGGTGGAGGGAACGATAGAGCCTATAGAGGTGGGGAGGTGTGGAGGTCTCACTGTGCAGAACCTACTCTCTCTTTGGCATTATGGGGGCTGCAAAGAGCCATCAGCACCATCACAGAGGCTGCTGAGCAAAGCCCCCAAATGGCTATGGATCAAGAGGTGTGACCCCGTGGACCATTGCTGCTGGGACACAAGCCTGATCAACCCTGGCTTTGGCCTGGGCGAGACTGTCTGATGTTAAAACATCCAATGACCTCAGATTACATCACTGATGACATGTCCCAGTGCATCCTAGGATGCATCTCAGTATCAGCATGATGACTACTTTGATCACTTTGTTCTAACTGTGCATTTTCTTGGTAATAAAAAGTTAGTTTTCCTTGTGAATGTTGATGTTATGTGCCTGTGATGCTGCTATAAGTAATCTTTCATTTCACCTCTACACATGTGCACTTGTGCATGACAAGAAACTCAACATTAATTCTCTGCTTCATGGTGGTTAACAGTTCTCTCTCCATATTACACCCAAGGATTATATTACAGTCCTCACCTAGTATAATAACTTTTAGCATGGAATTATATTAACTGTTTTCTGGTGATTTAAATTCAAGCTATTTTCAGGTTCTGCTTTATGCACAGGTCTCATTAGATCTTGGTTATGATTTTATAATGTTCTGATAGTTTTTCCTTAATAATGCATTCCAGCAGCTTCTGCAGTAATCTATCGGGTTAACTGGTGAGTAAGCTTTCTGGTTTCTCTCTGAAAGGGGATTTTCTCATCCACCATGTCTTTGCCAAAACTAGGGGATTTTGGAAGATCACAAGCAGTTCATTCACTGTCTCTGCACAGACTACCTTTAAGATCCTAGGGTGTAGGCCACAAGGAACTTGTTAACCTTCAGCTCTAATCATTGCTTTTTTAAGTTAATTTATTTAGAGATACAGCATGGTAACAGGTCCTTACAGCCCAATGTGCCCTCGCCATCCGATTACACCCATTGACCAATTAACCTATTAACCCAAATCTCTTTGGAATGTGGGAGGAAACTGGAGCACCCAGGGAAACCCGCTCAGTCACAACGCACTAACTCCTTACAGACAGCAACTGAATTGAACACAGTTTGCTACCGCTATAGTAACATTACGCAAACTGCTACACTAACTTAAAACAATTGTCACATCTTTCCCTCCCCTCCCCCTCTTTCCACAGAGATCACACCCTATGCGACTCCCTTGTCCATTTGTCCCTGCCCACCGATCTCCCTCCTGGTTCTCATCCTTGTAAGCTGAACAAGTGCCACACCTGCCCCTGCACCTTCCCCCTCAATACCATTTAAGGCCCCAAACAGTCCTTCCAGGTGAGGCAATACTTCACCTGCAAGTCTGTTGGGGTCATCTACTATATCTGGTACTCCCAGTGTGGCCTCCTGTGTATCGGTGTGACCCGATGTAGATTGCAAGACCACTTAGCTGAGCGCCTACGCTCCATCTACCAGAAAAAGCGGGATCTCACGGTTTAATTCCACTTCCCATTCCCGTTCCAGCATGTCAGCCATGGCCTCCTCTCCTACTGTGATGTGACCACACTCAGGTTTGAAGAGCAACACATTATATTCCACCTGGGTAGCCTCCAACGTGATGGCATGAACATTAATTTCTTGAATTTCCAGTAATTGCACCCCCCTCTCCTTCACCGTACCCTATTCCTGTTTGCCTCTCTTACTTTATCACCTTACCTGCCCATCACCTCCCTCTGGTGCTCCTCCCCCTTCCCTTTCTTCACTTGCGTTCTACCCTCTCCTGTCAGATTCTCCCTCTCCAGCCCTTATCTCTTTCACTAATCAGCTCTTTCGTTCACCACTAACCCCCACTCCCGGTTTCAACCATCACCTACCTCCTTGTACTTCTTCCTTGCCTCACGCACCACCTTCTTACTCTGACTTCTCATCTCTTTACTTCTTCCTGTCCTGATGAAGGGTCTCAGCCAGAAACATTGACTATTTACTCTTTTCCATAGACGCCATCTGCCTTGCTGGGTTCCTCCAGCATTTTGTGTGTCTTGTCGTGATCTTTTTAAGTTTCTCCTTCCCCAATTTTTTACTATTATACCGATGCCCTTAGTGACTTGTGCCATAAAAACAAATACATCTATTCCAAGTCCTTGCCGTATCATGCTTCCCATTAACTTTGCTGTCTTATTCCTCAAGGCTCCAGTGCTAACCTTTGCTGTTCTTTATGGAAGCTCTTACTGTCTGTCAGAATTTTCACCAGGTTACTCTGAATCTATTTTTTTTAAAGATTATGAGGACACACAGTCCTCATTTATTGTCATTTAGAAATACATGCATTAAGAAATGATACAAAGTTCCTCCAGAGTGATATGCACACAAAAACAGGACAAACCAAAGACTAGCACTGACAAAACCACATAATTATAACATATAGTTACAGCAGTGCAAAACAATATCATAATTTGATAAAGAACAGACCATGGGCACAGTAAAAAAAAAAGTCTCAAGTCCCGATCGACTCCTATGGTCCCCGATAGCAGGTGGCAAAAAGGGAGAAACTCTCCTGCCATAAACCTCCAGGTACTGACAACTGACAACTGTCGATGCTTTGGAAGCACCAAACCACAGCCGACTGAGTCCGTCTGAAAACTTCGAGCCTCCGACTAGCCCATCCAATACAGCCTCCCGAGCGCCATCCTCTGCCGAGCGCCTTCGACCTTGCCCCGGCCGCCGAAATAAACAAAGCCAAGGACTCAGAGGCCTACTCCTCCAGAGATTCCAGCCACACAGTAGCAGCGGCAGCGAAGCGGGCATTTCAGAAGTTTCTCCAGATGTTCCTCCGCGATCTCACGTCTGTCTCCATCAAATCAGAATTGTGCACGGTACCTACTTAACAAATACAAGTATCATTTCGGAGCGGCCGCGCGCACTGCGTCGCACCGCCATCTTCTCCTCCTTCCTCCTTTCTTCACTTTAACTCATCCTTCATCAATTTCTCACGTCTTCTGGCCAGCGAGCTTCAAAGTTGTCAAAGACTAAGATAAAGTTGGTCCTCAAATTAAGGTCCTAAACTGGGGGAAGGCAGATTTCCATAGTGTAAGATAGGTACTGCTGGAAGTAGGAGTCACCACAGGAAGGGAAACAACACTCAATAACTGGGAGGCATTTAAAAGCAAGATGACAACTCCCAATAAGTGGAGGCATGATGGTAAGAGTTCAGAGTCAACATGTCCTTGCAAGGGTAAGAGGCAAAGATGGCAAGTTTATGGAACCCGAGACAAGCATATGGACAGCTTGCTCAGGGAATAGAAGAAACTATTTGTCAGGTACAGGAAACAGGTAATGAATGAATCACTTAAGATTTATAGGGCATATGGAGGGAGTTTAAGAAAGAAATTAGGAAGGGAAAAAGGAGCCATGAAAGGATCTTGAAAGGTAGGATTAAGGATAATCTAACACCTATTATGTATATGAATATTAGAAGCAAGAGGGTGGCTAGGGAAAGCGTACATCTCCTCAGCGACTAAAGGGGCATTCCATACGAGGAGCCAAGGGATGACTAAATGACTATTTGGAATTGTAATTGGTTTATTATTGTCACATTACCGAGATACGATCAAAAGTTTTTCTTGCATGCTGTTCACACAGATTAGATCGTTACACAGTGCATTGAAGCAGAGTGAGATAAACCAATAACAATGCACAGCAGGTAAACAACAAAGTGCAGGATGATAAGGAGTATCGGTATTCACCAGCAAGGACATGGAAGATGGATTGTTAAGGGAGTGGTACGCTGATAATCTAAAGCATGTCTGTATCAAGAAAGGGAAAGCACTATAGTATTTGACATAAAGTTGTATAAACCCCCAGGTTCTGACAGGATCTATCACAGGATGCTAAAGGAAGCAATGGAGAGGATTGCCTGGTCTCTGACAGAGGTCTGTGAATCTTCAGTTGCCATGGGCAAGCTGCCAGAAGACTGCAGCTTAACCAATGCTGCCCCCACGTTCAAAAGTAAGAATAATGCTGAAGACAACAAGCCTTACATTAGGGAAGTTGTTGGAGAAGATTCTGAATGGCAGGATTTATCTTCACAAGCACAAGAAATTCTGAAGATGCATAAAATACTGATAAAGGACCTCAGCCTGAAACAACGACTGTTTATTCCTATCCATAGATGCGACTTGATCTGCTGAGTTCTTCCAGCACTTTGTGTGTTACTGAAGATTTGCTGTACGTCTGCCTTTGGAAAAGCAGAAACTAGCAATAAAGGACCCAGTACAGTCTGTGAACTCATCTTTAAGGCTGCTTTTTGAAATTTGATTTGTCCAGCTCACAAGAGGAAAGCTGCCCTCAGTTATTTTACAACCTCATTGTTTCTCAATTTACATGCAGGCCATACAGAATTCCTACTGTTCGGAGGCCTATCTGCACCAACGATTTCTTCCCCACTCCATCAGACAGGTTCCACACCTGATCCGTGACTACATTGCACTGATCCCATACTTCACAAATAGTACTAACCCACCTCTAAAATATAAAAGCAAGGATGTAATGTTACGGCCTTGTAAAAGACATTAATCAGACCTCATTTGGAATATTGTGAGCAGTTTTGGGCCCCTTTTCTAAGAAAGGACGTGCTGGTGTTGGAGAAGGTCCAAAGGAGGTTCACAAGAATGATCCTGGGAATGAAAGAGTTAATGGATGGAAGGTCTGTCTGATGGCTTTGGGCCTGTACCCACTGGAGTTTAGGAGATTTGGGGGGAGCGGGAATTCTCATTGAAACTTACTGAATACTGAAAGGCCAAGACAGAGGGGGAGTGCAGAGGATATTTCTAATAGTGGGAGAGTCTAGGACCAGAGGGGACTGCCTCAGAATAGAAGGATGCCCATTTAGACGAAGATAATGAGGAATTTTGTGCAACACACACAAAATGCTGGAGGAACTCAGCAGGCCAGGCTGCGTCTATGGAAAAAAGTATAGCTGGCGTTTTGGGCCAAACCCTTCGGCAGGACTTGGCCTGGCCTGCTGAGTTCCTCCAGCACTTTGTGGGTGCTGCTTGGATTTCCAGTATCTGCAGATTTTGTTTGTTAATGAGGAATTTATTCAGGTGAATGTGGAGTTCACTGGCACAGATTGCTGTAGAGGCCAAGTCACTGGGTATATTTAAAGCAGAGGTCAATAAGTAGTTAATTAGTAAGGGCACCGAAGGTTATGTGGTAAAAAAGCAGGAGAATGGGGATGAGAAAGAAAATAAATCAGCCATGATCATATGGTGCAGCAGACTCAATGGGCCAAGGGGGGCAAAAGCTGTCCTCGAGCCTGGTGGCACTTGCTTTCAGGCTTTTCGGCCTGCTGCTCAATGGAAGAGGGGAGAAGAGAGAATGCCTGGGGTGGGTAGGGTCGATAGTTATTCTGATGACTATAAATTACCCCTGGTGTTGATGAATGTGTGGGAATGAAGTCAGTAGGCACGTGAGATGCAACAGGTTGGCAAGAAACAAGGAAGTAATTGGATTAATGGGATTGCTTAGAGCCAGCATAAACATGGCTGGCCGAATAACCTTGATCTAAGGAAATATGAAATGCAATTAAAAGAATTAAATCGTATGAAAATTACTTCTGTGCTTCTGCTTTTCAAAATTAAACAAAATTTGGAATTAAAAACATCAGAAAGTGCAGTAAAACAAGCAGGTTACCCAGTGTGGCCCATATGTGACTCTGGGCCACTGACATGGTTCACCTTCAATTGCCTCCTCTGTCGGAGGTACATACGTATATACAGTATATAATTTTATGTTTTGCACTGTACTGCTGCTACAAAAAAACATTTCATGACGTGTGCGTGATGATAAACCTGATTCTAATATGGGTCTCTACTGTGGACTGAGAGTAGGAAGGAGGCAGGGAAAGGAAAATCATGGTTGGGAAAAGGGGAAGGTAGAGGGAAGCACCAGAGAGACATTCTGTAATGATTAATAAACCAATTATTTGGAAACTAATGACCTTGCCCAGTGTCTTAGGGCTGGATGAGTCTGCACCCCCCCCCCACCCCTGGCACTTCTTCTCTGCCACCTGTCCCACCCCCCACCGCGCTGGGCCTGAGGTGCTGATTCCATGCTGCATCTCTAAATATAAATAAACATTAACTGCGTTCCCATAGATTTAAAGCTCATTTGGCATGAATTTTGCTCCAATCTTCGGTAGAGTAGGATTTATCATCCATTCAATCAATGTCCATGCCCATACTGGCATCTGAAAGTAGCATTAGTACTCCAGGGGAAGCATTTTTACTGTTCAACATGGGCATTGGCCAGGCTGCTACATCCAAGGCCTACGAAACAACAGAGTCAGTTACTGAAGCACTCATTGCCACCAATCAAAGCATCATTACAGTCTACTAGGATTTCCAAACTTAAAGTATACAAGATATCTTTTCTTGCAAACTTTGGCCCTTTCCAGAAAGGCATCAACACTTCCATGCGTTACCAATAATTTAGACAAATTTTTCCTATCAAAACAGGAAACTGTACAAATTAATAGCTTAGGTGACTACAGCCTTAGATGACTCCATAGGTCAGAAAATACACAAAAACATTACTCACTTGGGTAGCCTTACCTCCACAATACTGCAAAGAATGGCATCGTGAGCACATTAAGATTAATTTGGAACAACAATTCCTAAAAGTAAAGTGGGAGAAGAAACTAGTTCTGCTGTTTGCAGGAACAAACGTTTACAGGCGTATACTGACATTATCGGAGTTTGTTAGTACGTTCAGGTTTTCATAAGTCAGATGTCAAAAACCCAGGGAAGGCCTATAGATTCAAAACATTAAACATTCCCCATCTTAGCAAGAGACTTATGGCCAGGAAGGAACAATGCTTGAAGCTGGCAGTCAGACTGTGCCAACTCTCTGAAGCTCACTTGTACATCTTGTCAAAGCCAAGAGGATGCAGAGAGTAACAGAGATCTCATGAAAGACTATCAACTGAATTAACTCTAATCGTCACCTGCTGCTGCTTAAACTGCTGAGGGCTTTCAGCATTTTCAGTTTGTTTTTATTTCAGCACTTTCTATAATATTTATTTCTCTAGTGGAGAGTGTGCTGATTGGGTGCATTACAGCCTACGAAGGAGCATCCTATGCACAGGATTGAAAGAGGCTGCAGAAGGTTGTAGTCTCGCCTGGGTCCATCATGGGCATAACCCTCCCCACCACTGAGGACATGTTCAGGAGGCAGTGCCTCACGAGGGCAGCATCAATCACTAAGGACCCTCACCATCTGAGACTACTATTAGAGAGTAGGCACAGAAGCCTGAAGGCTCACACTGAATGACTTAGGAACAGATTCTTCCCTCTCTGCCATTTCTTAATGGTCCATGAACCCATGAAAATTACTTCATTATCTTTATTTGTACTATTTATTCATGCTGTAATTTACAGCAATTTTATGTAATTGCACTGCAACCACAAAACAACACATTTTATGTCACTGATGTCAGTCATAATAACCCTGTTTCTGATTCTGCTTTTATTTCAGCTTTCCATCATCTGCAAGTGTTCTAATTCACTAGGGAATGGGAGCTGTCTCATAAATTGATGGGCTTGGCCTGCTATAAAATCAGGTTCCTCATGCAGAGAGAGCTACAGCACTAAGCAGAGGCCAGCAATATATTGTGTCAAACAGGAATTGGATCAGAGTCTGGGATACAGACCAGAGTTGGTTACCCAAGTTCAGAAGAGCAGGCTGGGGCAGTGGGGAGGAAGCTTTATGCTGCCTCTCTGTTCCTGTTATGCTTCTATTCTCAGGTTCTCTTGTTGTCACTTTCTATTCCTCAATTGTAACAACACGGTTCTTGATAAGACTTTAAAAAATGATTTATTATATCGAATAAACTCTTTTCAGGCTTCCAGCCAGGTACAGGTATCAATTTTACCTGACGTTTCGATGACAAGCTTCACCATCTTCATTGGGGATGATGCTTAGGCATCTCTAGTCTGGTGGTATATATCTATCCCGTTGACCGTCGCCACTGATTGGTTAGTCCTCAACCAATCAGGTTTCCGCTGTCCCACCTTGTTTACAGTCAAATTCTGGTTTTACTTAAGAGTGAGAATAAGAATTTGTTAAATTCTTATTCCTTAGTCTTACTTAAATGGCTTCCTTCACCAGGCAGTCCCAAAAGCTATCGGCGTGGCACGGTAGTTTTGTGCCATCTATGTCAATCCCATCGTCTTTGCGAATGCAATGTTCTGCTACTGCTAATTTCTCTGGGTAACCGAAGCAGATATACTTATGCTCCTTGATGCTGGTGTCCACCGTGCACCCCATCTGGCCAATACATGCTGCTTTGCATCCACAGGGAATCCTGTAAATGCCAGCCATCCTGAGTCCCACGTCATCTTTAACCCCAATAAACTAGGATTAGAGCTTCCTTATGGGTTTGTGGATGGGATTAATCCGGTAGTTATTCAGGATCCTGGCAACCTGTCCAGAAACCATGGATATATAGGGAAGACGGGCAGTAGCAATGGGTTCCTACTCTTTTAAAAAAAATTATTATATGATTTTAAAGAAATGTTTGTGTAGCAATCTTGCATTTCTACATCAAGTCATGAGTGAATGGGAGCAACTGGGAACTGCTGCCACTTTATATAAAGTGATCTTGAAGCCGAAGTATTAGTTCTATTGGATCATGAACCTTCACTATCTCGCAGTTCTTGAAAAGGAGCAGATACAGTGAAGGGAGGGGCAATAACTTGTCATTAGACCAACACTCCGCAGCCACTTTATTAGGTACCTCCTGAATCTAATAAAATGGCCACCGAGTGTATGTTTGTGGTCTTCTGCTGCTGTAGCCCATCCGCTTCAAGGTTTGATAATTAGAGTGTTCAGAATTGGTATTTTTCACACCACTGATACAACATGGTTGTTTGAATTACTGTCACCTTCCTGTCAGCTTGAAACAGTCAAGCCACTCTCCTCTGAGCTCTCTCATTAACAAGACATATTTGTCCACAGAACTGTCACTCACTAGTTGTTTTTGTTTTGTTTTTCACATTGTTCTCTGCTAGCTCAAGAAACTGTTCTGCCCAAAAATCCCAGGGAATCAGCAGTTTCTGAAATACTCAAACCACTCCATCTGGCACCAGCAATCATTCTATGGTCAAAGTCACTTAAATCACATCATTCCCCATTCTGATGTCTGGTCTGAACAACAACTGAACCTTGTGACTATGTTTGCATGGTTTTACACATTGGGTTGCAGCCACAAGATTAGATATAGCGGATTCCAGTTAGTTGGGTTATCGGTTAATAGGGCCATTGGTCAATCTGGGCAGCTGCTTATTTGGGACAACTCTTAAAGATCAAAAAAAAAACAAAGAAAGAAAATAGTCAGGATTTCCTTCATTTATTTGGGTCACTATGCCGCTTAATCAGGGCAGAGACTGTTGCAAAATATTTTGTAACTAGCATCAATCATGTGCACATTGTGTGGTTGTTAGACACTACACTGTGCTTACAGCTAACAATTTTTAAGTAGTGTTAAAAGTGTGTGCTTGTGTTCAAAAAACAGTGATTTTGGTCACTGCTAGTCGGCAAGAAATAAGCAGTCAAACCATTCAGAACCGTTTTGCTCACTGTGGTTTCAAGTATTCAGGCTTGGAGACGCCAGAAACAGTTGGGAGTGAAAATGAAACAATTTCACTACTTCAACAAGTTCGGAATTACCAAGAATTTGAAGGTATCGACAATCATCTTGAATGTTACAATTAAAATGAAGATTTGGAGGATGCAATCATTGAAAGCACTGTTTGAAGACAGTCCACTATCTGCACTAATAACTATCCTCCATTAATAACTAGTAAGAATTAATATACCATTTTATGTAGTATGGTAGTAGTTTTGTTAGTGTTCTAATTTATTCTGTATTTTATTGAAATCCATAATTTGCTACTCAGTTAAATGGTAGCATGTATTTTTTTAAATATACCGTTTTAACTATTTCCATGAAACTTCGGCTAATTGGGGCAGCCGCTTAGTTGGGCCAAAATGTACTGGTCCCGGTGTGTCCCAATTAACCAGAATCCACTGTATTTGCATTAATGAGCATGTGTACAGGTGTATCTAATAAAGTGGCCACTGAATGCATTCACAATCTGTAAAAGGACATCTTGACAACTCGTGGAGAAAGTTCACCACTGTCTGCTCAAAGAGGCTCTTGGTGGCTAAAAAAAAATGCAGCCCTGCAACACCCCAAAGGGAAAGGAAAGTAAATTAAATCTTCCCACAAACTACTGAAGAACTCAGCAGGTCAGGCTGCATGAAGGGTTAAGACCTGAAATGTTAACTGGTTACTTCCCTCCATAGAGGCTGCGGACAAAGTGAGTTCCTCCAGCATTTTGTTCTTCTAGATTTCACTTTTAAGGACTCATCTCATGTTCTTTATGTTTATTGCTTATTTATTAATAATTTTTTCTCTTTTGTATTTGCACAGTTGGCTGCCTTTTACACACTGCCTGTCCACCCTGTGGCCAGACTTCAGCTGATTCTGCTACAGTTATTGGATTTGTCAAATATGCCCACAAGAAAATGAATCTCATGGTTGTACATGGTGACATACATGTACTTTGATAACAAATTTCCAGCATCTGCAGTCTCTCTAATGTAAATTAATTCTTGTTACCCCACTCCACCCTGCAATTAAAAAATGTTCTGCAAAAGGCTAGAGACAGGGCAATCAGTACATCTGTCCTGGTACCACAGACTGCATGGCAAAAACAAAGTTCTGGTGATAAGCCCTCACACTCTGCTGCTTAAATGGACTGGAAGGCAGGAGGGGGCTCTGAGGAGCTAGAACACGTGGGGACTGCACTTTCTAAAAAGTCAGATTCAATGTTGGCACCCAGCACCAGCAGTGTGGACCCAGAGCACAGTGACTCACACCCACACATACACAGTGTGTAACACTCAGATGTACAAGACTCACTGCTGCCTGATGTAAACACTTAAGTGTGTAAATCACAGCTCGTGTTGAAAGGTCATGAACGCAGCCTGCTGTGCTCTGCCCAATAGTTGACTTGCCCCTTATCGAGATATTATTACTAGGAAAGCAAGTTTTTAAATATTTAACATGTATTCCCAGATCAATTCCCCTTTAATGAATTGGGGGACCTCAAGCAAAAGCAGAACTCCGGATGGCCCAACATTTTAATTCCAATTTCCTTACTCGTTCTGACATGTTGGTCTCCTCTTGTGCCACCCTCAGGGAGAAGCAGCAACACCTCATATTCTATCTGGGTAGCTGTCAACCTGATGGCATGAATATTAATTTCTTCTTCCAGTTTAAAAAAAAATCCCTCCCCCTCACCTCTTCTTCTGTTCCCCACTCTGGCCTCTTCTCACCTGCCTATCCCTTCCTTCTTCCCTTTCTCCTATGGCCCACTCTTCTCTCCTGTCAGATCTCTTCCTCTCCTGCCCTTGACCTTTCCCACCCACCCGACTTCACCTATCAACTTCTAGCTATCCCTCTTCCCCTCCCCTGCCCCCAAACCTATTTATTCTGGTGTCTCCCCCCTTCCTTTCCAGTCCTGATGAACAGTCTCGGGCCAAAACACTGACCGTTTCCTCCTTTCCATGGATGCGGAGTTCCTCCAGTATTTTGTGTGTTGCATTGGCTTTCCAGCATCTGTAGAATTTCTTATGTATATGATTATGCATATTTTGTTTGTATGAAAAGAAAATTAGATTTAAAATAACTGTTCAACTTTCTCAGAGATGTGAAATTTCCTGAGCAACACAAATAAACTCATGCAATCCTGTGATAGTATCATCCACCTCAGCAGCATTTAATAAGATCTCCTCACCTCTTTCTCCCCACAGTCATAACGCTTCACTTCTGAACCAAATCAAGCATGCACTTTCAACAGACACTATAGAAGTACTTCCATCACAGTTGTGATTAGGATTAGAGTTGGAGATTGGTGTTTCATTGGACCCCTATAGGCTCGTGTGAGCGGTTTCAAGAAGGATTGAAATCCTGGCCACTGCACATGCATACCAAATGGAAATATTCCTAAATGCTTTAGCAACAGTTGTGAAGCTTTAACTTCCTGGTTTCAGCACTTTGGGTCAGAGAATTAACATGTGTCAATGGGAAGACAAGCAGCTTGGCTAGAAATAGTAATTGACAAAGAGATCACATAATTCCTCCAGGAATAAATCCATCCTTAATTACTAGCAATGCTTGGGATTTTCCTTAATCGTCTGTCAGTAATACTTCACACCCTGTCATTGCCTTCCAAATTTCTTTTATAACTGTCCTCACCACCACCTTCACCTCCAATTGTTTCAGTTGTCCTTACCTGCAAAATACTGACCTTTTTTCTTTATCCATCTCTCAAACATTCTTGGCCTTGCTTTCTTTGCCCTTACCCCACAGGAGATATGTTGGCCCTGAACTCTCAGTGCTTTGCCTTATCATGCCTCCTGCACATGGATAGACAGCATTGCAGTCTATCTTTATCAGGTCCTGCCTTTTGTCTTGAAAGCCTCCTTCCTTAATGTTTTCCAGCCCATTCACATCCTTCTTCATAACTACCTTAAAAAGCTCATGGTTATGGTCAAATTTTCCCCCCAAAGTACTCTCCCAATGGCAAACTAACCACTTACACAGCACATTCTCCAAGCTCGAGTCCAGTGTCACTTCCTTCTCCAGGATTGTCTACACATTGACTCAAAAGGTTTTCTTGGATGCACTTTTAAAAATACCGCTGCCTAAGCCTGTCTCTCTAGTGTTCCCAATCTGGGGCCCACGTACCCCTCAGTTAATGGTAAGGGTTCATGCTATAAAAAAGGTTGGGAACCCCTGCTCAGGTGATCTCTGTTAATACTGAAGAAAAGTTAAAATCTTCATGCAGATTAAGTTAATCAAGCTCGAAAGTGTAGTGACAAGAATGTATTCATGTGCATTCAGTATAGTTAGCCTGAGTAATTCATTATGGAGCAAACCTAGGAAAAGACTTCTTAGGAATGCAGTAAATGCTTTTTTATTGTGCCCTCCAGGAGTAAAAAACCTCTAGGAGGCTGAGATGCGAGAGTGTGATGGAGGATTGTATTCCATTTCAAAAGTCACTTGCTTCTGAATCTTAGCTTTAAAAAGTGAATTAATGGGATGAGGATATGAATGACTAAAGTGGACTGAGCCAATAGATTAACAGAAAGAGAATTGCTCAAGTAGTGGTACCTGTGTAAGGAGGTAATTCGTGATTTTCAGCAAAAGTATGGAGGAAGGATTCTCAGAGAGGGATGACCAACCAAGAAGGTAGTTGTAGAAATGGTCATGGGGAAAACAAGAAAAGATGGGGAAGTTAAACAGATATTTTGCATCAATCTTTACACTGGAAGATACAATAAACATCCTATTAATTCAGAATAATGCAGGAAGGTTATTAAATACCATCACCATGATTGGAGTGATATTAAGCAAACTAATGGGGCTCTAAGGTTAAAAGGTCTCCTCACCTGGAAGTCTAGCAACCTAGGATTCTAAAGGAAGTGGCTACTGAGATAATGCATACATCAGCAGCAAGTTAAAAAAAAACCCTTAGGTTTTGGACTGAATAATACAACATCTATTGTAGGAAAACAATTAGACTTAAAGTAACGGCAACACGTTTGGAAAATCATAGTCTAACCCGGCATAGAAAACTAATGAAGGGAAATCATGTCAAAGAAATTTATTGGGGGCTTTTGAGGAGGTCTGGCCAAGATTGGATGGAGGAGATCTAGTAGATTTGCTGTAAATGGATTTGCAGGAAGTATTTGACAAGGTGCTACACAAAAGGTTAAAGCACTAAATAGGGGTTCAATGTTGTTGGAGATAAACATGGGCACAGATGGGGAATTAGATGTGGGCAGGAAGGGATGAGGATTGATAAAAGGGATCACTCTAAAGCTGACAACCTGTGGTCAATAAGTTACAAGGATCAGTGGTGGGACCATAACTGTGCACAATATAATGAAGGAAGGAAGAAAACAATACAAAGATAGGTGGGAAAGTGAGTTACCGAGTGGATGCAAACTATTTATTGAGGCATGTTTAAAATGCTGGAGGAACTCAGCAAGACACGCCGAAGGGTCTCAGCCAAAAATGTCGATTGTAATCTTTTCCATAGATGCTGCCTAGCCTGCCGAGTTCCTCCAGCATTTTATGCGTGTTGCTTGGATTTCCAGCATCTGAAGATTTTCTCTTATTTGTGCTGAGACATATTGATAAGTTAGATGAAAGGGCAACAAGTTGGCAAATGAAGTACAATGTAAAGTTGTTCATTTTGGAAGGAAGTAGCACTATTTAATTTGAGAGAAATCTACTACAGCACCAAGGGATGTGGGAATTCTTGCACACAAAACAAGGCTAGCCAACTTGTGCAGCAGGAAATAGGGAAAGCAAACGGATTGTTGGCCTTGCAACACAGGGATGCTTTACTGCAGTTGTACTGCAGTTCTCCTGGTGGGCCCTCATGGCCCACCAAGAGAACCACCTGCAGACGATTGTCAACAAGTTCTCCGCAGCCTCAAAGCTGTTCGGCCTGACAATCGGCCTTGCTAAGACAGAAGCTCTCCTACAACCTGCACCAAACAGTCATGTTCCACAGCCATGCATCACCATCGATGGCACTGTCCTGAAGAATGTGGAGAGCTTCAGGTATCTAGGAAGCACTATCTCCAGTGGTGGATCCCTTGACAAAGAGATCATAGCAAGGATCCAGAAAGCCAGCCAGGCACTCAGGAAACTTCGTGTCAACGTTCTGGAGCACAGGGGACATTCAGCTTTCAAACAGGCTCAAGGTGTACAAGGCTGTGGTCCTCACCTCTCTCCTGTATGGCTCCGAAACCTGGACCTTGTACTGCAGGCACATCAAACAGCTGGAGCAGTTTCACATGCGCTCTCTGCGGTCGATCATGAGGATTCGATGGCAGGACCAAATCACCAACCAGGAAATCCTTGACAGAGCCAACAGCACAAGCAGTGAGGCAAGGATCCTCCAGGCCCAGCTACGCTGGACTGGCCATGTAACCCCCATGGGTGAAACAAGAATCCCCAGGCAGCTGCTCTACAGTGAGTTTGAGCATGGCAGCTCCAAAAAAAGGATTCAAAGACAATCTGAAATCGTACATCAAATGGGCAGACCTCCAGCCTCGACACCTTGAGGAGTCCGCAGCCAGCAGGGCTGCGTGGCGCGCCCTGACCAGAAAAGCTGCATCTGACTTTGAGGATGACCAAAATCAGCGCCTTGCAGCAGCACGAGTCCGACACCTCAAAGCTGTGTGTGCACCGGTTCTAACAACCGCCATTCCATGTCCAACCTGCAACAGCATGTGTGCTTCAGCCTTCGAAGCCACATGCGTATCCACAGATGACGGCACAATGTTTAGTCTTCCTCAGACCCCAAGAGACAACCACCACATGACACCAGAATGTCTGTACTATTGCAAATAGTTTTGGTTCCACTACTTATTAAATTTTATTATTTATTGGATGCAGTTTTTAAAAATTTCACTACAATGATCCTAGTATGGGGGATGTCCTATGAGAAAGGGTTAAACAGAGTGAAACTTAGGGAAGTTTTTTGACAAGGTCCCGCATGGGAGGTTAGTTAGGAAAATTCAGTCGCTAGGTATACATGGAGAGGTGGTAAATTGGATTAGACATTGGCTCAATGGAAGAAGCCAGAGAGTGGTAGTAGAAAATTGCTTCTCCGAGTGGAGGCCTGTGACTAGTGGTGTGCCACAGGGATCGGTGCTGGGTCCATTGTTATTTGTCATCTATATCAATGATCTGGATGATAATGTGGTAAATTGAATCAGCAAATTTGCTGATGATACAAAGATTGGAGGTGTAGTAGACAGTGAGGAAGGTTTTCAGAGCCTGCAGAGGGACTTGGACCAGCTGGAAAAATGGGCTGAAAAATGGCAGATGGAGTTTAATACAGACAAGTGTGAGGTATTGCATGTTGGAAGGACAAACCAAGGTAGAACATACAGGGTTAATGGTAAGGCACTGAGGAGTGCAGTGGAACAGAGGGATCTGGGAATACAGATACAAAATTCCTAAAAGTAGCGTCACAGGTAGATAGGGTCGTAAAGAGAGCTTTTGGTATATTGGCCTTTATTAATCAAAGTATTGTGTATAAGAGCTGGAATGTTATGATGAGATTGTATAAGGCATTGGTAAGGCCGAATCTGGAGTATTGTGTTCAGTTTTGGTCACCAAATTACAGGAAGGATATAAATAAGGTTGAAAGAGTGCAGAGAAGGTTCACAAGGATGTTGCCGGGACTTGAGAAACCCAGTTACAGAGAAAGATTGAATAGGTTAGGACTTTATTCCCTGGACCATAGAAGATTGAGGGGAGATTTGATAGAGGTATATAAAATTATGATGGGTATAGATAGAGTGAATGCAAGCAGGCTTTTTCCTCTGGAGAAAAAAACCAGAGGACATGGGTTAAGGGTGAGGGGGGAAAAGTTTAAAGGGAACATGGGGGGGGGGCTTCTTCACACAGAGAGTGGTGGGAGTATGGAATGAGCTGCCAGACGAGGTGGTAAATGCGGGTTCTTTTTTAACATTTAAGAATAAATTGGACAGATACATGGATGGGAGGGGTATGGAGGGATATGGTCCATGTGCAAGTCAGTGGGACTAGGCAGAAAATGGTTCAGCACAGCCAAGAAGGGCCAAAAGGCCTGTTTCCGTGCTGTAGTTTCTATGGATATGGTTCTATGGTTAAGAAATTGGCGAAAGAATGTGCTCTCATATGGGGAGCACCTAGAACCAGACTGAGTGCTCACAGAATAAGAGGGTTTTCATTTAAGATTGAATTAAAAAAGAATTTATTCTCCAAGAGGGCTGAAAGCTGAGGAGGCAGAGCCCTGAGAATATTCCGGATTGAGATAGAGAGATTGCAAATCAACAAGGGATTCAAGGCATAATGAGGAAGGGCAGGAGAGTGGGGTTGAGCAAAGTGTCATCATGCATTTCAACCATCTACAAGAAATCTTGGGATGACTTGAATCACAACCGGCTCTTTTTTTAAATGAGCTGTTATTTAAGTTGAACCGTGGAACTTTATTTTACATTACAAATACTGACTGTGATCAGGTTATTAGAGATTACAATCAAGTTACATTTCTGTTAGTGCCATACAGCTGATTTGAGTTTGAGAAGACAGACAAATGAAATTAGTAGCAGGTTTACTATCACTGCTCATAATTGATTTAACGTCAGTGAGGGACAAGCCTCAGGGCTCTTCAAACATGTGCAGATCCAGACCACAAATCAATTTATACAGACAGCGTCCAGAAAACTGTTGATGCCTTGGCACTTGAAGTTTGCTCTTCCCATCATCTGAGGAATGCTTCCAGAGCAGGAATCTCCAAGGATGGAGAAGGTATCACTGCCTTGGAATTCATGGACAGACTGGAAGGCCACTTCAGCTAATAACAGAAATTCTAGCCACAGCTGCTGAGATCCATCTTCCACTTGGAATTTAAGGGAGGATACTACAGTGTCATTTACTAGATTCCTCTCAGGATGGCGAATACTTTCTTACTTGTGTCACAAATCAAAGTTCAAGATTTGTTGAGCAACAGATCAGACTAAACCCAGTAAAGAACGTTATACTTTAAAGGGAACCTTATCAGCAAACACACACACTGACATCACGAGTCGGAAGGATTAATGAGCTTTGACATTAATTCATCTATCATCTGAAATTCAAATCAGCCAATCCACTGGAATGAAAGTTTAATTTGGTTTTTATCTTTCAAGTCCAGCCTACAACATGTGGGTGATTTTTCCACTGTACATCTTATAAAGGTTCTATTGTTCAACTTCCATAAATAGCCTCTTGCAAAAAAAAAATGACTGTGGCTTGCTATTCTAGGATTTGTTTTAATGCATTCAGTTTTCAATATCTCGGCATCACTATTTATTCTGTATTGCTAATTGCCCTCGAACCTAGTGAGCTTGGGCAGTTCAGAGGGTATTTAAGGGTCAACCATACAGGTAGTGTTACAGTTACCTGGAGCTCAGAATTGGCAAGGTGGCAGATTTACTTCCCTAAGAGATGTTATTAGACCACATGTCTTTTTATGACTATTCAGTCACTTTGTCTTTATCATTAGCAATGGTTAGCATTTTTTAAAAATTCCAGATTATTAACTAAATTTAAAATACCGAAGTCCACAGGTGCCGTTGTGAGATTTGAACTCTCATTTCTGAATTGTTAACCCAGATCCCAAAATGACCAGTCTAGCAATTTAACCACTATACTACCAGTAAACTTTTCACACTATTTGCACAAGCACACATAACAAATGCACCACATAGCACAGAATTCCTGATTTTTACCACCTCTGATCACAACCACATGACCCAGTTAAACATCTACAGTCTCTGAACGTGCACAACTGATAAAGCATGCTCCCCCTGGCTATCTGCTCAGAAATAAAACAAGTAAAGAACCAGAAATTTAATCTGGGTGGAAGCAGAGGACAATTTGGCATGGAGTGATTGCTCATCACATCTTAGATGTGGCTTTCCAGCAACTGATTTGCACCGCAAGATTAATTCTTGACCGCACAATCTACCTCTTAATGATCTTGCACCTTATCACCTGCCTGCACTGCACTTTGTCCGTTGCTGTTAACTTTTACTCTGCTCTGTTATTCGTCCTTGTATCCCCTCAATATACTGTTGTAAAAAATAATCTGCAAGGAGAGGATACAAAAGAAAGCTTTTCACTGTACCTCAGTATGTGGTAGTAATAAAACAAAGAACAAACAGCAATAAGATCATGATAGGGGTCCTCAATTTAAAGTCCCAGTCCGGAGACAGCTTCCTTGGCAGTGTAGCAGACCCTCAGTACCGTGGATCATGGCTGTTTAACACTACTACCAGCAACATTTGCAGACATTTTGCAGTTGGTGATAATTAGAACAAACAACATAACATCCTTTATTGAACACAGATAAAGCTTGACTAAACAGCAGTGACAGGTTACACTAAACCAACGAATTTCCAGACTGTGTAATCTCAGTCCACTTGTGATGTCATGGTGCAAAACCATTCCAATCTGAGTGTATGTTGGTGATCAAGGAGAAAAAGATCTATTTAGAGTCCTGATCTGAGCTACATAGTGGCATTGTGTACGAATCTCTGTTCTACATCTGTAATCCAGGCACTTTACGAGACACATTAGAAGACCATGTTTATAAATGTTTGATGCCTAACTAGAACTGCCTTATCACAACTCACTGGGCATTCCCTTACAATGTCTCAGAACTATAATTTATCGTTTCTACAAACAAAACTAATTACCAATTTCCAACTGTAATTGAAATTTCCATAAGCTACTTGCCTCAACTCCCATTCTCACACCAAGGCATGGTGGACACAAAGGTATTACTCAGTTGAAAAAAAACTGAATAAAAGATAAAAGATTTTTCCTGTGAGAACATTTTGGGCAACCAGATTAGTTTCAGTATGATGGCTATTTTTGCCTTCTAAATTGGTGGGTTATTTGATTAAAGAAAACATCAACAATAATGTGGCACATTTCACATTCCAATAATGTTCAACAACCATTCGGTCAATGGAGATTCTCTGATGTGGATGTGGGTTTACAGAAAACACAAGTAACCAATTTGCAAAGCTGAAGATCCCAAGAGAGCAGTGAGATTACGACAGGCTCCTCAAATGTACAGCACGACTCCAAAGGCAGTTTCAAAACTGCTCCAGTTGCAATGCAGTGAACGCCACATGGTACTCTTCTGTCCAGCCTGAACCAGTCTACAGCAAGCAACCACAGTTACCTGCAGCACTGTTAGTGCAGGCAGGGTTGTTGTTGACTGGGCATTGGTCACCATGATGGATGAAAATTAACTCCAACACAACAGCCAAGCGCCCGAAGTTAGTCTTGATCATTGAGCCACAACCGCAGGCCCTACCAGCTATCAGAAGGTTTGAATGTGTGTAGGTGTTATTGATGTCCACAAGCAATTCAAAAAAAAAATCAAAGCTAATAACAAGCATACTTTAAAACTAAAACATAGAAACCACATCATATACATACATCTAATCAATTTAAGAATACAAATGGCTCTCAAGTCTGCCTTCATTTCCACCCATCACTGAATGCATGCAGTTCAAACCTGGTACAAATTTAGCTTGCAGGGTTTCCCAGTGTAATGAGTGGGAGACTGCAGGAGGTCGGCACTTTGCCACTGGATTCCATGAGGGTATCGGAAGTAACCAGAGCGACTCGAGAGAGGACCACCCTGGTAATATGACATTTCCCAATTCACACGATTGTTAATCAATCCTCTCTGAAAACAAAATACACATTACTGACCTGAAGCCCATTGTCAACAATGTGGTGTGGGACTCCTTCAATACTGCGCTGTTCATAAAATGACACTCTCTGACATACCGCACTCCATTCATCACACACGTGGATTAGATGTTTGGACCCCCGGAGTGGGCTTGAAGGCAAAGTGCTTCTAGTGTGTAAGCCAAACCTGACTCCATTCCAGCCAGAGATGCTGCTTTTCCTAGGCAGGGGGGATTCATTAAATTGTTCCATTTCAAATGCACTCAGAGATCTGTTAATCATCGACCACAGGAATACGCAGCAAACTTCAAACACACTCAATGACTGACTGTCTGCTTTATCTTATGGCAGGTGGCCCTTCTGCCAAACATCTGTCGTCAAAGCAGCAGAGTAACTGAATTAGAGAATCTGCAATTAGCTGGAAGGAGAGAGACTTACAACACCCACAGGATGGAAGTGGAGGAGGATGGAACATAGAACAGAACAGATCCTTCAGCCCATGATATTGTGCTGAACTTTTAACCTGTGCCATGATCAACCTACCTCCTGCCTCCTATACAACACATATCGTTCAATTTCTCTTATATCCATGTACCTACCTAAATGTCTCTTAAATATACCTAATGTATCTGCCTCTACCACCACTCTTGGCAATGAATTCCAAGCACCTACCACTTACAAAGTAAAAATCCTACATCCGACATTTCTCCCAAACCTTCCTCCACCTTAAAAGGACATCCTCTGGTATTAGCCATTGATGCCCAGGGAAGAAGATCTTGGCTGTCCACTCCATCTATGCCTCTATCAAATTGCCTCTCATTCTCCTTCGCTCCAAAGAGGGTCGGCCGGTGGCGCAATGGCATCAGCTCCGGACTCCGGAGCGAAGGCTCCCGAGTTCGAATCCAAGTCGGGCCACCACCCCCACCGCCCGAGCACTCTTTCCATCCCTGCCAGGTTGAGCATTGAGCTAGCCAGTCGACCTCGTAAAGAAAAGGGTCGAGTCAGGAATGTTCATATCGTGACCCAGTCAATCCGAAAGGAGACCAATCCTGACACCACACGCCAGACAAGAATGGCTGACGGTCTGGTGTGACACACTGAAAAAAACAAAAAAAAACTCCTAAAAGAAAAGCCCTCAAAAGACACACCTTCTAATCCAAGCTGAGGTAAATCTGCTTAGCTGTTGGAGAAAAAAAAAGCAACCCAACAAAACAAGGAGGAAACTGGCTTTCCTTTATATTGATTTTGAACTGTGGCAACATTGATAAAGTTAACACTTACTGCCCATCACGACTCACCCTTAAGATGAAAGTGAAAGTATGTTGCTCAGATATTCTGTCACAAGAATCACATCATGCTGGTTTGGCACCAGCTAGAAGGCTGTGAGAACAAGTGACGCTAAATGATATGTTTTGAAATCCTCACTGATCTGGTGTACAGATCAGTATTCTGATAGTCAGTTGGCATTCCCTTTGCTCTGCTTATATTTCTTCTTCTGATGTTTGTGAGTAAGCACTGGATAGTCAGTCACAACAACGGTAAATGCTGCATGTAACACACACAAAATGCTGGAGAAACTCAACAAGTTGGTCAGCATCCATGGAAAAGCGTAAACAGTTGATGTTTCAGGCCGAGACCCTTCTTGTGTGTGTTGCTTTGGACTTCCAGCATCTACAGACATTTTTGTGGTTGCAATGCTGTATGTATTTTAGCATCTCTATAGGTATTTATTTTTTGATTTCTTTAAAAGGTTAATATTAATAATTTATTTAAAGGTTTTCTATGATCTGTCTTTGTTAAACTTTTATTAATGTGACTGAGACTGTTCTCACTGGAGCACAAGATGTCGAGGGGGTAACTTTGCAGAGGTTTATAAAATTCTGAGGGGTGTAGGGTGGATATTCTTTCCTACAGGATGGGGGGGGGTCTAAAGTTACATGACTCCCCAGGGGTCATGTAATCCTTGATTAACAAATGAGGGGCAAATTTTTTTCCTCACAGAAGGTCACAGCATCTATACGGAACAAACTGCCAAGGAAGCAAAAGAGGCAGGTAAAAGAATCAGTGTTTAAAAACATTTGGACAGAAGCATAGGAAAGGAATAGAGGGATACTGGCCAAATGTAGGAAATGATTAGTATAGATGACACCTTGGTTAGCATGGATGAGTTGGGCTAAAAGGCCTTTTCTCTGTGCTCTGTTACTAATTTTGGGGCTTTCCCCTGAGTGACTAAATAAATATATTAGATGCACAGACTCATGTTGCTCTGGGGCAGGGGTGACAAATCTTTTTGAGAGCATTTGCCCAAATAGGCAATAGTCTTCTTTAAAAAAATCCCTGACATAGCATGGCAATTTCGAGTAGAGATTAGCATTGATTAATAAATTACTTATAATCATTATGGACTTTAAAAAAAAAGAAAAACAGATGAATCTTGTTGCTCATTTATGTATTCATTGTTTTGCTAGTCAATCTAATCTCTCCTTGCAATTAAAATCTGTCATTCCAGGTAACATCCTCTGCACTGTTTCTTGTTAATATAAATTACCTGTTTTAAATGTATAAAGTCCCCACATAGAACACACAAGCAATTTGATAATAACACCCATGACCAGTTATGACTTGCACTTGTCATCATGCATTGGGACCATTGAGGGTCATCCTGGGGACAGACAATGTCCAGTTTCTAACAACACTAATGACTCTGCAGCACTCCCACAAGACTCCTTTGGATCAAGAGCCAAAAATCAGTCTGACATCATTATCTCCCAACTTTAAATCATATTTAACACACATGGAATTTCCCAAACGAAATTTGGAGACACGCTCAGAATCACTGAATGGTAAACTGTGCACAGTGCGCATTCATTTTATACTTCTTAACTGGACCCTTTAGTAACTTAATCTATTTGTATTTCCCCTCAACAGGGTTGCTTTTCTGAGCTTACATGTCCTTAAGGCAAGGGGAATTGACATAATTGCACGAGATTGTTTAGATATTCTGGTGAAGGAGCTGCAGGTGGGACACATTAGACAATGAATCAGACCTTGAGTTTGAGACTGCATTCAAATTACTGAAATGATCTCAGTTCCAAAATAGTTTCAAGATGAGAGCATTGCACGCAATTCTTGCTGCTGTAGGAAAAGTTACGACCAGCAGGCATAGGCATTTCTTGGGTTTTCTGACTACAGACCAGACCAGGGGGTACATATTTTTAATATGGCATCTGCCATCTAAACGCAGTCATGTGGAAATAACAATGAACAGTACAGCACAGGAACAGGCCCTTCGGCCCACAATGCCTGTGCTGACCATGATGCTAATTTAAATTAATCCCATCTACCTGCACCTGGTCTACATCGCTTCATCCTGCTTGTTCATGTGTTTGTGTAATTCCCTTTTAAATGTTGCAGTCATTACCTTTCCCCACCACTTCCCCTGACCGTGTGTCCCAGGCACCTACACTTTTCTGAGTAAAAGTACTTGATTTATAAAGGTGAGGGGGGAAACATTTCTTTAAATACCCCCCACCCCAACACACACTCACAGACACAGACCATAAACTTGTGCACTCCAGAGTCTGACATTTCTCTCTCAGAAAAGGGACTATCTATTCTTCATCCGTCAGCCTCGGACACTCCAGAGAAAACAATTCAACCTTGTCCAACCTCTCCTTGTAGCTAATACTCTAATCCAGGGAACATCAGGGCGAATCTCTTCTGTACCCTCCCCAAAGCATCCACATCCATCCTGTAATATAGTGACCAAAGCTGCACACGACTGAGGAGACTGAAGTCCTTTGGAGTACGCAGGCCCCTCCTTCACATGTTCTACCTGTCTGTTGTCTCCTATACAGTGATGTGCTGGGGCAATGGCATCAACACAGGTGTTGCCAACAGGCTCAATAAACTCATTAGAAAGGCTGGCTCTGTTATAGGAGTCAAGCCGGATGCTCTGGAGGCCGTGGCAGAACAAAGGACCCCGCGGAAAATCCTGGCAATTCTGGACAATGTTTTTCATCCTCTGCGTGCCACCTTGGTTGAACAAAGGAGCACTTTGCTCAAGGGGGAATGTTCAAGTTCAACAGTGCGTGACAGGGAATGAGGAAAGGTGCAGCTGACTCATATGGTTTTGTATCGCCAAATCGTTTTCTCGCAGCCCGGAAGCACATCTTCGCGGCCCGGTGGTTGGGGACCATTGTGTTAGACTGTGAAGTAACTTATTTTTTAATTCTTTCTTATTTGTCTTCTAATGTTTGTATATCTGTGCACTTGTAATGCTTCTGTGACACTGTAATTTACTTTGGGATCAATAAAATATCTATCTATCTATTCTCCAAATGTGGCCAGACCAGAGGTTTACAGCATTGCATAGTGACTTGCCAACTTCTATACTTGGGTTCAGTTGCTCTACATTGATTGGCCTTATCGCAAACAATAACGAAGTGGCCTACAGTGGTGTCAAGAAAACAACCTCTCCCTCAATGCCACAAAAACAAAGGAGCTGGTTGTGGATTACAGGAGGAATGGAGACAGGCTCGCCCCTATTGACATCAATGGATCTGGGGTTGAGAGGGTAAACAGCTTTAATTTCCTCAGCTTCCACATCACCGAGGACCTTACGTGGTCTGTACATACCGGCTGTGTGGTGAAAAAGGCACAACAGCACCTCTTTCACCTCAGCCGGTTGAGGAAGTTTGGTATAGGCCCCCAAGCCCTAAGAACATTCTACAGGGGCACAACTGAGAGCATCCTGACTGGTTGCATCACTGCCTGGTAGGGGAACTGTACCTCCCTCAATCGCAGGACTCTGCAGAGAGTGGTGCAGACAGCCCAGCGCAACTGCAGATAGTGAACTTCCCATGATTCGGAACACTTACAAAGGCAGGTGTGCAAAAAGAGCCCGTAGGATCACTGGGGACCCGACTCACCCCAATTACAATCTATTCCAGCTGCAACCATCCGGGAAACAGTACCACAGCATAAAAGCCTGGACCAACAGGTTTCAGGACAGCTTCTTCCACCAGGCCATCAGACTGATTAACTCACGTTGATTTGAGTGTATTCTATGTTACATTGACTATTCTTATTTATTATAAATTACTACAATTGCACATTGGACACTTAGGCAGAAGTAACGTAAAGATTTTTACTCCTCATGTATGTGAAGGATGTAAGAAATAAAGTCAATTCAATTCTTCAATCTTGGCAAACTATTTGCAAATGTTTTATCACCATACGAGGGGACATCATCAGCACGATGTTAATTGTGGTGTGTCCTCTAAATGCTTGCCCTTTATATACTTATCAATCAGCTGATTGGTCACCATTCGGAAAACTCAATTGTGACATAGGGACGAGGTCTCGTTACTGGTTGTTCAGAAAATGGGCTCTAAACACAATTGGAGTATTGACTGGGTGCTACACATCATATATAAACACAGTGGAGGTAACACAATGAAACCAAATTGAGGCAACCTTGCTCTCGGTGATGTTTAGAGTCAGTGGCATACAGCACGGAGACAGGCCCTTCTGCCCCACTCGTCCATGCTGACCAAGATGCCTACTTGAGTTAGACCCATTTGCCTGCATTTGCCCATATTCCTGGAACCCCTCTGCAGTCAGAAATGTAAGCACAATCTGCCAGTCGAAAGCTGCTGTCGCCGTGTTAGTTATCAATTGGCCCACTTGGGAAAAAAATTGCTGCAGACCATAATGCAATACTGTAAACATAGGAGCAGAACCAGGCCATTCAGCCCATCGAGTCTGTTCTGCCATTTGATCATGGCTGATTCAATTCCCTCTACCCCATTCTCCTGCCTTCTCCCCATAACCTTTCAAGCCCTGAAATATCTAGAATCTATTAACCACTGCCCTAAGTACACCCAATGACCTGGCATTAACAGGTGGCTGTGGCAACGAATGCCACAGATTCACCACCCTTTGGCTAAACAGATTCCTCCCATCTCTGTTCCAAATGGACGTCCCTCTATTCTCAGGCTACACCCTCTAATCCTGTCAGGCTATAAGCCTCTCCACAGCCACTCTAACTGTGCCTTCCAACATTCAGTGGGTTTCATTGAAATCCCTCCCCCAACTCTTCTAAATTCCAGTGAGTACAGACCTAAACGCTCCTCCTATAATTCGCCTTTCATTCCCAGATTCATTTTCATGAACCTCCTTTGAAGCCTCTCCAACATCACCATCCATTCATAGTTAAGGTGTCCAAAGCCCCTCATAATACTCTAAGTGAGGCCTCACCAGTGCCTTGTACAGACTCAGCATTACATCCTTGTTTTTATATCGCAGTGCTTTCAAAGTGAATGCCAACATTGCATGTGCCTTCCTCACTAGTGACTCAACCAGCAAGTTAACCTTTCGGGAGTCCTGCATGAGGACTCCATGTCCCTTTCCACCATGGATTCAATGTTCTCCTTATTTAGAAAATGGTTTTATTCCTTCTACCAAAGTGCATGGCCATACAACTTCCTGACACTGGATTCCATCTGCCACTTCTGTGACCACTCTCCTAACCTGCAAGTCCTTCTGCAACCTCCCTGCTTCCTCAACACTACCTGCCCCTCCTTCTATCTTCGTACCATCTGTGATCGTGGCCAAAAAGCCATCAATTCTGTCAGCTAAGTCATTGACATATAACATAAAAAGAAGTGTCACAACACAGACCCCTGTGGAACACTATTGGTCATTGGCAGCCAATCAGAAAAGGCTCATTTTATTTCCACACTTTGCCTCTGCCAATCAGCCAATGCTCTATCCATGCTAGTACCTTTCCACATTTCAAAAGTCCACCTATTATGAAAGTATACAACTCTTAAGTTCTTCAATTCTCTGGGTAGCCATGAAACCAAGAAAGAAAAGAAAGGCAGCATGATCATCAACTCCCAAATCCCACCTCCCCACAAAAAAAACAAACAAAAGCAGGATCAGACACATGGACTCCAAAATTCCTCTTACCGCACAAAAAAAAACAAACAAAATGGATCAGGCAATCAACCCCCAAAATCCCATCCACGCACAAAAACAAAATGAAAAGATCCGGCGAAAAAACACAGAAGATAAAATCTATAAGACTGAAAAAAAGTCTGTAGTCCAAAATCCAAATCCAAAATGCAGAAAATACCCGAACAACACTGTCCACAGCTGCAGCCTCTCACAAACATCGGCTTGTGTCCTGCAACCTGCTCACTACAAGGTTCAAGCATGCTGCCTCTAACTCCTGAATCCTCTCAGAGACTGCAGAGCACTGGAACACCCAAACGAGCTGCAAACTTGCACACTCGCCTTGATGTTTCAATCGCCCTCGCACTTTAGTCGGCTAAACGGGGTCAAATATCAACTTGTGTCGTTCTGTCGCCGTCTCACTTGGAGGTTCGTTCACACTGCCTCTCCCTCCCGGACTCCTGTCAGAGACTGCAGTGCACTGAAACACCCAAATGATCCTCAAACAGCAAACCACAGGCTCCAACAGCTCCAGAATCACATTCAATATGAGATACAAACGTAAAAGACGAAAAAGAAGGAAAAAAGTGATATCATGATCTATCCAGAAGATGTCAACCAAAGGAGCACTGCACGCAGGCACCATCTTGGCCGGAAGATGCTCATCTTGCTAAGCAGCCTCTTGAAGATCCAAGTACACATCACCCACCAATTCTGCTTTGTCTGTCCTGCTTGTTACTCCTTCAACAGATTTGTCAGGCAAGGTTTGTCCCTTCAGGAAATCATGCTGACTACGGCCTTATTTTATCAGGTGCTTCCAAGTACCCTGAGACCTCAACAATCAACTCCATCTTCCCAACCACTGACGTCAGGCTAACCGGCCTACACTTTCTTTCTTCTGCCTCCTTCCCTCTTGAAGAGTGGAGTGACATTTGTAATTTTCCTGTCCTGCAAGAGCATGCCAGAATCCAGTGATTCTTGAAAAACCATTATAAATGCCTCTACAATCTCTTCAGCTATCTCTTTCAGAACCCTGGGATATAGTCTATTTTGTCCAGGTGACTTATCTACCTTCAGACCTTTCAGCTTCCCAAGCACATTCTCACTACATTCATTTCTGCCCTCTGACACTCTCAAACTTCTGGCATACTGCATGAAGACTGATGCAAATAATCTTTCATCGACTGCTTCTAGCACCACAGCACCACTGGCATATAAATGTAATGCACGTGGAGCTCTGATCTGAAGGGGTTACCTTGGAGTTGGGATCGTGCGACCGGTGCTATGGCAAGATTTGGCACTGTACTGCATTTAGAGGGCCCGTGCGCACACTTAGAGGAGTATTGGTGTAACTTAAATGCTTCAGTGAATACTTTAGTGTTATTAAATAGGTAATGCTGAACCATAGTTGTTGTCTCCTGTCCCCTTTACCAAATCTACAAGCCTAATTCCCTGAAGCACTTTTCCCATCTACAATTGGGTTCAAATGCCTTTTAAATGCTGTAATTATGTCCAACTCTACAGCTTCCTCTCCTCCAAGAGAACCACAAACTTGTCGTAGGGTTTGGAGGCTTGCATGCCTCATTGACCCGGAGAGCTTTGTTGGCTGGAGGCAGGGCTTTGTGCTTTGGCTCTTGGTAGGGTCACCCATGCCAAACAGGTTATAGGGTAGAGGCCAGTCTAAGAGTGGTCCACCAGTCCTCAAGGTTTGGGGGTTAACAACCCTGAATAGTAAGACAAAACTGTTACGGAAACAGCAATGAAGAATCTTTCGACACCTGAGTGTGATGGTATTCTTGAGAGTCTCCTCCGGGACCAGCATGACTGACAGTGGCGAAAACCAAGCTACCGACACGATGAAGGAAGCTCTGAACAATGCCAGAGGTAGAGGACCTTCAGCACTGTCCTGAACACCAGTGGCATAACAGGCAGTACCGAAAGAGACAGCTTCCTCTGATAACTTGTTTCATATGTCCGCCACCCTCTGTGTGGAAACCTTGCTTCAAGTATCCCGTTTAAATTTATTCCCAGGTTTATTTTAGTTCCTTCCCCTTTATGAGTATCAAAGCTCAACATGCCTGTTATAAGTGGAGACTCCTTGCTCAGTTTGTAGCTGCTGTAACCTTTCGTCTGCTGACTCACAAGAAGTGAGCAAATCAGTACTTTTATGTCTGAGGCTACTTCTGGAGATTTACGATATTAGATTTGAATCCATGAGGAACTGCTTCAGCCCTGGTCCATATTTATAGTAGAGCATCATAGGATGTGGCTGGACCTGCCTAGCATGGCAAGTATCTAGCTTTTACGGTTTCTACTGTGGTCTCCATTCACATACAGTGACAGACTTCCTAGTAACTCAGCACACTGCTCTGTCCTTCGCCCAACATCAAACCACATTGTGGTGGTGGCAGAGAAGTCTCCCTGCTGTCTGTCACAGGGAGAGATAGCACCAGGGTTCTCCTCCCATAGTGTACAGCTGCTACCCAAATGCCAGCATCTATTCCGTCCAACTAACTGCACATCGGATGTGATCTTGCTGTGTGACAACTCCAAAAGAAAAGAATCAAGCAACACCAATGACTCTGCATGAACTTTTTTGACTTTACCACAGTTTTTGACACCCGCAATCAAGAGGGACTGTGGAGAATCTTTCACAAATTGGGGCCCATTCCAATCTAGTCTCCAGTCTACTTCCCCTGGATGATAATATGCAGGCCATATCTCAGACCAATAGGTCCATAACAGGCAGTCTCTTGCAGAATGTTGTCAGGCTGGATTGCTTCATTTCTCCAACCTTTTGCTCAAACTTTCTTAGCACAATATTCCTTCAAAGCTCCCCCGCCCCCAGAGAAGCAAAAAGGTTCACCCAACTCCATGTCCACTTGGGCACATTCAGAGACCAAGCTCAAATTCATTGTCAAATTGTTCACTGAACCAGACAAAAATGAGTCATACACTTAAGATTCAGAAAACAACGTGGTCCTCTACCAACCTGTCCGCACTGTACCACATTGCCTCTGCCAACCCCCACCCCAACCCATATCATAAGGGACGCAACAAGGCCCTGGAAACATGGATCACTTTCGATATCTCAGAGCCAACTTAATTAGGTGTCCTTGACAATAAAATTTACCATCTATAGGGCACCAACACAGGCTTTTGGTAAGAGAAGAAAAGGCTGTTTGAGATCTCTGCTCTTCAATGGACCATGAATTCTACTAGGGTTGAACAGTTCAGAGATCTCTGTTCTCTTGCATGTTGCTGAGACGTGAACTAAATGTAACAAGGCACTCCAAGACTATTTAAGGTTACTATCAGTGTTAGGAATCAACATCGGTGTACCTTGTGGGCCAGCATTAAGGTCCCAATTCCACTCAATCAATTTCAATGGGCAGGCCATGTCATTTGCATGGCCAATACGATTCCTGACACTCAAAGTTCAAAGTAAATTTAAAAGTAAATTTATTTGAAGTACATATATGTCACTATATACTGTACAACCCGGAGATTCATTTTCTTGCAGGCATACTCAATAAATCCAATAACCATAACAGAATCAATGCAAGACCACAAAAGACAACGAACTGCACAAATACAAAAAGAAAGAAAAGAAATAATAAGAAATAAATATCAAGAAGATGAGATGAAGAGTTCTTGAAAGTGAGTCAATTAGGGAGTATCATCCTAATGTCCCTATACTATTCCAAGTGATAATGGGCCAGAGATTCCTGGGAATTCATAAGAACATGGCAATTTTCTCCAAGAAAACTTTGTGAGAGCCTCAAATCCTTTCCTCAGTCCACCTGCTAATCTTGGAAGAACTCTGGTGTTAGGTATGAGAGCTTTATGAACTGCCTGACAGAGCAACCTGACTGCTAGCAACAATGATGCAGCAGACTGTGCTGAACACGTTTTAGGTTCTCTGCCGGTGAATGTGGAGGACTTTGAGGGAAGTCTCCACTACTATGAAGTGCCTCCTCTCAGAAGTCTACGTCAGACTCTGGAGGGGAAGTAATTGTTCATCAAATGAGACCCACTAAATTAACAGGAATGCCACCATTAAACACCTAACATCTACAATCAGCAGACAGACGTTGGAAGTGTGTTTTGCCTTCAGGCTGTCTCCAGAGACTGGAAACATTCACTACCCATAAATCTCCCACCACCATTTGAAAGGAACCTGCAAAACTCTATTGATTTTTATATGAAAATATAATCAGCGTTTTGTACGTTTGTACTTCTGAATGACTGACTACAGTATCTGGTGCAATTCATTTATGGCTGGATTCTGAATCAATCCCTTGTCAGTACTGAGTTTCCTTGTCTTAGGTAAACTTTCAGAAGGAAGGTTTTAGCATTTAGGTTAAAATCAACTGTGGTAGTTCCTCTCTCAGGGACTCTGACAGCACTCATTAAACCAGCAACCTTCATCACCAAGGGCAGCAGTTGCATGGGACCACCACCACCTGCAGGTTCCCTCCAAGCCACACACAATATCACCGGGACCATCAGCAGCACTACTAAGTCTAAATCTGGGAACTCCCTACACAGCAACGTCCTGGCATCACCTTTGCCAAAAGGACAGGTTATGCAGTGATTCAAGAGAGTAGCTCAGCATCGCCTTCTCAAATGCAAACTAGAATAACAACTAGCAAACCAAGGGGGATAGAATGGAGTTCAGGTAAAAGTATCATCAAGAAACCCACCATAAATTAATAACAGATGTGGAACATTATAATGCACCTCAGCAATCCCTGTCCTAAGGAAAAAGGATTACAATCAGCCAAGATTCCCAATCCAAAAGTTTCATGCAGACTGTGGTGGCCTCCAACTCTTTGTCCATCAATCACAAAGGATAGATTCCACAGGTCTGACTACAGCCAGCAAACCGAGTAAGGGTTAATGGAAGCAAAGCGTAAACATAGAAAGACTTAAGAAAATGATTCGCATCGTTTTAAAAGTTACAGTTGGTGTGGAACAATAAATGCACAAACGTGCTGGAGGAGCAGACATCTCGAAGAGCATTACCATGAGTTCCGGAGAATGATGAACAGGAAGAATAAAGGGTGCTGATGGTTGGCACAGACAGTGGCTGAGCAACTCATTTCCATGCTGTAACAGTCTAAACAGCTGGCAAGGGAGAACGGTGAGGAGACTTGTGAATTCACTGGATTAGCTCAGTAAACCGGAGGTGCATGTGATCACCACATTTACTGAAGGCATCATTTCACAGGGATTCACGAGCAGTTAACACTCAGTCCAGAGGTCAGAATTTCTGGGGAACATTTGATTAAGTAATTTTTAGGTGCAGTCATTGTTATGATATTTCAGAACACACCAAAACCTCACTGCTATAAGAACTTAGTTCTAATTATTGAAGGATGACTACATATCTGTTCTCGCAATACAAGTGATACCAACTGCTAGGTTGGGTGGTTCTCTCTATATTGTGGTTTTGGTCTAAGCAAAATAGAAGAGCCACACAGAAACCAGACCAGGAAAGTAGGTAGGATTTCTTCGCTAAAGAGTAGTACGATATCAGTAAGTGAGCAGCTTCAGTGCCTATTTTTCAGCTGTCAGCCCACATTAAGGAAATCATTGGGTATTAAGGGAACAAAGCAGGCTCCAAGGTCCAGATGGCCTACACCTGCTCCTAATTCTTACATTATCAAATTATTGGTTTAGGATTCACAGTTTGCCTTAATGGGCCTTGAATACTTCGTTTCTGAGTTATTTGTCCATTACCCTTCCCTGGTCAAATGCTCAATTGTCTTGAGAGCTGCTTCTATCCATGACCACCTGGTTCCAGGTGAGAAGAGTGCTACTGAGTCATGGCCAAGGACATCAAGCTAATTGGGACAGCGTGTGTTCAGCCTGCAAGTCAAATGTCATCTGGTACAACTATACCAAATGTCCCAAAGCAAAACCACTTCTTATATATTACCGTATATTTAGATAACGCTATCCAAATCAACTGAATGCTGTTTACTTTGATTTAACAGCCTCATTCCTACTAAAGTAGAGGAGCCACAACAGCAGAAATAACTTGTGTTTAATCTAATGAACATCTTAATAATTACTATGCAGATTAAACAGAGTTTGATGCTGAAGAGTACAAGATCTTTTTGCAAGTAGCCTAAAGCTTTGTCACAGTCATCCTACAAAGAACATCTTGCAGAGCAAGGAAAGACAAGCTTTAAAGAGAACTCCAAAAGTTATGGTCTTGCCATGGAAGATGCAGCTATCCAATGATGAAGCAATCAAAATCTTGGATGGAAAAAAGGGAGAGTTGGACAAGTTCTGGGAATTGACTTTTCAACAGGACAGGTCATTGAGTCAGTCAGCCACGAGTACCCAATGGGAGTATCTTAGCAAGAATGAGAATGTTAAAAATCAAAGTATGCTGGACTGTATCACAACCCCATTACCGTTGCTATAATCCATTCAGTCCACTGATCCAGTGGAGAACAACAGTTCCCTCTTCAAGATCAGCTGGGGGCACAAGGCAGCAGATGACACAGCAGGTAATGCTGATATATAACTACTGCAACCTACATTCGACCTTGACCTCCAGCACTGTGTGGAGTCTCCATATTCCCTCTGTGACTGTGTGGGTTTCTCTCACATGCTTTGATTTCCTACCAGATCCCAACACTGTGCTGGTAGACAAGTGGCTGCTATACATTGCCACAAGTACAGGTGGCTGGTAGGGGAATTGAGGAGTATGTGAGAGAGGAAGGTGACAGGGAATTAAGTGGAAGAATGTGACCAAAGTAATTGCTCTAAGGTCAGGCATAGAATTGACGGACTGAATGGCCTCCTCCTGTGTTGAAAATAAAAAACAAAATATGACAGGCAAATAGCTACTGTGATCACTTCCCAGTTTAGGATAGGAAACAGGTTCACCAAGGTCTGCTAGTAATTAAAAATGTTTCATTAATGAAAGTGCAGTAATGTAGGGGACTACAGAAACTAGGGGTGTACGCCTTGGAGCAGAGGCAGTTAAAGGGAAAGTTAATAGGATACAAAATCAAAGATATTTACAGACTACACATAGAAATACCTTCCTATAACTAGAAGTCATATTAACAGAGTAATTTGGAAAAGAACTGAAGACGGCATTGGGAAACAGTTACAGAGCACATTATCCTGATCTGGGATTGCTTGCTTGACAAGTTGGTGCAAACTGACTCTAAAAGTTATAAACAGGAGTGAGGTGCTGGATAGGAAGACCTGCAGGGATATGGGATTAATTGGATAGCATCCCCCAAAGGGCTAGCACCAGTAAATGAGCCAAAGAGCCTTATGGAATGAGCAACTCTAATAAGCCCCATTTATGTAGAGCTGACGAACTGTGTGGTCTCAAGCAGGAAAAAGACTACAGGATTAGTGGAAGTTGGTGTGACAGTGAATGAGCCTACAAACCTGTGGATGTGTCATCTGCTGACAGTCGTCAGTCCTTGCTGACTAACTGGGGTCAGGACCTCCCAGATATCATTTCCATTTCATGACTGCTTAGAGTTGTGGGTTATTCCAAGGAGTTATTCTTCCCCCAAACATCTAAACAGCATGAGAGAATTGACGGTGGCTTGTGTGTGGGCAATAAGAGTTTATTGCGTATTGCCAGGAATTGTATTGTATTGTACGTTCATGAATACACCCACTCCGTTATCAGGGACTACCTGCGTATCCTCACATCCACCCTCAGCAGGCTGCAATCATTGTGAGCAGTTGCGTGTTTGGCTGAGGTAGCGCGAGGTTTTTAAAAAAAAGAGCGCGGGGACTTTCAGAACATTTTGACAGGCTGTAATCACAACAATCTCTTACACGGTCAGCAAAGGCCAATAAAAAGACGCAAAGTGCAAGCAAAGCAGCCAGTGCAGGAGAGGCCACCATTGGAGTGGACCAGGTTAGAGTGATCAGGCTTTGGCTCAAGAGACTTTGGTGAGAATGGAGGCTCTAAGTTTCAGGCAATTTGGGGTATATTTTTCTCTTTGTCTAGTAGTACGTAGCTGGTACTGTGAGAATGGGCCCAAGGTTAGTGAAATGTTCTTCGTGTGAGATGTGGGAACTCTGAGAGACCTCCAGTCCTGGCTAAATACATTTGCATGATGTGCATCAAGCTGCAGCTCCTTGGAGACTGTGTTAAGGAACTGGAGCTATAAGCTTCATGACCTTCAATTCATACAGGTCCATGAGGAGGTGATACATAGGAGCTACTTTATCATCCCCAAGTTACCTGTCAGGAGAGGGAAAGGGAGTAGGCAACCAGTGTAGAGTACTCCTGTGGCCATTCCAGTCAATAATTAGTACACCACTTTGGATACTATTTTGGGGGATGACCTACCAGGTGAAGGCACAGTGACCAGGTCTCTGGCACTGTGTCTGGCTCTGAAGGGAAGTGGGGAGCAGTGCGGTAGTGATAGGGGATGCCATAGTTAAAGGAGCAGGCAGGGTACTTTGTGAACATGAAAGAGACACTCGGATTGTATGTGGCCTCCCAGATGCTAGGGTCAGGGATGTCTCAGATTAGGGCCACAGCATTCTAAAAGGGGAGCAGCCAGACTTCCAGGCATATATTGGTACTTACAACATGGGTAAGAAAAGGGAGGAGATCCTGAAGAGAGAACATAGTGAGTTAGATAAAAAGACGAAAAACAGGACCTCCATGTTAGAAACCTCTGGATTGCTGCCTGGGCTACGTGCCAGTGAGGGTAAAAATAGGTGGATTTGGATTTGGTGGATGAACGTGTGGCTGAGGAAGTGGTGCAGGGGACAAGAGTTCCAGATTTCTAGATCATTGGGATCTCTTCTGGGGAGATATGGCATGTAGTAAAAGGACAGGTTACACCTGAACCAGACGAGGACCAGCATCCTTGAGGGCAGGTGTGCTGGAGTAGTTGGGAGGATGGGAACTGGAGTGACAGGGCTGAGGACGGGGTAGTTGGTATACAAGTAGGTGCAATGTGTAGTGAGACTAAGAAAGGACTGGCAGAAAATAGAGCAAAATTGCAATCAGTGGGGTGAGATGAAGTACAACGTGGGGGCAGAATCGAAAACAGGGTAGAAGATGTTACATTTGAATGCATGCAGTATATAGAACAAGGTAGATGATCTTGTAGCACAGTTAGAGATTGGCATGTATGATGCTGTAGGCATCACTGCATCATGGCTGAAAGAACATAGTTAGGAGCTTCACATCCAAGGATACATATTGTATCATAAGGACAGGCAAGTAGGCAGATGGGGTGGGGTGACTTTGTTGGTAACAAAAAATGAAATTAAATCCATGGAAAGAAGTGACATAGGATCAGAAGAGGTAGAGTTAAGAAACTGCAAAGGTAAGAATACCCTGATGGGAGCTTCACAAAGGCTTCGAAACAAAAGCCAGGATGTGGGATATAAATTACAACAGAAGATAGAAAAGATATGTAAAAGGACAATATCACAATATTCATGGGGCGGGGGGGGGGGGTGGATTTCAGTATGCAAGTGGATTGGGAAAATCAGGTTGGTGCTGGATCCCAAGAGTTGGAATTTGTAGAATGCTTTTTGGAGCAGGTTATGGTTGAGCCCACTGGGGAGAAGGCAATTCTGGATTGGATGTTGTGTAATAAACCAGATTTGATTAGCACTTAAAGTAAAGGAACCCTTAGGAAGCAGTGATCATAATATGATGTAATTCACCCTGAAGTTTAAGAGGGAGAAGATACAGTCAGATGTATCAGTGTTAGAGTGGAGTACAGGGAACTATAGAGGAACGAAAGAGGAGCTAGTCAAAGTCGATTGGAAGGGAACATTAGCAGGGATGACAGCAGAGCAGCAGTGGCAGGTGTTTCTGGGAGCAATTCGGAACATGCAAGATAGATGCATCCTAAAAATTGAAGTATTCTATGTCTCATGGTCTTATGTATGAGGAGGAACTCTCATACAGTGGTTTTATTATGAACAGAAATTGGTCTAATCAGTGCTGGAAAAGCATTCAAAGGTGTTTCAAATGACAGTGGGTAAATAAAACTGCCAGGGATTCTTTTGGAAGGTGAAGTAAGAGGAAACATTGGAGAGAAAAGTATGTGACATATGGGTTGTTAAAATAGTGCATTAAACACATCAAGATAGTTACTATGGGCACAGTCCTGGCCTGCCCTATGGGCAATTAGCACAGCCAATAACCTAACTCACCCAGTTACCTCTGAGTTAAACACCCCCCATTTACTAGTACTAATCCACCCCCTGTAAACATCCCACTCTATCACATTTTATTCCTTTCCTCACACAGTCTGTCTCTCCTAATCACCCCCACCGACTATCTTCCTGCATCTGCTACTCCCCCTGCCTGCAACCTCACTCCATTTCTATTCCACATTGCTGCTACCCCAATAAAACCACTGTTTTTTTCCCCCTTGGACATGTTGACGGAACATAGCGTTACATTTGGGTCACTGAGGGCTCTGCAGCAAGTGAGGACTCTGATAAACGAGGTGGTTGCACTCATGAAAATGGGCAATACATAACTAACTCCACACACCACCCATGATTCATTCTCTCAATCTACTTTGATGTTTGGAGGAGAATCACTCCTTGAAAGTAAGCGGAACAAGTGCTACACATGCCCTTACACTTCCTCCCTTACCACCATTCAGGGCCCCAAACAGTCCTTCCAGGTGAGGCAACACTTCACCTGTGAGTCGGCTGGTGTGATATACTGCGTCCGGTGCTCCCGATGTGGCCTTCTATATATTGGCGAGACCCGACGCAGACTGGGAGACCGCTTTGCTGAACATCTACACTCTGTCCGCTAGAGGAAGCAGGATCTCCCAGTGGCCACACATTTTAATTCCACATCCCATTCCCATTCTGACATATCTATCCACGGCCTCCTCTACTGTAAAGATGAAGCCACAACACCTTATATACCGTCTGGGTAGCCTCCAACCTGATGGCATGAACATCGACTTCTCTAACTTCCGCTAAGGCCCCACCTCCCCCTCGTACCCCATCTGTTACTTATTTTTATGCACACATTCTTTCTCTCACTCTCCTTTTTCTCCCTCTGTCCCTCTGAATATACCTCTTGCCCATCCTCTGGGACCCCTCCCCCTGTCTTTCTTCCCAGACCTCCTGTCCCATGATCCTCTCGTATCCCCTTTTGCCTATCACCTGTCCAGCTCTTGGCTCCATCCCTCCCCCTCCTGTCTTCTCCTATCATTTTGGATCTCCCCCTCCCCCTCCAACTTTCAAATCCCTTACTCACTCTTCCTTCAGTTAGTCCTGACGAAGGGTCTCGGCCTGAAACGTCGACTGCACTTCTTCCTACAGATGTTGCCTGGCCTGCTGCGTTCACCAGCAACTTTGATGTGTGTTCCTTGAAATTTCCTGGCGCCCTGATAGTCATGGGCTGGTACTGCTATTTGGGAGGTCCTGACCCCAGTAACTGATTGAGGACCGGTTGCTGTGAACATAGCTAACACATCTACAGGGTCACTGTCACACCCATCTCCACCGATCCTGTACCCACTGTTCCTATTTCAAATCGTATGGTTCATTAGCTCTAAACAGATCATCAGAATTGTTCACTTATTGGTACTGGCCCTTTGGGGAATGCTATCCAGTTAAACCCCCATCCCTGCAGATCACCCTATCCAGCACCTCACCCACATTTGGAAGTTTTAGAATCAGTTTGCTTCATCCTGTCAGGCAGTGAATTCCTGATCAGGATAATGTACTGTGTAACTGTTTCCAATGGATTGCCTCCAAGTTTTTTACCAATTACTCAATGATTACAACCTTCCATTATGGAAACTGTTACCATTTTCAATCTATCAAAACCATTTTGATTTTGAATCCTATTAACTTTTTCTACTCCAAGAAGCACAGCCCCATCTTCTCTAATCCCCTGCATTACAGAACTTTTGTTACTAAAACATTCATTAAATTCAGACCTTGGGGAAACAGTTTCTAGGTCTGAGCTGGGGGAAGGAGCAAGTGGCTGCCTGCCTGTCCTCTAATATGCAGCTTTCATTTTATTCCTTACAACTTAAGGGGGAGGCCATTCTGCTTGGTCTTGAAGCACTTCTATCAGCCCCAGATCCCCATCTTTATACCCATTGACTTTAATTCTTGAACAGCCCACCTATTTATACATTACTATCTCAAACTTTTAAATTCTCCTCAGTGTGCCTCTACTTGCCCCAGTAACCACTTACAGCCATTTATAATTCACCTTATGTTGATCTCCATCACACAGAACCTGTCCTCCCAATTTTTAACCTGCTCCATGACCGTCACTAATCTGTACAATTTTCATCGCCCTAGACCAATTCCATTTCATTTCCTCCACTCTCCATTGCCAATAAGATAAACACTGTTGGATTTTTTCCATGAACATTTTTTGGAAAAGGTGGATCTGAATTGTTTCTTTCACAGCTGCTCAATGTGACATTTTTCAGGAAACATAATCTTTCCCTGGACCTAGAGCTCACATGCTGAAAATTAACAAGCTCTGCATTGTTTCACCATTTCCTTTCCCCGTGTCTATCGAGGGAAAGCACATTCCAAGGAATCCAGGTTCAATTCCAAGCCTGTGAGGGGTTTGCCAATATGAACTATTGCTGTGGCCAGGATCTGAACAATGGTATAGCCCCACGTTGTCCAAGGGAAGTCTGGAGATCCACTTAGTCCGTATACACAATCCTAACAGCTCCTCAGCAGACCTCAGCTGGAAAGTGCAGGCGTTGGAAGTCAAGATGAGATTTGTTATACCTCAGCGTGTTGTATGCCCATGGTTATACGCCCATCCCTCCGGTGGTGTGGAGTTGTGGCAAGAGGCAGCACCTTCACAAAGCCAAGCAGGAATGGAAAGGAACTTACAAGGAGGAGTTAGTCATGAGAAATTCCACTAACAGAATGCTCACAGGTAGAAAAAGGATAACATTCCAATGACATTTTGCTGACTAAGAATCAGGAACTAAAACTGGACAGCTAGATAGAGCTAACCTGGCAAAGCAAGGTGAGCAGATTTAGTTCAACGCGGGACAGATCTCATCTGGCCCTTATGCATCCAAGTACACCAAAGACTTCCTACTTCTTCACACTGGTGTGTCCCAGACCATCTTCAGTATCTTCCACATATTTCTCCTTGGTGAATTCAAATAAGCAGTATTTATTTGGGACCTCATACACATCCCCTGGCTCTACACGCACAGATTATCACTTTCAACCCAACAGGGGCCTACTTTTTCCCTGCCTATACACTTAACTAAGGTGTAGAATGTCTTAGGATTCTCCCTATTCTTTATAGGCACACATATTTGTTATGGTCAATTGTTAAGGATGAGGTGATGGAGTACTTGGTGACACAGGATGAGAGAGGACAAAGTCAGCATGGTCTCTTTAAGTGAAAATCCTGCCTGACGAACCATGCAGTGGATGTTGTATACTTGGACTTTCAAAAGGCCTTTGACAAGGTGACACACATGAGGCTGCTTACCAAGTTAAGAGTCCATGGTATTAAAGGAAAATTACTAACATGGATAGGGCATTGGCTGATTGGAAGAAAGCAGCAAGTGGGAATAAAAGGATCATGTCTGATTGGCTGGCAGTGACTAGTGTTATTCCGCAGGGGTCAGTTTTTGGGACCACTTCTTTTTATGCTGTATATAAATGATTTAGATGATGGAATAGATGGCTTTGTTGCCAAGTTTGCAGACACAAAGGTTGGTGGAGGGGCAGGTAGTGTTGAGGAAATAGGTAGGATGCAGAAGGACTTAGACAGATTAGGAGAATGGGCAAGAAAGTGGCAAATGAAATATAATGTTGGAAAATGCATGGTCACGCACTTTGGTAGTAGAAATAAATGTGCAGACTATTTTCTAAACAGGGAGAAAATCCAAACATCTGAGCTGCAAAGGGACTTGGGAGTCCTTGTGCTGAACATCCTAAAGGCTAACTTGTAGGTTGAGTCGGTGTTGAGGAAGGCAAATGCAATGTTAGCATTCAGTTCATGACGTCTAGAATACAAGAGCAGGGAAGTGATGCTGAGGCTTTATAAGACACTAGTGAGGCATCACCTTGAGTATTGTGTACAGTTTTGGGCTCCTTATCTTAGAAGAGATGTGCTGGCATTGGATAGGGTCCAGAGGAGTTTCACAAGGATGATTCCAGGAATGAAAGGGTTATCATACAAAGAATGTTTGACGGCTCTGGATTCCTAACAACTTCTAAACTCACTGGAATTTAGAAGGATGAGGGAGAGATCTCATTGAAACTTTTTGAATGTTGAAAAACCTAGACAGAGTAGAGGTAGAAAGGATGTTTCCCATGGTGGGGGAGTCTAGGACAAGAGAGCACAGCCTCAGGATAGAGGGGTGTCCATTCAAAACAGAGATACAGAGAAATTTCTTTCACCAGAAGGTGGTGAATTTGTGGAATTTGTTGCCCCGTGCAGTTGTGGAGGTTAGGTTGTTGGGTGTATTTAAGGCAGAGATTGATAGGTTCTTGATTGGACATGGCATCAAAGGTTATGGGGTGAAGGCTGGGAAATGGGGTTGAGGAGGAGAGGAAAAAAAAAACGATCAGCCATGATTGAATGGTGGAGCAGACTTGATGGGCCAAATGGCCTAATTCTGCTCCTGTGTCTTATGGTCTTATATTCATTACCCCCTTTTGCCTTCCTAATTTCTCTCTATACACTCTACATTCCTCAAGAGATTCCCAGCTGCATATGCCTGCCAGATGCTTCATTTCCTGATCAAGCCATCAACATCCTTTGTCTTCGAAGATTTCCTAGTCTTTGCCTTTTACCCTTACCAGAACATGCTCGCCCTAGACTCTTTGTAAGTTTCTTTTGATAGACTTCCATTTGTAAGATGTTGTTTTACTCCAAGTGCATGACCAGCTGGTAAAGATATTTACAGACATTCTTAACCTCCCCTGCTTCAATGTGTGGTTCCCACCTACTTTAGGAAACAAGGTAACCTACCTTAACAACTACTGCCCAGTGCTCTAACATTAACCACCATGATGTACTTTGACAGGCTGGTCATGGCACACATTAACTCAAGCCTTGCAGACAACATTGACCTATTGCAATTCACCTACCACCAAAACACATCTTCAGCATACACCATCTCCGTGACCCACACTCATCGTTGAAGCATCTGGAAAGTAAAGAAATCTATGTCAAGCTGTTGTCCACTGACTACAGCTCCAACTTCAATACCAATTCTAACCAAACTCATCACCAATCTCTTGACACTGGAAGTTAGTGCCTCAGCATACAACTGGATCTTTAACTTTCTGATCAATGGAAGACAACCACTAACGATAGGCAATGTTTACCCTATTGACAGGGTAAATCCAAGCAGACTTTCCCCACTTAGGTTGGGTGAGATTAGAACTAGAGGTCACAGGTGAAATATTTAAGGGGAGCATGAGGGTGAACTTCTTCACTCGGAGGGTGGTGAGAGTGTGGAATGAAGGTGGAGGATGAGTGTTCAATTTCAACATTTAAGAGATGTTTGGATAAATACATAGATGGGAGGGATATGGAGGGTTATGGTTCCTAGGAGTGAACATCACCAATAGTCTGTCCTGCTCCAAACACATAAATGCTAAAGCCAAAAAGCTTACCAACATCTCTACTTCCTCAGGAGCTATAAAAAATTTGGCATGCCCCCAACAATTCTCACCAATATTTATTAACGCACTACAGAAACATTCTATCTGGATACATAATGCTTTGTATGGCAAATGCTCTGCACGCAACTGCAAGAAACTGTTGTGGTCACAGCTCAGCACATCACAAAAATCAGCCTTCCCCAATGGACTTCACTACCTCAGTAAAGCAGCTGGCATCAGAATCAGAATCCTTTATTATCACCAAGTCTGTGGACACATACAGGGAATTCGATGCTGGTTTCCCTGAGCTCTTGCTGTACAGAATCAAAAAGCAAACAATAGTGCAAATAATCGTGAACTATATACAATGAGGTATACCTGTGTATGTACAGGTGGACTTGGTTTATAATAGACTAAACTTCAAGTGTTCAGAAGACTGATGGCATACGGAAAGAAACTGTTCTTGTACCTATTTGTCCTGGCATACAGTGATCTAAAGTGCCCACCAGAAGGAAGGAGATGGAACAGGTGATGTCCAGGGTGGGATGGGTCTACAATGATGCTGCTTGCTCACTTCCTGACTCTAGATGCATTTAAGTTCTGGATCGAGGGCAGCTTCACATCAATAGTCCTTTCCGCAGCCCTGACGCTTCTTTGGAGTCTATTCTTGTCTTGTTTGGTAGCTGATCCAAACCAGACAGTGATGGACGAACAGTGAACAGACTGGATTATTCCTGAATAGAATTGAATCAGCAGCTCCTGAGGCAGGTTGTGCTTCCTGAGTTGACGTAGGAAATACAACCTCTGCTGAGCCTTTTCGATAAGTGTCAAAGAACCCACCCACCTCTCAGGGGTTTAGTTTCATTTTCTTCCTTCTAGGCAGAAGATACAAAAGCCTGAAATTATGTACCACCAGAATTAAGTACAGCATCTTATACAAAAATTAAATGATTCACTAGATCAGTAAGATAGATTCTTAACCTCACAACTTTCATCATTATGATCTTACACTTTATCACTTACCTACACTACACTTTCTCTGTGGCTGTTATACTTCGTTCTTCATTGTTCTACCTCAATACACTGTGTAATGATTTGATGTGTATGAACAGTATGCAAGACAAGCTTTGCACTGCATCTTAGTACAGGTGACAATAATAAACCAATTCCAATTCCCAATCTACTTTAAGCTATTGAATCAGCCTTCCCCCATTTTAAAGCCAACTTTATCGCTTTCCGTAACTTAATTAAGCTTACTGTTCCTGAAGTGTTATCCACTGACATTTCCTCAACCTTCCAAAGACAAAAGTCAAGTCCTGCCCCATTGGTAAGAATTTTTACAGATTGTCTCAAAAAATTAATTGGACCCACTTAACAAATTCTACCCAAGCTAAGCCCCTTGCACTAGGCAATCCCATTCAATATTGGGAAAGTTTAAAATCCCCCTCTACTGTAGCCCTACTCCTCCTGTACAGATCTGCGATTTGCTTACATATCTTTTCCTTTAATTCCCTATGACTATAAGGAGGCTCTTGTGAAACTCCAGCAATATAATCACCCTTCTACTATTTGGAAGTTCTAACCACATGGCAATCCCTCTAGGACATCCTCTCTAAGTACTACATCAAATTCCATCCAGAGCACGCTACACATAGACCACAGCTGCTCTGGTTTGGTTACGTAACTCAGTATTCGGGGCACTGACTAACTATTGAGTTCCGTGGTAAGTCTGGAAGTATGCGTGCATATATCTGAGGTGTGAGCAGCAGTCATTGAGAGCAAGTGAAACTACACAAGGAAAACAAATACTTTGTGATGTTATTTGTAAAATAATTCACTAATGAAGGTAAACTGTGCATGCAGCAAACCTATTTTCCTCCTGTTCATCTGGACACCAACACTCCCCTGATCACGTGAAATAAAGTCACAGGATCATCTACCAACATACTGTCAGCTCATCATCGCATCTGTGACAACACTTTTTCGTATTTGAGTATCCTCATCCTCCACTATCTTGGTACAGTGAGAAGCTTGATTTCCCTACAGATCAGATTATTACACCGTATATTGAAATATAAAAATTGCTGGTGAATGCAGCAGGCCAGGCAGCATCTATGGGAGGAGGTAGACATTTCAGGCCGAGACCCTTCGTCAGGTCTAACTGAAAGAAGAGATACTAAGAGATTTGAAAGTGGGACGGGAAGGGATGGAACTAAGAGCTGGAAAGTTGATTGGCAAAAGGAATATGAGAGGATCATGGGACGGGATCCTCTCATATCCCTTTTGCCAATCAATTTTCCAGCTCTTAGCTCCATCCCTCCCCCTCCTGTCTCCTCCTATCATTTCGGATCTCCCCCCCCCACTTACAAATCTCTTACTATCTCTTCTTTCAGTTAGTCCTGACGAAGGGTCTCAGCCCGAAACATCTACTGCACCTCTTCCTAGAGATGCTGCCTGGCCTGCTGCGTTCACCAGCAATTTTTATGTGTGTTGCTTGAAATTCCAGCATCTGCAGATTTCCTCATGACACCGTATATTGAGGTAGTTTAAGGTAAAACAATAGCAGAGTGCAGAATGCAGTGTCGTCACATTACAGAGAAAGTGCAATGTAGGTACACAATAAGTCACAAGGCCACAATGAGGTGGACTGTGAAGTCAAGAGTACGTTTTATTACACTAGGGTTCAGTCAATGGTCTTAACAGCAGGATGGAGCCCGGTGGTATATCCTTTCAGGCTTTATCTTATGCCTGATGGAAGACAGAATGTCCACGGTACCGTAGGGTCTTTTGATTTTACTGAGGCAATAAGTTGTATAGACACAGCCCACGGAGGGGGAGGCTGGTTTCTGTGATGCACTGAGTTATGCCCACAGGCGGCCCGGGCTTGCCCCTGCCCGCCAGCTCATCGAGTCCTACAAATGCCCACACTGGCTGCCCAGTCCCTCTCAATCACAAACTGAATGGTCTTATTTTTGTTTCCAATTCTTCATGCTCACAAACCAATTCATGCCCAGCCTCCAGCCTTACAAGCATCAAGATGCATTCAGACACTTTCTCGGGTGAGTAGTGGTGTAACTTTCGTGGTATTACAGTAGTTCTGTGCGGGGTAGTCCTCCAATACTCATCTGGTAACATCAGGAAATACAGTATGCCAATATATTGCTGTTTATCACGTCCATGGTTAATGTGCTCTGGAAAGTCAACACAATTTAAATTTCTGCCCATACTGAAGCTGACCTTGTGATGTTATACAGTATCTAGTTTATTCACCGCAAATGTAAGATATTACATGTTTTGTTTGGCAAGTGTCCAGTTAATTCAGAGAACCTGTGAAAGTAAATGCAAGGAGATAGCATCAGTGAAGCCCAGGGACATTGTAGAGAACCCAACCACAATCACAGCATTCTGTTCCGCCTATAAGAAACATTTGCTGTACGTGGGATCCTGTTCTATGCAAATTAGCTGCTGTAACGCCTTCCTGGTGATGCACTGAGTATCACAGGGAGGAAACTGGTTTTCTTATTGGGGAATGTAGTCAGTAACAGTAAGTTGACTTGCACTGATGGGACCACAAAAGCTCATTATCCTGAGACCACAAATTAACTTCTTGTCCCATAAATGAGAAAAAAAGAGAGGCAGCTAGGAGGGAGCAATGCTAATAATAGGGAACGTCCATGGTACATGAGACACCGTGCATGGTGAAGCTTTTGGACTGACCATTAGCAGAATCCCAGGAGCATCTAGATCTGTTTGGCAGCCTTAGAGTACTGTCATCCTTCATTCTGTGTAGATATTTGGTAAAACTGTGTTCTCAGTTTGAAGTGTTGTTTGACACATGGAGCTAGTTAGCAGCAGAGGGAGCAGGGGAGCAGACCACAGCAGGAGATGGTGTTGATTCTGTCCCTGTTAGAACTATAGAAAGACACAGCACGGGCAGAGGTGACTCCTCATCTCCTCTCAGCATCTGTACACAACAATCTTGCTTGCCCCTGTCCCCTCTTTTCCAACATCCCTGTGATGTCCCTCAAACTTCCTGCTGAATCCGTACAAGACAGGGAATTCTGCATTTCAACAAAAGAGGAAAAAAGAAATTCCTCCTACATCTCTGCATTCCGTGCATTCTGGTTGCTGAAAAAAATGACATGCCCTCGTTTTCTAACAGTGGGATAGAAAGGCCCATAATTAACGATTTCAAGGGCTTCTTGTGATGTACCCTGTTGGTTATACCTCATCAATCATATTTTAAGTCAAAGAATTTCGCTGTTAACTGAGTTGACAACAGAATGATGAAGGCAATGGGTTATCAGGGACCTCAGTGAACTGCAAACAGTGCTGGAAACAGCAAATAAAACTTATCTGCGTCCTTGGTATTTTTAAACACAGCCTGTTTTAACCACAGTTTATGCAGAATATCCTTGCAAGTAAAATCATCACTTTTTCCACTAGGGTACTGCATTCAGTGTTTACAATGTTTTTTCCTATACACTGCAGGATCCAAGCACAGATAGGGAGACCCAGAATTCCCAGGACCTGCCACTTTATTTCCCCATCCCACTCCCACCTATCAGTCTGTGGCCTCCTGCACTATCATGGTGAAGCCTAGCCAAGCCTAAGGAACAGCATCTGATCTTCTGTCTGGGCATGCCTCAGCCTTCTGGACTTGAAAACTAAATCCTACAACTTCAGGTAACTTGATTTTTCAATCTGTACCAGTCATCCATCTGTGATATTGGCTTGCTTGCTTTCTTCCTCCTTTTTTTGAAAATAGAACACAAGCCCACTATGACCTGCCAATCATGTTCTCTCCTGCTCTGCATTTTACAACTTGTATTTTTTTTTGCTTATGAACTCACTCTCCGACTTCTCCCATTCACTCACTGACCAGATAACAGCTCATCATTGAGATCGCCCTGGTTTAACCCCTCCAGTCCACTCTCCACCTTTGAACTTTGAACTTTGGTCACCCAAACTTCCCTCCAAATTAGGCAGGTTTGTCCACTCTCCAGACGTGGCCTGACTTAAATATTTCCACCATTTTCTGTTTTTTTATTTTAAATTTCCAATATCTGCAGTTTTTAAAAAATTCTGTATTTGTCAACTCTGGAACCAGTAAAATCTTCCTCCACTCTTACAAAGCCTTCGTTTGCCTCCTCATGTGTGTATCCAGGATTGGATACAATAATGAAACTGGGATTGATTACTTTTCTCCGTATGTTTGTATACCTTCCGAGCTTTTGTGCTCCAAAACACTGTTTGGCACAAGAGTCTACCCACTCTGCACTCCTTTCAGTCCGTTACAACTCATTTCTTCAACCAAAAAAAAAATCAACTCTGCACAGGCTTCAGCTGCTGTCTCCCCACTCACCTTATAACTTAACAACACTTCACCCAGTTTGCCGAAGCTTCATATCATGTACCAACTACAGATTTTGGAATTATGCCCTGTTCCCATGTCATTAACATATATTAACGTGTCCCTTGCACTGAGCTCAGATCAGCCACAGCTGCTGCTACTTCCCAAATCATGCTGCCACTCCCCATGTTCTTTTGTTAGGGGGTTGACTACAAACTTAAGAGTTTTCATGGGTTTAAGCACTTCTGTTGTGTGTTAAAAATGCCATTTATAACAAAGGCAACTGTTGGAAATTATTGAAAAATTAAGTACTCATTTTATTTGCACAGGGCTTGAATTCTTCAAGCTGAATCTTCAAACCCTTTCCATGGATCTGCAGTTGGAATATGGTTTACAAGCTCTTGGCATCAGAATGATGGGCTTACTCATCTCTGGGACCCTGGGGTTTGAGGAACCAAGAGGAGACCTGAAATCTTAAGGGGGAGGGGGGGGGCGGCCAATTATCGTAAGTTTGAGAAATTGATGTCGTGCCATCAGATTGGAGGCTACCCAGATGAAATATCAGGCGTTGCTCCTCCAGCCTGAGTGTGGCCACATCGCGGCAATAGAGAAGGCCATGGACTGATATCGGAATGGGAATGGAAAGTAGAAATTAAATAGATGGCCAGTGGGAGATTTGCTTTTCCTTGCAGACAGAGCGTAGGTGCTTGTTGAAGCTGTATCCCATTCTACCAGCCTCACCAATATACAGGAGGCTACACCGGGAGCACCAGATACATCAGATGACCCCAACAGACTCACAGGTGAAGTGTCACCTCACCTGAAAGGACCGTTTGGGGCCCTGAATGGTAGGGAGGGAGGTGGTGTAGGGGCAGGTGTGGCTCACCCCGCCCCCCTTCATCATTCCCATTTCCCTCTCTCACCTTATCTCCTTACCTGCCCATCACCTTCCTCGGGCGCACCTCCCCCGTCCCTTTCTTCCATGGTTCCTTCTCCAGCCCTTTATCTCTTTCACCAATCAACTTCCCAGCTCTATTCTTCACCACTCCCCCTCTCCCGGTTTCACCTATCACCTACCACCTTGTACTTATTCCTCCCCACCACCCCCCATCTTCTTCGCCTGACTCATCTTTTCTCTCCGGTCCTGATGAAGGGTCTCAGCCTGAAACATCGACTGTTTAACTCCTTTCCATAGATGCTGCCTGGCCTGCTGAGTTCCTCGAGCATTTTGGGTGTTTTGCCTTGGATTTCCAGCATCTGCAGATTTTCCTTGTGTTTGTGCTTTCTCTGCTCTTCTCATTGTAGCTGTCCACCCCCTTTACCCTTCATTACAGGCACCAGTATGCCCTGCCTCAGTCGCTGTTCTGTTCCTTTCTCTGTCCTTCACGTCACATCGAAGGACAGAGCCTATAGGTTCAGTAACAGAAATAAATGACTGCTCCCCTCATTCACAAAGTCTCTGATGGATGGATCAAGTCTGATGGAGTGTGATGGATGGATAAAGTCAAACCAACTAAGCGCCTCACAAGATGTCCCCTCAATTAGCAAATTCTGGGCATCTGTGTCCCCATCGGTCAGAAAACAAGCCCTAAATAAATCTTAATCTTATTATAACCTCAACAGCTGCAGCTACGCTCTCAGTTTGTAAACAGCAAGGTGCAAAGTGCCAACTGGCTGAGCTGGGCCCAGCCAAGTTTGTTTAGCCACAAGATCAATATCTTACATGGTGAGAAAGTTGTCCCTCTCATTAGGAAGCCTGACAACACACAGGCTGCCCTTGCTCTGTGTAAGATAACTCCAAACTCTCACCTCCTCAACCACCCAGCCACTGTTCACTAACTGAAAGCAGACACAATATGGCTCCAAGCCAAGCTCAGCCCAAACCCTGCTTCAGCATCCGGAAAGTTTAGAGGGTGGTCTTTTATGTGACGGTGTGGAGATGAGCAGTGTTAGTACTGGACCCGGTCATTCTGCATCATCAGTTCGGGACAATAGGCTGGCACAGCTGGCCACCGCTTCAAGCTCCAGGAACTCCAAAGCAGGTTTATTATCACACACATAATACATTAAATTTGCTGGTTTGTGGCACAGTACAGTGTAACACATTTTAAAAATTGCTGTAAGTTACAATGATATTTAAAAGATAAATAAATAGTTCAAAAAGAGAGCAAAATATTGAGGTCACATTCATGGACCATTCACAAGCCTGACAGTGGAGGGTAAATCTGGTCCTAGGACATTGAGTGTATCTTTCTACCTCCACACTGATGGTAGTAATGAGAGGAGGGCATATCTTGAATGGTGATGGTCCTTCAAAATGGATGCCACCTTCTTGAGACATCGCCTTTTGAAGTTGTCCTCAATGGTGGGGAGGTCAGTACCCGTGATGAAGCTGGCCAAGTGTACAGCCCTCTGCAGCTTTTTCCCCATCCTGTGAACTGGAGCCTCCACACCAAATGGTGATGCAACCAGTCAGAATATTCTCCACAGTCACTTTGCAGAAATTTGCTAGTGCTCCTGACCTTCAGTGGTGTCTATGTGGACTTTACACGTCTCCACCACACGATATCCTTCATGTGATCCAGATCCTTCCCACATCCCTGGGATGTGCAGGTTGGCAGATTAACTGGCCGCTGTGTGTTGGAGTGAGTGGTAGAAGCTGGAGAGGGTTTGGGGAGTTGAAGGAAATGAGAGGAGAATGAAATGGGATTAGTGTAATTGGGTGGTTGATGGTTGCTATACATCTAGGCTGTAGGGCCCCTTTCAGTGCTTTGAGACTCTAGGTTATGAGAAAAACACCAAGACCTTGGGACTAAACTTCCTACAGGGTCACCAGGATTTATTTGTAAAAGATACAAAATGAACAGCACTCCAGGTAATCTCAAAGCAGCTGAGAATTGGACCAAATTAATGTAGCACCCAGCAAATACAGCATCCGAGGATGTACAGAGAGAAGCTGTTCATCCACCATCCGAATTCTGAATGGCCCACGACCTCATGAACACCAACTCATTCTCTCTCTCTTTTTTTGCACGATTTATTTTATTTTCAGTTGTAACTGATAGCAAGAATTTTTTTATGTCTTGCACTGCAGTGCTTCCACAAAAACAAAAAAAATTCATGACTTCTGTCGTTGATAATAAACCTGATTCTGATCTCTAAATGGTCCATGAACACTACTTCGTTATTCTTTTGGTGTTTTGGTGTTTTTTTTTATTTTGCACTAGTTATTTTGTGATTTATAGTGATTCTGTGGCTTTCCACTGTGCTGCTGCCACAAAACAACAAATTTCATGCCATCTAAAACAGTGATAATAATCTAAAACAGTGATAATAAACCTGACTCTGTTCTCTACTACTGAGTCAGCTCCCAGCACAGAAGGACATTTTAAACAACTCAGTGCAGGAACTGTCCCTCACTCTCTAGTATGTATGTCCTCATCGTCATGCCCAGCACCTCACCTCCATCTACTGCACCAGATTTGCAATCCTAAAAATATTTAACATGAAGTAACCGCATAGTTATAGAGTAATACAGCATAGATAAAGCCCTTCAGCCCAACAAGCCCATGCCTCAAATGCAGCAATTGTGTCCACCTCAATGATTTCCCCAGCGGCTCATTCCATGTACTTGCTTCCCTTTGTTCAAAGTAAATTTTATTATCAAAGTGCATACTGTATGTCACCATATCCAACCCTGAGACTCAATTTTTGCAGGAATACCCAATAAATCGAATAACCATAATAGAATCAATGAAACATTGCACCAGCAGAGCAAACAACCAATGTGCAAAGACAACGAACTGTGCAAATACAAAAAGGATGAAATAATAATAATAAATAAATAATAAATATCAAGAACATGAGAAGTGAGTCCATAGGTTGTGGGAACAGTTTTAGTGGTGGGGCAAGTGAAGATGAGTGAAGTTATCCCCTTTGGTTCAAGAGCTTGATAGTTGAGAGGTAATAATTGTTCCTGAACCTTGTGGTGGGAGTCCTGAGGCTCTTTTTCCTGATGGCAGCAGTGAGAAGGGATCATGACCTGGGTGGTGGGGCGTCCCTGATGATCGATGCTGCTTTCCTGTGACAGTGCTCCGTGTAGATGGGCTCAATGGTGGGGAGGGCTTTGTCCCTGATGATAACTCCTTTGTGTAAAGAAGTTAATGCTTAGGTCTCTTAAATCTCCCCCCCCCCACCCACCACCCCTTGTCTTGTGTCTGTGTTCTCTATTTTGGACTCCACAACCCTGGGTAAACAACTATAACCATCCATCCCTCATGATTTTATCAACTTCTTTTATCAACCCTCTCATTTGCTCTAGGGAAAGATCCGTTATGGTTAACCTCTCCCATCATTAGTTCCAATATTTTTTCCTCTCACAGACCCTCAGCCTTCCAAGTGGGAGGAGCAGAAAGAGTTAGTGTCCATTCCTCTGCATGTGCCTGACCATCCAAACTCAAATATTAAAAGACATGAATAGAAATATCAGATCAGTTAAACCCTATTTATAAGTGGTGTATAAAGGCTGTTGAAAATCCAGTCACAAAAAGAAAAGCTCATGGAAGGTTTAAAAAAACTAGGTAATGAAAGAGATCTAGAAGATTACAAAGCCAGCAGGAAGGAGCTCAAGACTGAAATTAGGAGAGTCAGATGGGGCTATGAGAAGGCCTTGGCGAACAGGATTAAGGAAAACCCCAAGGCATTCTATAAGCATGTGAAGAGCAAGAGGATAAAACATGAGAGAATAGAATCAATCAAGTGTGACAGTGAAAAAGTGTGTATGGAACAGAAGAGATAGCAGAGGTACTTAATGAATACTTAGTTTCAGTATTCACTACGGAAAAGGATCATGGCAATTGTAGGGATGACTTACAGCGGATTGAAAAGCTTGAGCATATGGACATTAAGAAAAAGGATGTGCTGGAGCTTTTGAAAAGCATCAAGTTGGATAAGTCACCGGGACCAGACGAGATGGACCCCAGGCTACTGTGGGAGGCGAGGGAGGAGATTGCTGAGCCTCTGGCAATGACCTTTGCATCATCAATGGGGACGTGGAAGGTTCTGGAGGATTGCAGATGTTTTTCCCTTATTCAAGAAAGGGAGTAGATAGACCAGGAAATTATAGACCAGTGAGTCTTAATTCAGTGGTTGGTAAGTTGATGGAAAAGATCCTGAGAGGCAGGATTTATGAACATTTGGAGAGGCATAAATAATATGATTAGGAATAGTCAGTATGGCTTTGTTGAAGGCAGGTCGCGCCTTACGAGCCCGATTGAATTTTTTGAGGCTGTGACTAAACACATTGATGAAGGTAGAGCTGTAGTTGTAGTGCATATGGATTTCTGCAAGGCATTTGATAAGGTACCCCATGCATGGCTTATTGAGAAAGTAAGGAGGCATGGGATCCAAGGGGACCTTGCTTTGTGGATCCAGAACTGGCTTGCCCACAGAAGGTAAATAGTAGTTGTAGACGAGTCATAGCCTGCATGAAGGTCGGTCACCAGTGGTGTGCCTCAGGGATCTGTTCTGGGACCCTTACCCTTCGTGATTTTTATATAAATGACCTGGGTGAGGAAGTGGAGGGATGGGTTAGCAAATTTGCTGATGACGCAAAGGTTGGGGGTGTTGTAGATAGTGTGGAGGGCTGTCAGAGGTTATAGCGGGACATCGATAGGATGCAAAATTGGGCTGAGAAGTGGCAGATGGAATTAACCCAGATAAGTGTGAAGTGGTTCATTTTGGTAGGTCAAATATACTATTAATGGTAAGACTCTTGGCAGTGTGGAGAATCAGAGGGATCTTGGGGTCCGAGTCCATAAGACACTTAAAGCTGCTGCGCAGGTTGACTCTGTGTATACGGTGCATTGGCCTTCATCAACCGCGGGATTGAGTTTAAGAGCTGAGAGATAACGTAACAACTATAAAGGACCCTAGTCAGACCCCAGCTGCAGTACTGTGCTCAGTTCTGGTCGCCTCACTACAGGAAGGATGTGGAAACCATAGAATGGGTGCAGAGGAGATTTACAAGGAAGTTGCCTGGATTGGGGCGCATGCCTTATGAGAATAGGTTGAGTGAACTCAGTCTTTTCTCCTTGGACCGACAGAGGATGAGAGGTGACGTGATAGACGTGTATAAGGTGAGGAGAGGCATTGATCGTGTGGATAGTCAGAGGCTTTTTCCCAGGGCTGAAATGGCTAACACGAGAAGGCACAGCTTTAAGGTGCTTGGAAATAGGTACAGAGGAGATGTCAGGGGTAAGGTTTTTTTTAATGCAGAGAGTGGTGAGTGCGTAGAATGGGCTGCTGGCAGCGGTAGTGGGAGTCTTTTAAGACAGTGGTGCTGAACCAAAAGCGTGTGCTACCGGGCCGTGAGGAAACGATATGATTTGGAGATAGGAAACGATGTGACTCAGCTGCACCTTTCCTCAGTCCCTGAAAACGCACTGTTGAACTTGAACCCCGCCTCCCCGCTCGGCTGGTCCACAAGAATATTGTCAATATTAAACTGGTCCGCGGTGCAAAAAAGGTTGGGGACCCCTGTTTTAAGAGACACCTGGATAGGTACATGGAGCTTAGAAAAATAGAAGGCTATGGGTAGGCTTGGTAATTTCTAAAGTAAGTACATGTACTGTGCTGTAGGTTTTCTATGTTTCTATCAGATGGAATAGATCTACCAGTTTTAATATCCATCACATCCAGCAGTGGAGGAACTAAGCTATGGGGAGAGACTGGATTCAGGTTACCTTCCCGGTGCATAGGAGGCTGAGGTTCATAAAGTCATTCAGGGGAGCACAAGTCAGTTCATGGTCACGGCCTTATGTCCAAGCAAGAAGAGTCTAAAACTAGAGTGCACAATTTAAGGTAAGAGGGGGAAGTTTTCAAGGAGACCTGCACAACAGGTGGTGAGTATCAGGAAGGGGCTACAGAGGCCCATTCAATCACAACATTTTAAATTATTTTAGATAGAAAAAGGTTTGGGGGAGCAACTGGATTGGGATGGACTAGTTAGGTCAAATAGCCTGGTTCTGCATTGTATAACTTTGATTTTATTTTTCCACTGGCTACATTAACATCAGTCTCACCGGCTGAAGGTAATAAGGAGCATATTCCTTTCAACAGCAGGTGATGAAAGGCAAAATCCAACTAACAGGTAAAGCAATCAATTTGTGAAAATTTCTAACCAAGCAACTGGAAAGGCGAAACCTTCACCCCGTAATGCTAATGGGTGGCCGACAAGACTGTGTCCTTGACTTCACTCAGTACATGATTGGCACTTGTAAAATCGGGAGGTAAAAGGTGTCACAAGGCAGCCACACGCACAATGGCTCAATTGATTTAAGTCAAGCTGTTTATTTGAAAAAGAATCAGGTGAACCTGTGTGAAAATGGCACACTCCACAGGCAGAAAGTTAACCTCCCGCTGCCTCTGACAGTGGTGAAAACAGTATCCTCCAAGCCAGGGTCTCCCAGCCTGGGGTCCACAGAACTCTTGCTGAATGTTACTGGTTCATGACATTAAAAAGGCTGGGCCTGCTTTAGGCCCTGCAAGTAGGTGCCTTCTCCTGCCTCCCTCAGTGGAAACACAATGATCTATACAGATGCTATGCAAATAGCAGGCAAGTCAGTGCATCATCTCAAAGTCATGTGAAGAAAACTATCAAAATAATTATAAGAGTTAAAAACACAGGAATTCACATGGCTTGGCATGAATGATGCAGAGGTCAAACTGATTAATGAAAATTGTTGTCCTCTCCTACTAATCATTGCTGAAGCTAGTGTTCAGAATGCTCAGGAAGCTCACAATCTACTTCAGGAAAAATAAAACACTTTCATGCCCTTTAGGCACCACACTCAATTCCAGAGTAAAGCTAGAACTGGTTGTTATGAAATTAAATTGCTAATTGGACAAATATTGGCACAGACACAAAGTGCAAAGCATGGGAAAATTGCAAGCATGGCTCTGAACTCAACAGGGTTGCTGAATGTGAACAAATAAAGGCATAGACTGGGCAGGTTTGTGTTCTGGGCAGTACTCGGTCCCGCCAAACATTCAATTCACTCTTGTACAATATTTGTACAGTGCAGAATATTCTCAAGAGCTAGAGAGAAAAAATAGAATACACCAATGCAAAGGCTGTTTCAGGAAGAATTGCTGTATGGATTAAAAGGCACAGCCATTATGAATCTGAACAAAATGAACTACACAGATGGAATTTCTAGAGCTGCTCTGATGAACAATCAACAGGGGTATAATGGGGACAAATGAACTCTTGCTGTGCAGCGATAAAATCACTCAAAGGAGTTCCAATGGACTTCCCCAGAATTACAAAAGGTTGCCTGTGAGCAAGAAGTGGTGGCCGACAGCTCATTAAGTATGTTGACATTAAACAAACACCAGTCAGTCTGTCCTCACTTTCACTTAATTTTGGAATTATCTGTGATTGCATCTGTTGTGGGGAGCTGAGACTCAGTTAATTGGAGTGCAGGACTCCCACTGCAACGTCCCAGAGCTAGACAGTGGACATGGAGATGTTCCACCATCAGCACAGGAAGAGATGCAACTACACTACATTGAATTTATGCCAATTTCCATCATAAATGTGCTAAAGGAATTTATAATGAGCTGCATACACATGTAATTGCAGACATAAATCCCACTGTTTTTATTACCCCACCTGAACAAAGGACTGCGGAAACAGCAAAGCCTGTTCAGCCAGTTGGGAAACCTGCTCCTGAGACACCAGGCTTAGTCCAAGCCCAGATGCTTTTAAACAGGACATCTGAGTGAGCTACCAAGGTGCAGGTCCCTTCCACACATCAGTCCTGACATGAGGCAGCTAAAGAACTTGGAAAGAAAATAATTACAGTACTGAGCTGCAGGAAAGACCGAATACCAAATCAGCTCTTCCAGAACTAACACAGGCACAAAGTGCTAAATCATCCCTAACCATTTTGTGATTGAATGATCCAAGCTTTTCCAGGGTCTGGATTGCTTTAATCTTGCAGGCTGGGGTGGGCAGCTGAAGGGGAATAATGCAGAGCCATCTTCAAAGTGCTAATGCACCGCAAAACTCAACAGCTCCATGGAAAATGTAAATGTCAACATCCTTTAACTGGGTCCTTTGATCAGCCTGTAGCAACATTAGTTTTCTGAAACACTCACTAACTTCATGATCATTAAGGGCAAAATATCTTCAACTTTCTTCAAACTATTTCCCATAGAGACTTAGAACAGCATTCGTCTCGAGACAGGTTACATTAAACCAAGCTGTGTCTTCATTCTCACATTCTCTAATGATACAGGAGGCGGCCATTTGGCCCTTTGAGTTGATGCAAGAGCAATCTCATTCTCTCAGCTACATCACTGTCAACCATCCTCTCTCACATGCCTCTCAACAGTTCCCAGATACACCCACTGGGCAACCACACGAGTGGTATCCTACAGCAGCAAATTATCCTGCCAACCAGCACAACTTTGTACTACTGGGGGAGGGGAGGGTGAACTGGATCACCTCAGGGATGCAGTCACAGTCACAGGGAGAATATGCAAACATCATTTGAACAAGGCAGCATCGAACCCAGGTCACCAGAACTGTGAAGCAGCAGCATTAATGCTCTGCCATGCACTCCTTTTATTACATAAATACAAACAGATCTCAGACACCGGTGGAGATCAGTAAGAGTGTGAGCTGTCCTACAAAAGGTAGTGGATTCGGCCCAGTACATCATGGGTAAAGCACACCTACATGAAACATTGTCACAGGAAAATAGCATCCATTATCGGAGATCCACATCACCCAGTTCATGCACTTCTCTCGCTGCTGCCATCAGGTAGAAGGTGCAAGAGCCTCAGGACTTGCACCACCAGGTTGAAGAGCAGTTACTATCCCTCAACCGTCAGGCTCTTGAACTCAAGGGGATACAGGTGTCCCCAGCTTTTCAAACATTTGCTTTATGAAACCTCACTGTTACGAAAGAACTACATTAGTTACCTGTTTTCGCTAACAGAAGGTGTTTTCACTGTTACGAAAAAAAGCAGCTTGCGGAAAAAAAAATCAGCGCGTGCCCCGAGCAGCCACTCTCCCCCCGGATTCAGAATGGCATTCTCGCCGGCATTGCTTAAACACGTGTCTGTGAGCAGCCATTAGCAAGATGAGTTCTAAGGTATCGGAAAAGCCTAAAAGAGCTCGTAAGGGTGTTACACTTAGCGTAAAACTAGACATAATTAAGCGTTTCGATCGTGGTGAATGAAGCAAGGACAAAGTGAGATTGGCTTGTGGAAGTTGACGAAGATGATGTTGAAGAGGTTTTCGCATCCCCTGACCAAGAACTGATAGATGAAGAGCTGATGCAACTGGAAGAGGAAAGGATAACAATCGAAAGTGAATGCAGTAATGAACGGACCGAAAGTGAAGTCATCCAGGAACTGAACGTGAAGCAACTGCGTGAGATTTTCGCTGCAATGATAAAGTATGACTTTAATTTTGAAAGGATATGTCAGTTTAGGGCATATTTCCAAGATGGTTTGAGTGCTTACAAAGAACTGTATGATAGAAAAATGCGCGAGGCTAAGCAGTCAAGCAAGCCTTCCACATCAGCCACAGCAGACGACGAACCTCGACCTTCGACATCAAGGCAGGCAGTCATAGGAGAAGATGATCTGCCTGCCCTGATGGAAACAGACGACACCCCAGTGTCTCACTACTCCAACCCCCGGGCTGCAGACAGATACTGATCCGTGAAGAATGCAGCTGTAGCCAGGAGGCACCCAGCACATCTTTAAGAAAAAGAGCCAAAATAAACAAGCTAATTAATTAGGTGCTGCCCGGCACGTAAATGTCGGCCCAGATCAGAGGCGATTGCCGATTGTGTTGCCTCTGATCTGGGCCGACATTTATGTGCCGGGCAGCACCTAATTAATTAGCTTGTTTATTTCGGCTTTTTTTTTAAAGATGTGCTGGGTGCGTCCCGGCTACCGCTGTACCCCTGCATGCTTCGCGGATCAGTATCAGGTCACTGCCTGGAGGGTGGGGGCCACTGCACCACCCCAACCTCCGATGACTCAGTCTAACACACCATCATCAGCGTGCTTGGTGCTGTCTTCCCGATTCCGGTAAGTGATACTACACTGTACATACATTATTTCTACTTTATATCAGCTGTGTATTTTTACGTGTTATTTGGTACGATTTGGCAGCTTCATAGCTTAAAGGTTACTAGATAGCGATTGCGCCGTGTTTTTGCCAACGGCGCTTGCGTGAGATTTTCACTACAGAGAACAGTGCAGCAATGATTGTGGAAAAGTATTTCTACTTTATATAGGCTGTGTATTCATCAGATCGTTCCTGCTTTTACTATATGTTACTGTTATTTTAGGTTTTATGTGTTATTTGGCATGATTTGGTAGGTTATTTTTGGGTCTGCGAACACTCACAAATTTTTCCCATATAAATTAACAGTAATTGCTTCTTTGCTTTACGACATTTCGGCTTACGAACCGTTTCATAGGAACGCTCTACCTTCGGATGGTGGGGAAACCTGTATCTACACTCACTTGTTTCTCCACTGAGATGTTCCCACAACCAGTGATCTCACTTTTGGACTCTTTATCTTGTTATTTCTATTTATATATTGCTATTTATATTTATTTATACTCGCATTTGCACAGTTTGTCATCTCCTGCACTCGGGTTAATCTTTCTTTGATCTTGCTATAATTACTATTCTACAGATTTGTTGAATATGCCCACAAGAAAATGAATCTCAGGGTTGTATATGGTGACATACATGTACTTTGATAATAAAATTTACTTTGAAATTTGAAGATACCAACAGAGGTCACCAAGACTGAAAACAGTATAATGTGGAAACTATAGAGAAAGTGCAGAGGAGGTTGCCTGGATTGGAGGGCGTACCTTATGAGAATAGGTTGAGAATACTTGGCCTTTTCTCCTTGGAGCGATGGAGGATGAGAGGTGACCTTATAGAAGTGTATTAGATGATGAAGAGGCATTGATCATGTGGATAGCCAGAGGCTTTTTCTCAGGGCTGAAATGGCTAACACGAAGGGGAATAGCTTTAAGGTGCTTGGAAATAGGTACCGAGGGGATGTCAGGGTAATTTTTTCCACAGAGAATGGTGGGTGCATGGAATGCACTGCTGGCGACGGCGGTGGAAGCGGAAACAATAGGATCTTTTAAGAGCCTCTTAGATAGGTACATGGAGCTTAGAAAAATAAAGGACTATGCACTAGGGAAATGCTAGGCAGTCTCTAGAGTAGGTTACATGGTCGTCACAACATTGTGAGCCGAAGGGCCTGTAATGTGCTGTAAGTTTCTATGTTGTATGAAGTAATAATTAGACTCAAGTATTGGCAAAATTCATAGCTACTGACAAAGGAGATCCAGGTATTCAACCTACCCAGCCTGTGCTGGCCATTAAGCAGTTGTTTACAGCAATCCCATTATGTTCCTCCCATATTCCTCTCAGCTCCCCTCAGATTCTATCACTCAGCCATACTAGGTGTAACTAACCATGGCCAATCAACCCACATCTTTGGAATGCAGGAGGAAATCAGAGCACCAGCAGGAAACTCCAGGTGGTCACAGGGAAAACTAGGAGCAGTCTGAAAACATGGCAGAGAATTTCCAGGAATCAATGGAGCACGGAGATCTACCAGCTGCACAAGCGTTCCTCCCCAAATGTTTTGAAGGTTTCAGAGTTTGGTCAGGGTTTACTTCACTTTGAACAAATATTTTGATTTGCAGTGTTGCTTCTGCGTAGGAAGGAGAATAACACAGCTGAGCTCAGTTCCTCCGTTGGAACCAAGAACCTGTTGCTGCGTGAACCAGCAAGAACTGCGACCTTGGCTAAAACCTCTGTATTCTACGGGATGAATAAGAATCCAAGAGATGGAGGCATCTAGATTAAGTTTATCTAGCACCCTGGGCAACCCTAAAATACTTCACAGCCAAATAGGTACAGTGGATTCCAATTAATTGGAACATCCATAATCAGAGAAGCCACTTATTCGGGACAACTCTTAAAGAACAGAACTAATCGAGAAAATAGCCAGGAGTCCCATCGTTTATTTAGGACACTGTATTGCCTAATTGGGACAGGAGACTGTTACTGAACAGTTTCTGATAGTGTCAGTCGCATGGCCATTAGACACAACACCATTCTCTGAGCGAACAGCTGCATATGCTTGTGCTCACGAAGCAGCGACTTTTGGCACTTATAGTTGGCGAGAAATAAGTAGCAAGACAATTCAGAACCGTTTTGCTCACTGCAGTTTCAAGCATTCAGGCCTGGAGATGCCAGAAACGGCTGCGAATGAAAATGAAATGATTTCACTACTTCAACAAGTTAGAAACTACAGAGAATTTGAAGGCACCGACAATCATCTTGAACATTATAATAAAAATTAAGATTGCAGTTATCAACAGCATTCTATGATGGGAATCCATTAACTACATTGGGTGTCAGTGCCGATTTTGTCTTTTGAACATGACATGGCTTAATTACTCCATAAGCATTATGAACTAATACACAGTTTTATAACAGTGCAGTGGTATTGGTTGTAATCAAGTGTGCCCCATATTTCATTTAAAAAAATTTGTACTCAGTTTGTCTGTTTTATAACTTTTATCTATTTCCATGAAACTTAAGCTAACTGGGGCAGCTACTTACTTGGGCAAAAACGTACCGGTCCCAATATGTCGCAGTTAATCAGAATCTATTTGAACGTATTTGAAAAGAACGTAATTGCAGCGTAGGAAATGCAGATATCCTGGCTCAGATTCAGATACAGGAACTGGAAGCAACGAGATTATAACACAAGGGAGCAATTAATGGCCGAGAATCTAACTAATTTATATTTAGAAATAAGGAAATTACCCCATGAGGCAGTTTGCTGTGCAGTTACTTTTGCTTTTTTTTTGTGCAGGGACCGATACTAAGGTCCATAATAGGAAAACTCAACATGACCCAGGGTTAGAGACGGTGCAGAGGGATGTATGTCCTTTCTACCCCCATTTCTTCCCCACATTTTGCTACTCAAATAATAGCCAATACCAACATGAGAGAAAGTTCATCTGTCAGTGGTCAATTCGTAATTACATAATATATTTAGCACAAAGAATCACATCACTTCAAAAGAAGTTATGAAATAGAATTTAACACAAAGCATTTTTGTCTAAGAACGAGAAATTAGAGGATCTCCAGGGCTCAAGGCTAGTTTGTTGAAGTTCCAGTTCCCAACAGTCAAGCAATTAAAATTGGAGTGTGCAGAAGCTCATAATTTGAGAAGAATACAGAGGCAACTGGGTGTTGGGGCAGAGCCTTTGGGCGGGGCGTAGACTTGCTTAGCCCCACCGACCAGGGTCACGTGAAGCCATGGAAGCAAGTGGTGAGTGGTCGTATGAGCAGCTGGTGCTCATCACAAATCCTGGTTATGCAATCACTGATGCCAGGCAATCTCTGAAGAGTATTGATAATAGGTGGGGTCACCCATCTGGTAAAGACGCTGCCCAGAAGGCAGCAACGACAAACCACTTCTGCAGAAAAAAATTGCCATAAATAATCATGACCACGATCGCTCATGTCATATGACACGAAACATAATGAACGAGAGATCAGAGGCAGGAGAGCACAGGGGTGGAAACAGGAGAGATATGAAATTTAAAAAAAAACAAGTGTTGAAGGCTTGGGAGTCGGTGGAAATCAAGTATGAGATTGGTGGGTGATCAGAATTTGATGGTGATTAGCATGCAAGCAGGAAAGAGTATGGCCAGGAGGGTGGTTAGAATTGTCAGCTCTGTAAATAACAAAGACATGTTACCTATATGGTTTCCAGGAGAGGAAGAGCAGATGTGGATGCACTTATGACGACAGCGAATAGGGACTTGGAATTTAATCGCAGGATCAAGCAGGGCAGAAAAACCGTTAACAGAATGTGGTTCAGCTCCAAACACAGCTAAGGCCCCAAACATATACCATCTCTTGAGGACAGATCTACTACCCTTGGCAGCACTGCTAGGGTCAGGTGCAGTAGGTCTCTCCAACAGCTTCCTTGCTTACTGAACTCAGGAGATTAAAAGGAGATGTTAGGTTTCAGTCAGGAGACAAGGCCATTACGGGTTCAAATATTTCAAATATTGGGGGAGTCCAGAACCAGAGGCCACAGTTTAAGAATAAGGGGTACACAATTTAGAACGGAGTTGAGTAAAAACTTTTTCACACAGAGGGTTGTGGTTCTGTGGAATGCTCTGCCTCAGAAGGCAGTGGAGGCCAATTCTCTGGATTCTTACAAAAAAGAGTTAGATAGAGCTCTTAAAGATGGCGGAGTGAAGGGATATGGGGAGAAGGCAGGAAAAGGGTACTGATTGTGGATGATCAGCCATGATCACAGTGAATGGTGGTGCTGGCTCAAAGTGCTGAATGGCCTACTCCTGCACCTATTGTCTATTTCTTACCAGGCCACTTCAGACTGCAATCAAATGGTTTTGTAAACATGGATAAAAAATAAGGAGCAGAAGTAGGCAATTCAGCCTTAGGAACTTCACTATTTGATACAGTCCTTACCTTAAAATCTAATCTTCCTTTTATGCCGAAACTGTTAAATGTACCAATGAAAAAAAAACATCTAGGAAAAGAGTGCAGTCGACATTTCAGCCTGAAATGTTGACTACTCTTTTCCTAGATGCTGCCTGCCCTGCTGAGTTCCTCCAGCATTTTGGTTATACCGCTCGGATTTCCAGTATTTGCAGATATTCTCTTGTTTGTGATTAAAAAAATAGAAAGCTGATTTTTCTCTCTAAAGGCTATTGTGAAGATCACTGGCAAAGGCTTTGAAATTCTTTTTAATTTCAAAAAGAATTCATATTCTTACCCTGTAAAAGCTGACTGATCAAATCTTACGTTACAACACTACCCGTGCCCCAGGCACATCTAGTTCTTGGAATCCCATTAAATCCTTAGTTTAAGAATAAATCTAAGGTTCTGAACTTGTGAACCATTCCTGAGTAAGGATTTGAGAACTCATTCCCAATCATAAACATCATGCCTTTATTACACAAACACACATACACACGTTTCAAGGGAAAAGTCTCTCATTGGTGAAAATCATTAGTTGTGGAGAGAATAAATTCAAATTAAGGAGTGTAATCTGATCTAAAGTACACAATATTGCTTCTTGGTGAATTTAACCGTTCACGTGCTGAAGTCCATGTCATCATATTAAACTTATAAAAGATTGACACAAGTTGCAGCTCCTGAGTCACGTGACTTTCCAGAGTGCAGACCACCAGGAGCATTCTGTAAACGTCCAGTTTACAAGTTAACTGCCTCAATTTTGTGTTGCAGTTTATAGAAGTTTCCTACATATAACTTGGCCAACCCATCAACTACATCACATTTCAAAAGTACACCATTTTGGATCTAGTGGTCGTGAAGAGCACTACTTGGGGCCAAATCATCTGATTGGATCTGCCCAATATTTCCCGATAGCTTGTGGTTTTAGGATATGGGGAGGATAATAAACAGTAGTTAGGTCAGCGCCGCAGATTCAATGGACTAAAGGGATCATTTCCATGCTGCCTCTCTGCTCACTGCCCAATGACAAGCCTGGCAAGTTCCCAGCCAAGCCTGAATGGCCAGGTTTGGCTGATGGGCTGCTATCCATCACCTGGGACTCACCTGTCCTGCCCATGTACACATGAATAATGAAACTTAGTTTATTTTAGAGATGATTAACATGGAAACCCTGGAGATCTTACCCATCCATGTTCTACATGCTGGGGAAGAGCCTCAGGCCCAGTAAAAGATACACCAAAGAAGCATGACCAGATTTCCATCTGCATCTTGCAAGTGTATAAGAGTTTGAAAAATTAAAAATAATTATTTAAGCAAACTTTAAAATACATTACAACCACCTCTGGCTGCTTTATAATGGTTGCCATAATAAGCACAAAGGGCTAGTGGGGTAGGCCATTCAGCCCTTCAACTGGGCTCCACCATTTATCAAGCTCAGGGCTGATCCCCTGTCAGCTCATTTCTGCACCTTCTCCATATTCCACTTCAGAAGCACCTCTACCTTGTTGGCCAATAGTATAAACTGGCAATGATATTGGCGATGTTCATCAGGTTCACTCTCTCCCCCCACCCCCTCAATCAAAAGAGCTACAAAGTGAGCAAAGCAACACTTTCAGTACGCTGGATGAACTCAGCAGGTCGGGCAATATCAGTCAGAAACGATGAGTCGACGTTTCGGCCCAGAACCCTTCGTCAGGACTGAAGAATGAAAGATGGGGAAGGATTTGAAGAATGCTCGTAGCGTCAGTTGAAAGACCAGTAATTTGAAAGACAAAGGGGTTGGGGAGGGGAAGCATTGACGTCACAGCCCTGAAAACAATAGGTAGTTGAAGAAGGAGGTAGAACCATGAGGAAGCTGGGGGAGGGGTAGAGTGAAATAGGGATAGAGGAAGGTTGGGGGGGGGGTAGGGAATTACCAGAAGTTGGAGAATTCTATGTTCATACCAAGTGTTTACAAAGTGAGCAGACGAGGCCAGTGTCACACTACCTGAGCCTTCCTGCCGATCAGTGGTTTCAGTGTGCTGCAAGGCATCAGCAGAACTGTGTTATTGAATGACAAAAGACACCCCAATGCACAGACAAGAAGAACACAGCTCCGACTGACCTGGTGCATCAGTGATTTCACCAACAAGGTCATGGGCAAAAGGCAGTTGACTCCTCTGGCCATTGACAAACCACTCAGCTGCTCTGGAAAGGAAGAGTGTTCCAGGCAATCGCCCCAGTACCTGGGCATCCTCGGGTCAGACAATCCAATCCTTTAATGCAGTTCTATTTCTATATCAATTAAAAAGTTAGGAGAATTCAGTATCTTGGGAGCCCAGAATAATACACAACACCCCATTTGCTTTGTCTCACATTGTGAGATATTGCACAGGAATTATAGACCCTGGTAATGACAAACAAAACCAACCACCTCACAATGTGTTTGTTAACACAGAGTCAAACTCCAAATCCATAAAGGAATCAAGTTTGCAGTTTCCAATCTTACTGTTCCAGTTAATCAATTATTTTTTGGCCATATTAAAAATGTTTCAATGTGTACACAAGTTATCTGCTCCTATCCCAACTGAATTTACTTTCCTGCTTCTCTTCTGCCTTGATCTCAAACTTCTTCAATCCAAACGATTTTGTGTTCAGTGCTTAAATCTCATTGGTTGCCCAATGCTGTCACACCCACCATTCATAATTGGGAGCTGAGAATACAGGAGCTGGGAGGTCAAAGTACAATGTAATAAAACATTTGATAGGTCCGAGCTCAAGTATAGCATGCAGTTCTGGTCACCACACTATAGGAAGGATATGATAATGCTGTTGAGGGTACAGAAGAGAGAGGGTCCCTGGAATAGGATGCTTCAGTTATGAGGAGTCTGGGTTTCTATTCTTTGGAGCAGAGAAGGAAGCCAGTAGTTCCATACCAGGGGTTCCCAACCTGGAGCCCACAGACCCCTCGGCAAATAGTAAGGTTTCATGCCATAAAAAATGGTTGGGAACTCTGCTCTATACCAATTCCTGAGGCATAGATATCAAAAAAAAACTTGTCTCCAAGACAAGACTGATATTGAAGAATCAGATAGATTTTTTTTTATATAAACCTCTGCCAGTACATATTGCAATTTATAAAATCTGTTCAAAATATTGGTGCTTTTTTTAAAAAAAAACTGCACTTCTAGTGACATTGCCAACTGTTCCTAGAAAATCTGTCATTAATACCTGGAGATTTCACTACTCCTGTCTGCAGTCTAATACTTAACATACCCAGGTGCACACTGATTATGGTTCGCCTCATGATTCCTTGGTGCAACAATGACAACATCTTTAGTCTCAATAATTATTAACCAAGCTGTACATCAAGACCAGTTCATCATGCCAGATTTACTCCCCTTTCATATCTAACTGCTGCTTTCATGAGACAATATCAGCTTTAGTGGATGAATGTATTTCTCCATTCCTGAGAGCCCCTCCAGCATTTAAAATTCCCAGACGCTCTTCCACTGAAAGTATTCCCTCATGCTGGGATACATTCGCACACACACTGGCCATTCACTTCCCTGTTCAGACAGACATTCCTTGTATAGTCAAGTCAGTCACTGAAGCCCTCCACCCTACTTCATGCAATATTTAGAGTCAGGAGGTGCTGTGGAGGGCAATTTTATCATAGTTGCTGGCTCTCTCAGCTTACTCAGTACAGGAGGAGACACGATGAACCAACTTCTGGGGCAAACAACCCCAAAACTTGATGCTGTATAGCAGCTGACTCTCTTATTAACTTGATCTTGCCATGCCTACTTCAGACTTTACAGCAGACAAACATGCTGGGGACAACCTGACCCTCACACCTCCATCCTATTTATTCATCTCTCCCTATTAATCTCTCTGCTCCTATCTCCAACATTATTAATATTTTAGGATTCATTCAGGCACTGCAAAATACTGGTCAATTACAAGGCAGCACACCGACTATTTATATATCGAAATTCTAAGTCCTTGATGCCAACCGAATGTTCCAGACTGAAATTTTAACACCCAGAAGTAACATCTGACTGTTCTCCAAATGGATCACGATTCAAACACATGCAGACACAGTGAGAAAACGGTATGTTCCAATGCTTAAGAATATGTTTGACTCATGATCCCCTAATCTTAACTACATCAGTGCCTTATATTAGCCAGTTCCATAAGCCAGACACAGTCCAGTATCGTGCCCTAGTGGCCAATTTACCAGACAAGCATCCTGACACCAGGACCAATGATCCAACACACCAGCTAATCCCACCACAGCTGATGGGGATTTGAATTCAAATATCTACATGTGATTAGAATTAAAATGTTGGACTTTGAATTAAAGCAATCAACATGCATCCACTAGAAGGTTGTAAAAGCCAATCCAGTTGATTAATGTTCTTCAGAGGAGAAAAGCTGCCAGAGGGTGACTTCTTCAAATTCATCTGCAAAACAGTTTAAATTCCTCGTTTTAATGACTCTTCTTTCCTTTTCAAGGTGGTCAGAGTTGGTGATCTACAGCCGCACTCAAACTGTGGTTCTTCACAGCAGCGGGTCTCTCCTCTTGCTGTGGAGTGATACCTCTCTCTCCCTCGTTATTGCGAGACAGCCTGGGGCATATCGAAGTGCTGGGTTATGGACTGTAGTTTTTGATGGACTCTGGGTTATGGACTATAGTTTCTGATGGACTCTAGATCATGGTCTCTTTGGGGTGGGGGGGTCTTTGCTATTGCTTGCACAGTGAGTGGTGGGGGGTGGGCTGATACTTCCTGCTGGAACAAGTGGGGGGAGGGGAGAGGGTAACGCTTTGCTGCTGTTTGTGCACGAGAGAGGGGAAGGGAGACTTTGGGGTTCTAATATTTTTCTGCCATTCATTCTTTGGGTTCTTTTCTGTTTCGTGGATGTCCACGAAGAGTAAGAATTTCAGGTTGTATACTGTTCACATTCTCTGATATTAAATGGAACTATTTAACCATTTAATGTACGTGATTCCAGGCCCAAGAATGTGATTGACCCTGATCTCTCAACAACTCAAGAGTTAGGAAAGGACAACAAATGTCACAAAACAGAAAGCTGTAAGGGAAGATATTCCTCTTGACTGCTCATACAATGTGTTCATGTTTTAGATTCATAGCTTCTTATTTTAAACTCTTCCTTATAAAAGGTCTTCTGCAGATTAGTACTATTTCCCCCGATCAACAGCATGGAATAGTTTACTTACACAGAAAGTTCCAGCACGCTTTTGGCCCAGCTCACACTCAGCCAGTGCCATTATGCACACCACCTTCCCCATCAAGGACATCTTCAGAAGGTGATGCTTCAAGAAGGTGACATCTATCATTAAGGAGACCCATCCATCACCAGGACATGCCCTCTTCTCATTACTCGTCAGGGAGCTGGCACAGGAGCCTGAGACCATACCCTTAATGTTTCAGGAACAACTTCTTCCCCTCTGCCATCAGATTTCTGAATGGTCCATGAACACTGCTTCACTGATTGTTCTTATGTATTTCTTATTGTAATAGAGTTATTCTTTATGTATTGCACTGCTGCTGCACAATGACAACTAATTTCACGGCATTCGTCAGTGGCAATAAACCTGAATTTTGCCAAACCTCCTGCAGCACCAGTCGAAAGAGCAACAAGTTTGCTACAGCGTCCTTGCCTAGCATATCCCTCAGGCAACCCCAAAGAGGCAGATCACCAGGTCTAGATCACAGTGGGATCCTTCTGTACCATGACCCACATTTCAATGGGGGCTGCAATTCAAAAGCATTTCCTTATCTGAAAAGTATTTCATCAGGTCCCAGGATCAGATAAAATACAACTTTAATGACCCACACAGCCAACACACTTTTCCCTATCCTTATGTCACTCTGCCCCTCCCCCAGCTGCCTATCACCTCCCTCATGGTTCCACCTCCTTCTACTACCCATTGTGTTTTCCCCTATTCCTTCTTCACCTTTCCTGCCTATCACCTCCCCGCTTCCCCTCCCCCACCCCTTTATCTTTCCCCTTACTGGTTTTTCACCTGGAATCTACCAGCCTTCTCCTTCCCACCCTCCCCCCACCTTCTTTATAGGGCCTCTGCCCCTTCCCTCTACAGTCCTGACGAAGGGTTCTGGCCTGAAACATCCACCGATCTTTTCCACGGATGCTGCCCGACCTGCTGAGTTCCTCCAGCGTGTTGTGAGTGTTGCTTTGACCCCAGCATCTGCAGATTATTTTGTGTTTACACTTTTCGTCCCTCTTCTCTCCGGGAGAAGGCTCAGGAGCTTGAAGACTCGTACGGCCAGATTTGGGAACAGCTTCTTTCCAACTGTGATAAGACAGCTGAACGGATCCTGACCCGGATCTGGGCCGTACCCTCCAAATATCCGGACCGACCTCTCGATTTTTTTCACTACCTTACTTTCCATTTTTCTGTTTTCAATTTATGATTTATAATTTAAATTTTTAATATTTACTAATTTTTACTATTTTTAATATTTTTAATCCAGGGAGCGGGAAGCGCAGAATCAGATATCGCTGTGATGATTGTACGTTCTAGTATCAATTGTTTGGTGACAATAAAATATGAAGTATAAAGCAAGTGCTTCCTTTATCCTTCAATAAAGTGTCTGCGTGTGGCAATCCATCTCTCTCTCTCACACACACACACTACCTCCTGACAGCCCTTGCAGTATTCACACTGAGGAGGAGAGGAGCAGCTGATATTGGTGGACAGGCATTTGCCAGCTGTGGCAGCCCATTGTGCAATTTGTCATTTCATGCCATGTCAGCTGCTGCTCACAGTGGCTAGCCAACGTCAGAGCGTATCTCAAAGTAACTTAACACCGGAGCTTAGCCTGAGCATCTCATTGTCCCCATCCAGCACTGTGGAGAGCCAGCATTCCACGGCATCTCACCTGGGGGGGGGGGAATGTGGGTTCAGTTGGGATGGAAAGGGTAGAACTTTGCTGTCTATGCACAGTGAGGAAAAGAGCATCAAGAACTCCTAGCAATAACCAGGGTGTATGTTCCACAGCCTAGAACTGGGGGAGTGCACAGGATGGTTTGGGCATTTGGGTACACCTTGACTTGCCACTCATCAAACGCCCAGCGACCATTCCAAAGCAGGAGTTGGTCCAGGTCTCACACCCACCCGGTAATCCCACAACAAATTACTGCTCCAGCACCACTTCAAATGGTGATGAGAAACAGCTGTGATCATACTCGAGGCAAGCTATCCTGTCATGAAGCAGGACATCAGGACATCTCTGCGCCAAGTGTGGTCAACACCAGGCTGGAATGGTTACAGCCAGCCACCCAGCTTCATGTGGTGCTGGGGGGGGGGTGGGGGGGGTGGTGAAGTACCTGGCTAAAGGGTAAAGCTGCCAATGCAAGGATCTTCTAGCGAAAACAAACATTGAAAGGAACACATAGACAAGGTAATACTCAGAATGCTCAGTAATTAGAAGATAGGGCAGTCAGCACCTGTGGCAAAACAGAGCGGATTATTTTGGGCACATCCTCAGCACCTTGAGTGGAACATAACCAAGGAGGGCTTTAGTCAAATTGCCTACTTTGGAATACGTATAGAAGAAATAGATCCTTCTACCCACAATGTCCGTGCCTAACTCGATGACAAATTAAATCACTTCTGTCTGCACATGAACCATATCCCTCCATTCCCTAATTATACACACCTTAATCATCAGAATTGTAGCTGTTTCCATCACTACCCCTAACAGCCATTCCAACAGCCACCGCTGTGTAAAATATTTGCCGTTTCTCACTATAAATGTGCGTCTTCCAGCATTTGACATTTCTACCCCAGGTTAAAGATACGGCCTGTCAACCTTATCTATACTGGTATTATGTCTCTCCTCAGTCTCCAGTGCTCCACAGAAAACAACTCAAGTTTATCCAACCCCTTCTTCTAGCACATGCCCTCTCATCCAGGCAGCATCCTGGTAAAGCCCTTCCCACCTTTTCAAAGCCTTCACATCCTTCCTGTAATGGGGCAACCAGTGATGAATGCAATACTCCAAGTGCAGCCTAACCAGAGTTTTGTACACGATTATTGAAGTGTGATTTCCTGACTCTTCCACCCAGCATCCAAACCAATCGAGACAACCGCGCCACATGCCTTCACTTCCACAGTTTCTACTTCCACGGTGAAAAGAATTTTGAGGTAAAAGCTGCTTCCCGTCGTTTAGACACATTTTATAGGTGAACAGTTAAAAGGTAATGCTGTTGGGGATGCACCCTTCTGCTGTAGAATTACAAGCATGGCACGTCATCAGCTGCTCAGCAGTGGAATGCATTGAATGGTGTGAAGTAGACAAGAATTAAAAAGCCACATCCACTTTAGCCAAAGTATAGTGGGGCAGCCACTTATTTGGGACAACTGTTGAAGAGCAAAACCTAATTGAGAAAATAGCCAAGATTCCCTTTGTTTGCTTGGGACACTAAGCCACTTAATTGGAATAGGGGACTGGTGTCAAACCATTTCCAACTAGCATCATTCGCACATACTGGAGTGACCATTCGACACAGCAGAGCGAACAGTTTTTAAATAATGTCGGCTTGTGTTGTTACCAATTGGGGCTGACAGGCGCTGATTTAAAAAGCAGTAATTCTGATTATTCTGTTATTTTATTTTGATGTTAAGCAGGAATGCAATGAAGACAGCCCATTATCTGCATTTGATGTCTACGCTGATTTTATTCATTTAAATTCAAAAGAACACAGCAGTGCACTCTGGATGAATTCATCTGTCGATCACGAGTAGGAACTAATACAGTTTTATAGTATTTAGTGGTATTAGTAGTGTTCTAATTTGTTCTATATTTCATTTAAATGCACAAATTGATATTCAATTAAATGGTAATTTGTCTTTTTATACTTTTTAACTATTTCCATAAAACTTTGTCTAATTGGGACAGCTGCTTAATTGAGCCAAAATGTACTGGTCCCGATGCATCCCAATTCACCAGAATCTACTGTGTTTTTTTATGATGCATATTAAATATTACTATGGATCCAGCCCCTCTAGTGCTGAAAATTAATGATTACAACAGTGGAGTCATTCCTACAAATTTTAATCTAATACAGCATTTAATGACAAAATAACTTTCCATTCCTTGCTTTATTGTAAATCCGGTCCTTCTGTACCCAATTTGGCATTTAACTAGAAATTAAGAGAGTGAGATCATTCCTCATTTTGAAGTTTGAAGTACAAGAGCCAAGGTTTGTATAAAGTGACCTCACTGGGAAATACAGGGGCAGGCAGTGGCGAACTTGGTTGTGATGGCTCTTAACGATTCATAGAACAAATGGTAGCTGTAGCTCAGTGCGGGCACTTATTCCCTCCAGGATTACAAGAAATAAAATTCACACTATACTTTGAGAACCAGAGTTCAATCCACATTGAGGGAGTTTAGCATCAGAGGTGCCATCTGTCAAATGTTAACCTTGGTTCTGTCTATACAGTACAGGATTCCATAAACTAATCTGAATAACATCGCCTAGCGTCTTGGCTAGTATTTATTCAGTAACAGAAACAGATGTCCTGGCTAATATCCTCATTGCTATTTATAGAAACGTGTACAAATTGGCTACTACAAACCCTACATTATTACTTCAGAATAGACTCCATTGTCTATTGAGTGTTTTGGAACATCCTAGGATCCAAAAAGACAGCAATAAAGATACTGCACTTCATGAAGAATGATGCTCTCAACAAGAGAAAGATACCAAAGGATTAATCAAAGTTAACCAGTCAAGTCTGGAATCATCCCAACCTCTAACTGCGTGGTATCTTGCCACACAACACTGGGGCCTGGCTGAGAATGATCCATACATGCTGGAGAATCCATGTGAGAGCACAGACAGAGCCAGGATTTCTCCTTTATACTTCAGACAGGAAGCAGAAATTCATTTGTGGTGCTGGCAGCATCACCTCAGTACTTGGACAAAGTGTGAATTCATCAATGCGAAGCCAAGACTGACGCTTGATGCACAGATTGATTTTAAAAGTGAGTTTTACATTTCCTGGGAACCATCAGTTTCAATCTAACCCATCTGCAAAGCAACATTCCAAGGGGAAACACAGAGGAACTGTGCTCAATAGACCATTAACTGCTATCTGGCCTTCCCAATATATAGACTCCTGTAAGTAAGACTGCCTCAGAATCCTCATTTACAAGAATGTGACCTGGGTACCAAACAGAGAAAAACTTATTTCCATCTCAAATGTTGGTCTCACTGACAACATTTCAAAACAAGGGGGAGGATTAACCCTGACTGTTCTTCTCCTCCTCTCCCCCCTTACCAAAAGATTATGCAGATGTAGGCCCCACCACAGTAGAGCAATTCATGTTTGTGGCACAAGAAGACTTTGAGCTACAAGGAGGAAGTGAGCAAGATTTCAGGTTGCAAAGCACAAAAGCAATGGGCCAAATAACATCCATCTATTTCCACAGCTCTAAACTTCTACTGTCACCATTGCTTGGGTTCAGTACAAACCAGAAATCAAGCTTAGATCTTCCTGTCCCAGAACCACACCTTACCCGTGGGTCAATGCATGGGATACTTCAGTGACAGCTAGAACTGTAAAAATATGGGAATGTAGGGAACAAGACATTACATCATGGTCCCATTTGAGAGAAACCTGGCATGGTGGTTTTTCAGTTCTTTCAGTTGAAGAGCAGGCCAACAAGTCTAATGTTTGAAACACATGCGGAAACTGGAAGGAAGGGATTTGTTCCCTGTCCTTTTGTCAAGTGTAGGAGAGCTTTGAATTACTTTCGAAATAGCTTGATTATGTTTTATCACCAGACTATTTCCTTCAGAGATGCTCGCAGCAACGCTCCAGGCAATTAGCCCAGCACCACAATTAACTGGGCCTCAGCAAACTGTTCAACTGACCAGCCATTCATAAAGAGTGTAACTAGTTTGTAGACACCGTGACTATTTCCCTCCAAACTGTAGTTTGTTTGCAGGATTGTGGATACTTAGTGGATTATTTCAGTGCCTGATGGGAGTGGTGGGAAGTTCAAAGACTCAATGGCCAACCCTGCTGCTAGCAAACACATGACAGCAAAGTGCTAGTTATAGGCCATGTCAAATTAACTCTTCCATGTATTGATCCGTGTTTAGACAACCATTCTAGCCACCTTAACTGAGCTTTTGTGGACAGCATTAAGCACACTGGCACAGCCATTAGCTGAAGTACCAGCTGTCAGCCTATGGTGTGGTGCCCGATTAACTGTCCACAGGCAGTCCTCACTTGATGAGTTGCCCATTTTTTTCCAGTGCAATGGAGGGGGAGGGGGAGCAGGGTGTGTGATGTCAGAGGCAGGGTGAAAGGTTGTCACTTCCTGCCAGGAGCAGGGCTGAGCAGACAGTCCATTGAGAAGGTGAGGCCTACAGTTACTCAGAAGAACATTCCTGGGCTTGCCTGCAGTCAGCCAACAGCTCATGACACTCCGCAAGACAACATTTAAAGCACTGGCTGCAATGGTGGCCACCGTCCAAAGATGGGCGGTCCTACCAGATACTTCACCCCCAACAAATAGAAGCAGAAATTTCTAGAAGACTCAGACATTCACAGATATACACACACACACACACACACACACAGAGTACATGGAGAAAAATGGAAAGGAAGGAGAGTCAGGGTAAATCTACTCTCTCTTCAGGAAATAATTGGCATTTATGAAGCACCTTCACCCAGTCTAAAATACTCCCAAGATAATCACCAAATTGACATTGGGACTGAGGACAAGACAGCTGGCCAAACTTTGACAGAAGTCCAGCAGTTAGACAGAGAAACATTAACCCAAGGCTTCCAAACCATACACCCACTCTGCCATGTGAGCAAAGATCAGAGAAGCAACAGAGAATCTCCGGCCTATAATAACACGGTAATTCAGTGCAATTCTAGGAGGACTTGAAGAGTTAGGGATGATGGTCTACCCTACAAACTTCCAGCTAATGTCACACATCCTGGCATAGGGCCAAAGATTTACACCCAGGTAGGCAGCTTGACAATGAAAACTCACGCTTCTCCAGCCCCACCCAATTCAGTAACTGTGCACCCTCAATGCAAACAAAACCAGGGAAATCAAATAAACTGTAGACGCTGGAAACCAGAAAAAAACAAAAATACTCTATGGCGAGGAGTTTTGGACTTCAAATGTTAACTCTTCTTCTGTCTCTCCACCGACGCTGCCCACCTACCAAGAATTTCTTGACACACACTTCACATAACTGGGATGGCGGAGAGCTTGGGGTATTATGGCCACAGAACAAATAAAACTACCAGGAGAGGTGGAGCACTCTGAAACAAAAAATAAGGAAACGAGATGAAATTTCTTGATGGGGTGGATATGCAGAAACTGTTTGCATTTCTTATTATGACTGCGTAACTATTTACACAAGGCAATTGACAGGTGATCAGATCAAAGCGCGATGAAAATGCAGGGCTCCCAGTTGTCTGAAATGGCTCGAGGAACTGAGGAGAAGGCTTGGACACGCTGAGGATAAGGTGCAGCAGGTGGGAAGGAAGTCACAGGAATGGGCAACGCAGACTGGCAAGAGAGCAGAACTAGACTGCCTCGGTGCTCCGGGTTTTCAACTCTGACGCGTTGTTCTGTTTAATAGTCGACTGCGTCTGGCCACAAAATACACCAAAAACTGCCGACATCTTCGAGCCGAGCTCACACCGCCGACTACCTCAGGCTCTGCACCGACCCTGCACCCTTCACATGGGCAGAATCAGCAATCTCCCACCCGGACGACAGGAACTCAGTGCCGGTTCGGTCTTTGCAAATGTGAGTGTTTAAATACGAACAGCGTGTCAGAGAGCAGACAGCTGGATTTGATGATAGTGAGGTAAGCGTGTGAGCATTTGAGGCAAGTCGGTGTCCAACTAACCGGGAAAGATACATCGAGCAGAGTCCGTGTGCGCGGATCCCGGGCAGGGTGGGTTAGCAGTGCCCCGCTTTCTACCTTGCTCAGTTGAAGTCACCGTTTAGTGACAACCCATTTTCACCCCTGAACGTTCCGACCAGCCAAACAGTCTGTCCCCAGCAGCAACAATGATTAACTACAGATTTTTTACCTTTCACTCCGGGTTCCTGTGATTTAATGAAAGCGGCTCCACGAAATCTGGGTTGCGAAGAATTGTGGAGTATTTTTTAAAACTTCAGGAGTCTTATTACACACTACTGAACATAACACTGTAAAAACAGAACTTGTCACATAAAACCCTTTAGTGAACAAGCTTGTTTGTATTTCACTCTGGCCTCTTTCCAAAATACATCTGGGGAAATTACTATTTAAAGAAACTTTCATTGCAAGTTCTACACTGAAGGAACATTGCAAAACACTACAGTTGTTGGAAGGCTGATCATAAATTGGGATCTCATTTTAAAACAGTTTTTTGAAGCCAGAACGTCGGTTTCCTCAAAATCTCAAAAGCCACGGCAGTAACTGAAAAAGTTATAGACTGGGGTTGCATTTCAACCATGGGATGGATGCACGTCCCACGGTCCTGTAACTCTTCCACTCACTGATTTAAACTGAATTCAAAGGACAAACGCCGGTAGTAAACTCAGACGCCAGCAAACTGCAACTCAGCCCCACAGGAAAGAACAGCCAGGAGTAAAAAAATAGCTGTATTCGGCAGAACCATGTCTGGTAGCAATTAGCGCAGAGTGAGAGTACAGGGCAAAGCACCCAGCGAGACACGCAGCCCGCACTGCTCCGCGCATCCTCCTGTGGGCTAACATACAGTACCTAACCCTCCTGCCACTAACCTGAACCAAGTCCCGAGAACACAGTCCCGCGGATAAGGAACCGGCGTCTTGCGCGGCGCTCTGCGTCCGCTCGCTCCGGCAGCTCTCCCCGCACAGAGAGCGGGAGAGTTCGAGTCCCAGCAGTTAACCCAGCCCGACCCCAACACGTCAGCCTCCTGCTCACAGACTCATCCCTGCCTCGTCCTTCCTTCGGGCTGGCTGGGGGCTCTGCACCGAGAGCAGCAGTAAGCAATGACAGAAGCAAGGCACACTCTTGGGGCACCGAGAAGGGGGGCGAGGGGGAGGGGAAACGAAGACGAAACGGGCTACGTGCACTTCCAAATTCAGTGGGAGTACTTGTTCCAGGCTGTAGGATGTGGGATCCATGGGTGATTTTTTTTTAATAGCCAGCCGTTCCACAAATTAATTTTAAATGTACATGACAAAGCGACTTACACTTCTTTTAAAACAGAATGTAATTTTGCAGCACTGAGTTACTGTATTGGCGGTAATTTTGATGCAAGAAGCAATGACCAAGCTTAGTCCTCAGGTTTCACGGGGATCCGGGTAAACACGGCCAAACAGATTACCCCAACGCTCGCCGGTTCTCAGCTCGAAAATTTCAGTACGCCGCCCTCCTGCCAACAAGAGGACCATTTCCAAATGTTTTGCCTGGAATGGTGTGCTTCAATCGGGCGAGCTGGGCAAGCGGCTGGGGATATGTTGGCTGCAAACAGGCGCTGTGTTAATCAGAGGCAGCTGTTGGAAGACTGAGGTTAGCACGCCATTTTGGACCCCAGCGCTGATTGCCATTATTTGAGCTTGCCTGGAAAGCACTACAACGCCCCAATGTCTGATGAAACCACAACGGCAACGGTGCAGTGTCCACCTGGCGCCCTGTACGTATAGTGTGTAGAGCTGACATGGTGGACGGTTGACTCTGGGGATCACGGAAGTGGGTGCGGCAGGGGAGTACAAGAGGAGAGAACCCTGTATCCCTTAGGAGGAAGGGGAATCCACCTGTACCTGCAGCAACTAGGGTGGTTTTGCCCAATCTCACCTTACCTGCTCATTGATCACTTGGGGCTTCTTGGCCAGGCACTACCTATTACCTGACAAAGCTATTGTTTGCTTTGCACCCCTAATTGGCCCTGAGAATACCGGGGTGAGCGGCCTCGCAGAACCTCTGCAATCTTTCTGGTGAAAGTGCTCCCACTGTGCACTGATGATGGAGCTTTCGCTAGTTGGTGGGATGTTAATCAAATGGGCTGCCTAGTTCCAGATGTGGCCGCATTTCCAGACTGGTGGAAATGCATTCCTCCAAATAAATGGAAAGTGTTGCATCATGTCCCTGACTTTTGTTTTGTACACAGCAACAAGATTTGGGGGTTCAGAGTAGGAGTCACTTGCTGAAGTACCCCACTTCTGACCCATTTTGTGGCTGCTCCTGTTAAGTTCTTGACCAAAGTGACCTGTCAGGATGTTGGTGATTGGGGACTTGGTAATGGCAATACCATTGAATGCCAGTGGTGATTGCTTGTTGGAGTGAAAAGGCAGCATTATGTGGAATTTGTGTGAGACCAGTGTTGTGATTTTCCATGCATCAGTCTGTCAGTCCAAACCCAAGTGCAATTTGGCTTTTGCAGCTGGTGCCATGTGTCACTTTCTTTATAATCATGGCTCCTTACAGATGCAGCACAGGAAAAGGCCCCTTGGCCCACCAAGACACACTGATCAGCATTCACCCATTACCATTAATCCTACATAGATCCTGTTTTTTAAAAATTTCCCCACATTCTCCTCAACCCTCTCCTAGATTCTACAACTCACCAACACACCAAATGCAATGCCCAATCTTTTTGGAAGAAGTAATTAAAGAATTTGTGGAATATGTGTTTCTCTGCCAAAAGTTTTCATGGCACTGTAGAGGCCCTCTTCAATACTCTGGCCACTAGTGAATATTGAACACTAGGCAATGACTTAGATGCAGCTAACTCCACAATAATAGGTTGCCGCTTCAGTTAAGGCAACCTCAAATTGCTCAACAGCCTCTATGTGTCAGTCAACTGCTGAAGCCCATCTATTTCAAGGCTTAACGTGTTGCACATTTATAGACGCCGATCTGCACACTAGTGATGTAACGCATGGCTATTTGAGTTACTGTCACCTTCCCATCAGCTTGAACCAGTCTGGCCATTCTCCTCTGATCTCTCTCATTAACACGAGTTTTCGCCCACAGAACTGCTGCTCACTGGATGTTCTTTATTGTTTTTCGCATTGTTCTTTGTAAACTAGAGACTGCTGTCCAGAGGAAGATCCCATGAGATCAGTAATTTCTGAGATACTGAAACGAACCTGTCTGACACTAACAATCATTCCCCTGTCAAAGTCCCTTGGATCACATTTCTTCCCCATTCTGATGTTTGATCTGAATGGGGGAGCGGGGATTGTTGCTCGCTGCTGCTTACACGCAGGAGGGGGGGAGCTGGGGGGGACTTTGGGGTTCTCATATTTAACCGTCATTAATTCTTTGGGGCACTTCTGTTTTCGTGGATGCTTTGCAAAGAAAAAGCATTTCAGAATGTATATTGTATACATTTCTCTGACATTAAATTGAACCTTTGGCGTGCACTGCGCTTCAAGAAGTGAAAACACCATCTGACTGTTGAGGATCTGAAAGCTCCCAAAACCATGCAAAGTAATGTATTTCTCTCCTCCTCCTGTGACTAATTGTGATCCTCCTTCCACCCACTTAACCTTCAACTCTGAAACCCTCATACCTAACCCACTCATCCTTCTGAACTCTTTTCCCCATACAACCCTCCCTTCTCTCTAACCCCCCAAAAAGCCCAGCCACAACATCTGTACAGCTGCTGTCAGTTTGTTCAGTGCAGACCAACAGTTAAATCTCATTCCCTCCTTTAATAAAAGTTTCACTTCTACCCTGCATTGCATTCAATCAATTGAGCCATCACTGGAAATTATATCAAGTTCCTCATTAGAAACATGGCAATCCTTCAAATATTCTCTCAAACAGCATGCCTCCCCTCCCAACCAGCAGGTGTCTTGCATTCACCATGCTCATGTGAAAAGCTTAAGCATACTGATGAAATCCTTCATTGTCACTCTGCGGAGCTGTCAAATACACTCATCTGACTGAGAAAGGGAGACAATTCCTCTGCTGTACCCTGCAAACCTTTACCTAAGCTGAAGAACATAAGTATTGGCAGATTGATTAACAAGAGGAAGCTGGTCATGGATGAACCTGATCATGTTAGAATAGAATAGAACGATACAGCACAGGAACAAGTCATTCAGCCCACAATGCTGTACCGAACCGGCTAAAAAGCAAATCAAAAAACCCAATCACTAATCCCTCCTACCTACACTATGTCCATATCCCTCCATCTTCCTTACATCCATGTACCTTTCCAAATGTCTTTTAAAAACCTCTAACGTATTTGGCTCTACCACCATACCAGGCAGCGCATTCCAGGCATCCATAATTCTATGAGTAAAAATTTACCCCTCATATCCCCATTGAACCTACCCACTCTCACCTTCAGTGCATATCCTTTGATATTAAACATTTCAACCCTGGTAAACAGATACTCTGTGTCCACTCTCTCTATGCTTCTCATCATCTTATAAACCTCTATCAGATCTCCCCTCAGCCTCCACCACTCCAAAGAAGACCACCCAAGTTTATCACAAACAAGAGAAAATCTGCAGATGCTTGAAATCCAAGCAACACACACAAAATGCTGAACGGTCTCAGCCCGAAACGTCGACTGTAATCTTTTCCATAGTTACTGCTTGGCCTGCTGAGTTTCTCCAGCATTTTTGTGTGTTGCTTGAACTCAAATTTATCCAGCTTCTTGTAATAGCACATGCCCTCTGAACCAGGCAACATCCTGGTAAACCTCTTTTGCACCTTCTCCAAAGCTTCTGCATCCCTCCTATGGTGTTTATTTTCTAACATAGGCATTCCTGGAAATTTGCTAGTCATTCTGTGCCACAAGCTTGACACAGATACCCGTGATATCGAACTTCCCAGAACTACTTCCTCCTTAGAGCATAAAATCTACACTGACACTCAAGTTCAGTTCTGAGGGTCAGAGATACTGATTTTCAAATGAACTGGTTCTTTAAGATGATGCAGACATTTAACTCCCAGTGTAATAAATAAGATGTTTGAGGAAATCAGTAGTGCCTGTGGAAGTAAATGGTCGGTCGACAGTCAATATTTTGGGTCAACTCCCTTCATGTCCAGCATCTGTAGTTTCTTGTGTCTCCAATTAATTCCCATCATTAATCGTTATGCAATCACATCTCTACAATGGTTAATAGAGTATAACCATGTTCTATTTCTACTGTCATGTGTGAAGCCAAGCAGAGCTGCAGAATGGATGATGCTAATGAGAGAGATAACGAAAGACAATGGAGAAACATTCAAAATGCTAATAAGAGAGAAGAGAGAGATTAATGAGAAAGCGACACAATTCAGATATTGGCATCTGCCACAGACCATTTGCTTTGAACCTGAACTGTTTAAAGTTTGATGGACAGGTGATACCCCATCAGGGGGATAAAAATAGCGAGTATGCTAAGGCATGACACACATGCCACAAGACCCTGGAAAGAGCAGTGTGCCCCACAAGTTGGTGGGAGTTCGGAGGAGTGGTTCGCGGGAATCGGTCAGAGGCTCACAGGGTGTAAAGGTACGATCGGTGGGAACCTGGTGTGTGTCCGCCCTTGCCTGGGTACCAGGTTCACCACGGAAGAACAATCGCATCGGGAACAGAGGGGTCACAGTCAGTGACCACAGCTGGATCAAACAGCATCGAAAGGTTTGCCTGAAACCAACTGCATCTCTCACTCTCTGTCTCTCTCTCTCTCTCTCTCTAACGGTACAACAACAGCGATTACTTCGAACTGCACTAGACTGAACTGAACTCTGCTTCACCTTAAGGCTGATCGTTTTACCCCTAGACTGCGATAGACCTTGGTTGATTCCTATTACCCTATTTCTGTGTATATGTGTGTATTATCATTGCTAACCTGTTACATTTATATCCTTGCGGTTAGTGTACTGTATTACATTTCTTTAATAAAACTTTATTAGTTCCTAGTAATCACAGACTCCAACGAGTGTTCCATTTCTGCTGGTTTGGCAACCCAGTTACATAACACTACCATCAATTCATCCATCCTGTTCCAACTGCAGGCTGCATTCAGACAAAGTCTTTTTAACTTTTTCTTACTTGAATGTTCTTACTTTCTGTCCTTATCTACTTCTTCAGTTGTCGTTATTCATTTCACAACCCTATACCATACCTTTGTCTTTATTTTTTTTAACGTCTCCTCACCCAAGCTGCAGATATTTCTGGCACAATTTCAGGAACTACTTCCTTGTGTCCTGAGCTTTGGTAAAAGAGACTTCAGGGAAGCTGTAGCTTTATATTTAATGAGTAAATTGGTTCAGGCATAGGAGATGTATTTTGGTTGTTGTATATGGGAGTTGATGAAAACTATTTTGACCCTTGCAGTGACTGCGGTTTAAGGAACTTTGGATAAGGTTTGAGATCCAGACTAAATGCATTAGGAAGTTACAGGACACAATGTTGTAAGAGAAAGGCACACCTCTTATGAGTTTGAGAGGCTTTCGGCATGCCTTAGACACATATTAGACAAGCCCTAACCCCTCACTTGTCCAACAGGTATGAAATCCTTGCAGTCCATATAGATAACAGCAGAGACTGTAAAGAGCAAATTGAGCCACAGTGGTATAAGGGGAATTCAAGAGGGAATCAAAAAGGATGTGGCAGTGATAGGGGTAAATATAACAAATAGTACTGTTGTGCTATACAGACATGAAGATGAGTTCTCAAGGTTTCTTTGCCTGCCTAGTATCTAGGTTAAGGACATCTGCCAGGGGCACGACAGGAACTTGGAGTGGGAGGGACTCCAAGTACCCTGAGACCTCACCCTTAATTATCAATTTCAACATCTTCCCAACCACTGAGGTCAGACTAACTAGCCTATTGTTTTCTTTCTTCTGCCTCTCTCCTTTCTTGAACACTGGAGTGACATCTGGAACAATTCCAGAATCAAGTGAATCTTGAAAGATCATTACTAATGCCTCCACGATCTCTTTAGCCACCTCTTTCAGAACTCTGGGGTGTACACCACTTGGTTCAGGTGATTTATCTACCTTCAGACTTTTCAATTTCCACAAGAACCTTCTCTCTAGGTATGATACCTTCACTCACTTCATGCCACCTGATAGCTGGAACTTCCACCATACTGCTAGTGTCTTGAGTACTAGCTGTTCCGCATCATTTTCCAATGGTCTGATATCCACTGTCACCTCTCTTTTACACTTTATGTATCTGAAGAAACTTTTGGTATCCTTTTTAATATTATTGGCTAGCTTTTGTATTCCATCTTTACCTTCTTAATTACCTTTTTAGTTGCTTTCTGTTGGTTATTAAAAGCTTCCCAATCCTCTGACTTCCCACTAATTTTTACTCTATTATATGCTCTCTCTTTGGCTTTTATGTTGGCTTTGACTTCTTTTGCTAGCCATGGTTGTGTCATCTTTCCTTCAGAATACTTATTCCTCTTTGGGATGAATATATCCTGTGCCTTCTGAATTGCTTCCAGAAATTCCAGTCATTGCTGTTTTGCCATCATCCCTGCTAGTGTTCATTTCCAATCACTTCTGGCCAATTCCGTTCTCATGTCTCTGTAATTCCCTTTAACCTACTGTAATACTGTTGCATCTGACTTTAGTATCTCCTCAAATTTCAGGATGAATTAGTTCATATTATGATCACCCTACCCTTAGGGTTCTTTTACCTGAAGTTCTCTAATCAATTCTGGTTCATTGCACAATGAAAAGTAGTTGGAAAGGACAGAAAGAACAACCTCTAAATAAAGACAAGATAGAAATATGGTAAAAATCATGACTAAAAGGTCTTTATCTGCATGCACAAAGCACTTATAAGAAGCTGGATGAAATGATGGGACAAGTGAGAAATGGTTGCAGACCTGTTGGGAATTATGTGTTCCAGGATCCATTAGAAAAGTCAGGCAAAATGGATAATGTGGTAGTTCTGATAATAAAAGATGGGACAGAGAGCAATGGTCCCAGTTCAGAATGACAAGAAATTATTTGGTCAGAGCCTAGAAACATCAACGGGCAGAAAACATTGCTGGAGTTGTTAGCAGGTTTCAAAACAGTAGTGATGATGCATAAATAGAGAACATAGAGATGTGCACAGCAAAAGTAATCAATAATCAGAGATAACTTTAATATCCATGTCAACTTGGCAAAGCAAATAAGCAGTAAAGGATAAATTTGTGGAACTTTACAAGATACTTTTTCAGGACAGGACATTGATGAACCAAGGAACAGACTAATTTGTATCTAATATTGTTCAATGAAGAAAGGTTAATTTATAATCTTGATGTTAGGTGGCCTTGAGGGAACAAAGATCATGACATGATTTAAGGGTCTGATAGTCAACAAGCAATGGCTATTTAAAAACTGGAAACAGTTGACATAATTTACAGGAAGAATGGTCCATGGGTTACTCACTAGGAAGGTTAATGATAGTACTGGGTCAAAGGTTTATAATATTGCCAAAAAAAGCAGTAAGTCTGAGAGCTTGACGTGAGAGGAAAGAAGTCGGAAAAGGACAATCAGCAAATTGAGGCCACTCTGCCATTCATTTAGGTCAGGACCAGTCTGATTTTGGCTTCAACATTTCCCACTCACTGCCCATATCCCCAACTCCCTTGTAATTCAAATGTCTATTAACCACCTTGAATGCATTCAATAACTCCACTTTCTGTAGCCCTCTGAAGTGGGGAAATACTGCTCATGAGAATTCATAATCCTTAGAGAGCTCTTCATCTCTCACTTGAGTGGGTGACCCATTACTATACTATTGTTCAGTTCCCTAGTCCAATAAGATGAACTTTTGACCTCATGATCTACCTCATTGTGAACTTGCACCTTATGCTTTACCTGCTCTGCACTTTCGCTGTAGCTGTTAGACTTTATTCTGCTTTCTCCTATTGTTTTACCGTGTACTACCTCAATGCACTGCTCTAATGAACTGATCTCTATGCAAAGACAAGCTTTTCACTGTAGCTTGGTACCTGTGACAATAATAAGCCAATGCAAATTCGAATTCTGAAACAATAGTCCAAATCTGAGATAACTATGATTGGGAGGTTAGAGAACTGATGTCTGCATGTCTGAGATCAAGGGCTGAAGGCTGCAAGGCAGCCTGTCCTGGGGCAGGAAACCAGACTGTGTGTGTGTGAGGGGGGAGGTGGGTGGGAAAGGGGTTTGTTTTGCTCTTTTTGCCGTGTTCTGTTCTTCCATAAGGTTGTAATAGCCGGCACTGGTAATGGGGACAAGCTCCCAATACCTATTAAATGCTCCCTACCGCATGTGCCTCAAATAGCCTCTGACAACCAAGTCCAGCTCCTGGCCTTCACGTGCCGCTTAGCTAATAAGCTCATTGGAACCATTTCTACTGACGGGAGAAGTGACAAAGGTGGGTTAGTGGCATCTTAAAACCAGTTGCTTAGGGTAGATGGGGCTCATCAGCTATGTTTGGCAGCTCATCTAGGAGAAGGTAAGCACTGATCTCAAGCTCTGCTGGGTATAGCCACTCATGGGGAAAGCTCTGGGAGTAAATCCAGAAGGAATAATCCAGAGCTGGAGTCCCTAAGGCAGTCATGCATTGAATTCAATGCAGACTGGCAACTCCTGCGTTGCTTCTGATGCCAAACTGTATTGGTCTCTGCCGTTCCTTTTGGTTCATCAGATGCATGGAGAGGAGGAGCTTGTTACACAGGCATCAGCTTGCACTCTATATGCACTCTGGCTTGTGCTTCCAGACAGCTCAGTTACAAAGTCCATGGTCGAACCTGACCGAAGGAGGCTCTCTGATCTGATCTGTTCTGTTGTTGTGCTGCTGAACATTGCAGGCATGTTTATGCTGGCGCTGTGATGTGTGGCAACACTCGCAGGCTGCCTCAGCACAACCTTGTACGTGTTGGTTTTTAATGCAAGTCATGTATTTCACTGTATGTTTTGATGTACGTGTGATAAATAAACCTGAATCTCTCAGCACCTTATCTATCAACCCCTCTCAGAATCTTATATGTTACAATAAGATTGCCTCTCATTCTCCTAAACTGAGTATTGGTCTAACCCACTCAGCATCTCTCCATATGCCAACCTCTTCATCCAAAGAACTGGGATAAGGATTTGTATAATTTCAGAATTTAGCAAAAAATATCAAGGAATTAATAAGGAAAAGTGTACAAGAGTAATCCTGGAAGAAACAATAAAACAAAAGGTAAACACTTCTAACTCTACATAAAAATGCAAAGAGTAATAATATTATAATGGTCCCCTGCAGGTTGAGACATGAGAAATTATCTTAGGGACTAAGGGACTGCAAAAGAAACTGAACAAATATTCATAGAGGAATATGCAAAGACCTCCTGGAACCAGTGGAGAATAATAAGAGGAAAGAAAGAGGGGGAGACAAGAATTGGCATATGTTAAATATGACTACAGGAGAAGTAAACAAGACTAGCCAATAAGTTCCTTGGAGTGATGACCTACTCCTATGGTTTTGAAATTATGGATGCACTGCTTGTCCCCTTTCAAAATTGCAGTCATTCAAGAATGGTTTCCAAAGATTGGAAGATGGCGAATGTAAGTTCACATCTAGGAAAGGAGAGCAGGAGGGAAGCAGAGAGCCGAAGATTGACATAGACTGCCTTCAGTAGTAGGAAGTTGTGCTGGAATCAATTAGAGTTCTATGCAGATGATAACTAGCAGTGCCTTTAAGCTGTTCTATTTATAAAGTTTTTTCTCAGCAGACTCATTTGGGAGAAGAGCTGTGGAAAGGATAGTAGGACATGTAGAAAACAGCAAAGAGCAGACTCAATGTGGATTTATGGATGGAAGATCTTTAAGAAGCTTTTTGAGGTTGCAAATAACAGAGTAAATATGGACAAACCAATGGATGTGGTATATTTGGACTTTCAATAAGTTTTTAATAAAATAATAAACAAAAGATTATTAAATGAAATGAACGCATAGTGGATTGGGAGCATACACATCTGAGAAATGAGGATTGATTAATGTACAGCAGGTAGAGAAGAGAAACAAATGCATCATTTTCTGACTGGGAGTCTAACCAGTGGAGTGCCTCATGGATTTGGCATAGGGCCTCAGCTGCTTTGAATATAGATCAATGATTTAGAAGTGTAAAACTTGCATGTTTAATGTAAGTTACAGTGTTAATGTAAGTAAGAGTACAGTGCGACTAGTGAAGAGAAACTACGGGGAACGTAGACAGGTTGACAGAATGGATGAGGAGCAGGCAGATCAAATATAATGCAAAGTCGCACATCTTAGTGAAGAAGTCAGTATCCAGTGTATTTTTAAATGGCGAGATTGAAAATTATTGGTTGAAAGGGTCCCTGGTGTCCTTGTGCATGGATCACTGAAAGTGACATGCAAGGAGGGGAAGAGCATTTGAGTACAGAGTTAGAGTCTTATTGGAATTACATGGAGCCCTGCTGACATTGGAGCTGGAATGTTCCTGTGCTGGTCTACTTATCCCTTTCTAAGAAAGGATATTTTTTACTATAGCAAAATCACAAGAAAGGATTACAAGATAAATTCCTGTGGCGGTGTTTGTTTTATAAGGAAAGATTAAACTCTATTGAGTTTAGAAGATTGAGAAATGCTTTCATTGAAACATATAAAATCCTATGGACTTTGATAGATTGGATGTTACCCCTGGCTGGGATGTCTCAAACAGACTGAAGATATGGGCTGTGACCAGGGATCAACATCTCCGGACATTGTTGAAAAGAAAAATTTTCACCCACGGAAGTATATCTTCAGAAATCTGTGTCCAACAGAGCTGTAGAGCCTCTGAATATATTCAAGGCAAATATCAAGAGTTTTTGAAATTAAGTGAATCCAGTGGTATAGAGTTAGTATAGGTAGTAGCACTGAGGAATAAAAGCAGACTTATTCTTATTCAATGGCCGAGCAGTCACAATGCTAGGTTGCTTTCTCCTGCTCCTGTTTTTTGTTGTTTTATAATTACAAGGTCTTTCTTTATCATAAATGTCAGAAACCAACGATGGCTCTGCTTTAATGCAAAGTGTTTCATCTTACTCCTTTTTATTTCTCCCTCGAGCCCTGCTGAGGGTTACTAACAGTGCCTCAAGCTACTCTTCATGAAATGTTTTATCAGCAGGCACAGTATGGAGCGGAGCTGTACCCATTACAACAGGCTGGATGATGCAGAGTTTCTTTGTTGGCAACTTTATCCTGAATTTCCTGTAGAGATGCTAATAATTCCCAGTTGATGATAAAACATTCCACACACATTTTCCATGTTTTCTTTTATGAGCATCAGCCAGAGCAACATGACAGAGAGTGTAACCCAATCCGCTGAGTTTACCACACCTCATACTTTTTCCACCTCACACTTAGTTAATACATCTTGCAGGAATGTATTGCAAGCCAGAAGTGGCAGATAAAAATGCATCAGCACAGCTACAGAGCAGGAGAGGTGCAAAATGTAGCAAGTGTGCTGACAAAGCACAATGGTGTCCTCCAGTCTCTAGCAGCTGTACACTAGGAAATGCAGCAGTGTAGCCCAACTGATAACACAACAATGCAATCCTCAAGCCACACATGGTTAGATACAAACCAAGAATTCCTCTCCTCAGCCAACATCCACAGGATAATAATCACCTCATGAGCAGAATTATATTGTGGCCTTCTCCACATTCCAAAACCTTGGCTTACATTGGCGGATCATTGTCAAGTTTCACACCGAAACCGATCGAGCTCTTGATAATTTTGTGGACCCACAAAAGACTGCACTTGCTGGAATCTGGAGCAACAGACAAGATTTTCAAGCAAAAAGAGAGCAGATTGCTGGAGGACCTCAGCAGTTTAGTCACCATCTGTGGAGGTTGAATGGTGGTTGCTGACTCCAATCCAGATGCAGGTCTATGACACTATGATCAGTAGATCCTCAGAGAGGAATACAAGTCAAAGTAACACGTGACCTATTGGCAATGATCAAATGCAAATGACCATGTCTCGGTGATGTCACCCACAGTTGACAATCCTGTTGGTCAATCCCATCAAGATTAGAAGAGCTGCTGGTGGTGCAGGAGCCATATACACTTTATCCTTCACATGTATTCACTCATCTTATGTCAGTTACAAATGAATCTGCTCCTACATTCCTATCAACCAGATCGAGCAACTGCTGCTAAACTCAATTTCTTTTCATCTGCTGTGTCCTTTGTCCTTTGTCCGCTGTTTAATGGTCTTCTTGCCAAGGGAAGTAGCTGTCCTTATTTATGCTGGTGAAACCGTTTATAATTTTGAAATCATTTGCCTGATCTCCCATTGTCTTCTCTAATGTGAGTAAGTCTAACTTCCCAAATTTTTCAAGTGTCACCGCGAAATGAAGAAAAATCTTGAAGTTTAACCACGCTGATGTTTGTCATACAGTCTGATCCCACAAATAATATGACGTAACTGAACAGATAAACTCTGGTGGTGCTGTTAGTTCATGGAGGTTAGGTCATTCTTGCTTCCCCTTAAGTAACACCAAAGGATATTTTATGTCCACTGAAGACAGGAGGTGGGATCCCCCTTCAACATCACTTCCACATACAGTGCTCACTCACTACTGCATTGATCAAGCCTCAGATTGACCCATTACGTTCTGTCTCAGGGGTTCCACAACGTGAACCAAAGTGAATGCCCACTGAAAAACTGGCCAGAAAACTTAAAATAATAGAGATTTGATCAAATGACGCAGAATACTCTCAAGAGGGAGGGTGTGCAGCCAGAGATCATGGGGCAATTGAAATGCAATAGAGAGGTAGATAGGGGAAGAGGTCCTGCACAGTGGGTACAGCGAGTTGGGGAAGTGGCTGAAGAGCAGGATCTCCAAGATAATAATCTGTGCGTTACTCCCAGTGCCATGTCCGAGTCAGGGCAGGAATAGGGTGATAGTACAGATGAATGAGTGGTTGAGGAACTGGCGCAGGGGAAAAGATTTCAGATTTCTGGATCATTGGAATCTCTTCTGGGGAATCTTTGACATGTACAAATAGAGCAGGTTACACCTGAACCCCGGGGGGGGGGGTGGTTCAATATCCTTGTGGGAAGATTTGCTAGAGCTATTGAGGAGGGTTTGAATTAATTTCACAGGGGGGGTGGGAACCAGAGTGATAGGGCTGAGGGTGGGGCAGTTGGTATACTAGTAGTGCAGTGTGTAGTGAGACTGTGATGAAGGGCAGGCAGATAATAGGGCAAGATTGCCAACAGCGGGATGAGTTGAAGTGTACCATGGAGGCAAGATGAAAAAGGGTGAATACAGGATTGAAGATGTTATATTTGAAATGCATGCAGTATATAGAATAAAACAGATGATCTTGTAGTGCAGATAGAGATTAGCGGTGTGATGGTGTGGCAGCACTGAGTTGTGTATGAAATTAGATCATAGATGAGAGCTTAACATGCAAGGATACATATTGTATCAAAACGACAGGCAGGTAGGCAGCTGGGGTGGGGTGGCTCTGTTGGTAAAAAATGAAATCAAATCCTTCGAAAGGGGTGACATAGGATTGGAAGATGTAGAATCCTTGTGGGTAGCATTTAGAAACTGTCAGGGTAAAAATACCCTGATAGGAGTTACAGTATATACAGGCCTCTAAACAGTAGCTAGGAAGTGGGCTACAAATTACACCAAGAGATAGAAAAGGCATGTCAAAAGCACAATGTTACAATCGTCATGGGGGATTTCAATATGTAAGTAGACTGAAAATCAGGTGTTGTATCCCAATAGTTGGAATTTGTAGAATGCCTATGAGATGGCTTCTGGTTGAGTTCACTGGGGAAAGGCAATTCTGGATTGGGTGTTGTGTCACGAACCAGATTTGATTAGGGAGTTTAAAGTAAAGGAACCCTCAGGAAGCAGTGATCATAATACGATACAATTCATCCTGCACTTTGAGGGAGAAGATAAAGTCAGACGAATCAGTATTACTGTGGAATAAAGGGAACTACAGAGGCATGAGAGAGGAGCTGGCCAAAGTTGATTAGAAAGGGACAGGAGCAGGGATGATGAGAGAACAGCAATGGCTGGCGTTTCTAAGGGCAATTTGGAAGATACATCCCAAAGATGAAGAAGTGTTCCAAAGGGATAATGCAACCGTGGCTGACAAGGGAAGTCAAAGACAGCATAAAAGGAAAAGGAAGGGTATATAATGTATCAAAAACTCATGGGAAGTTAGAGGATTGGGAATCTTTTGAAAACCAACAGAGGGCAACTAAAGAAGCCATAAGGAGAGAAAAAATGATATATGAAGGTAAGCTAGCCAATAATATAAAAGATGATACCAAAAGTTTTTGTTTGGCTATATAAAGAGTAAAAGCGAGGTAAGAGTGGATATTGGTCAGATGAAAATTCAGTAGATTCTACACTGGTGCTGGAGGACTGGAAGATTGCAAATGTCACTCACTTCTGTAAGAAGGAAAGGAGACAGAAAAAAAGGAAATTATAGACTAGCTAGTCTGACTTCGGTGGTTTGGAATATGTTAGAGTCCATTATTAAGGGTAAGGTTTCAAGGCATCTGAAGGCACGTGATAAAATCGGCCAAAGTCAGCATGATTTCCTTAAGGGGATATCTTACCAAACAGATCTATGGAATTCTTTGAGGAAATAACAGGCAGGATAGACAAAGGAGACTCATTGGATGTTGTTTATTTGGATTTTCAAAAGGCCTTTGACAAGGTGTCACACAAGAAGCCATTTAGCAAGAGCCCAGAGTATTGCAGGAAAGATACTAGCATGGATAGGAGATTGGCTGACTGACAGGAGGTAAAGAGTGGGAATGAAGGAGACCTTTTCTGGCTGACAGCTGGTGACTAGTGGTTTTCCACAGGGCTCAGTATTGGGACAGCTTCTTTTCATGTTATATTATGATCTGGATGATGGAATTGATAGCCAGGTTTGAGGACAATATGAAGATAGGTTGAGGGGCGGGTAGTGTTGAGAAAACACGGTGTTTGCAGAAGGACTTAGACATATTGGGAGAATGGGGAAAGAAATGACAGGTGGAAAATTGTGTAGGGAAGTGTACGGTCATGCACTTTGGTAGAAGCAATAAAGGTGTATGCTATTCTGTAAATGGGGAGAAAATTCAAAAATCAGAGGTGCAAAGGGGCTTGGGAGTCCTTGAGCAGGAATTCCGAAAGGTTAGCTTGCAGGGTGAGTCAGTAATAAAAAAGGCAAATTCAATGTGACCATTCATTTTGAGACAAAGAGAATATGAGAGCATGGATGGGATGCTGAGGCTTTACAAAGCATTGATTAGACTAGTGTAGGAGTACTGTGAGCAGATGTGGGGCTCTTATTTAAACAAAGGTGTGCTGGCATTGGAGAAGGTCCATTGGAGGTTTATGAAAATGATTCTGGGAATGTACGAAGAGTGTTTGGTGGTTCTAGGCCTATGCTAGCTGGAGTTTAGAAGAATGAGGGATTAACTCATTAAAACCCATCGAATATTGAAAGGCCTAGTTAGAGTGAATGTGGAGAGGATATTTTCTATAGTCGGAGAGTCTAGAACCAGATGGCACACATTCAGAATAGACAAATGTCCATTTAGAACAGAATGAGGAGGAATTTATTTAGCCAGAGGGAAGTGAATCTGTGGAATTCAGTGCCACAGACAGCTGTGGAGGCCAGGTCATTGAGTATATTTAATGTGGAGATTGATAGGTTCTTGATTGGTCAGGGAATCAAAGGTTACGGGGAGAAAGCAGGAGAATGTGTTTGAGAGGAATAATAAATCTGCCATGCTGGATGGCAGAGCAGATTGGATGAGCCAAATGCCCTGTTTCTACTCCTATATCTTGTTGTCTTATGGTCTTAAAATGCCCAGCCTCAAGCTTGTTTCGGTATTACGACTCTTGCAGCAACTCAGGAGATGAGAGAAAAAAATCAGAATCAACACAGGAAAGGCTGGGAAGCAGAAATGATATTGGTTTGGCCACAAGTGCAGTGAGATTGTTCCTCAAGGATGTTCAAGTAATTTGGAATGGTAACAAAGACTTCATGGGGAGCGATGGAGGAGTACACAAAGGAACTGGAATTCTGAGAGTGAAATGCTTGGATACAGAAACACGGCAGAAGATCCATGAGGGAGTCAGAGGCGCCAAGAAAAAAACTGATGCATTGCCTCAGATTAAATCCTGACAATAGCACAAGGACAGTAAATTATACATCTGTGTTAAGACATAAATCAGAGCAGGAAGCAGAGGATCAACCTAACGCACTTGTATGGTTTCCGATCAGTAGATCTTGCCTCTAAATCAGACATTTGTTAGTGCAAACCTCACTCCTGCGACTCTATCCTGTCATGAAAGCTGTCAGATAAGATAATATGTACTCCCACACCAACACGTCATCCGGACAGACTCTTAATTTCTCTTTAAGGAACTTTCTCTCACAAATTGAGTGGTAATTGGGATGCCGTGGTAGAGTAGCGACTAAATTCAGGCATTGGAGTTCAGAGTTTGTACTGTGTCTCTAAATAAGATGAAAGAAATATCCTGACAGTTGAAAAACATTGGATTGGCTTTAGAAGGTGTTGGGATGTTGCAGGGTCCTGATTGATGCTATGTAAACGCAGGGATGAAGGAGGGTTTTTCAGGTCATAACCTTACCTGGTGTCTGGGGTAGTTTTACAAGCGCAGTGTGAATTCATTTGAGGCTGATCTGGGGGGCCAGGAGTAAAGAGTCAGGAAACAGCAGCTGGTGATATAGTAACATCCACAGGACAGACCCACACAGGACAGCACTGCTCATAGTTTGCAGTGCTACTTTACCCTTGACCCCCGACACAGAGCTGGCATTTAGTCAGAGGAGATCCCAACTGATCAAAATTAGTCACCTGATCTGCTGTGGATATTTAACCACCTCTCCCTGTTTCTCTTGGCTGGGTTGTTAGTGTCAACTTTCCCCAGTCCCTCCGCTGTGTTTTCCACATCATTCCATGATCTGATCGGACTTTGTTTGACTGCAGACAGCATAATGCTGGGCTGGATCAAATCTGAAGTGGGAACTCAGAAGAAAAGGGCCAACTAAAGCAAAGAATGTGAGTGGGGACTGCTGAAAGGGAAGTGAAACCAAACAGTGACATTTCCAGCAAAAAAAGGTCTTTAAAATATCATCAGCAGTGTGACACCAGTTCAAAAATATCTGAGAACAATCACTATTAGTCAACATGAAGACTACGTGTTTCGATCATGCACAAAGGAAGTGCAGTGTAATGGCATTATCTCAGTGTCAAGTTGTCAAAGAGTTTCTGCAACCCATTCTGCAAGGATGTGGAAGCTTTAGACAGGGTGCGGAGGAGATTTACCAGGATGCTGCCTGGATTACACCGCATGTCTTCTGAAGAAAGTTTGGGCAGGCTAGGGCGTTTCCCTTCAGAGCAAAGGAGGATGAGAGGTGAATTGATAGAGCTGTATAAGATGATAAAAGGCATTGATAGAGTGGACAGCCAGTGTTTTATCCCCCAGGGTAGCAATGACTAACATGACAGGAGATAGTTTTAAGGTGATTGGAGGGGAATGTCAGAAGTAAGTAAGAGAGTGGTAAGTGGGTGGAATATGATGCCAGGAGTGAACATTTAAGAGGCTCTTAGATTGCCACATGGATGAAAGAAAATATGGAGGGCTATGTGACAGGGAAGCATTAGATTGATCTTGGAGTAGGTTAAAAGGTCGGCACAGCATCATGGGCCAAAGGGCCTATACTATGCTGCACTGTAAAATAGGTACCAACCATTTTAATTCCTATCCCCATTCCCATTCTGTCATGGCCTCCTCTTCTGCAATGATGGGGCCACTTGCCTGTCACCTCCCCCTGGTACCCCTCCTTCCCTTTCTCCCATGGCCCACTCTCTTCTCCTATCAGATTCCTTCCCCTCCAATCTTTCACCTTCCTCACCCACCCTGGCTTCACCTATCACCTTCTAGCTTGTCCTCTTACCCCTCCCCCACCCATTCATTCTGGCATCTTTCACCTTCTTTTCCAGTCCTGATGAAGGGTCTTGGCCCGAAGCATTGACTCTTTATCCATTTTCATGGATGCTGCCTGACCTGCTGAGTCCCTCCAGCATTGTGTGTGTGTGTGTGTGTGTTGCTATGCTGCGTTGTTCTATGGTCTATACGAATCCAGTCCCTTGAGCCAAAATAGTGACAATCCTGGAATATGGAGGGGAGCAGTGGGAATATTTACAGGCTGATTAGTTGTTTGGAAGATTGTGATGAAAAGACACATTTCATGGCAGTATCTATCTAGAAACCAGCCCAAATGGAATTCGTCCTAAAAATCACAAGAATGTCATAGCCTAAGCAGTGAGGGAGGTGGTGGGTGGGGGCTCCCCGTATTCTAGGAATTTGGGAAGACCAGTCTTATGATGCTAAGAGGTGATTAAGTGAACATGAACTGGAAAAATTTACTTGGGGGTAAATCACTCAGAGCAATGAGAGATGCTCAGGAGATTCAGGGGGAGATCAGGATACATGTGTTCCCATAAAGTAACAAGGGTCCGATTAAAAATCTTCAACCCCGCCCCCCCGTGTGACGAGATGCAATTATAAGGCAAAGAAAAGAAACTGTCACCAGATACCAAACAGGTCAAGTAGTAACTGCAGAAAGTTTATCTGTTAATATATTTTGTTCTACCCTTCACCCTTCCCACCTTATCTGTGACTGAAAAGGTGCTTGGACCTGAAACATTAACCATTTGTTCTGCCACAAATGGTGCCTGACCTGCTTAGTGTTTTCAGCAGTTTCTGTTTGATTTCAGATTTCCAACATCTGCAGGTTTTTAAAAAATGTAATTGATGGAGAAAGTATTTATGGATAGTGAACTGTAATTTATTATTGTCATGTCTGCCGAAATACAGTGAGAAACCTAGATAGTGGCGATGGATGTGAATAAGGTTCCAAGTGAGTAATTTATGGCTTATAATTGTTGCAATGGAGGGAGCTTATGTGTATATTGGATGGAACAAATATAACAGCATTTGAAACATTAAGGGTTTAGTATTTTTGTAAGTGAATAAGTCATCAAGCCAAACTCTTACAAAAAACAAGGGAGGAAATTACAGAGGCTCTGACCATCATTTTCCAACTCTCCTTGGATACAGGAATATTGCCAGGGGTTAGAAAGTTTTTAATGTTACAGCATTTTTTATAAAGGGTGGAAGGGATAAACCGAGGAATTGCAGGCCAGTTAATTTGACTTTAAGTCTATGTTGTTTGCTTTAGAGCAGAGGGGGCTGAGGAAGGGCTGAGATGCGTTAATGTTGAGGGGCCTGGATAGATTAAGTAGGAAGGGCCAAGTTTCCTCAGAATAGGGAGATCAAAAACCAAGAGACAGAAGTTTAAAGCAATCAGCCAAGAGAAGAGTTTGGACAAACTTGTTTTCTCTGGAATACTGGAAGCTGAGGAGGGACTTGATAGAAGTTTACAAAATTATTAGCGGCACATGTAAGAGAGCCAATAAGAGCTCGTTTCTCAGGCGGAACATGTCAAATACTACAGAACATAGTTTTAAGGTGAGGGGAGAAAGTTTAAGGGTGATTTATGAGGCAAGTGGTAGGTGTCTAGAATACACTGCCAGGGAGCATGGTGGAAACAGTTATGACAGCAATATTTAAAAGGTATTCCGCCTGACACACAAAGAGGCAGGGAATAGAGGGATATGAACCATGTGCAGGCATTGTGCTGGCACATACATCGTGGGCCAAAGAGCCTGTAAGTTCCTGGATGTGTATTTGAAGAGCTGTCACTTTAGGGCTACAGACCCAGGGTTGGGAGTCGGATTTTTTTTCCTGCAATGGATTCAATGTGCTGGACAGTCTACTTCTGTGCCGTAAAGTTTCTCTAATGTTTCCCTGGATGCCAGTTTGAAATTGTGAGCTGGATTCCAGTTCACGTTCGCTAGGAGTGTAGAGGATGGAGTCCAGAACCTCTTCCCTCATGTTGGACATTGACTCCAGTGCTCAGCGATGAACTCCAATCATGTCAGTCTGTTTTCAGATTCACATACACTTATTTATCACATGTACAGTGAAACATGCAATAAAATGTGCTGTTTGTATGAACAACTAACACAGCCTAAGGATGTACTGGAGGCAGCCAGCAAGTGCCACCATACATTCTACTGCTAATGTAGCATGCCCAGCCGGTTTCCAAAGCAGCAGGAGCAACAACAGCAATGAAACAAGTCCCTTACCTAACTCTCTCTCTCATAAACATGCACACACACACACACAACTCTAACCCCAGGATAAGCCATATTTGGGCCTTCAGCTTCCAATAGACTCAGACATTTTGCCTTCGACTTCCCCAGAAGATTTGTAGAGACTCGCAAACCCAGGTTTCAGCCATAGGGCCTTGACTTCCAGACTTCCGATTAACTTTCGGGCTTCAGTCATCAGTATTGTCTCCAGGACTTGCCAGTGACAACAAACAGGCACCCTGGATGAGGACCCTAAACTCCAGGCTTCATATTCTGGGCTCACTTATAATGGGATCTCGAAGTCTAGGCCTCGAGCTCCAGTCACACCAATTTGGAGTCAGTTTCTATGCTATTATATTTAACTTAGGTAATCAATCTCATAAATTTATTGAGTTCTATCAATAATAATTGCAATTTGCATGGATAATTTTGGACAAGGTGGATTTCCTATTTTTATTGTGAGAGAAAACAGTTCATTTTGGAGCACACAAAAATGTTTTACAAAATCAACTTTCTTTGACTGATATCAGCAAGACCTGGACAGCATTCTGTCCTGGGCTGATGTGATGAACAAGGTTCAAGATTGAGTCACGGACAAATAATCTGCTAAAAAAAAACGCTTGTTACCTGAAGTGAAATGCAACATTTAATAATATTAACTTAAAATTAAAACCACAGGAAGTCACTTAAATTTACTTCATGATATTCGTACCATAGCAACTGAGATGCTTGAAGGATCGAGTGGTGACAAATGGACCAGTTAATGTTTAAATTGTCCAAGGGTTCGGACTGTTGATGATAGAACAGAGTGAGCTTATTTGCTTTCCTTGTTTACCTTTGAACATTATTCAGATTTCCCCGTTGGACCACAACCCTCTGAGATGGACCGTCAGTGAAAGATTAGTCTGTCTCTGGGCCAGAAACTCATCAATGGGAAGGACTGATCCTGTCAAAAGATTGCTCAAAGCTGGAGCAAGACCTCCAGGCTTATGTCTGCAAAAGTATCCTTGAGGCAAAACAAGGCAAAAGCAGGTATGCTGCAGGTTTTGTTCAGGTGCAAGTTTGAAAGTCCAGCTTTTTCAGTTTCAGAGAAATTTGGAAGCCAGAGAAGAAATTGTGGATATTTACTTCATTGTTAGCCACTGGTGAAGCTCCTGAAGATTGGAAGGAAGGGACTGTTGTTCTATTATTAAAGAAAGATAGCAAGGACAAGTCAGGGAAATACAGGCTGGTCAACCTGACACCACTGGTGAAAAACTACTGGGAAGAATTCTGAGGGACCGGATTCACCGGTCTGATTAGGAAGAGCCAACACAGCTCTGTGCATGGGAAGTTATGCTTGATGAATCTTCTAGGGTTTCTGAAGAGGTGACCAAAAATGTCAGTGAGAGTAAGGTAATGTCTTGAAACTGCAAAACACAAAACTAATTGAAAGAAAAACATGGGATAAAGTGTACACTTTAGTGAGGCACACACATATAACGTGGTGGAATAATAATGTATGCCATTCATGTACTTCTCACATATAACCCATAATGAATTGTGTACACAAACAAAGAAAGCTTAATGAAAGAATGTATTTAAAACATCACTCAACTATTACTGAAATATTAAATACACTGCACTCCTTCCTGTTTAGCTATAAACTCCAACTCAATGTAGAATTCATCTCAACTTAAATATGTAATGTGTTGCTCCCTAGTCATCTATCTGTCTATAAATGTGTGTGTGTGTATATACAGTATACTGTATAATACAACTACTATATCGACATCCACAGCATATACATTTTAAATTCTCCCATTAAGACCTAAAGATTTAATCACTTTGGAGGATTTTTTACTCTTGTAAGATAAGGTCTTTCCTGGTGGGGGGTGGTTGTTCACAGGTCACTCCGCTTGGCAGGTGAGAAATGTGGCTGTGAAACAATTTCAGGGTCTAGGACCTCCTACGTGGTAGTTCTAGCGATGACATCAGACGCAATCTCCACTGCGTAGGAGAGTGGTCCATTTCTGTCCTAAATCTTTCCAAATGCACACTTTTGATCACTTCTACAGTCCCTTGCCAGGATTGGAACATTGAACCTCCTTGCTTGAGAAGCTCTCAATTGGTCACAGCTGTTTGTCATGCATACTCGTTCTCCGATCCAAGCAGGAAGAGCATCGTGGGTGAGTTGTTGGTTGTGGAGTGAGCTTCATTGCAATATCCAAGGAGGAAATTGGCGAGCTTTTGATTCAGCGTTGGTGTAATGTGATCTGATGACATTGCTCGCAGTGTATCTCGAGACATTGGAACTTTCCACCAAGCAGGGTGGTATGGTGCAGATGTAAGTCTTATTCCATTCATTTTCAGGAATGACTGAAACTGTGGCCCATTGTCACTGACTAAGTGTTCTGGAGCACTAGTCCTTGCGAAGAAGCTTCTCAACACATCAACAGTGTGTGAGGTTGTAGTGGAGGCTATTGCGATAACTACTGGCCACTTTGTAGCTGCATCCATCACAACCAAGAAAGTTATGCCCATGAATGGTCCAGCAAAATCCACATGAATCCTATGCCCAGGCAATGCATGCCATCCCCTGGGATGGCTCTTGGCACCTACTGATCAAGTTGGCAACCCGAACAGTGCTTGATCGGCTGATCTATCCCAAGGCTCTAGATAAAGGTTTGAGCCAACACTTTCATTTTGACCATGCCTAGATGATTGGCATGTAGCTCCTCCAACACTTTTGATGGTACAACAACTCTCAATCCCCATATAAGGCAACTCTCCTCTAGATCATTCATCTCTGTGCTAGAAAGTATGGAGGAACTGATTTTTCTGCTGCACGTTCCTGTCATTTTGGATGGCCATGTAGTGGACATCGTGGAGCCTTTTATGGTTTCCTTTTGAATCATCTCTGCCATAATAAGGAGACTTATGATTTCCATTAGTGACAATGGTAAACCCAAGTGACCTCTTCGGTAAATTTTCCAGCTATTTCCTTTTCCAAGGGTAAATGGGACAATCCATCAGCATTTCCATGATTAGTTATCCTCTTGAATTCAATAATTGTGTAATCCAACAAACAGAGCCCGTTTCTGCATTCATTTTGCTGCTGTTAGTGAAACACCCTTCTACCAGCCCCGACTAGGAGTTCAGGATGCCATCGTCTACCTGCTGAACCGTGTCTACGCCTACCTGGACAAGCCAGCGAGCACTGTGAGGGTCATGTTTTTTGACTTCTCCAGTGCATTCAACACCATCCGCCCTGCTGTGCTGGGGGAGAAGCTGACAGCGATGCAGGTGGATGCTTCCCTGGTATCATGGATTCTTGATTACCTGACTGGCAGACCACAGTACGTGTGCATGCAACACTGTGTGTCTGACAGAGTGATCAGCAGCACTGGGGCTCCACAGGGGACTGTCTTGTCTCCCTTTCTCTTCACCATTTACACCTCGGACTTCAACTACTGCACAGAGTCTTGTCATCTTCAGAAGTTTTCGGATGACTCTGCCATAGTTAGATGCATCAGCAAGGAAGATGAGGTTGAGTACAGGGCTACGGTAGGAAACTTTGTCACATGGTGTGAGCAGAATTATCTGCAGCTCAATGTGAAAAAGACTAAGGAGCTGCTGGTAGACCTGAGGAGAGCTAAGGTACCAGTGACCCCTGTTTCCATCCAGGGGGTTAGTGTGGACATGGTTGAGGATTACAAATACCTGGGGATACGAATTGACAATAAACTGGACTGGTCTAGGAACACTGAGGCTGTCTACAAGAAGGGTCAGAGTCATCTCTATTTCCTGAGGAGACTGAGGTCCTTTGACATTTGCTGGATGATGCTGAGGATGTTCTACGAGTCTGTGGTGGCCAGTGCTATCATGTTTGCTGTTGTGTGCTGGGGCAGCAGGCTGAGGGTAGCAGACACCAACAGAATCAACAAACTCATTCGTAAGGCCAGTGATGTTGTGGGGATGGAACTGGACTCTCTCACGGTGGTGTATGAAAAGAGGATGCTGTCTAAGTTGCATGCCATCTTGGTCAAGGTCTCCCCTCCACTACATAATGTACTGGGTGGGCACAGGAGTACATTCAGCCAGAGACTCATTCCTCCGAGATGCAGCACAGAGCGTCATAGGAAGTCATTCCTGCCTGTGGCCATCAAACTTTACAACTCCTCCCTTGGAGGGTCAGACACCCTGAGCTGATAGGCTGGTCCTGGACTTATTTCATAGTTTACTGGCATAATTTACATATTACTATTTAACTATTTATTACTATTTTCTTTTATTAGTTATTATTTCTATGACTATTACTATTTACTATTTATTATTTATGGTGCAACTGTAATGAAAACCAATTTCCCCCGGGATCAATAAAGTATGACAATGACTATGACTATGGCTATGGAGTGAAAATGGACACTAGTGGTTAGTGATCAACAATAAGGGTAAACTCTCTCCCATACAAGTACTGGTTGAAATGTTTTCCACCCCAAACCAGACTCAAGGCCTTGCTGTCAATCTGTGAAATTTTTTTTCTGCAGTATTAAGAGAAAGATCACTCATACTATGTGACTTGACTGCACCTATGCCATGAGGCAAGGCATCACAGGCACGTTTCACTGGATGCTGTGGATCATAGCGTGTGAGTACAGTGAATTCAAACTTGTTGCATGTTGCATTGTGCTACAGGCCTATAATCTTCTAATGTTTTTAACACTGTCATGATATTTTGGAGATTTTCCTTGTCATCCTCACAGGTTACAATGATGCTATCCAAGTAACACTGAGTGCCTGGGCAGCCTTGTAGCACCTGGACAATAGCTTTCTGCTGGAGTGCAGATGCAGTTGCTTCTCCAAAAATAAGCCTATTATAGCAATAAAGCCCTTTTTGAGTGTGTATGGTGAGAAACACTTTGGACTTTTCTTTCATCTCCATTTATAGGTAAGCCTCAGCTGTCTATTTTGCTGAAGTGTTTCTATCCAGAAAGGTTTGCACAGATATGCTCTATCCTGGGCAGAGGGTTTTAATCTCCTTTCAGTACTGGGTTGGTGGTAGCCTTAAAATTACTGCAGATCCTGACAGACCCATCCATCTTGGCTCTGGGACTACTGACATTTTCTATATTGTCTCCTTTCTACCTTGGACAGAATTCCTTCAGCCTCCATGCAATCTAGCTCATTGGCTACTTTATCATGGATGGTACAAGGAACTGGTTGGGATGTGTAAAAACTTTGGTGTGGCATTTTCACTTCTCATTATTTTACCCTTGATATATTCGAGTTTTCTGGTGCCATCCTTGAACACTGCTGTGGTATCATCCAGTACCTTGCTTTATTCGCTTTCAGTTGATGCTCTTGCAGGGGATGTGGCATGCAAATGGTGGATGGATCTCCAGTCAAGCTGTAGTTTTCTAAGCAAGTGACAGCCCTCCTGATTTTACCACATACATACCCAGTGTGGCTTGTTGGTTGTTGTATTTCATTGTTACAAATGTCATTCCCACAGGAGTTATCTTTTCTTCATTTTGTGGAATGACTGAAACAGCCGAACCACTGTCAAATCCATTTTAATTAATTTGCTCTTCGCTTCTGGTATAAGCCATACTACTTGTCTCTTAAAGTTTTGCCTTTAAATCTGCATTGGTCCAGTGTATGTGAGCCCTTGCCACAACCAGAACATGATTAGATCAGCCAACACACATCAAAGTTGCTGGTGAACGCAGCAGGCCAGGCAGCATCTGTAGGAAGAGGTGCAGTCGATGTTTCAGGCCGAGACCCTTTGTCAGGACTAACTGAAGGAAGAGTGAGTAAGGGATTTGAAAGTTGGAGGGGGAGGGGGAGATTCAAAATGATAGGAGAAAACAGGAGGGGGAGGGATGGAGCCAAGAGCTGGATAGGTGATAGGCAAAAGGGGATACGAGAGGATCATGGGACAGGAGGTCCGGGAAGAAAGACAAGTGGGGGGGGGACCCAGAGGATGGGCAAGGGGTATATTCAGAGGGACGGAGGGAGAAAAAGGAGAGTGAGAGAAAGAATGTGTGCATAAAAATGAGTAACAGATGGGGTACGAGGGGGAGGTGGGGCCTTAGCGGAAGTTAGAGAAGTCGATGTTCATGCCATCAGGTTGGAGGCTACCCAGACGGAATATAAGGTGTTGTTCCTCCAACCTGAGTGTGGCTTCATCTTTACAGTAGAGGAGGCCGTGGATGGACATGTCAGAATGGGAATGGGATGTGGAATTAAAATGTGTGGCCACTGGGAGATCCTGCTTTCTCTGGCGGACAGAGCATAGATGTTCAGCAAAGCGGTCTCCCAGTCTGCGTCGGGTCTCGCCAATATATAAAAGGCTTCAGCAAAGCAGTCTCCCAGTCTGCGTCGGGTCTCGCCAATATATAAAAGGCTGTTTTTTGCGTTTAGATCAGCCAGGCAGGTTTCTGTTTTGACATTGCAATTTTGTTCACGCTCACTTTCGTTCCTGACTGCAACTCAATTGCATCTCTGGCTGCTGTTTCCATTGATACAGCAATTTCAACTGTTCAATTAAATGTGAGTTGTACTTCAGTTAGGAAGAATTTTTGAATGATTACACAAACTAAATGATCTCTCAGTGTTTTCTTTATTTTGCCCATTACTAAACTGTCAATGCTCGGACAATTTCTTCAATTCAGCCATGTAAATTGAAAAAGACTCCCCTTCCTTTTGATTCTGCATATGAAACCTAAAGCAGTCGGCAATCAACAATGGTTTTGGTTCTAAATATTCCTGCATTACATTCATGATATCAGCAAAGCTTATTTCAGCTGCTGTCATTGGAGCAGTTAAACTCCTAAGCAATCTGCATGCTTTTCCACCTTCTACACTCAGTAAAAATAGCACTCATTTCTCATTAGCTATTCCATTTGCTTTCAAATACTGTTCAATTCTTTCAGTATATGTATCCAGTTATCTATTGTGCAATCAAATGCATCTGTCTTTCCAATGTTGCCAGCTATTTTCTTTTATTTTGGATTATTATCACACTTATGAAACTGTGAATTTTGTCCACCTTATGCCATTTTTTTAACTTGACCGTGTTCTCCCCCTCAGAAGAAAAGAATGTGCTGTGCTCCTTTTTTCAGCTGAATTGTATTCTCCCCTTCCAAAGAAAAAAAAGTGCGGCATTTTTTAAAACTCGAACGTCTCGCTGAGTTTCAACAAGTAGATAGTTGTCTCTGGTTCATTTAAAAAATATTCGTCAGTACTGTTATGGTTTTTGTAACTCCAAAACATAAAACTAATCAAATGAAAAATGCAGAGGCCTGAGAGAATTAGTATGCTTAATTTTACTTCAGTGAGGCACGCACATATGATGTGGTGGAGTAATGATGTATACCATTTACATACATATAACTCGTAAAAATTATGTAAACAAACAAAAATGCTTAATCAAACAATATATTTGCAATATTACTCAAATATTAAATACACTGCAGGTAGGGCAGTGGATAGTGTCTATTTGGACTTTAGCTAGGCCTTCCACATGGTTCCACATGGCAGGCTGGTCTGGAAGGTTAGATCCCATGAAATTGAAGGAGAGCTGGTTCGGTAGATTCAAAACTAGCTCAGATGTAAGAAGCAGAGTATGGTGGTCAATGAATGAAGGCCCATGACTACTGGTGTACACTGGGGTTCATCTTAGAATCAATGTTTTTGTTATTTATGAAAGCTGCAGAGGGTTGGAAGTTTAATTGGCTCCATCTTGGGTACTAGCCTACAAAGTACCCAGGATATCTTCAAGGAGCGGTGTCTCAGAAAGGCAGCGTCCATTATTAAGGACCTCCAGCACCCAGGAATTTCCTAGAATTTCCCTAGTGCATAGCCCTCTATTTTTCTAAGCTCCATGTACCTATCTAAGAGACTCTTAAAAGACCCTATTGTATCTGTTTCCACCACCACCTCCGGCAGTACATTCTGTGCACCCGCCACTCTCTGTGTGAAAAACTTACCCCTGACATCCCCTCAGTTTCTATTTCCAAGCACCTTAAAATTAGGCCCCCTCATGTTAGCCATTCCAGCCTTGGGAAAAATCCTCTGGTTATCCACACTATCAATGCCCCTCATCACCTTATAGACCTCTATCAAGTCAACTCTCATTCTCTGTTGCTCCAAGGAGAAAAGGCCAAGTTCACTCAACCTATTCTTATAAGGTACACCCGCCAATCCAGGCAACATCTTTGTAAATCTCCACTGCATTCTCTCTATAGCATCCACATCCTTCCTGTAGTGGGGTAACCAGAACTGAGTGCAGTACTCCAAGTGTGGTCTGCCAAGGTCTTATATAGCTGTAGCATTACCTCACGGCTCTTGAACTCAATCTCACGGTTGATGAATGTCAACATACCATATGCCTTCTTAACAACACTGTCAACCTACGCAGCAGCTTTGAGTGTCCTATGGACATGAACCCCAAGGTCTCTCAGATCCTCCACACTGCCAAGAGTCTTCCATTTATATTATATTCTGTCTTCAAATTGGACCTTCCAAAAGGAACCACTTCCCACTTATCTGGGTTGAAGTCCATCTACCACTTCTCAGCCCAGTTTTACATCCTATCAATGTCCCGCTGTAACCTCTGACAACCCTCAAGATTATCCACAACACCCCAACCTTTGTGTCATCAGCAAACTTACTAACCCACCGTTCTACTTCTTCATCCATGTCATTTATAAAGAGGATGGGTCCCAGAATTGATCCCTGTGGAACACCACTGGTCACCAGCCTCCATGCAGAATACAAACCATCTACAACCACCCTTTTCCTTCTGTGGGCAAGCCAATTCTGGATCCACAAAACAATGTCTCCTTGGATCCCATGCCTCCTTACTTTCTGAAGGAGCCTGGCATGGGGAACCTTATCAAGTGCCTTACTGAAATCCATATACACTACATCCGCTGCCTTATCTTCATCAATGTGTTTTGTTACATCCTCAAAGAATTCAATCAGGCTCGTAAGGTTCTCCAACAACTTGCCCACCACTGAAGTCAGACTCACCGGTCTATAATTTCCGGGTTATCTCTACTCCCTCTCTTGAACAGGGAACAACATTTGCAACCCTCCAATCCTCTGGCACTTCTCCCATCCCTATTGATGACACAAAGATCATCACAAGAGGCTCAGCAAACTCCTCCCTCACTTTCCACAGTAGCCCGGGGTATGTCTCATCCAGTCCCAGTGACTTGTCTAACTTAATGCTTTTCAAAAGCTCCAGCACATCCTCTTTCTTAATATCTATATGCTCAAGCATTTCAGTCCATTGTAAGTCATCCCCACAATTGCCAAGGTCTTTTTCCCTGGTGAATACTGAAGCAAAGTACCTCCGCTACCTCCTCCGACTCCATGCACACGTTTCCACTATCGCACCTGACTGGTCCTATTCTCACATGGCTCATCCTCTTGCTCTTCACATCCTTGTAGAATGCCTTGGTGTTTTCCTTAATCCTGCTTACCAAGGCCTTCTCATGGCTCCTTCTGACTCTTTTAATTCCATTCTTAAACTCCTTTCTAGCAATCTTGTAATTTTCTAGAGCTCTAACAGTACCTAGTTTCTTGAAACTTTCGTCAGTTTTTCTTTTCTTCTTAAATAGATTTTCTATATCCTTTGTATACTATGGTTTATAAACTCTACCATCCATTCCCTGCCTCAATGGAACATACCTATGCAGAACTCCATACAAATGTTCCATGAACATTTGCCACATTTCTACCATGTATTTCCCCGAGAACATCTGCTCCCAATTTATGCTTCCAGGTTCCTTCCAAGTTTCCTTCGAGTGTTCTTGTATCCTCTTATATAACCATAACATCACGGAAACAGGCCATCTCGGCCCTTCTAGTCCGTGCCAAACTCTTACTGTCACCTAGTTCCACTGACCTGCACTCAGCCCATAACCCTCCCAAAGACATGGATTAATTGAATGATGTAACTTTTCCTTTATGTGTAAGTGAATGGTGGTGACAAAAACACTTCAAAACACTTGACTGAATTAGTCAGACAACATAGTCTCCTGACAAATCCACGCTGACTATCCCTGATTAATCCCTGCCAAATCATGGTGTTACATTAACTGAAAGTCAAAGTGTGTTCTTCTGTGGGAACAACAAGCTGTGGAATTGTGGTGGGTTGTGGAACTGGACAAAAAAGGTCAATATCATTTTTAAAGCGTCATGGTGCTTGAATAATGAAGAGGTGGTATGCTTACGTAGTATCCCTCCCTCTCATCTCAACACCAGGCGCTCAACTGAGCCTTGTCCCTCAGCCCATTCTCACCCTTCATCTAATCCTTATCCATCATCACATTTTCACCCATCCCATCCTCAACCCCTTAGTCCATTTTCACCCATCCCATCCCCAACCCCTCAGCCCATTATTGCCTCTCACCCCATCCCCATGCCCTTAACCCATTCTCACCCATCCCAATCCCAATCACTCAGCCCATACTTAACCATCCCATCCCCAACCCCTCAGCCCATTCTCACCCATCCCATCCCCATCCCCTCAGCCCATTCCCACCCATCCCATTCTCAACTCCTCACCCCATTCTCACACTTCATCCCATTCCCAATCCCTCACCCCATTCTCACCTCTCATCCCATCCCCGTGCCCTTACCACCCCATTCTCATAGACCTCACTGCATTCTCGCCCCTCACCACATTCTTGATACCTCACTGACATCCCATACCCCATCTCCACACTCCCATACCAGACTCCTCCCTTACCTCTCCTCATTCCCAAGCCTTAGTCCCACCCTCTCCCCAATCCTTCAATCCAGGCCTCACAAGGAGCTCCTGGTCCTCACGTGATTGTGTGAGCTGATGAGATGTCCCCAGCTCCCTGCCGTAAACATGTCTCCCACCGGCTCGCTGGGCACTCCACCCTCACTGAGCTCACTTTCTCTTTCGTACTCCTCTCGCACCCGCACAGCAGGGCTTTTCTGTTTCATGTCGGTTCAGTGCAGCTGACTCTTTCACCTACCACGGCTAAGCCTGAAATATTGAGAAGCAGCCACGTGTCATTACTTCTGTAAGTTTCCATTTACTGTTTAATAAATCTAAGTGGGCAGTTGCAGCCTGAGGTCTGCTCCAGCTGTTTATCCAGCTGACCTCCAGCCAAGGCTGTCAGCCAGGCAGACCTCCTGAAGGTGGATGATGCACTGTGTGATGGAAATCCCTGCACCACATATCAGTAGTGACAGCACACAGTTACAATAACCTATTCTTGGGCTGTGATGGTCGCACAGAAAATCATCTGGATTAGAAACTGAGAAACATGGCAACTGTTGTATTGGCTCATCTTGCAGATGAATGAATTAATCAAATCCAGATCAACAAGCCAAACATAATTCGATTGTGAAAAGCACAACTGTAGAGCACTTCCAGCCCTCCATTTCCTTTCAGAGCCAGGATCCCGGCGCTGCCCTGGCGCACACGGAGCAGAGCTTCACCCACTGCCTCCTGTCTCCCGTGCCTGCACTCTCTTGTCTTCCCCTGTACTCTCAGTAGCGAATATACTCAGGTGACAATGAGACAACCCATTGCCTAAGCTAGCCAGCCAGTGGTGTAGTGGCATCTGCACCAGACTTCAAGGTGAGTGGTCGCGGGTTCGAATCCGGCCGGCTCCTTGCACACTTTCCATCCTGGGTGCTGAGCAGAGTGTCGAGCTAGCAACTCGGCCTCGTAAAAAACCGGCAAGTGCTAAAGACTCTGCAAGGTTGCTGCCCAATGTGCCACAAGACATGGAGAGGAACAACAAAAATTGCCTAAACTAAAAAACAAACGCCAGCCAAGCTCCACATCTGGCCTCACATTGCCAGCCAGCTGGATTATAATATAATTTCATGTCATCTGTGTTTCTCTTGGTAAATGCCCTATTTTAAAGGGTGATTTTCATCCTCAGCTAACACTACATCTCCATCCCAGCCTGTGCATGTGTCCTCCTTTACCCTGTCAACATCTTCTGCCTTTCGTTTCTGATCCTCTCCTCCCCCTGTGTTTCTCCCGTTTGCTCCAAAATCCATTATGGTGATTGCACATTCAAACCAGTCTCAGGATAAAGAGGTTTGAATGTTTGATAAAATTCTCCATTTAGCTGATAGTAATGCTCTTTCCCGCAGATGGAACTATTTTCTCTCTGCCTCATGTTTCACAATCAGAAAGACCACGTTCAGGTCACCTTTCGGTTCTTGCATTTGTAGAGAACAAAGGTCCTGATTGTTCTGTTTGTCCTTAGGCTGTGTTGATGCCCTGAGGTGCAATACATAGAAAATGAACCAGTGCTTCAAAGAGCATGCTGCAATTGATGAAAGAGGAAAAAGCATCCCATATGTACATGGTTATATATTTAAATATACTTCAATTTCATAGAAACTTACAAGTATTTTAGAAAAATAAAGAATCCTTTCAAAAGAGCTCAAAGATTGTAACCATTGTGCCACTCACTCAGCTGTGACCTGTTTGAGTCTTTGCTGTGACTGTACACGAGTGCCTCAAATTTTCTGAAAGTCGAGCTTTGTTTTAATAGCTGGAACTTGTGATTCTTTACTTTTGGGCCTCAGTAAAGTTACATGACTGTCCCCTCCCACTGTGCTATAAGAACAGTTCTAAAGTCTAACCGGGGCAGAGCAGAAGACTCGAAGGAGAATCTCCTGGGCCCCTAGTATCAAGCACTTTCACACTGAATCCAGACACTGGCACAATACAGGAGAAGAAGCAAAGCATACTGATAATGATGCCACAGTGGTGCATCCTTCCATGGTAAACCAATGAAATGTGGATGGAGAAAGGAAAAATGGACAAGGAGCATTAGCACCAGGAGTAAGTGTGTGGTGGGAGAAGTTCTAGGAATAGGTGAGATGTGAATTCCTTGGAATACAATAAATAAAGGTAGGAATTTCTCAGTTTCACTTGACTCTATTTCTAATGTACATAACAAAAAGGTTTTAACCTCTGCAATATTCTTTCCCATAGATTCAAAAATTTCTTAGCTCAGAAGTTAGAAGAACATCCCCTTATTCTGGATTCAGTCACCAGGAAAAATGGGTAAGGATATACCCTTGGTGCACAGGTGGACTCCACATGGCAGCAAAGGCTGCCTGCTGTCCTCCATTTCCAAAACATAGGCAATTTACCCGAGAGTTTCTTTGTATGCACAGAACAGAATACTGTAAATATATTAACCATCCTGATCAGATCACCCCTCGAACACCTGTTGTCTAAGCAGCTTTAATAAGTGATATAGTAAATACCACTCACCAGTTTTGGAATTGCCAGCAATATATTGATACAGAATATTTCTGTAATATTTGCAGTTCCAATTTCAATTGCCAGCTATTGATAACGAGGGCTGACTGACCGCTATGGGCTATACTGCATGTGTGTCTGTTTACTCTAGATTCAAGGTTGTGAACCTATCCCATGTGCCAAGAAATCTGATGTGGAAAACCTGGCCTAACGTTCTGCAGATTAAAATTTAAAATACCCCTACAGATTGGGGCACCACGATAGCATAAGTATTAGCTTAAAGCTAGTACAGTGCCAGTGACCCAGGTTTAATTCCACCGCTGTCTGTAGGGAGTTTGCACGTTCTTTCTCACATGGGTTTCCTCTAGGTGCTCTGATTTCCCTCCTTATTCCTAAGGCATACAGGTTAGTAAATTAATTCATCAGAAGGATCCATTACCGTTCTGTATCTCTTATTAAAAATAAAGTACAAATCCGCATCATCTCACTGGGGCACAGGAGCTGATTGCAGTTCCTGCAGGGAATGTACAGCCTATCCACTAGTCAGGTGGGGTAATGCAGTGTTTAGCTGGAGTAAACATGAAGCTTGTAACAGGACAATAAAAGGAAATAAAGTCAACAATTGGAATCTGCTAAGGGAACCTAGACCGTAAAGTGAACGGCCTTTTGAAGAAAGTTCAAATAAAAAGGTCAGCAGAGAGTTGACAGGGCTTCTTGTTCACAGACGTAATGCAATTGTTTAGGGTGTCCCAGAACAGGATCTGGACAAGCCTCTGCAATCAGATGACATCATCCCATTGGCCAGCTGTTCAGATGCTGTGCTGGCACGGAGTGGAGCTCGAGGATTTGTAAATGGGAGGGTGTTAGTTGCAGAGAGCTGGTCTGGCACTGCCACTGCCACTCTGCCTGCAGTAGAGCCCCTGGATGCCACCATTGGTAATGCCAATGCCAGAGGCAAAGGCTCACACCTGCCAAGTGCCAGCCAACCTCCGTTTGACAGTATAATTAAGGTGAGTTGTTACAGAGTCACAGAGAGATACAGCCGGGAAGCAGAACATTTGTCTTACCATTCTGCGCCAACAATCAATCACCAATTTACAATAACCGGACATTGACCCATTTTGTTGTCCCCACATTCTCACCAACTCCAGATTCTACCACTCACCTCCACACAAAGTACTATTTACAACAGCCAATTAGCCTTCCAGCCTGCGCGTCTTTCGGATGTGGGAGGAAACCAGAGGAGTCAGAAGAAACCCAGGCAGTCACAGGTAGAACACCCATACTCCACACAGAGCTCACGAGATGCCAGGATCAAACCAGGGTCTGAAGCAGTGATGTATGGCTCTACTAGCTGTGCCACTGTGGGCTACCTGTTCATGACACCTGACAACCTTCAATATTACAGAACCCTCTTTGAGTGTATTCCCCATTCAAACTGCACCAAATATCTAGCCCTCTAAGTTGAAGAGGCAGAATTTCCATCATGGTTGGACAGTCAGCACACAATTGTCCATTGCCATGTCATAACTTTCTGCTTTTTCGTCCATATTCACTTTTGAGCAGATAAAAGACAATCACATCACTGTGAGTCTGGAATAGGTCAGAGGCTAGAGCGCATCAGTTCAAAGTCCAAGTTCAAAGTAATTTTACTATCAAAGTACATATATATCGTCATATACAACCCCATGTTTCATTCTCTTGCAGGCATACTCAGTAAATCCAAGAAATATAATAGAATCAATGAAAGACCACATCCAATAGGTCAGACAACCAACCAATATGCAAAAGACAACAAACTGCAAATACAAGAGGAAATAATAATAATAATAATAATAATAATAAATTAGCACAAATATTCAATAACATGAGATGAAGAGTCCTTGAATATGATGGGGTGAGTAAAGTTATCCCCACTGGTTCGAGAGCCTGATGGTTCAGGGGTAATAACTGTTCCTAAACCTGGTGGTGTGGGTCCTGAGGTTCTGATACCTCCTTCCTGATAGTATCAGTGAGAAGAGAACATGCCCTGGGTGGTGGGAATCATTGATGATGGATGCTGTTTTCCTGCGACAATGCTCCATGTAGGTGAGAACAATGGTGGGGAGGGCTTTACCTGTGATGGACTGGGCCACATTCACTTTCTTCTGTAGGATTTTCAATTCAAGAGCATTGGTGTTTCCACACTAGGCCATAAAATAACCAGTCAATTTACTGTAATCACACATCTATAGAAGTTTGCCAATGTTCTAGGCATCATGCTGAATCTTCACAAACCTCTAAGGAAGCAGAGGTGCTGCCACACTTTCTTCATAATTGCACCTACATACTGGGCCTCAGTGTTGAAATTATAACACTGAGGAACTTATATTTGATGACCTTCTCCACCTCTGATCCCTCAAGAACCTCCTCCTGATATCAGTAATCCGCACCTTGGTCTTACTGGCATTAACTGAGAGGTTAGTGTTGTGACACCACTCAGCCAGATTATCAATCTTCCTACTGATTCATCACCACCTTTGATTCAGCCAATGACAGTGGTATCACCAGCAAACTCAAATATGGCATTGAAGCTGTACTTTTACTCACAATCATAAGTACAAAGCAAGTAGAGAAGGATACTAAGCACACAGCATTGTGGTACATCAGTTCATTTGGAGATTGTGGAGGAGATGTTGTTGCAAATCCAAACTGAATGGGACCTGTAAGTGAGGAAATCGACGATCCAATTGCACAAGGAGCTATTGGGGCCAAGGTCTTGATGCTTGAGGGATGGTAGTATTGAATGCCGAGCTGAAATCAATAAAGGGTAACCTGATGTAAGCATCTTTGTTGTCCAGATGTTTCAGGGTTGAGTGAAGAGCCAATGAAATTACGTGTTGTCGACCTATTGCTCTGGTAGGCACATTGGAATGTATGCAGATAGGAGTTGATATGTTTCATAACCAACCTTTCAAAGTATTTCAACACAGTGGATGTAAGTGCTACTGGATGATAATCACTGAGGCAGGCTACCACATTCTTCTCAGGCACCAGTATAATTAAATCATGCTTGAAGCTGGTGGGTACCTCAAACTGCCAATAAGATGGCTTTTTGGATCTGGTACCTGGATCTCCTTTATCTTACTTGGTAGCCAGATCTGAATGCCACTGATCTGGCCCTCAGCAGATGGCAGATCTGATTGGTTCATCCAGGGCTTCTGGTTGGGGGAGACTCTGGGCGGTTTTGTGAAGACTCACTCGTCTATGACTTTTTATAAAGTCTGTGACAACCGTGGTGCACTCATTCAGATCCTCTGATGACTCCTTGAACATGGCCCAGTCTACCCACTCAAAGCAATCCTATAACTGCTCCTCTGCCTCCCAGAACCCCTCTTTGTTGTCATCTCTGGAACCTTGCTCTTAAGCTTCTGCTGTATGCAGGTGGAAGGACAGCCAAGTGATCAGATTTCCCAAAATGCGGTCTGGGCAAGAAACAATAGGCATTCCTTATCATAGTATAGCAGTGGTCTCGTGCGTTGTAACTCTTGGTGCTGCAGGTTATATGCTGATGGTAACTGGGCAGAGATTTCTTAAAATAAGCCTGATTGAAGTCTCTGACTATGATGGGAAATGCATTAGGGTGGACTGGTACAAACACGAGGAAATCTGCAGATGCTGGAAATTCAAGCAACACTCACAAAATGCTGGTGGAATGCAGCAGGCCAGGCAGCATCTATAGGAAGAAGTACAATCAACGTTTTGGGCCGAGACCCTTCGTCAGGACTAACTGAAAGAAGAGATAGTAAGAGATTTGAGACGGGGAGGGGAGATCCGAAGTGATAGGAGAAGACAGGAGAGGGAAGGGTGAAGCTAAGAGCTGGGAAGTTGATTGGCAAAAGGGATACAAGGCTGGAGAAGGGAGAGGATCATGGGACAGGAGGCCTAGGGAGAAAGAAAGGGGGAGGGGAGCACCAGAGGAAAATGGAGAGCAGGCAAGGATTTATTGTGAGAGGGACAGAGAGAGAGAAAAAAGGAAAAAATAATAAATAAATCAATCAATCAATCAATCGATGTGGGGTAAGAAGTGGGGGGGGGGGCACTCCTCTGTAGAGATTGTTACAAGCACCAAATTTCTTGCTGTTCACCTGGCAGAGAATCTCACCTGGTCCCTCATCACCAGCTCCATAGCAAAGAAAGCCTAGCAGCATCTCTACTTTCTGCAAAGTCTGAGAAAAGTCCATCTCCCACCCCCCATCCTCACCTCATTCTACAGAGGTTGTACTGAGAGCATCCTGAGCAACTGCATCACTGCCTAGTTTGGAAATTGTACAATCTCAGATTGTAAGACCATGCAGCTGAGAAGATCATCGGGGTCTCTCTTCCAGCCATTAGAGACATTTACACCACACGCTGCATCCGTAAAGCAAACAGCATTATGAAGGACCCCACGCACTCCTCATACAAACTCTTCTCCCTCCTGCCATCTGGCAAAAGGCACCGAAGTATTCGGGCTCTCACGAACAGACTATGTAACAGTTTCTTCCCCCAAGCCATCAGACTCCTCAATACCCAGAGCCTGGACTGACACCAACCTACTGCCTCTACTGTGCATATTGTCTTGTTTATTATTTATTGAAATGCCTGCACTGTTTTGTGCACTTTATGCAGCCCTGGGTAGGTCTGTAGTCTAGTGTACTTTTGTGCTGTTTTACGTAGTTCAGTGTAGTTTTTGTATTGTTCACGAAGCACCATGGTCCTGAAAAACATTGTCTCATTTTTACTGTGTACTGTACCAGCAGTTATGGTCGAAATGACACTAAAAAGTGACTTGACTTGACTTAGCGGAAGTTAGAGAAGTCAATGTTCATGCCATCAGGTTGGAGGCTACCCAGACAGAATATAAGGTATCGTTCCTCCAACCTGAGTGTGGCTTCATCTTGACAGTAGAGGAGGCCATGGATAGACATATCAGAATAGGAATGGATTGTTTCTTGTTTGGTGATGGCAACATTCGATATTTCAAGTACCTGACTACCGCTGGGTTTTGTGGTGGTATATAGACTGAGATCAGAATCATGGACGTAAATAAAAGGGTTGGCATTTAATCATTAGATGTTCCAAGTCAGGAGTACAGGAGTGCAACATGACCACTGCGTCCGAGCACTACAATGTTTATCATTAAACATAGATCCTCACTTTTTACTTTTTCCAATCGAGAAGCCTCCAAGTCTTGCCAATGGATCTGGCATGTCTGTAGTGAGCTACATCTCTGTAAAACACATTGCAGCAATTCCTCATTTCCCTCCAATGCAGCAATCTTGTCCTTAGGTCCTCAAACTTGTCCTCCAGTGACTGTACATTTACTAACAAGGTGCTGGAGAGATGGGGGGGTCTCATTCCTCTGGATTTCTGCCTGACTTGGCGTTCATCACTCCCAACTCTCTTCCAACCATGGCAATGTTCCTTCACCCGCTTAAAGGTAATTCAAAAGATTTATACTTAGAAGTTATATACCAGCCAACAGCACATCACCTGTGGTTCACCGGTACCATTTTGGGCCAAAATTAGGACCATGGACTTCCTTTATTTAAGGATAATTGTTGGTTTTGTGGTCATCATTACTGAGGCAAGGGTTAATCTTAATTGTTTAAATTGCCATTTATTTAAACAACTGAAATTAAATTATCCTAGTGTCATTTGGGGATTTGACCTCCTATCTTTGTGTCATTTGTCCAGGTGCCTAGTCTGCTAATGTTCAAAGAAAAGTAAAAGAATATTATTTTATTTTAAATCCTCTATAATTATTTTCCATAGTTTGGTCTCAGCAGTGCTGAAATATGTTTCATTCCTGAGAGTGTAGGATGTGTTGAATGATGGCTATTCTACCCAATGCAAAACACCCTGTGAATGCAGGGAGAACTAAGGCCCAGATTTATTATACTGCTCATTTTTTTCTGTTTTTTCCTTGGGATATTGGTACCTCTGGGAAGTCCAGCATTTTGTGTCCATTTCTAATTGTCCCTCAGAAACTGGGGATGAGCTGCCTTCTTGAACTACTACACTCCTTCTAGTGAAAGTGATTCCAATGTACTGCTATGGAGAGAGATGCACGATTAAGACTCATTGATGATGAAGCAACAGCATTATTTTTCAAAATCAGTACAAACAACACCCACCTTGCAGGGGAGTGGTTGAGTTCCCAGAAAACCATCTATATTGCAGTTTTCAGTAATAATTTGTGCATGTGTCAAGAAATGAAATCTAAAAATAAAATTAAAATTGACATAAAAATTCCATAAGTGCAAACGTTATTCCACATCTCAGATTTTAGGTAATAATTTGTGAATTCCCCAAGGGCAGATTTCTGTTATCTGAGTAGCTGTAACACTGGGGTCACCATTGTGCCCGCTGTCTTTGTCCTTCTTCATGGTAGATATCATGAGTTTAGAAAATGATTTTGCATTTTGGTGAGTGAATTTTGTAAATGGTGCACACTGTAATTACAGCATGCCATTGATGGAGAGAATGAATGTTTAGGAAGGTGCTCAGGGTGAAAATCAAGCAAGCTGTTTTAACCTGAAGTAATGAAGCTGCTGGAGTGTTGTTGGTGCAGTATTCATTCAGACAACTGAAGAATATTCCATCATCCTCATGACCTGTGCCTCGTCAATGATGGTGAGACTCTAAATATCAGGAAGCCCATTCTTGGATATCAAGTCTCGTTTCCAACCTTCTGTAAACACCAAATTCATGCAACTAGTCCAATTGAGATTCTGGTCGTTGGTGACCTTCAGGCTGTTGATGTTGGTAGAATTGGTATTGGTATTACCATTGAATGTCAAGAATAGGCAGTTGGCCTCTTCCCTCCAAAGGTTCCAAAGATTCATTTTATTGTCAAAGTATACATGTACAATACAACCCTGATATTTGTCTACCCCAGATGGCCATTGAATACAGGAAGACCATGGGTGGCGTTGAAAGAAAAGACATCAACTCCCCCCCAACCATCATGAAAAAGAAAAGAAACAAATTCGCAGACCCCAAACTCGCTCCTTGCCCGCAGCAAAAAATCTCCGCTAAAACAATCAGTGATACTCTGCACATAACAATCCCCGACCCCCTCACTCGCAGAAAAGGACAGTGACATTAGCACCAAATCTCCAATCCCACCCCCATACACAAAAAAATTAACAGATCACCCATCCAGCAATCGACCACAAGAAGAAAACACCAAAAAACTGAAGGAAGCCAATATAAAGTACAGTCTAAAGATCACATAAATCTCAGAATATGGGAAGCATCTTTTCACTGTATACGAGGAAAGTTGCTGCACGAAATCAGTCCTTCTGTAAAGAGTGACCGTCGATCTAGGTCCTAACGCCATAGATCCAGAGCCGAATGCCTGTTAGAGAAGGTTGCTTCCTGGCAGTATAGAGGCATGGATGTTACTTCCCACTAAACTGCTTCATTTGCTGAGGTGGTTTCAATGGAATTGATAATTATGTGATTATCAACAAATATTCCCACTTCTACTGGAAGAAAAGTCATTGATGAAGCAAGTAAATATGGTTGGCCCTGGGGCCATATACTGAAGAACTCTTTTAGTGATGCCCTTAGGCTGGGATGATTGACATCCAACAACCATGAGTTATGATTCCAATCATTGGACTCTTTTCCATCTTTTAGTTCTTACCATGATGCCTTAAAGCCACATTTGATCAAATGCTGCCTAGCTATCTAGGGCAGTGACTCTCAGTTCACCTCCAGAAGTTAGTCCTTTAGCTCATGTTTGGAGTAAAGCTGTGATGAGGAGTGTAAATATCTCGTAATGCAGGAAAAGTTAGAGATCAAGGAGTGAAAGTCATGGAGGCATTTGGAATCCAAGATATTATTAAGATCAGGGTGAGAGGGTTAATGTGTGAGTAGTGTTTGATGGCTCTGGATCTGTACTCACTGGAGTTTAGAAGAATGAGTAGGGATCTCATTGAAACCTATTTAGAAATATATTGTCAGTCTGTCATTGTTGCTAGATTAAAATCCGAGAGGTCCTTCCTGAACAGCACCCTGAGACCACTTTCATCGGAAGGACTTCACAGCTTCAAGGAGATGGCTCACCACCACATCTTAAAAGCAATAAATGTTGGTCTTCCTGCTAATATCCAGATCACAAAAATCGATAAATTTAAAATATTGACATCTATTGCTATAAAAACTCAAGACCAGTACTAAACCTAATGGGACCACACTGGTAACAGCTTCTCAGTCACAAAGATACCATTGATCTATCCAAATGTGCAGATACCACAGTGTTTGAAAGTGTGGTGAATGGGTAAGGAGAATAGTTATGAACAGCAATAGGGCAATAGATAAGCTACAGTATGAGCAAAGGAAAATGAATACTGAGAAGTATGAAGACAAATGAAAAAGAATCTAGTGCTTTCCCAGCATATATGATGAATAAACTCAGCTCAGGCTTCCAGCTGGATACAGGTATCGACTTTAACTAACATTTCAATGACAAACTCAGCCATCTTCATCAGCGATGACTTGATGAAGGTGGCAGAGTTTGTCATTGAAACATCGGTTAAAATAGATACCTGTACCCGTCTGGAAGTCTGAGAAGAATTTATTTGCTGAGAAGTGTTCTACAGAATGAAAGGCAATTTAGACCAAGTGACACATGTTTAAAGGATACGGAAGAGGTGATAGAAACCTAGAACAACACACACTAAATGCTGCTGCAACTCAGCGGGCCAAGAGGTGCCTGTGGAGGAAAAGGAACCAGTCCTGATGAAATGTCTCAGAACAAAACATTGTCTGTTCATTTTCCTCTGGAGATGCTGCCTGATGAATTGAGTTCCTCCAGCATTGTGTGTGTTTGACGCACATTTAGAACTCCACAAGAACGCAGGGTCTTAGTGAGTGTTAAATAAACTGAATGGGTATCTCTAATTCACAGAGGCACACAGAAGCAAGGGTTATACTGAACCCACAGGAAATACTGGTTTGGCCTCAACTGAAGGATTGAGTCCAATTCTGGAAAATCACCTGAGAAAGGATGTGACAATCTTGGGGAAGGTGTGGTAAAGATTAATGGAAATTATTCCAGGGATGAGGAACCCAGCTACAATTAGAAAGGAGATGCTGGGGTTTTCTCCTCGGATTGAAGACTGAGCGTAAATTGGAGATACCAGTTGACTGCAAATGCTGGTGCAGGGGGAACTCAGTGGGTTAGGCAGCATTTGTGGAAGGAAATGGAAAGTTGACTTTTTAGGTCAAGACCCTTCATTTGGACCGAATGAATTGTTCAGTCCAGATGAAGGTTCTTGACCCGAAAAGCCAACTGTCCATTTCCCTCTGTGTTGCCCTTAAGGCATTTATTTGACTTTGTTGGGTCTACGCTTTAAATGATTGTTTGTAACTATTTTCTAGTTAAAGGTTGATAATTATGTTACAGTTTAACATTGTCTATGGTATATTGCAGCATGTGATGCCGTCACCTCCGGTTTCACCGCATCTTATGTGTAACCTCCGGTTCAGGAAGGTGAGAAGGCGGGTGCCATGCGTGCAGCGTGATCGTGAAGAGCTCCATGTCTACCCACAAAGAAACATTATAGAAGCAACGCCGTAAGTTCATAAGAATGTATTTGAAGTAAAAATATTAACACGGTTTCTGTTAAGGAAGCGGCGGTTGGGGCCGCGCGCAAGCTGGCTTTTCAATTACAAACGCGGGGTCGGCTCGAGCCCAATGGTCCCTCGCCTCCTACTCGGGGCGGCTGGAGACACTCGCTAAAAGAAGAGAGAGCGCGTGGTCTCCAGAATGAAACAGACGCTGTATATGATTATATTTTTTTATCAACAGCTTTCACCATACGATGTTAATGTGGAAGAGTGAACAGTAAATGGTTAACTTTACTACGACTCTGTCTTCATTGACTTCGGTTTAACTTGGTGTTTAGTCAGAGTTTCAACACACTGCACGAGAACACTACACCCTCCACAGATGCTGCCTGATCCATTGAGTTCTTCTAGTACTTTGTGTGTTTCTTGGCAGTATATTTAACCAGTTTAGAAAAGTTAAATAGTGAAAGATGTTTTCAATTTGGATGTTTCAGGGACAATTTGCCACTGATTTAAAAGACACATGACAGATGTGAGGAAAAGCTTTTCTTCACACAATGTATGATTACAACTAGGAAATCACTGCAGGTACAGTTGATGGAAACAGTCACCAAGACTTCCTAAAGGGAATTAGATAGGATCTGGAGAAAGATTTTTTTTTGCAATGCTAGTTAGAAAGGAAAGGAATGAGAATGACAGGATTGTTTTACTATACGTCAACATAGAAAGAACGTTGCAGGTGGACACGTTCTGTGTTGTAACAAACCTAATTCTAAGAAAACAGTTGCAGTCCATGAAAAGGAGATTGTTCCTTCATACAGGGTGAAAGATATCATTATGGTCCATATCTTATCATATAGATCCTAAAATCTGTAGTTAAATCATCCCTCAAACTTTTTTTTCCTAATAACAACATGGTCCTTGGACTTATTGTGCAACGTTTCAATTCCATGCATAGTTGCTTCATACAGTTGCTTTTGGTGACAGTTTTGCTGTGAGTCTCCTGCTGGTGTCTGGATATGGCCATAGATCAGCTCCTGTCATAAAAGCTGAGTTAAACAAACCCTGGTCTCATTGAACTCATCCTACAGCAACCAACTTGTGCACAGTTGTCAGAGGGCTAAGGATTCCCAGGACACTGACAGAGCTCTTTGCTCCTTTTGGGTTTTAATGTTATGAGATCTCTTACATAGAGATAACTATAGTGACAAGCATCTGGCTGGGTCTGCAATGGGGGGAAGTGGTCTTGGCAAGAGACCTATGTACAGGGATCCAGCTACCTGGAGGAGAAGGGTGGGCAGTATCTAGCTGGAGATCGTTGCTTTGAGTATGTAGTAAGGTGGTAGATGGAGAAAGGGATATTGAGGCTTTGACTGGGGTTATAAATCATTGAATTATAGAATCATGAAGCACCGAAATGGGCCCTTTCAACATGACAATCATGTTGCTTATTTATACTAATCCTATTTGACTTTATTCAACCTCCAATTCTTTTCTATCCAAGAACCTGTCCTGGTGCATTCACTTCTTCCTCTGGTTCATGCTGTGAAGCTTGCTTGGTCTCTTTGTCCTTAAATTTAGCCACAATGCATGTGGTTCCCAATTCTGAATAATTTATGAAGGCGTTGGCGGTTGTCCATCATGTCCGACGACAGGAAACCTGTGCGGGAGAGTTTTTTAAATGGAAAAGCCATTGCACTGGAGCAGTTCCACTCTCTCAACCTCAGAATTCCGGGTCCAATGATACAAACAAGCGTCACAAAGTGGAGTCTTTCTTGGTTTCATTGGATGTTCATGACATCTTCCATGCTCTGTCATGCTCTTTGCTCTCCTCGAAGTGTTCCTGACCCACCTTCCAGGACATTAGACCCCACTGTAGATCTCATCCACCCAGTCCAACAGAGCTGACTTCATAGGCATGGCCTTACCTCACCAGGGTATGAGGCTGCCAGCCCTCCTCACCTGCCTTAGCCTGCCTTTCGAAGCAGTGGCCGCTGTCACATGCAGACAGCTACTTGGAGCCACAGGTGAGAGCTGAGGGTCTGGTGGGGACAGAAGGTGAGTGAGCTGTCCCAGAATGGACACGGCAAGCCCCTTCACCTGAGGTGCTACCCCTGTCTGGAGGCCACATTAAACAAGACAAAATACTGCAGATTCCTGAGACACTGCCAGTAACATGGCCCTAATGCCTGAACCACCACTTTCAGTTTCTTCTTAAAGCAGTTATAAGTATATTTAAATTTTATATTCAGCTGTTATCCCAGGGGAAGTGATCAAAGGGTTTGTTGAGTTTCACTCTCTTACCCCAGTAAGTCCTGTCACATCTTCAAAAACAGTCAGTAAATTCAGTTAAGATCTTATTTCTGTCCACTGTCTCATCTTTGATTAGGATATTCAGTAACTTCTCTCTCAATGGATGTCAAACTCTCTGGTTAGTAAAAACTTTCAAGTCACAGCCTCTCCCTAGATTACATTCAGGTTCTATTCCTGTCATAGGCGACGTGGTAGTGTAATGGTTGGCACATCACTCTACAGCGGCAGCAGTCTCCAACTGGGGATTAATTCCCGCCGTTCTCTGTAGGGAGTTTGTACATTTCCCCCATTGCTTTGTGGATTGCCTGTGGATGCTTCAGTTTCCTCTCACTTCCAAAGATGCATGGTTAGTACTGGCAAGTTGTGGGCATACTATGTTGGTACTGGAAGCATGGCAATACTTGCAGCCTACCCAGCACAAACCTCACTGTTTAGATTTGATGGGAACAATGATTTGAAGTACACGTGACGAGTAAAGCTAATTTTATAATCTTATAAGTGATTGTAACCCGGACAACTGGTAGTCGGAAATCCAACTCCAAACCGAGTTCCACTCGGCAGATGTTCACAGCCCTCCAACAGCCAGCACATCCATCCACCCACCTCCCAAATGCTCATTGCTATGAATGGGTTCTACGTATTGTCGGTCACATAAAACCCTGAGATTCTTCATTTTTGCCTGCAGAAAAAGAACCTCAGGGTTGTATGTGGTGACATGTATGTACTCTGATAATAAATTTTACTTTGAACTTTGAGGTGTTTGTAAGCGGGGAGAACCTGCACCTTTGTTTTATTTTACAGCACAGAAAAGGCCCTCTTGACCCATTGAGATGCATTGCCCAGCAAACTATTATTTAATCGTAGCATAATCACAGGAAAATTTACAATGACAATTAACCGACTAACTGGTATGTCTTTGGTCTGTGGGAGGAAACCAGAGCACCTGGAGGGAAACCATAGGGACATTGTACAAACTTCTCACAGTGGACGCCGGAATTGAACTCCATACTCCGACACCCCAATCTGTAATAGCGTCGTGCTAACCGTTACGATACCGTGGTGTCCTTTCTGTTGTCTTTTTAAAAGTTGAGGAGAATAATCTACTTCTGCCCGGTCTGGGCCTCTGGAAGAATTCCTATCCTGAAGTTTTATAAGGACTTTCAGATCCATCCATCTGTTGATATTTATTTACCTTAAATTTGAATAGAGGTTTGCTAACCACTCTGAAAGAAATAGCAACAATGTTTTACAGGTGCTCCCCCCCCCCGGGGAGGGGGGCATGGGGGCTGCATTTCAAGAAAATAGTCCGCTTCACAAATTTCCATAATGCCAGTTGCGCATATGTCCAGAAACAAAGTCGAAAAAATAGATTCTGTGCTTATTTATTTAGTTTTGTTCCACATGAATTTCATGAGTGAATTTTAATTCTATGTCCCAGGTTTTCAGCAGTGATTCGCGAACTCTGTAAGGCCGAACTTCTGTTATTCAAACTGCTGTCATTTGATTGAAAAATGGAGGGTTATGTAGGAAGGAAGGGTTAGATTGATCTCAGAACAGGTCAAAATGTCGGCACAGCATCGTGGTCCGAAGGGCCCGTACCGAGCTGTAACTTTTTATGATAATGTGGGGATTGCCTGCATTTCAAATTCACCTCACATCCCACCGTCAGGCCGGCTGATTCACCTGTCACTTCGTTAATGAAGCTTTGTGCCCTTCAGCAGCCTGTCTGAACGGTGCCAAATCATCACTTCTCTCTTTTCTCTTGTATTACAAAAGCTTTTCTGCAGCTTAGATCTACCCCTTGAACTATTGAATTGAATAAAATACCTTTAGCATTTGTGTTGCCATTTGTACTTACTGCACAACCAGCAATATCCACTCATCACATGTCTGTGAAAGGTAGGACGTTCTGGGACATGACGCATTTGTGAGGTTGCTCTGCTTTCTAACAGTTTATTCGTGCAGGAGAAATGGAGAAAGCTTCTGAGTATGTTTGAATAAACTTGTTCCTTTCAACGTTACGAGCTATGGTTCTGAGCAAAGCTCCAAATTTCTTGTTAAACTCGAAAGCAACTCATAACATCCTGTAGGATCACATGAATCTCCACATGTGCCAGGCCAGTCACAAGGGCTGTAAACAGGAGCTCTTATCCAAACACACAGCTGAACTATCAGTACTGTCTAATGCTCTGCTGATTCAGGAACTGAAATAGTGTGCTTGGCAAAATCAAGTGCTGAGCAATTGGCCAAGACTTTATTTCACACAACCTCCCTCTCAGAAACACAATGTTCATTGGCATCAGCACACCAGTATAATCTCATGGCCTCGGAAGCATTACACACCCTTGGGTCAGAGACAGGCTCATATCCCTAATGGCCTGGGTAGTTTTCTCCCAATAAAGGCAGCACAAAACACACATGAGGATTATCATTTGTAATTATCAGATTCCTTTTCCAGATGAGTTTGGGTCTGAACGCAACAACTGCCTTCAGCTAAAGTGAATGATGTGGGAAATTGTATCTCAGTGCACACAGTTACACAGACCGAGAACTTATCGACAAGCAACACTTCGTGTACTGGGTAAGCTGGTCTCAGTCAGAGACATGATGTGGGGGCGGGAGGGGTGGTTGTCTGAGGTGGATGATTAGAGATGATGATCTTGTCCTCAGCTGTGCCGGGTAGACAGTCAGAAACCTCACAGCATCCGTGGTGAACAGTTGCAAACAGTTATTAAACTGAAAACAGAATAGTAGACTGCCACCACATGAGACTGTAGATGTTGGAACCTGCAGAGAAAAAGAACCAAACTGCTGGAGGAACTCAACAGATTTTGCAGCATCTGCGGAGGAAGTATCTGTGGACAGTCAAAATGTCAGGTTAAAACCCTGCATCAGGACTGAGAATAAAGGGGAAAGATAGCCAGAATAAAGAGGTGAGAGGGAGAGGTGAGACAAGGGCCAGCAGGTGATAGGTAGATCCAGAAGAGCAGGAGAAGATGATGGTGGATGCATCCAGATGGGGTGGGGGTGGGGGATAGGAAAGGAAGGATAAGGGAAGAGAAACCCAGGTGGATAGGTGTGTGGGTGATTTGCATTTGGAACTTTGTGGGAGAATACCATCTACTTCCACCTGTCCACCATGACTTAGAAATGTAGATAATGTAGAGGGAGAAGGGTAGAAAGGTGAACAAAAAGAAAGAGACCCTAATGGACCAGTAGGAGATGGAAAGCAGCACAGAGGTGTGGATTACCTGAAATATTCATACCATTGGGTTGTAGACTATCCAAGTGGAAAATGGAGTATGTTCTTCTATTCTGTCCCTACATAATCTAGCTCCACTTGTCAACTTGCAGCCTCGGTCTCCAACTTTGCCCAGCCCATATCCAACCTGGCACTGTCTGCCCTTTTTTTTTCCTTTTCTGTTTCTACTATTAACCGCCAGCTTCTGCCTCAAAGCTGTCCCTTCCTCCAACCCTACCTGGATCCATCTGCCCATAACCCCCACCTCACTTGGATCCACCTAACACCTAACAGTTCCTCTCTCCCCCCTCATTCACACCTCTTCCCTTTATATCCTCAGTCCTGACGCAGGATCTTGATCTGAAACATTGACCATCCCTCCCCTCTGCCTTTGCAGATGCTGCCTGACCCACTGCATTCTTGAAGCAGCGTGTTTTAAGCTCCAAGTGAATGAGCAGGCTGTTCAAAAATATTCGGTTGTCTCCCTCATGAGCATGATAGTTTGACGATGCCATTGTCAGCTTTGCTCCCTCCACTCCAGTCTCAGGCACATTCATTGAGATAATTTGATAATATTTGCATGTAGCTGTGCCATCATCCCTGTGAATTTTTGTTAGAAAATCTAGAAATGAAAAGCATACCTTTCTAAGTCAAACTATGCCTTGATGAGTGGGAAGTCCTTTCAACATCATTCAGAGGCAAAGAGTAGATCCTGTAAAAAAAAAAGGCTGTATTTAGTTCACGATCATCAATGACAAAGTTAAATTTTAATCAATGTTCATCCTTCTTTTCCTTTCTTGAGCCCTCAAACAGATCATCATTATCCAGCTCCATGCTTACTGCTTTCCCTGATCCTAGTTTATCTCCAATACATAACACAAAGGATGCAGCACAGAGAGAGCCCTTCAGCCTAACTGACTGATAGCCCTTCAGCTTAACTCATCACTGCTGACCAAGATCCCATCTAAGCTGCTTCCATGTGCCTGTGTTTGCTCTGAATCAAGGGTTCCCAACCTAGAGTCCACATACCCCTCAGTCAATAGTCAGATTCCACTGCTGTAAATCCTTCCTATGCGTGTACGTGTCCAAGTGTCATCTAAATGTCGTTCCTGCTTCAAACACATCTCCTGCAACTTATTCCATGTATGTACCAGCCTCTCTATGGGAAAAATTGCCCATCAGGTTCCTATTAGATTTTTTTCCCTCTCAGTTTAAATCTATGCCCTCTGGTTCTTGGTTCCCCAACTCTGGGAAAAAGTAACGGTCACTGTTTGTAGTCATGTCACTATATACCCCTTCAATCGAAAGACGTTCTTTAAAACAGTCACTTTATCTCCCCACCATTTAAACATACATTTTTTTTCTTTTTCCAATATCTTCCCTATTTCTTTCACCTTCCCTTCCATCATTTTTCCATCCATCTACTGGGTTCCAAACTAGTTGGTGTGTTTTCAGCTTCTCCCATGCCAGCATTCAGACTGCTCAAAGATTCATTCTTTTCTTCCTCATCTGTACTCAGCTTCCACCTACACATAATCTCCAAGTCATAGTCATTGAACAGAAGCAGGCTCTTTTGCCTAACAGTTTTTTTATGACCATCAAGTACCCATGTACACAAATCCTACACTAATCACACATTCTCCCCACAATCTCACCCAACTACCCAGATTATACTGTTCACATATATACAAAGAATTATTGCAGTGGCTAAGTGACCTACTAACCAGCTTTGGGATAGAGTCATAAAAAAAAACAGCACAGAAACAGGCCCTTCAGCCCATTTAGTCCATGCTGAAACCATTTAAACTGCCTGCTCCCATTGACTTGCACTGGGGCCATAGCCCTCCATGTCCAGACAGTCACTGGGAGAATGTGTAACCTCCACACAGAGAACACCCAAGGTCAAAATTCAACTTGGGTTGCTTTACCTGTAAGATAGAAGCTCTAATACCAGCACCACTATACTGCCTCATTCTGTGGAATGTTTCATACATGTGTTAGCAACATTCAATAATCACTCCTGTGGTTTCCTGGAGCATCAAGCTGTGCTGTGCAGATCTCACCAGAAACTCCACCACTAAATTCAACCTATATATTTATTTTGTTCGTCATTTTCAAACTGGTTCTCAACTCAGTGCTCCAAGCTTCAGTGTTAACCTCAATATCTGGAACATCTACTTGCAGGTAAGTGTAAAATGGGAAGCAGTCAAAGGAGAAGCAAAAAGAGCTCAAGTCCAACATGTTCCTGTGAAGATCAAAGCTGTGGGTAACAAATATAAGGACCACTGGATGTCAAAGGATACCCAGGGTTGGATAAAGACAAAAACAGAAATGTATGAGAGGGAGAGACACTGGAGGCTACAAATGCTGGCAATCTGGACCAACTTACTTTCTGGCTTGCCCATAGAAGGCAGAGGGTGGTAGTAGATGGAGCCATGAGGTAATGGTGCAGCTCTATAAAACCTCGGTTAAGATGACACTTTGAATATTGTTTCAATTCTGGTCACCTCTTTATGGGAAGGAGGTAAAAGCTTTAAAGAGGGCACAGAGGAGATTTACCAGAATGCTCTCTGAACTGTAGGACATGTCTTTTGAAGATAGATTGAGTAAGCTAGGGCTTTTCTCTTTGGTCTGAAGGAGGGTGAGAGGTGACTTGACAGAGTGTTACAAAATTATAGCAACGCATGGATAGAGAGGGTAGCTGAAAACTTCTTTCTCAAAACTGAAATGGCCAATTGAAGGAGTGTAGTTTTAAGGTGATTTTGAGGGAAGTGTAGGGGGATATCAGAGAGAAGTTCTTTACACACAGAGTAGTGGGAGCATACAATATCCTGCCAGGGATAGTGCTAGAGCCAAATATATTAAGGGCACTTAAGAACCTCTTTGATAGAGACGTGGATGATAGAAAAATGGATGGTTATATAGGAAGCAAGGGTTAGAGTAGGTTAAAAGGTAAAACCCTGCACTGTGCTGTAATATTCCATGTTCTATGTTCATACAAAGGGGCTGGAAGAACTCAGCTGGTCAGGCAGCATTTATGGAGGGAAATGGACAGTCGACTTTTCAGGTCGAGATGTGACATATGTCACGTATTGCCAAGTTTGCTGCCTTGTGCTGGATCCCATGGGCCCTCACATTCTCAACCAGCCTCCAATGTGAAACCTTGTCAAAGGTTTTATTAAAGTCCATATACATCTCATCTACTTATTAATACACTGTGTTACTCTTGAAGAGCATAAAAATGTAGGAAGATGTTTAAAAAGCAAGTTAGGTAGCGAATGCAGAGTCACAAAAATTAATTGACAAACAGGACTAAAGATATGTATATTAAGGATAAAGAGTAAGGACGGAACCAGTAATGATCATTAGGGCAACAGGGTCAATCTGTGCAGAAACTAGAGGTACAGCTGAGATCATAAATGAATACTTTTCATCTATTCACAAAGAAAACAGACATTGTAGTTGGAGAACTCAGTGAAGAACTAGGTGGAAATCTAGGGTGGGGATCCTTATATAAAGAGGTGGTATCGGATGTCTTGGCAGACTTAAAGTTGGATAAATTCTAGACTGGTGTGGTTCATTCCAAGATTCTCATGGTGTCAAGGGAGGATATTGTTGAGGCTCTGCCAGAGATTTTTAAAACTTCTCTGGCAACAATTACAAACCAGGTGATTGGAGGACAGCAAATATGGACACCCTTTTCAAGACAGGCATCAGGGAAATGTCTGATAATCACAGACCTGTGAGCCTAACATTAGTGGCAGAGGAATTATGGGAAAGCATTCTGAGGATGAGGATTAATTATCAGCAGGAACTAATCAGAGATAATCAACACAGTTTTATCAAGGGCAGATCCTGTATGACCAACTTGATTGAAGTCTTTGAAGAGCTAACACAGCTTATCGATGAGGACAGGGTAATATAGGTGATATGCGTGGACTTTGACAAGATCCTAAATGGGAGGCTGGTTCAGAAGGTGAGGGCCCATAGGACCTAAGGCAAGTTCAAATGTTTCAAAGGTACATTTAATGTCAGAGAAATAGATATAATATACATCCTGAAGTACTTTTTCTTCGCAACCATCCACGAAAACTGAATGCAAAATTGGCTTCTCAGTGAGGGTGATGATAAAGCTATCCCAGAAGAACTGGTGCTGAGACCTTTGTTGTTTGTAATATATGTGAATGACTTGGATAAGAATGTAGGAGGAATGGTCAGTAAGTTTACACTTAACATGGAGATTAGCAAAATTATTGATGGTTGAGAGAGAAGTCTTGTGCTTCATGGAGATATTCATGTGTTAGTGAAATGGACCAAGAAATGGCAGATGGAATTTTATCCAGACAAATGTGAGTTGTTACATTTTGCAAATACCAATAACACTTGGATGTACAATGTACAGTAAATAGTAGGGTCTTACGGAGTATTGAGGAACACGGGGATCAGAGAGTACAAATCCAAAGGTACGTAAAGTTGACAACAAAGTTTGATAGTATAGTTTGGAAAGTGTATGGTCTCCTCGACTTCATTAATTGGGGCATCAAATATAGAAGTTATACTCCAACTTTAGAAAACGTCGATCAACAGAGGACCACTGAGGACCAGCTACATCATCAGGGCGTGACGCAAAACTCCATTAATCAACCTTGCTCTCTCCCTTCCCCAATCACATTAAAAACAAATAATGCTGTCATATTCTGTATGTAGTCATTCAACCATCACAGAGTGTGGGAGTAGAAACCTGGACCTGGAGATTCATTCATGCTGAGAAACAGGTAGTAAACAAGCAAGCTGCAGAGAAACACATTAGGTGACCCAGTGGTCTCCCCATCTAAGAATCATGTGCAGTTCATGCAACTATTTAACACGAATCAGTATCTAATTGTGTCACGTTTAACTGGCACATAATAGCAGCAGGTAATATCAGGAATTCCAACACCATCTGGAGCTAATCTGCTCTATCTGTTTTCTGTCTGAAAGCGGAGATGTTGACTCTCATTTCTGAGCTTGGAGACCACAAGATGGAGCCATGCACAGAGGAGGCACTTCAGTTGACAGCAGGAGTGAGGTCCTATATGGTCCAGGCCCAGGTCAGAGATCCAAAGGGATTGGAAGTTCTCAAGAAAGTTAATGTTATAAACTATTCCCCGGAACCTGGTCCAATGCTGCAAGAAGGTTAATGACCTCACATGTGACCAAGGTCAGCAAGCACACCAACCAATCCCATCCATCTTCAGTGAACATTATTTCCAGTGGTGAGTCTAGAACTTGGGGACATAGCCTCAAGGTTTGGGGAGTAGATTTAGGACGGAGATGAAGAGGAACTGCTTTTCCCGGATAGTGAATTTATGGAATTTTCTGCCCAAGGAAGCAGTAGAGGCTACCTCATTAAATATACTTAAGAAAGAGTTGATACATTTTTGCATGGTAGGGACTGAACTATCAGAATGGTTTTCCTCACCACAGATACTGCTCGTTTTGCTGAGTATCTTTAGCCTTTACTGTTTTTCTTTCAAATCTCGCAGAAGTTTGCCTTCGTACATAACTGGCTTATATTTAAATTCACATTTATGATTCAAGTAAGCTACCCCCTGTGACTTCAGACAACTCTGAGATACATAGGGTTATGCTGGTATTAGTATAAAACTTGATGAAACACACTGGAAGAACCATTGAACTTCAGGAAAAGGAACGTGAATAGACTTTATTCCCTTTACATTTCTCTGCCATTCAATGAGATCATGTTTGGTCTGAAGAAATGTTGACAGTTTCACTTTCATAGATGCTGCCTGAGTTGCTGAGTTTTTTCAGCCTTTCATAAATAATGCTCAAGGAACTCAGCAGGTCAGGCAGCATCTATGGAGGGAAATGAACAACCAAGATCCTTCATCTGGACCAGAAAGAAATATGGCAGAACCTGAATAAAAGGTTGAAGGAGGTGAAGGAGCTAGATTCTCGGTGTTCATTTCCCTCCATAGATGCTGCCTGACTTGCTGAGTTCTTCTAGCATTTTATGTGTGTTGCTCTACTCCTCCAGAGCCTGCAGTCTTATGTCTCTGCTTTTCCCACATTTTCTGCTTTAGTTCCGAACTTTCTCTCCCCATCATGCTCTTATATTCTTTAAGTCTCATGAGGAGGTAGATTCTGTGGAGAAAAGGTATTTGCATAGTCTGGTCCAGTGAAAAACCTGGTTTATGTGTCTCTTTGACAAGTAAATCTCATGTTTGAAGAGGCCAGGTGTAGAAATGATAAATGTCTTGTCTTCTAGCTGAATAATCTCAATCCATTGGTTTACTCTCACAAGTAGATGGGCCATTCATGACTAAGGTTGATTTGCCAAGACCACAAGAAATTGCAGAGTTTGAGATATGTTCTACATTCTATGTGTTGTGAACACAAGCCAGTCAATCATGAAACCCAGACTCTTTTCCACTTACCCTGTCTACACTTCACACTGTCTCAGAAAAAAAAAGCTTACATTATCAAAGAGCATTCCCGAGATATTCTCTCTTCTTCCTCCTCCTATTGGCCAGAAGATACAAAAGCTTGAAAACTTGGTTCAAGAACAGCTTCCACCCCACTGTTATAAGACTCTTGAATGGGCCTCATACTATAAAGATAAACTATGTTCTCTCTACCTACTTTGTCATGGCTTTTGCACCTAATTCTATATCTGCACTTCCTCTCTAAGTGTCATACTATATTCTACATTTTCTTGTTGGCTTTCCTTTTGTACCACCTCAATACACCTGTACTTGCAATGATCTGTCTGGATGGCATTTGAACAAAACTTTTCACTGTATCTCAGTGTATGTGACAACAATAGACCAATTACCAATTAAACTTATGAATTAAGGGGTTATGAATTTGGAATTCTTTGCTCGAGAGGGCTGTGATTATACATTCATTGTTTACGTTCAACAACAACTCCATCAAGCATTATGTTCTACTGCCAAGTATGTTTTACTGGGGGAGAATCTTAGAATCCACAGGAGGTTGGAGGCCTGGAGGCAGCCTGACCTGCAGTGGAAGCCTGTCAGTGCATGTGAGTTGGTGGATGGCTGTGAGGAAAGGGCTGCTTTGCTGTTGTTGTTGTTGTTGCTTTATTGTTCTGCTGAACATTGTAGGAATGCTATGTTGGCACTGGAAGGTCTCATGACACTTGTGGGCTGCCCCCAGCAAATCCTTAGATTGTGTTGGTTGACACAAATGACACATTTCACTGTGTGTTTCGATGTACATGTGATAAATAAATGAATTTAAAATCTGAACCTTCTCAGTCCTCTCATCTCAATACCATTGATGCAGACAGGAACATGTGCACCACCTTCTTTCTAAATTGAATGCAACCCCTTCATTTTGTTGACATTGAGGAAAGCGTGTTGTCATGACATCATGCAGTAAGCTCTCCATCTCCTTCCTGTACTTTGACTCATTGATATTTGAGATGCAGCCTACTACAGTGGTATCTTGTAGAATCTGGCCATGCAATACGTACTGGGAGTAGGGTAGGGTGCTGCGGATGCAACTGTTGGAGCACCAGTGTTTAGAATAATCGGTGGTGGAGGTATTCTTACTGCTTGTGGTCTGAGGTTAAAGGTCCAGTTACAGAGAGAGACTTTGACTCCCAAGGTGTGGATTTGGGGATAAGTTTGCTTGGACTAATAGCATTGGAGTTGGAACTGTAGTCAATAAACTATAGTTTGATGTAATCAATAGATTGTTTACAAGATGATTCTTCAGTGTAGTGTTGAGGGAGTGCAGTATCATCTAAGGTGCCTTTCCAAGTTTTTGAGTGGATTCTAAAGAACCTACAGATATAGGAGCAGAACTAAGCCATTCAGTCTATCAAGTCTGCTACATAGTGAATTTCTTTCAACCCCATTCTTCTGCTTTCACCCCATAGCTCTTAATCTTCTTACCAATCACTGCCTTAAATACACCCAATGACTTGGCCTCCATAACCCTATGTGGTGGCAAACTCCACAGATTCACCACCCTCTGGTTGAAGAAATTTCTCCTCATCTTTGTTCTGGAGGGACATCCTTTTATTCTGATGCTGTTCCCCTCGGATCCTAGACTCTCCTACTAATGGAAATATCCTCTCCATGTCCACTATGTCTAGACCTTTCAGTATTCAGTAAGTTTCAATAAGATCCCCCCTCATCCTTCTGAACTCCATCGAGTACAGGCCCAGAATCATCAAAAGCTCCTCATACGTTAATACTTGCATTCTCCGAATCATTCCTGTGAACCTTCTGTGAATACTTTCCAGGTCAGTATGTGTTTCCTTAGATGTGAGGCAAAAATTATTCATCATATTCCGAATGGAGTCTGACCATTGCCTCAGCAGTAGATGCTTGCTTTTATGTTCTCATCTTCTAATCCTCTGAAATTGAGTTTGCCTTTGATACTGCCAACTCATCCTGCAAATTAACTTTAAAGGGAATCATGAACCGGAACTCCCATGTCTCTTTGCACCTCCAGTTTCTGAATTCACCCCCCATTTAGAGAACAGTCTATTCCTTTGTTCTTCCCACCGAGGTGCAAAATGCCATATTCCCCACATTTTCTATCACCAGTTCTTTAACCACTCTCCTAACCTGTCCAAGCCTTTCTGCAGACTCTGTGCCTCCAGAACGCTACTGGTCTCTCCATCTATCTTGGTATTTTCAGCAAATTTGGCTTCAAAGCTATCAGTTCTTTCATTCCTATCATTAATAAATCAAGTGATAAGTTGACCCAACTCCCTGTGGAACTCCACTAGTCACCAGCAGCCATCCTGACAACGGCTCCTTTATTCCCCCTTTTGGCCTTCTATCAATCAGCTAATCATCTGTCCATGCCAGAGTCTTGCCTCAGGCACTATGGGCTCTGTGATTGTTCAGTAGCCTTGTGTGCTGCACCTTGTCAGACCCATAATGCTTCTTCCAAGAAAAGCAGATGGGTTCTATGCAATTTTCTGGCTAATGTTTGTCCTTTATAGAACATCAGAACATTACCAGATCATTATTACATTGATGTTCAAGGGAGCATGCTATGTGTGAATTGCTTTAATGATACTGCTTATGAAGTGTATCAATGACTTCAAAGTGCTGTACAGCTCCTGAAGTTGCAAAGGATGTTGAAAAATAAAAGTCTTCTTTTCAGAACCCAACAATACTCACTGAAATTCTTCTTGTCAGGTTTATAAAACAAAACTGGGCACTGAGCAACACTGCAGTATATGAAAACAGATGGTGAACTCTTGCTCAAAGAGGCAGGTCAAGAGGAGAGGTGCAAAAGAACAGTGTTTTAGGTCCTGATGAAGGGTCTTGACCCGAAGAGTTGATTCTTTATTCCTCTCCATAGGTGCAGCCTGACCGATAAATTTCCTTTTGCTTTTTGTGTGTGTTATTCTGTAAATCCAACATCTCTTCGGGGTTTGTGTTTTAGGGAGAGAGTTGATTGAGCTTAACGTCAAGGTGCCTGTGGACTTGGTCACAATGGTGGGGCAATTAAATGCACAGTTGATTGGGAGACCAGACTTGGAGCAGTGCATGGCTTTGGGCATTTGGATGGTTTTAGACTTCCAGAAAGGTCTAGCACCCGGAGGAGTTTGCGCAAAGAGGGATGGGTAGACACATGGAGGGTTTTTAAAATTCACTTGATGCTTAAATTTAACATAGCTGAATGCTGTTGTAAGGTGCATTGTTCTTTTGAGGGTCTCCTCTATCCCTGCCTCTTTGAGCAGGAGTTCTTCACCTGTTTTCATCTACTACAGTGTTGCTCAGTGTAAAGTGCTGGAAGTGCGAAAAAAGTCAGTAGTTAAGGTGGAACTAGAGTAACACAAACAAGAGAAAATCTGCAGATGCTGGAAAGCCAAGCAACAAACACACACAAAATGCTGGAAGAACTCAGCAAGCCAGGCAGCATCCATGGAAAAGAGCACAGTCGATGTTTCGGGTGGAGACTCTTCAGCAGGACTGGAGAAAAAAAGATGAGTCAGAGTTAGAGGGTGGGGGCAGGGGAGGGAGAAACACAAGGTGATAAGTGAAACCGGGAGTGGGTGGAAGGGGTGAAGGAAGGAGTTGGGAAGTTGACTAGTGTGGAGAAAAAAGAGATGAGGAGTCAGAGTAACGCACACAGTTCTGCATACAGCAAACGGGTGCAGAGGGTACAGAGTAGAGTTAGAAAGGCACTGTCAGAACTGGAGACTTATGGCTAATAGGAGAGATTGGCTAGACTCAGTTGTTTTCTTTGCAACAAGGAGGCTATGGGGAGATGTAATCAAGGTTTATGAGAGGCCTGAACGGGATGAATAGGAAAGACCTTTATCCTGTGGCAAAGAGGTCAATAACTGGGAGATGCAGATCAAAGCAGGCTGGTCAAAGTGTTAAGAGGTGATGTTGAACTACACTGCCAAAAGAGGTGGTGGAAGCTCAACATTAGTAAAAAGTAATTCAATGAGCATCTGCAATATTGCAACCCATAGCCTGCAGACTGGTGGCTGGAGAGTGGTCCCAGATTGGTCTGTTTTACCCAGTTTGGCCACGATGGACTTCATGGCCCCGTCCTCTGATTCCCCGATCCTGGTGTTAACTGGAGTTCATGCAGGTCAGCAGCACACAGGTTAATGGGTCAAGCTGTCAGTCTGTGATTGGATAACTCCAGTTTTACAGAGCAAGGTTGCCTGTCCACTCTATCAGACACCTCACTGAAAGGTCATGGGGGAACGCGTGAGAATTTCAGCAGTACAAGCTCAGGAGAGTACGTTCAGGGGTGGAGATGGAGGGTAGATGGAGTGAGATCCAGAGCTTATCCTGGATGAAAATGTGAGCTGAAACTTGGAAATGGTCTGTTTCTGACAGTCATTGGGTCAAGGGATAAAATCTATCACCAAGAAAGGTGTCTGTGGTTACTCTAATGTTTAATCACAGGAAATTGTCACTAATTTAGTAGACAACTGAGAGCCAGTAGTCTAAGAATTACTTGGCCAAACTCCAAAGGAAACTGAGCTGTGTAGTTGAAAATTAGTTTAACCTACAAGAAAACAGTTCAATACAAAATCCCTGGTTGGGAAATTGGACCTCCTGACTTGGGTCTGAATTTTGTTTGCTCAGTATCTTTTTCCACTTTGAAATGCCCCCAAATGCCATTCAAAGTGCGGCATCCCAAAATAAATCGTCAGCATGATGTATCGATTTGAAAAGCTGATTGATATAAAGTTATAGACTCATTCTACACAGAAATAGGTCCTTCAGCTCACCATGCCCATGCTAATCATGATGTAGCTATCTATACCAATTCCACTTTCCAACAGTCAACTTACAGAACAACTGGATTTTACTAAGCTTCTTTTCCCCAACAAATCAATTATTTAAGGAACAGGCACATAAGCAGCATTTTTGTCCTCACTTAACCCTGTGATCTCACATACTGCCTGTGCTCATTGAAGTTCTGGAGGTCAGGGTCATGATCACTCTCCGATCCTAGATGCATCTTGTTAAGATTAGGAGGGAGCTGAGGAGAAATCATGACAACTCAGAGGTACTGGCGCAAGCTCAGAAAGGGAACCGATGCTGATGAGTCTCTGAATGCCACTGGATCGACCAGCGCGGATGTCGAATGATGGTGGAGTGAGATTGGAAAAGATTCGGATGGTCGTCAGTGTCAGATCTCCAGATATGTCAGGAAGACAGGGAATACTGGATTCTGTTGGTGACAATCACATATGGTGCTGTTGCTGACTTTTATAAATGCCTAATCCTGGCAGGACAGGTTGGAAGGGTACAAGCAAAGAAATCTGTAGAAGATAAGCATGATGCAACATGTACTTTGAAAAGAAAAGTGAGGTTGGAGCTATAGCAATAGATTAAATGGGTTGTCATTGAGGCGTAACCATAGATTCATAGATTCCTGAAGTTGTACGGCACAGAAACAGGCCCAGCAGGCCAACTCTTTCATGCCAGTCAAGATAGGCAGTCTTTTCCACTTTCGTCTCTGCCATCAATCACCAACTTACTATTGTGCCACCTGCTTTCCCATCCAATTCATTAATATATATGACACACCACAGGGGATTCAGCATAGATTCCTGTGGCATACCAGACCTCCAATGTGAGAAATAACTCTCTATTACCACCCTCTGCCTCCTATCATGAGCCAATTTTGTGTTCAATAGGCTAGGTCACCCTTGATTCCATGAGTTCTAACTTTCAGAGCTAGCCTACCATGCAGACCATTGTCTTAATAAAATCCATATAGACAATATCTACTGCCCTGCGAGGTGAATCCTCTCAGTTAACTCACAGACTCATAGAGTCATCTCGCATCAAAACAGCCCCTTTGGGCCAAGTAACCAACCAAGGCACCCTTCTAATCCAGTCCCATTTACCCATGTTTGACCCATATCTCTTTACAAAGTCTTCAGTCCAATTTATGAGAAATAATTTCCCACTCACAAGCCATGCTGCCTATCCCTAAGCATTTATTGCCTTTCCAAATGCAAGTAAATCCTATCTTTCAGAACACCTTCTAGTAACTTTTACACCACTAATGTAAGGTTCAGGAGCCTGTAGTTCCTCAGCTTGTCCTGAGGAGAGAGAATACTGTCAAAGGGGAAGCAAGGCCGGATGTTCAGAGCGTAGTGGAAAAAGACCGGAGCGAGCAAGATAAGATTAGGGTTAGGATCAAGATTATGGTCAAGGTCAACTCACTATGGACTTGAGTAGCAGATCGGGACATGCAAGAGATAGGAAGCTGAGGGAAAGGAAGAGAGTTGAGGGTCAATAGATTTCTGTGCTGAGGGATATAGGGAAGATTGAGATATTATGAAAAGTAGACTTGATCAAATAATTTAGCCAACATCATAGTGAATTTAGAGTCAACATTAATTTCACTTCCCAATCATATTCGCACATCCCTTGAGTCCCTTACAGCCCTAAATTCTATTGGCTTGCAGTAAATAACAGAGCAAACTTCAGGAGCTCTTCAATTAGCTCCTTCTCTAATTTCCAAGGTTATGTCTGAACTGTCATCTGGATTTTATCTTCTTTCTGATCATGCTGTGTCCCCAATGTGTACAATTTGCTAAGTCTCCAGCAGCATTTCCCAAATTCAGGACATCTCCCTCTAGGAGGATAAGAGTACCCAGTGCCACTACTTGTAAATTCTCTTCCAGGTAGTAAACAGAAGAATTCATGGGTTCATAAAGAGTGACTACTGGGTGATAGTAATCATAAAAAAGCAAAAAAGGCTGGCTACATCAGAAACGTAGATATGTTTGATTGCACAACAAATAACTAGATATTATATACTGAGCAAATTGAACAGTATTTTGAAGCAAATGAAATGGCCAGTGAGAAACAAATATCAGTTTTGCTGAGTGCATTGGGTTTAAAGACGTACAGTTTACTTCAACGTTTGTCTGCTCCAACCACACCTGCAGAAATGAGATTTGCTGATATTGTCAATTAGAACTGAAGCCATTGTTGATTGTAGAGCGCTTTAGGTTTCATAAGCAGAATCAAAAGGATAGGGTGTACATTTCAGCATACCTAGCTGAATTGAAGAAATTGTCTAAGTATTGTCATTTCAATGACGGGTTTAATAATGCATGGAGAGATTGTTTAATTTGTGCAATCTTACAAGAAAGAATTCAAAAACAGCTCCAAACTGAAGCACATCTCATACTTAATTCAAATCCAATCCAATTGGTTGTCCATCGAAATCCGATGACGATGTCCACTCCTTTACCGGTGAGATCTTTGATGACTATACAGTCCTATCGTGGACCCACAAGCTCTATTGCAGGTGGGACATGTATATGTAGTAGTGGTGGCAACCATGGCTGCATTTCTCCTGGCTCTCTTCTGCTGTCTTCTGGTTGTTCTTTTCATCTCCAGAGTACGAACCCCATCCCTACACAGTTGTCGCCAAGTGGTACAGTCAGCAGCAACATCCTTCAGGTACTTAGGTCTGATCTTGCACTTCCTTAAAGCATTCTTCATCTGATCCTTATAGCGCTTCTTCAGCCCTCCAGCTGAGCGTCAAACATGATGTAACTGGCCATATAACACTCTGCGGGGTAGCCGACATGGGGGCATCCTTATCACGTGCCCCAGCCACTGCAGCTGACGCTGGGTAATCATGGCCTCAATACTCCTGCAGTTGGTCTTTACAAGTATTTCAGTGTGAGGCACCCACTCATGCCAGGTAATTCCCAGGATGCGTTGGAGGCAGCTTATGCGGAAGCGCTCTAAGGACTTGGTGTGATGGCTGTAGGTTACCCAAGCTTTTTCACAGCTATAAAGGAGGGTGGTGATACAGACCGCTTGATATACAGCAGATGAAGAATCAGAATACCATTCTGCTGAGGTGGGCTGAGCATTTACCCTGCTTAATCAGGACTCTGACGCAGACCCCACCATCCTGGACGGACTGCCTGAACTCCCTCCTATCCACGACCTCAGTCTACCACCAACCTTCCAGCTCATACTGAAAAGAACAGTTGAAATTGCTGACAAGAGAAAATCTGCAGGTGCCAGAAATCCAAGCAACTCATATAAAATGTTGAAGGAACTCTCCAGGCTAGGCAGCATCTATGGAAAAGAGTGCAGTCAATTTTTCGGGCCGAGACCCTTCACTGGGAAGTCTTAGCCCGAAACAGCAACAGCAACTGTACTCTTTTCCATAGATGCTGCCTGGCCTGGAGAGTTGAAATTGCTGTTTAATCCACAGAGACGCAAATAAATTGCAGCCAGGAATGAAAGTGAGTGTAAACAAAATTGCAACATCTAAACAGAAACCAGCCTGACTGCACAAATTGTTTTACCGTTGTGGCAGGGGCTCAAAAACACCAAACAAATACAATTTTAAACATAAAATTTGCAGAAAATGTAGCAAAGTAGGACACATACAAAGAGCATGTCAGACAGACAAAAATAAATGGACTGCACAGGGAAGAAAAAAGCTGGAAAGTTGTCGTTTCGAAAGGAGCACTAATCTGCATGCTATTGATGAAAAACCTGATAATGATGAGAGTGACGCAGGAGTGGGTACCCTTGAGACTTACAATGTGAATGCTAACAATAGATGAACAATATGGCTTACACCAGAAGTGAATGGCAAATTAATTAAAATGGAATTGGACACTAGTTTGGCTGTTTCAGTCACTCCATAAAATGAGACTGAAAAGTGTTTCAAAGATACTAAACTGAAGCCTGCAGATATCCAACTAAAAAGGAAAAGATAACTCTTGTGGGAATGACATTTGTAACAGTGAAATATAACAACCAACAGGTCACATTGGTAAAAACAGAAGGACCAGCATTGCAGGGATGTGATTTGCTGAAACAACTACAATTTGATTGGAGATCCATCAACTATTTGCCTGCCACATCCCCTGCAATGAAGCCAAATAAAAATGAATAAAGAAAAGTACTGGATGATGCCACAGCTGTCCAGGCTGTACGCCATGGACTGTTCTCCAGCAGAGGGCCAACAGGTGTTGGTGCCAACCTCTGTGCCTTTGGTTGGAAAATATTTTGGACCATGCTGCTCAGAGAAGGCCTGAAAGTGTGGTCCAACTACAACAGTGTTCATTGGCATTAAGAAAGCTTCTAATCAGGTAGTTACTTGCAAAATGTGACTTGGTTTTAAGCTGGAAGAGAGTTCAAAGAGCTTCAGGAAAGTTGCAAGTATTTGGCTTTTGTGAGTATAAAGAACCAGAACCTACTTTGCGTGCATTAATATTATTGCTTGAACTTTAAGAGGAAGACAAAAAGCTGTTTGTTAAATTAGAAGCAAAGACCAAAGCCCAGCAGGATGAATGGAAGGCCAAAAAGAAAGGAGTGAATAGAGATATGAAAACAGAGGATTCGTCAGATGATGTGGCAGACGAGGAAACCAAGAGGAGAGATCAGATCGTAAAGAGACAATACAAGGATTAGTAAGAGAAAACTCCAGTGAACTAAATGCACCTTCCCAAGATCAAGATGCACAAACTATAAGAAGAAAAGGGAAAAAGAAATGTGTTCAAAGCTGTCAGAATGACTTCTTGCAATGTCAGTCAACTCCTACAACCACCATGGGGTAGATCCCAGAACCTGAGATTGTTTTCTCGGCCTATAAAAAGTATTTAGCTGGCTGGTGGCATAGTGGCATCAGCGCCAGACTTCAGAGTGAAGGCTCCCGCGTTCAAATCCAGTCAGCTCCCTTGCACACTTTCCATTCGTGCTGGGTTGAGCATCGAGCTAGCAACTCGGCCTTGTGAAAATAAGAAAGTCTGCGTAAAAAATGCTATCATGATGGCATCCTGTTGACTCCACTTGGAGTTTAGGGCTTTCTTCTACTATAAAAAGTATTCACCTGACTTGGAAGTTTTCATGTTTTATTGTTTTGAATCACAGTGGATTTAATTTTGTTTGTTTGACACTAATCAACAGAAAAGAATTTTCTGTGGTTATAGGTATAAATATGTGAATTGCATATGTCATCACATTACCATGTGAACGTGCATACTTTGCTAAAAGTAAGGACCAAGCCAAGACTTGCATTTCCCAGCTCTCTTGTTTTCCTTTGAAATGGTTTAAAATGTTTTGCCTCATTGCTTTAACATTGCTTCATATCCATGGGCCAAAATGCTCAAACTCCCATGTCAACAACACTGCAAGTAACTTCACACACAGTGAGTCAAGGAGGTAGTAACTCACCATCACCATCTTCTCAGGTATAAACAATAAACAATAAAATGAATTAAAAAGATATATCCAATTTAGAACAAAAAATCCATGTTGGTAGTAACCATGTGCTTGTGTAAATTAATCTGCAGAGTGCATTAGACAAAAACAATCCTATAATCCCCCAAACAGTTGAAAAATCTTGAAGTGGATAATAAACACAAACTCTAACTATAGTCTTAAAATTTTAAAAAATTCTCATTGCCACCTGACAAATAAATCATTTTTGTGAGAGAATGTTTACCATGCCTTCTCCCACACCCATACTTTGGAAAGTCCAATCACTTGGCTGTACTTCTACTCCCAGCTTGTAGGCCGAGACTAAAGTTCACAGCACCAATGGTGAGGACCAAGAAGCCATTGCCAAAGGAAACAGAGGAGTACTTTCAGGACATCTTTGAGACGGTGGACTGGACAATGTTCAGGGATTCATCTTCAAGTCTGAATTTGCCACAGTTGGCTATGACTTCATCCAGACCTGTGTGGCTGGGTGCATGCCTTCGAGAACACATCGGGCATACCCAAACCAAAAGGCATGGATGAGCCAAAGATTCATAGTTTGCTGAGGACTAGGTCTGTGGCATTTAAGACCGGTGATCCAGAACTATACAAGAAGTCCAGGTACAACTTATCGAAGGCTAGTTTAGGAGTGAATGAACAACTATGATGGGGCTTAAAGACAGAATCAGTTGTAATTCAGCTCTGGCAGGGGTTACAGGCTATTACTTCCTACAAGACAAAACTTATCATCAAGAACGGCTGTGATCCTTCACTCACAGATGAGCTCAATGCTTTTTATGCACACTTTGAAAGGGAAAATAAAACTACACCTGTGTGAATCACTGCAGCATCTGGTGACTCTGCGATCTCTGTTTGGAAGCCGATATCAGAATATCTTTCAAGCGGGTAAACTCTGTTGGGGCATCAGGCTGATGGTGTACCTAGTGGTGCTCTGAAAACCTGTGCCAACCAATTGGTAAGAGTATTCAAGGACATCTTCAATCTCACACTGCTTCAGTCAGAGGTTCCCACCTACTTCAAAAAGTTATTCCAATCATACCAGTGCCCAAGAAGAGCAGGGTCAGCTACCTCAATGGCTATCACCCAGTGGCACTCACATCTACTGTGATGAAGTGCTTTGACAGGTTGGTCATGGCTAGAATCAACTCCTGCCTAAGCAAGGACGTAGACCATTGCAATTTGCTTATTGCCGCAATACGCCTACAGTGAATGCAATTTCACTAGCTCTCCTCTCAGCCTTGGATCACCTGGTCAAAAGTCACACCTACATCAGGCTGCCATTTATTGTCTACACCACAGTATTCAACACAATAATACCCTTAGTTCTAATCAACAAGCTCCAAAACCTGGGTTTCCCTCTGCAATTGGATTCTTGACTCCCTTACTGGGAGACCTTAGCCTGTATGGATTGGAAATAATATCTCCTCCTTGCTGGCAATCAATACTGGATATGTGCTTAGCCCACTGCTCTATTCTCTCTACACCCATGATCGTGTGGCTAGGAACAGCTCAAATGCCATCAATAAATTTGCTGATGACACAACTATCATTGGCAGAATTTCAGATGATGATGAGGAGGCGTACAGGAGCGAGATAGATCAACTGGTTGAGTGGTGTTGTAACAACAACCTTGCACTCAACATCAGTAAGACCAAGGAACTGATTGAGGACTTCAGCAAAGGGAAGTTGAGGGAACACACACCAGTCCTCATTGAGGGATCAGAAATGAAAAAGGTGAGCAGTTTCAAGTTCCTGGGTGTCAACAGCTCTGAAGATCTATCCTGGTCCCAACATATTGATGCAATTACAAAGAAGGCATGACAGCAGCTATATTTCATGAGAAGTTTGAGGAAGATTGGTATGCCACCAAAGACGTCTGCAAATTTCTACCATAAAGAGCATGCTAACTGGTTGCATCACCGTCTGGTAAGGACAGGTTACTGCCAGGATCAGAAAACCCTGCAGAAATTTGTAAACAGCCTGCTCCAACATAGGCACCTTCAACAGGTGATGCCTCAAAAAGGTGGAATCCATCATTAAGGACTTGCGTCATCCAGGACATGCCCTCTTCTCACGGCTACCTTCAATTGAGGAAGTACTGGAGCCTGAAGGCACCATTCAACATTTTTGTAATACTCAACACTCCTTCCCCTCTGCCATCAGATTTTGAATGGACAATGAATCCAAGAACACGACTTCAGTATTTTCCTCTCTTATTGCACTGCTTATTTAATTTAATTGTTTTAAAAATATATAAAAATATATATACTTCTTATTGCAATTTACAGTTTTTATTATTATGCATTGCAATATACTGCTGCTGCAAAACAACAAATTTCACAACATTTTCCAGTGATACTAAACCTGATTCTGATTCTGAGGTGTGTGTATCTTTGTAACTTATAGATATAATCTAACTGTAAATGCGTTTTTCCAATCCCGTCCGGGGGTTTGGATTGGGCACCGAATTACTCCCCTGTGTGGACTCCTTCCAGCAGTACACCAGGCTGTTCTAAGCAGGCCTATCTAATAGAACATAGAACATAGAATAGTACAGCACAGTACAGACCCTTCGGCCCACAATGTTGTGCCGACCCTCAAAACCTGCCTCCCATATAAGCCCCGACCTTAAATTCCTCCATATACCTGTCTAGTAGTCTCTTAAACTTCACTAGTGTATCTGCCCCCACCACTGACTCAGGCAGTGTATTCCACGCACCAACCACTCTCTGAGTAAAAAACCTTCCTCTAATATCCCCCTTGAACTTCCCACCCCTTACCTTAAAGCTATGTCCTCTTGTATTGAGCAGTGGTGCCCTGGGGAAGAGGCGCTGTCAATCCACTCTATCTATTCCTCTTATCATCTTGTACACCTCTATCATGTCTCCTCTCATCCTCCTTCTCTCCAAAGAGTAAAGCCCTAGCTCCCTTAATCTCTGATCATAATCCATACTCTCTAAACCAGGCAGCATCCTGATAAGTCTCCTCTGTACCCTTTCCAATGCTTCCACATCCTTCCTATAGTGAGGCGACCAGAACTGGACACAGTACTCCAAGTGTGGCCTAACCAGAGTTTTATAGAGCTGCATCATTACATCGCGACTCTTAAACTCTATCCCTCAACTTATGAAAGCTAACACCTCATAAGCTTTCTTAACTACCCTATCCACCTGTGAGGCAACTTTCAGGGATCTGTGGACATGTACCCCCAGATCCCTCTGCTCCTCCACACTACCAAGTATCTTGCCATTTACTTTGTACTCTGCCTTGGAGTTTGTCGTTCCAAAGTGTACCACCTCACATTTCTCCGGGTTGAACTCCATCTGCCATTTCTCAGCCTACTTCTGCACCCTATCAATGTCTCTCCGCAATCTTTGACAATCCTCTACACTATCCACAACACCACCAACCTTTGTGTCATCTGCCAACTTGCCAACCCACCCTTCTACCCCCACATCCAGGTCGTTAAGAAAAATCACGAAAAGTAGATGTCCCAGAACAGATCCTTGTGGGACACCACTAGTCACAATCCTCCAATCTGAATGTACTCCCTCCACGACAGCTTTACGCAAGTAATGCAGACCCGAGTCCAAGAGAGAAAGCTGGTGAAAACTCAAAGTTATATTCATCACTGAATACACCATTGAAACATTGGACAATGGCTTCCATGAAAAAAAAACAAGGTTTTACCTGCACAATATGTCAAAATTTCAACAGTTGTGACCACAAACTACGCTCTGCTTGAAGAGTGCCAGACGGCTTTTCTCTAATGAGCCCCAAATAGAATGTCAGCTTGCCCAGCTTTTGGAGCTTCACAAGATTGGTCTGTATTTTTTATTCCTGAGCAATTAAAAAAATATTCTGGAACAGCAACTGACCAGGCACACCTGACAACACTGAATAATTCAACAGGGCTGCCAATGCTGATCTACAATTGTATGACACCGCAACAAAGAGTGTACATGTGCCTTTGTAAATACTAAAACAGCTTTCACATTGGGGCCTTTGCTAGCTGTTTCAATCAGTAAATTATATTAACCCTTGATGAAAGGTTGTATCCTCCTGCATTGCTGCCGAACTTCAAATTTCATGTTTGCTCGCACGGGAGTATGAGGGATAACAAAATCAAGCAATTTTTACACCAGCATAACGAAAGATAATGGTGATGTGCACTTCTAATGCCCAGAAAGTGAGGAGGAAGGAACTCAGAGAACACTTTAGTTAGGAAATGGATTTGAAAGTAGCTGAGTCTTCTGTGTTCCTTTGACAGCTGAGAAACTAACCAACAAATGGAACAGAGCAGCATACATTGTACACCAAGCCCATCCAGATGATAATAGTGATGACATTTCACTCAGGCTTCTACCCAGATGGTTAGACTTGCCCCCAGCAGCTGACTCTTCCCTTCCTTCCTCCCTCAAGTACCTTTCTATAGTGTCCCCTTCAGTGAACCAGTGAAGCAACAAATTTCACCAATGTATGTCAGTGATAATAAACCTGACTGAGAAGCTTGTTTCCTGCTGCTCTTTGTGGTAACAAGTGCCTCAGTGCTTCCCCCTACACAACTGATTCCTAGGTAGGGGCCCTGCTCCTATAGTCTGGCACAGATACGACCATTTTCACCCTGTTTACCTAAATATTTCATAACCACGAACACCTCTGTCATCGCCTCTCAGACCTTTTTTTAAAAAAAGAAAGTAGGCCCATTCTACAGTCAAAGAGCATGGACCAAACCCTTTGGTCCATTGTTTCCATGTTGACCACCAATCACTGATTATTGCACTAATCCTACTCTATCCTGCATTATGTTATTCTCCCCATATTCCCAACAGGACCCTCCAGATTCTCCCACTCATCTATAAAAAGTAAGGAAATTGCCTTCTAATCTCACGAGAGAGCATAGGCCATCAACTTTTCGCTGTTGATGTTTCTGTAGCAGGCAATTTCTTTTTTACGAGGTCAAGTTGCTAGCTTGACGCTCAACCCAGCACGGGTGGAAAGCGTGCCTGGGGAGTCGGCTGGGTTCGAACTCGGGAGCCTTCGGTCCGAACTCCGGTGCTGATGCCACTATGCCACGAACCGGCTGACTCATCTATACACTAGGCGTAATTTACAGCCGCCAGTTAACCTCCCAGCTGTACCTATTTGGAATGTCAGCGTCAGGGCCCAAGATTGAGAAACAGACCTGTATTTAGCCAATTTAAATGCCAAGCCAGATTTTAAAATATTAAGGTGACAAGGCAGAGGGTGGAGGATGAACTGGTGTTCGCTCACCTCTCCTTGTCAGCCAAAATCCTCCACCTGAGCCCATTCTGCCTGCTTGGGTTTGACCCATCTCCCTCTCTTCTCACTGCTACCATTGGTCGGGTGGTGCATGAGTCTTCGGTCCATGATGCCAGGTTTGGGAGTAGTTGTTGTCATGCAGCCATAGGGGCTCCTGGACCGGCTTCACTTAGCTCCACGCTGAACTGGCTCTGCGACTGTGGTCTCACTTTCAGAGACCCTGCGGTTCCTGATCTGTGTATTATTGGTTTACTTGTTTCATTGTTTGCACAATCTGCTCTTTTTTCACTCATTGGACGTTTGTCGGTCTGTGTTGTGATGGTTTTATTCTGGGTTCTGTTGTGTTTATTTGTGGCTGCCTACGAGGAGATACATCTTAAGATTGCATGTGGTATACAAACACTTTGATAATACATTCAATTTGAACTTTTACTTTGAACCCAAGCAGTCACAAGGGGGAACAAACAAACTCCACAGAGACAACACTAGGAGTCAGGAATTGGACTGGTCCTTTGAACTGTGGGGCAGCAGCTCCATTAGATACAATACTCCACCATATGATTCAGTCCTTTGTGAAGTATGTATATTTATAGTTATATTTTTATATGTAATCTACCTATTCTAAATTTGATTGGAAAATATATAATCTTTTGAGCAAAAGAAGAAAGTTAATTTTATATATCATAAAATACTTCCTGCATACAATCGCTCACCCATTGTGGAGGAGATGCTCCCTTGGGATGGTTACTGCGAATGTGTTCCGAGGCATGTTCCAAGATAAACAAAGGACAAGTACGAAACCTTCCCTGAGCACAAAGGCAGCTTCCAGTTGCTCAGGTTGCTGCCTCTCCAGCTGCAGTGTAAGAGGCACCTTACAGTGTGAAAGGAGCCTTCGGCTTCCTGCCAGCTGCTTCAGTGCTTTTGTTGGAGAGGTCAACACAATGAAGCACGCTACAACCAACTGAGCAATAACAATTTATATTCAAACATCCTCGTGAATCGCCATAGACGAAGAAAGATACAGCATGTAAAGAGGCCCTTTGACCAACTGTGTCCACACCAACTATCAAACATTCATTTACACTAACCACATTTCATTTCCTTCAATTCCCCCAAGGTTCTACCACTCACCTGACCCATTAAGGGACAATTTACAGCAGCCGATTAACCTGTCAGCCTGCATGTTTTTAAAATGTGGGCGGAAACCGGAGGCTAGGGGAAGCCTGCGCAGTCACAGGGAGAGCGTGCAGACTCTGCACAGATAGCACTGGAGGTCAGGGCCTCTGGCTTTACTGGCTGCACCACTGTGCTATCCTACATCCAAGGCTGAATGTTACTGATACTTGAGTTTGCTGAGGAGGTCAAAAAGGGTGTTTTTGAGGGCATCATTTTAATGCAGTCAGTACTCCCCTCAGTACTATATAAGCTTCAAAACCTGGGCCTCTGTACCTCCCTCTGCAACTTCCTCACCAGGAGACCGCAGTCAATGCAGACTGGAAATAGTTTGTCCTTCTTACTGCCGATCAACAGAGGTGCATGCTTAACCCATTGCTGTACTCTCTCAACATTCACAATTGTGTGGCTAGGCACCTCTCGAATGCCATCTATAAATTCACCTATGACACTGTTGTTGGCAGAATTTCAGATGGTGGCAAGGAGGCGTACAAGAGTGAAACAAACTGGCTGTCTGAAAGGCGTCGCAACAACAACCTTGCATTCAGAAGTCAGTAAGACCAAGGAACTGATTGTAGACTAGGAAGGAGAAATTGGGAGAGCACATAACAGTCCACATCGAGGGGTCAGCAATGGAAAGGGTAAGCAGCTTTAAGTTCCTTAGTGTCAACATCTGTGAAGATCTATCCGGGCCCAATGTATTGATGCAATTATGAAGAAGGCACAACAGTGCCTATCTTTCATTACGGATCCAGCAGGTTTCTACAGATGTACTGTGGACAGTCTCCTAACTGGGTGCATCACTGTCCGGCATGGAGGCACCAACGCACAGGATCAGGAAAAGCTACAGAGGGTTCTGAACTCAGCCAGGTCCATCACGGGCTCTAGCCTCCTCACTATATTCAATAGGCAATGCCTCAAGAAGGAAGCATCCGTCATCAAGGTCCCTCAAAAAGGACATGCCCTTTTCTCATTGTGACCATCAAGGATGAGATACAGGAGCCTGAAGACTCTTGTTTAGCATCATCTGCTGCGCCCTCACATTTCTGAATGGACATGAACACCATCTCGCTCCTTGCTCTCTTTTTGCACTCCTTACCTAGTTTTTATATTTCGTATTGTAACTTAGTGATTTTTCAATGTATGGCACTGTACTGCTGCAAAGCAACAAATTTCAATATATATGTCAGAAACAATAAACATGATTCTGAATCTCAATCTGATTCAGTCTACATGGATTTTTAGTAAGGTTCATGAGAATGTCTAATTAGCAGGACGATCAAAAGAACAAAAACCGATAAGATCAGAGGAAGATCAGCAAATTACAATCACCACTGGCTCAGTGCAGGAAGATTGTGTTGTTGATGGGATAAGGAGCTCAGTGCTTCTTTGCTGTTTGTGATATATAATGGGGATTTTCCTTACATGCTGGGGCACAGGAATCAGACAAAGCAAAAAATGTCCATGCACTTGACAGTGTGCAGGATGTTTTAGACTGCAGGTAGATAGAGATGGTCTGGTCATTTGGACAGAGAAAGAGAAATGGAATCTAATTGGAGAAATAATTCATTTGTGAAGGTGAAACAAAGCTGAGTGGATATTCAGAGAGTTCTTGGAGCATCGTCCAGAGATCCTAAAAGGGAACAGGTTATGTCAACAAGATAGTTATAAGGCCACACAGGATGCTGTCCTTTCGTAGTTAAATGTAGACTGTGAGAGGAGGGGTCTTATTTGAGAACAGTATACTCTACACAAACATTTGTGAAGCTATGCATAGTGAATGATGTCAAAGGAGAAAGTGGAATATAGATCTAGGCCACAAGAAGACAGGGTGGTATGCCTGCTGGCTTCACTGGTTGGGGCATTGAGGATCAGAGTCAGGAATCTGCTGTATAAAACTTAGGTTAGCTATGTATACAGTATTGTGTGCAGTTCCAGCATGACCATAAGACATAGGACTTACCTAGGCCTTTCAATCTTCAATAGGTTTCAGTTCTCCTTAACTCCAGTGAGTACTGGCCCAGAGCCATCAAATGCTCCTCATATGTTAACCTTTTCATTCCTGGAATCATTCGTATGAACCTCCTCTGGATCTTCTCCAATGCCAGCACATCTCTTCTTAGGTAAGGGCCCCAAAACTGCTCACAATATTCCAAGTGCGGACTGACCAATTCCTTATAAAGACAGTATTATATCCCTGCACTTCTATTCTAGTCCTCTCAAAATAAATGCTACATTGCATTTACCTTCCTTCCCACTGCCTCAACCTGCAAGTTAAAAACTTTAGGGAATTCTGCACAAGGACTCACAAGTCCCTTCGCATCTCTGATTTTTTTTTAACTTTCTCTGTGTTTAGAAAATAGTCTGCACCTTTATTCCTTCTACCAAAGTGCATAAACATGTACTTCCCTTCATTATATTCCATCTGTCATTTCTCCTCCAGCGGGCTCTACCGCCAGCTACTCCGAAAAGCCATCTCACAGGCATTCTACAAGTTCCCTCTCTTGGGATCCAGCACCAAACTGCATACTTAAATCCCATGTCTATCGTAACATTGTCCTTTTACATGCCTTTTCTATCTCCCACCGTCATTTATATCCCACAACCTGGCTACCGTTCGTATGTAACTCCCATCAGGGTGTTTTTACCCTTGCAGTTTCTTAGCTCTACCCACAAGGATACAACATCTTCCAATCTTATGTCACCTCTTTCTAAGGGTTTGAATTTATTTTTTACCAACAGAGCCACCTCACCCCCTCTGCCTACCTGCCTGTCCTTTCAATACAATTTGTATTCTTGGATGTTAAGCTCCTACCTATGATCTTCTTTCAGCCACGATTCACTGATGTCCACATCACACCTGTGCTACAAGATCATCTACCTCATTCCATATACTGCGTGCATTCAAATATAACACCTTTTGTCTTCTATTCATCACTTCTTTTGATTACTCTTCACCTTATCCCACTAACTGCAATTTTGCTCTATCACCTGCCTGTCTTTCATCAGTCTTACTACACACTGTATCTACTTGTATACGAACTACCCCATCTTCACTCCTACCTCTCCGGTTCACATTCCCCTGCCAAATTAGTTTAAATCCTCCTCAACAGTTTTAGCGAACATGCCCACAAGGATTTTTGTCCCCCTTGGATTCAGATGTAACCCATCCATTTTGTACCGGTCATACCTTTTCCAGAAGAGACCCCAGTGATCCAGAAATCTGAAATCTTGTCCCCTGCACCAGTTCCTCAGCCATGCATTCATCTGCAAAATTATCCTATTCTTACCCCCACTGGTGCATTGCAGAGGCAGCAATGCAGAGATTACTACCAAGGAGGAACTGCTTTTCAGCTTTCTATGTAACTCCCTATACTCTCTCTTAAGGATCGCCTCCCTTTTTCTACCTATGTCTTTAGTATCAATATGTACCATGACTTCTGGCTGCTCATCCTCCCCCTTTAGAATTCTGGGAAGTATGTGGAGGCTTTGGAGAGGGCACAGAGGAGCTTCACCGGGGTGCTGCCTGGATTAGAGAGTATTTGCTGTCAGAAGTTGCTGGATAAACCTGGGTTGCTTTTTCTGAAGTGTTGGAGACCGAGGGAAGACTTGAGAGAAGGGTATAAAATTGTAAGAAACATAGCATAGAAATGCCAAATACCGGAAGACATGGGAGAAAGTTGAAGGGTGTTGTGAGGGGCAAGTTCTTTACGGAGAGTGGTAGGTTCCTGGAATGAGCTGCCAGGGATGGTGGTGGCATGACAATGGCATTTAAGAGGCACTTCGATAGATATGTGAATATGCAGGGAGTGGAGGAAACTGGAAAACGGGATTAATTCCATATGGCATCATGGTCAATACGGACATTGTAGAATGAAAGATCAATTCCTGTGCTGCACTGTTCTGTGTTCTGTGTCACTAGATCAACAGTTTGCTGTCCAATTCCATCACTAACTGTCCCTGCAACCTATCACCAAACATTCCTAGTCATGGGGTTGTACAGTGCAAAATAGGCCCTTCAGCCCATCACATCCATGTTGACCTTTTTGTGCTGATTACATTTCTCTGTATTAGGACCATATGCTTCCATGCCTTGCCTGTGCACATGCGTTCCAAGTACCTCTCAAACATATTGAATCTGATTCCTCCACCTCCTCCGGCTCTAACCGCTGTGTGGAAAAAGTTTCCCCTCAGATCCCTTAAATCTCCTTTCAATCTTGTGCTTTCTTGTTTTTGATACTATTGCGCTGAGAAAAAAATATTCTGACCATTTACCCATCCGGATCTTTTATAGTTTCAAATAGCTTGATCAGCTCACCCCCTCGGTGCTCTGTAGAAAATGTAAGGGCCATCGGACCCAGAAGCAGAGCAGCGAAGATGATATAACAGTAAACGATATTTTAATAATAAACTGCAAAATAACAAGACACAAGGGGCCACAATGCAACAGAGAACAGATACTTAACACGACAAGGCAATAGGGTAACTAGAGGCTAGGAACAGCTGGTTGAGGTGGCTCGATGAGTGAACAAAGGCTGTAGATAAGAGCTGGGTTTAAATAAGCTGCAGGTGATGAGTTGGAAATGAGTGGTAGGTGACTTCTGTTAACTGGGTGGAAACTGGGGGGTGCCTGACCACGCAGGTCCGACAGGAGCTTCCCCCACCCCCCAATGGCTGGCGTCCGACAGTCCAGAACGATCCAGATGAGACCATAAGACCATAAGAGGAGCAGAATTAGGCCATCTGACCCATAGAGCCTGCTCCGCCATTCAATCATGGCTAATCCTTTCTTTTAATCTCCTCCTCAACCCCAGTTCCCGGCCTTCTCCCCGTAACCTTTGATGCCATGTCCAATCAAGAACCTATCAATCTGTGTTAAATACACCCAATGACCTGGTCTATACAGCTGCATGTAGCAACAAATTCCACAAATTCACCACCCTTTGGCTAAAGAAATTTCTCCACATCTCTGTTTTAAAAGGGCACTCCTCTGTCCTGAGTCTGTGTCCTCTTGTCCTAGACTCCCCCACCATGGGAAACATCCTTTTCATAACTACTCTGTTTAGGCCTTGCAATTTTCAAAAGATTTCAATGAGATCCCCCCCCCCACCGATCCTTCTGAATTCCAGCAAGTACAGACCCAGAGCCATCAAATGTTCCTCGTGTGATAACCCTTTCATTCCAGGAATCATCATTGTGAACCTCCTCTGAGCCCTCTCCAATTCCAGCACATCTTTTCTAAGATGAGGGGCCCAAAACTATTCGCAATACTCAAGGTAAGGCTTCACCAGTGCCTTATAAAGCCTTAGCATCACATCCTTGCTCTTGTATTCCTGACCTCTTGAAATGAATGCTAACATGGCATTTGCCTTCCTTACCACCAACTCAACCTGCAAGTTAACCTTCAGGGTGTTCTGCACAAGGACTCCCAAGTCCATTTGCATCTCAGATTTTTGGATTTTCTCCCCATTTAGAAAATAGTCCTCACATTTATTTCTACTACCAAAGTGCACGTCCATACATTTTCCAACATCATATTTCATTTGCCACCTTCTTGCCCATTCTCTTAATCTGCCTAAGTCCTTCTGCATCCTACCTCTTTCCTCAACACTACCTGCCCCTCCACCAATCTTCGTATCATCTGCAAACTTGGCAACAAAGCCGTCTATTTCATCATCCAAATCATTTATATACAGCATAAAAAGAAGTGGTCCCAACACCAACCCCTGCAGAACACCACTAGTCACTGACAGCCAACCAAAAGAGGATCCTTTTATTCCTTCTTGCTGCCTCCTACCAATCAGCTAATGCTCTATCCATATTAGTAACTTTCCTGTAATACCATGGGTGCTTAACTTGGTAAGCCTCATGTGTGGCACCTTGTCAAAGGCCTTCTGAAAGTCCAAGTATACAACATCCACTACATCCCCTTTATCTATCCTACTTGTAATCTCCTCAAAGAATTCCAACAGTTTCTTCAGGCAGGATTTTCCCTGAAGGAAACCATGCTGACTTTGTACTATCTTGTCCTGTGTCACCAAGTACTCCATCACCTCATCCTTAAGAGTTGACTCTAACATCTTTCCAACTGCTATGGTCAGGCTAACGGGTCTATAATTTCCTTTCTGCTACCTTCCTCCTTTCTTACAGAGTGGAGTAATGTTTGCAATTTTCCAGTCCTCTGGCACCATGTCAGAGTCCAATGATTTTTGAAAGTAATTTCTAATGCCACCACAATCTCTAACACTACCTCTTTCAAAACCCTATGGTGCAGTTCCTCTGTTCCGGGTGGCTTATGTACCTTTAGGTCTTTCAGCTTTTTGAGCACCTTCGCTCTTGTAACAGTAACTGCACCCACTTCTCTTCCTTCACACATTATAACGTCAGGCAAACTGCTAGTGTCTTCCGCAATGAAGACTGACACAAAATACTCATTCAGTTCATCAGCCGTCTCCTTATCCCTGTTATTATTTCTCATGCCTCATTTTCTAATGGTCCTATATCCACTCTTAGTTCCCTTTTATTTTTAACATACTTGAGAAAACTTTTACTATCCACTTTGATATTATTTGCTAGTTTGATTTCATTGTTTGTCTTTTCCTTTCTGATTTTTTTTTAGTTGCCCTTTGTACGTTTTTAAAAACTTGCCAATCCTCCATCTTCCCACTAATTTTTGCTTTGTTGTATGCCCTTTCTTTTGGTTTTACAATAGCTTTGACTTCCCTTGTGAGCCATGGTTGTACGATTTTACCATTTGAGTATTTCTTCATTTTTGGAATACCTATGTCCTGCACCTTCTTCATTTTTCCCAGAAACGCATGCCATTGCTGCTCTGCTGACATCCCTGCCAGCAGCTCCTTCCAGTTTACTTTGGCCAACTCCTCTCTCATATCACCGTAATTTCCCTCACTCCACTGAAATACTGTTACATCAGACTTTACCTTCTCCCTATCAAATTTCAGTTGAACACAATCATATTTTGATCACTGGTTCCAAAGGGTTTTTTTACCTTAAGCTCCCTAATCGCCTCTGGTTCATTACATACCACCCAATCCAGTATAACTGATCCCCTAGCAGGCTCAACAACAAACTGCTCTAAAAAGCTTTCTCTTAGGCATTCAATAAACTCACTCTCCTGCGATCCATTACCAAGCTGATTTTTCCAATGGACCTGAATGTTAAAATCTCCCATGACTGCCATAACATTGCCCTTTCGACTCGCCTTTCCTATTTCCTGTTGTAACCCATGGTCCACCTTCCAGCCACTGTTGGGAGTTCTGTATATAACTTCCATCAACATCCTTTTACCCTTGCAGTTTCCGGTGGAACTCTTCGATGAGCGATGGATCCAAGATTAAACTGGATGGCACCCAAGACCTCTCCTCCAAGTCTTTCCCTTCCTAGTCGACCTTTTTCTTCTTCTTTCCCCCGTTACGTCGCTGGCCTTTAGGGCAGCAATGAAAGTCCTCTATCTCTGGTGGTGTTCACGACTTCCTTCATTGTGTCAGTACCTTCCCTTGGTTTACTGTCAGTCATGCAAGTCCCGGATGGAGACTCAGGAATACTGACGCACACAGATGTAGAAGGATTCTTCATTGCTGTTTCCATAACAGTTTTGTTTGACCAGTCGGGGTTGTTAGCCCTGAGCTGAACCCCTGAACCTGGAGGATCAGGAGACCACTCTTAGTCTGGTCTCTACACTTTGACCTATTTGGCATGGGCGACCCTACCAAGAGCCAAAGCATAAAGCCCTCACTCCAGCCAGCATAGCTCTCTGGGTCACTGAGGTACTCCAAACCACGACAAGGTTGTGGTCATCTTGAAGTACCCAGTCGACCAGTACTGCACAACCCATCCATGATGACATGAATCCATCAACTGGCAAATTGTGTCCACTGAACTACCTTCCATTATCCTTGGTTCCAGAGGTGCAGGTTCAGGTGAGTTGAGTGGTCCAGAATAGTGAGATTAAGGCAGGACTTGTGGAAGGTAGGTGTCAGCCTCAGGCAGTTTGAGACAGTAAGTGATTGGGTAAATGCAATGCTCAATCTTAAAGGGACCAATGAAATGGGGCAAGTATGCAACATTTTGGACCAGTGGAAATGGTCCAGAAGGGTTGTATGGAAACTATTATTACCATTTTTCTTAACAACTAATTTCATTACTTAGCCTAATAGGTTAGATTTACCACAGTACATAATTATCTATTTAAATGTTTATTTTCCTTTTATATCATCTCAATGTGTACTTAAGAATGTATAAATAATTGTAGTTTTATACATATAAAAAAATGGAAAAGGTTATATGTGTGAAAAAAGTACATGATAATTGTGAATTCCTTATCCAAATAAAAATAAAATTTAAAAAAAAAAGAAATGGGGCAAGAGGTTGCAGGAGTCGCTACTCAGGGGCAGATCTTGGGTGGGCAGCCAGACATGACCCCCTGCCCAGAGTAGTCTGGCCAGGCGCAGGCGGTGGTTAGCCTGGTGGCAGTAGGTATAGATGGCAGGTAGGATAACCCTTTGTGTCCTTTTCCAAGCCTTCCAGCATAGGCAAACCAGAGCCCCAGTCCGATACAATGTTGTCAGCAAAACCAAAGAGGCAAACTATATGTTGGAGAAACAGGTCCACTATTACAGTGGCTGATGGAAGTTTGGAGAGGACAATGAGGTTGGCCACCCTGGAGAACTGGTCCACCATTATCATGATCACTGTGGCCCTATCAGAAGTTGGCAAACCTGTTGTGAAGTCCATGGTGATGTGGGACCACAGGTCTCAGGGGTCCACTGGAGGCCATAGGAACTCTGAGAGCTGTTTGTCGGAGGAATTGGACTGGGGACACTGAGGGCAGGTAGCGATGAACTGACATACATCTGTGATCATGGTGGGACACCAGCTCCAATGTCGCAAAAAAATCCAGAGTCGGTCGTGTATCTTGGATGGCTGTAGAAGGAAGAGGAAAGTGGACCCAATGGAGTGCCTCAGGGTGTAGGGCTGCTGGCAGGTAGGTATGGTTGTCAAGTGTCTCGGCTGGAGCAAGCTTGTGCTGTAGTTCTGGTTCTCAAGATCCCAGACGATCAGGGTAGAATCTGTGAGGATGGAATGAAGGGCTAAAGGACGATCTCCATTTCAGCTAGGTCAAACTATTGTGACGGAGTATTCGCCCTTGTGTTTTTGGTATCGGGTTGGTAGGAGACAGTGAAATTAAAGTACTCGAAGAAGAGGTCCCAACAAGCCCGACATGAGTTGAATTGGCAGATCTGCTGTACGGATATGAGGTTCTAGTGATCAATCTACAGCAGGAAGAGCTCAGTATTTTTCATCAGCCAATGGCTCCCTATCTCCAAGACCCATTTAATGGCATGTAGCTCCCTGTCTCCTACTCAGTAACAGTGCTGTGCAGTGTTAAACTTACACAAGAAGAAAGCACAAAGTTGTGTCTTCCTCACAAACAAGAGAAAATCTGCAGAAGCTGGAAATCCTTCACCAGGACTCGGCCCGAAATGTCGACTGTACTCTTTTCCATAGATGCTGCCTGACCTACTGAGTGCCTCCGGCATTTTGAGAGTATGTCTTCCTGTTGGGTCCTCACTGGGAGAGGATGGCCGCAGCATCCACATCAGGTGCCTCCACCTCCATTACAAAAGGTCCAGAGGACTTCAGATGGTGGAGAATAGGAGCAGTGGTTAAGCTTCCCCAGAGCTCCCCAAAAGTGTAGTCTGCAGCAGCTGACCAGGTTATCTGCGAGAAATGTAGGTAATTTGGTGAGGGAGGTGAGAGGAACAATGATTTGGTTGTAGTTCCTGATGAAACAGCAGTAGACGTTGGAGAAGCCCAAAAAATGTTGTATCTGTTTGAGGCAATGAGGGCTGGGACCATTCAATGAGGGTGCATAGTTACACTGGGTCCATGGTTATGCCCTGAGGTGAAAGGATATAACCCAAGATATAAATAATTGGGTGTGGAAGTGGCATATTTCTAAATTGGAGACGTTGAAGGACTAAACAGAGATGACAGACGTGTTCTTGGGGGGTCCTTGGAAAAGTTAAGGATGATGCTGAGGTAACAAACTCATACATGTGTAGCATGTCTCAAAGGATCTCATTGATAAAGGCTTGGAAGATGGCTGGACTGTTGAAAAGTCTGAACGGCATCACCAAGTATTCATAATGTTCTGAATGCCAGCTTCTATTAATCTCCCTGGCAATTGCAGGTCAGGTTGTACACATGACATAGATCCAGTTTGGTAATGGTCTGCATTCTGCAGAGTGATTTTAATGTGCTATCCATCAAAGGGTGAGGATAGCAGTTCTTTATGGTGATTTTGTTGTAGTAGATGTATGGATGAAGACCACCATCCTTCTGTTTGTCAAAGAAGAATCCTGCACCAGCAAAGTACTGGGATAATCAAATGAAGCCAGGCCAAAGTGGTTCAGCAACGTAATCATTCATAGTTTGGGTCTCAGGAGGTGAAAGAAGAACAGATGACCTCGGAGAAAGGTGGTTTTCCCCTCCTGAACCTGATGAACTGGAAGGTTGTTCCATAAGATAAGACACTTGACAATTCAGAGAGCCAGAGTGATGAGACGTTCAAGGTTGGTGGCTTTCTCTCAGACAGACAGCTCGTCTTTCAAGTGCTCCAAGTGGCTAAGATGGTAATAGGCCAGCAGAACTTTTGCATTCCAGGTGCACTCTGCCGCAAGGATCCCGAATTCCACGGTGTAATCCAGCTCTGAGCATGAGCCTTGACGCAGGTGAAGTATCCAATCCGTTGACCCGTCCGCTTCCTGAATTGTCGAAATATTGACAGATCTCAGTGGTGAATTCCCCCTATTTATCACAAATGGTGGTTTTATTGTCCCATTTAGCAGTGGCCCAGGTCAGAGTTCACCCAGTCAAGAGAGAGATGACGAAAACAATTTTGGCTCATTCCTTAGAGTATAGAGATGGCTGGAGATCAATGTGTAAGATGCACTGGGACAGAAAGATGTAGCATTGGGCTGGGCACCAAAATCCATGGCTCCGAGGGAGAAGGTTAACCTGTGCGGGGTTGCAGGATCAAAATGGAGTATTGGTTGAGAGTGGGGAGCAGATAGTCAATGGTTTCCTGCTCCTTCGGTATTGTGTACGCCTGTTGATGGAGGACTTCCTTTAGGCAAGCCTACTCTGCTGGGTTAATTGTTGCCTCACTCATCCTGCCTCACCACTAAAATCAAGGCGAGAAGACTGCAACTAGCAGAGCACTGTCTACGCTACCCTGAGCTACCTGCCAGCCTAGTCATCATATGGGAGCCCAAGCATGGGAGGATGAACCCTGGGTGCCCTCCCAAGACTATGGTCAACACGCTTCCAGAAGACAACGGTGCGGCTAATGTAGATGAACTGAACACACTGATGAGGTAGAGGGAGAAGTGGAGAGTCCGTCATTGTACTCGACGCCGGCCCCCTAGGCCTGAGTTGACGTAGTAGTAGTAGTAGCACTCATCCTGTCTGGAGATGTAGAGGAGGCTTGACCCAGAAGTAAAGCAGTGGAGATGATTTAGCAGTAAATGATACTTTACCAATAAACTGCAAAATTACAAGCCAGGAGGTGCCACAAATCGAGAAAGCAGATACTTAACACAACCGGGCAATGAAGAAGCTGAAGGCTAGGAGCAGCTGATTGAGGCTGGTTGGTTTGACAAGTGAACAAGGGCTGTGGATGAGAGCTGGGTTTAAATAGGCTGCAGGTGATGAGTTGGAAATGAGTGGTAGATAACTCTTGTTAGCTGGGTGGAGACTGGGAGATACCTACCTGTGCAGGGCTGATATGCTCCAGTGCACACAAGCTCAGCCTATTCAATCTCTCCCTATGACTAAAGTAATTCCCAATAACTGCCCCCAGAGTTTCCAGCTCCCCCACACCAGGAGAAATCTGCAGCAACAAATTAACCTGCCAACCCTCATACTTTTGGGATATTGGAGGAAAACCATGCTGTCACAGGGAGAATGTGCAAGCTCCACACAGTAGCTCCAAAGGTTAGGATTGAACCTAGGTCTCCAGAGCAGTGAGCAGTCGCTCTAATAGTTGTGCTACTGCTGCTCCCCTTTTCCATATTTCAGTTTAATGTATTCCATTACACTAATGGGGATGGTGAGGTCACCAATCGTCTCTTCTCGAGTAGGATTAACTTTATCACCTTTATTACATCTCAGACTTTGGGATCTAGCAGCATTTCTGGTTCCTCATGGGTGCAAGCAATCATGAAGTTCCCACCAGGGCTCCAATTAATAGAATAGTTCAATGCAAGCAGAGGAGCTGGCCCATTGGCTTAAATGTTCACATCTACTTGTTTACAGAATAGATTTCTACTTTCTAATAGACCTGTTAGTTGTGAATCATGAAAAGAATTTCACATTGACAAAAACCCAGTTTCCTGGAAGTTCCCATGACTCCATCATACTGAAGGTGTCCACCCTGTCTATATGGTTGTTAGCTAGATGGTTAGATGGATCACAGGGATAAGGGCTACACTCACCTTTTTTGGCCTTGTAATCAATTCACGGCACTAGCTGAGGTACAGTAAGTACACAGGAAATGGGGTGAATAACATTGCTTCAGGGCATTTTTTTCTTTATGTGTGGCTGGTAATAGCATACAGTATCAGTATACTATTACCAGCATCCTCTGTATTATCACTTCAGAGGATTTGTCCTGGGACCGGTATGTAAGTGCAATTAAAAAGAAAGCACAGCCTCTACTTTGTTAGGAAGTTTGTGAAGATTCAGCATGACTTCTACAACTTTGGCAGACTTCTATAGATGTGTAGTGGTGAGTATATTGACTGGGTGCATCACAGCCTGGTAGGGAAACACTGATGCCCTTGAATAGAAAATCCTACAAAAAGTAGTGTATATGACTCGGGCCATCACAGATAAAGCCCCCCCACCATTGAGCACATCTACACGAACCATTGTCACGGAAGAGTGGCAACAATCATCAGAGACCCCCACCACCCAGTTCATGCTCTCTTCTCGCTGCTGCCATCAGGAAGAAGGTATAGGAGCCTAAGGACTCACACCAGCAGGTTCAGTAACAGTCATTACATCTCAACCATTAGGCTCTTGAACCAAAGGGGATAACTTCACTCAACTTCACTTGCCCCATTACAGAAATATTCCCACAACCTATAGACTCACTTTGAAGGACTCTTCATCTCATGTTCTTGATATTTATTGCTTATTTATTTATCATTATTATTTCTATCTTTTTGTATTTGCAGTTTGTTATCTTTTGCACACTGGAAGCCCAAGCTTGTGTGGTCTATCAATTAATTGAACATTAATTATTATTCTATTACGGATTGTTGAGTAAGCCCACAAAAATGTATCTCAGGGTTGTATATAGTAACATATATATACTTCGATAATAAATTTACATTGAACTTCGAAATATAGGCTCCACAACCTGATCAACAGGAAATGGCAGAAATAGACACAAGAGATTCTGCAAATTCTGGAAATCTAGAGCAACATATACAAAGGATGAAGGGTATTGGTCTGAAATGTTAACTGTTTATAGTCATAGTCATACTTTATTGATCCCGGGGGAAATTGGTTTTTGTTACAGTTGCACCATAAATAATAAATAATCATAGAACCATAAATAGTTAAATAGTAATATGTAAATTATGCCAGTAAATTATGAAATAAGTCCAGGACCAGCCTATTGGCTCAGGGTGTGTGACCCGCCAAGGGAGGGGTTGTAAAGTTTGATGGCCACAGGCAGGAATGACTTCCTATGACGCTCTGTGCTGCATCTCGGTGGAATGAGTCTCTGGCTGAATGTACTCCTGTGCCCACCCAGTACATTATGTAGTGGATGGGAGACACTGACCAAGATGGCATGCAACTTAGACAGCATCCTCTTTTCAGACACTACTGTCAGAGAGTCCAGTTCCATCCCCACAACATCACTGGCCTTACGAATGAGTTTGTTGATTCTGTTGGTGTCTGCTACCCTCAGCCTGCTGCCCCAGCACACAACAGCAAACATGATAGCACTGGCCACCACAGACTCGTAGAACATCCTCAGCATCGTCCGGCAGATGTTAAAGGACCTCAGTCTCCTCAGGAAATAGAAACGGCTTTGTCCCTTCTTATAGACAGCCTCAGTGTTCTTTGTCCAGTCCTTTTGATTGTCAATTCGTATCCCCAGGTATTTGTAATCCTCCACCATGTCCACAGTGACCCCCTGGATGGAAACAGGGGTCACCGGTACCTTAGCTCTCCTCAGGTCTACCAGCAGCTCCTTAGTCTTTTTCACATTAAGCTGCAGATAATTCTGCTCACACTATGTGACAAAGTTTCCTACCGTAGCCCTGTACTCAGCCTCATCTCCCTTGCTGATGCATCCAACTATGGCAGAATCATCAGAAAACTTCTGAAGATGACAAGACTCTGTGCAGTAGTTGAAGTCCGATGTGTAAATGGTGAAGAGAAAGGGAGACAAGACAGTCCCCTGTGGAGCCCCAGTGCTGCTGATCACTCTATCGGACACACAGTGTTGCAAGCACACGTACTGTGGTCTGCCAGTCAGGTAATCAAGAATCCGTGACACCAGGGAAGCATCCACCTACATCGTTGTCAGCTTCTCCCCCAGCAGAGCAGGGCAGATGGTGCTGAACGCACTGGAGAAGTCAAAAAACATGACCCTCACAGTGCTCGCTGGCTTGTCCAGGTGGGCGTAGACACGGTTTAGCAGGTAGACGATGGCATCCTCAACTCCTAGTCGGGGCTGGTAGGCGAACTGGAGGGGATCTAAGTGTGGCCTGACCATAGGACGGAGCAGCTCCAGAACAAGTATTTCCCTTCATAGGTGCTGCCTGACCTGTTGATTTCTTCCAGCATTTTGTGTGTGTTGCAAGAGATGGCAGGCAATGCATCAGGAATAGAGGTGAAAGCCAAGAGTAGACATGGAGAAGCAGCAGGAAAGTGTGAGAGGAATCTCCTTCGGCAGCACCAGCAGCTCACTAAGTGTGAATAGAGCAGATCTTCGACTAAACACACTGCACAATTAGAGTGCCCTTGCAGGCTGTGAGCTGCTTCACACTCCATTCATTACCACCTCCACTGTACATCAAGGAACAGCTGAAAGAGCCCAGGTAATCTTGGTTTGCCTCTTTGCAAATCCATCATTAGCAAATTAACACCTTCTCCCCTCAAATGGACAAGTTCACAATTTCCCATGTTAACGTTCCATTTGCCAGACCTTTGGCATTTCTTTCTAGCTCTATATAATTTCATCTGCCCTCTTCACCATCTGTTTTCTCACTTGTTTCCATGTTATCAAAAAGTTCATCAATCGGATGAAAGACACTGTTTACCTTTACGCAAATAATTCACACAGATTCTAAAATATTAAGGACTCAATCAACAATGATCACTGTTGAAAAGCACTTGTTACATTTCATCCACCAGAAAAAAGACCTATTTATGCCTGCTGTTTTCCTGTTAACCAGCTATTTTCCATCCACATCAAGGTTTTTCCTCCAGCTTCATGGGCGTTCATATTTCACAATAGCCTTTGATGCAGCAATAGATGGCAAGTGGAAATCCAAAGACTGTACCTCTGCCCTGTGACCTTAAAGAGCATTAGACCCACTGGAGGGGCCAAATGACCTCTGCCTATTCTTACGGTTAGTTTCAAGATTACCAGCATTGTTGAGTTTATCAGCTTGTTCTCAGGAGTGGGTTAAGCAGAGATATGGTTCTATGGGCCAGTAATGAAGACAATAATAGAATCACACAGTGAGAATTGAAGTGTTAGAGAGAGCTCGGGAGAGGAAGTAATTTCTGTCATTGGTGGATAGAGCACTGCGGCCAAGAATCACAATGTAATGTACAAGGAACTCAATGCTCCAGAGATGGAAATAGTCTTCTAATAATGTCATAAAGCAGGAGTTAATCACCAGTGACTGATGATCAGCTCAATCACTTAACTAATTTATTGAAATGAATGCCATCCTTGTTGTGTTGAACTGACCCAAATAGACAGGATTTCAAAATAAAAGACAGCTCTGCCAAATCAGTGAGGCAATGAGCTGAGCTGGGGAAGGAAACAAAATCCAGCAGGGAATGTATTTGTGAGAGGGGTCCTGGTGAACTGTTGGGGGTGGTTTGCCTTCTCCCAGTCAGATTGCGTGGTATCACTCACATTTAATGATCAAAATCACAACAGAAGGATGCATTCTGGGAGAGTTCATGGAGAAAATCAGAGGAGTTACAGAAATGAGGGACATTGCCTATGGCAGAGCAAAGGATATAATAAAGGCAGGACCAAAAGGAGCATTGATGTGCAGAGGGATCTTGGGATGATAGTCCATAGATCCCTGAAGTTAACAACACAAGTGAATAGGGTGGTATAGAAGATGTGTGGCATCTTTGCCTTCACCAGTAGAGGCAGTGACTATAAAGGTCAAGTTTGCATGTTGCAGCTATATAAAATTTTAGGCCATATTTGCAGCATTCTGTACCAGTTCTGGTCGCCCCATTAGAGGAGGGGTATAGAGGCTTTGAAAAGGATGCAGAAGATGTTTACTAACCTCTTGCATGGATTGAAGAGTATCAGCGATAAGGAGAGGTTGGACCATCTTAGGTTGCTTTTTCTGAGGGGAGACCTGAATAAGATTTACAAAATTATGGAAAGCATAGATAGGGTAGGTCGTCAGAAGGTTTTCCCCAGGGTGGAAATGTCAACTAGTTGAGGGCAGATGTTTAAGATAAGAGGGGGAAAGTATAAAGGAGAGTTATTTTTACAGAGAGTGATACGTGTCTGCAGCAGGTTACCGAGGAGATGGTAGTAGATGGGATAGTGAAGTTTAAGAGGCATCTAGACAGACACACATACAGGCAGGGAACAGAAGGATATGAACATTGCGTTGGTGGATGGGATTATTTAGATTAGTCACGTTTAGCAGACGTGGTGGGCTGAAGGTCCTCTTCTTGTGCTGTATTGTTCTGTTAAGTATCGCCCAGCGAGGGTCCATGTGTGTGGGGGACTGTACCCCACTGCGAGTCAGTATATGCGGGATTATTCCCCAGCGAGAGTTAGTGTGTGTGCGGGACCCCGTCCCCCAGTGAAAGACAGTGTCCCCATTGAGGGTCAGTGTGTAGGACTGTACTCTGCTGGCAGGCAAGTCAGTATCTATGTGATTGAACCCAGTGAGACTCAGTGTGTGTGCAGCACCTGTCCCCCAGAGTGGGTCAGTGTGTGTGGTATATGTCCACAATGAGGGTCAGCATGGGTAGGTCTGTACCCCAGTAAGGGTCAGCATGGGTGGGACTGTACCCCTTTTGAGGGCCAGCTTGTGTGGGTCTGTATGGGTGGAACTGTACTCCAGTGAGGGCCTGCATGTGAGGGACTGTACCTCTGTGAGGGTGGAACTGTACTCCAGTGAGGGCCTGCATGTGAGGGACTGTACCCCTGTATGGGTGGAACTGTACTCCAGTGAGGGCCTGCATGTGAGGGACTGTACCCCTGTGTGGGTGGAACTGTACTCCAGTGAGGGCCTGCATGTGAGGGACTGTACCACTGTGAGGGTGGAACTGTACTCCAGTGAGGGCCTGCATGTGAGGGACTGTACCTCTGTGAGGGTGGAACTGTACTCCAGTGAGGGCCTGCATGTGAGGGACTGTACCTCTGTGAGGGTGGAACTGTACTCCAGTGAGGGCCTGCATGTGAGGGACTGTACCTCTGTGAGGGTGGAACTGTACTCCAGTGAGGGCCTGCATGTGAGGGACTGTACCTCTGTGAGGGTGGAACTGTACTCCAGTGAGGGCCTGCATGTGAGGGACTGTACCCTTGTGAGGGCCCACATGTGTGGGTTTGTACCCCAGTATGGGTCTGTATGGATGGATCTGTACCCCAGTGAGGGCCTACATGTGTGGGATCATACCCGGGTAAGGGTCAGCATGTAGGTGACTGTACCACAGTGAGGGCCAGTGTGCAGGGGACTGTACCCCAGTGAAGGCGAGCGTGTATGGGACTGCATCCCAGGGATGACTTAAACCATTGACCTTGATTCTCCCATCATGCATTCTGCTTGATTCATCCAGAATTCCCAGCCTTTTGCCTGTAATTACAAATTCCTGAGATGTGGAACAAGGACCGTGCTTCTGAGCTGATGTCTTATTATTTGATGACCATGAACTTTCAGTGAGATTCTAGCAGTATGTCACCAAACTTATACAGACTTCATGTGATACTGTATCTGTGACCATGTTATTCCCAGTCCTTCGGCACCTTTGATCATAATTTGTAATGCTTGAAACTTTCCGAACTATTGATAATTAGCTCTGCAAGGTTCTATGAGCTCACTGTGATTGTGTACAATTTATGTTATTCCCTAACACGATAAAATGGATTTCTGACCTCACAAACTACCCTGTTATGACCTGGCACCTTATTGTCTACCCACATTGCACTTTCTCTGTAGATGCTGCACTATATTCTGCATTCTGTTGTTGTCTTACCTTGTTCTACCCCAGTGGACCGTGTAATGAATTAATCTGTATGAACACTATGCAAGACAAGCTTGTATACGTGACAATAATAAACCAATTCCACGTTCAGCTCTCTAAGTTACAGTATGTTGTGTCTTATGGATGTTGTTCATATAATCTTATGTGCCTCTGATGTTATTGCAGGCCAGTTTTTATTGCACCTGTGCATACACGTACATGGGTAAATGGCAGTAAACTGACTTTGAGCTTTGAATGATTCTTGGTTGTGAGCACAGAATGGGAGATTTGTGATGACAACTCAAACCACAATGAATCACTCTGACACACAGCGAAACCATTTACGTATAGTTTCCAGTTACTTTCTGCACCTGCAGTAGTGGTGAAAACTGACATTTTCAGTAGGAATGGGCAATATCCATTCAGAACCTTGTGGTATTTTTCATAATATGCAAGGAATCTCAATTATAATCACCAACTCCCAGGACTGTATAGCTCCAGTTACATAGGAGATCCTCTTAACTGTTTCATTTATAGCAATGCTCACTTCATATCTAAAATACTGGACTTCTGCATAAGTGTTACAATTGCCTTAAACATTTATGATTTGCATTCCTACATCCATCACAATCACGCGATTGGCCTACACAATTCTGAACAACCATTCGATGAGTAAGCCATTTTGTTTCTACTTTCATTTAAGCTGGTCTCTGAAATAATAATTGGTTGCCATTTTACCCCAATTAAAATATACATTTGACAGTTAAACAGATGCTGGTCATATCTTCAAGATGTTCTTCAAAATTTTTGACTCATTCAAAGGAATAGAAGCAGATACGATTGAGGAAGAACAACAAGGTACAGAATGAGATTAAGAAACAGATGGAGAGAAACAGACAGACCAAGAATGAGAAAATTTGGTCCATAAGAACATTTAAGAAATATGTGTGGATCACAATCAGATTTATTATTGGGGACTTTTATGTGAAGAAGTTTGTTGTTTTGTGGCAAAGATGTAATATTGCCATAAATTGTAATAAACATGCAGTGCAGAAAACAAAGGAACTATCAGATGGTGTTCATGGTTTCATGGACTGTTCAGAAACCTGATGCTGAAGGAGAAGAAGCTTCTCGTAAATCATTAAGTGTATGCGTCTTCAGGCTCCTAGAACTCCTCCATCATGGTAGTAACAAGAAGGGCATGCAAAAGTTTGGGCACCCCTGGTCAAAATTTCTGTTACTGTGAATAGTTAAGAGAGTAGAAGATGAACTGATCTCCAACAGTCATGAAGTTAAAGATGAAAAATTCTTTTTAACATTTTAAGCAAGATTAGTGTATTGTTTTTGTTTTGTACAATTTTAGAGTGAAAAAAAGGAAAGGAGCACCATGCAAAATTTGGGCACCCCAAGAGATTTGAGCTCTCAGATAACTTTTACCAAAGTCTCAGACCTTAATTAGCTTGTTAGGGCTATGGCTTGTTCGCAGTCATCGTTAGGAAAGGCCGGGTGATGCAAATTTCAAAGCTTTATAAATACCCTGACTCCTCAAACCTTGTCCCAACAACCAACAGTCATGGACTCCTTTAAGCAGCTGCCTAGCACTCCAAAAATTAAAATAAATGATGCCCACAAGGCAGGAGAAGGCTATGTAAACATTATTTACATTGTTTACATTTACATCATTTACTATTATATTGTAATTTGTCCTTTACTGTGCCTATTGTCTTGTTTATTATTTATTGTACTGTCTTGCACTGTTTTGTGCACTTTATGTAGTCCTGTGTAGGTCTGAAGTCTAATGTAGTTTTGTGTTGTTTCACATAGTCGAGTGTAGTTTTGTGTTGCTTCATGTTGCACCATGGTCCTGGAGGAATGTTGTTTCATTTTTACTGTGTACTGTATCAGCAGTTATGGTTAAAATGACAATAAAAGCGACTTGACTTGACTTGACTTGACTTGAGAAGATAGCAAAGCATTTTCAGGTAGCTGTTTCCTCAGTTCGTAATGTAATTAAGAAATGGCAGTTAACAGGAATGGTGGAGGTCAAGTTGAGCTCTGGAAGACCAAGAAAACTTTCTGAGAGAACTGCTCGTAGGATTGCTAGAAAGGCAAATCAAAATCCCTGTTTGACTGCAAAAGACCTTCAGGAAGATTTAGCAGACTCTGGAGTGGTGGTGCATTGTCCTACTGACACCGGCACAAACATGACCTTCATGGAAGAGTCATCAGAAGAAAACCTTTCCTGTGTCCTCACCACAAAATTCAGCATCAGAAGTTTGCAAAGGAATATCTAAACAAGCTTGATGCATTTTGGAAACAAGTCCTTTGGACTGATGAAGTTAAAATCGAACTTCTTGGCCGCAATGAGCAAAGGTGTGTTTGGAGAAAAAAGGGTGCAGGATTTCATGAAAAGAACACCCGACCTAAACATCATCGAGAATCTGTGGATAGACCTCAAAAGAGCAGTGCATGCAAGATGGCCCAAGAATTTCACAGAACTAGAAGCCTTTTGCAAAGAAGGATGGGTGAAAATCCCCCAAACAAGAATTGAAAGACTCTTAGCTCACTGCAGAAAGCGGTTACAAGCTGTGATACTTGCCAAAGGGGGTGTTACTAAGTACTGACCATGCAGGGTGCCCAAACTTTTGCTTTGGGCCCTTTTCCTTTTTTGTGATTTTGAAACTGTAAAAGATGGAAATAAAAGAAGTACTCTTGCTTAAAATATTAAAAAAATGTGTCATCTTTAACTTTGTGCCTTTTGGAAATCAGGACATCTTTTACTCGCTTGGCTATTCACAGTAACAGAAATTTTGACCAGGGGTGCCCAAACTTTTGCATACCACTGTATGCCCCAGATGGGAAGGGTTCTTAGCGATGCCTTCATGAGGCACCATCTCTTCAGGATGTCCTTGATGGCAGGTAAGGTTGTGCCCATGATGGAGTTGGCTGGGTCTGCAATCATCATGCAGTGCTGTGCATTGAAGCTCCACTGTACATCTGTAGAGATTTGCAAGAATTATTGATAATATATCTTAAAAACTCCTTAAACTTCTAACAAAGTAGAGCTGCTGGAGTGCCTTATTCATGACTGCATCTATGTGTTGGGTCCAAGAAGGAGCCTGTGAGATGCTTACACCCAGGAACATTAAGCCATGTGTTGTGACTTTAACAGATTGACTGTTAACCACTGCTGCCTTTTAAGTGTTGTGTACCTTCAGTAATGGATGTCTGGTTAGAAGCTTTATCCCTGTTGCTTGTCTTCTGAAATTCCAGAGGAAAAAAACAGGATGTTGCACTGGGGGTGAGGATGGAAAATTTCTGCTGAGCAATTGAGAAGGCAGCAACCAAGCATGAGCAGAAAGAGAACGTGCTTCTCTCATCGTGATGCTAATGATGACAGGTGGTAGACAAGGTGGATATGTTAGTGAACTGGAATGTTTCAGAGGCTGCAGGGTTTTCTCTCCGCATGGAACAGCTGAGTCTGTTCCTGAGACTAAATAATGTCCTGGGGTAGGACACAGAACAAAGCAACACGGCCACGCAGGAAGAGGAAAACAAATGACATAACTCTCATTAATGTATTAACATGACGAGTCATGGATAATATCTCCTTTGCAGACAAAATGACAGTTTTGATGAAAGGTTTAAAGCCAGCACCTTCAGAGTAGCATATCTCGATGAGTGATGCCAGGAAGCAGAAGGGGCAGTGTTGTCAAGTTAAAGGTGCATATTGAAGGATGCAACAATTAGACCATAAATTGTTTATTATATCACCAGTAGATGTGAGAATTTAAGCAACACAGAGGATGTGACATTCAAGGAAACCTACAGAATTGTCATGGCTATGGAAAGGCAATGACAATTGTGAAACAGGCTCACTCAGGCCACCTATCCTTAAGGCACAGGCAGGGCAAGGCCACAGTAAGGGTGACAATACATGTGTAACTTCTTGGTGTCCCACTCATATGAAAGGCAACTTTGGCAGTGTTACAGTGCTGTAGGGAAATCTTGGATGATAGCTCTACGTAGTCAGAGTCAGAATCAGATTTATTATCGTTGATACATTGTGAAGCTTATTTTGCAACAGTAGTACAATGCGAGGCATGAAAATTACTGTAAATTGCAAAACCAGATAAATAGTATAACAGAGTGGGAGAAACTGGGAGGCCATCACAAGATGAAAAGGTGGCCTCGGTCCGTACTAACTCTCTAAGCTCACCTTTTTTCCCTCTTTATCGAGGTGCTCGACAAGGTTGTCCTCTTAGTCCTTTATTATTTGATATTGCATTAGAACCTCTTGCAATTGCCATTCGAGAATCTCCAAATATTACTGGGATAACTCGGGGCTTAAAGTCCCATAAAATATCACTCTATGCTGATGACTTACTTTTATATATTTCTAATCCTCAAAAATCCATCCCTGCTGTTTTAGAGTTATTAGCACAATTTAGTCTCTTTTCAGGTTATAAATTAAATCTTAGTAAGAGTGAACTTTTCCCGATTAATAAACAACTTCCCTTATATCATAACTTTCCATTTAAATTGATTAACAATTATTTTTCATATCTTGGGATTAAAATTACTTGTAAATACAAAGATTTATTTAAGATTAACTTTTTACCCTTAATTGACCATATTATTCAACTTTCATCTAAATGGTTTCCTTTATATTTAACTTTGATTGGTCGTATTAATGCAGTTAAGATGTTTTTTTTGCCAAAATTTCTATATATATTTCAGGCATTACCAATCTTTGTTCCAAAATCTTTTTTTGATAAAGTTGACTCAAAAATTTCTTCATTTATTTGGCAAAATAAAAACCCGAGACTGGGTAAAATACATTTACAGAAATCTAAGAGAGATGGAGGTTTAGCATTACCTAACTTTAGATTCTATTATTGGGCAATTAGTATTCGACATATGAAATTTTGGTTACTTGACCAGGATATACTATCTATTCCTAAATGGGTAGCATTGGAATTACAATCTGTCCAGGGCTATACACTTGGCTCTATTTTAGGTTCCTCTCTTCCTTTTGATGTGAAACGCCTCAAACCCGATAGTTAACTATACCTTACGTATTTGGTTTCAATTCAGAAAATGTTTTGATCTTAACCAATTTGGGCTAGCGATTCCTATTTTAGGTAACATATTTTTTCCTCCCTCTTTTACGGATCGTGCTTTTCAAATTTAGAAGACTAAGGGTATTTCACGGTTTTTGGATTTATTTTTAGATGGTTCCCTTATGTCTTTTGAACAATTATCTAATAAATATAATTTATCAAGAATATTTTTTTTTAGATATCTACAAGTTAGAAATTTCCTAAGTACTATACTTTCCTCTTTTCCAATGCTTCCTCCTACATACATTTTAGATACTATAATTAACCTTAATCCATGTCAGAAAGGTGCATCGGCTATGATTTATAATGTTATTATGAAACTTAGGAAAGCTCCATTTGATAAGATTAGGGTAGATTGGGAACAGGAATTGGGGTCTATCATTTCCGTGGATGACCGGGGGCAGATTTTACAATTAGTCAATTCTTCCTCTATCTGTGCTAAACATTCCCTAATTCAATTTAAAGTTGTTGTTCATAGAGCACATATGTCCAAATATAAATTAGCTCGCTTTTACTCTCATATTAATCCCTTTTGTGATAGATGTCCGGGGCAGATAGCCTCTTTAACTCATATGTTTTGGTCTTGTCCTACTCTGGAAACTTTTTGGAGAGTCATTTTTAATATTATCTCCAAGGTATTGAATATAGATATCTCTCCTCACCCTATTACTGCTATCTTTGGACTACCTAAAATTTCCTGTAATCTTTCTCCTTCAGCCCGTAGAATGATTGCATTTCTTACTTTAATGGCGAAAAGATGTATCTTACAACATTGGAAAGAGCTTAATGCTCCAACCACCTTTTTTTGGTTTTCTCAGACGATATTATGCTTGAATTTGGACAAAACTAGAAGCAATCTTTATGATTCCTCACTTAAATTTGAACAGACCTGGAGATCTTTTATTCAATATTTTCATTTAATGTAATTTTTTTTCTCCTCTTTTTTTGCTCCATATTTATATACCCTTCTTGTTTTTTTTACTGTTTTTAATGGAGGTCGGGATTGAGGACATGATTTGAAGTTTTTTTAACTCTGCTTGGTTCCAAGTTAGCCCATTGCTTTGCTTTGCTTTTAGTTAGTTGCACGGTGGTTATTTTTGGGTTTTTTTTTCTTTTTCTCTATTGATATATATATATATAAATTAGTACACTATTATGTTACCTTAGTTTGTTATGTTTAAATTACATTGTTTGTATCATTTTTTTTGTATTAATATCTCCTGTAATTTTATTATATTCTAACAGTGTATTAGTGCCTATATGGCTTACCGTTTTGCATACTTATTCAATAAAAAGATTTAAAAAGAAAGAAAAAGATGAAAAGGGAAAGGTGCAGGGATTACCCAGACACATCAGGCTGAGCTGCCCGAGTGTGAAGGCCAGTCCCCACTGAGCAGTTTGAGTATAAGATTGAGATGTTGATCTTCCTTTGTTTCAGTGATGGAAATATTCACAGTTCTCAGTTGCAAGCAGCTTAGAATAAGACTCTGTGACTTTTTTCTAGATGATGCAAACTAAACGGCTGGTCAGATTGCTGGAACAATGGCTGCACCAGGGAGGGTGCAAGGTGAAGAAGCACGATGCAGGGTTTAACAGTGAGGCTATTTCAGTCTATTTGAATGGTGCTACCATGATAGAAAATTGTGGATCTCGGCAAAAGGACATGGTGTCCTTGAGACCAGTTATTCACAGGGCTGTCTAAATGGCCTGGCCAAGCAGATGGAGACAGGAAGATTCTATTGATCTGGAAATGATTTAAAGAGTTCAGAGTCAGGGATACATACTGCAGAACTGGTACGCTTACTGTAGCGTTGAGGCTGGGCAGCCGACAAAGTGACCACGGGCTCAGTGCACTCTATACAAGACGCGGCTGGAGAAGCTGAGAACCATGATATTGATTCGTATCCACTGGACAAAACTCTGAGAGAAGGCTCAGAGGAGATGACTGCCTGGCTTCAAAATGGACAGCCAGAGAAAAGGTAACAGCCAAAAGGATTGTTGCTATGTGAGAGTGTGTGCAGGGAGGCAAGGCAAGGAGAAACACTGAGAAAAAAATTGTCAGGCATTGCTGATACTGGGTTTTTTAAATTTGGGGGTTATAACCGCTACTTAGATGCCATGCTATATTCAGTCAAAGTAATACTTGTATTGCGAATGAGGTTGAACAGGTTGGAGAGATCACTCTTGGTTGGTCAACACCAGAGAGATGCATAACTTGGTTTATATTTTAAATATGTAGCTGAGAGAATGAGAAAATGGGTAAATTTATAGTTGTAGACCTTGTTTATATTTATTTTAGTAAATAATTAGCTACCTGCATATCTTAAACTGGACATGAGTAGTCTCAAATAATTTAGACGATATAGATTGTTTCATTGTTTTGTGCCATTATTCATTCAATGGGCAAAAATCAGCAAAACAATGTGTTCAAAGTTCAAAATAAATTTATTATCAAAGTACATATATGTCACCATATGCAACCTTGAGATTCATTGACTTGTGGACATACTCAATGGATCTAGAAAATAATAACCATAACAGAAGGACCACCCAACTAAGGCATTCAACCTGAGTGCTGAAGACAACAAACAGTTCAAATAAAAAACAGAAGTAATAATAATAAATAAATAAGCAATAAATATCAAGAACATGAGATGAAGAATCCTTGAAAATGAGTCCATTGGTATTGGGAACATTTCAATGCCGGGGCAAGTGAAGTTATCCCCTTCGATTCAAGAGCCTGATGGTTGAGGGACAGTAACTGTTCCTGACCCTGATGGTGTGAGTCCTGAGGCACCTGCACCTATGGAATTTGTCTGTGTCCACTTCTACTGCCACAATGAGGCCACTCTCAGGTGGGAGGAGCAACACCGCATATGCCATTTGGGTAGCCTCCAACCTGATGGCATGAACGTTGATATCTCTAACTTCTGGTAAATTTTCCCCCTGCCCTTACCCTCTTCTTCCATTCCTCAATCTGGCTGCCCTCTTACCTCTTCTCCTCTCCTCACCTATGTATCACTTCCCCCTGGTGCCCCTCCTCCTTCCCTTTCTCCCATGGTCCACTCTCTTCTCCAATCAAATTCCTCTTTCTTCAGCCCTTTACCTTTTCCACCTATCACTTCGAGGCTTATCACTTGACCCCTCCCCCACCCACCCTCCTTCCCAATAACCAGGCTTCACCTATCACCTTCCAGCTTGTCCGTCCTCACCTCTCCCTACCATCTTCTTCTGGCTTTGTTCCCCTTCCTTTCCAGTCAGCCTGAAGGGTCTTAGCCCAATATGTTGATTCTTTATCCCTCTCTGAGATGCTGCCTGACCTGCTGAGTTCCTCTAGCATTGTGTGTGTGTTACTCTAGATTTCCAGCATCAGTGGAATCTCATGTGTCATGTGGTATAACTCCTGATATATTGTTGTATTCGGTCACTTATTTATTTTTTTATTCATTAGGGATGTGGGCATCTCCAGCTAAGCCAGCATTTATTGCCCATCCCTAGTTGCCCTTGAGAAGGTGGTGATGAGCTGCCTCCTTGAACTGCTGCAGTCCCTGAGGTGTAGGTACACCCACTTTGCTGTCATTGTTGGTCTTTGAGTGTTACTCAAGTTCAATAAAGAATATTCGGACTGATATCCTAACCTTGTTACTTGTCTCATCAAAAAACAATATAGAAAAATATCTATGGGTGCTAGAGAATGAGAAACGTTGACATGGCAAAGAAAGAAAGAAAGAGAGAGATGGAGAATATATTTAGAGGCAGGTAGACTGACAGAAGGAAGGAGGAGGAGAGACAATAATAATGAAATGGGCTCTGATCTGTCTCAATACACGGTGCATTGATTAAACGGGAAAATCACTCCTTGTGTAATTTCCTGAGATTGATTGGCCTTTGCTGTTGTCAGGCATCTCTGAGAGATGGGGCTTGTCTCAGCAAGTGCAGGCAAAAACTAACACAGTCAAGATGTTGGATTGAACCAACAGGATACAGCTAAAATTGCAATTTCAATGCCTAGAGCATATTTAAATTTCTAAAAGGCAAAAGTTCTTAAATTTTGCATTATGTAATATACAGTAACTGCTGAAGGAAGCAAAGGAATAGTTGCATTGTTACTGGACTAACCAGAAATCAGGACTATTGACCCAGAGATAACAGTCTGAGACTGGTATGGTAAAAGGGGAATTTAAGTTAATTAAATAAAATTCTAATGAATAGCTGATGTCAATAACATCCTGTTGTCAATAATGTCTTTCGGGGAAGTGAGTCTGCCCTGGTCCTTATCTTGTCTAACATGTGCGATTCCAGATTAAGAAATACCATTGAATGCCCCCTACAATGGCCACTAGGCCAATCAGCCATTCAGTGGTTGATGGAGGCTGGACTATAAATGATAGAAGTGCCCTTGATATTCAAGCTCCAGGAATAGATCAAAATGCAGAATTTAGAATAAACAATAACCAGTATCCAGGAGCATATCTTGGCAGGGGAGGGGTTAATTTTAAGTTAACTTTGACTATCCTTATGAAGTAGTTTCCTTGACAGTTCAGGCAAGGATAATTAATTCATCTATTCCCTGGTCTGCAGACTCAAATTTCTTGCTGCTTTAATGAGGCTGCCCTAACTATCAGCAGTCTTTGACTTAATTAATTCTCAATACAACCACAGGCACCAAGGCCAATTAGATCTCACTGAGAAGCTTGTTCAATTACAAACGTGCACTATTACAGATGTAGGATTCTTTCAAAGGTAAAACCAGCTGAAACTCTCACTGAAGTATATTTGATGCTTTAGACCCAAGGCTTGTCTCAATATTAGCATCCTTGATTGAGTAGCTCTAGCTTCAAACCATGTGTACCAAAAGGAGATGAGCTATGCTGAACCATTAATATAGAACTGCCTCAGAAACACTGTGCTTTGACCAAGAAGATAAACCAGTCTTTTTTCCAGACATCTTGGTTCCATGTTAATAAACCCACAGCAACTTTTAAAATAGAGTCATAGGAGATTGCTGATGCTGTAATCGAAGCAAAAAGCAAATTACCAAGAGGGTGGCCCTGTGGAATGCAGAAGGGGGTGAGAAGGGTATAATGTGGCTTGTGGGGGATATCATTGCAGCTGGTGCAATTGATGGATGCGGAGGCTAGCAGGGTGAAAGGTGAGGACAAATGGTATTCTATCTCTGTTCTGCCTGCAGGGTGAGAGCAGAAGTTCAAGAAACAGGAAATGTTAGGGAGAAACACACAAAAATTGCTGGAGGGACTCAGAAGCCAGGCAGGATCTATGGAAGGGAACAAACAGTCAATAGCTGGGCTGAGGGCCTTCATCAGACTCAAATCTCAGCCTGAAATGTTGACTGTTTATGCCCTGCATAGATGCTGCCTGACTTGCTGAGTTCCTCCAGTGTAATGTTAGTGCCGCTCAAGATTTCCAGCAGCTGTGGAATCTCTTTTGTTTAAAACGTGAGGCCTCCATCACCCGCTTTAAAAGGGAAGTCACTTTTCCTCAAAATGGAGGACATCTTGAGAGCAGATAAGACACTGAGAGAGAAACTGGGAGGGAATGATGGCATCCTAACAAGAGACGAGTGGGAGGAGATGTAGTCTGGGTAGCTGTGGGAGTCAATGGGTGGACTGATCTCTAACTTCAACCAAATGGCAGTAGGCAGACACCTAACTCATACCCAAAGACCATGACCACACCAATGAACACCATCTAACAAATGATAGTGGATGGTCTACAGGAAGCAGCACTAATAGAACATAGAATAGTACAGCACAGTACAGGCCCTTCGGCCCACAATGTTGTGCCGACCCTCAAAACCTGCCTCCCATATAAGCCCCGACCTTAAATTCCTCCATATACCTGTCTAGTAGTCTCTTAAACTTCACTAGTGTATCTGCCTCCACCACTGACCCAGGCAGTGCATTCCACGCATCAACCACTCTGAGTGAAAAACCTTCCTCTAATATCCCCCTTGAACTTCCCACCCCTTACCTTAAAGCCATGTCCTCTTGTATTGAGCAGTGGTGCCCTGGGGAAGAGGCGCTGGCTATCCACTCCATCTATTCCTCTTATTATCTTGTACACCTCTATCATGTCTCCTCTCAGCCTCCTTCTCTCCAAAGAGTAAAGCCCGAGCTCCCTTAATCTCTGATCATAATGCATACTTTCTAAACCAGGCAGCATCCTGGTAAAGCTCCTCTGTACCCTTTCCAATGCTTCCACATCCTTCCTATAGTGAGGCGACCAGAACTGGACACAGTACTCCAAGTGTGGCCTAACCAGAGTTTTATAGAGCTGCATCATTACATCACGACTCTTAAACTCTATCCCTCGACTTATGAAAGCTAACACCCCATAAGCTTTCTTAACTACCCTATCCACCTGTGAGGCAACTTTTAGGGATCTGTGGACATGTACCCTGAGATCCCTCTGCTCCTCCACACTACCAAGAATCCTGCCATTTACTTTGTACTCTGCCTTGGTGTTTGTCCTTCCAAAGTGTACCATCTCACACTTCTCCGGGTTGAACTCCATCTGCCACTTCTCAGCCCACTTCTGCATCCTATCAATATCTCTTGCAATCTTTGACAATCCTCTACACTATCTACAACAGCACCAACCTTTGTGTCGTCTGCAAACTTGCCAACCCACCCTTCTACCCCCACATCCAGGTCGTTAATAAAAATCACGAAAAGTGGAGGTCCCAGAACAGATCCTTGTGGGACACCACTAGTCAGAATCCTCCAATCTGAATGTACTCCCTCCACCACCACCCTCTGCCTTCTGCAGGCAAACCAATTCTGAATCCACCTGGCCAAACTTCCCTGGATCCCATGCCTTCTAACTTTCTGAATAAGCCAACCATGTGGAACCTTTTCAAATGCCTTACTAAAATCCATATAGATCACATCCACTGCACTACCCTCATCTATATGACTGGTCACCTCCTCAAAGAACTCTATCAGGCTTGTTAGACCCGATCTGCCCTTCACAAAGCCATGCTGACTGTCCCTGATCAGACTATGATTCTCTAAATGCCTATAGATCCTATCTCTAAGAATCTTTTCCAACAGCTTTCCCACCCCAGACGTAAGGCTCACTGGTCTATAATTACCCGGACTATCCCTACTACCTTTTTTGAACAAGGGGACAACATTCGCCTCCCTCCAATCCTCCAGTACCATTCCCGTGGACAACGAGGACATAAAGATCCTAGCCAGAGGCTCAGCAATCTCTTCTCTCGCCTCATGGAGCAGCCTGGTGAATATTCCTTCAGGCCCCGGGGACTTATCTGTCCTAATGTATTTTAACAACTCCAACACCTCCTTTCCCTTAATATCAACATGCTCCAGAACATCAACCTCACTCATATTGTCCTCACCATCATCAAGTTCCCTCTCATTGGTGAATACCGAAGAGAAGTATTCATTGAGGACCTCATTCACTTCCACAGCCTCCAGGCACATCTTCCCACCTTTATCTCTAATCGGTCCTACCTTCACTCCTGTCATCCTTTTTTTCTTCACATAATTGAAGAATGCCTTGGGGTTTTCCTTTACCCTACTCGCCAAGGCCTTCTCATGTCCCCTTCTTGCTCTTCTCAGCCCCTTCTTAAGCTCCTTTCTTGCTTCCCTATATTTCTCAATAGACCCATCTGATCCTTGCTTCCTAAACCTCATGTATGCTGCCTTCTTCCACCTGACCAGATTTTCCACCTCACTTGTCACCCATGGTTCCTTCACCCTACCATTCTTTATCTTCCTCACCGGGACAAATTTATCCCTTACATCCCACAAGAGATCTATAAACATCGACCCCACATGTCCATAGTACATTTCCCTGCAAAAACATCATCCCAATTCACACCCGCAAGTTCTAGTCTTATAGTCTCATAATTTGCCTTTCCCCAATTAAAAATTTTCCTGCTCTCTCTGATTCTATCCTTTTCCATGATAATGCTAAAGGCCAGGGAGCGGTGGTCACTGTCCCCCAGATGCTCACCCCCTAAGAGATCTGTGACCTGACCCGGTTCATTACCTAGTACTAGATCTAGTACGGCATTCCCCCTGGTTGGCCTGTCCACATACTGTGACAGGAATCCATCCTGGACACACTTAACAAACTCTGCCCCATCTAAACCCTTGGAACTAATCAGGTGCCAATCAATATTAGGGAAGTTAAAGTCACCCATGATAACAGCCCTGTTATTTTTGTACTTTTCCAAAACCTACCTCCCAATCTGCTCCTCTGTATCTCTGCTGCTACCAGGGAGTCTATAGAATACCCCCAACAGAGTAACTCCTCCCTTCCTGTTCCTGACTTCCACCCATATTGACTCAAAAGAGGATCCTGCTGCATTACCCACCCTTTCTGTAGCTGTAATAGTATCCCTGACCAGTAATGCCACCCCTCCTCCCCTTTTTCCACCCTCTCTATCCCTTTTAAAGCACTGAAATCCAGGAATATTGAGAATCCATTCCTGCCCTGGTGCCAGCCAAGTCTCTGTAATGGCCACTACATCACAATTCCATGTATGTATCCAAGCTCTCAGTTCATCACCTTTGTTCCTGATGCTTCTTGCATTGAAGTACACACATTTCAGCCCTTCTACCTTACTTTCTTTACACTGCTTATTCTGCTTCTCTTTTCTATGTTAGATCTGGCTTTACTCCATGCACTTCTTTCACTGCTCTATCACTCTGGGTCCCATCCCCCTTGCAAATTAGCTTAAACCCTCCCAAACCATGCTAGCAAACCTACCTGCAAGGATATTGCTCCCCTCGAGTTCAGGTGCAACCCATCCGATCTGTACAGGTCCCACCTTCCCCAGAAGAGATCCCAATGATCTAAAAATCTAAAACCCTGCTCCCTGCACCAACTCCTCAGCCATGCATTAAACTGCCATCTCCTCCAATTCTTACCATCACTGTCACGTAGCACTGGCAGCAATCCTGAGAATGCCACCCTTGAGGTCCTGTTCTTCAGCCTTCTGCCTAGTTCCCGAAACTCACACTTCAGGACCTCATCCCTCTTCCTGCCTATGTCATTAGTCCCATGTATCACGACTTCTAGTTGCTTTCCCTCTCGTACCAGGATGTTGTGCACCCGGTCAGAGACATCCCGAACCCTGGCACCCGGGGAGGCACAAACCATGCGGGTGTCCTTCTCACGTCCACAAAATCTCCTGTCTGCTCCCCTGACTATAGAGTCTCCAATGACGACAGCTCTCCTCTTCTCTGTCCCACCCTTCTGCACCACAGGGTGAGACTCAGTGCCGGAGGCCCTGCCACCGTGGCTCACATCTGGTCGGTCGTCCCTGCCAACAGTATCCAGGATGGTAAACATTATTCAGGGGAATGGCTACAGGGGTGCTCTGCACTACCTGTCTGCTCACCTTCGCTTTCCCCCCTCTGACTGTCACCCAACGACCTGCTTCCGACAGCCTAGGTGTGACTACCTCCCTGTAGCTCTCATCTATGATTGCCTCATTCTCCCTTATGAGTCGAAGGTCGTCCAGCTGCTGCTCCAGATTCCTTACACGGTCTTCCAGATCACCCAGCCGTATGCACTTCTGGCAGATGTGACTCTGCGGGAGAGGGGAGTTCCCCCAAGACTGCCACATCTCACATGAGAGGCACATCACGATCTCAGGAGACACTGTAAAAACTAACTGCGAGCTAGCTTGTCCTCCGCCTCTTCTTGTCAAAGCCTCAAAGCTCCACTCCTTCACTGGCCCACTCACACACTGGCCGCTTCGCTTGAGCTATCCCTCTGTTTATCTATTTGAGCTTTTCAAAATGTTTGGTCACCTGACCTCAACTGCCCAATCAGCTGCTTTCTGCTGAGTCTGAGCTATTCAAATCTTGATTGCCTAATCAACGGCTTTCTGCTGATCTATTCAAATCTTGATTGACTTGATTGCACAGACCAACTGCCAGAATCTCTCGAGTCAAAGCCTCAAAGCTCCACTCCTTCACTGGCCCACTCACGCACTGGCCACTCTCCACTGTTGTCATTGATGCAATGGAGCAGAAACTGGGGAGGGGTGGCAGAGAAGGTCTGGAATGGATAGCCTTGAAAAGACATGCATAACTATGGTCGATGCAAGTGCCCATGGCTATGTCTTTTATTTGTAGACAAGAGTCTGAAGAGAAGTTGTTCAGTGTAAGAATAAGTTCAATGAAGTGGATGAGACTGTTAATGGAGGGGAACTGGTTAGATTGTTTTGCAAAATGAAGCCAAAGGCTTTAAGAATTTCCTGACTGAGATGTAAAGAGACTAGACATCATTTCTCAAGGTGAGATAGTGAGGCTGGGGTAATCAGAAGTTGGAGTGTCCAAGATACAGGGTACTAGACAAGGAGAGACAGAATGGAGTTACGGTACGAGGAGATAAATGGAGATGTGGGTAACTGCAGATCCTGGAACTTAGAACAACAAACAAGCAGCTGGGGGAAGTCAGCGGGTCAGGCAGCATCTTTCCAGGTGAAGGGTTTCAACACAAAACATAATCTGTCCATTTCCCTCCACAGACGCTGCCTGACACACTGAGTTCCTCCAGCAATTTGTTTTGTGCTCTGAGGAGATCAGCTCAGTGGGGCAGGAGCAGACAGAAACAATGGGCCTACTGGGTCAGTCCTGTTTGTGCATCTTGAGTAAGAAATAGAAGTGGAAAGTGCAGGAGTGGGGAACTATCAGGTTGACGATCTCCTGTGATGCGATCTATGGCAGTGTAGGTGGTAGTAGCCTAGTGTTCATTGGTGGGATCATGGTATAGGGGTAGGTATGAGGAAGTGCCTGATTGCTGCCATTTGGCCATACAAATAGATCATTCCACCAGGCCACAATGACACAACGCTTCTCTGCAGCTTTGATGACTAGCTTGGGACTGATGCAAAGTGAGTGGAGTGTTGCATTTTTTAAATGTCCCAAGCAAGCCATCAAGCAACACTTTCACAATCAGATTATCTTGTCACTCATTTCATTCCTCTTTTTGTGATCTTGCTGTGCACTAATTGGTATCCAGCTGGAAAAGGTCAGTGAACTGATTTCTTTAACAGCCATTCAAAATCACACAAGCTTTCTTTCTCTGTCTGAAATGGTCTGAATATGTTAGATCTCCCAGACTGCACCCACAAAATTGAACTACCAGGGGGAAAAATTGGACAGTTTTCCTCCCAATAATTCACTCGTACTTGGGTATCTTAAGCTACAATGTATTCTGTAGTGATGTCTGCTGAACCACTCAACATATTTCTGGATGGTCCAATTGCCGGACTGGAAATACTTTAAATAATTTTCTCCTCAGTCAGAAGTTGGCAGCTTCTAGAGTCATAAGAGTTATATAGGCTTACAGCAGAGAAGCTGGACCTACATCCCACCTTGTCCATGCTAACCTGCAAGCCCCATTTACCAGCACTTGCTCTGTCATCTTCTTTCCCTTGTTAATTCAAGTGCTATAAGATTAACTATCTCCACCACCACAGTTCCAACCAGCCCCTGAATAAAAACAACTTTTCCTCAGATTCTACTCCATTTTTGATCTATGTCCTTTTGTTTTAGATGCCTCTGTCAGAGGGGAACATTTCTCAATATCCACCCTATCTTTGCCTCTTTTGTCTGCCTTTCTCAGGTTCCACCTCAACCTCCCCTACTCCAAGGAAAACAAAGCCCAGACTATTCAATCCCTCATCGTAACCGAAAAAAGTCCATCCCTGACAACATCATGGTGAATCTCCTCTGCACCCTTTCCATCGCAGTCATGTTCTTCAGATAATGTGTAGACCAGAAATGCAGACTGTCACCTAACCAATGTTTTAAAAAGTTATACTATGACCTCTGCATTGTTATCTTCTATGCCCAGGATAATAAAGGCAAACATCCTGTACCCCTTCTTCACCATGTTATCTGCTTTTTAGTTACCTGTGGATTTGCTCACCAAAGTCCCTCTGTTACTTAATCTCCCCAGCCAATTTAGCCCCTACATTTATTAGAACTTACAAATGTATTCTTTCACCTACCACCAAACCAAGTTTGGATCCCGCTTGATAAATCCTGCTATATCTCATGTGCTGTATCCTTCGATATGAGAAATCCTAAATCACCTTACAGAATTCCAGGTAAACTGTAGCAATCAAACTACAAAGTTATGTTTAATTGGTTACACCAAAACACTCCATCAGTCAGACAGGATTTCCTGCTAATAATCCACATTATCCCTGATCAAGGTCTGCCTTTCCAAATACAGGTGTCCCCTGATTTTCGAACGTTTGCTTTACGAAACCTCACTATTATGAAAGACCTACATTAGTTCCCTGTTTACGCTAACAGAAGGTGTTTTCACTGTTACGAAAAAAGGCAGCGCGCGAAAAAAGCAGCGTGAGATAAAAAATCAGTGCACGAAAAAAAAGCAGCGCGCGCCCTGAGCAGCCAAGCTCCTCCCCCAGAACTGCATTCTTACCCGCATTGCTTAAGCACGTGCCTGTGAGTAGCCATTAGCAAGATGAGTTCTAAGGTATTGGAAAAGCCTCAAAGAGTTCGTAAGGGTGTTACACTTAGCGTAAAACTAGACATAATTAAGCGTTTTGATCGTGGTGAACGAAGTAAGAACACAGTGAGTTTGGCTTGTGGAAGTTGACGAAGATGATGTTAAAGAGGTTTTGGCATCCCATGACCAAGAACTGATAGATGAAGAGCTGATGCAATTGGAAGAGGAAAGGATAACAATCGAAACTGAATGCAGTAGCGAACGGACGGAAAGTGAAGACGTCCAGGAACTGAATGTAAAGCAACTGCGTGAGATTTTCGCTGCAATGATAAAGTATGACTTTAATTTTGAAAGGGTACATCGGTTTAGGGCATATTTGCAGGATGGTTTGAGCACTTACAAAGAACTGTATGATAGAAAAATGCACGAGGCTAAGCAGTCAAGCATACTGTCATTTTTCAAGCCTTCCACATCAGCCACAGCAGACGACGAACCTCGACCTTAGACATCGAGACAGGCAGTCATAGGAGAAGATGACCTGCCTGCCCTGATGGAAACAGATGACACCCCAGTGTCCCACCACCCCAACCCCCGGGCAGCGGATAGGTACCGATTTGCAGAGAATGCAGCGGTAGCTGGGAGGCACACAGCACATCTTTAAGAAAAAAGCCGAAATAAACAAGCTAATTAATTAGGTGCCGCCTAGCACATAAATGTCAGCCCAGATCAAAGGCGATTGCCGATTGTGTCGCCTCTGATCTGGGCCGACATTTACGTGCCGGGCGGCACCTATTAAATTAGCTTGTTTATTTCGGCTTTTTTCTTAAAGGTGTGCTGGGTGCGTCCCGGCTACCGCTGCATGCTTCGCGGATCGGTATCAGTCGGCGGCCCAGAGGGTGGGGGCCACTGCACCACCCCAACCTCCGACAACTCAGCTTAACACACCATCATCAGTGTACTCGGCGCTGTCTTCCCAATTCCAGTAAGTGATACTACACTGTACATACATTATTTCTACTTTATATAAGCTGTGTATTTTTACGTGTTATTTGGCAGCTTCATAGCTTAAAGGTTACTGGAGAGCACTTGCGCCGTGATTTTGCCGACACTTGCGTGAGATTTTCGCTACAGAGAACAGTGCAGCAATGATTGTGGGAAAGTATTTCTACTTTATATAGGCTGTGTATTCATCAGATCATTCCTGCTTTTACTATATGTTACTGTTATTTTAGGTTTTATGTGTTATTTGGCACGATTTGGTAGGTTATTTCTGAGTCTGCGAACGCTCACAAATTTTTCCCATATAAGTCAATGGTAACTGCTTCTTCGCTTTACGACATTTCGGGCTTGCAAACCGTTTCATAGGAATGCTGTACCTTCGGATGGTGGGGGAAACCTGTAAACATTAATGCTGTCCTTCAGATTTTTTCAATAACTTCCTCACACGGCTGTTAAACTCACCGGCTTATCCCTGCTGTCCTTCTTGAATAGTTTCTGACAAGTACCTGCAGCTGTAAGCAAGGAGGTCTTTCCAGTTTGACTTTGTACATTTGCCCTTCCCTGCTAGTTTGCCTCCCATTCCACTGTAGTTACATGGATCAGTTTTGTTTTCTCACTCCCACCTTGTCCAAGAGTGTGTAGGTACGGTATTCAATAATGAGAGCCATTGCATTCCAGCCCACAGATGAGATTTGCAGAGAAGTCTCTGATAATAATCAGGAGCTAACTTCCTAACTCTGACACCTGGCTCCCCACCAACTGACTTCATTTAAGTCTACGTCACAATGCCCCAACCAGTGAAACCTTAGCTCAGGTTCAACTTTAGTTTATAAAGGAAAGTTACGGATAAAGAGGGATATTTTCTTTTTCTGAAGGACTTCCTGGTTGAGTTTCCCATTAAATTTGATGTCAATTTGTCTCACTACATAGTTATTTGTTCATCCTTTCTGCATGACCAGAATAATCACAGCTCCTCCAGGGATAGTGATTTCCCTCCACTCAGCACCTTTGTATGAAAAGTCTTCAGCTGCATTCAGTTAACACAAAAAACACTTTCTGATAAAACTCAGTTGTCTTGAGATTCAATTGTCTTGCTTCGGTTTTATTCAGCACCATCATCATCATGTGCCATGTTGCATGACGTAAGCGATCATGGTCTTTGACCATGATTGTTCCTTGTAAATTTTTCTACGGAAGTGGTTTGCCATCGCCTTCTTCTAGGCAGTGTCTTTACAAGATGGGTGACCCTAGCCATTATCAATACCATTCAGAGACAGTCAGTGGTCGTATAATCAGGGCCTGTAATGTGCATCAGCTTCCACCACCTTCTCCCATGGCTTCACATCAGCCTGATCTGGGGATGGGGGGAACTAAGCAGATACTACACCTTGCCCAAGGGAGGCCTGCAGGCCGGCAGAGAGAAGGAGTGCCTTATAACTCCTTTGGTAGAGACATATCTCACACCACCACCCACATCGCATTCAGCACCACGAGTTTGAAAATTGTAACCCGTAGTAAATGGTATCTGTTCTCATTCAGGTCTTATCATGACAACCACAGAATTCAGAGATGCATAGAGTTGTAGAGTACAGAATCAGGTTCTTCGGCCCATCATGTCCGTGTTAAGCCCATTTGCTTATCTACACAAATACCATTTATTTGAAAGACTGAGGAATTGAGAGTTATGAGGAAATAGTACAGAAGAGGAGCTGAGGTCGGTATTGATCAGCCATGATTATATTGAATAGAGGGACAAGCTGGAGGGACAAGTGGCCCAGTCCTCCTCTTATTTTCCTGCATAAGAACTGTATCCTTCAACGCCTTATTGACACAAGTCTATCTCAAAATCCTTCTTAAATGTAGTCATTGTATCAGATTCCAGACCTCCTTCCTTTAAAACTCCTTCCTCTCACCTTAAACCTGAGCCCTCTTATTCTTGATAGCATCACAACAGGAAAAGGTTTCTGCCTTATCGACACCTCTTCTAATGTTATAGATCTCCACCGGGTCACACTTCAGCCTCCTTTGCTCTCATCATCTGCAACCACTCTGCTTTCCACAACAGTGCTGTGATGGATGATGCCCGTCCCTTAGCATCACTCCCCTTGGACCATTATTCAAACTCGATGCTCAGTCAAGAGGGAGAACCCTCATTGTGGGCTACTCCTAGACAAGCAGGTTTGGACTCCCTAGTCATGACCCGGGGTCAGATATACATGACTAGCGAGCTGGTCAGTTCAAACTGAGGCATGTCAAACCTCTTCTCCCAGTAGGTCGTGAATCACAGAAGATCTCCGACATCCAGGTTGGTGGATGTCAATCGTTCGATATATTTGAAGTGGAGATGGATAAATATTTGAAAGATCGAGGAACTGAGGATTACATAAAACTGGCACAGAAGAGGAGTTGACACCTTCATTTATCAGCCATGATCATATTGAACTATAGGGACTGGGTTGAAGGGCAGAGTGACATAATCTTGCTCCTGATGACTTGTGTCCTTGGGAATTACTTACCTACTTCCAGGGTGCCCTAGCATACTTCACACTGTATCTCTCACCAACCCCCATCTTACATTTGCCTGGCACCCATCCGCAGCAGTTCCCTCAGTCCATCACTGATGCACAGTAGCAGCAGTCTGCACCATCTCTTCTGACAGCAACTTCCAAACCCACGACGTCTACCAGCTAAAAGGTCAAAGGCAGCAAAAGCACAAGGCACTCCACCACTAGGAAGATGCCCTCCAAGCCACATCTTCTTCACTTGGAAATATATCACTGTTCCTCCATTGTCCTGTAGCACTGAGGACAGAAGAAGATCCACACCTCAAGGAAGGCAGTTCAGCACCACCTTCTGAAGTGCAACTATAGGTGGGCAATTAAAAGTCAGATCAGACTCCAAAGTTCACTTCCTTTGAATGAATTAAAAAAGAAACAACGCTGATCTTCTAGAGTCCTCAACCCTAAACCCACAGCCTTCACTGCTGCTGCCCTTTTCCCTACTGCACAATCCAAAACTGCACTGTGCGGATTGACTTTCACCCCTGTTCACCCCCTTCCCTTTCACTGCCTTCAATCACCTAGGCAGTTCAATACCACCCTGCATAATGCTTCCTGATGAACTCAACAACCAAGGCCAGGGTGGCACTCCCCCACTGCCGTCTCCAACTGATGATACTCCCACATTGATGCTACTCCGGAAGGCCTTCCCAATTCCTCAAAGTGGAAATTGTTTGGCCAGGCCAGTTTCTGTTTAGATACTGCAATTTTGTTCATGCTCACTATCATTCCTGATTGCAGCTCAGTTACGGCTCTGTAAGCTATTTCCATTGATACAACAATTTCAACTGCTCTTTTAAATGTAAGTTGTGCTTCAGTTATGAACTGTTTGAAATGCTTTCTTGTAAGATATCGCTAACTAAACAGTCTCTCAGTGCATCATTAAGTGAACTGACAGTGCTCAGATAATTTCTTCAATTCAGCCACATAAACTGAAATGGACTCCCTTTCCTTTTGATTCCACTTATGAAACCTAAAGCTTTCTGTAATCAGCAATGGTTTCAGTTCTAAATGTTCCTGTATTACTTTCACAATGTCAGCAAAGCTCATTTCAGCTGCTTTGACTGGAGCAATAAACTTCTAAGCAAACTGTATACTCTTCCACCCAATGCACTCAGCAAAAGTGGTACTCGCTTTTCATTGGCTATTTTATTTGCTTCAAAATACTGCTCTATTTGTTCCATATACAACAGTCCGTTATCTTTTCTGCAATTGAACACATCTATCTTTCCAATGTAGCCAACAATTTCTACTTTTTTTAAGTTATGAGTATTATCATCTGGTACCCACTGTTTATGAAATTGTGAATTTATTCATTTTCTGCCTTTTTTTGAATTTGACTGAGTCTGTCCCATCCCAAAGAAGAACGAGCTGCACTTATTTTAAAATCGAACATCTCGCTGCTCTTCAACAGCTCACCTTGGGCTCATTTTAAAACGTACTCACTTCCACTGCTATGTTTTGTAACTCTAAAACATACAGTAATTCTAGTGAAAATATAAACAAGGGAGGCTGAAAGATGAGTGTAAACTTTGATTTTACTTTTTAGCGAACGTGCGCTTATGACTTGGTAGTGTGATGGCATATGCCATTCACGAACTTTTACTTATAACCAATAATGAATTCTTTAAATATAAAGAATGCTTAATTAAATAATATACTTACAATATTATTTGAATATTACTGAAATGTTAAATACACAAACCTCCTGACCATGGCTAAAGATCTGAACCCAGCCTTGGGAGTCACAACCAGGAAGAAAATGGACATTGTCTTGGATTTTGGCCCAGTCACAGCTGAACTAGAATGTGTTGGGACATTCCCAGTGCTGGTCATTTCACTGTACTCTCACCATCCTCTCACACTCTTCAGGGTTATGGAGCAGCCACTCTCCCTAGAGGCCAATGGCCTTGTAATCCTATACTGAAAGACTTCAGAGTGGGACTGTTTATGCAGACCTCCAAATAATATAGCATGCTCACCCTTGACCTCCACAATAATGATCAGTTCTTAAACAAAAGTCCTGGGAACCCAAGGATTTGTGACGTCGAGCTTGGCAGATAGCGAGCTGTCCAGGGGATGTTGGAGAGAGATCATTCAGAGCTGTGTTCAGTATTCCTTTAACAGTCTCAGTGCATTTAACTGATCTTTTTAGGCACAACATCAGTTAAAGGCACATCCAGCTGAAAGCCAATTCTTTTTTTAAACACAGTCCTTTCCATCTGGAGAAATTGTTGGGATTGCTGAATGAGACTATTGTTCTCGCACGTCCTTGCAGTATTTGGGATGTGAAATATTTCTGTCATTAGAAAACACCCTAAAAAACTCATAGAAGTATGCCGTGTTGAGGGAAATTATTCAGCCCTTGTCTCTGAATCCAATCCAATCTCAACCAGAGCTGCTTACTGCTCTCTCCCTCCCTCTCCCTCCCTCCCTCTCTCTCTCTCTCTTTCTCCATTTTTTAGTATTATTATTTTTGACAGATGGTTCAGTTCAGTCTCAGCATACCGTGGTGGAACACATTCCACTACTATCGCGATCCCCTGTGTGAAATTAAACCTCCTAACTCTGCCTTTCATTTTTCTAATGATAACCATGAACTCACAACCCTTTAATTCTCATCTGACAATCACTCCGAACGATAACTTAATTTAAATTTTCAAACGCCTCTTTCACTTTGAAAGTATGGGCTCTAAGATTGTTTATCTCACTCTCACTCACACACTCAGGTTGAAGTTAATTCAGATTGAGTGTTGGGCCCACCCTGAGTATCGTTTTCAGAGATTGTTTTCTAGGAAATTTATGGAGCAGAAGCAGGGCATTCAGCCTGTTGTGTTCATGCTAGGAAATGACATTGTCCCACCTTTGAGCACATCTACTCGGGGTTGTTGCAGGACCCCCACCAGCCAGGACATGCTGTTGCCATCAGGAAGAACGTACAGGAACCTCAGGACTCACACAATCAGGTATAGGAACAGTTATTACCCCTCAACCAGCAGGCTGTTGAATGTTACTCAACTTCACTTGCCCCATCACTGAACCTTTCCCACAACCAATGGTCTCACTTTCAAGGCCTCTTCACCTCATGTTCTCGATATTTATTGATTGTTTGTTTATTTATTTATTTATCTATTAATTAATTAATATGGCTATTTCTTTATTTATTCACTTACTTACTTATTTATTATTAGTTCTTCTTTATTTTAGTACTTGCACAGTCTGTTGTCTTTTGGTCACTGGTTGTCTGCCCAGTTTGTGTGGTCTGTCATTGTGGTTATTGGATTTATTGAGTATACCCACAAGAAAATTAATCTAAGGGTTGTATATGGTGACATCTGCGTACGTTATAATACACTTACTTGGAAATTTTGAAATTTAGTCGAAGCAGACTCATGTTCATTGAAGACAGAAGAGATGCAGATGCTAGAACGTGGAGCAATACACAAAACATTAGAGGAAACCTACAAGTCAGGCAGATGCTTCACCTGGATACCAGTTCCCTTCCACTCTCCTCCATCTGGCAGAACTCATGTTTACCCTAAACAATTTCTTTTATGTTTCCTCCCATTTTCTCCAAATGGAAGGTATAGTACTGGGTACTCACATGGGTCCCAACTATGCCTGCCTTTATGTTGGTTACATGGAATAGACCATGTTCCAAACTTATCCCAGCATTACTCTCCAACTTTTCCTCTCCTACATTAATAACTTCACTGGTGCTGCTTCCCACATCCATGCTGAGCTCATCAATTTCATCAACTTCACTATCAGCTTCCGCCCTCCCTCAAATTCCCTTGGCCCATCTCTAACTCCTCACTCCCCTTCCTTGATCTCTCTATCTCCATCTCAGGAGACAGTTTTTTTTTGAAGTCCAGATGAAGATTTTTGACCCAAAACATTGACCATTCATTTCCCTCCATAGATGCTGCCTGACCTCCAGCATTATGTGTGTTGTTGATGTGACCTCATTTTTTCTGTTCACTGTTCAGTAATGCCAGTTGTTCTTGGCTGAGAGTGGTTCTGAGGCCAAGTAGAATGTCTGTGCTGTGCAACATCCAACTGCCACACATAGCCTAGACTCAATGTTGAAGAATGTCCACTTAATGAGAAACTGAGGAAGTGAGAACACCAGAGCATCAGTGCAAGGTATTAGCTCTTTGTTTAATTTCCCTGTGCCCGGCACATCTGTGGTTGTGATGTAGTGGTAAGGATGGAGATAATGGAGGGAGGTTGGTAAAGAGAATGGTTTTGGCATCCCAATGTTTAATGGAATGAAGGGATGAGGAAATGTGTGTTCCCTCTACAAGGAAGCTGAATCTGTGTCTCCTCTGAAATCAGCAGAACGTAAACTGTGTTTGAGGAGGGAAATGTAAGGGATAGACAACAGGCAAGAAACGATCCTTCATGTCCCCAAGGTAAGAAATCTCACTCATAATGGAAAAATTTCCATGGTTGTTATCAAACAGGCAAGAGTGGAAAATAGCCATTTGCCCTACTAGAGTGAACAGAGAAGCAGGGTATTGGATGAGGATGGTGTGACAGGAAGCATGCTGGGAACAGGAGTGGTGCACTGCAGTCAAACCCATGGAAATTGGCATTCATGATTTTAGTTAGGAAAAATGGTTTGGTGCCTGGAAAATGTTGGAAATACTTAGCAGATCTGCAGAGAGAGAATTGGAGTTAACATTCAGGTCAATGACTGTTTTTTCAGAGCTGGGGAAAATTAGCAATCAAACATGGTAAAAGTTGCAGGGAGGGTGGGAGGGAAGATGGAATGAACAAAGGGTGGAGATTGAGAGAGCACAAATGGTGCTTGTTAAGAGAGAGTGGTGCTTGTTTGCTAAAGCAACTTAACTATCTGGCACTGTAAATTAAAAATGAGTGGGGGGAGAGAAGAAAGAAATAAAGAACCATCATAACCATCTAACTTTACCCCAAGAATGACGTCTATCTAGTCTTCCTCACCTCACCTGCCATTAAAATTCTACTCCATCCCTTTCTATCTCTGGCCTATCAGCTGAAAACACTCAGCACACTCCATGCATTTCACCAAGTCTCAGACCTTCCCGTGCATGTTCCAAGTCCGGTGCACCCATCACAACTAGGCTTGCCACCCATTGAGCAGAAACAAGAATTTTAACAGTGACACAAGGAAATCTACAGATGCTGGAATTTCAAGCAACACACATAAAAGTTGCTGGTGAACGCAGCAGGCCAGGCAGCATCTATTGGAAGAGGTACAGTCAACGTTTCAGGCCGAGACCCTTCGTCAGGACTAACTGGGTTACTCTGTACCTCTTCCAATAGATGCTGCCTGGCCTGTTGCATTCACCAGCAACTTTTATGTGTGTTATCTTGACAGTGAGATGTTGGCGGAGTGAAAGACAACAGCAAAACCCCCGAAGACTGAGGTGATAAATGCAAATTAGCACAGGAACTTGGTGATCGCCATTGACTGCAATGGGAGTGATGTTAGGTTAAGTTATCCCTCAGGTTTTCAACAAAGATTACTGAAGCATGAGAAATTGACAAAGCGCTAACAAAGTGAGTGACTTAGAACAAACTCTTCTGTATCTTCTGCACTAGAATAAGGAGCCAACGGGTGCTTACAGTACTGGCTTTCAACAAGTTGCATTTCACCCAACACTGGAACATCACACACAGGGCATGAGGTTGGCACCACACAAAGAGCTGGATGGGAGAGTGTGTTAGGTCTGTGTGGGACATTGACCAGTTTGAGTGGGACATTGCAGTGGGGGTAGGCTGGTACATTGCCTATGATGGCAGACAAGCATTATGTAGTATTGGGCACCATACGAAGTGACTCTTCCAGTCTGATACATATCATCTCAGGGACCTTGCCTTGGCATCCTCATAAGCTCTCTCTGCTGAGATATGGTGCACAGGACACTCTGTTGCTCAGTGCCCCATTGCAGATGTTGAGAAAGCTTATCCAATAGAGGTTTTAAGGTTAATGTGAGCTCTGTGTCAGACCTATTAGGATGAAGTGCATGGCCCCCAAAGGAACAGCCTTTACTGACACCACCCTGGCATTTTCCTGCCCTGAGTGCCACCTCTTGTGTCAGGTGCCACTCTCTGTGTTTTCACTCATTTCTCACTTCTTGATTTACAGGAATTCTTCTCTTTCAAATCACTCCTTCCTGAGGTGCAAGGCCATAGCTCCCTGGAGTGGTGACGCAGGTGGATAGAATAGTGGCGAAGGCATTGGATGTTCTTGCCTTCATAGACTGAGGTGTAAGAGTTGGAAAATCATGTTGCAGCCATAAAAAACACTTAGAGTAACGTGTACAGTTCTAGTTACCACAGGCAGGATATGGCAGCTTTGTAAAGAGTACAGAAGAGATTCATCAGGATGTTTCCTGGAATGAAGGGATTTACATATAAGGAGAGACACATAAGCTGGGTTTATTATCACCAGAACACAGGAGGCTGAGAAGTACCTAGCACTCACGGTAGACAGAGTCTTTTTTCCCAGGGAATCTAGAGCCACAAGGCACAGAGTTAAGGTTTAAGGGCAGGAACTTACAGGAGCTTTGAGAAGTAATATTTTCACTCAGAGGGTGTTGTTGTGTGGAACAAGCTGAAGGCAGATAAAATTAAAATAGCTAGAAGGCATTTGGACAGGTATTTCGATAGCAAAGGAGTCAGGGCCTACAGGCAAGGTGGGATAGTATAGATAGGCGTGACAGTTGCCTTGGGCAAGTAGGGCAGAAAGGTCTTTTTTTGTGCTTTACAACTCTATGATTCAATGACTAGAGCACCTGGGGTGTGGACAGAAACCCTTGTGTGGGTCGTCTGCTCAAAGGTTTCTGTAAGAGAACAGCAGCAGTCATCATTCAGACCAATGTAGATGGAAATCTCACCAGAAACAAGTTTTACATGTGGCATCCCTGTTGGCCAATTTTGAGCGGCTGGAAGCAGGAAAAACGCTGCAGAAGGTACTTCAAATTTTCATATTGACTGTCTGAACATTGACTGGTGCCATGGTGCACAGAAAAAATGTTTAGGCCCATTTTTGTCAGCATTTCTCCAGATAAATTTCTAAAACAATTGCTTTCAATCACAAATTCAATGTTTTGACTATTATTAGCATTTTGATATTTATTTTAATGATGGAGATTTAAGGGCTATTCCTTCATTCAAATCCTGAAATTTACTCTCCAAAGCGGATGCTGGGAGTAGAGACTGTTCGGATGGTTATTAGGCAACTCCCCCGTACATGTGACTGCAGAGGAGGGAAATTCATGGCAACAAGCAGCAAAGCTGCCAACCAAGTAGTTCCAGGCATTGGACAGGGTGTTTGAGAAGCTGCTATAAAGTTGTGAGGAAAGCTCAAGATTTGACACTTAGATTTTATTGTGTCAGCTTTGGCTTGCTGGCTGCCAATTTCATTAAAGTCGGAAGGTTGTGGGTTCAAGTCTAACCCCAGACACTTGAGCACAAAAATCCAGCCTGACATTCCAAAGCAATGCCAAGGGAGTGCTGCATCATCAGAGGTGAAGAGAGTCCAAGGCACATCTGCTCTCCCATTGCTGGCAAAATTTCAAAAGCAGCTGAACAGGGCATTGAGGAAGTCAAACAAGAGTACAGGGATTATCCCCGCTATCACAATCAACATTTATTCCTAACCCAAGACCACCAATATAGATGATTTAACCATTATCACATTGCTGCTCATGGGAGCTTTGCTATGCTGCTGCCTTTTGACAGCAGTATCACAATGCAAAGAAGCCTCCCTCGCTGGGAATTGTTATAGGACACCTGAAGATTAGCACATTCCAACAGGAATACAGGTTCTTCGTTCTTCTTGTTTTGATTTAACCCTATTGGCAAACACATGGCACAGCAAAGGAAGCATGACAAATGAAAATGTTGGAAAGCATCTGCAGGGAGAGAAACAGAGGGAATGTTTCAGGTTGCAGAGCTTGCTGATGAAGCATTTCCGACATACTCTGTTTTGATCGGTTCCGCTTGTTCTACTGTGCAAGTTTTGTTTTATTTTGAAGCATAACATTACCTCAGCAAAGCGGCCAACATAATCTACGACCTCAACCACCCCAGACATTCTCTCTTCTCCCCTCTCTCATCAGGCAGAAGATAGAAAAAAGCCTGAAGAAACTTGTACCATCAGGCTCAAGGGTAGCTTCTATCTCACTGTCATCAGACTCTTCAGTGGATCTATTGTACAATAAGATGGACTCCTGGCCTCACAATCTATCTCATTATATCTTGCACTTTATCGTGTGCCTGCACTGCACTTTTTCGGTAGCTTTTTACACTTTATTCTGCATTGTTACCGTTTTGACTCAAGGCACTGTGTAATGGTTTAATCTGTATAAACAGTAAGCAAGACAAGATTCTCACTGTACATTTTACAATAATAAACTAATACAATATCAGGTTGGAAGACTATGTTGAAAGTGGACTTCACATCCAATCCATTCTGCAGCAATGATGCAGAGACCCATTGGGAGCCTACATTTCCCATGTAAAACTTCAGCACCTTTAGTTTCAGAGGCTGATTAGTCTCCTTGAGGAAAATTCAAGGGCTTCAGCAAGTGTGGGTTGACTTTCTGCTATTTTTAACACTGCATATAACAACACTGCCTATGTAAACAATGTATTTCAAAAACACTCATTCCAGAAATTTCTTCATCTTTATTCACTTCAGCAAGTTAATTTTTTTGTGATCTCTGCCCTCGATGCTGATCTGACCTTGATTACAAATTCCTGTATGATTTATCCCAGTAAAGCATCGTAATCAAAAGCCACAACTACCCCAGGCATTCTGTCTTCTGTCCTCTCTCAAAGGGGAGGGGGTACAAAAGCCTGAAAACATATACCATCAGGCTCAAGGGCAGCTTCTACCCCACTGTGATAAGGCTATCAAATAGTTCCCTGGTACGATAAGATGGATTCTTGACCTTATAATCTACCTTCTTATGACCTTGCAACTCCGTGTTTGTTGTAAACTTCATTCTGCATCATGTTATTGATTTAACATGCACTACCTCATTATGAATTGTAATTGACCTGTGTGAACTGTATGCAAGAGAAGGTTTTCACTGTACCTTGGTACATGTGACAACAATAAATCCATTCCAATTCCAATTCAGCAGCCCTGAAAATTAAGTACCTGTACTAAATTATACAGGATTGGAAGGCCCGTGGTGCAGTCTGCATCAAACTTGTCCCTGGTGTGAGAAGAGACGGGACCAGAGGAGGTGAAGACATACTGTATGTCCTCGACTCCGGCTTGTGATTAGTAAGGGCATCAAAGGTGGAGAATGGGGTTGAGGGGAAAAATAAATTGGCCAAGATCAAACGACTGAGCAGACTCAATGGGCTGAATAGCCTAACTCTGCTCCTATTTCATGGCCTTATGGTCTTATATTTCATATTTCCCAGTCACATAGGCTGCTGGAAAGATTACATACATTGTATCTGAACAGCTGAGGGCCGAGATTTTCTGTGATGCCCCCTACAGTCAAATAGTCGGCATACAAATATTATTGAGACAACAGTGCAGAAACATGAGTGGAGCAAATGCACAGAAGTTGTTTGCTTAGGGTGAGGTGGTCCAGAATATCACAGCAATCAGAAAAGAAAAGCCAGGAGTATAAAAGAAATATTATTTCCATGTGCTGTTGGATTTAGTGTAAAGTTCATTGCCCTTTACAAACTGTTTTTGATAAAGGTTGCATTCCTTTAGGGACTGATCTCAGGGTCTGGTGACCATCCAGCAAGTTATAAACAAAGCCTATTGTTATGACTAAGTTTGGTAGAATTACTCCCACTTCCAGTGAAGCATGTGGCCTTTGGAATGAACACACAGTAGGTGTTTACACAAGAACTTGAATTAGACACAGGAGTGGAATACACCATACTTCAAATTCTTTCAGCCACTCAAGAAAAAGGTTGTTGATCCTTAAGCTCCCTCACATTTCCACCTCATCCTTAACTTCCAATTCCCTTTGAATACAAGAACAAGAACTTATAATAGAGGAGCAGGTGTGCGTCGAACCATGTCAGGCCTGCTCTTCCATTCAAATCAGTCAAAGCCAAGACCAGGCTGACCCAGACCAAATCTAGGCAGAGCCAGGTCAAATATAGGCAGACCCCAACCACACCCAGGCTGCCCTGACCAAACCCAGGCTGACCCAGACCAAACCATACTGATCCAGGTCAAGTCCAGACTGACTAAAATTCACCTTCCTTTCAAATTTCTTCTCAGTGCTAGTGGCAAACGGCTTACCCTGGACCGTTTAGCTTTTGATCCACCAGCAAGAGGTAGCAGCTTCATAACATCTGCTTTATCAAGTCCTCTAGAAAACTCCTGAGTATTCCTATTCTCCATGGGAGAATCCCCTCACCTCAGTGTCATCTTTAAACCTTGACTCTTATGTCTAATTCATAAATATTACAAGAAGCAGAGGATTGAATTCTGAACACTAGAAGCAACCTTCCGGTCGCACCAACACCCATCAATCATAATCCTACACTTCCTGCACTGAGATATTCTTGGACACAATTTGTCCTTTTAGTTGACTCCATGGGATGTTACCTTTTGACCACATTTCTATGTGATAGAGTCAAAGTCCTTGCTAAAATCCATATCATCTCCTTATCACCAAACCGAATCATTAGACATAACATTCCTTCATAAGGTCTAACCTTGAAAACCCTGATTAATCTGTGCCTTTCTGCACAAAGGTTAACACCATCATGCAGACTTAATTCCAATGATTTTTCCTCAATGAAGTTTAAGCCAACAGCCGTGTAATTGCTGGATTTCTCTCTTCCTCAAGTTTTTAACAATTCCAACAATGCATCCACTAATTGTTTGCATTGCTCCTGTAGCCAGAAAGACAGAAAAGTCGTACAAAAATTGAGGATATTGACATATAGAATTGGAATTGGCTTATTATTATCACATGTACTAAGATACAGTGTGAAACATACTGTTCATACAGATCAAATCATTGAGTGATCAGCAGCACTGGGGCTCCACAGGGGACTGTCTTGTTTCCCTTTCTCTTCACCATTTACACCTCGGACTTCAACTACTGCACGGAGTCTTGTCATCTTCAGAAGTTTTCGGATGACTCTGCCATTGTTGGATGCATCAGCAAGGGAGATGAGGCTGAGTACAGGGCTACGGTAGGAAACCTTGTCACATGGTGTGAGCAGAATTATCTGCAGCTTAATGGGAAAAAGACTAAGGAGCTGGTGGTAGACCTGAGGAGAGCTAAGGTACCGGTTAACCCTGTTTCCATCCAGGGGGTCACTGTGGACATGGTGGAGGATTACAAATACCTGGGAATACGAATTGACAATAAACTGGACTGGTCAAAGAACACTGAGGCTGTCAACAAGAAGGGTCAGAGCCGTCTCTATTTCCTGAGGAGACTGAGGTCCTTTAACATCTGCCGGACGATGCTGAGGATGTTCTACGAGTCTGTGGTGGCCAGTGCTATCATGTTTGCTGTTGTGTGCTGGGGCAGCAGGCTGAGGGTGGCAGACACCAACAGAATCAACAAACTCATTCGTAAGGCCAGTGATGTTATGAGGATGGAACTGGACTCTCTGACGGTGGTGTCTGAAAAGAGGATGCTGTCTGAGTTGCATGCCATCTTGGACAATGTCTCCCATCCACTACATAATGAACTGGGTGGGCACAGGAGTACATTCAGCCAGAGACCCATTCCACCGAGATGCAGCACAGAGCGTCATAGGAAGTCATTCCTGCCTATAGCCATCAAACCTTACAACTCCTCCCTTGGAGGGTCAGACATCCTGAGCTAATAGGCTGGTCCTGGACTTATTTCATAATTTACTGGTGTAATTTACATATTACTATTTAACCATTTATGGTTCTATTACTATTTATTATTTATGGAGCAACTGTAATGAAAACCAATTCCCCCCGGGATTAATAAAGTATGACTATGACTGACTATTACTCAGTACATTGATGTAGAACAAGGTAAAACAATAATAGAGTGCAGAATAAAGTGTAATAGCTGCAAAGAAAGTGCAGTGCAGGTAGACAATAAGGTTCAAGATCATAATGAGGTAGATTGTGAGATCAGGAGTCCATCTAATTGCATGAGGGAACCATTCAGTAGTCTTATCACAACGGGTTAGAAGTAGTACATGCATAGATGCAGTAAGGTACAGGTACAATGAAAATCTCACTTGCAGCAGCAGCATTGGATATAAGTTCAGACATCATACAGAATAAACCTTGTGCCCATGTTAGACTGGGCTGTGCTAATTATCCTTGGTAGCCTCTTGCGTTCTTGTGTGTTGGAACTGCTATACCAGACCACAATGCACTGGTCAGGATACTTCCAACAATGCATCTGCAGAAGTTTCTCAGAGTATTTGGTGATATCCCAAATCTCCTTAAGAAGATAGAGGTGTAGGAAACGTAGACTCTAAGAAAGTGATGGTCAAAGACTCTGCAATGCCTTCAGCAGCTTGGTAGATTTCGACTGAGCTGGATGTTTTGCCTCCTTTTAAGGATACCAGACATTCCATGAATACATGGTAGATTTCGACCGAGCTGGATGTTTTGCCTCCTTTTAAGGATGCCAGACATTCAATGAATACATTTTATAATGTTTATCTCACCCAATGTTTTCATCACATAATTTTTACCTGTAAAATCAGCACCATCCTCCTCTTTCATGAAAACAACAGCCAGTTATTCAAAAAGAATCTTCTCACATCCTCTGTCTACACAGGTCTTTTTAATTTTTGGACCCTAGTGGGACCTCTTTCTTTCCAAATCCATCACTTGGCCTTGAGGCGCTCACATGGTAGCTTTGCGTTCCTAAATTCCCCTCTTGTTTAACTTCTACTTTTCTGTAATCCACTAAGTTTTCTGCAGGATATTAATTCTAACTAACCACTGTGATCTTCACTACACCTGTTATATCTCTCATATGAACCCTATCCCACCTCCCACACTGCTGTCACCCTTCCTCAGCCCACCTTTATCAGGTTAGGGCCATAGTGGCTCGTTTAAGGAGACTTCATGGTATTCCCTCAATACTGAGCTAAGGTACCCTTTAACTTACAGTGAAATACTAACTCTCCTTTTACTCCCATGTTATCTCACCTGAAAATTCAATATTCAGGATATTGAGATGCCAATCCTGTCCATGGTTCAGTCATGTCTCAGTAATGGCAACATTGAAGCCCCCTGTGTTGAAATATTAAGTTCATCTGCTTTACTTGTTACACTCCTTGAATTAAAATAGTTGCAATTTAACTGAAATATCTTGACACGTACTAACTTGCTTGTTCTGCCTACTGCGGTTACAAACTATTTCACCTCTAAGTTATTATACGTCTCTTTATGGAAAACAACTCTGAATCCTCTTCCTCTGCCAACTTAGTTTAAGCTTTCCCCAACAGCACCAGCAAACTTCCCAGAAAGGACATTGGTCCCACTCTGGTTAAGATGCAACATGTCCCACTTGTACATCCCACCTTTCCCAGAAACAATCTCACTGATCCACGAATCTAAAGCCCATTCTATATGCCGTACCTTCAGATACATATTCATCTGACTCTCCTTCTATTCCTCTACACATTATCTTCTGGCACCGTAGGTAATCCAGAGATTACAACATTTGAGATCCCTCCCTTTAAACAGATACCTCGCTCTTTAAACTAATGTCTTCTAACTGTGTCATTGTCTGCACGGATCAACTGCTTCACAATGCCATGCTAGTTGCAATCCTAATGAACGGTCTATATTAGAATCAAATTCAGTGCAAACCATATCAAGCAATAGTGCACTATTGTTCCAACAATTATTTCCATTTTTTTTTGCCAAAATGTTGCACCCCATCTCCAACGATTTCCCACTGCAGTGGAACTAATCCACAGGACTCCTAGCTAACTGTCAACCTATGCTGCTACCACCATGTTCCCCCAACCTCAGCAGTCAAGATGCAGTGCAAAGATTAGATTTGCTTTATGCACATTTGAAGGTCACTCACTCGTTCACATAAGCACATGAAAGAATGGGCTCAACATTCAGCTTCCAGAAAACAAAGGTCCTTTCAACTTGCCCCTTCTATACAAAATCATCCTCCAACAATTCAGGTTCAGGACACGGCCCTGGAAAACATTAACCACTTCCCTTATTTCAGGAACCTCTTCCAGTGATGACAGACATTGAAGATGGATTTCACTATCACCGTCAATCTGCCAAAACGGCCTTTGACCGACTGAGTGAAGGTCAAGAGCACAAACATCAGGGCATTTGTTGCCTGTTTTCTATTTATATTTGGAATGATATATCACTGGGCAAACTCTCATTCACTCTTTTACCAGTCAGACAGGGAAAAAAAATCAAAGATGTTCCCAAAGCATCCTTGAAAAAAATGCAATGAAGTACTGATTCCTGGGAATCTCTGGCTGATGATCAATCCTTTGACTAAGGAGCTTTCGGGATGGTATTGAGGACCTTGAGTCCATGTGTTAGAAGCACATGAAATCCCTGCAGCAATGATGGAAGAGTGTACCATCTCACTAAATAGGCTTGAAACAAGCTCATCAGTCAGACACTGCCCTATTTCTGATTGAACAATGCTTAAAAGGTATTTGGACAAATCCTTGTATTGGAAAGGGATACGGGCCTAATATGGGCAAGCCAGATTAACATAGATCAGAATCAGAATCAGAATCAGGTTTATTATCACTGGCCTGGGTCATGAAATTTGTTAACCTAGCAACAGCAATACAAGGCAATACATGATAATATAGAAAGTAAATAATTAAATAAATAAACAATTCTATTACAGTCAATATATATATGTATACTGAATAGATTAAAAATAGTGCAAAAACAAATAATATAACTATATTAAAAAATTAAAAAATGTGAGGTAGTGTCCATGGGTTCAATGTCCATTTAGGAATTTATGGCAGAAGGAAGAAGCTGTTTCTGAATTGCTAAGTGTGTGGGCCTTTAGGCTTCTGTATCTCCTTCCTGTCGGTGACAATGAGAAGAGGGCATATCCTGGGTGATGGGGGTCCTTAAAAATGGATGTCTCCTTTCCGAGGCACTGCACCGTGAAGGTGTCTTGGATCCTACGGAGGCTAGTACCCAAGATGGAGCTGAGTAGTTTAACAACTTTCTGCAGCGTCTTTCGGTCCTTTGCAGTCATTTTCTTCTCCTTCCCACCTTACCAGACAGTGATGCAACTTGTTAGAATGCTCTCCATGGTACATCTGTAGAGGTTTTCAAGTGTCTTAGGTGACAAACCAAATCTCCTTAAACTCCTAATGAAATATAGCCACTGTCTTTCCTTCTTTATAGTTGCACCAATATGTTGGGACCAGGTTAGATCCTCTGAGATCTTGACACCCAGGAATTTGAAATTGCTCACCCTCTGATCCCTCTATGAGGATTGGTTCATATTCCCTCGTCTTATCCTTTCTGAATCAGCTCTTTCATCTCACTGACGTTGAGTGCCAGGCTGTTGCTGCGGCACCATTCCACTAGTTGGCATATCTCGCTCCTGTACGCCCTCTCATCGCCACCTGAGATTCTACCAATAATGGTTGTATTGTCAGCAAATTTATAGGTGGTATTTGAGCTATGACTAGCCACACAGTCATGGGTATAGAGGGAGTAGAGCAGTGAGTTAAGCACACACCTCTGAGGAGTGCCAGTGTTGATTGTCAGCGAGGAGGAGATATTATCACCAATCTGCACAGATTGCAGTCTTCTGGTTAGGAAGCCAAGGATCCTATTGCAGAGGAAGGTACCGAGGCCCAGGTTCTGTAGCTTGTGGATCAGGACTGTGAGACTGTGAGAACGCTGAGCTATAGTCAATGAACAGCATCCTGATATAAGTGTTTGTATTGTCCAGGGATTCTAAGGTCATGTGAAGAGCCATTGAAATTGCACCTGCCACAGACCTATTGAGGCAATAGGCAAACTGCAGTGGGCTGAGGTCCTTGCTGAGGCAGGAGTTCATTCTAGCCATGACCAATCTCTGAAAGCATTTCATCACCGTAGATGTGAGTGCTTCTGGGTGACAGTCATTAAGGTAGCTTACACTACTCTTCTTAGGCATTGGTACAATTGTTGCCTTTTTAAAGCAAGTGGGAACTTCCAACCATAGCTGTGAGAGGTTGAAAATGTCCTTGAATACTCCAGCCAGTTGATTAGCACAAGTTTTCAGTACCTTACCAGGTACTCCATCGGGGTAGCTGCCTTGTGAGGTATCACCCTCCTTAAAGGCAGCCTAACATCGGCCTCCGAGAAAGAGATCACAAGGTCACCAAGTGCAGGGATATTCACAGCTGCAGTTATATTCTTCCTTTTAAAGTGGAAATAGAAGGCCATGAGCTCATCTGGTAGTGAAGCTTTGATGCTATTGGGTTTCACGTTGTGGGAAGTAATGTCCTGCAAACCCTGCCACAGTTGTCGTGCATCCAATGCCGCCTCCAACCTCACTCGGATTTGTCTCTTTGTTCTTGGAATAGCCCTCCACAAGTCATACTGGGTTTTCTTGGACAGACCTGAGTCACCAGGCTTAAACGCCACGGATATTAAATGCACCAGACTTAAATCTCTCAGCAGATGACGTACTTCCTGGTTCATCCACAGCTTTTTGTTTGGGAATGTACAGCAACTTTTTTGTAGGCAGGCAATCATCCAAACAGGTTATAATGAAGTCAATAACAACTGCAGCATACTCGTCCAGATTCGAAGATGAATCCCTGAATACAGTCCAGTCCACCTATTCAAAATGGTCCTGTAAGCACTCCTGTGCTTCCCTTGTCCATACCTTCTTGACCTTCAATACTGATGCTGCAGTCTTCAGTCTCTGCCTATACTCAGCCAGGTGATCAGACTTTTCAAAGAGAGGGCATGGAATAGTATGGTAGGCATTCTTGATGGTGGTGTAACAGTGGTCCAACAGTGGTCCAGTGTGTTGTTTCCTCTGGTTGTATAAGTGATTTGTTGATGGTAGGAATTTAGTGACTTTTTCAGGCTAGCCTGGATAAAATCCCCCAAAATGATGGTGACGGAGTCAGTCAGGGTGTGCTGTTTCGTGCATGTTGACCCCATTGCTCAGATCATCTAAAGCCTGTTTGACATTGGCCTGAGTTGGAATGTATACTGTTACCAAAATTATTGCAGAAATCTCCCACGGCAGGTAAAATGGACAGCACCTAATTGCAAGATATTCCAGGTCTGGTGAGCACTGTTACACTTGTGCACCAAGAGGAATTGATCGTGAGGCAAAAACCTCCACCTCTGCTTTTGAGAGACTCGATAGTCCTATCCTGACAGGGTATAGTGAATCCATCTATCTGAATCACTGTGTCCGGTATGGAAGGGGTTAACCAGGATTCTGTGAAACAAAGGACACATGCATTCCTAATGTCCGTCTGATACAGCACCCTCACTCTGAGATCTTTGATTTTATTTGGTAGAATCTGTACGTTTGCCGGCAAGATAGTTGGTATTGGGAGTCTAAAACCCTGTTTCCTTTAACGCACTTGTAACCCTGACCCGCAGCCGCGTTTCCTACGAGGCGTCCGGCAAGAAGTATGGCCACACTCAGCATTGTTTCCATTGGTTTTAAGTAGTGATAGTTTATTCAATCGCATTAAGACATCTTTATTAACTGTACAGACCTTGAAGCATTTGCGATACTAAGCTGTATGAAGCTGAAACAGGAATTCATCAACCTGTGCTGCACGAGCTTGCCGCTCCCAAGGCGTCCCGGAAGTAAAATCAGTCTCATGTTTGACATGGTTGAGATGGAACATCAGAGTCCATTTCTGTGCTATGTATTTCTAGGTTTCTATGAGCCTGTGGATCCCATATTCCAAATGCAGTTTAGTCATGGTTTCTACACTGCAACCTAACTTCTATGCCTTGTCGTCCATATATAGTGGCCAGCATTTCAACAGTTCTCTGACAATTTATTGTATTCATTCACAACACCGCTATGTGCATGACCCTTACTAAACCTGATATTCCTGTGGTTCAATGTGTACATTTCTCCCAGATCTCTCTCTCCCTCTGCATTACATCACTTAGAAAAATTGAGATATCTGAACTAAGAAGGAGATAGTGGGAAGGAAGGACAGGGAAGGAAGGACAGGGAAGGGTGGACAAGGATAAATTTTAATGTGGAACAGAGAGGTGGAAGGAGAAAGTAAAGTTTTGGAAGGGAATTGTTACGAGTTCTCTGAATGGTTGAAGGCATGACACAAAGGAAGGATATAAGACGTCAGAATACTCGGGTACACAGAACCACTAGATAGTGCAGCTATACAACTGCCTGCTGATGTGAAAGAGTTTACTGAAATTAAAGTTAATCTGCTTTCCGACAACAGACATCTGCTGCGTTAGCACCATAAGGGTTTAGTAGATATTTAAAACTGGATGAAGAGTCTACTTAAGTAATTGAAATTACTTTGCAGCTGGACTTTATCAGAGATATTTTCAGCACCACCATTTTCCTTTCTTATCTATGTCCCTTGTGAGCTGACGGTGATTGATAAGGGTCAGCCCCAGGGGAAGCAGCGACTGTTCACTAGGCAGGAAAGCCAGGACACAAATTAGGCTTGCTCTGAGCTACAACCCAGACTGCAGCTGCAAATCAGTCTTTGCTCCTCTCAGAAACCTCTGCACCCTGTCAGGCAACAGCCATCTCCTTTCTCTGGACAAAAATAGGCCAGATCGTTCTGATGGTTAGTTATTGTTCCGTAGAGAGTATAAGCCAGAGATAACAAGCTCAACACACCGCAAAATGTACAGGAACGCACAGCGCGGAACCCGTCCTTTGGTCCATCGTGTCCATGCTAACCACCAAGTACTTATCTCTACTAACCCTGTTTACTAGCATTTAATCCATATCCGGCTACGTGTTGGTGATCCACATGCTCATCTGGGTAATTCTCCCAAGTAGTGAGAGTCTCTGCTTCCACCACTCACTCAGCAGGAGGTTCCAGATTCCAGCCAGCCACTGAGTGAAAAAAAACTCCTCAGATTTCTTTGAAATCTCCTGTCCTTTACCTTAGAGCTCATCCCCGACCTTCATGGCTGCACATAGCAACATACAAGCCAGAGGTGAGCTGGGAGTCGGAACCTGACCCATTAGTAGACTCAGCACTGTGAATTGAATTGACTTTATGACTTCCATCCCTCATATACATGAGGGGTTAAAATTTTTACGTTCAATGGGAAAACACTGAAATCTTCAGCTGGGAGATTAAATGAATCACATTGGGCCCTTCAACTATAATGGAAACCAGATCATTGCAGAAATTGCAAATTTCATTTAAAAAAATGCAATGTTTTTTTTCTTTTTTCACAATGGTTTACATTATATTAAACTATCTTAAGTCAATTTATTTTTAATTTAAATTTTTAAAATATTTAAATCTATTTAAACAGTATCTATACGTCTCTAATTATCAGGATCCTTCAAAGGCCTATTCATCCTTGCCGTATTCATCTCAGAGGCCAGCCATTGAATCTAGACCTCCAGATCCTATGGAGACACTGTGGTTAGTGTGGGGTTGAGTGTAAGTGAGCATGGTCCTGAACTACATGTACATCACACCTTTAAAGCAGCAGATAAGCCAATGTGTTTCATGAGAGGAGTCAGATAAAAAGCGGTTCCAAAGCCAAGCAGGAGAAATTAGGGGAAGTGGCCAAATAGCTGGTTAAAGAAATGAAAGAAACAGCTGAACTTACGTGGTGATATTGCATTCCAAAACAACTTCTAGTCAAGGACGTCTACTTTTTCTCTAATGCAGAAAGCAGAGCAGACGTTTGTGCAAAGAAATCCTACAAAGGGCAGTAAGATTACCCAGATCATGTTACAATATTGATAGGACAAGAAAGATTAGCGCGCCTTCAGGGTTCTGGGATTTTGTGACTGTGGAGGTGGGTGGACTCGAGGTCGGTGCCTCCGCAGAAAACTGGAGTGTCGTGGGAGACGGAAGATTAAAAGCACCAAGCTGGCTGCTGGCTGTGTGCCCAGAGACCCAAGTTCTTTGGGCACAGAGCTCGGAAGAAGCAATGCAATGGACTTTTAACAGCATAAATCAGCGAGTTGTTTTGTTATGTCTCCCCTCTCACTGTGAAACAGGGACACCTCTTTTTCCCTTATTAGGGAGAGAGAGAGAGAGCCTGTGGTATGTCGAATTACTGGGTGAATGAGTAGTCTTTGGGGTACTGCGTCTGTGTCTTTATCGATGCTTTGCTGCATGCTTGAGTTCTCAGTGGGGGCGCCGTTGCTTTTCTGCTTGAGGGGGGGCCATTGCTTATGTGTGGGGGTAGCTGGGGTGCTTTGGGGTTTTAACTTTAACTGTCATTCATTCTTTGGGGCAATCCTCTGTTTTTGTGGATGTTTGCAAAGAAAAAGAATTTCAGGAAGTATATTGTATACATTTCTCAGACATTAAATGTACCTATTGAAACGTTGGCCAGACGGCCCAGAATGGCTCTTCTGCACAATCAGTGCCATCAGATTGCTCGTCGCCGAAGGCAGAGCCACTCAGGTCAATATTTCATCTGGAAGGCACTCGCTCTGTCCTCGTGTCAAGTATTCCTAATGTATCTAGATTTTGCAATGAGAAAGAGCACAACAGGGAAATGTGAGAAGGAGGTAAAGAGTCCACAAAAAGGTATGGGTAGATTAAGTGAAGTTTAGGTGGAGGGTAATATCTGAAAATGTGATGTAATTAATTTTGCTCAAAAGAATAGAAAAGCAGAGGTGAAAGGAATTTGTTTGGAATGGCTCACACCCTGCAATCAACACTCATCTATTACTAAACCTAGTCACTTTAGAATCTACTAATATGAACACTCAATTCTCCAAGTAAATGGCTCTTTCAAGGATTCCCATACTCATGTCCCTTTCTCGCCTTGTTTATATAAAAGGCCTTGCGCAGTCACCCATTCCAACCCCTCTGAGCAGACTGATGGCCATTATCTTCATGTCGATCCTAACCTCACCATGAAACTGGTAGACAAGTGTGGTGCCATTGTAATCTGGCAGATTGACCTCTACCTTGCCGAGGCTAGACGGCAGCTCCCAGGCACCTCTTCTTACTTACCCCTTTAACTAGGACCCCACTGAGAAGAATCAGGCCACAGTCTCTCCTGCCATCACTGACCTCACCTCCACTGGAGATCTCCCACCTACAGCCTCCAGCCTCATCATTCCCCTATCCTGCACTGCCCATTTCTATCCAGTCCTGATGAAGGGTCTCAGCACAATGTCATCTGACCTGCTGAGTTCCTCCAGCATTTAGTATGAGTTGGTCAGTATTCATGCTCCTTCTCAGCTGATGTCTTTATGTACCTCCATATAGTCTTGTGTCTGTCATGCCAGTCCTCTCTCTGACCCTCTTTTGTAAATGTAACTCTTCCCTCAGTTCTAAGGAAGAGTCACTGACCTGAAGCATTGACTGGTTTTGCTTTCTACAGAAACTGCTTGGCCGGCTGAGTTTTTCCAGCATTTTCTGTTTTTGCCTCATCTGCAGCTCTGCTTTTCTAATATGGCCACAGTTTGCACATGGCACCAGTGAACCCACTGAAGAGCTCAGTCCAGTCCAGCTTTGATCTCCACACTCAGGAAGGGATAGTTTCAATGTACATTCACCAGATTAATTCCTAGTCCAGATTAGGGAAGATTGAAAAAGGTTTGGCCTGTACTCAGTGGAATTTAGAATGCAAGTGAGGGGAAGGGGTGAGAGGCCAGGTGCTCAGAGACTGGCAGTTATAGAGTAATGTGTTGTTGGGCAATAAGGCAACAGGAATTAGAATGATAATGGCAACAGAAAGCATCAAGGTTGAAATTATTGAATGACAGATCAGGCTGAAGGAAGTCTATAGCAGGCTGCAGTTCCTATTCCTTATTTTCTGTCTATACTGGATTTCTAGCCCATGCTTAAGTCTCTGAAGAGGTTTGAGCCACAGCCTTTACTCAAAGAACCAGAATTATTGCCAACTGAGCCAGAGTTTGTGCTGAAGGTGGGGGTTTTAAACAAAGTGCTGAATGAGTGATGAAATGGAGAGAGGAGTAGAGGTATAGAGTGTAAATTCCAAATCTGAGGGCCTAATGAAGTTTGCAGTTATCACGTGAGGAGGCACAGGGTGCACAGCAGGTGGAGATGATGGAACTCTGTAAAGCTCTATTTGGCCTTCCTAAAGAAAATCCAGTCATACTTAGCAGCATTAAATTTTCAACCTCCAGAACTGCCTGAGCTGAGACTGACAACTTCTTCTGAGTGTGGTATGGAGGAAATAAGGCCCTGATTAAATACATGAGGCCAATGCAATCGGTTAGCTTCACCCACCACAGGTCCACCTTTTAACCTGTTTCATCTCAAGAATGATTGTCAAGATAGGCTGCTGAAGGCACACTCCAAGGGTTGAAGTGACGTCGCTGAACTCTTTTTTTTGTGGAATAATTTTAACCACTAAACATCTGAATTCAATTAGGTAGATTGTAGTGATGAAATTTCATCCACGTAATACACATTATCCATTTTGGCTATGTGGAATTAACAATGTGGAATCTGTGTTTCATTATTGGTAGAAATGGGTGAGCCCTTGGGCCTGCCTGATGCTCAGAAACCCATACATCGGACCTCACCTGATCACAACACTCCGGATCCGGGGCGGTTCTTTTGAACGGATAACCTCTCCGTCCTTGGGTCTATTTGAGCCACATTCAGCAAATCCGTTACAGGCAGATGCAAGTTCAGCACAGGTTGAGTACAGACACACATACACAGTATGAAGTAAAGAGTAAAGAGACATGCATTAGAACATAGGATATAGAAAATCTACAACACATTTCAGTCCCTTCAGCCCACAATATTGTGCTGACATGTAACCTACTCTAGAAGCTGCCTAGAATTTCCCTAGCGCATAGCCCTCTATTTTTCTAAGCTCCATGTACCTATCTAGGAGGCCCTTCAAAAACCCTCTTGTATCCGCCTCCACCACGATCACCAGCAGTACATTCCACGCACCCACCACTCTCTGTGTGAAAAAATTACCCTGACATCCCTTCTGTACCTACTTCCAAGCACTTTAACACTGTGCCCCATCGGGCTGAAATGTAAACCATTTCAGCCCTGGGGAAAAAAACTCTGGCTATCCACATGATCAATGCATCTCATCATCTTATACACCTCTATCCGATCACCTCTCATCCTCTGTCACACCAAGGAGAAAAGGCTATGTTCCCTCAACATATTCTCATAAGCCATGCTCTCCAATCCAGCAACATCCTTGTAAACCTCCCATGCACTTTCTCTATAGCATCCACATCCTTCCTGTAGAGAGGTGACCAGAACTGATTACAGTACTCCAAGTGGGGTCCAACCAAGGTCTTATATAGCTGTAACATTACCTCACGTTCTTAAACTCAACATTGTAGAGCACAATCAGATACAGGCACACATAAAAGGACAGGTTGCACTTGAATCCCAAGGGGACCAATATCCTGGCAGGGAGGTTTGCTAAGGCTATTGGGGAGAATTTAAACTTGAATTTCTGGGCGGCGGGAACCAAATTGAAGAGACGGAGGGTGGTGTGGTTGGCTCAGAGAGCTTGGAAACAGTGCGAGAAGGAGGATAGGCAGGTGATAGAGAAGGGATACGCTCAGACCGATGGTTTGAGGTACGTATTTTAATGCAAGAAGCATCATGAACAAAGCGGATGAGCTTAGAGTGTGGATCAGTATTTGGAGCTATGATATTCTGGCCATTACAGAGACTTGGATGGCTCAGGGGCAGGAATGGTTACTTAGAGTGCCAGGCTTCAGATGTTTCAGAAAGGATAGGGAGGGAGGGAGACAAAAGAGGTGGGGGCTTGGCACTGCTGATCGGAGATAGTGTCACAGCTGCAGAAAAGGAGGAAGTCATGGAGGGATTGTTAACTGAATCTGTGTGGGTGGAAGTTAGAAACAGGAAGGGGTCAGTTTTTCTACTGGGTGTTTTTTATAGACCACCCAACAATAACAGGGACGTTGAGGAGCAGATAGGGAGACAGATTCTGGAAAGATGTAATAATAACAGGGTTGTTGTGGTGGAAGATTTTAATTTCCCAAATATTGATTGGCATCTCCTTAGAACAAGGGGTTTAGATACGGTGGAGTTTGTTAGATGTATTCAGTAAGGTTTCCTGACACAATATGTAGATAAGCCTATAAGAGGAGAGGCTGTACTTGATCTAGTATTGGAAATTAACCTGGTCAGGTGTCAGGTCTCTCATTGGGAGAGCATTTTGGAGATAGTGATCACAATTCTAGCTCGTTTATTATGGCATTGGAGGGGGATAGGAACAGACAAGTTAGGAAAGTGGTTAATTGGAGTAAGGGGGAAATATGAAGCTATCAGGCAGGAACTTGGAAGCATAAAATGGAAACAGATGTTCTCAGGGAAATGTACGGATGAAATATGGCAAATGTTCAGAAGATACTTGCATGACATTCTGCATAAATACGTTCCAATGAGACAGGGAAAGGATAGTAGGGTACAGGAAATGTGGTCGACAAAGGTAGTTAAAAATCTAGCCAAGAAGAAAAGAAAAGCTTACGAAAGGTTAAAAAAACTAGGTAATGATCTAGAAGATAGTAATGCTAGCAGGAAGGAGCTTAAGAATGAAATTAGGAGAGCCAGAAAGGGCCATGAGAAGGCCTTGGCAAGCAGGATTAAAGAAAACCCCAAGGCATTCTACAAGTACGTGACGAGCAAGAGGATAAGGTGTGAGAGAATAGGACCAATAAAGTGTGTATGGAACCGGAGGAGATAGCTGAGGTACTTAATGAATACTTTGCTTCAGTATTCACTACAGAAAAGGATCTTGGCAATTGTAGGGATGACTTACAGTGGATTGAAAAGCTTGAGCAAATAGACATTAAGAAAGAGGATGTGCCGGAGCTTTTGGAAAGCATCAAGTTGGGTAAGTCTCCAGGACCAGACGAGATGTACCTCAGGCTACTGGGGGAGGGGAGGGAGGAGATTGCTGAGCCTCTGGCAATGATTTTTGCATCGTCAATGGGGACGGGAGAAGTTCCGGATGCTTGGAGGGTTGCAGATGTTGTTCCCTTATTCAAGAAAGGAAGTAGAGATAGCCCTTGAAATTATAGACCAGTGAGTCTTACTTCAGTGGTTGGTAAGTTGATGGAGAAGATCCTGAGAGGCAGGATTTATGAACATTTGGAGAGGAATAATATGCTTAGGAATAGTCAGCATGGTTTTGTTAAAGGCAAGTCGTGCCTTACGAACCTGATTGAATTTTTTGAGGATGTGACTAAACACATTGATGAAGGTAGAGCAGTAGATGTAGTGTATATGGAATTCAGCAAGGCATTTGACAAGGTACCCCATGCAAGGCTTATCGACAAAGTAAGGAGGCATGGGATCTGAGGGGACCTTGCTTTGTGGATCCAGAATTGGCTTGCCCACAAAACTCAAAGAGTGGTTGTAGATGGGTCTTATTCTGCATGGAGGTTGATGACCAGTGGTGTGCCTCAGGGATCTGTTCTGGAACCCCTTCTCTTTGTGAATTTTATAAATAACCTAGATGAGGAAATGGAGGGATGGATTAGTAAGTTTGCTGTTGACACAAAGGTTGGAGGTGTTGTGGATTGTGTGGAGGGCTGTGAGAGGTTACAGTGGGACATCGATACGATACAAAACTGGGCTGAGAAGTGGCAAATGGAGTTGAACCCAGATGAGTGTGAGGTGGTTCATTTTGGTAGGTCAAATATGATGGCAGAATATAGTAGTTATGGTAAAATTCTTGGCAGTGTGGAGGATCAGAAGGATCTTAGGGTCCGAGTCCATAGGACACTGAAAGCTGCTACGCAGGTTGACTCTGTGGTTAGGAAGGCATACGGTGCATTGGCCTTTATCAACCATGGGATTGAGTTTAGGAGCTGAGAAGTAATGTTACAGCAATATAGGACCCTGGTCAGACCCCACTTGAAGTACTGTGCTCAGTTTTGATCACCTCACTACAGGAAGAATGTGGAAACTATAGAAAGGGTGCAGAGGAGATTTACAAGGATGTTGCCTAGATTGGGAGCATGCCTTATGAAAACAGGTTGAGTGAACTTGGCCTTTCTCCTTGGAGCAACGTAGAATGAGAGGCGACCTGACAGAGGTGTATAAGATGATGAGAGGCATTGATTGTGTGGATAGTCAGAGGCTTTTTCCCAGGGCTGAAATGGCTAGTACGAGAGGACACAGTTTTAGGGTGGTTGGAAGTAGGTACAGAGGAGATGTCAGGGGTAAGTCTTTTACACAGAGAGTGGTGAGTGCGTGGAATGGGCTGCCGGCTGCGGCGGTGGAGGCGAAAACGATAGGGTCTTTTAAGAGACTCCTGGATCGGTACATGGAGCTTAGAAAAATAGAGGGCTATGGGTAACCCTAGGTAATTTCTAAAGTAAGGTGTACAGCATTGTGGGCCGAAAGGCCTGTACTGTATTGTGCTATCGTTTTTCTATGTTTCTATGTTTCTATAATATAGAGCAGACACACTCCCTGAGTACATTGTGATGCAGACAGAGCCCACAGTACTATCTACTACAGACAGACCTTATGGTACTATCAAGTACAAATGTATGCACAATAAAATCTGGTACAGACATACCAAACAGTACAGTTTTGTACAGACTCACCACAGAAAAATCTGGTACAGGCACACCACTCATTACAAATTGGTAGAGGTACACCTCACAGTACAGACACACACCATAGTCTTGTGGAGTGTCACATTTGTCACATTCTACTGCAGAGACACATTATAGACATCCATTAGTCTCGTGAAACCATGGATTTGCACCTTGGAAGGTTTCCAGGGCGCAGGCCTGGGCAAGGTTGTAAAGAAGACCGGCAGTTGCCCATGCTGCAAGTCTCCCCTCTCCACGCCACCGATGTTGTCCAAGGGAAGGGCACTAGGGCTGATACAGCTTGGCACTGGTGTCGTTGCAGAGCAATGTGTGGTTAAGTACCTTGCTCAAGGACACAAACACACTGTCTCAGCTGAGGCTCGAACTAGCGACCTTCAGATCACTAGACCGACACCTTAACCATTTGGCCACGAGCAAACAGAGACTTTACACAACCAAAATCCCATGGTCTTGTGCACTGCAAACTCATCCCAATCCACCCCAGACAACCCTCTCTCTCTATTAGGTGGTCCTTTCCAGACCAGACCTCCTCTCCCACCTCAGCCAATTAACTCTCACGTTCAGGAATCCACAGAACCGTTTTTTGCGGTTTGATGCATAAATGTTATTGGTTGGATCTGCTGTCAGATTTGACACTGATGGGTAAAACATGTGACTGTTTAAGAGAGCAGTCAGTGGAAAGGAATTTCAGAGGGGAAATGCAACAGGTACAGTATGTGTTACTGCATCCTGCCTTTCACTCAAAGAGTGATCGGATCTCATACTGTGAGTCCAGTAGAATGGTCTTTAAAGAAAACACAACTAAAGGAAACAAATGAAAGAAAAGTCATTTGCAGATTTCTTCATGAATAGATTGTTGTTGTTCCTTTTTGTACATTAGGTGATATTTTTGCTATTTCCTTAGTATTTGTAATTTTTTTACGAGGCCAAGTGGCTAGCTTGATGTTCAACCCAGCACGGATGGAAATCATGCAAGGAGCTGGCCAGATTTGAACCTGGGACCATTAGTCTCTCAGTCCATTGCTGATCCCACTACACCACTGGCCAGCTTCATGAGTAGATAACTAGACATAAAACTTTGCACCACAAAAAGTAGTTTCTGCTGCACCTTTAGTGTATTGAATTCTCCCAAACTTTTAGCAATTTTTACTAATCAGGAGGGATGGACAATGGGGGTATATATACTACCGGACTAGACATGCCTAGGTATCATCCCTGATGAAGATGGCAGAGCTTGTCATCGAAATGTTGGTTATAATCGATACCTGACCCCGGCTGGAAGCCTGAGAAGAGTTTAATCATCATATATGCTGGGAAAGCACTAGATAATTTTTTTTTTAGCAATTGTTTCCAAAGTGATACTAGGTATCAAGATATAGGTCTCCAATTTCTGTAAAACTGTAGGTTGCAGAACTGAAGAAAGCTATAACCTTCTATCATCATAGATTCCCATGACGGTGAAGTTTCCCCTTGTTTGTTAGTCCTTAACAAACAGAAAGAAAGCTGCTTGTAAGGTAAAAGGGATGTTTAGTGGAGTTTTCTGGTGAAGGAACCCAGTCAAGACATTGACCTTCAGAAATCTCCAGTTACTATGCAGTAAAATTGGTTCTAACTTTAATGAAGGACAATAGAGTCAAATAAAGCTTCAATAATCAGGCAGTCATCCGAAACCCCACTTGCAGATGTGTTGCTTCATGAGTTGTAGAAATGCTAGCCATCAGTATAATTTGATGAAATCTCTCGCGAATGTACCTTTTTTGAAGCAACAATGAATTCATTCCACTATTGCAGTTACCCTTCACTTTAGAGATAATCTGCTCAACTAATGCTCTAATATGCTTCCGAACTGCGAGGCCCACACAACCCTACAATCCTCCGGTGCACTTCTGAAAGCATTCCTTCATCATTTGTGCAATTCTCAACTCTTTATACACTGTAAGCAGAGACTCTACTCATTGAAGTCTGAGAAGGCTGGAGACTCCCTCCTTGGTCATGGTGCTCAGTGTGCACCCTAAAAAGACATTTAAGATCTTCAAACATTACGAGATTGCTTTCACTTTTCTAAACTCCAGAGTGCAAATCCATTCTAATCCTCTCCTATCCCATAGATGAATTGAGTAAATCCTCAATGCGCTGTTTACGTAATCTTCTTACGGAGGGAAGCTTCATCTGCACCCACTACCCTGTCGCTGGAGGTCTGTTTCTACGCTGCCATACACCCTACCATCTGCCATCAGATTTCTGAATGGATATTGAACCGATGAACACAACTCACTTCTTGTTTCTCTTCATTTAATGTTACTTTTTAAATATATATTTTCTCCCCTTCAGATCTGTGCCAGATTCTGTGTGAGAAAGAGGCAATGATGTGCAGAGAATAGAGGAGTTAATTCCTATTCATCTTTAGAAATTAACAAAGTCTTAATCCTTAAATTAAACTGCCTATTTCCACCATGGACTGGAGGAGATTTAATGGCTCACTGATTAGAAAGTTCCCTTGTTAATCCTTCCTTATCCACAACTGGGAATGGATCATCTGACTAGAGCTTGTGGTCAAGTCTCTGGAGAGGAATTCCAGCCTTTGACCCCTGATAGAGCTGATCGTGTTAGCCAATGGGCATGGATGACATCTGAAAGAGAGGCAAGCTGAAACAAGAGCATGAGCTCTGAATACTGAGCACTGCATATCCCCGCTGTAACTACTTGAGTTTCCCCTGGGTGAGTACTGTACTGGTACTCACCAGGCATGGGTTGCTCCTGTCCCTGTTGGGAAAGGGTGGCCGGGCTATTATACAGGGCAGGTCAGGGGGCTTTTACTGCTGATGCAGAGCAGGTGACTAGTGAGCAGACACTATAAAGCCACAACAGCTATTCCCCAGCAAGAGACACATTAATCTCATGTACGCGACTTGAGCTGGAGGCAATCAAAGCTGTCTTTAGTTATTTTGCTTTGCACTCAGAGAATTTTTGCCTCTGTGAAGATAACATTTTTCAGTCATGAATCTGTCCCAGAGAAGGGCAGCTTCTGCGATGCAGCAAACAACTTTAAATATCCCGGAGCCCATTCCACTTCTGAAGAAGTGCGCAATGTTGCTGTCTACTCTGAGAGATTTGATTCCATTTATGGTAGCAGAGCTGAAAAAGCCAGCAGCTACTGTGCTGCAGACCTTAAAAAGTCTGTGCACTGCAGAACAAGGAGTCAATTATTGGCAGCACGCAAGCAGACTTTGCAAAAACACCAGCTCAAGACTTACATCGCCCTAAGTATTAGTTATTGTGTGAGATGTGAGCCTTATTACTTAAGTTCAGATCTCAGAGAGCTACTCACAGGTGGGATGAAGAATTTGAACATTCCATACTATTTCATTTCCAATTATAGCTTCCTGTTTTCCTGAAGTTTTCACATTTTTCTGTCCTGGTTAACGGAGGGTCATTGAAATATTTTGCAGCAAATGGCATCCAATCAGCTTTCAAACTAAATCACAACAAGAGGACCATTGAGATAAGGAAATCGCAACCACAGATCTGGAAACAGTTTGACCGCACTCAGCTGTGAACTAACTCTGGCAATCACTGGACACACTGTTATCTTTTCTCACTGTGGTGAAGTACAATCTCAACTGGACAACAATCATAATTATAGATATAATTCTTAAAGTGGCTATCATTCACAACATGAACATTGCAGGGATATCCTTAGCAAAATTAATAATTGCACAAGTTGATTATATACTTATTTAGTTAACGATACAGCGCGGAGTTGCCTCTTCCGGCCCTTCGACCCACACCACCCCGGCGATCCCACAACCCCAATTAACCCTAACCTAATCACGGAACAATTTACAATGACCAATTAACCTACCCAGTTCATCGTTGGAGAAAACCAGAGCACCTGGGGAAAACCCATGCATTCCACAGAGACTCCTTACAGAACAGCGCCAGAATTGAACTCCAAACTCCAGAACACACCGAGCTGTTATAGGGTCTTGCTAACCGCTATGCTATCATGCTGCCCACATTAATAGAATTAACTAATTAGTATTTCATAACAATCCTCTTAACTAACTCAAGTTAAGAAGGGGGTATGGACTGGTATGGGGGAAGGCACTATACAGGATTGAAATAAGCTGTAGAAAGTTATAAACTCAGTCAGCTCTATCATGGACACTAGCCTCCCCTGCATCCAGAACATCTTCAAGGAGCGATGCCTCAAAAAGGCAGCATCCATTATTAAGGAGCCCCATTTCCCATGACATGCCCTCTTCTCATTACTAGCATCAGGGAGGAGGTACAGGAGCCTAAAAGCACACACTCAATGATTCAGGAACAGCTACTTCTCCTCTGTCATCCGATTTCTGAATGGATATTGAACCTATGAACATTACCTCACCACTTTCTCTTCCTCATTTTGCAATACTTATTTAATTTAACTATTTAAATATATATACACTTCTTACAATAATTTCGTTTTTATTGTTATGCATTGCACTGTACTGCTGCCACATAACAACAAATTTCACAACATACGCCAATGATATTAAACCAGATTCTGATTCTGCAACATACTCTGCCGAACCTGCAAATTAATATAATCTGGAGAAGTCATTAAAACTGCAAAGCTAAAGAGACCCATGTTTAAAGAATGAACGTAGTGGTATGATTATGTAAGCTTACCATGTCACAAGTCATTTACAACTCAAGAAAGCTTTGAGGTGTCATCACTGTTGTAAATTTGTGTCAGTTTGCACACAACACCGTCACCGCGGTAATAATGTGATAATGACTGGATAATCTGTACTTGTGCTTCCAGTTGAGCAGCAAGTACAGAGAGCTCCAGTCAAGGAAGGGAGTGGCTACTGTGGCAAACCAGCAGTTACAAACAGGATTTGTAGAGAGCCAGAGCAACATCTTCGTTCAAATGGGTCGGGGAAAATTTAACTTCCTATTTGCAAGTCAGAGCATAAGTGACAGAGTGAATCCAGGTTCTCAGCCCTGTGAGAATTGGATCTGTGCTGTCACTTAATAAAGCTCCCATCTCCCAATATCATTTCTGTGAGGATCAAAAACATTGCCTCACGTACAAGTGCATTGATTAAAAATCCACAGGTCCCTGGAGAATAGAATTCTTGAGGTCCGTAAAGCCCAGAAGCAAAATTTTCTTTATCTCAATCCAAAATAGTTGAGTCCTTGCCCTGAGTCTGTCCCTAATCCTAGACCTGACCCAAAGCAAACCCTGCCTCACCTACTGCCCAATACACTACATCCCTCCCAACTATCAGTAGTATTGACAGAAAAACTGCCTCCAGAAGGCAACATCCATCAGCAAAGTTCCTTATCATTTAGGATGTGCCCATCTTCTTGCTGCTATTGTCAGGCAGGAGGTAAGGAAGCCTCAAGTCCTACACCTCCAGGTTCAAGAACAGCTACTTCTCTTCAACCACTCAGTTCCTGAATCAACTGGCAAGACGTTAACTATTGCAAATTGGCAATATTATGACCACCTTTCACTAAAATGGACTTCTTTGTGTGTTCTAATTGTGTTATTTCTTGTACAAATTGGTATAATTTATGAGTTTTTGATTGTTTTTCCTGAGAATACTGTTTATATGATGCCAGGTGTCTGTGATCAGAATCAGAATCAGGTTTATTATCACTGGCATATGTTGTGAAATTTATTTCTTGTAGCAGAGGTAGAGTGCAAGACATAAAAATTACTATAAGTTATCATGTTATGTTGTAGCAGTTGATGCTGCTACAAGTGAGTTTTCCATTGCACCTCTGCATACGTGCACTTGTACTTATGACATTAAACTTGACTTTGACCTTGAAGGCAAGCTGTCAAGGGAAGGTTGCAATGTTCCATGCTTATAAGGTTCAACTGTTGCAGAGAATGTAGAGGAAGCAGGTTCAGGGTGTAGGGGCAGGGCTGTTGTTGGCCAGAGGCAGGGATTATTAAGGACAAATGCAGCTATAAAGATACCTGTCTGTGGGTAGTTGACAGGGTATAAGGATCATGGCAGCAAATGGGAAGGTGTTATCAGTATAGGTGCTAAACTTAGACTTTCCAATATGCTCTTTAAGTATTCAGCATTGTCATTTACCTATCAAAGTGAATAATGTCACACACCTGCAGTATCCTCCTTCTTGTCTATTCTCTTCTCATTGATGCCCACCTGCATTTTCCTCACCCCTTACCTTTCCACCCTGCTTAGGTTAATGTCCCACAGTGAGTGGTTCAGCCTGGACCATGTGCAAGGTTCTGCGGTGGGACGTAACCTTCAGACTGCTAGAAAAATGGTGCTCAGAGTGACAGTGTGGGCTTGTGGGTTGTGGAGAGTGGAAGTACAGACAGCAAGTGTTCCTTGAGGATGACATTCCTGATTGCGGTGGGCAAATCCTGTTGCTCGGTTCATGTAGGTATCGCATGTGGGTGGGAATGACCTGAGTTGTCACACTCCCCTCCGTCACCTGTTCCACTTCACAATTAAAAAGGATAATTGACACACATCTGCTGTGTAAAGTGAGTCCTATACTTCAAAGTAAGCCAATATATTCAGGTAAGAAATCAAAGTACACATTCATAAAAATATCAAATGGATTTAACTTCGGAGACACGCTGACTATGGTTCTTTGCAGGAATGTGACCCGCTCTCGGGGTTTCATAACTGGCCGTTGTAGGTTGGCACGCCAAGGGTTTGGCCTCAGAGTCCAGCTCGGCTTTGGAGGCCTAGGATCTTGGGGCTCTGGAGATGGGCAGATTGAAGATCAGTGTCACGGCAGGAGACCCGTGTGTCGTCGGGGGTGTCGGAATATCTACAGCTGTGTGACCAGATCTTTGGGCACAGAGCTCGAAAAAAAAAAGCAACGTAATGGAGTTTTAACATCATAAACCAGCAAGTTGTTTGTTATATCTTCCCGTTTGCCGCGAAAACAGAGACACCTCTTTCTCCCTTATTAGGGAGAGAGAGAACCCATGGTATGTCAAATACTGGATGAAAGGATAAGTCGTTGAGGTAACTGCAAGTCTGTGCCTTTGCTCTTGCTTTGAGTGCTCAGTGGCGGGTGCCAATGCTTTTTTTGCCGGTGGGGAGGGGGATCGTTGCTTACTGCCACTTACGCGTGGGAGGGAGAGGAGCTGGGGGGGACTTTGGGGTTCTAACATTTAACTGTCATTCATTCTTTGGGGCACTCGCCTGTTTTCGTGGACGGTTGTGAAGAAAAAGCATTTCAGGATGTATATTGTATACATTTCTCTGACATTAAATGTACCTTTGAAACCTTTGAACAAAATATCATCAACTCCATCTGCCCCCCCCCAACAAATGCTGCACAAGGCGTTAAATTCCTCAAGCAGATCATTTGAATTTTACATAGGTTTCCCCTGTAGCAAAAGGCACCCTTTCCTTTCCATGGATGGCATTAGGTCAATGTGTGACCCAAAGGACACTGAGGGAGCAATGTTTCCGAAACGTTGCTCCCAAACTCCTCTTATGGCTTGGGCTGGGTAGTTCCATTTCTCTATCTTCCTGTGAGTTATTGAACTGACTTAGTGATTATGCATGAAGAGGCTGGCAGACACGGTTGCCCACAGGTCCAGCCTAACTTGGTAAGAGTGGAAAGCTCTTGCAAACTGCTTTTCAGTTCACAGAGTCCTGGGAGGTATTTGGGTGAAGAGTTCAGGAATATTTCAAGCATCCGGAAGATATATAGTAAATAATTTCTTTTGACAACAGGGAAAATTGTGGAGTAGCAGAAGTGCAATCATTCCAAGCATGTGACCTTACCCAGAGGATTTCATTCTTTCATGTGTGGGGACCACCCTACCCCCCAGAATCACTGAGACCTCCTGCCCCAGCATCAGAAAGACAACTTTAGCTATCCAAAAGGAAACAACCTAATGGAAAACTGTTATTATTTAGATGAACCACCAGGACTCAACATTGATTCACCATTCCTCCCAAAAACATCTCTGTGAAACAGACTAAGATCTGAAGAATTTTACTTTTCCCTGAAGATCGCCTGGAGTAAGCAAAGTCCCATTTCTTGGATTAAACAGTAATTGGCCATTATAGAATCACAGAATCATGGAAAATTACAGCACAGAAACAAGCTATTTGGCCCATCTAGTCCATGCTGAAACTATTAATCTGCCTATTCCCATCGACCTGCACCTGAACTATAGCCTCCATACCCCCTCCATCCAGGTACCTATTTAAATTTCTCTTAAATGCTGAGGTTGAATCTACATCCACCACTTCTGCTGGAAACTTGTTCCAAACTCTCACCACCCTCTGAGTGAAGACATTCCCCCTCATTTTCTGCTTAAATATTCCACCCTTCACCCTTCATCAACACACTTCCAAAATTTGTGTACAGATTGACAGGGTAATTCAGTCTAAAAAAACATCAGCAACAAGGTAATAAATAATGCATGTGTATTGAATAAGTGATTTAATTCAAGCTGGCAAGTGAAAATAATCATCCTATTTCTCAGCCTTGCATTTCATGTTTGAATACCAAAATGCAGATGATGAAAGTATAGCTTTGCCCGAGTGCTGAGCTTTACCTCTCCCTAAGAGGAAGGGACTGCTAATCACTGAAAGGAATGGTTGGCCAGGAAGGTATCATGAACCTTGAGGACCTTTGCACAGACAGTACAGCTGGTACCTGGCATAATGAAGTTGTGGGTGGTTTGGGGTGGTGTATGCCTTCTGTCATTTACACCCAATGCACAGACTGTAAGTTCCCAGTACATTCTGAATGCTCCTTCTGCACCTCGACAGGGATTAGTGAGGATGTTGATTTTCTTGAACAATAGACTTGGAATCATCTTCACTGCTCAACTGCTTATCCTATCCCATGAAAAAGCATCTCTTTTCTGGAGGATCTGGGGTTGGGTGTGCAATGGGCAAGGCACATAAGCTGACTTAGTGCAAATACCAATGCCCAGGATGTTGGCCTGGCAAAAGACATTGATGGGCTTTGAAGAAACAGCATCGGTGGAATATTTCCATTGCCTTGAGGTGCCTGCCATAAATAGTCCAGATATCAGAGGTATGTGAGGGGTGGATGTTTCTGCCATCTGCTCAACCATTTCTACTTTCCTACCAAATACAATAAGCATACACAGCAGTTCATCTCTGTGCAACAGGAGAACACACATCATTGCCCAATAGTCTCTGTTTTATTATTTCATACATTATTATTGCACATTGGTAAATTACTATTCTGTATTTTATTATTAGCTGTTTTATTATATTTAATATTATTATTCCTAAATGCATTTTTAAATCTTGCTGCTGTAACAAAATAATTTCCCCTCAGGATTAATAAAGATATTATTATTATTATTATTAGACTTTTACACTTCTAAAGTTTTCCCTTTCATCCAGATTTTCAACAGGCAATACCACTTTGTTTTTTAGTCAATTGAACAAATCTCTAGGTCTCAAAGTTAAAGCAAGTTGATTTTGTTTGTTGTATGCTATGTGGCCAAAAGAGAGTTTTATAAAGCTGCAACATAACTTGCTGACTTTTGAACTCAGTGCCTTGACTTATAAAGGCAAGCATGCCATATGCTTTCTTAATCACCCGATCAACCTGAGTAGCAACTTTCAGGAAGTGAGGAGAGTCCTCGATGAGAATGGTTTGAACCCAAATGCTGGAGTATCTGGAGTATCAAACTGGATCGAGAACTGAGCACAAAACAAATGCTAGACGCTATCACTAGTAGGGATTACAATTGAGCACCAAACCTCAGTTCAGGTGCTCTTTAAACACTCAATTCTTGGCACGCAAAACATGATTGCTAATTAGCGGGACCATCCTGAATGCTTAAAGGGCCAGAGATAGTAAGGATCTTACTATTAACCGTGTACTGTCTCTTCACATTTGACCAACCAAGGTGCAACACTTCATATTGGACTTCACATTAAACCCCATCTGCATTTCTCTGCCCATATCTTCAAATGATTTATATCCCATTCTACTCTTTGCCAGTCTTCTGGGCTATCCACAATATGACCATGTCTTTGTATCATCTGCAAACTTACTAACCCACCCATCTCCATTTTTGTCCCAGTCATTTATAAACATTACTAACAGCAGAGATCCCAATGCAGATCCCTGCAGAACACCACCAATGACAGAACTCCAGCTAGAAAAACCCCCTTTAATTCAGGAGTTCCCAAACTGGGATTCATGGACCCTCAGTTAATGGTAGGTGTATATGGCATTAAAAAAAAAGTTGGTAACTCCTGCTCTAACCACTAACCTCTGGCCAAGCCAGTTCTGAATCCAAACATTCAATTCACAAGGATGCCATGTCTTCTGGATGAGCCTCCCATGAAGGACACAGCTTTGCCTTCATTAATTACCCTTATCGTTTCAACAAAAAACTCAGTCGTTAGTAAGATACAACTTGACCTGCACAAAGCCATGCTGGCTCTTCCAAGTTAGGCTATGTGTTTCCAAATGCTCACAAATCTTATCCCTAAAAATTCTCTCCAGTAGCTTCACAACTACTGGTGTGAGACTCAGCGATGTATAGTTTCCAGCATTATCCTTGGTTCCCATTGGGAAAAATAGAGCAACATTATTTATTTGCCAGTCCTCCAGGATCTTCCCTATGGCTAGAGAGGACACAAAGATAAGGGGCAAGGGTCCAGTAGTCTCTTCTCTTGCCTCTCTCAATAACCTGGGAACATGTCCACCTTAACACACTTTAAAAGATTCATCTCTACCTCTTCTTTAACTTGAAATGCCCTAGCATATCAGTATGCACTGCACCAGTCTCCCTATCCTCCGCATCCTTCTCCTTGGTAAATACCGATGCAAAGTGCTTATTAGGGACCTCACCCAAAACCTCTGCATCCAAGCAATTGTTCTGCCCTTTATCCTTGAGTGGTCCCACCCTCTCCCTAGTTATCCTCTTCCTCTTGATGTATGTATTGAATACCTTGGGATTCTCATTAATCTTACTTGCAAGGGACTTTTCAGACGCCCACCTAGCTTTCTTAATTCCCTTCCTGAGTTCTTTTCTGGATCCTTTATAATCCTCAAGGGCTCTGTTTGATTCTAGTTTCTTAAGCTTTACATATTTTTCCTTCTTTTTCTTGACTAGATTCATCACCTCTGTTGACAGCCAAGGTTCTCTTACCTTACCATCCTTGTTCTTCCTTCTGACTGGAACATACCCGTCCTGTACTCTGTGCAATTGGTCTTTAAATACCCTCCACATATCAGATGTGGACTTGCCCATCAACTGTTCCCAATTAACTCTCCTTCGTTCCTGCCTAATCCTCTCATAGTTTGCCCTGCTCCAGTTGATACTCTTCCCACAAGGTCCAAACTTATCCTTATCTATAGTTGTGGTCACTATTCACCCACTGAATGATGTGATGTTGCTTAAATGTTCTGTCCTTTATCCTTCAGTGGTCCTACTCTCTCCCCAGTTAGCCTCTTTCTCTGGATGTATGTACAGAATGCCTTGGATTCTCAAGAAACTGAACAAAAGCATTCCTGTACATCACACAGTAGTCTTATTTGCATAAACCTTTAAACAGATTGCCAAAGTGTATGTTACCCCCGTGCAATTTTATATAACAATGTTTTATATTGCAATGCTGTGTTTTAAGACTAGCCAGTATTAATGTAAAATACAGCAAAAATGGATCAAATGAATAACACTATTCACTGTCACATGAAGTGACAATTTTTCTGCCTTCAACTGTATTGCTTTTGTGGATAAACATTAATAAGCTAAGATGTTTTTTTCACACTTAATTTACATAACATGAAATAAAATTCATTGTTTCAGCTCATTCTCATACATTTGGAATTCTGTATGATTGAATGCCAGATAAATGAGAGACTATTGTGTCAACGTCAATCCATAACGCACACCTGCTAACCAAGATTGTTCTGGAAGTTGTGCAATGTAAAACTTACTGTACCTTTTCCCTAGAAGTTGAGACATAAGAATTATTCTGGAAAATCCAAGCTAAACTGTGAAGAATGTTGGAACAACAGAAAGACATTCAGGCTGTTTGCCATTCAGTTAACCCATAGCTGGATCTATTTAACCCCTTCCCTCTGCCTTAGTTTTGCAGCTGTGAATCATCGAACCCAACAGCAACCACCCGCCACACCTCAGACTCAATGGCTTTTTGTCGTGAGGCCTCTTGATTTGCACCATGCTCCGTATAATGAAATGTTTGCTAGAATCTCACCTCAAAACTCTGCCTCTGATTTCAATCACTTAATTATAGAATTACAGTGGATGCCAGTTAATTGCAGTATTTATTTATTTATTGAGGTACAGCGCTGAATAGACCCTTCCAGCCCTTCAAGCTTTGCTGCCCAGCAACCCCCCCTCCCCCCCCGGTTTAATCCTCGCCTAATCATTGGACAATTTACAATGACCAACTAGCCTACCAACCGGTTCATCTTTGGACTGTGGGAAGAAACTGGAGAACCTGGAAGAAGCCCACTCAGTCATGGGGAGAACATTCAGGTAGCAGTGGGAATTGAACTTTTGGGTTGCTTGAACTGTAAAGTGTTGTGCTAACCACCATGCTACCGTGCCAGAATTGGGACATATTGGGACCAGTACATTTTGGCCTGATTACCCGAAGTTTCGTGGAAATATTTAAAAAGGTATAAAAAAGACAAACTACAGTTTAACTAAGTAACAAATTATGCATTTAAATGAAATACAGAACAAATTAGAACACTACCAATATTAATACAGTACTATAAAACGGTGTATTAGTTCATAATGATTACCGACGGAGGACTTCATCAAATGCATGCACGCATAGTACTTGATTGGAAATCTATCCAATCTTAGCCCCTTGAAGCATCAAGGTTTGATGCTTTTTCCAATAATGAACAATTTATTTTTATCATTTCCTGACATCTTTGTACAACACAGCAGTTATGCAATCCATCGCTTTCTTTGAACCTGATAATGTTGCGTGTTTGTAGCCAAGGGAAACGTTCAGCGTGGCATGATTAAATAAAGGCCTGTTTCATTGGCATTGTAGATATCATCTGCACAGAATTTTTGAAGTCAGGGGGTTTTGCAGATTTTCGTGTTCCTGCATTTACAGCTTCAGCACTACCTTTCTCACCGTGTGCTTTCTTTAATTTAATGTAGTGCCCACATTTCCACTCTGACAACCAACAATCTGTTGCTTTAATATCTTCATGATCCAGCTTCTTAGCTAGCTCCTCTGACTTGCTTTTTAATGTTGATCCACTGCTATACCCATCTCATCCATTTACAATGGAAAACCACTGACTGTGGGCCACTTTAACATCTGGATCCTTACATTCACACTGTCGTTTTTGGGGTGTTCCCTGTTGTCCTTCACCTAATGCCCATTCTTATACTAATGTATCAAGCATGCAAATGTAGATTTGGACATTCCATTTAACTCTGCCAGCAGACAATGAGTGGTGTTAGGCAGATGGCTTTTAATTTGTTCTAGAAGGGTAATGTTTTCAGCTTGTATCAAATCTTCATATGGCAAGAATCTCAAAACGTTTTAAAAGTCAATATTTTAAAAAAATCAAAAATCACTGCTTTTTGAATCAGCATCCACCGGCCCAAATGGATAACATTACGTAAGCACACACGATTGACACAACTGTTCTCTCCAAGCACAGAGTGGTGTCTGAGGGCCACACAAGTGCACATGACTGATGGTCCACTGCCCCAATTAACCAGCTTAATGTCCCAAATAAACAAAGTAAGTCCCGGCTATTTTCTCCATTTGTTTTTGTTCTTTAAGAGTTATCACAAATAAGCAGCTGCCCCAATTGACCGATGGCCCGATTAACCAGAATCTATTGATCTGGATTCTTTCTAAGATAGCTTGGAATAATTTACACAAACCAACTTTATTATCATTATGAATCTATCATCAAAAAAAATTTGGTTTATTAATGACAGTCAAGGGGGGAAATCTGTTGTCTTTGCCCAGTGACCTTGGGCCCTCAGTTGGCCAGGTCAACCATGGATATTGTGTCTCAACTGTCTACGTGATACACAAGCCAAGGGAATCTGATGTGGAGAGCAAGCTATTGCCCATGTAGCAGTCTTCTCCTCCTCACACAGCTGATGAATCCAAAGGAATGACAGAGGCCGATGCAGTTTAGCACCAGGAGCATTGCAGGAGTTGCCAGTCATCAGTGAACTCAATGTAGGACACCTTTAGGGACTGCAGCTCCAGCTTTTTACTCCCGAAGCCTTCTCCATGAGTGGGTATACCCACAAGACAGCAGAGGTTTAAGATCAGAGTTTTCCTTCTCCTACATGAGCTGTCAAACATGGCTAACAAGGTTTTAAGGCACCAGTAACCTGTCTTTGCCCCTTCTCCTGTCAGTAGAAATGATTCTGTTGAGCTTAGTAGCTAAACAACATTTAGTTGTCAGAGATTATTTAAGATGCACACCATTGGGAGCATTTAATAGGTAGTGGAGGCTTATCCCCATTACCACCCCCAGCTATAACAACCTTAAGGAATCTACCAAGTGATTAAGGTTTGCAGAAGTGGGGTTGACCCATAACCACCTTCTGAAAGATTTCAGCAAGCCACAGAGAAAGGATGAAAAGCAGGCAGGACAGTTAGCATCAAAGACATCAACTACTTGTCTCCCAGCCCTTGGTTAGTTCTTTCTCACAAACTGCATCTTCCACAAGTCGGCACACAGATCCATCAGCCAAGAGAGGCAGCAGATCATCATCAGGAGGAGGGTTCCTTGCCCACGTTTGACCTGATGCCATGAGACTTTATGAGCTCTGGAGTCAATGACAGCATTTCCTAGAGCTACTCAACTCTGCTTTAACACCATTGGTAGGACCATCCTGCTGGTAACCTCTGGTATAGCCAGAGATTGCAATGAAGAATCTTATGATGGAGGAATGATTTTATGAGTCTCGGCTGTTGGTAGATTGACCGCCAGTCCACAGCAATTTGCAAAGAGCAACTTAAAAGGTTGACTGGACTTGTTGTGTCTGTAGATGCTCCTAGGCTGATGCTGGGCATTCTGTCTGGCTTTTATCCTCTTTCTGTTTCAACAAGATGTGCTCTGGGTGAGGGACTTCAAAGTCTATCACCTCCAGTGGTTTGGTATCACCACCTATGAGTCAGCTGTGGAGTCCTGAAGGACATAGCTATTAAGGCAGCCTCTGTAGGTGGTAGAAGCAAACCAACACGAGGGAGAAACTTATGTGACATGGTTCTCAGCAATCCATCCATTGTGGATACATTTGTCTGTTTCAGCATTGGTGGAAGTGACCACTGCAGACAAAGCCATGCCATCACATGAAAGACATCCCCCATCGTGCTGCATTACGGAGCCACAGTTCGACTCAGAACGTTAAAGCCAGGTGTCCATGAAGATCTGTGGACAGTCATCACAGCATCATCTGTAACGTCATGTCCAGATACATCCCTCATTCCACATTATGGTCAATCCAATCAATCAACCTCATTGACCATTCACACGCCCACCAATTCTGAGTATGAGTCAGTCAGTCATTCCCTCACCTCCACACTCCATTCCCCCTGCAGTAAACATTCCACCCATCTGCCTCTACCTCACAACCTTTAAACAACTCGTCTGCCACCATTTGAAGAAGAGTTTCAAAGGCTTATTGCTTCCCCAATGCCCTATCTAACAGAAGCATACCTTGCTATGCTTGTACTTAATTCCCCACACAACAAATATTAACATTGTGTTTATCACCATATTTCTTGCTCTGTCTCCAAGCTTATCCTTTCACACCCATATCTCTCTGTAGTCTCTCACAATTTAGACAACATCCCTTTTTATTATTGCTGCCAAAAAAAGAAATGGTTGGAGCAGAAACAAATGCAGCCAAAAATGAAGTGATAGCTTGTGAAGCCCTGGAATGCCGTAAGGACAACAAGCACCGGTCAGCTATGACACAGACAACTGTTGAGGTCAAAGTTATCCTTCTTGCCATACTGAATTACAAATGGTGCCAAACTATTGAACAACTACTGGGAAGAGGTGTTTCAAAGTGCAGCACCATGCTCAATGCATATCAAACCCAGTCTATATGCACACACATATATACTGGGTTCAGCATACATTAAGCATAGTGGATGAGCCATCTCAGATACCACCCAAAATCCACACTGCCACAAAAACCAGCTGATCTGATGCATGTCACGTGTCATCGAGAAAAAGCTGACGACACTGGGGATATTGTTACAAGGATCTACCCCTTAGTAATAATGATCAGGGAGGCACAGAGAGGATCTGTAATTTTCGACAAGTACCTTTATTGTCTCAGTGAAAGAACACATGAGTTTACACAATCAAGTACCTGTGTGCACACCTACTAAGTTTTCCTGAGCCTCCATGAACAGCCAGAGAATAGAAAAGATAATTCCAGTAAAGGAGTCTCTGCTGGACATGTGTTCCTTGTGGTCCCGTTCTGAATCTCCACATGTCAGTAGGACACTCCACATTGACGATGGTTTGTCGCTAGAGAGTCACTGCTGCCAGTGCACCCAAAACATCTGCTTTTATATTCATTCCTTACTGATTCAAATGTTGCATTTCAGTGTTATTGGATACGGGTCATCTGACTGACCTTTAACACCTTCTTATTACCTCTGGTCCAAGCCAGCATCCATTTATTGCCCGACTGTAAATGACAACAAGTAATTTATGGCCCTTTGTTGTCTTCAACTCTGACTGGTTCCAGGCAGTCAAACCAGGTTGAATCACTCAGGGCAGACACAGACCACATCATTCACAAACTTGCATGTTACATTATATCAAAGAGCACCTCTCAATTAACTCCTTATTTAAAAATGATCTCTGGTCCAGCAGATTACCTGGAGCATCATTGTGTCTACTTTAAAATACTAATCAAGCCAAGCATCTTAAATTCACAAGATAGCAGCCTCCACCTCCTTCAAGAACATGGCAAGAGCAAAACCAATTCGTCTGTCTGCTTTCACCAATTTGTAGATTGCAGTTCTTTCTGGCCAACAACAGTAAAATCTATGGGAGTAGCAAAGTGTTGGAGAGAAGACTTTGCCAACCAGAGTTAGCTAAGCCTGAAGCCCAAATACATTAAATGCCCTAAAACCATTCAGTTTGTGTAGCCAACAAAACCGAAATCACTACAGTTTAGCAACACTGTGACTTCAATCACTTTGCAATAAAATGGGGTTTTTGTTTCTATTCATGTTCTTTCTTGTAAAAATATATATAATCGATGATTGACGTGATTTTTTTTCCTGTGAGCGCTACTGCTATGACGCTGCTAACAATCAGTTTCCCATTGCACTAGGGTATACATGAACCTGTACATATGACAATAACCCCAAATTTGACTTTGATCTTGAGCCAAGCTGTTCCAGACAATAACAACATATAGTTCTAAGCAACAACATGGCAGCATGTCCACTATTTACTGATAATACAAAGCAGGACACATCCGAACTGCCTAATTATCACCAATTATTTCACACTCAGACATCAGCAAAGTGGTGCAAACTGTTCAAAGACGGTGTAAACAAGCAGTAGTTAACTTAGCAATTACCATCAGTATGTACCCACTCCATTACCATCAACTTGTCCCACACCATTACAATCACTGCATTCCACACCATTACAATCACTGCATTCCACACCATTACCATCACTATCCCACTCCATTACAATCACTGCATCCCACACCATTACCATCACTATCCCACTCCATTACAATCACCATCCCACTTCCATTACCATCGCTGAGTCCCACTCCATTACAATCACAGCATCCCACACCATTACCATCACTGTCCCACTCCATTACCATCACTGAGTCCCACTCAATTACAATCACTGAGTCCCAGACCATTATTATTGCCAAGTACCACAGTATTTCCATCACTGGGAGATCACCACTGATCAGAAATTCAACCAGTCATAATAATGCAGTGACTACAAAGGCAGTTCAAATATGAATGACTCTCTTCTTGGCACTCCTCAGCATGTCCAACATCTACAATGCTCAAGTCGAGAGTGTGATGGAGAATTCCTCACATGTACAGATGAGTGCAGCTCCAACAGCACTCATGAAAATCAACACCAACCCAGACAAAGCAGCTAACTTTATTGGCAGCCCATCTACCTACCTAAACATTCATCCGCTCCACCACTGGAGCACAGAGAGCACAGATTGCATCATCTACAGAAGTTACCTGGTCACTCCAACAGTTCCACCCAAACATATGATCCCCACAACCAAACAATCCAGAACAGCACCACCGTGAGTTTGAAATATATTGTCAGTCCTTGATCATCGAGTGTAAATCCTGGAACTCTGCCCAAAAGCAGTGTGGGAGCATCAGTTCTAAAGACAACTCAGCACAAGTTCAAAAGGTAACTCTCAAGGAAATTTAGGGAAAGGCAATGAATTCTGGTCTTACCAGCAATATTCAGATCCTGAGAAATGAAATTGGAAGTCTATCATTATATGGAGTCATGGAGAGATACAGCACAGAAACCAACCCTTCATCTCAACAAGAGCATACCGACAATGGAGGATCTTTTGCACTAATCCTGCACAAATCCCATTTTATTCTCCTCACATTCCCACCAATCTTTCTGGATTCCACCATTCACTTACTAGAGATTATTTACACTGGCTAATTAACTTACCTACCTCTTTAGGATGAATTTGGAGCATTTGAAGAAAATCCAAAATGTCATAGGGAGAATAAGCAAACTCCACTCCAAAAATCCAAAATGGATCCAGGCTATTGGAGCTGAGAGGCAACTGCTCTTCCTGCTTTGTTTCTGTGCTGTCCCACTCTCGTTTTACTTTGGTCTACTTCTCGCTCATCAAATCTTCAATCATCTTTAATGCCTCTGGATCATTCCTTACTCAAGGGACAGAAGCTTTGGCTCTCATCCTTCCACACAATTTAATCTTTCTAGCCCTGGAATGATCTTAGTAGAGGCCGGGGAAGTCTTGAAATGCAACAACAATAATGAGAACATAAAAATGAAGTGCCTGCGAAAATAAAAGCCAACCATCGCAGGGACAGAAACTGTCTTTGTTCCTGTGTTATACAATGCCGGACCTAGCTCAGCACAAAGAGAGAAGCTGTTAGAGGGCAGTCTGAATTTATACGCAAGTCTATGTCGTGAGCTGAGAGCAAAGACAAGCAAAACACTGGGCTTAAGGAGGAAGGTCAAGAGTGTCGGAGCAAGTTAAAAGGAAGCACAATTACTGATGGTGGAAGGAGGGTCAAGAGGAATGAGCTGATTGGAGATTTAGAGGTCGTAATAAGGCTGCAGGATATTACAATACTTGACTGCAGTGCAAACATTGTGTGAAGCAATCAGCTGAGAAAAGAAAACTTAGATCTTCACTCACATTCTAAAGACTATGTACACACAGCTCTCCTTGACAAGATGCTAACAACACACAATGCTCCCCGATAACATGCCAATACCCAACCATGACTGAAGTCCTAACCCCAGGTGCTCTGCTTTACTCTGACATCCCAAAGACAGGCAGATTGGTGGGCTAATTGGCCGCTGTAAAGTACTTCAAGAGCATGCGAGAGGAAGGAGAATTGTGAAAGGTTACAGGGAATTAAGTAGGTGAATGGATTGATGGGATAGCGCTGAGAGCTGTCACAGAATTAATGGGCTGAGTGGTCTCCTGTGGCATAAGTACAATTACTAAGAAGGCATGACAGTGGCTATGTTTTATTCAGAGTTTGAAGAGATTTGGTGTATCACCAAAGACTCTCACAAATTTCCACAAGTGTACTGTGGAGAGCATTCTAACTGGTTGCATCACCGTCTGGTATGGAGGGGCCACGACAGAGGATCATAAAAAGCTACAGGAAGTTGTGAGCTCAGCCAGCTCCATCATTGGCACTAGCCTCCTCAGCATCAAGGACACCTTCAAAAGGTAATGCTTCAAGAAAAAGGTATCCATGATTAGGGATCCCCATCACCCAGGACCTGCCTGCTTCTCAGTGCCACCATCAAGGAGGATGTATAGGAGCCTGAAGACACACACTCAACATTTCAGGATCAGCTTCTACCCCTTCACCAGCAGGTTTCTAAATGGACAGTGAACCCATGAACACCACCTTTCTACTTCTTGCTCTCTTTTTGCACCTCTTACTTAATTTATTTTTACATATTTTTCTTATGCCAATTTATGGTTTTTAAATATGGTTATATATTGCAATGTACTGCTGCCACAAAACAACAGATTTCCTGACATACAGTATGCCAGTGATATTAAACCTGATATTCATTCGAATTCTAAAGAAAATTTTCAAAAAAAAAAGTGGCAATGTGGTTGATACTGAGGAAGAAAGATAAAACATTGAACAGTACAGTACCAGAACAAACCCTTCAGCCCACAATGACTGTGCTGACCATGATGTCAATCTAAATTAACTCCCACATATCTTCTGTACTGTTCCATCCATTTTTCATGTGTCTGTCTAAATGCCTCATGAATGTCACTATCATATCAGCTTTCATCACTTCCCAAGACAGCGCATTCAAGGTGCCTGTCAGTTTCTGAGTATAAACTTTGCCCTGCACATTTCCTCTGGTATTTGTCTTTTTGACCAGTGGTTCAGAGAAGGCAAGTTGGCAAATTGGGTCAAGACAGTTGGGTCGGGTTGTCGGGCCAGGGGATTTGAGCTGGGGCGTTGAGCCGAGGGATTCGAGTGGGGCCAGATTGGGGTCAGACGAGCTGACCTGGGTGCAGACTGTGTTGCTGCGTGCCCCTCAGAGGCCCCAGAGTTGGTGCCTTCGAGCTCAAAGTCAGCATGTACTGAAGCCATGAGGGACTGTCTTGGATATTCCTCTTGCGATCACATTACCCTGTTTCACATTGACTACCGCAGACCTGCTTCCCTCGTTTGGTGGTTAGACAGGTGGCGAGGCAGCATTGTCGCCTTGGTTGAAGCTAGGACTAAGCCTCAAGTCCTAGCTTCAACCTAGGCATTGCAGCATGATGTCAGGGCTCAGTCGGCAGGAGACGCTGTCATCAGTGCTGCCCTCCAGTGCTGGATCAGTGGAATTACAGGCTGGACTGCTGGGAACCATCAATTTACAGACAACACAAATAAAAGTTGCTGGTGAACGCAGCAGGCCAGGCAGCATCTCTAGGAAGAGGTACAGTCGACGTTTCGGACGGAGACCCTTCGTCAGGACTAACTGAAAGAAGAGATAGTAAGAGATTTGAAACTGTGGGGGGGGGGGGACCCAAAATGATAAGACAAGACAGGAGGGGGAGGGATTGAGCCAAGGGCTGGACAGTTGATTGGCTAGAAGGATATGAGAGGATCATGGGACGGGAGGTCCAGGGAGAAAGAAAGTGCGGGGGGGAACCCAGAGGATGGGCAAGGAGTATAGTGAGAGGGACAGAGGGAGAAAAAGAGATAATAAAAAACTATATATATAAAAATAACAGATGGGGTATGAAGGGGAGGTGGGGCATTAACAGAAGTTAGAGAAGTCAATGTTCATGCCATCAGGTTGGAGGCTACCCAGATGGAATATAAGGTGTTGTTCCTCCAACCTGAGTGTGGCTTCATCTTGACAGTAGAGGAGGCCGTGGATAGACATGTCAGAATGGGAATGGTACGTGGAATTAAAATGTGTGGCCACTGGGAGATCCTGCTTTCTCTGGCAGACAGAGCGTAGGTGTTCAGCGAAGCGGTCTTCCAGCCTGCATCGGGTCACCTCCTCTAATGTCAAGATGAAGCCACCAGCTTATATTTTGCATCTTTTGACAACCTTCCTCAATACCTGCACTTCCACCAAGTTTGTGCCATCTGCAAACTTTCTAATCCAGCCACCTACTTCTACAGATGTGCTGTTGAAGGTATCCAGACTGGTTGCATCATTGTTTGGCAATTCAAATGTGCAAGAATGTAAGAAGCTGCAGAGGGTAGTAGTTGATCCTGTCCGATGTACCATGGGCACATCCCTCCCCACCATTGGAAATATTTACATGAGATGCTGCCTCAAGAAGGCATCTTCGATCATCAAAAGTCCCCACTAGTTTTATCATCTTTTCACAGCCACCATTGGGCAGAAGGTACAGAAAGAAGCCTGAAACCCCACATCACCAGGTCTAAAGCAGCTACTTCCCTTCAACCATTCAGTTCTCAAACCTGCTGTGGATACTATAGAGAGAGTGCAGAGGAGATTTACAAGGATGTTGCCTGGATTGGAGGGCACACCTTCTGAGGATAGGTTGAGCGAACTTGGCCTTTTCTCCTTGGAGCGACAGAGGATGAGAGCTGACCTGATAGAGGTGTGTAAGATGATGAGGGGCATTGATCATGTGGCTAGCCAGAGGCTTTTTCCCAGGGCTGAAATGGCTAACATGAAGGGGCCTAGTTTTAAGGTGCTTGGAAATAGTTACTGAGGGAATGTCAGGGGTAAGTTTTTCACATAGAAAGTGGTGGGTGCATGGAATGCAATGCCAGCAACGGTGGTGGAAGTGAATACAATAGGGTCTTTTAAGAGCCTCTTCAATAGAGACATAGAAACATAGAAAACCAACAGCACAATGCAGGCCCTTCGGCCCACAAAGCTGTGCCGAACATGTCCTTACCTTGGAACCACCTACGCTTTACCCATAACCCTCTATTTTTTCTAAACTCCATGTAGCCAACCAGGAGTCTTTTAAAAGACCCTATCGTTTCCACCTCCACCACCACCGCCAGCCCATTCCACGCATTCACCACTGTCTGCGTAAAAAACTTACTCCTGACATTTCCTCTGTACCTGCTTCCAAGCACCTTAAAACTATGCCCTCTCGTGCTAGCCATTTCAGCCCTGGGGAAAAGCCTCTGACTGTACAATGCCTCTCATTATCTTGTACACCTCTATCAGGTCACCTCTCATCCTACTTCGCTCCAGGAGAAAAGGTTGAGTTCACTCAACTTATTCTCATAAGGCATGCTCCCCAATCCAGGCAACATCCTTGTAAATCTCATCTGCATCCTTTCTATGGTTTCCACGTCCTTCCTGTAGTGAGGTGACCAAAATTGAGCACAGTACTCCAAGTGGGATCTGACCAGGGTCCTATATAGCCTCAACATTACCTCTCAGCTCTTAAACTCAATCCCATGATTGATGAAGGCCAATGCACCGTATGCCTTCTTAACCATAGAGTCAACCTGCGTAGCAGCTTTGAGTGTCCTATGGACTCGGACCCCAAGGTCCCTCTGATCCTCCACACTGCCAAGAGTCTTACCGTTAATGCTATATTCTGCCATCATATTTGACCTACCGAAATGAACCACCTCACACTTATCTGGATTGAACTCCATCTACCACTTCTCAGCCCAGTTTTGCATCCTATCAATGTCCCGTTGTAAACTCTGACAGCCCTCCACACTATCCACAACACACCTAACCTTTGTGTCATCAGCAAATTTACTAATCCATCCCTCCACTTTCTCATCCAGGTCATTTATAAAAATCACAAAGAGTAGGGGGTCCCAGAACAGATCCCTGAGGCACACCACTGGTCATCAGCCTCCATGCAGATTATGATCCGTCTATAACCACTCTTTGCCTTCTGTGGGCTGGCCAGTTCTGGATCCAAAAAGCAATGTCCCCTTGGATCCCATGCCTCCTTACTTTCTCAATAAGCCTTGCATGGGGTACCTTATCAAATGCCTTGCTAAAATCCATATACAAGATAGGTACATGGAGCTTAGAAAACTAGAGGGCTATGCCCGAGGGAAATTCTATATAGTTTCTAGAGTAGGTTACATGGTCAGCACAACATTGTGGGCCGAAAAGCCTGTAATGTGATGTAGATTTCTATGTTCTATTTTCTAACTCTAATCACTACCTCAATTGGGCAACACTATGACCGCTTTGCTTTACAATAGACTTTGTTTTTTTGCTGGAATTGTGTTCCTTCCTCTATATTTCTGTATAATTGATGTTTTTCTTCTGAATGTTGTGTGTTTTATATTATGTGCCTATAATGCTGCTGTAATGTTTTTCATTGCATTTGTGTATACATCTACTTGTCTTGACTTTGATGTTGACTTTGCATTTTCATCCAAATCATTTGTTACAAACAACAGATGTCTCAGTATTGCTCCCTGCAGAACATTACTGGTCACAACCTCTAGTCACATTTTCATCACTACCTTCTGTCTTCTGTGAATAAGGCAATTTTGAATCCAACCTACCCAGTCACCATAGATCCCACGTGACTTAATCTTCCAGATAAGCTGACCACCACGAAGGGCTTTATAAAATATTTTACAAAAATCCATGTAGAATACATGCACTGTGCTGCCTTTGTCTATCATGTTTGTTATTTCTTCAAAAATACTGAGACAAGTTAGTGAAACATGACCTTCCCTGCACAAAGCCAATGTCACACAGTTTTGATAGTTTTGCGGTACAGAAAGGTAACGGTGGACAAGCAAGGTTTGCACAGATGTAGCCAAAGGATTTCAATCTAAGAAAGCAAAAGGTTATGGATTAGGAGGCGAAAGAAGACAATAAGATACACAATAAATGGTACGGTAGCAATCTGAGAGGGATAGAGGGATTTTGGAATTCATAACCACAAGTAGCTGAAGATAGGGCAGATAAATAACATACAATTTCAATGTAAGGTGGACTTGCTTTATTGAGGCTTGAATATAAAGGTGGGTAGGACAGCTCCGAGCAATATAAAACACGACATAAACCACATCGGGATTGTTATGTGTTTAATACTTCAGTATTATTGGAGTAACATCGTAAATATATTGCTTAATTAAGCATTCTTGTTCGTTTAAATAATTCATTATAAGTTACATGAGGGGTGATTGACAAATTTGTGGCCTAAGGTAGAAGGAGTCAATTTTAGAAAACCTAGCGCATTTATTTTTCTCCTCCTACAGCTCTCGTTACATGCATATGCAGGTCAACTGTTTGATTGATTATGCAGAAAGTTTGAAGTTAATAACTCATCTCCTTCTACCTTAGGCCACAATCTTATCAATCACCCCGAGGAGTTGTTAACTGATGAGTTATCAACTTCAAACTTTCTGCATAATCAAAGAGTTGACCTGCATGTGCATGTAACGAGAGCTGTATAACTCATCTCCTTCTACCTTAGGCCACGAACTTATCAATCACCCATGCTGTGGACACTTTCTGGAGGTCCAAGATCCGTATGCTCAACGACCGCTGGACTAAGTGTGTAAATGTAGGAGGGGACTATGTTGAAAAATAAATGCGCTAGGTTTTCTAAAATTGACTCCTTCTACCTTAGGCCACAAATTTATCAATCACCCCTCGTATGTAAAAATAAGTGAATTTCATACTTCTCATGACCCTACCCCATCATATGCATGCACCTTGCTTAAAGTAAAAATTAAGTAACACACAGCAAAGTTGCTGGTGAACACAGCAGGCCAGGCAGCATCTCTAGGAAGGGGTACAGTCAACGTTTCAGGCCAAGACCCCGAAACGTCGACTGTACCTCTTCCTAGAGATGCTGCCTGGCCTGCTGTGTTCACCAGCAACTTTGATGTGTGTTAAGGGTCTCGGCCCGAAACCTCGACTGTACCTCTTCCTAGAGACGTTGCTTGGCCTGCTGCATTCACCAGCAACTTTGATGTGTGCTGCTTGAATTTCCAGCATCTGCAGAATTCCTCGTGTTTACGTTTTTAAAAATTAAGTACATGACTTATCTCCCGATTCACTTGTTTTCCTTTTGATTAGTTTTTCATCTTTTTGACTTGCAAAACTTAACAGTGGTGATGAGGTATTTTTAAAATGAACCTGAGACAACCACTTACCCGTTAAGCACAGCAAGACGTTTAAGTTTAAAAACAACGCAGCGAGAAATGGTTCCGTTTTTTAAAAAATGCAACACATTTATTTTCTTTGGAACAACGCATGTTCTACGCAAAAGAAAAGACAATCAAGTAAAACAAAGACAGAAAATGTAAGAATTCACAGGTTCATAAACAGAGAGTACCAGGTTATAATAATCATAAAAAAAGCAGAAATGGCTAGCTATATCAGAAAGATTGATGTGTTTGAATACACAAAGGATAATTGGAATGTGTATTCTAAATGGAATAAGCAGTATTTTAAAGTAAATGGAATAGCCAATGAGAAACAAATGCCAGTTTTGCTGAGTGCATTGGATTTACAGACATACAGTTTGCTTAGAAATTTAACTGCTCCAACCAAACCAGTCAAAATGAGCTTTGCTGATATAATGAAGGTAATGCAGGAACATTTAGAACCAAAACCATTGTTGATTGTAGAATGCTTTAGAACAAGCAGAATCAAAAGGAAGGGAGGGGAGTCCATTTCTGGTGTACTTGGCTGAACTGAAGAAGTTGCCTGAGTATTCTCAGTTCAGTAATGAGATTAATTATGCACTGAGAATTTGTTTCGTTTGTGAAATCTTACAAGAAAGCATTCAAGAATAGCTCCTAACTGAAGCACAGCTTACATTTGAAAGACCAGTTGAAATTGCTGTATCAATTGAAACAGCAGACAGAGGCGCTATTGAGTTGCACCTGTAGTCTGGCGGAAAGCTGTGGGCCAGGTGTTGAAAGGCTACCCAGGCACTCAGTATTACCTGGATGGCATCATTGATACTGTTAAGGATGGCAAGAAACATCTCCAAAATTTCAAGACAGTATTAAAGATATTAGGAGATTATGGACTCACAGCATGACACAAGTGTGAATTCTTTAAAGCACTATTGATGCATAAGGAATACACAAGCATGCTGAGAAAATTCAAGCAGTGGTGGGTGCCCCAAGGACATGTCACATTTGCAGTCTTTTCCAAAATTTGTTGATACTATAACAGGTTGCTGCGAAATCTGGCTACTGTGCTTCACCGCTTGAACTCATTATTACTGCAGATCGGGAAGAAATGGCAATGGATAAAGCAATGTGAGGTGGCTTTCAAAAAGGCAAAGAAAATGGTGACGTCAGACACTGTACTCTCACATTATGATCCACATCGTCCAGTGAAGTTTGCATGCAATGTTCAAGATGCAAACAAGTCCAGAAGAAATGTGTCCAGAGCTGTCAGAAACATTCCCGACAGTCCCGGAGTTAACTCCTACAATCCCAGAAGCTGAAATTGCTTCAAAGCCACTAGTCTCACGTGCCAAGCAGTGACATGTCAGGAAAGATGTTATCTCATAAGAGTTAAGAAATCCTCCACAGTGATTAAATCTCTACGCTGAATGGGGCAATTTAAAATTCATTATGTTGTGGATGTCTGTATAGTAGCTGTATTATATAATATACTGTATATATAGTTGAGATGCATTCTATATTGAGTTGGAGTTTATAGCTAAGCAAGGAGCAGTGTTGTGCTTTTAATATTTCAATAGTATTTGAGTAATATTGTAAATATATTGTTTGAGCAAGCATTTTTGTTTGTTTAAATAATTCATTATGGGTTATATGTAAAAATATGTGAATGGCATACATTATGATGTTACCAAGTCATACACATGCACCTTGCTTAAAGTAAAAACAAAGTATATGACTTATCTCCCAGCTCCATTGTTTTCCTTCGCGTTAGTTTTTATGTTTTGCAGTTACGAAACATGACAGGAAGCATCATGTGTATTTCTAATCAGCACACCACAGGAAGAGTAAGGTAGTGCAAATAGGTAACGAGATTTACAATGATGCTATTACATTAACTGAAGGGTTCTGGTTAATGGGATCATTTCCTTTGGAATAACAGGGGCTGAGTGGAGGTTTTATTGAGGTGTATAGAATTGAAAGACCTTGCACAGTTTCAGGATGTATCTCCTGAATTTCCCATTGATTTTCACTCTTGGATTTCAATTTAAGCAGAAGTACTTTCTCCAAATGGACCTTAATGACTATTGTAGTCTTAGAGTTCTCGCTTGCCTCTGTTCAGCTTTCCCTCTTTTGGAGCAAAGTTTTCCACCCTCTTCACTCCTGACAGCAATAACCTCTCAGTCTCCAGCATCCGCAGGTGGCTTCACACCCTGTCCAGAAACTCTATATACTTTCAAGCTGAGGCATGTCATAGAGATCACGCACAAACTGCTGGAGGAACGCAGCAGGCCACAGAGATAATAAACCAGCACTGACCAAAATATAGAACTGGAGATCAGATGAAGTGAGGTATGTTTTAAAACAAAGCACAATTTTGATACTCTAGGAAAAGAACCAATTAGCCAGGGATTGTTATGAACCTTAATTAGGAAAGATCCACGGGGATACTACCAGGTTTTATCTTTAAAAAGTTCAGAGAAAGGGCTTGACACTTTAAAGCAATGGGGATGTTCATAGCAGTGTAAGGGATGGAAGAGAAGAATGTGGGAAGCTTGTGATGGGATTAATATCACACATTCTGTCAGCGCTGATGACTCTACCACAGCTGTCAGCTTGGCAAAGCATAGACACAGGCTCACTTGCAATTGGTTAGTCCTAGAGAGAGAATGCTTATAAACCATGCTCTGTCCAGAACCAATGAGCACTGTGAGATTCCATCAGTCTGACAAATTTAAACCTACCATAACCATTCAAAGCAACCAGCACTGAACACTCCAGTGAATATAACACACAAGCACCAGCCAAACATATCAGATCCAAGAAATGTTATCTCCCTGTGGGATATCAGTCCATTAGTGAGCGTTCATCCTTCCTGAAAGCTCAGCCTTCTCTGCTTCTGATCTATTTGTCAATTGCAGCTCAATGTCACTTGTGAACTATTAACCCATCAGCAATCACTGCGTACAGAGACTGCGATTACAGGAAATATCAATCTGATGCAAACTGGCCTGAAGGAAAACTGAGGAGGAGCAAAAAAAATGTTTTTGATTGGGACAGGACTCAAGGACTAGGAATCCTGCAGTGTATAACTCACCTCCTGACTCCCCAAAGCCTGTCCACCATCTACAAGGCTCAGGTCAGGAATGTAATGGAATACTTGCCACTCACTTGAATGAGTGCAGCTCCATCAACACTCAAGAAGTTTAACACCATCCAGTACAAGGCAGCCCACTTGATTGGTACCCCTTCCACAAGCATCCAATCCCTCCACCATCGATGAACAGTTACAGCAGTGTGTACTATCTACAAGATGCATTGCAACAACACACCAAAGTTCCTAAGGCAACACCTTCCAGACCCACGACTACTACCACCCAGAAGGACAAGAACAGCACCTGGGAACACCTCCACTTTGAAATCCCCCTCCAAGTCCCTCACCATCCTGACTTGGAAACTTATCGCCATTCCTTCATTGTCACCGGGTCAAAATCATGGAATTCCCTCCCTAACAGCACTGTGGGTGTACCTACACCTCAGGGACTGCAGCGGTTCAAGAAGACAGCTCATCACCACCTTTTCAAAGGCAACTAGAGATGGGCAATAAATGCTGTCTTAGCTGGCGATGCCCACCATCCTGTAAATGAATTTTTAAAAAGTGTCATTTCTGCTGCAGTGGCATGAATCTGTATTGCCGTAAGGTTGTACCGGTGATCCTTTCTATAACATACTGGAAGTGGCTTCTATCCCTCTCAAAGTTACCATAACTACTTTTCTATTACCATTGTGTTGTGTTTACACTATCAGACACAGGTTTAATGCAGCCTCAGAGTTGCCAGTCCTGAGCAAGAGGTTAAACCAATGCTGTATCTGACTTTTCATCTGAATTGATTCAGATGACCATGAGGAAAGAACAGGAGTGACAGACTAATTAAGTAGCTCGTTTAAAGTTCTGGCACATATACCATAGGCCAGGTAGCCTCTTCCTATGAAGAGGATGCCAATATTTAATTCCCCGCTAACAGTGTATCTCGTTGCCGTCACATCACTGTTTGAGGTAGTGTGATGTACACAACTCACCCTCTATTTCTCATGTCACAACAGAGACTGCACTTTAACACAAGTTGCCAGTCAGGGAACATACGGAGTATGAGAAAGGCATAATGTTCATACAATTTCTCTCTTCAAGACCCAGAGCAAAGTTCATGGGGAAAGAGAATGCAAACCCAAACTTTAGAGCAAGTGAGAGGGAAGGTGAAGTCTGGAGAAGGCAGGGAGCAGGGAGTTGGGTGGGGATCTTGGTGGGGTGTGCGAAGAATGGAGTAGGCAGGGCAAATTGTGAGGGAAGGTGGTGTGTGGGGAGTGTGATGTGCAGCAGAGGGAGGAATATGGGTGAATGATGTGTGGGGGAGAGAGAAGTGCAGAGAGTGTTGCGTAGAGGTGTTCAGGGGAGGGGGAGAGTGGGGGGTGTACAAGAAGGGAGAGGATTGCTGTTTGGTAGGAGTGTTGTGTGGGGGGGGGCTGCATTTCCAATTTGACCAAGGGTGGTCACCCCTAAGTCCCATGTCAACAACCAGGGGCAGGGAGATCTCTAGGGCAGTTGGATTTCTGGGACAATGAGATCTTGCCCAATGTCCATCTGCACACTGCTAATTGTGGAAGCTAAGGAAAAGGCATTCTGAGCCAGACACAGGTCTGCTCGGAGTGAGCTGGGTGAGGTTACTGTGGGAGGAAGAGCACACGTATAGATGCAGGGGCCTTTCGCTGACCATGCCATTGTAAGAGCTGTAGGTTAGGCCTCAAGATCTCTCTCCAATATCTGGGTACCTTAACCCTGCACAGGAACACAGTTTAGGCCTTTTGCTTCTTCTCAGACAGACACTTGTAGATGAAGGATGCCTTGCTTTCACTCCTACTCTCTAGGTTTCGAGTTGACTGACAAGGTCAATGTGTGAACCTCCTCAGTCTATGCTCTTAAGCTACCGTCCTTTCATCTGAACAGTTGTGTTCCTCAGCTAGTCACAGACCTGTTTGTAAAGGCATGCATGAATAAACCACGCTTCCCGACTTCTGTCGTAACGTTGGAAGGGAGGTTACGAAGTAGGATACTCACTGCAAATGTATTAAGGGAGCAAGATGACCAGAAGCTCTGTTGTTACAGAGAAGCTCTGCTACAGAACCCCTCTGTCTTTCTGCAAAAGTAATGGAATCTTTATGTCTACCTGACAGGGTGGATAAGGGTTCTGCTCTAATATTTTATTCTGCAGAATGCACCTCCAACATTGCAGCATTCACTCAGGCCTGCACCTCCGGTTTCAGAGTCTTGTACATATAATGTGCGCCACGACCCCTTCAGCCCCCATCAGCAGGAATGCTCCTCTTCAGCAAGAAGGAAAGGACAACACCTCCCCCTGCTTTCGACCGCCTCATATCCAATCATCAGAACAAATTGACCTTTGAGGAATGGAGGATTCTTGGTGTACATCCAAGATCCCCCAGCCATTCATCAGCACTTCAGGAATGAGGTGCTACTGACGCTTGTGAGCATAGTACTGAATGAGGGTTGCAACGCTCTCAGTGCTGTTTCTGAACAAGGTAAACAGAACTATTCTTTACTGAGATTTTGTCCTCTCTACATAGAGTCGTAGTCATGGAGCACTACTGCACAGAAACAGGCCCTTCGCCCATCAATGCTGTGCGAACCTGTTTTTCTTCCAGTCCCACTACACGCACCCAGATCACAAGCCTCTCATCTATGTACCTATTCAAATTTCTCTTAAAAGTTGCTGTTGAACCAGCATCCACCACTTCTACCTGCAGCTTGTTCTACACCTGCACCACCCTCTGAGTGAAGGAGCCTCCCCTCAGATTCCCCTTAAATTGTTCAGTTTTTACCTTTAACCTATGACCTCTAGTTCAGTCTTACCCAACCGCCCCCTCCCACTTGGAGTACTGTGTTCAGTTCTGGTCACTTCACTACAGCAAGGATGTGGATACTATAGAGAGAGTGCAGAGGAGACCTACAAAGATGTTGCCTGGATTGGAGGGCGTACCTTATGAGAATAGATTGAGTGAACTTGGCCTTTTCTCCTTGGAGTGACGGAGGATGAGAGGTGACCTGATAGAGGTGTACAAGATGATGACAGGCATTGATCGTATGCGTAGCCAGAGGCTTTTTCCCAGGACTGAAATTGCTAACACGAGGGGAAAAGTTTTAAGGTACTTGGAAATAAGTACCGAGGGGATGTCAGGGGTAAGTTTTTCACACAGAGAGTGATGGGTGGATGGAATGCACTGCCAGATACAATAGGGTCTTTAAAGAGCCTCTTAGGTAGGTACATGGAGCTTAGAAAAATAGAGGGCTATGGGGTAGGGAAATTCTAGGCAGCTTCTAGAGTAGGTCACATGGTCAGCACAACATTGTGAGCTGAAGGGCCTGCAATGTGCTGTAAATTTCTATGCTCTATGTTGTTCGGTGGAGAAAGCTTGCATGCATTTACCCTATCTACACACCCCTCATAATTTTGTATACCTCTATAACATCTCCCTTCATTCTCCTGCACTCCAGGGAATAAAATACTAACCGTTCAACTTTTCCCTATACCAGCAACATCCTTGAAAATTTTCTCTGCACTCTTTGAGGATTATTGATACCTATCTTGTAGATAAGTAGTCAGAACTGCACACAATATTCCAAATTTGGTTTTACCAATATCTTATACAGCTTCAACATAACATCCCAACTTCTCTATTCAGTGCTCTGAAGAAAAAGAGTTTCAGGATGTATATTGTATACAATTCTCTGATATTAAATGTACCTATTGGCCTATTGATTTATAAAAACCAATATGCCAGAAGCTCTCATTATGACCCTATCTACCTGTGATGCCACTTAGAAGGAATTCTGAATCTATATTTCCAGATCTCTCTCTTTCTGCATGTTTGCCATAAGAGTTAAAATACCGGTTCTTCATTTACTGCTTTGCACAGTACAATAGAACTCCCACAGTCCACACCCTCAGGACTTTGATGCTGCAGGCTGACAGATTTTCAGGAGTACTCATGCTCCTATTAATATCTAACTACTCTTTTAATTCATGTTTTAAATGTTATACGATATACAATATCCAGGATCTTGGTGCCTTTAAAGGGAGCACTGGAATCAGGACCCCAGTTGAATTTGAAGTGCGTGTGGGAGCCGGAACCTGGTGAGACATGGGCCCTCAGTAAGTTTAGAGAGAGTGCAGGAACCGGGGGCCCTGGTGTGTTTAAAGGGGCAGGACACAGGACCTAGCTTGGTTAAAGCAAGGATGGGTAAAGTGCCCTAATAAACTTAGAGTGGAGGAAGTAGTATGTTGATGTGTTTAAAGAGAGGACAGACAAGGTGCTATTCAAATTATAGGGAGCATAGGAATAGGCCCCTCTGTGTTTAAGGGGATGCTGACTTAACAGAATTTCTGAACAATTGGAGAACAGATATTTTTGGAATTTTACTCAAAGCGCCTCTTGTGGAGGTTTCCGCCTACACATCTCAACTGATGTGCTATCATGACAAAGGAACATGTCTGTCAGAAGAAGAACACAGACCCCCACAACTGATTTAATCCTCAGTGGTAACAGAGATTTCAGACTGAGCCACACCAAGTGTGTCCCAGAAGAGCAGGGACACAACCAGTTAGTCTCTCAGCTCTCATACACAGGAAAATGCAGTCATTTTCTATGTCTGACTCCCTGTACTCCCTACAAACTCATTCTTTTTCAATGGTTGACACTAGAAAAACATTCCGCCATCTTGGGGTTGCAGGGAAGTGACGGCAATGTCTATACAGCACTCTCAAACAACAGGGTGGCATTACCCAGATTACTTGGGTTGAAGTTATTGGGCTGATCATCCTAACAACTAAGGTTGAGATTGGCCCTGAGCACAGTTTCCAGCTAGGAGATCATACAACCCAAAAGGATGCAGTGCCTTGTAGCCCAATGAAGCACAATGCAGCCCAGTGCAGTCAAGTACCACCAGGCCAACGCAGCCCAGAGCAGACGAGTACCATTGGGCCAATGCAGCCCAGAGCAGCCGAGTACCATCGGGCCAATGCAGCCCAGTGCAGTTGAATGCCATGCAGCCTTGGAGCATGGGCTTTCCCAGCGTGTGGCTGGTTCTACCCCTGAATGGCTATAATTGAGAGTAAAAGAATATGATATTCATAAATATTTACAAAGACCCAACAATTATTAAATAAATTTAAAGTATTTATTTACCAAAAGTTGCACATACTATGTAAAACAATTTACATTTAATCTCTCTGATTTAAATTAGATGAATAGGTCCCCTTACAATTTATCTGCATTCCTTCCCATTCCTCACGACCTGACCCGTTCATGGAGCGAGGGCTCTGCTGGAGCCTGTGCTGGCTTGTTGGCCCAGTGGTAGAGGGTGGATGGCTTGGGACTGAGCTGAAGACTGTATTAGAGCCCCACTGGGGAATCTCAAATTTCTTCCAGTAAATATTTAAAAAGCACCAAATCCAAGAGACTGCTGGGGGCCAGTTGTTGAGGGGAAGGACAACAGAGATAACACTCCCACTCTATTTCAGACTGTCTCAGCCTCGGACTAACGTTACATCTCAAGGGCAGTTTCCTCGGCAATATATTACCACATTGGCAGTGTCAAACCAGATTGTGCACTAAATGTCTGGAATTCGACACAGTGAGGAATATCCCACTGAGCCACTGCTGCCACCATATATCCCATTACAGAGAGACAGAGTATTTCTCAAGTATAATGTACCAACAGAGTTATATGGAGCATCAAACTGCAGGCTGTGAGGGACAGCAGACACTAGTACCAGACCACATCAGGTACTTCAGAGATAACAAGGGACAGAGAATGCTAGAATCTGGAGCAACAAACAAGATCGTGGAGGGACTGAACTGGACTAATGTTAATTTGGCTCGCCCACATAAAAGGACTCGACCCAAAACATCCAACTCTCCATTTCCTTCCACAGGTGCTGCCTGACCTGGTGAATTCCTCCAGCAACTTGTTTGTTACATCAGTTCTTTAAATTTATTTCTCGCATTTTCTGACTACACAAAAGGAAACTATTCAGCCCATCACATATGCCAGCTCTCAAAAAAGTCCCATCAACCCCATTCCCCATGAGCTCCCCTGTAATCCTTTCTCCTTCGTGAACCTATCAATCTACACCCCCCACCCCTCATTTTCCCTGCCACTCAACTCCACAGTGGGAGCATTTTACAGTGGCCAATTAACCCATCAGCCCGCACAGCTTTGGATGCAGAGTTAAGCTGGAGCACCTCAACGAAACCCACCTGCTCATGAGAAAAGCATGTAAGCCTCAGGCAGACAGAACCTGACATCAGGGTCAAAGAACTGGAGTGATGGAAGCAGCAGCACTACCTGCTGTGTCACTATACCGCTCTTTAAGTTACACACAGCCATGGTGGGATACGAACCCATATTACTCAGTAGAAAGACCAGACCTTGGGGTTACTAATGCTGTTAACTTATCTACATCGCTACTCCCATGATATCTCCATTCCTTGTTCAAGTTTAAGTTTAATTGTCATTCAAACATGCATGAATACCCATGAATACAGCCAAACAAAATGGTGCTACCATGGGGCCAAGGTGTAAAACACAGTAGCAGCAGTCACACACAGCACAAGGTACAAATCTCACATATAAGATATCAGTAAAATAGTGGTCCAAGATCCTGAGTCCATGAACGTTGCAGCAGTTTGCAGTCAAACACAGTCTGAGCGAACACTGGGGCCGGCACCGAATCCAGCTTGGACAACGTGCCACGCCACCTCTGGTGGAGCGCACCAACCCCAATGCCTCTCTCCTAGGTGGCTGTAAACAGGCGACACCGCGGCCTGAAGCCTCGTCATCACTACATCCGCCAATATGGCAGTGAATTGCCAGCTGTCAAAGAAATCCCATCAATCCCATTCCCCATGGGGTTCCCGGTAAGCCTTTCTTCTTCGTGCACCCATAAACCTACTCCCCTCATTTTCCTACCACTCACTCTGCAACATTACAGCCAAATCCACGAGTAGTTTCTCCCTGGCACCAAAGGATCTTTATGCCTTTAAGATCAATATCTGCTGCAGGGACACTCTGCTGACCCAGGAGCTCGCCATACTCATCGCTCTTAAAATAATCTCAGGAGCACATAGTACCTCAGCACTGTATCTCCATTGTATACATGATGCAAAGATAATGGCTAATCAAAACATGAATCATAGCAGAATTAGGATGGATTGACCGGGGATTACTCTATTGTCATGGCAACTGGGCTAGCTCAATACTAAAAGATGTTTTGGCTAAGACTCTTGCTTCCATTACTGCAGAATCATCCCGATTATGTGAAATCTTCTGTAACTCTCGCTTTGGCTAGTGGCTTAATATAGGGGATGATAGCCCCCCCACCCCCCAGCCCGGCCAAACTTAAGAAATCTTGCTCGGGTGGATGCTGCACGATGTCCCCTGTTACAAATCAGTACCACAAAATAACAAACAGTATACAATATGCGATTGTAAACACTGTTTCTCTTCCCACAGACACCTTTATTTCATATCTCCAACATCTGAATTTTTGCAGTTGTTTATTAGGCTAGACACTGGGTTTTCTTTACTGTAGACGTTGGCCAGGTGTATGTGATTACACAATTGGTCTACTGTCATATACCTAAAGCAATTGCCCAATACCAAATCTAGTGAGCAACTTTCATATGGTAAAGAATATTAACAAAACACTTCCACAGTGAAGGATAACAAATGGTGCTTTTGTTGGCCTCAGTGTCCCAATACTTCATTACGTTGGTCAAGAGAAGGAATAGGGGATGATTTTGATTCATTCCCAAGCTGAGGTGCAGTTGGGTGAAGCCAGAACTAGCATTAGCATCATGGATAGGACTTTCTAACCTGGAGCGTATTGTGAATAGTTCGCTGTGTGAATCAGTCTTACTCTGGGTTGGGTATATCTTCTGAAATATATTTCCACCTGCAGTCACCATGAGAAGCAGTCTCTGCCTCACATCTACTTTGCCCAACCCTGCACTGGAGTCCCTAATGCAAGTTCACCCCTTAGAATCTGCACCCTTGGTCCTAACTTGACTGATCTGGGCTAAATGTGGAGAATAAAACTGATATGAGGAGGAATTTCTTTGGCCCGAGTGTGGCAAATCTGCATAATTTGTTGCCGTAGAGGGCTGTGGAGGCCAAGTCACTGGATGAATTTAAAGCAGACAGTAAGGGGGCTAAGGATTATGGGTAAAAGGCATGAGAATGGGGTTGAAAAAAAATAGTGGTGGTTGAATGACAGAGCAAACTCGATGGGTGAATGACCTAATACTGCTCCTATATCTAATGGTCTTATCTCCTTATGATTGTATGATACGAGCTCACTGGTGAAGAATGTGTATGGAGGAGGAACCAAAAGAGCTGGTGGTATTCAGGCCTGAGCCAACAGCAGAGCCATTGACTTTAGCCCAGGCTTAGTAATGATATAATGTTTATATGAAACCATACTTCTGCAAGCAGGGAAATATTTTCTATCTCTACAATAAACACTTTAGTGAAATCAGTCCATGTAAGGACTAAATGATTACCAGCCAGGGGCCGGGTACCTCGTGCTCAAAGAGATCTCTATCAAAATTAATATCACTTCCCCTCAGTCAGAACTGAATTAGTTTCATCTATGCGTGTATAGGGCTGGTACTTGATCTACAAAAACTCCCTCCCTGTCAGCACTGTTGCAGAAGGAAGCAGAGGGCTTTAATGGAGTTGTATAGAGATTGGACCTCTGTAGTGAAGATGAGGCAGCAGTGTCCAGGGAATGAAAAGCTGACACAGGCGGTGGAGGGCTGCAGATTGTCTGGAATGTAAGTCAGGGTATAAGGAGATAAGTTCAGACGGGCAGGAGCAGACGGAAACAATGGAACTACTTGGTCAATCCTGTCTGTGAATCGCAAGCAAGAGCTAAAAGCAGGGGTGGGGAACTATTAGGTTGGAGGGTGTGGAGGAGAGAACTTCTGATAAGGTGAGTTCTTCCAGCAGACTGTCTATTGCTCCAGATCCCAGTATCTGCAGTCTCTTGTGCTTTCTTTGAAACTGTATCATTGGATCAATACTGCAGGTTCCAGCTAGTCCAGAGGGTTAACCACTATACTGGTAACTGGTAGGTGAGTTTTGTTCTGTGTCTATATGATGAGGCCTTGTGAGACAGGAAGGTCAGAACAAACCCTCCCACAGAACAGTTGTAATGTAAGAATCATTAAGACTTTGGCAGACGTCACCAGGTATCAAAGCTCGTATTCAGAATCATCCAAAAACTATTAAAATGTTTAAATAAAAATGTTACTTAAAGCAGCATTAAACAATTAAGAATATTAATGAAAACTAATTTAATTCAGGAAAATGAAAATCAGTCTCTAGCCTTTCCCACCATCTCTCGCCCAATATTCTACATGGCAGGAAATCTGCTGTCGTTGCCCAGCCCGTCCTGTATGTCAGCTTCAGACTACCATCCACTCCTGAAATGATCCTGCAGTCAATCAGCTGTATCCTCACGTCCTGTGAAAACTGAGAAAAGAGAAACTTGGAGGAACCAATAGCACAGAGGGAAAGCTGCAACGGGCCACAAAGGCAGCTCACCGTCTCCTTATCATGGGCAACAATGGATGGGCAACAAATGCTAACATGCCCTGATCCCAAGAAACGAATATAAAGCTTTACTTTGAATACCCTGGGGTGGAATCCATCGTGCACAGTAGTCCTGTTGCTGTCTCTAACACAAACTTTTATTTGTATTGAATCTAATAACTTCCTCTTCTTTGATTCTGATTTCCATTCAATTTCTTCATCTTCCCCTGCTTTATAGATCTATTGAAATCCAGTATGATATTCCTGGACCCACAATCCCCTCAGTTTAAAATATTTATAAAAACATATATTGTTACCCTTCGTGTTCCTTTTTTCAGATGTTAGTGCTTCCTTTGCTTCAGCAGTTGCTGGTTAGACTCTTCTCCAGGACAGCCATTGCTGTTATATCTGAGTAGTGTAGAGTAGAGTATTCCGCTTCAATCCTGCTTCTTGCTGACTCCATACAGAAACAGATTGAAGCTGGGGGCTCGTGTTGTCAGAACTGTGGTGCGGAGTTGATATTACTCCCAATGAGCTTTTTGCTTAAACCAAGCAACAAGCAGCAGTTCAGGAAACAACTTGTAGAACTGAGATTTTAAAATTTTCAAACCTGCCAAACTAGACGAGCAGGGTGAGAACAGAGAGATTTTCATTTTAAATGCGCAGATTCCTAAACACATCTCATATAATATGCCCAAACCCTAGGCTGTTTATGGCGCTGAATCTGTGCCTTAGAAAGCAAAGAAAAGAACTTACATTCTGCTGATTACAATTGAAATTTGTTTCATAATCTACAAACTTCAGAAAATCTATTAATCATTCAGAAAGGAGCACATTCAATTATCAAATAAAATTTGAACTGTAATCTAGAGGATCCAGCCATTTCTCTTCCCTGTTTCTGCATCTTTCTCACCTCAAGACCAGCAGACACCTTTCCATCTCAAACTGTCCATAAAACCCAGGAATTCCATCCCCATCAGGTTTAGTTTGGAGTTTTGTTTGAGAAGTGATTACGGACTTAAGGAGATGGTGGGAAGGAGGCACGGGTCCCAGTGATGCTGCAGATGTTACAACTTGGGCATTTCACTGTGTTTTTAAAGGGGAAGTATGTCTTTTCCAGATCAGGTTGTACAAACGAAACAGGAAGTTATTAACATGCAATTTGGCTTCTCCAACCACCAGATTATCTGGGCTCAATGAAGCTGTAGCCATGTTTATATCATTCTCAGTTCATTAAGAACACAAGCAGGCCTTTCGGCCCTCACATCCATCCTACCATTTCATGAGATTATGGATCTGATTTGCAGATGCTGGAAGCAAAAACAAAAACATGCCAGAAATGCTCTGCAAGACAAGCACCATCTATGGAGAGGGAACCAACTTCAGGCAGTAAAGCAAAACAAAAACTGCAGATGCTAGAAATCTGAAAAAATTAGAAATTACTGAAAACACTCAGCAGGTCAGGCAGCATCTGTGGAGAGAGAAACAGAGTTATGCTTCAGACCATTGACTTTTTAATCAGAAAGGTATAATGGACTTGAAATGCCTTGTATCCATTTCCCTTGTTATATTTCCCTAACAGACAGATAAACATTCAGTTCTGAAACAAAGTCGTTGTGTTGACAAGTTAACTCCATTTCACCTTTCATGCATGTTTTCCAACCTGCTGAATTTATCCTACCTTTTTAAAATCAAAAATGTAATCATCTCTCAAAAGCTCCATTGAGCTTCACCATCTGTTGTGAGAATAGTCTCTGAAATTCCCACCTCATTTCATGTGAAAATATGCTTCCTAATTCACTTCAAAAGGATCTATCTTGAATTTCAGGATTTTGCATTTTTGCTTAAGATTTTTCATTGTACTTTGTGTGCAAGATGCTGTAATAGAAATTCTGGTATCATACACTAAGCCTAAATAATTTAAAAAACACAAGTTTCTGTATGATCATTCCCCACTTTATGGCAAATGTTGGCACCTGGGATCAAGGGAGGCGCTTGAGGATGATAAAATATACGTGAAAGATCAAGAAAAAAAAATAGGTGGACAAAAGGGGGCCATGAAATATCCTTGGCTCCTTTTTGCCACCTCAGGGAAATCAGGAGAAAGAGGGTAGCCAGGGAAAGAGTAGGTCTTTTAGGGACCAGATGGATATCTATGTGTGGATCCAGGGGATGTGGGTGAAGTCCTAATTCAAATATTTTCAGTTTTCATTCACCAAGGATAAGGATAGGGGTCAGTGAGCTCACGGAAATGTGCAGATATAATAAGGAAGTAAAGAAAGGACCAAGTCAGTGTCATACCAGAAGTTATGAGATCTATAAGGGTTAATTAATCCCTGAGGTTGGATGCTGTCAGAAGCAAAGGAAAATACAACATGAGCCCAAACAGATATTTTTAAATCTGTATTATCCACAGTTGTGGTGGCTGAAGACTATATGGCTGATATTGGATGGCTCATATTGCACCTTTATTTACAAAAGGCAAGCAGAGATAAGTCAGGTAATTAGAGACTGGTGTGTGTTTGTCAATGATAGGGCAATTACAGGAGAAACTCCTAAGCTACAGGAGTTGTGTGCATTTGGAAAGGTGGGGGGCTGATCATTGAAGGTCAGCGTGGCTTTGTATGGGAGAAATCCTGCCTCACTAATTTGAAATTTTGAGGAGGTAACAAAGAAGGCGATGAAGATAGGCAGTAGATATTGTCTATATGAACTGTTACTTAGTAATGCATTTGAGGTAAAGTAGAAACTTGGATCAGAATTTGCTTGGTGATAGGAGGCAGTGGGTACTGATGAAAGAATGTGTTTCTAATTGGAAATCTGTGACCAGTGGTGCACCAAACGTATAGATCTGTGTTGTTTCTGAGTACATTAATGACTCAGATGCAAACATAGGACATATGGTTAGTACATTTGAGGATGACACAGAAGTTATTGGTTTTCTGGATTGCAAAGAATGTTGCCTAAGGCTTCTGCAGGATAGTGAACAGTTGGAACATTGGGCGGAGACTTGGCAGCTGGAATTTAAACCCAAGAGCAAGGTGATGCATTTTGGGAAGTCAGATAGTAGGACAGTAAATGATAAGGCATTGAGGAATGTTGACAAGCAGAGAGACTTAGATGCATGTACATAATTTCTTGAAAATAGCAGGCTGGCTAAATTGGTAGATGAAGAAGGTATACAGTATGCTTGCTTTCACAGGTCAGGGCACAGAATATAAAAGTTGAGATATTAAGCTGCATTGCACAAGGAGTACTGTAAGAACTTCTGATCACCATATTATAGGAAGGATATGGTTGCTGTGGAGAAGATGCGGAGGAGATTCACCAGAATGCTCTGTGGATTGGAGGACTTTAGGTATGAGTACAGTCTGGGCTTAATTTCCCCAGAGTGAAAGAGGTTGAGGAGGATAACCTGATGAAGGTATTTAAGATTATAAGAGGCAGAGCAAGTCAATATCCTTATTTCTGTGGTAGGGATATCAAAAATCAAATTGCATAGGTTTAAATTGAGAGGAAGAAGCTCTCAAGGGGATATGGGGGTTATTTTATTCATAGAGTAAGTGAACGACATCTGGAAATCATTGCCAGATGTGGAGTGTGATATATTCACAATGTATACTAAACATTTGGCCTAGCATTGAACGGGCAAGGTGTAGAAGGATACTAGCTTAATGAGGGTGAATGAATGAGTGTGGAAGGTTTGCCGTGGACATGGTTGGCCATAGACCCCATTTCTGTGCTCCACAGCTCTATAACACAATGATTAATGAATACATCTGCTCAACAAACACATTGTGCTGGAGGAACTCAGCAGGTCAGGTAACATCAATGGAGGGAAATCGACAGTCAACATTTTGTGAGTGATGAAGTTGTGGTGTAGGGCTTTGGCTTGAAACATCAATTGTTCATTTCTCGTCGTAGATGCTGCATGACGTGTTGAGTCCCACCAGTGCAGGGGTTCCCAACCTGGGGACCTCAGACCCTCTGCTTAATAGCATTGATTTATAGCATAAAAAGGGTTGGGAGCCGCTGTTCCTGCACTTTGTGCAGATTTGTGCAGATTGTGCAGATTTCCAGCATCTGCAGTCTCTTGTGTGTCAACACATTTGTAAATTTGAAACATCTTCATTCTCAGCCCTAATGACCTGAAATCAAAGAAAGCTTATGAACATAATTAGAATTACAGCAATTAGAAGCCATTGAATCCTCAGCTCTCTTTCTGCATGTTCTTCACTGAACATCCTGTTCAGTTTCTACTCACCTGGAAATAGAAAACAAGGTCTACATGAAAGTAAGATAAGAATATAATAGTGGGAGTGTCTGAATGTTTCACAGAGACAAGTCGGTGCAACTATTGATATGTTCATCTTTATTCAGAAAACTATATATTTCTGCACGTCATAGTCACAAAAGGAATGAGTCAGATTTCAAATGTTGTAGTTTTTTTTAGATTAGTTAGTCACATGGTGAATGGAAATGCAGTTTCTGAAGTTTTCACCAGTGTTTTCTTTAAACATTTAATCTAATTGTGTTCTGGGAGAGAGTGAATAGATGGAATTGATGGCTTACTGAAGAAGGACACATTGACCATCAAAGGGGTGTTACAGAGAATGATTATATCAAACGTTCATACTGTGACTCAGCCAGCGGTAGTCTGGACTACTATTGTATAGGGGAGCTGTAGGTTTAAACCTCCTCCAGTCACGAGAGGACATTTATGAGTCTGAGGAAAGGCTACATTGTCACAGGATTTAACATTCATGCAGGGCATGACAATATAGAGGTACAATTCAAATGCAAATAAAGTAAATTCCTTTTGATGCTTACATCTTCCCATCCCCACCCTAACCCCAACATTTACATTTGCCAAGTTCCAACGGTGGCTACACACCTAAAGTAAACATTGACCATAAAGTATTTTGAGATCACTCGCCGGGACATCCTGAGATTGTCAGTTCATTCATTCTTTCCAAACAATTGAACCTTTTCTAACTTCACACTGCAATTTCAGATCAACATTTCTTCTTCTTTAGGAATCCCTCAAGATCAGGAATAACCTGCCTCCACTGGGTTGTGAGGTAAATATGAGACGAAGGTGGGACTTGCAGACCCCACTGCTGATGCAGGAAGTACTTGACAGGCAAACAGATGTACTGCCAGTGATGGACTGCTCCTTTCTACATTTATACTAAGCTTCTCTGTGTTTCTAACTCAAGCTTTTCACGTACAGCTCAAATTTTTCCTCTCCACTTTGAGCTGTCACGGGCCAGGGATTCCCCCAGAGACAAACTAGGTTCTGCTGGAAGGTCTCGGCCTGAAACGTCAACTGTACTCTTTTCCATAGATGCTGCCTGGCCTGCAGAGTTTCTCCAGCATTTTGTGTGCGTTGTTTGGGTTTCCAGTATCTGCAGATGTTCTGTTTGTAGGTGTAGGGAAGTTGTTTCTGATGGATGGGGAGTTCAGAGCCAAGAATCACAGCCACAGGATACGGAGAATGCTGCTCAGAACCAAGATCATGAAAGATTTCCCCTGCAAAAGAATGGTGGACCTATGGAACCTTAACTGTACTCGTGAAAGATGTAGGAACCTTTCTTAATGTTGAAGGGATCAAACGATAGATAGATTACTGAAATGGATGATCAACCACGATTGTATTGAATTCTGGGTCAGGCTCAATGGTTGTGGCCTACTCCAGCTCCTTTTGTATTTTTTCAAGCAGTCTTTATGAACTTCCTTGACTTTCCTCCTCTGTCTACCTGGTCATCTCTTCCCATTACTGAACAGATACCACGGAGTATCTGCTTTTGGAGTCTCATGGTGTGTAGGCCAAAGATGTGTCCTTCATTGAAGTACAAAGCAATTAGGTCCCCAGTACTGGGGGTCTGGGCTGGGAAGTGGATGTTTATGTCAGTTCATTTATTCTACCAGTGGGTTTAGAGGATTGTGTAAAGACAGCATTGGTGTTACCTCTTAAGTGCCTGGAAATGCTTGTCCGTGATAGTTCGGCTCTGAAACATATAGCATGGCAGGAATCACTGAGTTTTGTGCAGGGTTTGAAGTCTTGTCAAACATCCATTTTAAAAAGTTGGCTGACATTGTATTTACTTAGAAACATAGGAAGATAGGAGTTAGAGTAGACCACTCCCATCGAGCCTGCCCATCAATACGATTATGGTTGATCATCCATTTGAATAATCTATGCCTACCTTCTCCGTATATCCTTTGATCATTTCAACATTAGGAAAGGTTCCTGCATCTTTCATGAGTATGTTTAATGACTTACCTTTTCCAGCCTTCTGTGGAGAGAATTTCTCATCTTTTCTGATCTTGGTTCTGAATGACATTCCCCATATCCTGAGGCTGTAACTGCTGGCTCTGAAGTCCCCAGCCATCCGAAAAAAAATCCTCTCTGCATTTAGTCTGGTCCCAGATTTATAAATTGAAATGAAATATTCTCTCATTCTACTGCATTCCAGTGAATACAGGGCTATTTACTGAATCTTTCTTCATATATCAGTTCTACCATTCCAAAAATCAGTCCAGTAAATCTTGGTTGCACTCTTTCTCAGATAAGGATACCAAATCTGCATACACCTCTCCAGATAGGGTATTATCAAGGCCCTGTATCCTGTTGCTAACTGAGAAGCTGATTCTAAATACAAGGTAATAAATGGAATTATTACCTCGCAGAAATACTAGGGACTTCTAGAGTTATATGAAGATGCTGTCAAAAAGAAAATTAAATCAATGTCACACAAATTCATTGAAAAACTCAACACAGCAGGTTGCTTTAAACACACCAATGTCAAGCAAGGCTTCCTTTGGAATAGGGTGATGCTTTTAGCTTTTTCTCATGAAGAAAACCTCTCCAGTAGATAACTCTTGACTGACCAATGTATCAGCTAGACAACTTGGTAATCCCTTGTCACTCTCACCTTACTGGAACTGTGATAAAAATGAGTGCCAATACAGATAATGCACACCAGGGGAAATTGTAGAGGGAGTCAGGAAAGAGTTAAGATTATCCTGAATCAGGGACATGTGGGGTAGTCTTCAATTTAGAATCAGTGTAACTACTCCAACCCTGAAGAGTCTTGTCCTATTCTCAAGTTCATTGCCAACAATCCTATCCTTATGCCATCAAATACAACTGTAGTTTACAGACCTCCCCATGAACAGAGACTTACTCCAGATAAGATCATTTGGAGTGAGTTCTGAGTATAATTGCACAGAGTATGCCAGAGGAGATGAGTCTTTTACAGATATTAGTGATTCTAATAATACTCCTATGTGCTATTAATTCACTACCCCTCAACTTTCCTCATTCCAGTTCATATCTAGTGTAGGAGTCAAGATTACATTGCTAAGGGCAAGTGGTCCATATTCTGAAGGGTAGGAGGAATTCAGAGCTTAAGCGGCAATCCATCTTACTGAAAGTGGCAACATCAGCAAACTTCAATAAGCTCAGGTGTGCAGACAAGCTAACAAGAAGCACAGAGCCACAGGGAGGCCACTTGGCCCTTCAGCCTACTCTACTATCCATTTGGATTGATTCACCTTTGCTCTTCTCATGATATCCCAACCCAAAATCCATCTACCAAACTTGGTTATGGGAATATGGCTGAGCTGTATGACCCAGAGTCTCTTGTGAAGTGAATTCCAATTTCCACCATATTTCTATGAAAACAATGGGTCCTGTGTTCACTTCTGAATGACCCATCCCAAAGTGTAAAATTATCTTCCTTTCCTAGACTTACTCAAAGGAAATAGCTTATCCGTAACTTGCTTCTTACATCTTTGTGTCATTCCTCTACTTTCCAACTTCAAAGGAATACAAGCAATATTTATGCAAATAGTGTTTCGGGTGAAAATGTAAATTTGTATTCAGCATTCATGTGAGAGGGATGAGAAGCAGATAGAGCCAAAATACAAGGAAGGGAGGGCAGTGGGTAGAGACTACCTGAAAAGAGGCAGAGCTTGGGTACAGTGGCACCGCATAACTGTGACCAACCAGAGAACTAGAAGGTAGAAAATAGGAGTTCAAGTCCTCTTTGCTGAGAACCAGATCAGGTGGAATGGGCTACGGCAAAGGGTGCTGTGCACTCTGTGGAGGGAGGTTGCTGCAGAAGTCCCTGTCATTCTGAAGTCACCTGGGTTCCTCTGCAGTTTTGCCTTAAACACGAGTCATTTCATTCACGAGCTGGAGCAGCCGTTAGTATACGTGGGATGTCAGGTTCCTGAGCATGTGCTCTCAACAGAGGGATATTTGATGGTGTGACATAATTAACAATAGAGGCACCCAGGGCCATCTTAGATCCTGTAATGCAAGGTCCAGTAAACTTGCCACATTCGACCATGCATGTTACCAGTCCCTGTTTGCTCTTCCCATCCCCTACGGTTCCTTCCCTAACTGAAAACCCTGAGGTCTCTGCACTTGAATGCCCAGATTTTCATTGACACTACAAAATGGGCAGCTTTACCTCGAGCCACCCAAACACATATTCATTTGGTCAACTTTCTGGTTACGTGTTCTCCTTTCTCGTGTGACCTGGAGACTAATTTGGCTATAGCATCCTGTGGCATTTGTATTAACTGCAACTGAGCAGATGTACAGTTAATTCCTCCTCCATCTAATGCTTGCCCAAACTGAAATGGGGACAGATTGTACAACTTTGAGCACACTGCAAAGTTCCTGGGTAATCCATTCAGACCCATCTCCCCAATTCCCAATTCACTCAAGAACAGCTAATAAATTGCCAGCAATGATTGAGAATTATAAATACCCAAAATTCTGTTAAAATGCCTTTGATGTTTAGCAAAACATTTGGTTTTATCAGTACCCAAGGAGACAGGCATATAAAGCATCTATTCATTTTTGACAGAGCATTGTTAACCCAAGACCTCAGCTTTGTACAGTAACCTGTAGACAGGGGCCTTTGATGTGCTGATGCCAGCTGACCCAAGTGTTGGCTCACTATCCAACAGAACAACTTAAGCCTCACTAATGCCTTGATTTCTCTGTATCCTGGCCACTACAATGGGCTGTTTCTTCCCCCTTCTTACAAGGACAATCTCCACCTTCACAGCAGAGAAAGGTTATAAAAAACTCTTGACAATAGCACAAAAAAAACACAGGAGTTTACACTGTGTTCTGAATGCCAACCAGCGTTACCCTGGCTACACAATAACATGAACCTATGACCTTTACCTATTTTGTCTCAAGTCTTATAATGAACAGTTAAACTCTTTCATCATTAACTGAACAATGCAGTCCAAGCCATCAGATGACAGAGTAACAGTACAACACATTACCATACTCTGTAATATTACCATTCCCTTGGGAATGATTTTGATCCTTTAAGCATATTGTATATTGGGAGCTCCAAGTTCTTTATGCATCTACAATTAAATCCAGTCACCTACAGACAGCTGGTACTTAGCCGGGTCAACCATTAAATGGAACACACTGTTGCTTTACCCATGAACGAGTTCTGAGTGTTTGCTTCATATGCCATCTGCTTGGGAACCTGTCGACACCAGCTTCTGAACTGCCGTCCTCACCCCCACCCCATTCCATCCTTCCAATACTCTTCTCAAAATCATCGCATCAGAAGTAATTTTGACAGCTGAAAAAAAATTCAGCAGCTGGGAAATCTGAAAGGGAAACAGAAAATGCTGGAAATACTCAGCAAGTCAGGCAGCATCTGGGAAAAGAAAATAATCAACCTTTCCATTCTGTGACCCTTCCCTTCCAGATATCTGTTATCTGTCAAGTAGGGTGCCGTGCACAATCCTGATTTGGTGGAGACAGATGTAAGAGTAGAAACATCTGGAGAAACTTCTGAAATGCCTTCTTCGCTGCCGCTGCTACTGTGTGATCCGGAATCTCCGGAGGAGAAGGCCCCGAGTCCTCGGCTTTGCTTGTTGCTTGGCGGCCGGGGCAGGGTCGAAGCGTTCAGCAGAGACGGTGTTCGGTGCTTGGTGTCGGAGGGCTGGTCGGAGGCTCTGAGTTTTCGGACGGACTCAGAGTCAGCTGTGGTCGGGTGCTTCCAATGCATTGGCAGTTGTCGGCACCTGGAGGTTTATGGCAGGGAGAGTTTCTTCCTTTTGCCGTCTGCTATCAGGACTATCGGGAGTCGATCGGAACTTTGAGACTTTTTTTTACCGTGCCCATGGTCTGCTCTTTGTGAAATTATGGTATTGCTTTGCACTACCATAATTATATATTATAATTATGTGGTCTTGTCAGTGTCAGTCTTTCGTTTGTCCTATTTTTTTGTGATATCTCTCTGGAGGAACATTGTATCATTTTTTAATGCATGCATTTCTAAATGACAATAAACGAGGACTGAGTGTCCTCATAATCTAAAAAAAAGATGATGGATAAAAAAAAGATGATGGATTACAAGTTGATTATTTTCATTCCACATGCTCGCGCTGACATTGTGTGATTTTCTGGCATTTTCCAATTATCATTCCTGCACCTGAATTTGTTTAAGTTCTATTACACTAACATCAAGTGATAAAAGCATAGTTCTTCATATCTCAGTCTAAGGAACTTGTAGCTATTGAAAGCAGCTCAGCCAATACCTGCACATACACTTTCCTGGTGCAACCAGCTGGAAGATCCCAAGAGAGAGCTGTCTCTCAACAAGCTAATGTCCTGACTGACATGAGGAGTTTGACACAAGCCAACGATTCACTGGGCTGCCTCTCTCTGTCACTCTAAGTGATGGCAAACTATCACAGAATCTGGCAAAAGGATAAGGGTAGGCTTACCTGGTAAGTTCACTGATCTGTGCCTTTCCAGCGAGATCAAAAATTTAATGCAGAATCCAGGTTGCCCTCACACCTCCGCCTTGCTTTGTGCCCCTGGTCTACTATCGCCTCTGATGCGTGAGGTTCTACTATGGCAACATTCTACAGTAGCGGATGGAAGGGAGGGGCTAACACAGAGCAGAGCTGAACCCAAAGTAATGACTTCAAATATTCATCAGTTCTCACAAATTATTTAGAAGGTGTGGATTTAATCCCTGTACATGACACTGGGTAAGTCATTGTCTACCAGAAGTGTATCAAATAGCAAATTACACAAGGAATATTGATTTTTCTTCCCTAATTGTTTTATGGGTCCACAGTGAGCTGTTGAAGGCTGCAAACTAACCTGACTTCAGGTACACTGTAACAGAAACCAAGCCAGGGTTGGTGGGATCCAGACCTTTATCGAGTAGAGGGCACTCCCAAATTCAGTCTGGGAATTGGCGGATTTGTGACAGGCTATTGGTTATTTCACACGCATTAAAACCTTGGAGAAGTGAAGGGAATGGGAGGAAAGCTGTAAGAGCCCACCTGCCTTCTCAGATTCTAAGGCCATTTGTACCCAGTTAGCCTGTTACCTTAAAATCATTCCTACAGTGGTCCATTCACTGCTCGTCTACCTCTCCACTCCTGGGTCGGCCAACGATGAATCCCAACGCTCTATCATATATCTTTTAGCACCATGAATGATATTACTGTGTCTGGCTTCAGGCTAAGCCATGAGCATGATAAAATGTAAATACAATTCTGTTTTTAATAATGTATGTATCAGTATACTTAATGATAATGATAATAATAAGGTGCAAAGAGAAATAGATTATTGTTTCAGATTGAAGACTGTCAGAATATGGAAAGAGGACACTAATGTGGATTGGAGTTGCTGATTGCTTTCGTGGTGTGGGGAGTGAGGAGGGAAGGGGTTGGGATTGATAGGTCAAAGGGATTGAGGATGGAGTTGCCATGTGGAGCAGACTTTTGACGAAATTAGCTGGTTGTTAGATTAACGATGGCAGATAGGATGGAGAGAAAAGAGTTTAAAAACTGAGAAATGCAGAGCTGCTGAAAACCCTGGGAAATTCAGGCTGCGCTTGTGGAGAGAGACATACAAAGGGAATATTATAGAAATGTGAGCTGCAGCAGAACTAGTCAAAACAGACAGAGAAAGTAAGCTACCTGAAGCTACTGAACCTGATACCTGCTACCTCTGCCCAGAGAGGTGAGCTACTGCCACAAGCACATGTTGTGCCTTTCAAGAAAAATACAGGAAGCCACATAGTTTTGGACAGAGAAGAAGTGGGACAGAGAATTAAAATGGCAGGGAACCCGAGGTTCAAGGTCACTTCTGTAGACTGAGTGCAGGTGCTCCACAAAGTGATCACTCTCTCTGCATTTTGTTTCTCCATTACAGAGGAGACCTCATTCCCAGCAACAAACGTTCAGTGCTGGATTGGAAGTGAAACTATACCATCCTTCATCAGACCGCTTTGAAGCTGGTGTTTCACTTCCTGGAACAGTTTCTTAATGGAACAGAGACACGAGGGACTGCTGCAGAGTCTCGACCTGAAAAGCTAATCAGCCCTCTGCCTCTGCCTCCCACAGTTCGCTTTCTGCTGCTTGATGAAGCCATTCATCATCCACACTCGGGTCATCTCTAGCACAGACGTGAACGCTTCACGTACTGTCACAACTTTCTGCAAATTAATTTGAGCGAGCTTGACAGACTGAGTGAGTTAAGAGCATGAAAAAGTTCATTTTGCTTGAAATTACTAAGTTACTAATTAATGTCAAAGTAACATTTTTGATCCAGCAGTTTCTGTTCATCCGTATAAGCCAAATTTCTTCAAGTTCTATATTCTCGATGCCCTCTTCATCACTAACAGTAGTGTATAGAGTTAGCCAAATGAAACCAAGATCTGAACCTCTGCAAATCTGTGAGCTTCCCAACTATTCTGACAGATTTTTAGCTGTTCCACCTGAAGCAGGAGGACAGAAAGGAATAAGAATGGGAATGATCCCATAACAAACAAGGGAAAATCTACAGATGCTGGAAATCCAAGCAACACACACAAAATGCTGGAGGAACTCAGCAGGCCAGGCAGCATCTATGGAAAAAAGTACAGTCACGGTTTTCGGCCGAGATCCTTCAGCAGGACTGATTGGGAATGATCCTCTGCATTTGATGAAATGTACAGATGGAGTAGATAACTAACACAGGCTGTAGATAAGCCGTAATGTGCATGCACCATAAGACCATAAGATATAGGATAATAATTAGTTTATTCAGCCCCGTAAATGTATCAATTCACTCTGAACACCGCCAGCAATGGCACACGAACCCAGGCATTTCACTTCAGTCCAGAAGTGCTCAGTCAGAAATCGCCATTCACTTTTACATGTAACTCCACATATATTATCTGAAAACGTTTACAGGGCCTGAATTTTTTTTGTGGCTCATTCCTTTAACCTGGTCAACTATTGCATTTGTTTAGCAATGATGCAAACACACAGTATAAATGAAGCCAGTAAATAAAGCATCTTGTTATTGCATTCACACTGGCAATGCTTATAAATTCAGGACGAGGTTCAGACAAAATCTTTTTTCTTAGAGTATGATTTTTGCCCGTCCACTTGATGCTGATGTGATAACTCGTTGCAACAATTACAGAATAATTTCAGGTTCAGTGTCTGCACACTGTTCAGAGCCCCCCTTTACTACTGAACGTCTCTGCCATTACAATTGCAATTACCAATCAGTTGCTGTTAAGGATAACGTGTTGTAATGGGTAGGGTACTGGACAGTCAGCTTCTGGATCTACTTCTGGTCGCCCCACTACAGGGAGAACATTGGGGCTTTGGAGAGACTGCAGAAGAGTTTGCCAGGATGCTGCCTGGTTTAGAGGGCATGTGCTCAAATGAGAGGCTGGACAAACTTTGGTTGTTTTCTTTGGAGTGGTGGAGGCGGAGGGGAGATTTGATAGAGGTTTATAAGATTATGAGATGCACAGATAGAGTAGAGAGGAAGTATCTTTTTTCCCAGGGTAGAAATGTGTAATATGTGTAAAGAATTGAAGGAGAGAGGGGGTAGGTTCAAAGGGAATGTGAGGGGTAAGTTCTTTACTCGGAGAGCCGTGGACACCTGGAATGCGTTGACCTGTATGGTGGCAGAAGCTTTTAAGAGACGTTCAGATAGGCACATGAATGTAAGGAAGATGAGGGATATGGACGTAGTGTTGGTAGGAAGGATTAGGTTTTTTTTTAGGGTTTTTAAAAAATTTACCTTTTAGCTAGTTCAACACAACTTTGAGGGCCAAATGGCCTGTTCCTGTACTGTACTGTTTGATGTTCTATGGATCAATAAGCAATCAGTTCGTGGGTCTGAATCAACTACAGCAGCTGGGGATTGAATCATATATATCTGCAATTTAAAAATACACTCATCTCTGTATTGTTAACCATGAAATAATTAGATTATTGGTTATAGCTATCTGGTACATTAATGCATTTCAACTGACAAGATCTGTCCTTAACCATTCCAGGTTGTATGGAACTGCACACCTCCCAAAGTGGTTGAATCAAAACTGCCTCCACATCCCACAAATTTGCTGTATCAAGAAAATGTAACCCATGAACTAAAAGCCATTATGTCCAATATCAATGCAATCGTGCAGTAGCTGCAGCAGAGAAGCTGCAGTGATGTTCACTTGGAGCTGCTGTACACAGTTGCATAATTGTACTGCATTAGGAGGACTGTCCATCCTTTGCATTCAGTGGTTCCACCACTAATTTGTCAGAAAATGTCACAAGCAACCTTGTTATCTGTTACTAGGATTAATGATATGTTTAGCAACAATACTTGGAATTTTTGATGCAGTACTGTATTCCACAGATTTCATTTTGTTTTTAGAATATAGAACATAGAATAGTACAGCACAATACAGGTCCTTCAGCCCACAATGTTGTGCCAACCCTTAAACCCTGCCTCCAATATAACCCCCCCACCTTAAATTCCTCCATATGCCTGTCTAGTAGTCTCTTAAACTTCACTAGTGTATCTGCCTCCACCACTGACTCAGGCAGTGCATTCCACGCACCAACCACTCTCTGAGTAAAAAACCTTCCTCTAATATCCCCCTTGAACTTCCCACCCCTTACCTTAAAGCCATGTCCTCTTGTATTGAGCAGTGGTGCCCTGGGGAAGAGGTGCTGCCTGTCCACTCTATCTATTCCTCTTATTATCTTGTACACCTCTATCATGTCTCCTTTCATCCTCCTTCTCTCCAAAGAGTAAAGCCATAGCTCCCTTAATCTCTGATCATAATCCATACTCTCTAAACCAGGCAACATCCTGGTAAATCTCCTCTATACCCTTTCCAATGCTTCCACATCCTTCCTATAGTAAGGCGACCAGAACTGGACACAGTACTCCAAGTGTGGCCGAACCAGAGTTTTATAGAGCTGAATCATTACCTCGCGACTCTTCAACTCTATCCCTAGACTTATGAAAGCTAACACCCCATAAGCTTTCTTAACTATTTTATTTACCTGTGAGGCAACTTTGAGGGATCTGTGCACATGTACCCTGAGATCCCTCTGCTCCTCCACACTACCAAGTATCCTGCCATTTACTTTGTACTCTGCCTTGGAGTTTCTCCTTCTGAAGTGTACCACCTCACACTTCTCCGGGTTGAACTCCATCTGCCACTTCTCAGCCCACTTCTGCATCCTATCAATGTCTCTCTGCAATCTTCGACAATCCTCTACACTATCCACAACACCACCAACCTTTGTGTCGTCTGCAAACCTGCCAACCCACCCCTTTACCCCCACATCCAGGTCGTTAATAAAAATCACGAAAAGTAGAGGTGTCAGAACCGATCCTTGTGGGACACCACTAGTCACAACCCTCCAATCCGAATGTACTCCCTGCACCACCACCCTCTGCCTTCTGCAGGCAAGCCAATTCTGAGTCCACCTGACCAAACTTCCATGGATCCCATGCCTTCTGACTTTCTGAATAAGCCTACCGTGTGGAACCTTGTCAAATACCTTGCTAAAATCCATATAGATCACATCCACTGCACTACCCTCATCTATATGCCTGGTCACCTCCTCAAAGAACTCTATCAGGCTTGTTAGACACAATCTGCCCTTCACAAAGCCATGCTGACTGTCCCTGATCAGACCATGATTCTCTAAATGCCCAGAGATCCTATCTTTAAGAATCTTTTCCAACAGCTTTCCCACCACAGACGTAAGGCTCAATGGTCTACAATTACCCGGACTATCCCTACTACCTTTTTTGAACAAGGGGACAACATTCGCCTCCCTCCAATCCTCCGGTACTTTCCCATGGACAACAAGGACATAAAGATCCTAGCCAGAGGCTCAGAAATCTCTTCCCTCACCTCGTGGAGCAGCCTGGGAGATATTCCGTCAGGCCCCGGGGACTTATCCATCCTAATGTATTTTAACAACTCTAAAACCTCCTCTCCCTTAATATCAACACACTCCAGAACATCAACCTCACTCATATTGTCCTCACCATCATCAAGTTCCCTTCGTCAGGACGAAGGGTCTTGGCCTGAAACGTCGACTGCACCTCTTCCTAGAGATCCTAGAGATGCTGCCTGGCCTGCTGTGTTCACCAGCAACTTTTATGTGTGTTGCTTGAACTTTCAGCATCTGCAGAATTCCTGTTGTTTGCGTTTTTTTTTTGATCAAGTTCCCTCTCATTGGTGAATACCGAAGAGAAGTATTCATTGAGGACCTCGCTCACTTCCACAGCCTCCAGGCACATTTTCCCACCTTTATCTCTAATCGGTCCTACCTTCACTCCTATCATCCTTTTGTTCTTCACATAATTGAAGAATGCCTTGGGGTTTTCCTTTACCCTACTCACCAAAGCCTTCTCATGTGCCCTGCTTGCTTTCTTCAGCCCCTTTCTTGCTACCCTATATTCCTCAATAGACCCATCTGATCCTTGCTTCCTAAACCTCATGTATGCTGCCTTCTTCCATCTGACTAGATTTTCCACCTCACTTGTCACCCATGGTTCCTTCACCCTACCATTCTTTATCTTCCTCACCGGGACAAATTTATCCCTAACATCCTGCAAGAGATCCCTAAACATTGACCATATGTCCTTAGTACATTTCCCTGCAAAAATGATAATGCTAAAGGCCTGGGAGCGGTGGTCACTGTCCCCCAGATGCTCACCCACTGAGAGATCTGTGACCTGACCCAGTTCATTACCTAATACTAGATCTAGTATGGCACTCCCCCTAGTCGGCCTGTCAACATACTGTGACAGGAATCCGTCCTGGACACACTTAACAAACTCTGCCCCATCTAAACCCTTGGAACTAATCAGGTGCCAATCAATATTAGGGAAGTTAAAGTCACCCATGATAACAACCCTGTTTTTTGCACCTTTCCAAAATCTGCCTCCCAATCTGCTCCTCGATATCTCTGTTGCTACCAGGGGGACTATAGAATACTCCCAATAGAGTAACTAATCCCTTCCTGTTTCTGCCTTTCACCCATACTGACTCAAAAGAGGATCGTGCAACATTACCCATCCTTTTTGTAGCTGTAATAGTATCCCTGACCAGTAATGCCTCCCTTCTTGTGCTCACCTCTTGCAAGAAGCGGGTTATATGATGGGCCTAGTTCATGGGACTAGGCTGATTAAAGGTTTGGCACGGACTAGATGGGTCAAAAGCTCTGTTTCTGTCCTCTAGCGTTCTATGACCCTGTGAATAGTGTAACCAGAATATCGACACTGTGCACCGGCTGTGAATTGTTCACACGTCTGTAAGGCGTTGAAGCCAGGTGACACTGAGACTTTGCACTCTCCACTCCCGGGTTTTCTTCGTTTGTAAGCCCTCCAAAAGCCAACTACTTTGCACATGCTGTAACTGGTGCAAGGAAAGCTCCACTAAGGCTCATATCCTACCTACAAATGGCTTTCTTTGTTGCTTGCTATTTCTGCAAATTAGCTTTCAGTGATCTCTGTGAACAATAACACCTTTACGTCTCTGACCATTCAAAAAAAATGCTCCACTTTCCTTGTTTTTAAGCCAACATGGATGACCTCACGTTTTGCTACATAATATTCCATCTGCCGTGTCTTAGCCCATTCACCTGACATTTCCATATGCCTGAAGCCTCTCTTCTCCCTCGCCACAGCCTATTCTGCCACTCAGCCATCAGGATATGTTGGATTTGATTTGATTCCTTATCCGAGTCATTAACTCAGGTTGTGTACAGCTGGGGCTCAACCACCGATCCCTGGGGCATCCCACTAGTTACTTCCTCCAAACATGAAAATAACTGTTCATCCTCATTGTTCTATTTATTTAATTGTTTATTTGTTTGTTTGTTTGACAATACAGCATTAAATAGGCCCTTCTGGCCTTTTATCAGCCATTAACTCAATCCAGGCCAGTGTATTACCCCCAGTCCTTTGAGCTTTAAATGTATTTCATGATCTCATGCGTGGCACCTTATCTGAATGTCCAATACAGCGCAATTTTATTTCAATCACACCCCCTCACCATTTTTTTTTGCTCATACTAACTGGTCATACTCCTTTTGTTGGTATACTGTTTTTCCCTAACTATAGTTATCATTCATTACTTTGTTACACTGCTAGTTGATCCTTTCCTTTCATCATTCCAATTTTTCCCTCGCCAGAACACACACTTGTCCATCCCCAGTCCTAGCTATATTTTATTTACAAAATATATTTGAAAGTTTTATGTATGGCCCTGAATTGTTCAATCCTCTAGGGCTCTAATTCTAACCCTATTCAAGTAAAGTCTGTTCCAACAACACTGGTGCCAATGCCTCCTGTATTAAAACCAATTTCTCCCACATCAATCTTTGAGCCATATTTTCAACTCATGACTCAGGTGAAAATTATCTTTGTGGTTCTGCTTTTTTAAAAAAAATATCCTGGATCACATTCTTTCAGTAGTACTTTACTTTGTTCTTTTAACCAAATATCCTTCCTTGTGACATCTCCAATTTCTGAAAATCAACCTTTGCATTCCACCAGTGGTTCAATAGCCTTTTCAGTATTCCCTCTGACAAGATTATATCCATTGCTTGTGGTTAGTGGCATCTGTTCCAGACGTCGGGGCGAATGGTCAAGGGGGCGAATGGTCAAGGTTTCGAATCTGGACGGCTCCTTACATGCTTTCCATCTGTGCTGGGTTGAACGTTGAGCTAGCTACTCAGCCTTATAAAACAGACAAATGGAAAGGTTGCTGCCCGGTGGCCAAAGAAAACATGGAGAGGAAGTCTGACAAGATTGTGGGATCAGGCAACATCACAGCTGGCCAGGACTCGAGAACTACAATTATAAATGTAGTGCAGCTATGCATCTAGGCTATTGTGACACTAACTTCCAGATTTCTCTGACCTCTGAAGCCAAGAAGGACAAGGAAACACCACCACTTACAGGTCGTTCACCATCCATTCACAAATATGCCACAAACCCTTCATCATCGCTGGGTCTAAATCCTGGCCCTCCGTGCACAGAATCATTGTGGGTCAGCGGTATCACTCTCCAAGGGCAACCAAGATTAGGCAATAAATGTTTCACTGCAGCCTCACCTGCACTCTTGTAAATACTCCAATGGCTGGGTATATATAGCTGAATGTCCTTCTTGGAATGACTGATCTGTCATCCTGACACTCCTCTCCTTGGGGGTCTGAATAACATTTTCTGCATCCTCCCCAACCCTCCAGAATTCAATATCTTTCCCCTTATCCAATGCCATCATTATACAAACTCTCCATGCACCCACCTTTTATCAATAGCTGGTTAACCCTCTCTATAACATCGCCAATGTTTGAACATCCCTCCATGTAACCTCAGCAAAGGCCCTTCAAACCCCACTGCAAAAGCTGAATGTGCTTCCGCATGAGACCTACATTGGCTGCATTATTTTGTCCCCTGTCCCTTCTATCCATGAAGAGATTGTCGTGGCACCAGATTTTCAATCTTCCTCCGATAGGCTGATTCATCAGCACCTCTGATTCGGTCAACGACAGTGGTGTCGTCTACAGACTTGAGTATGGCACTGGAGCTGTGTTAGCCACACAGTCATAAGTGTAAAGCGAGTAGAGCAGGGGGCTAAGCACACAGCTTTGTGGTGCACCTGTGCAGGTGGAGATTGTGGAGGAGATGTTGTTGCAGATCTGAACTGACTGGGGTCTGCAAGTGACGAAATCAAGGATCCAACTGCACAAGGAGATATTGAGGCCGAGGTCTAGAAGCTTATTGATAAGTTTTAAGGGGACAATGGTATTGCATGCTGAGCTGTAGTCAAGGTCAACCAAGGATAGGCAATAAATGCTTCACCGTAACATTACCTGCACCCTTGTCACACCTCCAAAAGCGGGATATTCTTTTCTGTATCAGTTTCCATAATGCTAAATGTTCTTCTTGTAATCGCTTATCTGTCATCCTGTCACTCCTCCCCGAGGGTCTGAATAACATTTTCAGCATCGCCTCCAACCCTTCAGTATCTAGTATCCTCGTCTTTATCCCAGTCCATCAGTATATAAACTCATTGTGCACCCAGCCTTGCCAATAGCTAGTTAAACCTTCTAAAGCATTTCCAGTGCTTCAACATCCCTCCATGGAACCCCACATCAGCAAAAGTTCTTCTTCAAAACCCAGTGCAAAAACTTGAATGTCCTTCCACGTGAGTCCTACATTAGCTCCATTGCATTGTCTTCTGTCCCTTCTATCTCCAGTTGTCTCCAGGGGAGACTGCTGCCCATGATGGAGCTTGCTGAGTTTAAAACCCTCTGCAGGTTTTTTTTGACCCTGTGCATTGGAGCCTCCATACAAGGTGGTGGATGCAACCAGTCAGAATGCTCGCCACTGTACATCAGTAGAAATTTGCTGGAATCTGGTGACACACCACCAAAGATTCCAGCAAATCCCTCCCTATAGTAGTAGTTAAGTAAACCTGTGTGAAGAACTTACCCTTCAGATCTCCTTACACTTTAGCAGGGTTACTTTTTCCAAGTACAATGAAATATGGGACATCTATGCAGAAATGTCAGCATTGCAAATAGCAATAAGTACTATGTCACAAACAAGAGAAAATCTGCAGATGCAGAAAATCCTAGCAACATACACAAAATGCTAGAGGAACCCAGCAGGCCAGGCAGCATCTGTGGAAAACAATACAGTCAAAGTTTCGGGCCAAAACCCTTCAGCAGCATTGGAGAAAAAAATGATCAATAAGTACCATGTGTTAGCTGTTCAAAGTTCAAAGTAACTTTATTATCGAAGTATATATATGTTACCAAATACTACCTTGAGATTAATTTTCTTGTCGCATTTATAGGAAAAGAATACAATAAAATTTACAAAAACCGTACATAAACAGACAAAACTGACGAACAGCCAATGTGCACAAGAGGAAAAATTGTGCAAATACAAAATAGAACTGAGAACGTGAGATGTAAAGAGTCCTTGAAAGTGAGTATATAGATTGTAGGATCTGTTCAGAGTAGTACTGAGTGAAGTTATTCACGCCGGTTCAGAGGCCCGATGGTTGTAGGACAATAACTGTTTCTGAGTCTGGTACCTAAAGCCTTCTGCCCATTGGTAGTGTAACTTCCAATGCCATTTAGGTTTTGTTGTACATCTTCTATGTACGATGTGTCTTTGACTGACCTTCATAGTTCTCTCCTCATCAAAACCTATGATTACAAAATCAGCTTTCTGAAATACATATAAGTTCAGGCAAAATCTGTAGGGGAAGATTGAATAACAGGGCTTCACTCACAGCACACTAGAGGAACTCAGCAGGTCGGGCGGCATCCGTGGAAACGATGAGTCGACGTTTCGGGCCGGAACCCTTCGTCAGGACTGCAGAGGGAAGGGGCAGAGGCCCTATAAAGAAGGTGGGGGGAGGGTGGGAAGGAGAAGGCTGGTAGGTTCCAGGTGAAAAACCAGTAAGGGGAAAGATAAAGGAGTGGAGGAGGGGAGGCAGGGAGGTGATTGGCAGGAAAGGTGAAGAAGGAATAGGGGAAAACACAATGGGTAGTAGAAGGAGGCGGAACCATGAGGGAGGTGATAGGCAGCTGGGGGAGGGGACAGACTGAAACTGGGATGGGGGAAGGGAGGGGGAGGGAATTACCGGAAATTGGAGAAAGTTGCTTTGACCCCAGCATCTGCAGATTATTTTGTGTTTACGAATAACAGAGCTTGTTGTTTTGCGCCAAATGGCTGCCTCTTTGAGCTCAGCTGCAGAAACAACCTCAAGACCTCTCATTAACGTCTCTTTTTTTCCTTTTCAAGGTGGCTGGGGTTCGATCGATGTCAGCACCACTCAAACTGTGATGAGTTCCCAGTCTTGGAGCTCACCGACCAACTAGCCATTTTCTGACACTCTCCAGGCATGGCATGGAAGATGTAGGGTATGGCTGCGCAAAGCCCTGTGGAGACCAATTCCAGGCCAGTGCCACTGACTGAGGTGATCGCGGGAGAAGGAACATCAGGATTTCGTAGCAGCTGATGCTGGGGACGGAGCTCTCAGTAGTGGGCTGATCGCTCTCTTTCTTTCTTTCGATGGTGGGGAGAGTTTGTTGCCGATTCTCGAGTCAGAGAAACTCGGAATAAAAAGCGACATGGCAAGCTGTAACATCATCACAGCAACTGTTGGTTGGTCTCCCTTTTCGCTGAGAAATATGTGACATCTATCTATCCCTTGGCAGTGAAAGAGAGAGAGCCTGTGGCAATTCATACTATGGGGTAAACAATAGTCCTTGTTAACTGCAGATCTTACCCTTGGTGCTTTGTTGTTGCTTGGTGTGTGGTACTAACACTTTCTGCTGAAATTGGTGGGGTAGAGGAGGGAGATTGATACTGTTGATACTTGTGCATGGGAAGGGAGAGAAATGGATTTGAGGTTCTTCTGTTTTTCGTGGATGTCTGTGAGGAGTAAGAATTTCAGGTTTCATACTGTGTACATTCTCTGATAATAAATGGAACCATTTGTTTCAGATCGATGGCCAGTCATGGGTCATTGAAGGTCCTGTAAATGGAGAAGTACTGAGGGAGGAGCATTTTGAGAGAGGCAGTGCCTGGCGTACTGCCTCAGTGTGAGGAAATGTAGGAAAATGTAAATCACGCAGTAGTCCAATGGGGCAGTCATGAGGGACCACCTGCCGTATGAGAGTGCTGCCCCATTAGTGGGGTGTAGTCAATAGTGACAATGAAGAGAACATGTCAGCTTGGGCTGGCAAATGTCAAATTAAGTTTAATGCAAGATATGTGAAATGTTCTTCAAATCATAAAGGTATGCTCTTAATGGTAGGGATATGTGTCTGGAAGTGGGATGGAGCAGATTTGGTGATTGCTCCATCAGCTTTTATTCAGTCTGTTAACAAAAAGGGGTAGCCTTTTTGCAAAACAAAGCACTGTGACTGCATTGTCTAAAAGACCTTGAAAACAGCAGTCGAGTACCAGGACTAATATAGACAACAACAGCCCTCAGTCACCCAGCAGTACACCCACGGTTTCCATTTAAATAGGGAGCAGATGAATGAGTCCTTTAGTTAATATCGAAGTTTGGGTCTGACATTTCAATGGGCTTCAACCTCCACCACACTCACTGAAACACCATCGTACTTCCTCCACGCATCATGTCAGAGAAGCTGCCACAGTTCGGGATGATGTTCCAGTAATTGCTCAGTGTCTTGAACAAGTACAGGACCGCTCCACAAAGAGATGCTCTCAATAATCTACCTTGTTAATCTTCGCTGAGGACAGAATCATGCCGGCTAATGAAAACTCCTGAGATTTGGAGTCCTTCCTGTATCAGCTGCTAAAGCCCAGATACAAGGCAAAACCGAACATCACGAATGGCAGTGATGTTTCACTCCCAGACAAGCTCAACGCCTTTTATGCTCGCTTTGAAAGGGAGAATAAAACTACAGCTATGAGGATCCCTGCAGCACCTGGTAACCCTGTGATCTGTGTCTCGGAAGCCGTCAGACTACCTTTCAATAGGATAAACCCTTGCAAGGCGATGTGCCCCAAAAGAGTACCTGGTAAGGCTCTGAAAACGTGTGCCAGTCAACTTGCAGGTGTATTCAAAGACATTTCTATCTCTCGTTGCTATAGTCAGAAGTTACCACTTGCTTCAAGAGGGCAACAATTATACCAGTGTCCAAGAAGAGCAGGCTGATCTGCCTTAATGACTGTCATCCAGTCACACTCACATCTACTCTGATGAAGTGCTTTGAGAGGTCGGTTATGGCTAGAATCAACTCCTGCCTCAACAAGGACCTAGACCCACTCCAATCTGCCAGAATAGGTTTACGGCAGATGTGATCTCATTGGTTCTTCATGCAGCCTTGGATTACCTGGACAATATGAATAGCTATGTCAGGAAGCTGCTTATTGACTACAGCTCAGCATTTAACACAATCATTCATATGGTTATGGTTAACACAATCATTCATATGGTTATAATCGAAAAGCTCCAAAACTTGGGCCTCTGTACCTCCCTCTGCAGCTGGATCCTCGACGTCCTAACCGGAAGACCACAATCTGTGCGGATCGGAACTAACATCTCCACCTCACTGACAACCAACACTAGCGCACCTCAGGGATGTGTGCTTAGGCCACTGCTCTACTCTCTCTACACCCATGACTGTGTGGCTAAGTACAGCTCAAATACCATCTATAGATTTGCTGATGATACAACTGTTGCTGGGAGAATTTCATATGGTGACCAGAAAGCACACAGGAGCAACTTATGTCAGCTAGTGGAGTGGTGTCACAGCAACAACATTGCACTCAACGTCAGTAAGACCAAAGAACTGATTGTGGACTTCAGATAGGGTAAGACGATGAAACACACACCAATCCTCATAGAGGGATTAGAAGTGGAAAGAGTGAGCAATTTCAAGTTCCTGGCTGTCAGTATCGCTCAGGATCTATCTTGGGCCCAACATATTGATGCACCTACATGGCAGCGGCTACGTTTTATTAGGAGTTTGAGGAGATTTGGTACATCACCAAAGACACTCACAAATTTCTACAGATGTACCGTGGACAGCATTCTAACTGGTTACATCACCATCTGGTATGGTGGGGGGGCTACTGAAAGCTGATTAGAGAAGAGATAAAGACTAGCAAAGAGTTGGTCCCAATCTTGGAAAATAAATAAAATTAAATGTTTGTATAATAACTTTAAAGATCTGTATGTCACAAAAGAAAGCCAGCATTTCTTATTCATCTTTATTTTCCTTAAGAGGATGGTGGTGAGCCTGTCTCTTAAACTGCTTCAGTCCTGTTGAAGACACTGCCACATTACTTTTGAGCTGGGAGTTCCGGGAATGAGAACCAAGCACAGCAAAGGAACAATAATATATTTTCCAAATCAAGTTAGTCAGTGACTTGAGTTGTAACCAGTAAATATTGGTGTTTCTAGGTGACTGCTGCCCAAATCCTTGGTTACAGGTAAGTTTTGAAGATGTTGTCAGAGTGGCCCTGGTGAGTAATAATGGATGGTAGACATTGCAGACATTATGCCTCATCACTGGAGAGAATGAGTGCTTAAAATAGTTAAGAGACAGCCAACCATGCAAGGCCAGCTTCAGAATTCAGAATCAGGTTTACTATCTCTGACAGGTGTTGTGAAATTTGTTGTTTTGTGGCATCATTACAGTACAAGACATGGTAGTAATGAGAAGAGGGCATGTCCCAGAAAGTCCTTAACGATGGGTGCTGCTTTCTTGAGGCACTAACTTCAGAAGATGTCCTCGATGGTGGGAGGGAAGCACATTGAGTCATAAGTGGTTCAATCTCATGGTGTTGAGCTTCTTTAGTGTTGTTGGAGCTGTGGTCATCCAGGCAAGTGCAGACTATTCCATCACTACACACACACAATGCTAGAGGAACTTAATGGGTCAGAGAGGATCTATGAAGGGAAGTGAACAGTCGACTTTGAGTTGAAACTCATCAACTGTTTGTTTCCCTCCATAGATGCTGACTGACCTGTTGAGTTTCTCCACCATTTTGGAGAAAATGAATTTGCAGCATCTACAGAATCTCCTGCGCCTTAGTATCCCATTACTGTCTTGATGTGTGCTATACAGATGATGGTAAGGCAGGAGAGTCACTCACTCCAGGATACTCAGCCTGTGACCACAGTTTTCACGTGGCTGGTCTGGTTGACTTTCCAATCAATTGTGACCTCCTGGCCTTTGCTGCTCAGTGATGGTAAGGCCATTGATTGGCACAGATATATGGTTAGATATTCTCTTGTTGGAGATGGTCATTGGCACTTTAGTGGCATGAAAGTTATCTGTCTCTTATCAGCCCATCTCTGAATGTCGCCTGGATCATGTTGCATTTGCTGAGGCATTGTGAATGAAGCTTAACATTGTACTTCATCAGCAAACATTTCTCTGTGAATGAAAATGAGCATTGTGCTTCATCAGCAAATATTTCTCTGTGAATGAAACTGAACATCGTGCTTCATCAGCAAACATTTCTGCTTCTTACCTCATGATAGGAAGTCATTAATGAAGAAGATTAGTCCTGGGACACTGCCCTGAGGAATTCTTGCACTGGTGTCCTGGGATTGACCTCAAATAACCTCACTCACCTTTGTTTGTCTGACCGGAGTATTCTCCTTTTGATGTTCACTGCCTATTGACCAGTTCTGCCAGGGTTTCTTACTGGCATATTTGGTCCAAAATGGCCTGAATATCATGGGCAATCACGTTCACGTCACTTCAAGAATTCAGTTGTTTGACCCAGTTTTGAACCAAGGCTGAGGTAGGATCTGACCTGTAGCCAAGTAGTCCTAGTGAAACTCACACTGAGCATCAGTGAGCAGGTTAGAGATGAGTAAGTATCCTTTGATCACACTACCGCTAGCAATTGTGAATGCACTAGGTGTTGATTAGCCAACCTGGCAAGTTTCCATATTGTCAAGTAGATGCCCATGCTGTAGCTGTGCTGGAACAGTTTGGTGGAGGAACAGCCAATTCGGGGTTCTTCAGTACCACAGCTGTGATATTGTCTGGTCCCGTAGCCTTTGGTACTCTCAGCTCTCAACAGGAGTTTAACAAGTCATCTGCACTCTGCCTTCTATAATGGCAGGGATTTAGAAACTATGATAATTAACAAATATGAAAACATTATTGCTCTTGAAGCACACAAATCTGCCAAGGTTGGCAGTGCTAACTCTTCTCTCAGTGCAGTTAATTGATAGAGTTAATAGAAACCATTAATGAGCTACTGATTAGAGATAATGGGAGCTGACTGTTTCTGGGCATGTTAATAGACAAATATTTCCGAGTTGCTGTTGACTGGTGCAGGGTTAATAGGTGCTAACTGTTTCTGGGCTACAGTATACGAGTGCTGATTATTTAAGGACATAAGGCAAATACCCACAGACTTTCTCTGATAGGTTTCAAAGGATCTTAATACCTATGGTGCATTTTACGGTTATATGTCTGCTTTTCCTCCCAGTCATTGTAGCTTCGTTTAAAAAGAAACTCAGCCTCAAATTTCAAAATGTCACTTTCAGATGAGAGTCCCAAATCAAATCAAGTTCGCTGACTAGCTGGACTTCATCTCTGATCATGCAGTTTCTAATCTTTGGACCAAGTATCCAGTCCTAGCCTTCCCAAGCAAAGTAAATGTCTATCTATATTTAAGCAGCTTCTCTTAGTGTCTTGAAGTCTTCAATCATATTCCACTTAATCTTCTAAATTACAAAAATCTTTAACATTAAATTCTGCAATCTCTCCTTTCAATTTAAATCTTGGATCTGATGGCACTGTGGGAAGTCTACAATATACTTCTGCCAAGACCAATTATGGTGCCCAGATTCTCAAACTTGGCTGGTCTCAGAGCTTCATTTTCCATCCCACATCTACTCCACAAAGATAGACCAATTGTAATCCTCACCACTGGGTCCACCAGAGTCGCCTAACTCAGTGCAGACTGGGGTCATCTGATTCTCGCTTCCAGCGATACAACTCCATGCTTCCTGCTGGAGTGAAATTATTCAGTTCTTATCACCTCTCCAGACCTGATTCAGTCCAATTACTGTGCACAGATGACATCTGCATGTACATTCATTGGAATGTGTGAGAGGACAGGAGTCAGATTTAATATATGCATGAAAGAGATCCTCCACCAACCTGTCTCTACTGCACCACTAACCCCTCCCACCATCTCCACACTCCCCGAAACCTCCCCCCAACCCAGCCTCCGCCAACAATCAAGGATGCATGAGATCCGAAAGCTTTTGGGAGCTACCTTTCTGCAATTTTGAACTCCTAGACAACCTCCATCGCTTCAACACACTCTTTCAGTCACCAAGACCTCACACTCTGCAGAACGCTCATGGTCTGCTAGGGAAGGAGGGCCACGTGGTGCTCCACAGGTTAGCTGACTGGAATATGTTTGGTTTCTCTTTGCCTGCTTGCACCGTATTCTCCCATTGTCCATGATCGATGTTCTCAGAGCCTTCCTGGATGCTCCTTCTCCATTTTCTCCATTTGTTTTAACCTACAAACAGGCTCCTCAAAGCACGATAGGAGAACTACCAATCATATCTCCACAATTCTTCAAACCCACCAGTTGAATAAAGAATCTCCTCCTGGGCCAACAACATCTCTAGAATCCCTCCCAACCAGCCAAAAGGATGACCACATTGGCTAAATTTTCCAAAAGAATCTTAAAAACACAAATGATTCCAAGATGATAGAAAAAGCACCCAAGGAAATCCTCAATCTCCTCGATAATGCCCACTGACTCACAGAATCCCCCGCCTGAGAGAAGGAGCATCCGGGAATGCAAAGAAAACCACAGTCTCGGACAATGGGAGAATGTAGCAGCATGTGCAAACAGAAATATTCCACATATAACCCACTCAGGTCTCCCATTGAGCACCATGCATGCCAGGCAGCAGTGTCTGTGGAATCTTCGCTAGACCCTTCCGCCATAGAGAACATGAGGAAAGAAAACATCCTCAACCAAGCAAGCTTAGAATTCCACAAGGTATTCCTGATGTCGTCTATCGTGGCTCTTTTATAGCTGTTGCTTGCATCCTAACCCACCCTAAGCTATCACACCCCGCACTTCCTCCCCACCAAACCACTGAGGCTCAATGTAAAAGGCCATTATCAGCATTATGTGCCTATCCTTGATTTGCCAGTGATCAATATACATTGGCCACAAGTTTCTGTGGACTACCACAGCTCCCAGCTTATTTTATCATTTCTACCTCTTGAGGTCCAATCCCCATGACCAAATGTCTACATTAATTCAAGTCCATTTCTCGCACCTTTGTCAAACTGTTTTTCTCTACCAATATGCCTATAAATTTATCCTTCTGCTATTATTCTCTCTCTCTCTCACTCGTTCTGTCTCTCTCCCTGCAAGGATTTTGCCCCTCTCTGCAGTGGTATTTTGTCTTGCTCCCTCCGCCAGTACATTGTATTTTCCCTGGCTGCCTTCCTCGGTCTCTCTGTCCGCTGGTACTTTGTCTTGTGTACGGTGCAGTCGTAGAGGCTGCTGACTTGGTAATTGCATTATCCGCAGTCATCGCACAGTGCTGGAAATGCCCTGCCACTGTTTGCTGTTTAATGCTCCCACTGTGAACCATTCTCTCAGCACACTGCAAGCAGGTTATGGCAACTGTAAACATACATTCAGGATACCAAAGAACACAGCCACACTAACTACTCAAGTCATAGCCCAAGGGGCACCTTTAACACTCTCGCTGTATTTTGCCTTAAAAGCCTTGAATGACTGTATCCTGTTTAAAAACCGGGTTTATATTTGCACTGAAACTACTGCAATTACAAAGCAAATACTGTCATTTTAGAAGCTGGTTTATTCTTTAATGTAATGCAATTTAACATAGATGCATTTTGTAACAATGGATTAGGAGCTGACAGAGAGCAGTATTTTTTGTGGTTTACTAATTCTTGCAATAAGATGGTGCCTTGGCAGTCCTGCAGGGCAGAATGAACATTCTACAGAACAGGAAATTGGAAATAGAAAACCCCAAAACAAAACGCACATTAGTTCCTACCTGCAGGAGTAACAGACTGGACGGTGCAGCTGACAGATGCAGCAGCCCAGTGCCTGCTCTCTGTTTACTGACATGAATAGGGGCCTTCACGAGAACACGTCGCACTCAGCCAATCAGGCAGCTCATCCTCCCACTCATTACTCCGTGAGTGGAATGGTCCACTGTTCTCGTTTGTGGTTGGAAGCTGCCTGCTGCCTCCAAAAATCCAGTGAGAAACTGACTGAGGGTGAGAGCAGTATTGACAGTGAACCTCCACAATAACACTGCACAATCAGAGAACAGTTTGATAGCAAAGGTGGCCATTCAGCCTCTCATGTCTTTCCTGTACATTCACTTTTAACGTAAACGACACTATTTTCATTTCCCTGGAACCATCTTTTCTATCTCATGGAGTTATTCGGAAGACATTCAGACCTTTCATAGAGACACTGACATCATGCAGCCATGTTTCTGTTTAATGTAGGATTCCTAACTCTCCAGGTTGGCCCCTGAGTGAACTGGACAGAACAAAAATAACTCGAGGAGAAAACGCAAGCATTAAAAATGCCAAAAAACATAAACACAAGAGATTCTACAGATGCTGGAAATCAGTTCCTCCAGCATTTTGTGTGTTGCATTAAAAAAAATCTTTTAGTCCTTTTCGCTAGTTTTTAACATTAATGACAAAATAGATCTGAGATTTTAAGTGAATTAGGGATATGTCTAATCTTCATAACAAACTTTAGTGTGAGGAAGTCAGTGCCATGACCATGGTTGAATTTTCATGATGCACAACCTATTAATCAGCCCTTCCATCCCTGCCCCAGTCCTGAGTATTACCACCTCATTTACAAAGGAGCTGAATCTGAGACAGAGAGGAGTGAGTGTTGGCTGTCTGTTACATCAGACGCTTGCAAAACAATGGAGAGGAAGAACTGGAAGAGGACTGATGGGCTGAATGGCTCCATTGTACAATCGCCCCAAGAGTTACAGCAATTCAGACAGTTGACCCTCACTGAGAGAAATGCCCCATAATGGTTATAGAGTCAGCGACTGCTCCCTAGTGGCCACTCTTAGCATCTCCACTAGGATGGCTGTGTACTGGGAGGCCACTGACTGTACAGCGAGGCCCTACATGTCAACAGATCACTCTCACTGCAATTATTTCTCAATTAATGAAACCATTTAGAAAACTTGGTTTTCCCTCTTCTACCATATCTTTAACAACAGTTAATTTTTGAGGGTTGGGGTCATTCCTTTTCAGACTAATTTTCTCCAGCCTCCACCCCACCCTCTTTCCTTTGGCCCACAAATAGATCCAGCCATTGATCCGAACTCCACAAGCGCATTGTGCCTGACCTCAGACCCCCAGAGATCTGACTCCTCAGATGGACATGTCATAGAACTGGTGAGAAGTTAAGTCTGCTAACCATGCAACAGGCAGAAAAGACAGCACATTTCCGATTTAGCCCATCGTCTCAGGCAACCACTGTAAGAAGATAGTTTGCTAATTTAAATCTGTTAATTGTTGATTTTGGAATTTAGAGATCTAACTGGGGCTTACTTGTTTCTGGAACTCTGAAGGTCCTGTAGCGGCTGAGGGGGCTGCGTAGATGACAATATGATCCAATGATAAGTACTGCAGATCCTCACAAGCTGAGACAGCAAAGTGACCCCAAGAGGGAATGTACAGTATCTGATAAGGTCTGACAAGGTCCCTCATGCGAGGCTCATCCAAAAATTAAGATGCATGGAATCCATGGGACTTGGTTGTTTAAATTCAGAATTGGCGTGCTCAAAGACGACAGAGAGTAGTGGTCAATAGGACTTGTTCTGGCTGAAGGTATGTGACTAGAGGTGTTCCACTGGGATCTCTTCCGTTTCTGACATATATAAATGATCTGAATGAAAACTTAGACGGGTGCATTAGCAAGTTTGGAGATGATGTAAAGATTGGTGGTGTTGTGGATCGCATAAACGACTGCCAAAGGGTTCAGCAGGACATAGATCAGTTGCAGATATGGGTGGAGAAATTGCAGATTTAATCCAACCAAATTTGAAATGTTGCTCGTTGTTCAAAAGTTCAAAGAAAATTTATTATTAAAATATATATGTCACCATATACTACACTGTATTTTTTTCCCTGTGGGCATTCACAATAGATACAAAAAAACAGTACAGACTCAGTTAAAAACCACACACAAGACAGAAAAACAATGTACAAAAAACAACAAACTATGCAAATACAAAAAGAAAAAAAAATGATGCTGCTTTCCTGTGTCAGAGCTCCTTGTAGATGTGCTCAGTGGTGGGGATGGCTTTACCCATGGTGGACTGGGCTCGATCCACTACTTTTTGTATGCTTTTGCAGTCAAAGTATTTGGTGTTTCCATACCAGGCTGTGATGCGACCGGTCAGTATAAGTTCCACCATGCATCTATAGAAGTTCATCAAAGTTTTAGATGAGATACCAATCTTCACAAACATACACGGCATGCAAAAGTTTGGGCACCCCCAGTCAAAATTTCTGTTACTGTGAATAGCTCAGCGAGTAAAAGATGACCTGATTTCCAAAAGGCATAAAGTTAAAGATGACACATTGCTTTAATATTTTAAGCAAGATTACTTTTTTTATTTCCATCTTTTACAGTTTCAAAATAACAAAAAAGGAAAAGGGCCCGAAGCAGAAGTTTGGGCACCCTGCATGGTCAGTACTTAGTAACACCCTCTTTGGCAAGTATCACAGCTTGTAAACACTTTCTGTAGCCAGCTAAGAGTCTTTCAATTCTTGTTTGGGGGATTTTTGCCCATTCTGCCTTGCAAAAGGCTTCTAGTTCTATGAGATTCTTGGGCCGTCTTGCGTACCCTGCTCTTTTGAGGTCTATCCACAGATTTTCGATGATGTTTAGGTCGGGGGACTGTGAGGGCCATGGCAAAACCTTCAGCTTGCGTGTCTTGAGGTAGTCCATTGTGGATTTTGAGGTGTGTTTAGGATCATTATCCTGTTGTAGAGGCCATCTTCTTTTCATCTTCGGCTTTTTTTACAGGTAGTGTGATGTTTGCTTCCAGAATTTGCTAGTATCTAATTGAATTCATTCTTCCCTCTACCAGTGAAACGTTCCCCGTGCCACTGGCTGCAATACAAGCCCAAAGCATGGTCGATCCACCCCCCCCCCCCATGCTTAACAGTTGGAGAGGGGTCCTTTTCATGAAATCCTGCACCCTTTTTTCTCCAAACATACCTTTGCTCATTGCAGCCAGTAAGTTCTATTTTAACTTCACCAGTCCACAGCACTTGTTTCCGAAATGCGTCAGGCTTGTTTAGATGTTCCTTTGCAAACTTCTGACGCTGAATTTTGTGGTGAGGATGCAGGAAAAGTTTTCTTCTGATGACTCTTCCATGAAGGTCATATTTGTGCAGGTGTTGCTGCACAGTAAAACACTGCACCACCACTCCAGAGTCTGCTAAATCTTCCTGAAGATCCTTTGCAGTCAAACAGGGGTTTTGATTTGCCTTTCCAGTAATCCTACGAGCAGTTCTCTCAGAAAGTTTTCTTGGTCTTCCAGACCTCAACTTGATCTTCACCATTCATGTTAACTGCCATTTCTTAATTACATTATGAACTGAATGAACAGCTACCTGAAATCACTTTGCTATCTCCTTATAGCCTTCTCCTGCTTTGTGGGCATCATTTATTTTAACTTTCAGAGTGCTAGGCAGCTGCTTAGAGGAGCCCATGGCTGCTGATTGTTGGGACAAGGTTTGAGGAGTCAGGGTATTTATAAAGCTTTGAAATCCGCATCACCTGGCCTTTCCTAACGATGATTGTGAACAAACCATAGCCCTAACAAGCTAATTAAGGTCTGAGACCTTGGTAAAAGTTATCTGAGAGCTCAAATCTCTTGAGGTGCCCAAACATTTGCATGGTACTCCTTTCCTTTTTTCACTTAATTGTACAAAACAAAAATAATACACTAATCTTGCTTAAAATGTTGAAAAGAATGTTTCATCTTTAACTTTATGACTTTTGGAGATCAGTTCATCTTCTACTCACTTAACTAGTCATAGTCATAGTCATAATCATACTTTATTGATCCCAGAGGGAAATTGGTTTTTGTTACAGTTGCACCATAAATAATAAATAGTCATAGAACCATAAATAGTTAAATAGTAATATGTAAATTATGCCAGTAAATTATGAAATAAGTCCAGGACCAGCCTATCGGCTCAGGGTGTCTGACCCTCCAAAGGGAGGAGTTGTAAAGTTTGATGGCCACAGGCAGGAATGACTTCCTATGACGCTCTGTGTTGCATCTCGGTGGAATGAGTCTCTGGCTGAATGTACTCCTGTGCCCACCCAGTACATTATATAGTAGATGGGAGACATTGACCAAGATGGCATGCAACTTGGACAGCATCCTCTTTTCAGACACCACCGTGAGAGAGTCCAGTTCCATCCCCACAACATCACTGGCCTTACGAATAAGTTTGTTGATTCTGTTGGTGTCTGCTACCCTCAGCCTGCTGCCCCAGCACACAACAGAAAACATGATAGCACTGGCCACCACAGACTCGTAGAACATCCTCAGCATCGTCCGGCAGATGTTAAAGGACCTCAGTCTCCTCAGGAAATAGAGACGGCTCTGACCCTTCTTGTAGACAGCCTCAGTGTTCTTTGACCAGTCCAGTTTATTGTCAATTCGTATCCCCAGGTATTTGTAATCCTCCACCATGTCCACACTGACCCCTGGGTCTATTCACAGTAACAGAAATTTTGACTAGGAGTACCCAAACTTTTGCATGCCACTGTATAAGAAAGTAGAGACGCTGCTGTCCTTTCTTTGTAATAGAACTTTGTCATGTGTTTTTTAAAAACAAAATAATACAGATTGAAACTCTCCAGACCAGAAACCTTGAGGCCTGACTGGTGCCAGACCACAGAAAATATCTCCAGTCATCTTCCTTTGAGCAGGAGTACTGTGTTCTCCAATGCTGACACTCCCTAGGTCAAGTATGGGTTCTGAGAACCATAAACCAGTTTCCTCGTCAGAAATGCTGTCAGATGAGATTATAAAAGTTGCACTAGTAAGTTAATAACATACAAATTAGTATATATTGTAGTTACATTTAGACCTTAGATCTTAGAATTAGTTAATTTGAGATCTGTACCACAGATCCAATGCACGCAGACCACAGGAAGGAGTTGTTGGATCAGAGAGCTTCAGTCTGTATGTGTATGTTATATGGATTGTGAGAATAATTGTTACCTTCAGAGTACCAGCTCTTCAGGCTGATCACTGGCATTCAATATTAAACCACAGACTTAAACCTATGCCCCTTTGTTTGTGATACCCCTGCAAATGAAAAAAGATTCTGGCTATCCACCCTATCTATGCCTCTCAATTTTATATACTTCTGTCAGGTCACCCCCTCAGCCCCCTGACTCCAGAGAAAACAAGCCCAACCGATTTAATCTCTCCCCATAACGAACGTCCTCCAATCCAGACAACATTCTAGTGAATCGCATCTGCACTCTCCCCAGCACTGATACATCTCAACGTATTTCAAGGTAAATGCATCACAAGATAGTATATGGTAACATTTACATACTTTGGTGATAAACTTACTTTGATAATTAAACTTTGAATCTATCCTACAATGTGGTGACCCGAACTGTACACATGAGGTCTAACCAGTGCCTGTCAAGTTGCTACATAACACAACCCATCCCACAACCTATGAAGACAACAATGCCTCATGCTTCTTCAATCTATGGGCAGCGCAGTAGCATAGTAGTTAGTATAACACCTTACGGTACAGGCGACCCAGGTTCAATTCCCACTGCTGCCTGTCAGGAGTTTGTACGCTCTCCCCATGACCATGTGGGTTTCCTCCAGGTGCTTCGATTTCCTCCCACAGTCCAGCTGGAAGGTTAATTGTGAAATGGTCCTGTGATTACGCTCAGATTAAATCAGGGGGTTGCTGGGCAGCATGGCTCGAAGGGCCTATTCTGTGCTGTATCTCAATAAATAAATAAATGTACTATATGTAGACGCTTTCATGGAACTGTAGATTTAACTTCCCTATTCATCAACATTCCTCAATTCCCTACCATTTACCATATAAGCCTACCCCTACCTGACTTCCCAAAATGCACAACCTCACACTTGTCACAATTAGCCAATTAATCATCTTGCCTGACTATGGAACCAGAGTAACTACAAGTGACTTGAGTTGGCCGTTGAGAGAAAGTAGCTGGCTGGGCACAGGAAAGGAGTGGGTGAGGGATGCTGATAGGCTTCCTGTACAAAGGGGGGGATGGAATGCCACCTCCTGTGATGAGTCTACCATTCAGAACTCGGTTATCGGCACACTAATCAGGTAGCAGATGACTTACTTGAGATAGAGATAGAGAGTCCAGGCTTTCAAATATTCTGTCCCATTTACCAAAAGATGATAGCCAATTATGCCTTAGCGATTCAAGTGCTCATCCAGACAAGAGAAAGTCTGCAGATGCTGGAAATCCAAGCGACACACACACACAAAATGCGGGAGGAACTCAGCAGGCCAGGCAGCGTCTATCGAAAAAGTACAGTCGATGTTTCAAGCCGAGACCCTTTGACAGAACTGGAGAAAAAGAGATGAGTCGATTTACAAGATGAGGGAGGGGAGGAAGAAACAGAAGGTGATAGCAGAATTACCTTCCGTAGGAGCTACCTACCTTGTTGAGTTCCTCCAGCATTTTGTGTGCATTGCTTGGACTTTAGTGAGAATGATTGAAAATGTATCTGATGATGTGAGAAATACATGATTAGAAACACATGAAATTATTCCACAATGTTTTACTGAAAACCACCATGGCTTCTCCATCTTTTAATTGACCACATTCTCTTACACTTAAACTCACTGAAAAGGTGAAAATTGTCATTACTTTCAGCAGCAAAAATTATTGTGGGTTCCACTTATACATAATATGTACTTTTTTCCACTTGGTTAATTTGTTATTTTGTTCTGTGATTAATTGACTTCTAAAGTATATTCATCAGAGGGGCAGAACAATTAGGTCAGAGAACACAGAGGAGGATCCGGATAATTTATGGAGACGTATTGATATGTTAAGTCTGTGGGTGAAATATTGGCAAGCAGAGTATAATGTAGTAAAATGAGTAGTTGTTCCATTTGGAAAGAAGAAAGATAAAACAGATTATTATCTAAATGGGAAAAGAATGCAGAAAGTTGCAACATACAAAGATTTATGGGCCCTCATATGAAAAACACAGACAACAAGCACAAAGGTACAACAGGTAATAGAGAAGGCCAGTGGAACTGATGTTTTCTTATATCAAGGGAGTTGAAATATAAAAGGACTCCAATGGTAAAAAGCACTATTGAGACCACACCTAAAGTAATGTGAACAGATTTGGTCCCCTTTTTGAAATGAATTGACTTTATTACTTACATCCTTCACATCCACTAGGAGTAAAAAATCTTTACGTTACGTCTCCGTCTAAACGTGCAATGTGCAATTTATTGTATTTTATGATAAACAGTATGTACAATAGGATAGTCAATGTAACATAAAAATACAAATGTGTCAGCATGAATTAATCAGTCTGATGCCCTGGTGAAAGAAGCTGTCCCGGGGCCTGTTGGTCCTGGCTTTTATGCTATAGTACCATTTCCCGGATGGTAGCAGCTGGAACAGTTTGTGGTTGGGGTGACTCAGGTCCCCAATGATCCTTCGGGCCCTTTTTACACACCTGTCTTTGTAAGTGTGCTGAATAGTGGGAAGTTCACATCTACAGATGTGCTGGGCTGTCCGCACCACTCTCTGCAGAGTCCTGCGATTGAGGGAAGTACAGTTCCCACACCAGGCAGTGATGCAGCCAGTCAGGATGCTCTCAATTGTGCCTCTGTATAAAGTTCTTAGGATCTGGGGGCCCATACCAAACTTTTTCAACCATCTGAGGTGAGAGAGACACTGTGGTGCCTTTTTCACCAGACAGCCGATATGTACAGACCACGTGAGATCCTCGGTGATGTTTATGCCGTAGAACTTAAAACTGTTCATCCTCCCAACCCCAGATCCATTGATGTCAATAGGGGTTAGCCTGTCTCCATTCCTCCTGTAATCCACAGCCAGCTCAGGGAAAGTTTGTGAAGATGATCCTGCATACGGAGGAAGAATCTGGTGTGGAAAGGTTGATCAGGTTGGCTTTGAGCTCATTAGACTTTAGACCAATAAGAGGTGATCTCATTGAAATGGGCAAGGTGTTTTAAGAGCTTGAAAGGGTAAATACTTGGAGGATGTTTCCCCTCTATTGTGAGTCTGTGGCCAAAGGGAAACATCTCAGCATAAGAGGGTATTCTTTTAAGACTGAAATGAAGAAGAATTTCTTCTCTAGAGAAACTGAAGATCCTTGCCACAAGAAGCTGTTGAGACTGAATCATTGATATAGTCAAAGCTGCTGACATAGGTATATATTTAATGTGTTGTGATGTGGGAAAAGGGCAGGAAAGTGGATGAAGTAATATCAGAACGACAGTGAGCATATTGAATAAAGGTTAAAGCCTCAAGGAGCAAAAAGGCGTCCCTTTGTTCCTGTTATGTCTGGCCTTAGGAGCTTGGCTTTAGACTACAATACAAAATTGGCATAAGGGAGGCAGCTGCTTGCCATACATCACTACAGTTAACACCTTCAATTACCTCTAATGCTGGTAACCAATATGTATCTGTATGATTTTGTTTAATTTCATATTAATGCAATTTTTTCAAAAATGTGGTTGATTAAGAAGAAAATTCGGCACCATGTTTTGTCAACAATGAGATAAGATTATTACTTAGAGATTCTGATTTAATTACATACAGAGCTACCGCCAGAGATTAATAGAGATGTTAGTTTCTTTCCTCATTCTAATTTAACTTATTTAGAAAGTAAATTGAATTGAGTGGACAAAAGATGTTTCCTCAAGAGGTTTGAAAAAGGTGCGAGAGAAATGATAGAGAAACAGAGGGTCCGAAGATCTCTAGCTTCTTCCCCTTGGGTCTAGGAAAAAGCAAACCAAATAGGAACTGGGGTGGTGGGGACCACTGGAATGTTTAAAATCAGGCAGAACGGCAGCAGAGAAAGATTTGGCCCTGTTGCCATCTTATCAGCCATTTTCCCCAACTGCACTCACTTCCAATCTTTGCATATCCTAAACTTTCCCGATAGGCCAGTCACTGCTCGCTCTCTCTCTCAATCTCTCTCTTTCCAGGTCTTCATTCTTGTTGACGTTCTCACCTTATTTCTCCTTCTTCACTTACGGGGTTGATAAGTAACCCTGACTTCTAACTCTGTTTACCTGAAAGCTGTCCCTTTGGTCTTTATGCATTGCTGTAGTGGATCAGTGACTGTGACTGTGACTGTGTGCCAGTCTCTTCAAATATAAAATACATTCAGCGGCCACATTATTCAGCACAGGAGATACCTAATAAAGTGGCCATTGAGAGTATTTCTGTATGCTCATGGTCCTTGTCTGCTGTAGCACATCTTTTTCCAAGGTTTGACATGTACATTCAGAGATGCTCTTCTGCACACCACTGTTGTAACGTGTGGATATTTGAGTTACTGTCACCTCGAACCAGTCTGGCCGTTCTCCTCTGACCTCTCTGCTAACAAGGCATTTCTGCCCACAGAACTGCTGGTCACTGGACGTTTTTCACACCATCCTCTGTAAACTCTAGAGACTGCTGTGCATGATAATCCCAGCAGATCAGCAGTTTCTGAGATACTCAAACCATCCCATCTGGTAAAGTTACTTAGATTACATTCCTTCCCCATTCTGATGTCTCCATGCTTCTATGCATTGAGTTGTTGCCACATAATTGGCTGATTAGATATTTGCATTACTGAGCAGATGTACCTAATAAAGTGGCAACTGAGCGTATGTACACTGTAACTGAGCTCCTGCGTTATTACATGGAAATTATCAGGAAATTCCTGGGAGCCTCTCCTAGTGATTGTTGTAACTTCAATGAAAGATCAGTGAAAATCACATAAATAGAGCATCTATAAATATTTCAAGAAATTATCAGTGCCAGATTGGGACAATATTGAGTAGATTCCCAAAGGAGGAAGTCAAGACTAAATCCTGCAAATTTCAAACTCTTGGGAGCTTCAAAAAACAATGTTAACCTGAGTAGATGAAACTCCGACAAGGGACAACTTTGGAAATTCTTCTTGTTAGCTTATTTTTAAAATAAAATAGGAATAAATAACAGAGGGAAGCAATTGAGCCATGGTTGACAGCTTCCCCATTTTATTGAAGTGAAATAGCAAATCTGTGAAGGATTCCCCATAACAACTAAAAATTCAGTGGAAGCTTATTGAAATCTTGAATGAATTGTGTAAATGACTGCTGGCATCTGCCTCGAAAATCTCCACTAATATCTGATGAGATTTCAGCAAGGTACCTTCCACCAAAATTCTATCCTCTGCCCTTGACTTTGTATTCTCAAAATATTCCCCTGTAAACCTTTATTATAGGCACTGCAACAATAGATACATTTAATGTCAGAGAAATTAATACAATACACTTCCTGAAATTCACTACAAACATTTAATGGGAATAGGACTTCAGATGTCAAGAAAATAATCAAATATATCTTTTTGTGCTCCTAACTCATTTTATTGTCTAAGGAGGGTACACCTGAACCCAAAGGGGACCAATATCCTGGCGGGAAAGTTTAATAGAGCTGTTAGGGAGGGTTTAAACTAATTTGGCAGGGGGATGGGAACCGGAATGATAGAGCGGAGGAAGGGGAAAACAGAAATAAATCTAAGATAGTGAGCAGTAAAGATGTCAGGAAAGACAGGCAGGCGATGGGGCAAATTTGTAGCCATTGGGATGAGTTGCAGTGCAATAAAGTTGCAGTGAAATCAAAGCAAAAAGTATCTAATACTGGGGTCTTAAGGTGTTGTACTTAAATGCACGCAGCATAAGGAATAAGGTGGATGATCTTGTTGTACAGCTACAGATCGGCAGGTATGATATTGTGGCCATCACTGAGACCTGGCTAAAGGATGCATGTCTCTGGGAGCTGAACGTCCAAGGATACACGGTGTATCGGAAGGATAGGAAAGTAGGCAGAGGGGGAGGCGTGGCTTTATTGGTAAGAAATGATATTAAATCATTAGAAAGAGGTGATATAGGATCGGAAGGTGCAGAATCTTTATGGGTTGAGCTAAGAAATAGCAGGGGTAAAAGGACCCTGATGGCAGTTATTTATAGGCCTCCAAACAGCTGCAGGGATGTGGAAATAGAAAAGGCTTGTCAGAAGGGCGGTGTTATGATAATTGTGGGGGATTTAAACATGCGAGTGGATTGGTAAAATCAGGTCGGCACTGGATCTCAAGAGAGAGAATTTGTAGAATGTTTGCGAGATGGCTTTTTAGAACAGCTTGTTGTTGAGCCCACTAGGGGATCGGCTGTACTGGATTGGGTATTGTGTAATGAACCGGAGGTGATTAGAGGGATTGAGGTGAAGGAACCCTTAGGAGGCAGTGATCATAACATGATTGAGTTCACTGTGAAATTAGAAAAAGAGAAGCCGAAATCTGATGTGTCGGTATTTCAGTGGAGTAAAGGAAATTACAGTGGCATGAGAGAGGAACTGGCCAAAGTTGACTGGAAAGGGACACTGGCAGGAAAGGCAGCAGAGCAGCAGTGGCTGGAGTTTATGTGAGAAATGAGGAATGTGCAAGACAGGTATATTCCAAAAAAGAAGAAATTTTTGAGTAGAAAAAGGATGCAACCATGGTTGACAAGAGAAGTCAAAGCCAAAGTTAAAGCAAAGGAGAGGGCATACAAGGAAGTAAAAATTAGTGGGAAGACAGAGGATTGGGAAGTTTTTAAAACCTTACAAAAGGAAACCAAGAAGGTCATTAAGAGAGAAAAGATTAACTATGAAAGGAAGCTAGCAAATAATATCAAAGAGGATACTAAAAGCTTTTTCAAGTATATAAAGAGTAAAAGACAGGTGAGAGTAGATATAGGACCGATAGAAAATGATGCTGGAGAAATTGTAATGGGAGATGAGGAGATGGCAGAGGAACTGAACGAGTATTTTGCATCAGTCTTCACTGAGGAAGACATCAGCAGTATACCGGACACTCAAGGGTGGCAGGGAAGAGAAGTGTGCGCAATCACAATTACGACAGAGGAAGTACTGAGGAAGCTGAATAGGCTAAAGATAGATAAATCTCCTGGACCAGATGGAATGCACCCTCGTGTTCTGAAGGAAGTAGCTGTGGAGATTGCGGAGGCATTAGCGATGATCTTTCAAAAGTCGATAGATTCTGGCATGGTTCCGGAAGACTGGAAGATTGCAAATGTCACTCCGCTATTTAAGAAGGGGGCAAGGAAGCAAAAAGGAAATTATAGACCTGTTAGCTTGACGTCGGTAGTTGGGAAGTTGTTGGAGTCGATTGTCAAGTATGAGGTTACAGAGTACCTGGAGGCATATGACAAGATAGGCAGAACTCAGCATGGATTCCTTAAAGGAAAATCCAGCCTGACAAACCTATTACAATTTTTTGAGGAGATTACCAGTAGGCTAGACAAGGGAGATGCAGTGGATGTTGTATATTTGGATTTTCAGAAGGCCTTTGACGAGGTGCCACACATGAGGCTACTTAACAAGATAAGAGCCCATGGAATTACGGGAAAGTTACATACGTGGATAGAGCATTGGCTGATTGGCAGGAAACAGAGAATGGGAATAAAGGGATCCTATTCTGGTTGGCTGCCGGTTACCAGAGGTGTTCCACAGGGATCAGTGTTGGGGCCGCTTCTTTTTACATTGTACATCAACGATTTGGATTATGGAATAGATGGCTTTGTGGCTAAGTTTGCTGACGATACGAAGATAGGTGGAGGGGCCGGAAGTGCTGAGGAAACGGAGAGTCTGCAGAGCGACTTGGATAGATTGGAAGAATGGGCAGAGTAGTGGCAAATGAAGTACAATGTTGGAAAGTGTACGGTTATGCACTTCGGCAGAAAAAATAAACAGGCAGACTATTATTTAAATGGGGAAAGAATTCAAAGTTCTGAGATGCAACGGGACTTGGGAGTCCTTGTACAGGATACCCTTAAGGTTAACCTCCAGGTTGAGTCGGTAGTGAAGAAGGCGAATGCAATGTTGGCATTCATTTCTAGAGGAATAGAGTATAGGAGCAGGGATGTGATGTTGAGGCTCTATAAGGCGCTGGTGAGACCTCACTTGGAGTACTGTGGGCAGTTTTGGTCTCCTTATTTAAGAAAGGATGTGCTGACGTTGGAGAGGGTACAGAGAAGATTCACTAGAATGATTCTGGGAATGAGAGGGTTAACATATGAGGAACGTTTGTCCGCTCTTGGACTGTATTCCTTGGAGTTTAGAAGAATGAGGGGAGACCTCATAGAAACATTTTGAATGTTAAAAGGCATGGACAGAGTGGATGTTGCAAAGTTGTTTCCCATGATGGTGGAGTCTAGTATGAGAGGGCATGACTTAAGGATTGAAGGGCGCCCTTTCAGAACAGAAATGCGAAGAAATTTTTTTAGTCAGAGGGTGGTGAATCTATGGAATTTGTTGCCACGGGCAGCAGTGGAGGCCAAGTCATTGGGTGTATTTAAGGCAGAGATTGATAGGTATCTGAGTAGCCAGGGCATCAAAGGTTATGGTGAGAAGGCGGGGGAGTGGGACTAAATAGGAGAATGGATCAGCTCATGATAAAATGGCGGAGCAGACTCGATGGACCGAATGGCCTACTTCTGCTCCTTTGTCTTATGGTCTTATGAGGTACAGTACATTGAGAATGCAGGAAGTGCAAACTAGAAAATAATTTTAATTGAGAACAGATGAGATGTTCACACTTCTTAAATTCATGATTACTCATCGTCACCTTGGAAAACTTTTCCTTTAATATTAACATGCAAGAAATTCTGCAGATGCTGGAAATCTTGAGCAACACGCACAATATGCTGGAGGAACTCAGCAGGTCCGACGCTATCTCTGAACGGAAATGAACAGTCAACATTCTGGGCTGAGACCCTTTATCAGTATTTTGTGTGTGTTCCTTAATTTAAGAAATCTTTATTACTGTGATCTGACTATGTAAGCTGACGGCAACCAATCAGCTAAGGGAGACAGCACTTACTCACAGTTCTGGATGGTGTAAGAATCTAATTAAACTGCTGGTATAACCCAATGGACAAATTATCCCAGAGTAAATAATTCACTTAATGGTCTCATGAGTGGCTAATAGTGGACAGTTATTAGAATGGCAAGTGGACATAAAACAAATTATAACGTCACCACACTGCCAGGAATCAATAACGATCTAGCATTCCAGACATAGTCCTGCCTTGCATTGGACAATGAACACATGAACACTACTCACTCTTTTCTTGCAATACTTTTTTTAATTTGTTTAATAAATTTCTTATTATAATTTATATGTTTTATGTATTGTGCTCTACTACTGCTGCAAAACAACAAATTTCACAACATATGTCAGTGATAGAATAAACCTGATTCTAATTCTGATTACTGCATTACACTCAAGATTTACATAACAACAACAATTCTTTCTCTGGATTATTGTACTTCAGCAGATATATGGTGATATGCTTTGCTCCCACTTCCTACAAAAGCAATTTCCCAAAGCTTTTAACTTGTGTTCCAAAGAGGCAGTCAGTTGCACCTGTCGTGGTGCTGCTGAATCTCTCATCTAAGTGTTTGCAGAGTCAGCCTGCACTCTTTCAACACCTTCATAGCTGGCCTCCAGCTCGACTGTGCTCATTATCAACAGGTCACCCTGAATTGTTCATCCATCACCACTGTTCACAGTGACAACATCTCATTAAAATTCTCCCTTCTCTTTACAAATCCCTTGCTCCAACTTGGTGGTCTTTAAATTCTGACTGACATCTATTTTACATCACTTCACCATGATCAGGGATGCCGTCAGCTACGTAGGGAGAGATGGGCAGATCAGTAGCCATAGAAAAGGTGGTGTGGAATGGAGGCCAAGGCAAGTCAGTTGTGAAAGAGCAATTACAATTAAATAGGAAGAAGAGTTCCCAAGGTCAGATAGAAGAAAGAAAGAGTGAATGGAAAGTGGGTGGAAAGTGATGCCAGGAAGGGACAAGAGATGGCTTGCAACTGAGATAATGGAACTGATAAGGCCATAAGTGATAGCACAACCAAGGGACATCTAATCTGGATTAGTTGAGAGTGAGCAAGAGCGAATGATGAGTAGAGATGGAGAATGAGGTCTTTGAAGGTGAGAGCTGTCCTGGTGCAGTGGTGGAAACAGGAAGCAAAGAGGTTCTTTGGCTGGTGGTGGAAGCTGAGGAAGATGGAACAGGACAAGACATTTAGAAGAATTTACAAAGTTCCTGAAGAGAAGGGAAAGCAGACCAAGATATGCCACCGTGACAGTCTGCTGAGACAGATGTCTCTCTAACCTGTTCTTTGTCTTTAAATACTCCTTGAACCCCAGTTCTCTGACCATCTTTTTCCCCTTTTCCATCCTCGTCATCCTTTCTTCCACCTCTCCCATAACCCTAACACATTTTCACCTCACCTTATCCCCAACTTCCCTTTTCTCTTTGACATTATGCTTAACCCTATTTCTTCACACCTTTTCCTCACTCCAGGCACTTATAAAGATGAGAAGAACCAGTGCTGTTGGCTACAAGTGGGGTGCACAAAGAGCTGAAGATAACCGATACACTATAACAGCTTAGATGTAGACAAGCCAATCAGATTGACAACAGTAATGGCAAATTGCAGGAAAAAATCCTGACAGCATTAATAATATTAAAAAGCACAAATTTGTTAAGGAAAAGTCATATTTTTCTAACAGTTATTTTTTTATGTAAAATAACAAGGGGATATTAAATATGAGGGAGTCTGAGTAGATTGAGCAAGGCTTTGGACACTAGTTAATCAGGAAAGCAAAAGACCTTGGGGCGAAAGGCAAGTGATTAAATGAAAACAGAAAATATTGCAAACGGTCAGCAGATCAGACAGCATTTGTGAAGACACAAGGGACTGCAGATGCTTGAATCAGGAACAACAAACAATCTGCTGGAAAGACTCAGTGGGTTGAGCAACATCTGTGGAAGGAAAGGAACTGTTTATGTTTCAGATTGAAACCCTGTATTGGGACTGAGAGTGGAGAGGCGAGATGACCAGTATAAAGAGGTGAAGGGGAGCGGTGACACAGGCATCTGAGGCGACTGGTGGACTGAGGAGAGACGTAAAATGACACTCCATGTAGTACCAGGTAAGGGAGATGAGCCTGGGTGGAGCTGAGAGTCTCTGGCAGATGGAGGGAGACATAAAGGAAGGAGATGGAAATAAAGATAACAAATTGGGCAAAGAGCTCGGCACGGACTAGAAGGGCTGAGATGGCCTTTTTCCGTGCTGTAATTGTTATATGGTTATATGTGATGGTTGGAGACAGATGCTGGTGGGAGATAAGCAGGAGCACAAAGGGGCACCCAGTGCTGACCTCAGATAAGTAAAGAAGATGATAATAGGAACCTTTAGTGGAAAGGTGAATGGCAGATGGAATCAGAACCAGATGGATAGTATACTTTAGGTGAATTGTGTTTGTGTGGTGGGTGGATGGAACTAGGAAAAGGATGGAAACAAGGAGGGAGGAGGGTTATAAGGGAAAGGAGACAAAAAATGGGAGGACCAGAGGAGGATTAGAAGGGGAGGGCAAATAAATAGGTGGGGGCAGGGAGAAAATGGTTACCTAAAACTGGAAAACTCAATGTTTGTGCCATTGGGACATAATCTGATCCATAGATGTCTACTAAATGTAATCTTATTAAAGGCCTTACTGAAGTCCATATAGTCCATGTCTAACACCCTACCCTCATCAACCTTCTTCATAATTTTACCAAAATATTCAGTTGAGTTCATACAGCATAATCTCCCACTCATAAGGCTATGCTGACTACCCCCAATCAACTCCTGCTTTTCCAGATACTGTACACATAAACTCAGTGGCCCCTTTACACCTGTACACCTGTTCGTTAATGCAAATATCTAATCAGCCAATCATGTGGCAGCAACTCAATAGATAAGAGCATGCAGACATGGTCAAGGGGTTCATTTATTCAGACCAAACATCAGAATGAGGAAGAAATGTAATCTAAGTGCTTTTGACTGTGGAATAATTGGTGATGCCAGACAGTGATCTTCCGGGATTTTCATGTACAGCAGTCTCTAGTGTTTACAAAGAATGGAGTGAGGAACAAAAAGCAACCAGTGGGCAGCAACTCTGTGGGCGAAAATGCCTTTTTAATGGGAGAGCTCACAGGAGAATGGCCAGACTGGTTCAAACTGACAAGAGGGCATGTATATCTTAGCTCTCAGTTTCCTGAGGGATTCTAAGTTGCGGAGTGCAAGAGGTGAGGACAGGACGAAGAGGATAGATGTCTTAGCAACCCAATCAGCGTGCAGATTCAATGGAATAACACAAGAGGAGGAGAAAGTTAATGAAAGGCTCAAAGACCCAGTGGCAAGTGCAACTCAGAGGAAGGGTAAGAGGATTGGGCAGATGAATGCATGGGGACCAGATACAGGAAGGAGGGAATTCAGGTACTTGGACCATGGGAGCCCTTCTGAGACAGAGGTGATCTGTACTTGAGTAATTGGTTGCACGTGACGAGGAGAGGCACTGAGATCCAATCAGGTACTCTAGAGGATTTAACCGAGTCTGGTAGGTGGTGAATCCTGAAGTATTATTATGGCAGATAAAAAAGGTTGAGACAAATACAGAAATTAGAGAAGCAAGTCCAGTGGGCAGGACAGTTGAACCTAGGGCATATGTAGGTACATAGCTATTACAAACACAGTGCTGAGAGATGGCCAGGACTGGCAACTCATCATTCTAGGTGGTAGATATTACAGGCATGACAAAGGTGGAGGTAAGAGAGGAGGACAAGTTGCAATAGTGATTAGGGAGAACATCACAGCAGTACTTGGACAGGATATTTCTGTGGGAAAGTCCAACATGACTGTATGGGTAGCACTTCAAAATATGAAAGGGGTAATTACTTTGGTAATATCATACTATAGTCCCCCAAAAGTCGGCAAGAGATAGAGAAAATATATGGGCACATTATAGGCAGGAGTAGAAATAAGATAGTTGTCATAATTCATAATTTTAACTTCTATTATATACTGTACAGTAGATTAGGACTTAGTTAGTCGTAAAGGATTAAATGGGGCAGGATTTGTTAAGTGGGTCCAGGAAAGTTTTCGCAAGCAACATGGAGATTGTCAGACTGGAGAGAGGGCAATGCAATCTCTTCTTTGGAAATGAAAGTGAGCAAGTAGCTGATGTTTCACCAGGGGAGCATTTAGGGATCCGCAATCATAATTCTATCGGTTTTTAATTAGTTATGGAAAAAAACAGAAGTCCTAAGTTGGGGCAAGCTCTGGGAATTTTGGCAACATCTGCTACCTACTCACTTTACCTGATGACACCATTTGCTGAGGTGACTGCTGGAAAGGTGGGAGCCATGATTAGTTCAGTGATTGTTGCAAGATTATCAACCCAAAATGGTAACCGATTCTCTTTTGACAGATGCCAGCTAACTTACTGATTATATGAGTATGTATTGTTTTTATTTAAATCTTCTGAATCTACAATTTTCTGTTTATTAATTTAAACATGCTAGAGCAAAAATAAAACAAACTGTTTGATGAACTGATGCAGGGTCCCAAACAAAATATCCACCATCCCTCTACCTTCACAAATGCTGCTTGACCTGTTGGGTTCATCCGGCAGTTGTTTTGTTTCTACTCCAGATTCAAGCATCTGCAGTCATTTGTATTTCTAATTTAAAGATGCTGATGATTATATAAATATTGGCCATTTTCCCACAGGCACCTCGCTGCCTTTCTACTAGTATATATTTCCACTTGAGAGAGCAAATTGCAATTTCCTTCAAAACACACTTTCCAGGAACGGTACAGGAGTGCCTTTGTACTGCACTGGAGTGTCAGACTGGCTTTTGTGCTTAGCTTAAAAGGGACAATTAAACCCCAACCTTTTGACTTGGAGACAAGCAACTAACATTGGGTGACCCCTCAGGGGTAACTTCAATAGAGCTGCACATACTGTATAGAATTGGCATGGAAACAGAGAGAGAGCTAAGAATCTGAGATAAAAGGAGAGCCTGGGAGCCAAGAGTTTAAAAGAAAAATTAACCAGTGCATCATTAGGGACTATTATGGAGTTATGGAATTGTGGATAGCAGATATTAATTAAAATGAGAACCAGTCCTCAGGAAATAAAGGCTGTTCACATTTAACTTCAACTGATATGTTAAAACTATCAAAAGCAATCATTGGGCATAGAGGATTCTGACTCTGTACCATTGAAGCTACACTGGGGAAGATAGTAGGTGAATGTTCATGTTAACTGGCACTCATTGAAACCTTCAAAATGAGATCAGGGAAGGCATTAAGTAGCCACCTCCAGTATTAAACCATTGTTAACGGTGCCACCTAATGCACAGTTCAGGGCAGGTACGTGTTATCACCGAAAAATGTGGCTTTTAGAGTATTGAGAGAGAGCAATAAATAATTGACAATTCAGCCAAGACCCTTCGTCAGAACTGAAAAGGAAGCGGGCAGGAAACTGAGTGAAAGGGTAGGGGGAGGAGGAGGGGGAGAACAAGCTAGCAGTGTAGGTGAATCCAGATGAGACAGGGAAGGTAGCTGGGTTGTAGAGGGGTAATGATGAGAGAAGCAGGGTGGGTTATAAAAGATGAGGCAAAAGACTGAAGAAGATGGAATCTGATAATAAGGAATTTTCAATCATGCAATAAAGGGAAAGAGGTGGATAACGAGAGGGAGGAATGTGTGAGCAATGGGCATGTGGTGAAGACTGAAGAGGAGAAAGAAATGGGATGAAACATCTGCCAGCTTGTGCTCCTCCTTCTCCACCCACCACCATATTCTGGCTTCTGCACCTTCCTCTCCAGTCCTAATGAAGGGTTTTAGCTCAAAATGTTGATTGTCCATTTTCCTCCATAGACGCTGCCTGACCTAGATGATGATGCCAATCATTCCATCCCTAGACCGCATATCGGGAAGTCTGATCATCTGGCTGTCTTCAGCCTACCTGCATACTGGGAGAGGCTAAAGAGCAAGGCACCAGAGGTAAGGACAACAAAGCGGTGGTCTGAGGACAGGGGGCAGCTACAGGATTGCTTCATGTTGGTCGACCGGGCAATGTTCAAGGACTTATCAGATGATCTGAATGAATACACCACGGTTGTCATGGACCTTATACAGACACATAAAGATGAGTGTGTCCCCATAAAGTCATTCAGTCTTCCCCAGCCAGAATCCCTGGATGAATCACGTGATCCATAATATGCTCAAGTTTAGTTGTAATTCAGCCATATGCACAAATACAGCTAAAAGAAACAGCGTTCCTCTGGGGCCAGATGCAAAACACAGTGCCAACAGTCAGACACAGCACATAGCACATACAGCACATCTAATTATGATAGCAGAAAAATATAGTTACAAAAAATATATAAAAATAACAGTATAGCCCAAGTCCCTGAGTGTCATGCCCAGCAGATTGATGGCGCATGGGTTGTTGTCCTAGAACCACGTCTCTGCAAAAATAAGCCCACAGCAGTTATTCATCTCACTCAAGTGCAGCCACAGACAACACAATCCAGCTCACCTTCCACCAAGCAAACACCGGACAGCAGCACCCAAACCAGTAAGGAATCCAGCAGCACACCGCCAGCTCCAGCGTCTCCGTGTCTCCTTCCTGGGCTGACTCAGAGAGTTCAGTTTACACCACAACCGAGGCCAAACAGCTCCACCACCACTCGTCTTTCCAATGACCCAGTGAGTTGGATTCACAGTATTCCACATTACCAATGTCCAACAGGGTCTTGCAATCACAGCAAACATGCCCAAGACAATCACCCTCACCGCTAGTTGAACGACACACTGCCTCCAATGCACCACCTTCACCTCGAGGTGGCTGAAGCAGGCTGCAACACGGTGCACAGCAAGTCCAGTTCCACCACCATCGAGCAACTCGCCAGTGGGGTAGACTTGAAGCACTTGACATTCTTACCATCCAGCAGCGTCTTGCGATCGTGAAGAGGACATAAAGGACGAACAAGAACACTTTTGTTTGGACCCAGAGAGGCCAATGCATGCAAGTGTGCTGCCATCTTACTGGAAACTGAGGGCCAGAGGGCTAGCTCTAGCTGAGGGCTGGATTAGTGGCTTTCAGGTTTGGGGACCAAACCAACTACAGGAGATCCAGATATGACCTCCAGAAAGCCACCTCACATGCGAAGTGGTAATTCCAGACCTAACTTGAATCACTGAAGGATGCTCAACAGCTACGCAGGGACTGAAAGCTAACACCTCCTACAAAGTAAAATCAAGTGACATTTGTGACAACAATGTTTCACTCCCAGATGAGATCAACGGCTTTTATTCTTGCTTTGACAGACAGAACATGAGGCATCTTCATGAACTCCCACAGCCCCCGACAACCCAGCGTTTTCAGTCTCTGAGGTCAACATGAGAGCCACCAGGAGGCTGAACCCACAGAAAGCATCAATAAGTACTAATGAATACCCAACCAAGTACTGAAGACCTGTGCTAATCCACTGGCTGGAGGCCTACTGATATACTTATCCTCTCACTTTGGCAGTCTGAAGTACCCACATCTTCAAGAAGAGCATGGTAGCTCACCTCAATGACTACTGTCCAGTAACACTTACATCCACTGTGATGAAGTGCTTTGAGGAGTTGGTCGTGAAATATATCAACTCCTGCCTGATGAGTGATTTGGATCTTCTCCAATTTCCCTACCGTCACAACAGGTCAACAGCAGATGCCATTTCATTGGCTCCTCACTCAGCCCTGGAACATCTGGACAGTGAAAATGCATGCATCAGGATGCAAATCATTGACTACAGCTCTGCATTCAGAACTATCATCCATTCAAAACTAATTAATAAGCTTCAAGACCTAGGCCTTAATACCATCTTGTACAATGGAATTCTCGATTTCCTTAATTGAAGATCCCAGTCATTTCAGATTGACAACAACATCTCCTCCATGATCAGCATCAGCACAGGTGCACCACAAGGTTGTGTGCTTAGCCCCCTGCTCTACTCACCTTACACTTGTGAATGTGAAGATAAGAACAGCTCCAATGCTATATTCAGGTTTGCTGGCTGTTGCTGGCCAAATCAAAGATGGGTGAGGAAACAGCATAAAGGAGGGAGATTAAAAATCCGGTTGAAAATTGTCACAACAACAATCTCTCATTGAACATCTGCAAAACCCATATTGACTAGAGGAGGAGGAAACCATGAGTCCCTGAGCCAATCCTCATCAAGGGCTCAGAAGTGGAGAGGGTCAGTAACGTTTAAATTCTTTGGTGTTATAATTTCAGAGGATCTCTTCTGGGACCAGCACCTCTACTGTTTGTGCAGATTCTGCATGTTATCCAAAATGTTGACAACTTCTATAGATGCACAGTGGAGAGTATCCTGACTGGTTGTATCACGGACTGGTATGGAACACCAATGCCTATGAATGGAAAAGCTTACAAAAGGTAGTGGGTGTAGCCTAGTCCATCACAGAAAAAGCCCTCCACACTATTAAACTCATTACAAGGAGCACAGCATCCAACATCAAGAACTCCACTATCCAGGCTATGCTCTCTTCTCACTGCTCCCATCCTGAATGAGGTACAGGAGCCTTGGGTCCCACACCACCGGGTGCCTTCAATTATCAGGCTCCTAAAGTAATGTGGATAACTTCACTCTCCTCAACACTGAACTGATTCCATAACCCATGGACTCACTTTCGTGAAAGCTACAACTCACGTTCTCAATATTATTTATTTATTTATTTTTAATTTACACAGTTGAACTTCTATTGCACATTAGTTGTTTATCCATCTTTGCTTGTTGATTTTCATTGATTCCATTATATTTCTTTGTATCTACTATGAATGTCTGCGAGGAAATGAATCTTGGTGTAGTACACACATACTTTGATAATAAATTTACTTTGGACTTTCTGGAAAAGAATGGGTTCATTCTGGCTGAAGGGTTATGACCCAAAACATCGACTGTCCATGTCTCTCCCCAGATGATGCCTGATTTGCTGAGTTCCTCCAACTTTTTGTATATTCCACCATCTGCTGTCTCGTGTGTCTTCAATGGTCAAAGATTGCTTTGAGCAGCATCTTAGCTATTCACTCCCAAAGGAATTCAAATTATGATTGCATTTGGTGTGTTGTGGGCAGGAGGAGAATTAATTGTTTCTTTTGTGTCTTCCTCTGTATGTCTCTTAACACACCATTACATTTCTAAAAATGCATTGGTAATGAATTATGAAACAATGACTTATAATTAAATTCCCCACCAGGGTAATTGCTCGGCAGCATTAACTTGCTCCATATTGGCTCACTGTGCTTAGTCCATCAGTGAAAGGTTTATTGTTATGTGTGCTAAGGATGTGGCCACAATTCTGGTTGCACCAATGATCAGATTAACAATAATACATCAGGAATTCCTTCAACATTTTCAGTCTGTACCATACTGTCAGACTGGTAGGAAGGTGTAAGGAAAAACATGCATAAAATGCTGGAGGAATTCAGCAGGTCAGATAGCATCTACAGAGGAAATAAACAATCAAAGTCTTAGGCCAGGGTCATTCCCCTCCAAATATGCTGCAAGACCTGCTGTGCTCCTCCAGCATTTTGTGTGTGTTGCTCTAGATTTCCAGCATCTGCAGAATCTCCTGGGTGTAAAGGGAGCCTATCTCACCAGTTCACTAAAGAGCAGATGGTGCTTTAGCCGACGTTAATCCTTCTAGCAACATTACCAAAGCAAGAAGCATAATTATCAAGGAGCATTAGCTCAAGACATTCTTCAGATGCTAGAAATCCAAAGCAACACACACAAAGCCCTGGAAGAACTCAGCAGATCAGGCAGCATCTATGGAAATGAATAAACAGTTGACATTTCGAGCAGAGACCCTTCCTCAGGACTGAAAAGGAAAGATCAAGATGATAGTATAAAAAGATGGGGAGAGAGGAAGGAGAATAGCTCGAAGGTGATGGGGAAATCAGGTGGGTAAGAAAGGTAAAGTGCTGGTGAAGAAGAAATCTGATAGGGGAGTGGACCATGGGAGAAAGGGAAGGAGGAAGGGACCTAGGGGCAGGTGAGAAGGGGTAAGGGGCCAGAGTGGGCAATAGAAGAAGAGGGGAGGGAATTTCTTTTTACCAGAAGGACAAATCAATATACAGTATATATTCATTCCATCAGGTTAGAGGCTACCCAGACGGAAAATGAGGTGTTGCTTCTCAACCCTGAGGGTGCAAGATGGCACAAGAGGAGACCATGGACCGACGTGTTGGAACAGAGATGGAAATCAGAATTAAGATGTTTGGCCACCAGGAAGTTCTGCTTTCGGTGGATGGAGTGCAGGTGTTCAATGAAACGAGCACCCAGTTTACGATGGGGCTCACCAATGTAGAGGAGGCTGCATCGGGAGCACCGACTCACCACCATATCTATACTTACATCAGCATGTTTGTAGAAAGTATTCAGAAGTCTCAACATTACAGAAGGCTAGGCTCAATGTTCCCTTTCACTTATTTCCTTCATCCTCCATATCTCCACTTTGCAAGCTCACATTCCATCTTCCACATTAAATGAATCCTCCCTCTGAACACCAGGGTTCATGGGCACCTACAAGCTGGTGATGAAAGGATGACAGATCAGGCAGTCATTGACATTGCTCTTAATCCATTTCTAGTTTAAAACATTCAAAATCTCCTTCGGTGGCAAATATCCATGCACCATAAAAAGGGCCAGGGTGAAGATAAAAGAAAGGTCAAGTCCTTAAAGAAGATCCAACTCTTACTTTCCCTCGTGTTGCATGGAAAAAAATGCTAGAATCATGTCTACCAAATGAATAGTTAATACTCTTGAGGTTTACATATTGGAGATTCATAACACACCCACAAAATTTCAGAAGATGATCAACATCAGTCACACCCATTGCTTTGAAAACAGCTGCAGAGGTTTATCTACAGATAGTCCAGGACTGAACACACACAACAATGGGGAGTTGTTGAAATTAGTTCAGACAATACAGCAATTCAAGGAAGGATTAAACAGAACACTTGTCATTTAAGCTCCTTTCATGAACTTTCCTCATAAATCTTTCAAGTATAAGATAAGAATAGGAGGCACCTAACATTTTTGTCAAAATACTATTGGCAATCTTATTCTGGGAGCAAAGTTTTGGCTCTGCATCTACTGTGGCTAAGAAAGAATTGAAAGTCGCGTCAAAATCTTATATGCAGAAAACTCTTTGAAGAACATCTCTACCTGTTGAGATGACAACCTTCGTAATTGTTTAATCTAAGCAAGGGACAATGAATTTACAAAGGCAGGATAATGAGTACCTATGGGATATAGCATTCTATCTCCAACAGCATTATCCTGATTAGATAATTGTACTGTTTAATAGCTTACTAATGCACATTATTTTTAGCCCAGGTGACTGTTTTACTAGATGCAATCTATCCGAGGTTTGAAATTCTTGCCCTTGACACAGCAGTGAGTCACAGCAGTCTGTGAGTCTTATTTGGTGATATTGGAAAACATATAGTAGATATATTTTGAAGGGGGTATTATGTTTACTGTTGTACTATGAGGTTATTCTTGTTTACACTGCATAAGTATGGAGTGTTGCTTATGTGTATTACCTTGGTTAACAAGGTTGTGAAAAAAAATCATCTGTATTTGTATATTCAGGCATGCAACAATTCTGTGTTAAACTTCATATAAATTTTGCTTAATTTTCTGCACTTTCACAATAAAGAAATATCATTAAAAATCCTGAAAGCTCCTGCCTTGGGTGATTTTTGATAAGTTGTTCAGCTCACTGCTTAGCTGTGTACAGATGGACAGTGAGGGCAATAGAGTGAAAAGATAGCTCATCTTCAAAGGCATCGCCCGCAGATCGGAGATGCCTTGGGTGATAATGTCTGCTTCCAGTCTGAGCAACGTTGGTCACCAGGACCTGGAAGTCAGGTCAGAATGCGGCTCATCTATTGCATCTTCACAACACTGAAGCAAAGCTGCAGTTAGCATAGCTGGGCATGTGCTCGCAACAAAGCTGAGGTGGCAAGAAAGAGAGCAGCATATGTTAAGCACGAAGTTGAGATATTAAAACGCAAAAGTGAGGAATTCTGCAGATGCTGGAAATTCAAGCAACACACATCAAAGTTGCTGGTGAACGCAGCAGGCCAGGCAGCATCTCTAGGAAGAGGTACAGTCGACGTTTCGGGCTGAGACCCTTCGTCAGGACTAACTGAAGGAAGAGCTAGTAAGAGATTTGAAAGTGGGGGGGGGGATCCAAAATGATAGGAGAAGACAGGAGGGGGACGGATGGAGCCAAGTGCTGGACAGTTGATCGGCAAAAGGGATATGAGAGGATCATGGGACAGGAGGCCCAGGGAGAAGGAAAAGGGGGAGGGGGAAAAAAACCCAGAGGATGGGCAAGGGGTATAGTCAGAGGGACAGAGGGAGAAAAAGGAGAGAGAGAGAGAACAATGTGTGTATATAAATAAATAATGGATGGGGTACAAGGGGGAGATGGGGCATTAGCGGAAGTTAGAAAAGTCAATGTTCATGCCACCAAGTTGGAGGCTACCCAGACGGAATATAAGGTATTGTTCCTCCAACCTGAGTGTGGGAGTTATGAAATGAACTGCAGGTGGTTAGGGAGTTTAAGGTATAAGAACCCTTTGGAACTAGTGATCACAATATGATTGAGTTTAACTTGAAATTTGATAGGGAGAAAGTAAAGTCTGATGTAACAGTATTTTTTTTAGATTAGATTATAAGGACACTCAGTCCTCACTTATTGTCATTTAGAAATGTATGTATTAAAAAATGATACAATGTTCCTCCAGAATGATATCACAAAAAAACAGGACAAACCAAGACTAAAACTGACAAAACCACATAATTATAACATATAGTTACAACAATGCAAAGCAATACCATAATTTGATAAAGAGCAGACCATGGGCACAGTAAAAAAAAGTCTCAGTCTCGATTGACTCATCATCTAATGCAGGCGGCAGAAGGGAGAAACTCTCCCTGCCATGAACCTCCAAGCGCCAACAACTTGCCGATGCATTGGAAGCACCCGACCACAGCTGACTCTGAGTCTGTCTGAAAACTTCGAGCCTCCGACCAGCCCCTCCAATACAGCCTCTCTGAGCACCATCATCTGCCGAGCGCTTTGACCCTGCCCTGGCTGCCGAGCAACAAGCAAAGCCGAGGACTCGGGGCCTTCCCCTCCGGAGATTCTGGACCACACAGAAGCAGCAACAGCAAAGCAGGCATTTCAGAAGTTTCTCCAGATGTTCCTCCATGCTCTCACGTCCGTCTCCATCAAATCAGGATTGTGCACGGCACCCTACTTGACATATAACAGACATCACCACCGGAGTAGCCGCTGCGAGCTGCGTTGCGCCGTCATCTTCTCCTCCCGTATTTCAGTGGAGTAAGGGGATTACAGTAATATTTGGAAGGAGCTGCTGGCAGGGATGTCAGCTGAGCAGCAATGGCATGTAGTTCTGGAAAAATGAGGAAGGTGTAGGACATATGTATTCCAAAAATGAAGAAATACTCAAATGGTAAAATCGTACAACCATGGCTCACAAGGGAAGTCAAAGCTATTGTAAAAACAAAAGAAAGGGTATACAACAAAACAAAAATTAGTGGGAGATAGAGGATTGGGAAGTTTTTAAAAACCTACAGAGAGCAACTAAAAAAAAAATTAGAAGGGAAGAGATGAAATATGAAAGCAAGCTAGCAAATAATATCAAAGTGGATAGCGAAAGATTTTTCAAATATGTTAAAAATTAAAATAATAGGAGTGGATATAGGACTGCTAGAAAATGAGGTACGAGAAATTATAATGGGGGACAAGGAGATGGAGGATGAACTAAATGAGTATTTTGCATCAGTCTTCACTGTGGAAGACACTAGCAGTATGCCTGATGTTGTAGTGTGTGAAGGAAGAGAAGTGGGTGATGGAGTACTTGGTGACAAGACAAGATAGTACAAAGTCAGCATGATTTCCTTCAGGGAAAATCTTGCCTGACGAACCTGTTGGAATTCTTTGAGGAGATTACAAGTAGGATAGATAAAGGGGATGCGGTGGATATTGTATATTTGGACTTTCAGAAGGCCTTTGACAAGGTGCCACACATGAGGCTGCTTACCAAGTTAAGAGCCCATGGTATTACAGGAAAATTACTAACATGGTTTGAGCCGCATCTGCTCTCAGGATGAGGCTTTTCCTACCAGGACGAGGAAGATGTCCTCCTTTTTTAAAGAAAGGGGCTTCCCTTCCTCCACTATCAACTCTGCTCTCAAACGCATCTCCCCCATTTCACGCACATCTGCTCTCACTCCATCCTCCCGCCACCCCACTAGGAATAGGGTTCCCCTGGTCCTCACCTACCACCCCACCAGCCTCCGGGTCCAACATATTATTCTCCGTAACTTCCGCCACCTCCAACGGGATCCCACCGCTAAGCACATCTTTCCCTCCACCCCCCCGCTTTCCGCAGGGATCGCTCCCTACGCGACTCCCTTGTCTATTCGTCCCCCGAATCCCTCCCCACTGATCTCCCTCCTGGCACTTAATCCTTGTAAGCGGAACAAGTGCTACACATGCCCTTACACTTCCTCCCTTACCACCATTCAGGGCCCCAGACAGTCCTTCCAGGTGAGGCGACACTTCACCTGTGAGTCGGCTGGGGTGATATACTGCGTCCGGTGCTCCCGATGTGGCCTTCTATATATTAGTGAGACCCGATGCAGACTGGGAGACCGCTTTGCTGAACACCTACGCTCTGTCCACCAGAGAAAGCAGGATCTCCCAGTGGCCACATATTTTAATTCCACATCCCATTCCCATTCTGACATTTCTATCCACGGCCTCCTCTACTGTAAAGATGAAGCCACGCTCAGGTTGGAGGAACAACACCTTATATTCCATCTGGGTAGCCTCCAACCTGATGGCATGAACATTGACTTCTCTAACTTCTGCTAATGCCCCACCTCCCCCTCGTACCCCATCCATTATTTATTTTTATACACACATTCTTTCTCTCACTCTCCTTTTTCTCCCTCTGTCCCTCTGACTATACCCCTTGCCCATCCTCTGGGTTTTCCCCCCTCCCCCTTTTCCTTCTCCCTGGGCCTCCTGTCCCATGATCCTCTCATATCCCTTTTGCCAATCACCTGTCCAGCTCTTGGCTCCATCCCTCCCCCTCCTGTCTTCTCCTATCATTTTGGATCTCCCCCTCCCCCTCCCACTTTCAAATCTCTTACTACCTCTTCCTTCAGTTAGTCCTGACGAAGGGTCTCGGCCTGAAACGTTGACTGTACCTCTTCCTAGAGATGCTGCCTGGCCTCCTGCGTTCACCAGCAACTTTGATAAAGTGTGTAACATGGTTTGAGCATTGGCTCATTGGTAGGCTGCAAGTGGGAATCAAAGCATCTTCTTCTGGATGGCTGCCAGTGACTAGTGGTGTTCAGCAGGGGTCAGTGTTGGGATCACTTCTTTTTATGCTGTATATAAATGATTTAGATGATGGAATAGATGGTTTTGCTGCCAAGTTTGCAGATGATGTGAAGATTGGTGGAGGGGCAGGTAGTGTTGATGAAACAGGTAAGATGCAGGAGTTAGACAGATTAGGAAAATGGGCAAGAAAGTGACAAATGAAATACAATTTTGGAAACTGCATGGTCATCCAGTCTGGTAGTAGAAATAAATGTGCAGACTATTTTCTAAACAGGGAGAAAATCTAAAAATCTGAGATGCAAAGGGACTTGGGAGTTCTTGTGCACCCTAAAGGTTAATTTGTAGGTTGAATTGGTGGTGAGGAAGGCAAATGCCATGTTAGCATTCATTTAAAGAGGTGTAGAATACAAGAGCAAGGATGTGATACTGAGCCTTTATAAGGCACTGGTGAGGCTTCACCTTGAGTACTGTAAACAGTTTTGTGCCTCTCATCTTAGAAAAAAATATGCTGGCATCGGAGAGGGTCCAGAGGACGTTCACAAGGATGATTCCAGGAATTAAAGGGTTACCATACGAGGAAGGTTTGATGGCTTTGGGGCTGCATTTGCTGGAATTCAGAAGGATGAGGGGGGATCTCATTGAAACCTTTTGAATATTGAAAGGCCTAGACAGAGTAGATGTGGAAAGGATGTTTCCCATGGTGGGAGAATCTAGGACAAGGGGGCACAGCCTCAGGATAGAGGTGCGCCCTTTCAAATCAGAGATGCAGAGGAATTTCTTTAGCCAAAGGGTGGTGAATTTGTGGAATTTGTTGCCACATCTAGCCATGGAGGCCAGGTCATTGGGTGTATTTGAGGCAGAGATTGGTAGGTTCTGGATTGGACATGGCATCAAAGGTTACGGGAAGAAGGCTAGAAACTGGGGTTGAGGCGGAGAAGAAAAACAGATCAGCTGTGATTGAATGGCGGAGCAGACTCGACAGGCCATGTCTTATGGTCTTGTGGTCAAAATGGAGAAAGCTCGTATAGACACGGAGAGAGCATGCATAAAGGCTACATGAAGTGCACTCAAGGAAGAGCATGAAGCTGAGACTGCCTCAGCAGAGGCAAAGTTGGATGAAGTAGCAGATGTCTTAGACAGTGGAGTCTATAATCGAAACCATTTATGTTCTGACATTGCATCTTACTAAAAATAAGTCCAAACACATTTTGGGTACAAAAAAGACAGTGCTTCAAGTCTACAAAGAGAACCTGTTCCCACCACTCAACCAATATGTTTTTCACATAGTTCAGATATTGACAGTCAAGGTCTACAGCAGCAAAGCCCATAACACCCCCTTCTGCAGTTCGATCACATCAAAGACTTCACCGAAATCCCAGCTCCACAGATAGGGTCAGTCTGAGCTACCATCTGTCCCAGGAAATACATTTGCTAAACAAGTCGCCACAATGTGCTCATTCAGCAACTGTTTGTGCATTAGATTTGGCTTGGCGTCTGGCTCATCGAGACCTAATCACAGCAGGACTAAAAGTGTTTGACAACTAGTCTACAAGTTATCTTTCCTGGAAGTCAAGCTCCCACAATTCTGTGGAAGGACTAAATCTCAAACCTAGTGAAGAGCTAGTCCTTCAATGTAAGTGGCTCAGGGGGAATTACTGCTACATGCAAGAAGGGCTACAGCAGTTCATATTAATAATCCAGCTATGGATTTACAAATACTGTGCAGGGGTTAGACAAATGCAGTGGCTCTCCAGAGGCAATCAATGAATCTCTCTTCTGTAGACTTGATAATTTTCCAAAGCTTTCACACAAGTAACGGCAAACGTTACAGGAGTTTGCAGTTCTGTTGTCGGAATTGCAAGCCGCAAAACATGAGAGGTACCTATTAAGAATGACTTTCTTGGACACAGCAGGAGGAATAACCCCTATAGTGGAGAGACTACCGAGCAATATCCAGGAACAACTAATAACTGAAGGGTTCAAGTATAAAAAGAAACATCATACCCACATCTGCCATTTTCATTCTTCATGCAATTCATCCACTGCCATACAGAAATGTGAAGTGACTTTGGTTTTGTCCTCTCAATTTCCAATAAAACTACATTCAAAGAGAGGCCTCCTGCAAAAGCGAGGAAAATCACAGTCAGCAAAACTGAAATTAAAAACTCTGTCGTGAACCCTGACAGACAATGCTCAGTCCATTAAGAAACTTCTTCCCTTTAGGAAATGCAGAGGATCATGAGAGAAACTGCTTGCAGACTGGATGTGATCTCTAAAAGACCACACAATATGTTTCAAATATTGTGCTTCAAAAGCACACCAAGTAAAAGACTGTAAAGTTATCATACACTGCACTGAATGCAACTGGGACCAGCACATATCAGCACTTCATTCAAGGCCAGCACCTTGGGCTGCTAGTGTCCCAGCGTGCCCATTACAGAGCATGGCAGGGAGCCAGCTAGGCTTTCATCAAGTGTAGCTACTTCTTCATTCACCGAGATATGTGGGAACGGCTTGCAAGGCAAATCCTGCTCTAAAATATGTCTAATCAGCATCTACCCGAAAAGACATCCCAAGCAAAACATAAAGGCATATGTGATATTGGATGATCAAGGGAATGTTTCTTTGGCAAAGTCAAAATTCTTTGACATATTCAGTGTTCAAAGCTCTGTTTCCCTGTACACTCTAAAGACATGTTCTGGAACATCAGACGTTGCTGGAAGAAAAGCCAGTGGATTGGTCACGGAGTTAAAAGAAGGGGAAGTCTGCTTACCCTTGTCAACTTTTACTGAATGTGACCGTATTCCCAACAACAGAGATGAGATCCCAACTCCTGAAGCTGCACATGGTCATTCACTTCTTAAAGCCATAGCTAATAAGGCTCCCCCCCACCATTTGACTCTTTTGCTGAGATTGTCCTGTTTCTTGACAGAGACACCACCTGTGCACGTGGTACATGAATGATGCAATGGTCGGCACAATGCACCAGATGCTCAACAACTGGACCAGGGTTGGGTCATAAAGGATGATGTCTGTCTTGGGTGGTGCTCCCCAGCCCATTGTCAGCCTCTTAAGACTCGTCGTTGTCGTGGCTGACCCTCGAGGTCGAGGATGATGGTCTTCATTCTGAAGAAGTGGCCCACAGAGTGAAGACGCCTGTGGGTGTATTTGTTTAATGTGTACTTGATGTTGCACTCCAAGAAGCACACAATACTTCACAAATCAACCAACTGGTTCCAATGGCATGGAAACCACAATGATTGGAGCTGTTGGATTTGTTGCAGCCTTCATCCGCCTTCACAGCCGTTGAGTTTGAAGTAACTTCGTCCGCCTGTTCCACTGTTGAGGTCTTGGTTGCATTGTTCTTTGTCAGGGACCTCACCCTTGACCTTACCGCCATGGGTGACCCTACCTGGAGCATAGCTCCAGACGGCATTGCTCTTGGGATCACAGGACCACACAAGCTTCTCCACCACGACAAGGTGACAATCCACGGAGAAGCTCTTAAGACTAATGTCCTCGAGAATGGGAGCCCAAGTCACTTCAGACCCTGTGAGAGTAGAATCTTTATGAAAGAGAAGCAAATCAAGTGGCCTGACATACTTACCTCTTCTCAACTAGACTTAGGCAGCTGGTCTCATTCGGAAGATGCTTGGAAGCTGGCACCTCCCATCCTAGATGAGGTCCTTTAAATCATGAATAAAAGGGTTTAACAAAAATGAGTCAAACAGCTGGGCAGCTCTCCCTCCTTTTTCCTCTCCACAACATCTCCTACCAAACGACAGAGAGCAGGTCCTGAGTTGATTGATGTCTCTCAGTTGCACATTGAGAAGGAAAGCAGAAATTAAAGATCATTACGTAGAGAGTCCATGGAGAGAACCTTCAGGAGCAATCAGGCTGAGTTAGTTCCTTCACCAGATCCCAACCAAGAGAAAGGGAAAAATTCTTGAGTGTTCCCAGACCCAAAAAAAAACCTACCAAATCATACCAAATAGCACATAAAACCTAAAATAACACTAACATATAGTAAAAGCAGGAATGATATAATAAATTACACATCCTATATAAAGTAAAATAATGTATGTACAGTGTATTTTCACTTAACAGAATTGGGAAGATTTAGCCAAAACTGATTTGTAGAAAAAAAAAATCGGCACGTACACGCATGCGCACACACTTGCCCACGCAAGGCTTCACAGTCACGGTAGTCTTTCTTGGGGTAAACACAAGTTTAAAGTGGACGTCTTTTTTCGTAAAAGCGAAAATCCGCTTTCGGTTAGCGAAAACAGGTACTAATGTCGTCTTTCATAATAGCGAAGTGGCGTAAAGCGAACGTTCGTAATGCGGGGGACACCTGTATCTACAGCCCAAAAGAAAGAGGTCTCCATTTTCTGTGATGTGTCAACCAAAGCTATTGCTGCTGTTGCATTCCTGAAGGTCGCAGATGCTGCTGAATATAGTGAAGTTGGATTCATCCAGGACAAGGCAAAGCTTGCTCCCAAACCAGGTCTCACTACACCTAGGCTTGAGCTCATTGCTGCTGTTCTAGCAGTTGAGATGGAAGAGGTGATAACTGGAGAATTGGACACAGAACTAAATGATATCAACTTCCTTACTGACAGCAAGGTTGTGCGCAGTTATATATTTAATGAAACAAGGAAATTCTATGTTTATGTAGGTAATAGGATGCAATGTATCAGGCAATCGACTCAGAAGAAGCAATGGACCTCAACCTACTGACCTCAGTCTGGCTGATCATGCCACAAAGACCTGGCTGGTGGTGTAATGGCATCAGCGCTGGACTTTGGGACAAAAGGTCCTGGGTTCAAATCCAGCCGGCTCCCCTGCACACTTTGCATCCATGTTCGATTACAAGCTGGTTTTTTTCCTTTGGAAACTCACCCGGCAAAAGGCAATGGCAAACCACTGCTGTAACTTGCCTTGTACGCGGTTCCCCACTACGTCAGTGAGGCGTGGAGGGAAATCGTCCACTAACCCGAGAAACTCCCGATGTGACGTACCTTTCCTTTCCATGCCACAAAAGGGCTCTAAGCTAATCAGTTCACCCTCTCCTCATGGTTAACTGGCCCAGCATTTCTTGCTGATTCTCAACAGGAATGTTGTCAGCAGGAAACGTTTGACTTCACCGACCCGGAGTCAGATATAGAGATATATTCAAGTGTCAACCAACAACACTCACTTATCACAGTTCCAACTTGGCAGTGCACTCTTTGAGCATTTTTCAAGCTGGATGTTGTTTACCAAAGCAATTGCCTGGCTCTCACATGTTGTTCTTTCCATTACAGGAGTAGCCAAAGGCAGCCTTTGCAATGGTTGGTACACTCATAAGCAACTGCTCAGAGCAGAGCGACTGAATCAGATAAAGATTCGAATCCTCCTTGTTCAAAGACAGGTTTATGCAGGGAAAGTACAGTGCTTCACAGAGCAAGAATCTCTCCCAAAACAAAGTTCCCTTCATAAACTGTCCCTGTGAGGGGCTACTGTGAGTTGGAGGACACATAAAGGAGGTACAACTCGTTTCAGAGGAAACTCGGCTGATTGTCATTCTGGGTGAGCGCCACATCACCTCTCTGCTCATTAGGTATTACCACGAGTAAGTTCGTCATCACTTTCGAACTGAGAACAGTTAAAGATGATACCATAAGATTGTTTTCAAGACCAGTCTCTGAAACTATCCTTTTTTTGCCAAAGACTTAATAAAATGATCACTGGACTTTTAGTTTCAATAGTTAAGTTTAAAATCCTATGGATGCCAGGCAGGGAGCTTTCTGGCCTCTAAAAGCAGAGTTCATTTTGTATGAACATAATTTTCAATACATAAGATGTTTTTTATATATCATTTCCTGCACAGGTTAGTTTTGATTCAATTTGAAGCACATGGTGAAAGATATTTATTAACTTTCTCTCTTTATTTGCCCTAGAAATAGCAATATCAGTGAGCCTTACTAAATATTCGTTAGTATTTAGTAGTTTCTGTATTTTTGAAGGAAGAATTATGTTTGAGGAGGCGGAGCTTAGGAGGGATAATGGTGCCTAATGGCGATTCCTCTGCTTGCATTTTCAGAAACAGCTCTACTTCCATCTTTAATATCTTGATCTTTCCCTTTCAGGGTTCCTTTGAAGACCCTGACCTGGAGTTACATGCAGGCTTCGGTTCTTTGCGGGAATGGGACCCGTTCGCGGGGTTCCACTGCTAGTCGTTATTCGACATACCAGGGGTTTGGCCTGAGAGTTTTGATCATGTTCGGAAGCCTAAGATCTCGGGGCTCTGGAGACGGGCGGATCAAGGGTCGGTGTCACAGCAGGAGACTCGTGTCATCGGGGAGGCTGAAAAATCTTTCGCTGTGGGCCCGAAGACCTGAGGTCTTTGCGATCTTCGGAGACAGAGCTCAAAAAAAGTGGCGAAACGGACTTTTAACATCATAAACCAGTGGGTTGTTGTTATGTCTCCAGCTAGCCGTGATAATGGGGGACACCTCCCTCTCCCTTGCCAGGGAGAGAGAGAATCTGTGGTTTATCGAATGTCGGATGAAATGCAAAGCCTTTGGGTTAACTTTGGTCTGTGTCTTTGCTATTGCTTAGCATACGTTTGGGCTCGGTGATGATACTGGTGCGCACTTTTTTTTTGCTGGTGGGGGGAGAGGGATCATTGCTCGGTGATTGTACCGATACGTGTTTATTTTTGCTGGTGGGGAGAGGGATGATCATTGCTCGCTGCCGCTTACACGTGGGAGAGGGAAACTGGGGGGGACTTTGGTGTTCTCATGTTTAACTGTCGTTCATTCTTTGGGGCACTTCTCTGTTTTCGTGGATGTTTGCATAGAAAAAGCATCTCAGGATGTATATTGTGTACATTTCTCTGACATTAAATTCGAACTTTGAACCTTTGTTTATCATTGCGGTTTAAGTTTATTATTGTTTACACGGCATAGTTATGGCGTGTTGTGTATGGGTATTACCTTGATTCCCGCTGGTTGTGGTAATAATCGACAGTATTAGTATGTTCAGGCACACGGCAGTTCTGTATTGAATTTAATACCTATTTTACTTAACTCTCTGCAGTTTTTCAGTAAAGAAGTCTTATTAAAAACCCTAAAGAAACCTTCTGCCTTGGGTGATATTTGAGAAGAAGTTGTTTAGCTTGCTGTATAGCTGTGCACAGATGCAGAGTGAGGGCAGGTAGAAATTTTCATCAGGTGTACTGACATGGAAGGTGGATCAGAACAAATGAGACAATATCGCTGTGGAGTCTCTGCAGATGAATCTCTTTTTACTAGACACGGGAAGTGGGTTTTGCTGATTTCACCCTTTTCTCCAATTGTTCTTGAGAAGGTGGTGGTGACAAATGAATGACTGGCTTGGTCATTTCAGAGGGTCATTCCATGAGCAAGCTTCTACACCAGCTTGGCCGGACAGGCAAGAATGACTGATTACTTTTCCAAAGCAAAGGCAGTGAACCAGATGATGCCAATTGCCCAATAGCATAGAAATTCACCTCCTTTACTTAGACACAATAGCAAATCGAACACAAACCTGAAATATTCTTTATCATAGTTCTGTGTCTGCAGCGGTTCCTTTTCTTGCTGTCTGTGGTGTTCCATGTGACCTGCTACAAAAGATTTTACATCTTTTGGCATTACACTGCTACTATGTACTTGGAAAGGGTCCAAATAACTATAAAGACTCTAGTTAATAAATTATTACATCCCCACCCTTTGATAATCTGTTGTATTTTTGCACTGGGCCTTTATAATCTCCGCTGCCATTTCTGTTAAATAAATAAGTTAAGGTATGTTAGCATCAGGATTTTGATGTCTGGCCCAAATTCCAAAGGTTTGAGATTCAAAATCCTATCATAGCAATTTTGCAAAACTGAAATTTTAAAAAATTATCTTTGGGCTGGTTTCAGGAATTTAAAACTATGTGCAAGATCATAAACAGAGTGCTTGGTTCTGACCTTGATGTCTACTCCAGTAACTTTATTTATTTTTTTATATAGAGATAAAATACAGTAACAGACCCTTCCAGCCCTTGCACCATTGTGACTAATTCCCCGACTAAACCGTTTGTCTTCAGAATGGTAGAAGAAATTAGAGCAACCAGGGGAAACGCACGCCGTCACAGGGCGAACTCTCCTTACAGACAACGGTGGGAATCGAACCTGTGTCGCTGTTTCGGTACTAGCATTACACTAACCGTTGTGCTACTGTTCCACGCCTTGTATCAATGATTAGCTGTTCACTTGCATCACCAACTTGTGTCAACAACAAACTGCCTTCTGGCTATTTGAGTTTTAACAAAAGTTTGAAGGGAAGTAAGCGTTCATGGTCAATTTGACCGAAGGTACAGTCACCAAAGGGGGATGAAAGAAGCTATTTAAATGCTACTTCAATTAGCCTATTTTGTCCTTATCCGGTGGTTGTTTGCATTTTTCTGCCAGACTGATAAATACCATATCTTGTATCTGTCTGTACGTATTAATGTCAGAATCAGAAACAGGCTCAATATCACTGGCTATAATAGTTAAATTAGAAAAGTAGTGAGATAGTTTTCATGGTTTCAATGTCCATTCAGAAATCGGATGGTAGAGGGGAAGAAGCTATTCCTGAATTGGTAAGTGTGTGCCTTCAGGCTCCAGTCCCTGATGGAAGCACTGTGAAGAGGGAAAGTCTCGGGTGAGGAGGTCCTTAATGATGGATGTCGCCTTCATGAAGCACCGCTCCTCAAGGATGTCCTTGATGCTGTGGAGTCTATTTCCAGCTGTTTCTCAGCCATTGATGCACTGAGGTGTTCCCACCATCCATTCTTTTAGGCAGGTGTTACACATACAGTATTTCTGTTGGTTCCATCTGGAAGGCAGACTTTGACCCCAGAATAGAAATGGCAGCAGGAGGCTGGAATAAGCAAGATTTAGGAAGCCCAAATGGTCACAGGGAATGGCTTGGATTTACTCTGCTAAGCCTTCTGAGTTCATGGCCCCGCCACAGTACATATAGAAAGGAACAGAAACAGGCTATTTGCTCCTCAGGTCTGGTCTATCATTCAATATGATCATTGTTGATCTGATTGTAACCTCAACACCATATTCCCAATCGCCTTCTGCTTCTCATTAACCTTGCTGCAATTGCTAGAACTAAATAGAAAGAGCCCCAGCTCCATATGGCCATGAACAGTTGTTAACATACAACACTATCCTAGTGACCTCGGATCAGCAAGAGTCACTTACGTCTTTGAATTTTGACACCACCAAAAGGGCTCACTTTTGTTGGATCCAGTCTCAGCCACACTTCATTGTTTTTTCGCTAATGGAGCAGCCTTGTTACGTTAGGAGGCAGCAGACGGGTCACTGAGGCAGATGTTGGTGCAGGGGGTGGGAGGGTTTGGGTGTGGTGGTGGAGGGTAGTTTGGTGAATACTGTCTGCCTTGATGCAGGGGGCAGATCTGTAGCTTTCTGGGGAGGCCCTGATGGAAAGCTAAGATGGCAGGAACAAGATCTCTGCCATCTCAAACAGGATTGTTTGGGAGCTGCCAATGAATGAAGAAAAGCAGATGCCAGAATGCACTCCCAGCCTGATTTTTATAATCAAATCATGTATGATTTGTATTCAATTTCAGAAATTATCTGTCACTATTAATAAACCATCAAGTTAAAATTAAGTAGGTCTCAACTAAACATGCAGGTTTACTTCGATAACAAGGCCTACCACAACCTCAGGATCTACCAGTTCAAGTGCTGAACTTGTTTTGAAGCTCATTATAGCTGTGCAGGATGCACTTGTAGCCATGTACACATGGGAAGATTGCAGCAACAGTAAACAGAATGAATTTGCAGTTAATTTGGGCTTGTGCTTTATTTATTTAGAAATACAGCATAGATCAGGCCCCACCAACTCACCTATTTAACCCTAGCTTTTAAAAAACCATATTGGAAAGCATCGTCTCACTTTAAATAACACTGTTAAATTGCCCTCAAAACTGTGGAGGTACATATCAACAAAGAGAAATATGTCTCCTCTCCACCCACTCATCATCAGCAACTCTACAGTTAGCAATTGTTTCAACATTCATGATCCTGGACCTCATGTGAGAGAACCATGTCTCCTTCATTCAAAATAAAGGCTCAGCGGGGAATGTACTTCCTGCGGCACGTGGTAAAATACCATCATCCTCAGAACGTGCTGGTAAAATTCTACACTGTCATCAGAGCGTCCTCGCATCAGCCATTACTGTCTGCTTTGCAACGTCCTTGCACAATACACAAAAACACAGAGTGACCTGTCAGATCAGCAAAAAAGGTCATTGGCTGTCGTCTACTTGCACTGCAAGACTTGTGTGTGCCCAGGACAAAGAAGCCAGCAGGAAAAATCAATGCGGATACTAATCACCCAGCAATCTTTTCCATTAACTCCCTTCCAGAAAGTTCTATAGGGCTTTTACAAACAAGAACTTCATGACATCTTAAAAGTTTCTTCCCCTAGGCAATTAATCTGATCTGCCATTCTAGTTATAACCCCCACCCTCTCTCTCTATTACTTCTGTCACTGCACTGTTTTGTAAACACCTTGAACCACTTTTATAATGCTGTTTACATGGTAAACACATGCTGGTATTTACGTACTTCAAGGTTTTAGATGTTTCAAAGGTACATTTAATGCCAGAGAAATGTATACAATATACTAGGGGTGATTGATAAGTTAGTGGCCTAAGGTAGAAGGAGTCAATTTTAGAAAACCTAACACATTTATTTTTCAACATAGTCCCCTCCTACATTTACACACTTAGTCCAGCGGTCGTGGAGCATACGGATCTTGGACCTCCAGGAAGTGTTCACAGCAGGGGTGATTGATAAATTCGTGGCCTATGGTAGAAGGAGATGAGTTATTAACTTACCAATCATCCCTGCTGTGGACACTTTCTGGAGGTCCAGGATCCGTATGCTCCATGACCGCTGGACTAAGTGTGTAAATGTAGGAGAGGACTATGTTGAAAAATAAATGTGCTAGGTTTTCTAAAATTGACTCCTTCTACCTTAGGCCACAAACTTATCAATCACCCCTCGTATGTATTAGATTAGATTAGATTAGATTATGAGGACACGCAGTCCTCGTTTATTGTCATTTAGTAATGCATGCATTAAGAAATGATACAATATTCCTCCGGTGTGATATCACAGAAACACGGGACAGACCAAGACTGAAAAACTGACAAAAACCACATAACTATAACATATAGTTACAACAGTGCAAGCAATACCGTAACTTGATGAAGAACAGGCCATGAGCACGGCAAAAAGTTCAAAGTCTCTGAAAGTCCCACATCTCACGTAGATGGGAGAAGGAAGAAAACTCTCCCTGCCATGCCCGACCACAGTCCGACTCTGAGTCATCCGAAAACTTCGAGCCTCTGACCAGCCCTCAGACACCGAGCACCATCTCTGCCGAACGCCTCAACCCCAGCCCCGGTCACCAGCAGCAGGCAAAGCCGAGGATTTTGGGGCCTTCCCTCCGGAGATTCTTGATCGCACAGTAGCAGCGGCAGCGAACCGGGCATTTCAGAAGTTACTCCACTTGTTCCTCCATGCTCTCACAGCTGCCTCCATCAAATCAGAATTGTACACGGTACCCTATTTAACAAATACGATATCATTTCACCGGAGAGGCTACGCGCGCTGCGTCGTGCCGCCATCTTCTCCTCCCGCCTTATACATCCTGAAATATTTTTTCTTCACAACCATCCATGAAAGCAGAGGAGTGCCCTCAAAGAATGAATGACAGTTAAATGTTAGAACCTCAAAGTCCCCTCCAGTTCCCCTCTCCCATGCGTAAGCAGCATCAAAGTAATGATCCCCCTCCCCCCTCCAGCAAAAAAACATCAGCGCCCACCCCGAGCACTTAAGCGTGCAGCAAAGCAACAGCAAAGACACAGACCTGCAGTACCCCAAAGACTACATGTTCACCCGATGTTCGACATACTGCAGGCTCTCTCTCACCAATAAGGGAGAAGGAGATGTCTCCGTTTCAGAGTGACAGGGGAGACATGACAATCAGCACATTTATTCCCTATCTGTTCTTTAACCTCAAGCTTTTTTAAATTTACTTCTTTATTTTTTACAATTGTTGAATGTTATTGTTTTTGTTTCATGTCACAACACACCACAGCAAATTCCCAATATAGGCATCTGCTAGTTTCATGAGACCATGGATTTGTGCCTTGCAAGGTTTCCAGGGCGCAGGCCTGGGCCAAATTGTATGGAAGACCAGCAATTGCTCATGCTGCAAGTCTCCCCTCTCCACGCCACTGATGTTGTCCAAGGGAGGGGCATTAGGACCCATACAGCTTGGCACCGGTGTCGTCGCAGAGCAATGTGTGGTTAAGTGCCTTGTTCAAGCACACAACACGCTGCCTCAGCCAAGGCTTGAACTAGCGACCTTCGAATCCCTAGTCCAACACCTTAATCACTTGGCCATGTGACAACACAAATTCCCAATACAAGTCAATGTATATGGTGAAACAAGTTGTTTCTTGATAATTCAGAGTGAGAAAAATAATAACAAAGAGCAGATAGAGTGCTTATTATTTTGATATTGAATATACTTGCTGTTACTTTTAAGTCTTTTCATGGGGGCTGACTGACTAGCCCTGAGTGCACCGGTCCCTGTAGTGTTTGCCAAGGACTAGGTGGCCTTTCAGGCCCCAGAAGTGGCAGCTCACTTTTCAGGCTGCCTTTAATCTTCAGAACTGCATAGGTCTCTCCTTCATGATTCCTTTACACTGAGAACATCCTCAATGACATGAGGATCTTCCCAATCCAGCCTTGTCCATGGTCTTTCTTCATTCAGGTATAATCTGGTTCTGCTCTAAAGTGGTGGACCTCTCAGCCTCAATTCCCATCACGTCACAGCAGCTTTTCTCATCCATATCACCCTTCACGTCAAACTCACTCTGGCTGTAAATGTCAGAGCTCCACCTATGCTGTTTGTCCCAACACCACACTACAAAAGGCCTCGTGCACTAGTTGAAACTCAGTTTTGTTGGGTAAATTAGAACATAGAACAGCAGAGCACATATTAGATTATTAGATTACGAGGACACTCAGTCATTTAGAAATGCATGCATTAAGAAATGATACCATGTTCCTCCAGTATGATATCACAGAAACACAGGACAGACCAAGACTAAAACTGACAAAAACCACATAATTATAACATATAGTTACAACAGCGCAAAGCAATACTGTAATTTGATAAAGAGCAGACCATGGGCACGGTAAAAAAAGTCTCAAAGTCCTGATAGCCCATCATCTCACACAGACGGTAGAAGGGAGAAACTCTCCCTGCCATGAGTCTCCAGCGCCGCAAACCTTGCTGATGCAGCACCCTGGAAGCACCCGACCACAGCCGACTCTGAGTCTGTCTGAAAACTTCGAGCCTCTGACCAGCCCTCTGACACCGAGCACCATGTCTGCCGAGCGCTTCAACCCTGCCCCAGCTGCCAGCAACAAGCAAAGCCGAGGACTCAGGGCCTTCCCCTCCAGAGATTCTGGACCACACAGTAGCAGCGGCAGCGAAACAGGCATTTCAGAAGTCTCACCAGATGTTCCTCCATGCTCTCACATCTGCCTCTATTAAATCAAGGTTGTTCATGGCACCCTACTTGACAGATAACAGATATTCATCACCAGAGTGGTCGCTGCACGCTGCATCATGCCACCATCTTCTCCTCTCCTCTCAGAAAGGGTGTGTTGTCATTGGATGATTCCAGGAATGAAGGGGTTAACATATGAGGAGCTTTTGGCAGCTTTGGGCCTGTACTCACTGGAATTTAGAAGAATACAAGGGGATTTTATTGAAACCTACCGAATGTTGAAAGGACTAGATAGGGTGGATGTGGAGAGGATATTCCCTGTGCTGGAGGTATCCAAAACTAGAGGGCACAGCCTCAAAATTGGGGGGCAACCTTTTAGAACGGAGATGAGGAGGAATTTTTTTAGCCAGAGAGTAGTGAATCTATGGAATGCTCTGCCACAGACAACTGTGGAGGCCAAGTTGGTGGATATATTTAAAGCAGAAGTTTATCATTTCCCGATTGGTCGGGGCATCAAAGGATATGGTGAGAAGGCAGGTGTATGGTGTTGAGTGGGATCTGGGATCAACCATGTTGGAATAGCAGGGCAGACTCGATGGGCTGAATGGTCTAATTCTGCTCCTATATCTTATGGTCTTACAGCACAGTATGGTCCTTCAGCCCACAATGTCATGCCAACCTTTTAAACTACTCCACAATCAATCTGACTCTTCCTCCCTGCACAACCAATATGCCTCCAGTTTGCTTTCACCCATGTGCCTACCTAAGAGTCTTAAATAACCCTCATCTATGAGTCTCTACCACCACTAGCCAAGTTGGTGTCTTGTTTCTCCCCATGTTCCAGATTATTAACTGGACAAAAATCCTATAGCCGTCCTAGTGGGGTTCAAATTCGGGCCCTTGGATTGTTAGTCTAGGAGAGGGCTTCCCAACAGGGGTTCATTATCCTTGCTCTATGGTATTGATCCACAGCATAAGAAAGGTTGGGAACCCCTGGTCCAGGCTCTCTATTACTAATGTGGCCACTTAGCGGCAGTACCACCTGTGACTGACAGCAACACTTGGCTGATGTGTTGGGGGATCATTTGTGTCAGGAAATGAACCCTCAGAATTGACCTCATTCTGCTGCTCAGATCTGTGACCAAATGAACTCTCAGTCTGATATACCCTCACCACGTCTCACCACTGGCATCACTGCTGTGACAAACTTATTGCAGATTCTGTCCATCTGAAGTTGAGCCCACACCACGTCCTCAGTACTCCTCTGCCTGGTGTACTCCCTGTTTCAGAATCAGTAATAACCCAACTTTAAGTTCTCAAGAGTTCTTCAGTGCCTTCTTGATTTTGCCCATCCCAGATGTAATTCTGGTAAGATGGTGGCACACACGGGCACAGCGCCTTCTATGGGGTCAGCTAGAGGTGTTATTATCTTATGCAAACATATTTTTTACGATCGCAAGACCCTGCAGGACATTGAGAACTTGGAGTGCTACAGGTCTACCCCACCGGTGGGTTGCTCATTGGCGGAGGAGCTGGAGGAGCTGGGCATGGTGCAGCCTGCGTCAGAGAGGCGTCAGAGGAGTCAATGCGTGAAGGCAATGTGCAAACAGTGGCTGATAATCTGAGTTGCTTTTCTTGTGAATGCAAGACTCTGATGGACATTATTGATGTGAAATGCTGCAAGTCCAGTTCACTGATTTATTGGCAAATGGCGGGGGGAACTACAAGGTCTCGGTCATGGCAAGGACTGGGCCTCGTGCTGCGATGTCGCATGTTGGCAGTGGCCTAGAAGAGAGGCTTTGGAGTTGGTACGTTCCACCAGCATGCCGGTTGCAGTGTCCAAGCTGAAGTTGGTGCTGTTCAGAAGAATGAGAGGGGATTTTATAGAAACATACAAAATTTTGAAAGGGATAGATAAGATAGAAGTCAGAAAGTTGCTTCCATTGGTAGATGAGACTAGAACTAGGGGACTTTGCCTGAAGATTCAGGGGAGAAGATTTAGGACGGAGATCAGGAGAAACTGTTTTTCCCAGAGAGTGGTGAATCTGTGGAATTCTCTGCCCAGGGAAGCCGTTGAGGCTTCTTCACAAAATATATTTAAGATACAGTTAGATAGATTTTTACATAGTAAGGGAATTAAGGGTTATGGGGAGAAGACAGGTAGATGGAGCTGAGTTTACGGACAGATCAGCCATAATCTTATTGAATGGCGGGGCAGGCTCGATGGGCTGGATGGCCTACTCCTGCTCCTATTTCTTAGGTTCTTATGTTCCCCAGTGTTCGCTCGGCAGAAAACAAGCCATATTGTGTTCGGCAGCAGACTACTGCAATATTAATGCACTCAGGGATTTGGAGTTTTTTTTGTGTTACTGTATTTTACTAATATCTTATATATGCTTGCTGTCTTATGTGTGTTATATGTGCCTTGTGCTGTGGGTGACTGTTGGTACTGTGTTTTGCATCTTGGCCCCAGAGTAATATTCTTTTGTTTGGTCATGTTCCTGGTTTTTTATGTATGATTGAATGACAATTAAACTTGAATGGAATTATATTTTATCTATGCTTTAACCCTCCAAGGTTTCTGTCCCTTCAATTCCAAGTTTGTGCTAGAAATTTGGATTTTGGTTGCCAGACCCAAACTTTTGATTTCCTCCCAAAAGTTCTCCGACTTTCTCTACTCTAAGATATTTTTGAAAAGTAAACTCACTGACCAAGCTTTAATCTTCCACATCTTGGTGTCAGATTTTGTTAGATTACACTCCCTTGGAGCTCTCTGGCATCACTGACTGCATTAAGGACAGGGTGGTGTTGTCACACTAGAGTGGAACATCCACACTATGGCACAGGGATTCATTCTTACCACTGCACTGCTCTCACCACTCACCATGCAAACCAGGACATGAAATCATATGTAATTACTGCCCTCATGTGATTACATCAATGCTCCCTAACCACTGGGCCGCAAAGCATGTGCTACCGGGCCACAAGGAAATGATATGATTTGGCTATCTGAAACGATATGAGTCAGCTGCACCTTTCCTCATTCCCTGTCACGCCCACTGTTGAACTTGAACGCACGCGAGGTCATTACGCACGTGTCATCCATGTCAGCACTGGAAGAAGATCAACTCCTTGAGCTTGCAAATGTCGGTGGGCTGAAAAGTATGTTTGACAGAACATCTCTACCAGCATTCTGGATCAAAGTCAAGGCTGAATATCCTGAGATAGCCACGAAAGTACTGAAAACGTTACTTCCATTTCCAACATATCTCTGCGAAGCAGAGTTTTCTGCAATGAATGCAATGAAAACTAAATTGCGGAATAGACTGGACATAAGGAACCCCCTTCGAGTATCGCTGTCTCTCATCACCCCTTGCAGGGAAACAAGCCCAGGGCTCCCACTGATTCAGCCATATTGGTGTGTTGCAATGATTTTATATGTTCATACGAGGAAAATATGCGTTGTGTGTTTAATATCCAAACGTTACTTAAAATGTTATGATGCTATTGACTTATAAGTGACTTATAATTGACTTATCACTATATTCATGGAAGGAAAATATGCACTGTGTGTTTAATATTAAAGTCGTTAGATAAACCCTTTTAGGAACGAAATTGAGTGTATTAGCCACTTATAAGTGACTTATAGTTGACTTCTCACCTATACTCCGGTCGTGATTAACGTCAACCCACCACCCCCCCCCCACCCTGTTCGGCCAGTCCGCAAGAATATTGTCAATATTAAACCGGTCTGCGGTGCTAAAACGGTTGAAGACCCCTGGATTATATTTCCTCGATTCCCGCTACCTGTGTCTTCCACATACAGCAGTCAGGCCACAGTTCAGTGGGAGAGAGGAAAGACCAGAACAGGATCAGATGAGATCACCTGATGTTGACAAACATTCAAAGTAAAATTTATTATCAAAGTACATATAAATTTCACGTATATCCCAGTGGTATTAAACCTGATTCTAATTCCATATACAACCCTGAGATTCATTTTCTTTTGGACATATTCAGCAATTCCATAGAATAGTAACTTTAACAGGATCAATGAAAGATCAATCAGAGCTCAAAGTACAGAAGACAACAAGTTGTGCAAATGTAAATAGCAATAAATAATGAGAACATGAGATAATAAGATAAAAGGTCCTTAAAGAGAGCTCATTGGTTGTGGGAACATCTCAGTGATAGGGCAGGTGAGAAGAGTTATCCCTTTTGATTCAAGAACCTGATGGTTGAGGGGTAGTTACTGTTCTTGAATCTGGTGGTGCAAGTCCTGAAGCTCTTGTACCTTCTACCTGATGACAGCAGCAAGAAAACAGCATGACCTACATGGTGGGATTATGGATGCTGCTTTCCTATGACAGTGCTCCATGTGGATGTGCTCAATGGTTGGAAGGGCTTTACCATGATGTATTGGACCAAATCTACAGCCTTTTGTAGGATCTTCCATTCAAAGGCATTGTTGTTTCTATTCGAGGCCATGATACAGCCAGTCAATATACTCTCCACTACAGATCTTTAGAAGTTTGTCAAAGTTTTAGATGTCATGCTAAATCTCTTCAGACTCTTAAGGAAATAGAGGCACTGCCATGCTTTCTTCATAATTGCACTTACATGTTGAGTCCAGGACAGGTCCTCTGAAACAGTTGCTGATCCAGTCCACCTCTGATCCCCTGATGAGGACTGGCTTATGGACCTCCATTTTCCTCCTGAAGTCAATAATCAGCTCCTTGGTCTTGCTGACATTGAGTTATGACACCACTCAGCCAAATCTCCCTCCTACATGCAGAATCATCACCACCTTTGATTCAGCCCACAACAGTGGTGTCATCAGCAAACTTGAATCTGGCATTGGAGCTGTACTTAGCCACACAGTAATAGGTGAAAAGTGAGTAGAGCAGAGGGCTAAGCACACATCCGTGTGTTGATGGAGGTCATGGAGGAAATATTGTTGCCAATCCAAACTGACTGGGGTCTATAAGTAAGGAAATCCAGGATCGAACTGCACAAGGATGTATTGAGGCCAAGGTCTTGGAGCTTACTGATTAGTTTTGAGGGGATTTATGTTGGGTACATGGCCAAGTGGTTAAGGCATTCGTCTAGTGATCTGAAGGTCACTAGTTCGAGCCTCAGCTGTGGCAGCGTGTTTGTGTCCTTGAGCAAGGCACTTAACCACACATTGCTCTAGTGTCTGTGCGAGGAGTGGTGCCCCACACAGACTTCCAATCTGCGCCTTGTAAGACATGAAAATGCCCAACACAGGACTCTCATGGTCTGAGTCGATGTTCCTTCCCCTTTGACAGGATAATGGTATTGAATGCTGAGCTGTGTTCAATAAAGAGCATCCTGCACTGTCCAGATGTTCCGATATTGAGTGTAGAGACAATGAGATGGCATCTGCTGTGGACGTGTTGTTCCAGTAGCCAAACTGGAGCGGATCCAAGTCACCTCTCAGGCAGGAGTTGATATGTTTCATCACCAACCTCACAAAACACTTCCTCACTGTGGATGAAACTGCAACTGGGCGATAGTCATTGAGGCAGGACCCCACACTCTTCTTGGGCACCGGTACGATTGAAGCCTACTTGAAGAGAGAGGTTTCATACACTGCCAAAGTGAGAGTTTAAAGATCTCAGTGAACACACCAGCCAGTTGGTCAGCATAGATCTTTAGTACATGTCCAGGTACCCCGTCCAGTCCATTCATCATCTGTGCTCATACCTGAAGAGTAGCCACATTGCTGGGAGGCTCAGACATATAGAAATAATTTGATTTGTTCAGGGACTCTCCACGCGGGGGCGATTTGCCTGAAGAGAACAAGGAGCATAGATCAGTGCAGGAATAGGCCCTTCAGCCCACAGTGTCTGTACCGATCATGATGCCAATTTAAACTGCACATCTGCCTGCATGTGTCCATATCCCTCAATTCATTGTCTGTCTAAATACCTATCAAAATTGGTTATCAGAAATCAAAATGTCAGAAATCAAACTCACCATCAAAAATGAATGCTTGCTGAAGATAATAATCTTCATCACCACTTTCTGAGTTCTGTCTTATGTAGATGGATCACACACCCACCACTCTCCGTGTAAAGAACCTACCTCTGAGCTCCCGGCTATACTTCCCTCCAATCACCTTAAAATTAAGTCCCCTTTCATTATTCATTTCTGCCCCGGGAAAAAAACCTCTGGCTATCCACTCTATCTATGTCTTTTATCATCTTGTGCCCTCCATCAAGTCACCTCTCTTCATTCTCCTTCACTCTAGAGAAAACCCCTAGCTCACTCAACCTATCTTCATAAGACACAGGCAGCATCCTCGTAAATCTCCTCTGCACCATCTCTAAAGCTTCTACATTCTTCCTATAATGAGGTGACCAGAACTGAGCACAATTTTCCCAGTGCAGTATAACCAGGGTTTTCTAGAGCTACATTACCTCACGGCTCTTGAACTAAATCCCCTGACTAATGAAGGGCAACACACCATACACCTTCTTAATAACCCTATCAACTTGCATGACAACTTTGAGGGATCTATAGACATTGACCCAAGATCCCTCTGTTCCTCCACAGTGCCAAGAATCATGTCATTATCCCGGCATTCTACCTTCAAATTTGAACTTCCAAAATTAATCACTTCACATTTTTTCAGGTTGAACTCCATCTACCACTTCTCAGCCCAGCTCTGCATCCTATCAATGTCCCGTTGTAACTTACAACAACCATCCACACTATCCACAACTCCACCAAACTTCATGTCTTCTTACTAATCCACCCTTCCATTTCCTCATCCAAGTCAATTTTTAAAAATCACAGACAGCGGGGGTTATGGCCTCCTCATAAGATTATATCCCTTTTAAACTGCTCCCCTCCCAAAAACCTCTAAGATCTCCCCATTCAACCAGTCGGGCTTCCTGCACATCCCTGATTTCCTTATTGCAACATTGTCTTGTGCCTCCAGTTGTCTAGGGCGTGGACTCCAGAAATCCACCACCACCAACTACTTCCCACCTCCCACCTCCCCCAGCATCCTTTCTCCTTCTTGCTTCTCTAGTTCTCTTCTTTCTAAAAACCACCCTTTTGGCCCAAGATCTTTGGTCTGCCCTGAAGCCATTGTTGGTGGGTCAGTGTCAAATGTTACTTAATTATACTCTTGTGAAGTGACTTGGAATGCATTATCTAAATAAATGCAACAAATTTTGTTGATGTTGGGGGGGGGGATTAATAATAATTTAAGAAGGGATTTCATTAAGAATTACCTGAAGGCTCATGAGAAAATTGCTTGTCTTCAAGGTAATTTAGTCCATGTGATTTTTGTTGTGTCATCTTGTGTTGTTTATAGTTTTAAACTTTCTCTGAACTCTCTACTCCAATTCTGCACACAATCGTTACATTTAAATCACAGTGATATTGATCTTTTGTGGCCAATTCCCACAGACAGGGTCTTCCACAAACAGCTGTCAGATAAAGATTAAATGCTCTGTTTGAATAGCCTTGAGGCCAGGAAGAGCTGCCTTTCCCCAGGGTTTTTGTGTCTGCCCATCAGTCTAACAGTGTTTACTGAAAGCCGGGCAGTCTATCCTGGATAATACATGACATTACATTGTTTCATCATTACTCACACAGCCTGTGAAAATGGTAGATGTGAGTGATGCTATGGCGTAATTACTGTATACTGTCAGCAGTTCTGCACCAAAGCCATTGAGCTTCCCAAAACATCCACAGCTTGTCCTTGCATGCAGCCATTTCTCCACTTACAGGAGGGATGTGTTTTTGGTGAACAATTCATTAAGCTATGTTTCAGAAATGGTTAAGTATGGGCAATAGTCAGGTACAGAGAGTTTCTGTGGATTTAAAGTGGTACTCCATATATTATTGTGAAAAAAACTCCTAAACCAAAGACAGATATCTCAAAGAGTTAATGAATAAAAATACAAAAAAAATCATAAATAAAACATTTGTTAATTGAGGAAAACTTGTGAAACTTTAAATACACTAACATGTCCTGGGATGTTGCAAAGTTGCATATCTAAGTCCAATTTTATGTTGGTTTCTATATGGACTAACAGGTCTCTGTAAAAGAAGTAGCTTTTATACCATTGAGATATTTAATTGTGAGAAATAAATAAAGATAGGATAGACACTGTGATGCTATTTTCTATCCCAGTACCTTTTCTATCCCAATCCCTTTTCCATCCCAAGCCCTTTCATACACCAATCCCTTTTCTACCCCAATCCCTTTTGGACAGATGGCATTTACAATTTCCTGTCCCTTCACTGAAGAGCAGCTCGGAGTAGTTCAGTAACACCCACAACTAGTTCAGTAGGTATCCTGTTTACTGTGGCAGATGTGTCAGCATTCAGATCTGCACGGATGTACTGAGCACATTGGATAGCTACAACTCAGGTTCATACGCTGTTGCTCAGAATGAGTCCTCACATTGGCCTGTAACGTTGGTGCATGAGTACTAGGACTAGAGCCCTCCATCCTCTGTGCTTTTGTGGACAGTGAGTGTGCAAGGATTATCAACAACATGCAGAACCCCTGCAGAAGAACAGTTCCACTGAGGCAACAAGAGTGAAGGAGGGTAATGTCATCAGCATCTCAAGAGAAGTTCAAAGTAAAATTTATCAACTGCGTACATACATGTCATCACATACAACCTTTTTTCCCACAGGTATACTCAGCACATCTGTAAAATAGTAACTGTAAACAGGATCAATCAAAGAGCACGCGCACGAACATAGAAGACAAAAAACCATTGAAATGCAACTATAAATAATTAGCAATGAATGATGACAACATGAAATAACAAGATAAAGAGTCCTTAAATTGAGATCATTGGTTGTAGGAACATCTCAATCAATGAGTATAATTATCCTCTTTTGTTCAAGATGCTGACGGTTGAGGGACAGTAACTGTTCTTGAACCTGGTGGTGCAAGTCCTGAGGCTCTTGTACCTTCTGCCCAATGGAAAGACCATGGCCTGGGCGGTGAGGATCTTTGGTGATAAGTACTGCTTTCCTACAACAATGTTTAATGTAGATGCACTCAATGGTTGGGAGGGTTTTACCTGTTATGTACTGAGCCAGATCCACTGTCTTTTGTAGGATTTGTACCTGGCCACTCCCAAAGAGGTGATACTGCGATGTATTTGAGCTGAATTTGAAAATGAAGAAGATGACATCTATAAACACAAGAGATTCTGTAGAGTACTAGAGGAACTCAGCAAGTCAAGCAGCATCTATGGAGGGGAATAAACAGTTGATATTTTGAGCTGAGACCTTTGATCAGAATGACATCCATACTTACTTTGATAAATGTGATAATACGGTGGTATAGAACTGTACTGAAAGAGAGTACCAATTCCTGCCTGACAAAGTGTTTTAGTGTAAAGAGCATAATTTTCATACCAGCATGCACCAAAGTAGCAGCATTTCAGCACTGCAGCATCTAATTCACAATTATATGATCCTTACCTTGTTTCTGAGCTGTCACAAGCCACAGATTATTACAGAGCCATCTCCATCCAGTCAGAAATACTTTGGCCGGGAGAAACTTCTTTTATTGCTTCTGGTTTACCAGCAGCTGAAGTCATTGTAACTGATTGAAGGACAAGCAGCAATTGCTTTTCCCATTCCCTCTTAATGTCCCTCAGAGCAGCAACTAAGCTGCCTCACTGAGTCGTGCTTCACTGATTGTTAGCCCTGATGGTTCAGCAAATTGCCTTTTAACCAACAGACAAGCAACAATGAAACTGCCTTCTGGTGTGAATGCACTGTTTATGACTCAGTTAGTACTACTCTGCAGAAGATCATTAGTTCAGAATATAGCTTCTCAATTTCAAGTTTAAATGTCATTCAACCATGAACATGAATACAGCCGAACGAAACAGCATCCTTTCAGGTCAAATAGAAACCTGAACTTGCAGTTCAGCACCTTTGGGGAGATGACTGCAAGAAGTTGCTGTCTCATGGTGGAGGTCGATCGCTCTCTCAGATTTTGTGGCCAAATTTGAAGAATGCTGGTAATTCCCTGGCTCCAAGTGATTGGCCAACATCACGAACATTATCCAGGCCTTCAATTAACCATCATTTATGGAATCTTTCTGTACTCAGTCGCAGTTGTACAAGACAATGGTAAGGCCACTCTTGAGTTATCTTCAGCATCTTGTTCAAGTCTTCTGGTGTCTGCAAAATCTCTCGTGTTTACGACTTGGAGCATTGTACCAGTTTTGGTCACCCTGTTATAAGAAAGATGTCATTAAGCTGGAAAGAGTGCACAGAAGACTTACAAAAATGTTACCAGGACATAAGGGTCAGGAAGACGGTGGGCAGGCTTGGACTTTATTCCTTGGAATGATGGAGATGGCGTGGGGGTATCCTAGAGACATGTAAAATTATGGGAAGACAGAATGATTGACAGGGAAAGGGAATCAAAAACTACAGAGCATTGACTTAAGATGAGAGATGAAGTTTGAAACGGACCCACATGCAGAGAATGGTGTGTATATAGAACAAGCTGCCAGATAATGTAATTGAGGCAGGTACAATAATAACCTTTAAAAGACATTTGGATAAATATTAGATAGAGAAGGTTTAGAGCAGGGGTTCCCAACATGTCATCCACGGAGCCCTTGCTTAATGTTATTGGTCCATGGAATAAAAAAACCGAGGGGTTCATGGAATTCAGGTTGGGAACCCTTGGTTTAGAGGGATATGGCCAAATACAGGCAAATGGGACAAGCTTAGCTGAACACCAAAGGGCCTGCTTCTGTGCTGTATGACTCTATGCTTTTCCGAAGTGCAACACCGAATGTTGCTCTTTCAGATACTCTGAGGGTGCAAAAGGTGTTAAATAAACGGTCTGTGTCATTCACTACTAGGAATGGTAGGACAGGTACCATAACTAGCAGTATTAGGCCTGGTTGTGAGTTGAAGACACAAGAAATTGTAGGTTGCTGGAACCAGGAACAAAAAAAAAATGAACAGCTGGAGGAACTCAGTAGGTCAGGCTGTACCTGTAGACCAGGGGTTCCCAACCTCTTTAATACTTTATACTTTATTGTCGCCAAACAATTGGAACTAGAACGTACAATCATCACAGCGATATTTGATTCTGCGCTTCCCACTCCCTGGATTACAAATATTAAATATTAAAAATAGTTAAAATTAGTAAATATTAAAAATTTAAATTATAAATCATAAATAGAAAATAGAAAAATGGAAAGTAAGGTAGTGCAAAAAAACTGAGAGGCAGGTCCAGATATTTGGAGGATACGGCCCAGATCTGGGTCAGGATCCGTTCAGCAGTCTTATCACAGTTGGAAAGAAGCTGTTCCCAAATCTGGCCGTACGAGTCTTCAAGCTCCTGAGCCTTCTCCCGGAGGGAAGAGGGACGAAAAGTGTGTTGGCTGGGTGGGTCGTGTCCTTGATTATCCTGGCAGCACTGCTCCGACAGCTTGCGGTGTAAAGTGAGTCCACGGACAGAAGGTTGGTTTGTGTGATGTGCTGCGCCGTGTTCACGATCTTCTGCAGCTTCTTCCGGTCTTGGACAGGGCAGCTTCCATACCAGGTTGTGATGCACCCTAGAAGAATGCTTTCTACGGTGCATCTATAAAAATTAGTGAGGGTTTTAGGGGACAGACCAAATTTCTTTAGTTTTCTCAGGAAGTAAAGGCGCTGGTGGGCCTTCTTGGCAGTGAACTCTGCTTGGTTGGACCAAGTCAGGTCATTTGTGATATTGACCCCGAGGATCTTAAAGCTTTTGGCCTGTTCCACTTGCACACCACCGATGTAAATTGGGTCGTGCGGTCCGCTACTCCTTCTGAGGTCAACAACCAATTCCTTCGGCTTGCTGACGTTGAGGGATAGGTTATTGTCTTCGCACCATGCCACCATTAACCAAGGGGTCCATGGACCCCAGGATGGGAGCCCCTGCTGTAGGGCGAAATGAAGTGTCTTAAGCTGAAAAGCTAAGTCCATTTCCCTGCCTGACCTGCTAAGTTCCTCCAGCTGCTTCTATTCAGCTATGGCACTCTCCATGTAATCAAAGAGCCCATCAGCACCTGAAGAAGGACGGAATTCTCGGTCTGCTGTTGGAGAGGATCCTTAAACCACTGCCTGGTACAGAGCCTCAACAGACAGATCAAGGTGACACCTCGTCAGCAGACGTTGCCATGGCTACCATCACTCAGCTGCTTTGTAATGCCTGTTCTCCAAACGCACATTGATAAAGCATCGTGCACAGAGAGCAGACTTCCATAGAGATTTATGAGGAGAATGTAACTAATGGGAGGAAAAGAACAAGAGCTTTCCGCTGGAACTGAACAGCCAGTGAGACGATTAGCCACAGTCTGTTCTTGTTTCACAGAGACACTGAGAGCCATTTTGAGTAAAACAAGAGCATGCTAAACAAGAGAGCCAGCTAAACAAAATAACAAATCAATTTAAAAGGGACCCAGTGAACAGGTGAGAGTGGAAGTACTAGAAGTAAATGCTGAGAAGGAAGTGATCAGTGCTGAATATGCGACATCATTTTGCTTAAGTTTTGGTCCACTGCTTTGATCTATTCAGAATGCAGTAATGATTCAAAATCAAATTGCAGAGGGAACCATTGACTGACTGTCAGTCAAACTCAGGGCAAGTGGAGAAAAATTCTGACGAGGATTCACTACACAATTTCAATGCAGCAACTGCAAAATGAAAAGGGGCAAGGCCAGGGAATCATTTAAGAGACCTTCACATCCCAAATTATTGAAACAAATCAATTCCTATTCTAACTTCAGAGAGATAGATCATAATTTGGTCTACTTATCCAGTAAATAGGGTAAAGAACTAATTAGTATGTCAATTATGTGGCTGATTACAAAAATGCTATCTTCTGTTTCCAGACAGAGTCCAGATTGCCTTGACCTGACCTGAAACATTGACCGTCAATCTTCCTCCATATATTCTGCCTGCGTGTCTGAGTTAACATAGAATATAGAACATAGAATAGTACAGCACAGTACAGGCCCTTCTGTCCACAATGTTGTGCCGACCCTTAAACCCTACCTCCTATAGAACCCCCCACCTTAAATTCCTCCACATCTTGACCTACCGGCCAAGCTGCAATGTCTGATGTGCTGGATCAAACATAGTTGTTTTATTTTTAAGTTCATAGGGATGGTTTTGGTGACAGAGGGGGAAGTTAGGGATCAGCTTAGAGTTTAGGGACAAGGATGGGGTGTTAAAAGTCAGAAGTAATACATGAAGAGTCTACACAGGGGTTTGTGCCCATGTCAAAGTGCTCGGTGGTTGAATGTCAGTGATCTCAGAAGTTGCACCATAGGCACTGAGGAGACCAGTGATCCACAGGTCAGAGACAGGTGTGAGAGTCACCAGTGCTGGGATCCCCCAGGTCCCTAGGGTCAGAGGTGTAAGTGAGTCTGGAAGTTGAAATCCGTGCAAATCTGGAAGTAGAGGCCCAAACGTCAAACCTGACAGTCTGGAGGGCGAAGCTGAAGGCAGAAGTCTGAAGGAGTCACGAGGGCTGGAGGTCTGTGAGAATCTGGAAGCCAGGGTCTGAAGGTCAAACCTGTGATCAGTGTCCTGGGGTGAAGTCTGAAGTGGAAAACCAGACGTCTACAAGGCTGAGACTCCAGGACAACGACAGGAGGCCTGTCCTACGGTTGGAAGCCATTCTGGGTGTGTGAATGAGAGAGTAGGAGGGATGGAAAAGGGGCCTGATTTGCTGTTGCTTTCTCTACTGCTATTGTTGCTGTTGCTGCTTGAGTTGTTTTGCCAAGCACTGTTGGCGCCTGAATGTGGAGACGTTTAAGGGCTGGTCCGAGCACATCCTTGAGTGTGCTGGCTGTTAATGCAAACAAAGTATTTCACTGTATGTTTTGATGCATATGTGATAAATAAATCTGAATATATTTTAAGTTGTACATTCATCCTGCATATCAATCTGTTTACAGTATGTAAAATGTTTGTAAACAATTACAACATCTTCGTAGTCATTGTATACAGTTCATAGTGGCTGGAAAATGAGATTCACACCAAAATTTTCAACATCCATAGATGTTGCTTTCTTTTTCGGCTGTAGATTTCAGTCAGTAGGCGATTTTTAGTCTACACATTTGACTTTGATAATTGACAAGTGAGTTAGTTAGTAGTCCTTTGGCATGATCTGTCTTGATATTGAGCAAAATATTTCAAACCTTTTCTTCTGGAAAAAGTCAGTTTTTCCTAACTGTACAAAACATCCCAAATATCTTACCTCAGAATTCTTATTTTACACTTTAATTTGATTAGCCTGAAAACATTTTGTAAATATTTTTTGATCTTTTTGCCTCATTTTGACTAAATCTTGGACAAAATTTCTACATAGATTCCCTGGGTGAGAGACATTATCTTGTGGCTCAAATGTAATGTCCAACTCCACTGGAGGGTCAAGACATGGGGGAAACCTTTGAAATAACTTTTAACATTACGCCAATTCACTGGGTGGATTTAAGTCTAGTTTTGCTGCAAAGCACATGAAAACACTTTGAGTTACATTATGGTACAAAGGAAGGAAACAAAGAGTAAAGACTTCAGAACAACAATAATGAGAAATTATACTAGCGACAGAGGGCTTCGGTTACAAGGAGAGATTGGATTGGCTAGGATTGTTCTCACTAGAGCACATGAAACTGAGATTCCTTGAACATCACCAAGGACCTCACATGGTCTATACATAACGGCTGTGTGGTGAAAAAGGCACAACAGCGTCTCTTTACCTCAGACAGTTGGAGGAGAAGATGGCGGCGCAACGGCAGCGTGCACGGCCTCTCTGGTGAATGATATCTGTAATCTGTCAAGTAGGGGACCGTGCACAATTCTGATTTGATGGAGACGGACATGAGGGTACGGAGGAATATCTGGAAAACTTCTGAAATGCCCACTTCACTGCCGCTGCTACTGTGTGGTAACCAGAATCTCCGGAGCAGAAGGCCCCAAATCCTCGGCTTTGCTTGTTTCAGCGGCCGGGGCTAGGTCGAAGGCGCTCGGCAGAGGATGGCGCTTGGGAGGCTGTATCGGAGGGGCTGGTCGGAGGCTCGAAGTTTTCGGACAGACCGACTCAGTGTCGGCTGGGGTCGGCTGCTTCCAAAGCATTGGCAAGTTGACGGTGCCTGCAGGTTCATGGCAGGGAGTTTCTCCCTTTTGCCGTCTGCTATCGGGGATCCGGGAGTCGATCGACTTGGGGACTTTGAGACTTTTTTTTACCGTGCCCATGGTTTGTTCTTCATCAAGTTATGATATTGCATTGCACTTCTGTAACTATATGTTATAATTATGTGGTTCTGTCAGTGTTAGTCTTTGGTTTGTCCTGTTTTCTGTGATATCACCTCCAGAGAAACATTGTATCATTTCTTAATGCATGTATGCATTTCCAAATGACAATAAAAGAGGACTGAGTGTTCTCATAATCTAAATTTGGTATGAGCCCCCAAATCCTAAGAACTTTCTACAGGGGCACAACTGAAAGCATCCTGACTGGTTGCATCACTGCCTGGTATGGGAACTGTACTTCCCTCAATCGCAGGACTCTGCAGAGAGTGGTGTGGACACCCCAGCACATCTGTAGTTGTGAACTTCCCACTATTCAGCACATCTACAAAGACAGGTGTGTAAAAAGGACCTGAAGGATCATAGTGGACCCGAGTCACCCCAACCACAAACTGTTCTAGCTGCATAAAAGCCAGGACCAACAGGCTCCAGGACAGCTTCTTCCACCAGGCCATCAGACCGATTAATTCATGCTGACACAACGGTCTTTCTATGTTATATTGTTGTACATAATATTCATTATAAATTATTATAAATTGCACATTGCACATTTAGACAGAGACGTAATGTAAAGACTTTTACTCTTCATGTATATGAAGGATGTAAGTAATAAAGTCAATTCAATTCAATTCCTGTTGCTTCAGATTCCAGTGTCAGGAGGATATTGGGCTTTGCTATCTTTTGATGCTTTAGTTATATTTTTCCAGAGTATTTAATAATGATATACTATATATCTAGATGTACACCATGTGTTTCATATTACTGTTGCATACTGATGTTTAATATACCTGTTTGACAGCTAAAGAGTGAGGCGATTTTTAATTGTATCTACCAGTGCTCTCCCTATTTTGAAAAAAGTGAGGAATGTTGTTTGAAATACAGGACAGACTAGGCATCAAACGTACTGCACAAGAAGGTATGCTGAACTTCACCAACCACGTTGTGAAGCATGAGGAGTGGCAGCTAACCAGAGCTCTGCCTCTGGCGTGTTCATTGAAATGGTCACTGACTGGGATAGTTCTCTATGGGAAGGATCTCTGCCAGTACTTGAACTAGTGATGCAGAAACCTCCATTTTCCCCACTGCTCTTAAAGATTTCCTTTATCATTGTATCACCATCCATAAGGGCAAAAGTTTTCTAATTCATTTCAAGATCCCTGGCAAACTTCATACAGCTCCATCACCTAGCAACACAGACACAGTTCTGAGATTGTGAGGAGACCAGGTGGGTTAAAGATTCCCTTTCCTGAAGAACTCTAGTGAGCTGGTCAGGATTTCGCAGAAATCCAGCGCTTCCATGATCCCTGCGATTTAAGTTGATTGTGTTTCAATAGAGTTCCAATCAGTGAACCTGTGATCTAGAAATTGAACATGTGCTGTCTGGATTTTTATTACTGGCCTTGAGTTACAAGTCCAATTACAATATCTACAAAACCACAGCCTTGTGTAATCTGTTATTTTTAAGTGGTGTTGCAGTGGTCTACATTAAAACTTATATTTTTTTCCTTTAGTGAAAGGTTTAACACAAATTTAATTAGCCAGTGTACAAGAGTTTAAATTTAACATTTTAGGGTGGTAACCATACTAGCCTGACTGTATAGAAGAAGAGGTGTTGGACTGAAAGTATCTCAGGAAGCAAATACATGTTCATCATTGGACAATAAACTCCACTAACCAACTTGTTCTATAAAACAAGCTCACCTATTTGCAGATTGCCAGCAACTTGAAGAAAATGCAGGTGCTCCAGCTTTCTCCCCAAACTCTCTAACAATGGTACAGACAATAACCATTCTGCAAGCCGCAGATCACTGGGACTCAATGGATTGTGCATAGTGGTAGAAAGCGAACATGACCAGTCACGACATTCTGCACACCATAAGGATAATTAGGCACTTGGCATGGGCCAATAAAAAGAAGATGTGCTTAACTGGACTGGCCAGTGTCGGAGTGGGGAGCTTAGGACTTTGTCGCCGAAAGGCAGACTGTAAGTAGATTTTTGGTTAAGTTCCTTTCATTCCTTCCTTCTTATCACATAAAGAGAGCAGTGGCAATTCCAGAAAGAACGTGGGAAGGCAGGGAGACCTCCAGTGTCCCTGAAATCTATACGTGCAAGAGATGCACTCAGCTGCTGCTTCAGCTGGATAAGCTCTGGGGCATCTGGGAGACTGAGGCATTGATTGACAGGCGATACACGGAGATACTATAGTTATACCTCAGATGCAGAACAGGTAACTGGGCAATCGCCAGGTGGAGGAAAGGGGATAGGCAACCAGTGCAGAGTCCCCCTCTAGCCAGTCCCTTCTGTAACAAGTATACTACTTTGGATACTGTTGGATGGGATGGCCTAGCGATTGAAAGCCACAATGGTCAGGTCTCTAGCACTGAGAATGGCTCTGTGGCTCAAAAGGCCGAGCTGTAGTGATAGGGGATTCATTCATTGACTGGGGGAAGAGTCAGGAGTTCTGCGGACAAGAACAAGATTCCCAGATGGTCTGTTGCCTCCCAGGTGCCAGGGTCAGAGACATCACAGATTGAGCCCGTAGCACTCTTTTTTTTTCCAATGTACATGAGATCTCAGTTCTCTTTCAATATCTTTATTAATTTATATATATATATAATATATATATATAAAAATACAGAGTACAGGAAAAAAAATATATATGTCAATACATTAAGCTAAATCACATATAAAGACTCCTTACCCTATATTCGTACAAGTCAATTAGTTCGTAATATTGAAAAATAATAATTTTATTATATTAAAAAATCTAACCCACTTCCAAGACCAAAGCTGATTAATAGAAAAAAAAGAAAAAAGATTGTTAGTCATCATCTGTGCTTTAACAGCAAATCAAAGGTTTTTTAAATAATTCAGAAAAGATCCTCACAATGTTTGTAAGTCTTGATTAGATTCAAAGATTGAACATTGAATCTTCTCTAAATTTAAACATGACATCACATTATTGGGCTTGAATAGGAGGGGCCACATCTTTCCATTTAAGCAAAAGCGTCCTTCTGGCCATAAGAGACATAAAAGTCAAATTGTGCAAATCCGATTGCTCCAAAATAATATCCTTTCCCCCAACAATACCAAATAAAGCAGTCAAAGTATTAGGCTTGAAATTTACTTTAAAAAATATCGAAAAGGTTTGAAATACTTCTTTCCAATATTTTCCAAAACTCGGACATATTCAAAACATATGAATGAGTGAAGCTTCTCCATTATTACATTTCACAATATGGAAATATATCTAAATAAAAACGAGACAAATTATCCTTAGTCATATGGGCCCTGTGGACCACTTTAAATTGAAGGAAAGTGTGACAGACACATAATGATGAAGTGTTAACCAATTTAAAAATTTGATTCCAAGTTTCCTCAGAAATTGAAGTCTGTAAATTCTGTTCCCAAAGATTCTTAATTTTATCTAAAGGAACACTTCTCATTCCCAACAGCACATTATAAATATTAGATATAGATCCATTATAAAAAGGTTTCAGATTAAAAATTACATCTAGTAGATTCTTATCAGGACTGTTACAAAATGTACTTATTGCGACCGTGAAAAATCTCTTTTTTGTAGATATAAAAAAAAATGAGTTTTGGGTAAACTATATTTAGTTGACAATTGTTCAAACGAGAAAAGACTTGCCTCTACAAACAAGTCCTGAAAGCATTTAATACCTAATCTATCCCATTCTTTAAAAGCCACAGAAATAATTAGAAAAAATGGGACTCGAAAGAGAAAATCTCAATAAGCCAAAATATTTTCGGAATTGTATCCAAATCCTCAGTGTGTTTAACTACCAGATTATCAGTTAACTTACTCAACGACAAAGGAAGTGAGGATCCAAGAAGAGAAATAATAGAGAATTTATTAACAGAATTAGCTTCTAAAAAAAACCCACATCGGGCAATCCTCACGATTTATATAATATAACAAAAATGTAAGGTTTCTTACATTAACTGCCCAATAATAAAATCTAAAATTTGGTAAGGCACTCTTAACTGGGAGGCTGAGCAGCCAGAGTCTCTGGTCCATGTCGGTACCAATGACATAGGTATGAAGGATGACAGGGTCCTTAAAATTAATTCAGGGAGCTAGATGCTTGAAGGACAGGACCTCTAGGGCTGTGATCTCAGGATTGAAACTGATGTCACGTATTAGTAAGGCCAGAAATAGGAAGATAACAAGCACAAAAATGCTGGAGGAATTCAGCAGGTCAGGCAGAATCTGTGGAAATTAATAAACAGTCAACATTTTGGGTCAAGACCCTTTTTCAGGACTTTAACACGTGGCTAAGGACAGGCAGCAGGAGGGAGTTCTTTCTGGATGCATAAAGGCTTGGGATGACAACTGTTCTGCACATGAAGGCAAGAAACTACAGAGTTGTGGACACAGCCCAGCACATCACAGGAATCTGTCTACACCTCTCGCTGCCTCAGTAGAGCAGCCATATTAATCAAAAAGCCCACCCACCCACTGATACAAAAGCCTGAAAACATGCACCAGGCTCGAGGAAAGCTACTACCCCACTGGTATCAGACACTTGAATGGACCTCTTGTACAATAAGATGGACTCTCAGCCTCATCATTTACCTTGGACGATCTTGAACTTTATCGTTTACCTGTACTGCACATTTTCAGTAGCATTTACACCTTATTCTGCATTATTATTGTTCTAACTCAATGCACTATGTAATGATTTGATTCGTATAAACGGTACACAAGACCACGTGGTAGTACACAGCATGGGTGTCACGGTAGTGTAGCAGCTAGTGCAACGCTATTAAAGCTCATGGCGTTCTCGAGTTCGGGGCCTTTCTGTGAGGACTCTCTGTACCTCCACCCTGTGGAATGCGTGTTCTTCTCCGGGTCCTCTGGTTTACTCCCGTTGCCCAAGGATGTGCCAGCTAGGTTATTTGGTTATTATAAATTGTCCTGTGATTAGGTTAGGGTTAATCATGTTTGTTGGTGGTTACTGGGGCAGCAGAGTTCAAAGGGCTGGAAGGGCCTATGCCAGACTGTATCGCAAAATAAATAAGGGAGGGAGGGGAACGTCAACTCAGACCATGAGAGGCCTGCGTCGGGCATTTTCATGCCTTACAAGGTGCAGATTGGAAATCTGTGTGGGGCGCCATTCCTTGCACAGACTAGAGCAATGTGTGGTTAAGTGCCTTGCTCAAGGGCACAAACACGCTGCCACAGCTGAGGCTCGAACTAGCGACCTTGAGATAACTAGATGAACGCCTTAACCACTTGGCCACGTGCCCCACACGTGGAAATAAATGAAAAACAAGCTTTTTACTGTATCTTGGTACATGTGTCAATAATAAACCAATAGCAATACCAGTGCAACATAACCTAGGGTCCTCATTCTCTGATAAGCATCAGCAAAATCGCTCTATCAGAACGCTTTATCTAGAACCATGACCAGTTCTCGAACACACTTCTGCAAAGCAGTGGGACGTACAGACACACACATTAAGGTCATGAATCAGCCGTTTGTCTCCCAAAGCCTGCTTCTCCATTTAATAAGATCTGGGCTGAACTGATTATAGCCACACCTCCATATTCCCATCTACCTCCCAGTAACGTTTCACCCCTTGCTACTCCTGTAACGTTTGTAGGTTTTCGGTGATACTTGGCAATTTTATAATATCTTGTCGAACTGAATTGGTTGATGCTGACACTTTAGAACTTACACATTGCGGTGACCTGTCGACAAGCCGAGGTTGATCATCCTGAATGAAGTCTGGTTACAGAAGCTGACCACTGTATTGGGAATGGGGAATTTCACAGGGCATCCCTTCCCGTCGGACATTTCATTGCCCACCAACTTGCCATATATGACAAGACAGCAGAGTTCTGATCAATTGGTTGTGCAGTTACTCTGTACTGTACATTGCACGGTGTTTGCAAGGTAGCCTCACCTATCCGGTTCACCATTTCCAGACGTACCAAGTGCTGCTTCTGGCAGACTCGTCATTGAAGGGGGTTGATCTTTTGCCTCTACCTTAAAAGGAATAGGAGGAAAATACCAGGTCACAAAATTACAACTTGCAATGCAGTGCAGCTCTGCTGCTCCTCTAGTCCATTGTGTCATATGTATGGCTGGCTTTGACCAGTCCCAGTTGCCACAATAACAACAGCACAGCACATAATGTAAATTTCCCTCCATAGATGCTGCCTGACCTGCTGAGTTTCTCCAGCATTTTATGTGTGCTGCTCAAGATTTCCAGCATCTGCAGGATCTCTTGGGTTTCATAATGTAAACTGTGAACTGGAGAATTGATCCTTGTTATCATATGTACAGTGAAAACCTTTGCTTTGTATGCCATTCAGACAGGCCATTTCACAACATTAGTACATTGAGGCAGGAGAAGGGAAAAGCAACTGCAAAATACAGAATGAAGAGTCACGGTTACAGAGAAAGTGCAGTGCAGATAGACAACAAGGTACAAGGCCATAACAACATAAATTGTGAAGTAGAAATCTCATCTTCTTGCACTAAGAAAGTATTTGACTGTCTTATAACAGCGGGATAGCAGTTGTCCTTGAACCTGATGGTATGTGCTTTCAAGCTTTTGTATCTTCTGCCCAATGGGAGGGAAGAAGAGAAAATGCCCAGGATGGGTGGAGTCTTTGATTGTGTTGACTGCTTTACAGAGGCAGCGAGATGCTCCCACAGAGCTATGGAGGGGAAGCTGTGCGCTGAGCTATGGTCACAACTGTTTGCAGTATCTTGTGTGGGGCAGAGCAGTTGTCATAGCAAGCTATAATGCATACAAATTGGATGCTCTCTATGATGTATTGATAAAAACAGATGAAATTTAATGGGTATAAGTCTTCTGAAGAAGTAAAGGAACCGGCGTGCTTTTTGACCATGGCATCTATGAGCTTGGACCAAGATAGGCTATTGGTAATGTTCACTTCTACGAAATTGAAGCTCTCAACCCTCTTGGCCTCAGCATCGGTGATAGAAACTGTAGGATGTGCACCATCCTTGACAACAATGACCAGCTCTTTAGTTTTGCTGACATTGAAGGAAAAGTTGTTGATATTATGCCATGTTATTAGCTCTTCATTTCATTTTCTGTACACTGGTTCAACATTTTTTTGAGATTCAGTGTACTGCAAATTAGTAGATGGGGTTAGAGCAGAGTTTGACCATGCAGTCATGAGTGTACAGGAAATAAAGTTTGGCCTAGAATGCAGCTTTATGGGGCACCAGTGCTGGAGATGTCGCTGCCTGTCCTTACTGACTGTGGTCTGTTTGTCGGAAAGTCAAGGATCCAATTGCAAAAGGAGGTGTGGAGTCCCAGTTCAAATAGTTTGCAGATGAACTTGCTTGGAGTTATGGCATTGAAGACAGAGCTCTAGTCAATAAATAGTCTGACAAGGAGATTTTACTGTCCAGATGCTCCAGACCTATAACAGGTCAGATTTACCTAATGTGAAAACTATCGTCCCGGAGTTCAGTAGAGAATGGATCATCCATTGTTTTGGTTTGGGAACACTTGGATTCACCTATTAGATATACAGTCCTCTACATCCTTTCTCCTGATGGCATACTCATCTGGTCTGGCTGCTGATTCTTTGAATATGGGCATGTCTACCAACTCAAAGCAGTCACATTGAGCTTCTTCCATTTCCTCCGACCATACAGTATGACCTTTTCTACAGGGTCCTCGCCATTTTTATTACTGGCTTTGGTGAAGCAGACCTCAGGGTATCCCATTTCATGGTTATTAATCATGGATGAAATGATCATGGGCCTTATCCACAGTGTGGAGACGGGAATTTGGGTCCATAGGGACTGTGCAGAGAGCATTCTTCCAACGCGAAGATGCACTTGTGGATTGATAAGGACCCGCAACCAACTTCTTCAGCCTTTGTGATTTGTAATCTTTAATTTATCTGGAATACTTAGTTGGAAGTAGAAAGAAAGTGATGGGATAAAAACATGAAGCACAGAAACAAACTCCCTTCAGTGTGGGATGAAAGTAACTGCTTAAGTATGGCACACAGTGTTGATTTAGCTCATTAGTAATGATTGTGTTGGCCACTTTCATAGCAGTGCACCTAGCCAGTGTGTGATGACTTACTCATGCCTCTGCCTCTGGATTTACACTCCTCTTCATTCCCTCTGTTGTTGCTAATGACCAGGCTTATTTTGATTGCTGCAGTTTTACTAAATATGGTCACTGAGATCTCAGTCGGAATAGGTCCAGACACTGTACGATTTCTGGCAATGCAAGTGTGGGTTACTTTGTTACAGTTCAGCTGCTCCTTACATTATCTACTACTTAGGTTACCTTATCCAACTTACAGCAAGCAAATCTGTTCGCATACAGTATTTGTTTAAATAGTCAGGAAAATGTAAGATACAAACCTGCTTACTTGGCAAAATGTCAGCATTGAAATATTTAAGATTTCTTCAGAATGAATAAAAAAACATTTGCAAATGGACTAGCCTGTCAAAACCCACTGCAGACCGAACTTGAAGAAGACCAGAATATAAAGCCTGGAATGGGAAAGAGTGTCTTCTCATGAGAGAGGCATAAATAGGAAGCAGCACACAAATACAGTGTGAGTAATCCAGGGAAACCCTAGTCATGAACGGGGCAGGCTAGACTGGACCATAAGTGGTTGTTTCAAAATCAGGGAGAGTTAGAAACATCAAAGTTTGGAACAGGAGCAGACCATTTGGAGGGAAATGAGAAATGATTCACACACTAATCACAGGATGTAAGGAACAGTGGGGCGGGAACGAAATATTGAAGGAAGAAGGGAAGGAGGCCGAGAACAAATAAAGACAGAAAGAATGCAGAGGCAAAACGAGAAAGACGTGAGAAAAGGAAGAAGACGGAATGTAAGACGAGGAGGAGAAAGAAGAGTGGAATAAGAAATATGAGCGAAGGTGGCACTGTAGTGTAGCTGTTAGCACATTATTACTGTACCAGCGAGCTGGGTTCAGCTCTACGCTGTCTGTAAAGATTTTGTACATTCTCTCTCTGGCCGTATAGCTTTCCTCCCAATGCTACAGCTTCCTTCCACATTCCAAAGATGTACAGGTTGCTAGGTTAATTGGTCACATGGTGTAATGAGCTCACTGGGTGGACTGACCTGTGACCCTGCCACATTTCCAAATGAATAAATAGATGGAGAATGAGTGAGAGTGAAGTCTTTGGGTTTGACCCAGAACTTCAAGCATTTTATGTAGAACTTCAGGTCTCCAAGGACCTTGTTCTTAACTTCAGGTCTCCTCAGCTGCCCCATGCGCATTTGTCTGAACCTGGCCTTTCTGTACATAATGGACTCAGAGAAACTGTAGATGGTGGAAGATGAAGCAACAAAAAGGCACTGGAGAGCTCAGCAAGTCAGGCAGCATTGGGAAGAAAGAAATCATCAACATTTTGAAACACCTGACCCGCTGAGTTACTGCAGCACATTATTTATGTATACCAAAAAGAGCGCGTACCTCTATAAGTGGACCTTTGAGGCTGTAGGCTCAGACTGTAAGTTGACCAACTAGCAACCCTGGTGTCAGGCTTGTACACCTGGTTGGTCACCTACAACCTGAAGGATGGGTAACTGGAAATGTTCCACAATAGGAGCCCGATAATGAAGCTTTAGGGTGCAAACATGAGGAATTCTGCAGATGCTGGAAATTCAAGCAACACACATCAAAGTTGCTGGTGAACGCAGCAGGCCAGGCAGCATCTCTAGGAAGAGGTACAGTCGACGTTTCGGGCCAAGACCCTTCGTCAGGACTAACAACTTCGATGTGTGAAGCTTTAGGGTGAGCTGGTTAGATCCAGGAAGCAGGATGTCTCTTTGCATAGAGTTGCGTTGAGGACCTGACCAGATGCAGAGATGTCATTTTAGAGCAAAAATAGCTTGTTTAGGGTGCCGGTCAGCATGGGCCAGATGGGCCAAATGGCCTGTTTCTGAGCCAAATTACTCTGACTTTATGAATCTGTGGTAGTCAGGATGCCTGGTGGTCAACACTTCACAGCTCAGTGAGGTTTCTGCTGGTCACTGTTAGCACAACTTCTTTAGAGATTTTCACTAAGAGTTATTATGGTACAAAGTTTCAGGACTGATATTTAAAAAGCACTTCATAATGTCAACATATTTCAAACAGTTCACACACAGGGGAGGCTTTTGGCAGGAACTGGTTATTATGCAAATTCCCCAATTGAGCTGCTGGAAGTACACAGGTGAGTCCAACTGTGTCTCTCGATCAGTAGAACTACCTCAACCAGCACAGCGGCCCACTCTTCCAGCTCAACAATCCAGCCAAATGAATCCCAGGATTAGCAATACTTCCACAGACAACATCTCCAAGAGTGACGGATTCCTGACATTCTTTACTGAAAAGAATAAAGATTTGTTTCAGATCTGTGACACATTGCCTTACAACTGTGTCAGGTTGTTAGTATTCTAGTTGTAAAGAAGTCTACTCGGAAATGTTATTTTAGAGCATTCATTTTATGCTTAAGCCTGAGTTATACCTTGCAAGAGGGACATCTGGAGAATGTCAGAGGTAGGTCATGAACTCACATTTTCTTTGCAAGCTTACAATGCTGTGATTTGTGAAGTCCAACCACCAGCTGGTATATCTGTTTAATGAGAATGCGCTTTTCCTGAACTAGTAAGGGCAGCTTTCATTACAAGACACAGTCTATGACCTCAAAAAAAACATGCTCAGAAAATCTTTGAACTTTTCCCCTCTCACCTTATGCTCTGTATTGTAATTGACATTTCCACCCTAGGGAAAGGGCTCTGACTACCTCCTCTATCTATGCTGCTCCAAATTTTATAAACATCTATTAGGTCTTTCTCATCCTCCAGCGCTCCAGAGTAAACAATCCATGATTGACTAACCTCTCAGTATAGATAATTCCCTCTAATCTAGGCAACGTTCTATTGAACCCACAACAAAGCCTCAACATCATTCTTGTAATGCAGCGATCAGACTGTACACAATATTTCAAATATGGCCTTACCCAAATTTTATACAGCTGCAACATGATTTCACAACTTTTATACTCAACACCCTGACTGAAGAAGGCAAAAATGCAGTGTAACTTCTTTATCAGTACATCCGCTTGTCACTTACTGCCCTAGATCCCTCCGTACGTCAGTGTTCATAAGGGTCCTGCTGTTCATTATTTATTATCCCCATTCATTTAAGCTCCCAAAGTCCAGCGCTTCATATTTGTTCAGATTAAACCACATCTGTTATTCCTCTGCCTGTATTTCCAACTGATTTAGGTTCCTCATTATCCGCAAGTCCGCCATTTTTCACATCATCTGCAAATGGCGGAGCAGACTCAATCGGCCAAATGGCCAAATTCCGCTCCTATGTCTTATGGTCTTACAATGTGGAGGGGACCATCCAGTTGATAAGGCCTAGCAACTGGAGAGTGAGAACACAAACAAAGGAATGTAAACACCGTGAAATATGGGGCTTTAGGAAATGCCCGGCAGGGCAGGCTTTCATTAAAAAAAAGTGAAAAAACTGAGCCAAAATCATGGAGGGACATCTTGCAATGGAAATGAGGGAGTTCCCAGCCAGTTGAAGAGGTGCCTTTCCTCAAGCTTTTATTTTAACGTGTTTCAACAGAGCAACAATCTACATTCAGATAGGTCAGAGTCAGAATGGGATGTGGAGATAAAGGGGCAGGAAACAGAAAGTTCAGAGTTTCCTGTTGACTGAAAGCAGATGCTCCATATAGCATCCACCCAATCTGCTTACCCCCAAGGCAACCCTGGCCACAACCTGTTAGAGGCACTCATTTTGTCCTATTCAACCCTTCCACACTTTCTCTGCAATTTAAGACATTCCCAGTTCTCATGAAGGACTTTGACTTGAAACACTACCATTGTTCCTTATTCTGTGGCAACTACATAACTTGCTGGATGTTTCCAGTGTATTTTATTCTAATTACAAATTTTATTTATCAACAGATTCTGCTTTACAAAGAAAATAAATAATTGAATGCTAAATGGGAAAACCTAGACTTTCATCTGAACCCAGACTGCATATTGCCATCTCGTCTTTGCACAATCACTCTGAGAGCTTAATGTGGAGTAGATCTATCCCATTGTGGGATGACAGAGAATTTTGCCTCTCTTTGAGGGTTGTTGCTCTTTGGAACTCTCTTTTTAAAGGGCAGGGGAAGCAGACTCTTTGAATATTTGTAAGAACAAATTAGATAGATTCTTGAAAAGAAAAGGAATGAAAAATTAACACAGGTAATCTTTAACATTTCTCATTCCTCTTAGAGGGATCGGCAGTGGAAAAAGTGAGCAACTTCGGCTTCAGATGTCAACATCTTTGAGGATTTATCCGTAGTGTTGGCGCAATCATGAAGAGTATACACCAGAAGCTCTATTTCATTGGTAGTTTGAGGAGATTTGCTGCATCACTAAGGACTTTTACAAACTTATATAGTTGTACAGTGACTGATTGCATAACGGCCTGGCATGGACGCTGCAATGCACAGGATCGAAAAAGGCTGCAGATGGTTATAGACTCAGTCAGTTCCACCACTGGCGCAACCTTCACCGCTATCAAAGATGTCTTCAAGAGGCAGTGTCTCAGGCAGGTGGGATCCATCACTAAGGATCTTCTCCAAGTGGGGCATTCCCTCTTCTTTTTACTAACATTAGGCATGAGATGCAGGAGCCTGAAGACCATATTAAATGATTCAGAAATAACTCCTTCTCCTCTGCCATCAGATTTCTTAACAGCCCATGACCCATAAACATTACCACACTATTCCTTGCCTTTGCATTATTTATTTATTGTCTTATATCTAGAAATATTATATGCTTACATTGAACTGCTGCAGCAAAACAACAAATTTCACATTATATGAGTCAATGTTAATAAATGATTCTGTTTCAGATTCAGGGAGATGAGAATTTGGAGTTGAGGTTACAATCAGATCATCCATGATGCTAACAAATGATAGCAGACTCAAGTGGTAGAATGGCCTCTTCATCCTCATACATCAGACTTCTGCATTAATAATATTTTTAAGTGCAGAATCTGCTTTTACAGGGTAAAGCCACAGTAGCTTTGAGCTTCTATTCACCAACTGACGAAAGGTACATGTTGTTTCTCTTCAGCTTCCTTGCGGGATCAAACACTGACCACTGTTGGACAAGTTGTGCATTAGATTTTTTAAAATTAAAGTTATGCAGCAGAGACTTAATGAAGAAGTCAATTATCATGGCAACACTAAGCTGATTATTCAAGAATTATAGTTGTAAGTAATGTGAAGTGATACAAATCTGGATCCTGTGCATGTTCAAATAATTTATATACAGTATATCGCTCTGTGCTGGACACTCCAAAGGTTCATGCAGCAGCGAGCAGGAAGGAGGTAAATAATCAGTGAAATTTCTAAATATGGTCTGAATCACACGATGGCTTGGGTTGGCTTCACTACCATTCCTGATTCATGTGTCTTATCCCAATGTTTATGCTGATGATATTACATTGGCTTAGGGTTCAGCGCTGGCCATCTTTTAAGCGTCATCCTTTCAATATTAGGTCCATTGCTACCACTGCACAGACTTTGTTTTCCAATGCAACATCACAAAATGCTGCAGGAACTCGACAGGACTGGAAAGGAAGGGGGAAGATGACAGAATAAAAAGGTGGGGGGAGGGGAAGGAGGATGGCTAGAAGGTGATAGGTGAAGCCAGGTGGGTAGGAAAGGTAAAGGGTTGGAGAGGAGGGGATCAATTAGGGGAGAGAGGACCTAGAGGGAAGTGATAGGCAGGTGAGAAGAGGTAAAAGGCTGGACTGGGGAATAGGAAAAGAGGGGGGGAGGAGGGAATTTTTTTACTGGAAGGAGAAATTGATATATATGCCATCAGGCTGGAGACTACCCAGATAGAATATCATATAGTGCTCCTCCACTCTGAGGGTGGCCTCATCTTGTCACAAAAGGAAGCCGTGGACCATGTCAGAATGGTAATGGGGATTGGAATTAAAATATTTTGCCACTGGGAAGTTCTGATTTTGGCGGATGGAGCGGAGGTACTTGACAAAGTGGCCATCTTATGTACAATGGATCTCACCAGTGTAGAGGAGGCTGCATTGGAAGCACTGGTTACAATAGACAACAGATGGAGTATTGCCTCACCTGGAAGGACTATTTGGGGACTGGCCCTGAATAGAGGTGAATGGGCAAGTGTAGTACTTTGGCCACTTGCAGGGATAAGTGCCGGGAGGGAGATCAGTGGGAAGGGATTAATGGACAAGGGAATCACAGAGGGAGCAATCCCCGTGGAAATAGGGGGGGGGTGGGTGGAGTTGGGGAATATAAGGATTTGTTCTCCAAATCCCTGCTCACAAACTCTCTTCTCAACTTTAGATTTAACTGTTTAATCATGATTAGTTGCCCGTTTGAAAAGAAAAGCAATTCTTGAGTATGTGGCTGAGCCCACTAGGGGGAAGGTAATTCTGGATTGAGTGTTATGTAATGAACCAGATTTGATTAGGGAGCTTAAGGTAAAGGAACCCTTGGGAGGCAGTGAACATAATATGATAGAATTCACCCTGCAGTTTAAGGGGGAGAAGAGAAAGTCAGATATATAAGTATTGTAGTGGAGTAAAGGAAAGCGGCCAGTGAAGGGGTGGGGCTTTGAGGCTTTGACTCGAGAGATTCTAGCAGTTTTGGCAGTTGGTCTGTACAATCAAGTCAATCAAGATTTGAATAGATCAGACTCAACAGAAAGCAGCTGATTGGGCAGTCGAGGTCAGGTGACCAAACATTTTGAAAAGCTCAAATAGATAAATAGAGGGATAGCTCAAGCGAAGCGGCCAGTGTGTGTGAGTGGGCCAGTGAAGGAGTGGAGCTTTGAGGCTTTGACTCGAGAGGCTTCAACAAGAAGAGGCGGAGAACAAGCTTGCTCGCAGTTAATCTTCAAAATGTCTCCTGAGACGGTGATGTGCCTCTCATGTGAGATGTGGCAGTCTTGGGGGAACTCCCCTTTCTCACAGAGTCACATCTGCCAGAAGTGCATGTGGCTGGGCAATCTGGAAGACCGTGTGAGGAATCTGGAGCAGCAGCTGGATGACCTGCGACTCATAAGGGAGAATGAGGCAGTCATAGCTGAGAGCTACAGGGAGATAGTCACACCTAGGCTGTCGGAAGCAGGTCGTTGGGTGACAGTCAGAGGGGGATAGCGAAGGTGAACAGACAGGTAGTGCAGAGCACCCCTGTAGCCATTCCCCTGAATAATAAGTTTACCATCCTGGATACTGTTGGCGGGGACGACCAACCAGGTGTGAGCCACGGTGGCAGAGCCTCCAGCACTGAGTCTGACCCTGTGGTGCAGAAGGGTGGGACGGAGAAGAGGAGAGCTGTCGTCACTGGAGACTCTATAGTCAGGGGAGCAGACGGGAGATTTTGCGGACGTGAGAAGGACACCCACATGGTTTGTTGCCTCCCTGGTGCCAGGATCCGGGATGTCTCTGACCGGGTGCACGACATCCTGGTACGAGAGAGAAAGCAACCAGAAGTCGTGATACATGTTGGGACCAACGACATAGGCAGGAAGAGGGGTGAGGTCCTGAAGTGTGAGTTTTGGGAACTAGGCAGAAGACTGAAGAACAGGACCTCAAGGGTGGCGTTCTCAGGATTGCTGCCAGTGCTATGTGACAGTGATGGTAAGAATTGGAGGAGATGGCAGTTGAATGCATGGCTGAGGAGTTGGTGCAGGGAGCAGGGTTTTAGATTTTTAGATCATTGGGATCTCTTCTGGGGAAGGTGGGACCTGTACAGATTGGATGGGTTGCACCTGAACTCGAGGGGGAACAATATCCTTGCAGGATGGTTTGCTAGCATGGTTCAGGAGGGTTTAAACTAATTTGTGAGGGGGATGGGACCCAGAGCGATAGAGCAGTGAAAGAAGTGCATGGAATAAAGCCAGATCTAACATACAGAGAGGCGTTGAGGAAAGAGAAGCAGAATAAACATTGTAGAGACAGTAAGGTAGAAGGGCTGAAATGTGTGTACCTCAATGCAAGAAGCATCAGGAGCAAAGGTGATGAACTGAGAGCTTGGATAAATACATGGAATTATGATGTAGTGGTCATTACAGAGACTTGGCTGGCACCAGGGCAGGAATGGATTCTCAATATTCCTGGATTTCAGTGCTTTAAAAGGGATAGAGAGGGCGGAAAAAGGGGAGGAGGGGTGGCATTACTGGTCAAGGATACTACTACAGCTACAGAAAGGGTGGGTAATGTAGCAGGATCCTCTTTTGAGTCAATATGGATGGAAGTCAGGAACAGGAAGGGAGCAGTTACTCTATTGGGGGTATTCTATAGGCCTCCTGGTAGCAGCAGAGGTACAGAGGAGCAGATTGGGAGGCAGATTTTGGAAAGGTGCAAAAATAACAGGGTTGTTATCATAGGTGACTTTAACTTCCCTAATATTGATTGGCACCTGATTAGTTCCAAGGGTTTAGATGGGGCAGAGTTTGTTAAGTGTGTCCAGGACGGATTCCTGTCACAGTATGTGGACAGGCCGACCGGGGGAATGCCATACTAGATCTAGTACTAGGTAATGAATCGGGTCGGGTCACAGATCTCTCAGTGGGTGAGCATATTGGGGACAGTGACCACTGCTCCCTGGCCTTTAGCATTATCATGGAAAAGGATAGAATCAGAGAGGACAGGAAAATTTTAATCGGGGAAAGGCAAATTATGAGGCTATAAGGCTAGAACTTGTGGGTGTGAATTAGGATGATGTTTTTGCAGGGAAATGTACTATGGACATGTGGTCGATGTTTAGAGATCTCTTGCGGGATGTAAGGGATAAATTTGTCCCGGTGAGGAAGATAAAGAATGGTAGGGTGAAGGAACCATGGGTGACAAGTGAGGTGGAAAATCTAGTCAGGTGGAAGAAGGCAGCATACATGAGGTTTAGGAAGCAAGGATCAGATGGGTCTATTGAGGAATATAGGGAAGCAAGAAAGGAGCTTAAGAAGGGGCTGAGAAGAGCAAGAAGGGGACATGAGAAGGCCTTGGCGAGTAGGGTAATGGAAAACCCCAAGGCATTCTTCAATTATGTGAAGAAAAAAAGGATGACAGGCGTGAAGGTAGGACCGATTAGAGAGAAAGGTGGGAAGATGTGCCTGGAGGCTGTGGAAATGAGCGAGGTCCTCAATGAATACTTCTCTACGGTAATCACCAATGAGAGGGAACTTGATGATGGTGAGGACAATATGAGTGAGGTTGATGTTCTGGAGCATGTTGATATTAAGGGAGAGGAGGTGTTGGAGTTGTTAAAGTACATTAAGACAGATAAGTCCCCAGGGCCTGACAGAATATTCCCCAGGCTGCTCCAGGAGGTGAGAGAAGAGATTGCTGAGCCTCTGGCTAGGATCTTTATGTCCTCGTTGTCCACGGGAATGGTACCGGAGGATTGGAGGGAGGCAAATGTTGTCCCCTTGTTCAAAAAAGGTAGTAGGGATAGTCCGGGTAATTATAGACCAGTGAGCCTTACGTCTGTTGCGGGAAAGCTGTTGGAAAAGATTCTTAGAGATAGGATCTATAGGCATTTAGAGAATCATGGTCTGATCAGGGACAGTCAGCATGGCTTTGTGAAGGGCAGATCGTGTCTAACAAGCCTGATAGAGTTCTTTGAGGAGGTGACCGGGCATATAGATGAGGGTAGTGCAGTGGATGTGATCTATATGCATTTTTGTAAGGCATTTGACAAGGTTCGACACGGTAGGCTTATTCAGAAAGTTAGAAGGCATGGGATCCATGGAAGTTTGGCCAGGTGGACTCAGAATTGGCTTGCCTGCAGAAGGCAGAGGGTGGTGGTGGAGGGAGTACATTCAGGTTGGAGGGTTGTGACTAGTGGTGTCCGACAAGGATCTGTTCTGGGACATCTACTTTTCGTGATTTTTATTAACGACCTGGATGCGGGGTTAGAAGGGTGGGTTGGCAAGTTTGCAGACAGCACAAAAGTTGGTGGTGTTGTAGATAGTGTAGAGGGTTGTCAAAGATTGCAGAGAGACATTGATAGGATGCAGAAGTGGGCTGAGAAGTGGCAGATGGAGTTCAACCCGGAGAAGTGTGAGGTGGTACACTTTGGAAGGACAAACTCCAAGGCAGAGTACAAAGTAAGTGGCAGGATACTTGGTAGTGTGGAGGAGCAGAGGGATCTGGGGGTACATGTCCACAGATCCCTGAAAGTTGCCTCACAGGTGGATAGGGTAGTTAAGAAAGCTTATGGGGTATTAGCTTTCATAAGTCGAGGGACGGAGTTTAAGAGTCCTGATGTAATGATGCAGCTCTATAAAACACTGGTTAGGCCACACTTGGAGCACTGTATCCAGTTCCGGTCACCTCACTATAGGAAGGATGTGGAAGCATTGGAAAGGATACAGAGGAGATTTACCAGGATGCTGCCTGGTTTAGAGAGTATGCATTATGATCAGAGATTAAGGGAGCTCGGGCTTTACTCTTTGGAGAGAAGGAGGATGAGAGGAGACATGATAGAGGTATACAAGATAATAAGAGGAATAGATAGAGTGGATAGCCAGTGCCACTTCCCCAGGGCACCACTGCTCAATACAAGAGGACATGGCTTTAAGGTAAGGGGTGGGAAGTTCAAGGGGGATATTAGAGGAAGGTTTTTTACTCAGAGAGTGGTTGGTGCGTGGAATGCATTGCCTGAGTCAGTGGTGGAGGCAGATACACTAGTGAAGTTTAAGAGACTACTAGACAGGTATATAGAGGAATTTAATGTGGGGGCTTATATGGGAGGCAGGGTTTGAGGGTCGGCACAACATTGTAGGCCGAAGGGCCTGTACTGTGCTGTACTATTCTATGTTCTATATAATAAAGAGGCAAGAGAGAGGTGCTGGTCAAAGATGATGTGAAGGGGACGCTAGCAGGAATGATGCTGAAACAACAATGCCTTGAGTTTCTGATGGCAATTCGGAAAGTGCACGATAGATACATCCCAAAGATGATGAAGTATTCTAAAGAGAGGATGAGGCAATTGTGTCTGTCAAGGGAAGTCAAAGGCAGTGTAAAACCAAAAGAGATGGAATACAATATGGCAAGGGATTTGGAAGCTTTTTAAAACCAACAGAAGGCAACAAACAAAACATAAGGAGAGAAAAGATAAAATATGAAGGTAAGCTAGCCAATAAATATACCAAAAGATTTTCCAGATATATAAAGAGTAAAAGAGAGATGAGAATGGATATCAACAGCTAGAAAATGACCCTGGAGAGGAAGTAATGGGGGCAAAGAAATGGTAAATGAATTTAATAAGTATTTTGAATCAGGATTCACTGTGGAAGATACTAGCAGTATGCCAGAAATTTAAGAGGATCAGGATGCAGAGGTGTGTGGTTGCTATTACTAAGGAGAAATTATAGGTAATTTAACCTGACTTCAGAGGTTGTGAAGATGTTGGTGTCCATTAGTAAGGATAAAGTTTTTGGGTACTTGGAGGCAAATGATAAAGTAGGCCAGTCTACATAGCTTCCTTAAGGGGAAATCTTGCCTGACAAATCTGTTGGAATTCTTTGAGGAAATAACAGGCAGATAGACAAATGGAGGTTACTGATTGTTGTTTACTTGGATTTTCAGAAGGCCTTTGACAAGCTGCCACACATGAGGCTGCTTAACAAGATAAGGGCCCATGGTATTACAGGAAAGCTAACAGCATGGATAGAAGACTGGCTGATTGGCAGGGGGCAAAGAGTCAGAATAAAAGGAGCCTATTCTTATTGGCTGCCGGTGACACATGATATTCCACATGGGTCTCCATTGGTGCGGCTTCTTTTCATGTTACATGTTAATGATTTGGGTGATGGAATTGATAGTTTTGTCACCAAGATTACGGATATTTCAGAGGAGAGATGGGTGGAGAAACAGGTAGTGTTGAGGAAGCAGGGAGTCTACAGAAGGACTTGGACAGATTGAGAGAATAGGCAAAAAAGTGGTGGATGGAATATGTGTATGGTCATGCACTTTGGTAGAGGGAATAAAGGCATAGAATATTTTCTAAATGGGGAGAAAATTCAAAATTCAGAGGTGCAAAGGAACTTGAGAGTCCTTGTGCAGGATTCCTTAAAGATTAACTTGCAGACTGAGTCAGTGGTAAGGAAGGCAAATGCAATGTTAGCATTCATCTCTAGTAGATTCAAATATGAGCAATATAATAGCCAACTCAGTTTAAACCTGTGTTCTCTAGCTTTAGACTTCCTGGGAAAAAAGGACTCCATCATTCCAGAGAAAACAGTTACATCCTATCTAGTACCTCTTTATAATTCAAGCCCTCCAATCCAAGCAACATTTCCATGAATCGTTTTTGGGCCCATTCTAGCTTCACAACACCAATGCTGTAGTGACCAGAACCCAAACAATACTCCAAGTGTAGCCTAACCAGCAATTTGTACCATTGTCACACAGGGGTTCCCAACCTAGGGTGCATGGACCCCTCGGTTAATAGTGAGGGTCCATGGCATAAAAGGTTTGGCAGCCCCTGCTGTAAAATGATATCCCAACCCCTGTACTCTGTGGTTAGGCTGATGAAGGCAAGCATTACATATGCTGTACTCATTATTTTAATTGTACTGTCACTATCAGGGCACTATGTACTTGTACATCAAGGGATTGCTGTTAAGTAACACTTCCCAAGGTCTTGCCATGCAGTGTGCACGTCCTGTCTTGGTTCAACTTTCCAAAATGCAAGGCTTTACACTTATCTTAGTTAAATTGCATCATCATTCCCTTGCCGACTATCCCAGTTAATATTGATCCTGTTATAAACAGACAACTTTCTTCACTGGCAGTGTGCGCTGCTGTCAGAAGAAGATCCCTGTACTCAAGTGATTTTCTCTCTCCCTCTCTCCCTCTCTCCCTCCCTGTCGGTTCTCAAGTCGGGGGACTCGGAGAAGTGATATGGAAGGTTGAAACATTGAAACAGCAAGCTGCTTGTCTCTTGTTGCTCCCTCACTAGTGAGAGAGAGCGTCTGGCTGAGATACCGTGGGTCGGGTTATAGACTGTAGTTTTTTGATGGACTGTAGATCAAGGTCTCGTTGGAGGCTTTTGCTATTGCTTGCATGGTGGAGGGAGGGATGTTGGTACTCCTGCTGGTGCAAGTGGGGGGACGGTCGATGATTCTGCTGCTGCCTGTGCATGGGCGGGGGAAGGGAGGGTTTTGGGGTTCTGATGTTTCCGTCATTCATTCTTTGGGATTTTTAAGTTTCATGGATGTCTGCGAAGAGTAAGAATTTCAGGTTGTATACTGTATATATTCTCTGATACTAAATCGAACCATTTGAACCATGTTTCCACTGTATCATAAATTTGGTGTCATCTGCAGACCTTATCATATCACCGACATTCTCTTGTGATCTCTTCAGCACACTGCTGGTTACAGGTCTTCAATATGAAAGCAACCCTCAAAATTAGAGGCCTTGCTAAAGTCAATGTAGACATCATCCACTGACTTTCCCTCATCAATCCTCTTATCACCACTTCTAACTCAATCAAAATTGCGAGACGTGGGCTACATGAATGAAGTTATGCTATCTACACTTCCAAATGCAGATTCCTACTGGAGAAGCAGACTGGATCTGCTCTACTTTGTCTACTGTCACAACAGGTCCACAACAGATGCCACTTCATTGTTTCTTCACTCAACCATGGAACAACCGAACATCAGGATGCTCTTTATTGACTACAGTTCAGTATTTAATATTATCATCCCCTCAAAACTAATAATAAGCTTCAAGACCTTGGCCTCAATACCCCCTTAAGCAATTGGATCTTCAATTTTATCATTTACAGACAGACCCTAGTCAGTTCGGTTTAGCACAAACATCTCCTCCACAATCTCCATCAGCGCAGGCGTACATTAAGGCTCTGTGCTTAGCCCCCTGCTCTACTGACTTTATACTTATGGCCGTGAGGCTAAGCTCAGCTCCAGTGCCGTATTCAGGTTTGCTGATGACACCACTGTCGTTGGCTGAACCAAGGGTGGTGACGAATCAGTATATAGAAGGGAGATTAACAATCAGGTTGAATGGTGGTACAGCAACCTCTCACTCAAAGTCAGCAAGAGCAAGGAGTTGATTATTGATTAAAGGAGGAGTTCCATGAGCCTGTCCTCATCGGGGTATCAGAGGTGGAGAGGATCAGCAATTCTAAATTCCTCAGCGTTATAATTTCAGAGGATCTGCTCTGAGCTCAGCATGCAAGTGCCATTACAAAGAAAGCACGGCAGTGCCTCAACTTCATTAGATGTTTGCAGAGATTGGGGATGACATCTAAAGCCTTGACAGCTTCTATAGATATGCACTGGAGAGTATATTGCTGGTATGGAAACACCATTACCCTTGAATAGAAAATCCTACAAAAAGTAGTGGATACAGCCCAGTCCATCATGGGTAAAGCACCCTCCCCCCCCCCACTATTAAGCACATCTGCATGGAGCACACCTTCAGGAAAGCAGCATCTATCATCTAGGACCCTCACGACCTAGGCCATGCTCTCTTCTTGCTGCTGCCATCATGAAGAAGATACAGGAGCCTCAGAACTCAGACCATCAGGTTCAGAAACTATTATTATCCCTCAACCATCAGGCTTTTGAACCAGAGGGGTTAACTTCACTGAACTTCACTCGCCCCATCACTGAACTGTTCCCATAACCCATGCATTCAATTTCAAGGACTTTTCATCTCATGTTTTCAATATTTTTTGCACAGTTATTTTTTTCTTTTTTATTTGCAGATTATTGTTGTATTTTGCACATTGGTTGTTTGTCCATCTTACTGAGTATGGTCTTTCATTGATTCTCTGAATGCCCGCAATAAAACAAATCTCAGTTGTATATGGTGGTGTATACAGTAGGTATTTTGACACTAAATTTACTTTGAACTTGAAGTTTTGAACTTTGAAATAAATTCTGTCATTCAGAATTCTTTCCAGTAACTTTCCCACTGCTGACATAAGGCTCATTGGCTTGCAGTTCCCTGACTTAACCTTGCAGACTGCCAGGGCCCCAGCAATTTGCTCCCTTGCTCCCACAGCTCTTGGGATATATTTGGTCATGTCTTTGGGATTTATCTACCTTTGTGTGCTTTAAGACCCCCAATATCTCCTTATAATGTTGATATGCTTCAGGGTTTCACTGTTTTCTTCCATGAACTCACTAGCCTGTGTGTCCTTCTCTATGGTAAACACTGATAAGAAATATTTACTTAAGACTTCACCTATCTCCATATCCCCACATACTACCATACTAATACTTAAGGGAATCTCCTCTCTCACTGGTTACTCTTTTGATCCTAATTTACTTATGATTGTCAATTTTCCTTAACTTTACCTGCCAAGGATACCTCATCTCTCCTTTATTCCATCCTAAATTCCTCCTTAAGTGTACTCCTACATCTCTTGTACTGCTTAAGGGAATCACTTGATAGCAGATCCCTAAACCAGACATAATGTCTTACCAACTGTAATATCCCTCATCAACCAGGGTTCCCTAATCTTGCCAATCTTGCCCTTCACCCTAACAGGAACATACTGGTCCTGAACTCTATGTATCTCACTTTAAAAGCTTTTCACTTGCCTGACACCCCTTTACCTGTCAACAGCCTCTCCCAAACAACCTTTACAAGTTCCTGTCTAATCCCATCAAAATGAGCCTTGCTCCAGGATAGAACTTGAAGGCCAGTCTTATTGTTTCCATGACTTCTTGAAACTAATTGTCATGGTCCAGATCGGGGTCCCTTTAAATTTACCTTGTTTATGTTACGATCCAGACCGTTGATTCCCTGTTTTCCTGTGTCCCTCGGCTTTGGTGATTAGAGGCAATTAACGCTCGGCTGAACTGGTAGTTTATAGTCTCCGGCTTTCAGCCATTCGGCGCGGGAGCGTCTGCAAAGTCATCAAAGGCACGGTGTGCCAATGTCATCTGGCTGGAGCAAGCCTAGTCTCTGCCGAAGAGAGTGCCAGTAATTCGCCCTTCCTCACCGGAGCAACCCAGTCCAGTTACCTCGCCGAAACGAGCCTGCAAAGTTTCCTCATCAAGGTGGGTCCGTCAGTTAACCCACCGGAGGGAATAAAGAACCTCTGTCTACTGTTCCCAGGCCGAGTCGAGAGCTCGCCACTACCCGGAGGTTCCAAGTCAAGTCCTGGCTCCGGCGGCATTCAAGTTCCAAGTCAAGTCCTGTCCCTGGCTGCATTCAAGCACCAAGTCAAGTCCTGGCCCTGGGGGTCTGTGATTTCTGTGATTCCTGTCCTACCCCCTTGTCTGAATCCCTTCTCTGCCCCCTCACCTCTTGCCGTCATCTGCAGCCCCTGCCTGCACTTCGGTCTAGTTCCATCACCGGAGCTAGATAGGTACTGTCTGGTGTCCATTCGTGTTAGTCTTGTCTTGTCTTGTCCTCGCCTCCATGAGGATAAGTCTGGCCGTCTTGCCGTTGCCCCGTGGGGGATCATGTCTTGTCATGTCTTGTCCTCGCCTCCGTGGGGTAGGTCAGGCTGTCTTGCCGTTGCCCCGCTGGGGGGTCATGTTCTGTCTTGTCTTGTCCTCGCGTTCGTGGGGTAAGTCAGGCCGTCTTGCCATTGCCCCGCGGAGGGTCATGAGTCCCGGCCCTATGTCCTGTACCCAAGGAGGGGTCCTGGCTCTCTGTTCTGTGTATGTGTCCATGGTTCCATGTACCTGCTCCCCGAGACTAAGGCTCTGTGTTCCCATGTTCCTCCTCTCCCTAGCCCATGTCATGTCCTTGCCTGGTTCTGGGGTCCGAGCCCGAGGCAAGACCCAGGTACTGGGTCCTTGCCCAGTTTCTGGCTCGGAGTCCATACCCTAGCCTCTTCATGTCTCCTCTAGTTCTGGGATCTGATTCTGAGTCCAAGCCCAGACCCTTGGTCCCAGCCTAGTCGTAGTCCTCAGTCCTTGTCCAGTTCGCTATTCCTGCTCCTGCCTTGCTCTCCTGGTATCGAACAATAAACTCAATCTAAGTAACCTCACAAGATGTGTCTTGCACTTGGGTCCACCCTTGCTCCCAATGCCCCCTCCATTGTGACACTAATAGAGTTATGGTTGTGGGTCCCAAAATGCTCCCCCACCAGAGTTGCCCAGACCAAATTTCCTAAGAGGAGCTTGAGTGCAGACTCATCTCGAGTAGGGCCATCCACATATCACTTCAGAAAACTTTCCAGTACACACTTAACAAATTCTGTCCCATTTAATCTTTTAGCACAATGGCAGTCCCAGTTAGTACTAGTGAAGTTAAAAATCACCCACTATTATAATCTTATTATTCATACAACTATATATTTGTTCCTCTAATTCTTGCGGCCTACTCGGGAGCCTGTAGTATCAACTCATAAAATGATTACCCTTTTTATATTTCAAAGTTCTAACCATATGACCCCAAAGATTGAGATGCATGGTAACTAATCCAAGGGATTATGGTGTGTGTGATTAACATTGATTTGGTAGTTTGGATTCAGAATTGATTTGCCCATAGAAAGGTGTTAATCTGGCTGGAGGTCTGTGAGCATCAGTGTTTCGCAAGGGTTGGTGTGAGGGTCTCTGTTGTTTTGTGATATATAAAATGTCATTGGGTGGGTTAGTAGGAGGTGTGATTAATAAGTTCATGGCCTAAGGTAGAAAGAGTCAATTTTAGAAAACCTAGCACATTTATTTTTCAACATAGTCCCCTCCTACATGTACACACTTAGTCCAGTGGTCGTGAAGCATACGGATCCGTTCTTTGTAGAAGTGGTCCACAGCAGGGGTGATTGATAAGTTCGTGGCCTAAGGTAGAAGGTGATGAGTTATTAACTTCAAACTTTCTGCATTATCACTCAAAGAGTTGAACTGCACATGCATGTAACGAGAGCGTCTTGGACCTCCAGATGGTCCACAGCAGGGGTGACTGATAATTTTGTGGCCTTAGGTAGAAGGAGAAGATGAGTTATACCGCTCTGTTACATGCATGTGCAGTTCAACTCTTTGAGTGGGAATGCAGCAAGCTTGAAGTTAGTAACTCATCTCCTTCTATCTTAGGCCACGAACTTATCAATCACCCCTGACATGGACCACTTCTAGAGGTCCAAGACACCGACTTCTACAAAGAAGGGATCCATATGCTCCACGACCTCTGGACTAAGTGTGTACATGTAGGAAAAACAAATGTGCTAGGTTTTCTACAATTGACTCCTTCTACCTTAGGCCACAAACTTATCAATCACCCCTCATAAGTTTGCAGATGCGACAAAGATTGGTGAATTTGTGGACAGTGTTGGTGGGCTATCAAAAGATACAGCAGAACATAGATCATTTACGGGTACATGCAAAGATATGGCAGATCGAGTTTAATGACAGCAAATGTAAGCTGTTTCACTTTGGGAGATGAAATATAAGGGGAAGGTAGGAGATTTAAGGGTGTTGAAGTACGGAGGGAATGTGGAGTCAGGTTCATAGTTTCCTGAAAGGGACCATGTGAGATATAATGGCATCATGTCTTCGTTGGTCAGGCAGGGGGACTGCAGCTGCATAAGAAATTTCGTTGGGCCACATTTGGGGTATTGTATGTAGCTCTGATTGTTCCATTATAGGAAGGATGTGGAGTCCTTGGTAAGGTATGGAAGAGATTTACCAGAACGTTGCCCAAATTAAACTGTACAAACTATAAAGAGAGATTGGACAATCTTGAGTTAATCTCTCTGGAGTGATGGAGTCTGAGGGGAGACCTGATAAAGTTTACAAAATTTTAGAGGTAGTCTGCCAGAATCCTTTCCCCAGGGTCGAAATGTCGAAGGTGAGAAGTGTTCGGGGGTGAGTTTAAAGGAGATGTGTGGCGTATATCTCTTAACATAGAAAATGGTGGATGCCTGGAACAGGTTGGCTATGGTTGAGGTGGAAACTGGAAGATAATATGATAGTTGCATTTAAGAAGTAGATGCTCTACTCTCTCTACACCCATGACTGTGTGGCTTGGCACAACTCAAATGGCATCTATAAATTCTCAGATGACGCAACTGTTGTTGGCAGAATCTTGGAAGGTGTTGAAGAGGCGTACAGGAGTGAGATAGATTTTCTGGTTGAATGGTATCACAACAACAACATTGCACTCAATGGCAGCAAGACCAAGGAATTGATTGTGGAATTCAGGAAGGGCAAGTCAAGGAAACACACCAGTCCTTATCAAGGGATTAGCAGTGGAAAGGGTGAGCAGTTTCAAGTTCCTGGGTGTCAATGTCTCTGAAGATCTATCCTGGGCCCAAAATATTGATGCTATTACGAAGAGGGCAAATCAGTGGCTATATTTCATAAGGAGTTGGAGGAGATTTGTTATGTCACCAAGGCTCGAGCAAATTTCTACTGTTATGGCTCAGCAGCAATTGAAATGAAAATGAGTCCAGTTTTTATAAAATAAACAATGACATTTATTAAAGGGGAGGAGAAGATGGCGGCGTGACGCAGCGCGCGCGGCTGCTCCAAATTGATATCGTATTTGTTAAATAGGGGCCGTGCACAATCCTGATTTGATGGAGAAGGACGTGAGAAGCACGGAGGAACATCTGGAGAAACCTGAAATGCCTGCTTTGCTGCCGCTGCTATTGTACCATCGAGAATCTCCGGAGGGGAAGGCCCCAGATCCTTGGCTTTGCCTATTGCCTGTTGCCGGGGCTGGGGTCGAAGCGCTCGGCAGAGATGGTGCTCGGTTCTCGGTGTTGGAGGGCTGGTCAGAGGCTCGCAGTTTTCGGACAGGCTCAGAGTCGGACTGTGGCCGGGTGCTTCCAGGATACTGCATCAGCAAGTTTGCGGTGCTGGAAGCTCATGGCAGGGAGAGTTTCTCCCTTCAACCATCTGCGTGAGATGATGGTACTTTCGAAAGACTTGACTTTTTTTTACTGTGCCCATGGTCTGTTCTTCATCAATTTACGGTATTGCTTTGCACTGTTGTACTATATGTTATAATTATGTGGTTTTTGTCAGTTTTTTATTAGTCTTGGTTTGTCTTGTGTTTCTGTGATATCATTCTGGAGGAACAAATTGTATCATTTCTTAGTGCATGCATTACTAAATGGCAATAAAAGAGGACTGCGTGTCCTCATATCTAATAATCTAATCTAACCTCTACTCAAACAAAAAAAATGGAATGTAAACGAACGATTAACTTAAACGGATGTTAACAGCGTTACGCTTCTATAGTTATTAAACAGTCGAACTGAAAGACAATTCTCAACAGATCCCATTTAAGCACAGTCTTAAGGTGGTAGTTTAATAAGTCCATATGATTTATGAAATAACTGAGAGGAGAGATGTCCCAAACCTTGTGATGAAGAAAAGTCAAAACTGCTGACATTGGTTCCAGCCGAGAAATACCTTTTCCAAAGTTATGACGCAGAACACAAGTTCTCAAAGTAACTGACCTTTCTGCCGGAAGTGGTCATCACAAAGTAGTCAAACCGTGTCAGGGTTAACAAAATGTGTGTGCCACGTACGGACGGTTCCAAATGTCAGTCACATCCGTAATGCACCGAATGCCGCTGGTTAACCCCAATCCCTCTGGGGTTCGCTTGGATTCTTCACTCTCCCTCTCTCTTCTTCTCCGATGGCGTAACCACCAACGGTGAGTTCCCACCAAAACGAACTACGCAACAACTGCGGTCTCCCCTTATATACCAGTTAGAACATGCCATCACGTGACATCACATCACCCCCACTATCACAAGACAATTACATCATTCTAAAGGCACAAGACCATTACATCATATTCATGAGATACTCACGGGATATGTAACACTACAAATGTACTGTGGAGAGCTTTCCAACTGGTTGCATCACTGCCTGCTCCGGAGGGGCCACTGCGCAGGATCAGAAACACCAGCAGGGGGCTGTAAGCTCAGCCATATGCATCATGGGCACAAGCCTCCCCACCAATCAAGAACATCTTCCAAAAAGGCAATATCGATCATTAAGGACCCCACTGCCCAGGGCATGCCCTCTTCTAACTATTACCATCAGGAGCCTGGAAATATGTACTCAACATTTTAGGAGCAGTTTCTTTCCCTCCGCCATCCGTTTCTGAGCTCATGAACACTACCTCACTATTTTTATCTGTTTTTTGTGCTTTTTCAAAAATTTCTTATCATAATTTACAGTTTATTTTATATATTGCACTGTACTGCTGCGGCAAAACAACAATTATCACTGACACATGTCAATGATAATAAACCTGATTCTGATTCCAAACTCATAAAAATACAGGAAATGGAGAGACATGGATCACGTGCTGGCAGGGGTTTGTTCAACTCAGCATCGTATTCTGCACAGACGCCGTGGGCCAAAAGTCCTGTTCCCGCACTGCACCATTCTATCTTCTGTTTCACATTCCTCACTGGCAATTCCCTTCCCGCCCCACCAAAACCCCCATCCCCCCCGTCCCTTCAGCACACCTAAGATATACTGTCTAAGTAACCCATGATATTTTCCATACCTAGCAGTGCAACTCTCCCACCTCTCTTACTTCCACCTCTCTCACACCAGAAGCATCTGTACCCTGAAATAGTAAGCAGCTGGCCTTGCCCATTTCTCAAGCATGTTTCTGTAATAGCTATAGTGTGGCAACCCACCTTCTACACAGGCGAACCAGCTCACAAAATGGCGCGCGCGTCGGCAGAGAGGCCAGCCCCAAAATGGCGCTGGGCCTTCTTCACCAGTAAGGGGAGAAAGCCCGCACATGGGAAGAGACTCTTGTAATGCACCTCTGACGTCATTTTGGCCTGGGGAGGACGGGAACGGAACTGCGTAAAAGTCAGTGCTGCGAAGTTTGAATAAACTAGTCTCGAGTGCAACTTACAGACTGCATGTCGTTATTTCTAGCTCTGTGTGTAGCACATCGCTACAATAGTATTATTCACTGGAACCCTCCCCATGTGAATGAGTGCCACATTCTTAACACCACTTGGATAAAGAAGTTTCTTCTGAATTACCTATGAGAAGTAAGAACGTAGAACATAGAAATCTAGGTTTCAATAGGTACATTTAATCTCAGAAAAATGTACACAACATACAACATGAAATGCTTTTTCTTCACAAACATCCACAAAAATAGAGGAGTTTGTTTTCAAAGAATGAATGACAGTTAAATGTTAGAACCCCAAAGCCCCTCACAACTCCCCCCACCCACGCACAAGCAGCAGCAAGGCAACGACCCTCCCTCCCAACCAAGCCCCTCACCAAGCACTCAAGCGTGCAGCAAAGCATCAATAAAGACACAGACTTGCAGTACCCCAAAGACTGCTCATTCACCCGGTATTTGACATACCACAGGCACTCTCTCTCTCCCTAATAAGGGAAAAAGGAGGTGTCCCTGTTTCACAGCAAGATATAACCATATAAACCACATCAATTACAGCATAGAAAAAGGCCATCTAGGCCCTTCTATTCCATGTCGAACTCTTACTCTCACCTAGTCCCACTGACCTGCACTCAGTCTATAACCCTCCATTCCTTTCCTGTCCATATAGCTATCCAATTTAACTTTAAACGACAACATCGAGGCCTGCCTCAACTACTTCTGCTGGAAGCTCATTCCACACAGCTACCACTCTCTGAGTAAAGAAGTTTCCCCCTCATGTTACCCCTAAACTTTTGCCCTTTAACTCTCAACTCATGTCCTCTTGTTTGAATCTCCCTGACTCTCAATGGAAAAAGCCTATTCACGTCAACACTATCTATCTCCCTCATAATTTTAAATACCTCTATCAAGTCCCCGCTCAACCTTCTACGTTCCAAAGAATAAAGACCCAACTTGTTCAACCTTTCTCTGTAACTCAGGTGATGAAACCCAGGTAACATTCTCATAAATCTTCTCTGTACTCTCTCTATTTTGTTGACACCTTTCCTATAATTCAGAGACCAAAACTGTACACAATACTCCAAATTTGGCCTCATCAATGCGTTGTACAATTTCAACATTACATCCCAACTCCTATACTCAATGCTCTGATTTATAAAGGCCAGCATACCAAAAGCTTTCTTCACCACCCTAGCCACATGAGATTCCACCTTCAGGGAACTATGCATCATTATTCCTAGATCCCTCTGTTCTACTGCATTCTTCAATGCCCTACCATTTACCATGTATGTCCTATTTTGATTAGTCGCACCAAAATGTAGCACCTCACATTTATTAGCATTAAACTCCATCTGCCATCTTTCAGCCCACTCTTCTAACTGACCTAAATCTGTCTGCAAGCTTTGAGAACCTACTCCATCATCCACAACTCCACCTACCTTAGTATCATCTGCATACTTACAAATCCAATTTACCACCTTATCATCCAGATCATTAATGTATATGACAAACAACATTGGACCCAGTACAGATCCCTGAGGCACACCACTAGTCACCGGCCTCCAATCTGACAAACAGTCATCCACCACTACTCTCTGGCGTCTCCCATCCAGCCACTGCTGAATCTATTTTACTACTTCGATATTAATACCTAACGAATGAACCTTCCTAACTAACCTTCCATATGGAACCTTGTCAAAGGCCTTACTGAAGTCCATATAGACAACATCCACCGCTTTACCCTCGTCAACTTTCCTAGTAACCTCTTCAAAAAATTCAATAAGAGTTGTCAAACATGACCTTCCACGCACAAATCCATGTTGACTGTTTCTAACCAGACCCTGTCTATCCAGATAATTATATATACCATCTCTAAGAGTACTTTCCATCAATTTACCTAGCACTGACGTCAAACTCACAGGTCGATAATTGCTAGGTTTACTCTTAGAACCCTTTTTAAACAATGGAACAACATGAGCAATACGCCAATCCTCCGGCACCATCCCCGTTTCTAATGACATTTGAAATATTTCTGTCAGAGCCCCTGTTACTTCCACACTAACTTCACTCAAGGTCCTAGGTAATATCCTATCAGGACCCAGAGACTTATTCACTTTTATATTCCTTAAAAGTGCCAGTATTTCCTCTTCTTTAATCATCACAGTTTCCATAACCTCCCTACCTGTTTCCCTTATCTTACACAATTCAATATCCTTCTCCTTAGTGAATACCGGAGAAAAGAAATTGATGAGTATCTCCTCCACCTCTTTTGGCTCCACACATAGCTGTCCACTCTGATTCTCTAAGGGACCAATTTTATCCCTCACTATCCTTTTGCTATTAATATAACTGTAGAAACCTTTGGGATTTATTTTCACCTTACTTTCTAATTTCTTTCTTAAGATTCTTTTTACATTCTTTATATTCCTCGAGCACCTCATTTACTCCATGCTGCCTATATTTATCGTAGATATCTCTCTTTTTCCGAACCAAGTTTCCAATATCCCTTGAAAACCATGACTCTCTCAAACTCTTAATCTTTCCTTTCAACCTAACAGGAACATAAAGATTCTGTACACTCAGAATTTCACCTTTAAATGATCTCCATTTCTCTGTTACATTCTTCCCATAAAACAAATTGTCCCAATCCACTCCTTCTAAATCCTTTCGCATCTCCTCAAAGTTAGCCTTTCTCCAATCAAAAATCTCAACCCTGGGTCCAGACCTACCCTTCTCCATAATTACGCAAACAACAGGAATTGTGCAGATGCTGGAAATTCAAGCAACACACATCAAAGTTGCTGGTGAACGCAGCAGACCAGGCAGCATCTGTAGGAAGAGGTGCAGTCGACGTTTCAGGCCGAGACCCTTCGTCAGGACTAACTGAAGGAAGAGTGAGTAAGGGATTTGAAAGTTGGAGGGGGAGGGGGAGATCCAAACTGATATATCCCTCCCCCTCCTGTCTTCTCCTATCAGTTTGGATCTCCCCCTCCCCCTCCAACTTTTAAATCCCTTACTCACTCTTCCTTCAGTTAGTCCTGACGAAGGGTCTCGGCCTGAAACGTCGACTGCACCTCTTCCTACAGATGCTGCCTGACCTGCTGCGTTCACCAGCAACTTTGATGTGTGTTGCTTCTCCATAATTATATTGAAAATAATGGCATTGTGGTCACTGGACCCTAAGTGCTCCCCAACACAAACCTCCGTCACCTGACCTATCTCATTCCCTCACAGGAGATCCAACACTGCCCCTTCTCTAGTTGGTACCTCTGTGTATTGCTGCAAAAAACTATCCTGCACACATTTTACAAACTCCAAACCATCCAACCCTTTTACAGTATGGGCTTCCCAGTCTATGTGTGGAAAATTAAAATCCCCCACAATCACAACCTTGTGCTTACTACAAATGTCTGCTATCTCCTTACAAATTTGTTCCTCCAATTCTCGTTCCCCATTTGGGGGTCTATAATACACCCCCATAAGCGTTACTACACCTTTCCCATTCCTCAATTCCACCCAAATAGCCTCCTTAGACGAGGCCTCTAATCTATCCTGCCAGAGCACCGCTGTAATATTTTCTCTGACAAGCAATGCAACACCTCCCCATCTTGTCCCTCCGATTTTATCACACCTGAAGCAATGAAATCCAGGAATACTTAGTAGCCAATCACACCCCTCCTGTAACCATGTTTCACTAATAGCTACCACATCATACTTCCAGGTATTAATCCATGCTTTAAGCTCATCCACCTTTCTTATAATGCTCCTAGCATTAAAATAAATGCATGTAAGAAATTTTCCACCTCCTACTCTCTGTTTATCACTAACAGTGCAAACAACTTTACTATTTTCTTTTTCTTCCTTCTCCACTACATCTGTTCCTACACTCTGGTTCCCCTCCCCTCTTGTATCTAGTTTAAATCCACCGGAGCCTCTCTAGCAAACCTACCTGCAAGGATATTTGTCCTCCTCCAGTTCAGATGTAAACTGTCCCACCGGAACAGGTCCCATCTTCCCCGGAAAACTGCCCAATTATCTATAAATCTGAAGCCCTCCCTCCTGCACCATGTCTTCAGCCACATGTTGATCTGCACTATCTTACTATTTCTAAACCCGCCTGCATGTGGCACTGGTAGCAATCCTGAGGTTGCTATCCTGGAGGTCTTGTCCTTTAACTTGGCGCCTAACTCCCTAAACTCAGCTTTCAGAACCTCCTCACTCTTCCTACCCATGTCATTGGTCCCTACATGGACCACGACATCCGGCTACTCACCCTCCCTCTTGAGAATACCGACAACTCGATCCGAGATATCGTGGACCTTGGCACCAGGGAGGCAACAGACCATCCGGGATTCTCGATCTCTTCCACAGAACCTCTTATCTGTCCCGCTAACTATCAAATCCCCTGTAGCCCACCCCCCCGGCCACCCTCAGGGTCGCTCCGCTCGCTGTTGTCTAGGGAAACAGCCTCGGTCCCGCCAAACTGAGTAATTAGTTTGTGTGGATCCTGTGTGATGTACCCCACACCGCCCAAATAACAGACAATACACCAGATACAATTAAATGATTTACAGTTTATAGATATTACTGGAACTATATAATTAAGAGAGAATAAAATATAAAAGGACAATAAAAGGCACCACACTTATCAAAGTTCAATCTCTTCGTGCACAAAAACCGTTGGAGCTCAAGGACCTTCTTCTTCACCCTGCGACCCCCTCGGACCACCTCGACCGGCCGCCTGGGACCAACAATGGTGGTCGACCAGACGCTCCACACAAGTCCGTCTCCGTCTCCTCGCCGAACGTCCAGCTCGGGGTCTGATCCCGTTAGCAGACTCACAGCACCTGGTCCATCCTCTGTCTCGCTCTCCCGCCTTCTGCCCCAAAACCCCGCGCATACAGTATCTTCAAATACACCAAAACCATAACAACTATCCCAATTGGTTAATAGTACTTTCTTCTCGCACTCTAAAGCAAAAACAAGCTACTAGCGCAAACTTTCTCAGCGTTTAACACAAAAAAGCCGCATTCCCCAGATTAACATAACAAAGACGCCATTTTAGTTAGCCTCCGCAGTAACATAAAAGTCGAAACCCCCTTACACCCCTATCACTACTGCGCTCCTCTTTTCCCTCCTTCCCTTCTGAGCTGAGGGTCCCATCTCGGTGCCAGATACGCAACCACTGGAACTTGTCCCTGGTAGGTCATCCCCATCAACAGTATCCAAAACGAAGTACTTACTATTGGTGGGAACAGCCACAGGGGTGCTTTGCTCTTTCTGTCTATTCCCCTTCCCTCTCCTGACAGTCACCCAGCTACCTGTCTCCTAACTTTTCGGGGTGACTATCTCCCTGTAACTCCTGCCTATTTCTGCCTCTGCCTCCCGAGTTATCCGAAGTTCATCCAGCTCCAGATCCAGTTCCCTAACTCGGTTTGTCAGGAGCTGCAGCTGGATGCACCTTTTACAGGTGTAGTCATCAGGGACAATTGTGCTCACCCTGACTTCCCACATCCTGCAAATGGAGCACTCAACTGCCCTAACTGCTGCCTCCATTACCTACTCTTAAGATAATTAGATTTATTAAAGGAACTTACCCGGCCTTACCTCACTTGGAGTGAAAATCTTCCTCAGCCTCTGCTCCCCAAAGCGTCAGGAGCCAAAGCCTTCCTACTCTGTCTCCCTCTACTCCGTCGCCCACTACAACGTCGCCCGCTCCATTAATCTTCCTTCTTTTAAACACTCCCGCTGCCTCACAGTCCCACTTACATGCGCTTGTGCAGTCGTACCCCGTTCAAATGCCGAAGAAGAGATGGGAGACATAACGAAACAACACGGTGATTTATGGTGTCAAAAGTCTGTTGCATCACTTTTTGCAAGCTCTGTGCCGCTGGGCACAAAGCCGCCAGCAAGCCCGCTGCTTCCGATCTTTGTTCTCCAGTGACACATCAATTGGCGGCGGCAACATCAGCCTTGAATCAGCCCCCTCCAGAGCCGGTAAAATCCGGCACCCTGAAGGCGCGCCAGCCTTCCAGACCGCGTCCTTGGCACATTGAAAAGTGGCCGGTTGTGAGGCCCCCGAGAGCGGGTCCCATTCCCGCAAAGAACAAAACTCAGACTGTAACTCCAGGTCAGAGTCTTCAAAAGAACCTTGAAAAGGAAAAAAAAGAGATGTCAAAGATAGAAATAAAGCTGTTTCTGAAGATGCAAGCGAAGGAGTCGTCATTTAGCGCCATCATCACTCAGTTCTGCCTACTGCACATTGTAATGACTAGCTCAAAAACGTTCTCCCACTGAGAGACCTGACACCTGACCAGGTTCATTTCCCAATACCAGATCAAGTACAGCCTCTGCTCTTGTAGGAGAACAGATACTGAGTGAGAGGGAAAAGTTGAACAGGTTAGGATTTTATTCCCTGGAGTGCAGGAGAATGAGGGGAGATGTAGTAGAGGCATACAAACTTATGAGGGGTGTGTAGATAGGATAAATACATGCAAGCTTTCTCCACTGAACAACAAAGAACATAGAAATTTACAGCACATTACAGGCCCTTCAGCCCACAATGTTGTGCTGACCATGTAACCTACTCTAGAAGCTGCCTAGAATTTCCCTACCGCATAGCCCTCTATTTTTCTATGCTCCATGTACCTATCTAAGAGTCTCTTAAAAGACTCTATTGTATCAGCCTCTACCACTGTCACTAGCAGAGCATTCCATGCACCCACCACTCTCCATGTGAAAAACCTACCCCTGACGTGTCCCTTGTACCTACTTCCAAGCACCTTAAAACTATTTCCCCTCATGCTTGCCATTTCAGCCCTGGGAAAAAGCCTCTGACTATCCATACAATCAATGCCTCTTATCATCTTATATACCTCTGTCAGGTCACCTCTCATCCTCCGTCATTCCAAGGAGAAAAAGCCAAGTTCACTCAACCTATTTTCATAAAATGTGCTTTCCAATCCAGGCAACATCCTTGTAAATCTCTTCTGCACTCTCTCTATAGTATCCACATGCTTCCTGTAGTGAGGTGACCAGAACTGAGCACAGTACTTCAAGTGGGGTCTAACTCAGGTCTTATAATTCTTGCCTACTGTCTCTAATTACCAGTCTACAGTTATGCTCTTCCTTATAAGTTGAAGCTCTATATCCACTCCATCTAAACCATGCATGACTCTACTTGATCACCCTTTAACTTTCTTTATCCCAAGAGAAAACAGATTTGGTCTGTCTCCCATGTCCTAATATTTGCATGCTTGTATTTCTGGGCTCATGCATTGAAATCTGTAGCCTTTCCATTGCCTCTATATCCTTATAGGAACAAGCTGACCAGCACTGTACATTGTTCTGCAAGTGTGGACTAACCAAAACTTGTTACACTTTTCAAAGTTCAAAGTAAATTTAGTATCAAAGTACATATACTGCATATCACGATATACAAACATTAGAGTCATTTTCTTGCAGGCAATCACAGTAAATACAAGAAACACAATAGAATTCATGAAAGACCAAACCGAGCAGAACAGCAACTAATGTGCAAAAAAAAGCAAACTGTGCAAATACAAACTAAATAATGATAATAATAATAATCGATAAATATTGAGAATGTGAGATGAAGAGTCTTTGAAAATGAATCTTCGCAGTTGATTTATTTGTACTGTGACATCCCGTTGTTCCCCAATAGCAACTCAACACCCACCACTCAGGTCACAAACCACCTCTTTTCTCTTCTTACCAAAACCTTCAGTGTCATAATTATATGCGTTGAATGCTTTATACCAATTATTTCCCAGTCTATGGGTTACTAACATCATCCTGTCACATGTTGCAAACTTTTCCAGTCTGGGATTATCTGCAAATTTATTTTTGATGCCAGAGTTTAAATTATTAATAAAAGCTTCTGTATGGATGGTAACAGTCTTGGCTTATCTTTGTTTATCTTTGACTGCTATTCTTTGCTTTCTATCTTAACCTAACTACCTTTTCCTGGACTGCACAACCTCTCACTTTATTCCTCAGTGTCACATGATATACCTTATCTCAGGCATTTGAACAACTAGATGAGCTATATTTATGTCATAGCCCTTTGGTATTATCATGGTTATCCCAGCTTCTTACTTCATCCACCCTCCCCCACCCACCTGACTTTACCTCTCACCTTCTTGTCTATATCTCTTCCCACCCTGTCTCCTGCAAAAATGCTATGCCTTTTCTCAGTCCCTTCATCTCTGCCACATCTGTTCCCAGGATTCGGCTTTCCTTCCGGGACATCAAAGATGTCATCCTTCTTCAAAGAATGAGGTATCTATTCCTCCACACCGATGCTGCTCTCTCCCACATCTCCTCCATTCCCTAAACATCCGCGCTCACCCTATCTTCCCGCTGCCTTAACAGTGATAGCATTTCTCTTGTCCTTACCTGCCACCCCATGAGCTTTCGCATTGAACACATCAGTCTCCGCAACTTCTGCCATCTTTAAAGGGATCTTACCACTAAACATATCTTTACCTCCCGCTCCTCGCCTACCGCAAGGATCGCTCCCTCCACAATTCCCTTGTCTATTCATTGCTTCCCACTAATCTCCTTCCCAGCACTTATCCCTGCAACTGGCCAAAGTGCTACATCTGCCCATACAGAACCTCCCTCACCTTTATTAAAGGCCCCAGGTAGACTCTCCAGGTGAGGCAATACTTCACCTGCGAATCTGCTGGGATCATCTATTGTGTCTGGTGCCCTCGATGCGGCCTCCTCTGCTTTGGTGAGACCACTTGTAAATTGGGGGACCACTTTGTTGAGGACCTTTGCTCTATCCTCCACAAGCGGAACTTCCCGGTGACCAAACAGCTCAATTCCCATTCCCATTCTCATTCTGACATGTCGGCCCAGGGACTCCTCTGAACTCCTCCACCCTCTTGTGTGTGTTGCTCTGGATTTCCTGCATCTGCACGATCTCTTGTGTCATGAAATTTGCTGTTTTGCAGTGGTAGTACAGTGCAAGACATTAAAAAACTCCTATACTACAAAAATTAAGAGTGCAAAAGACAATTAATGAGGTAGTTCATGAGTTCATGGGCTGATCAGAAATCTGATGGTGGAGGGGAAGAAGTGTTGGTCTTCAGGCTCCTGTACTTCCTCTCTTTTGTTTTACTGATGTGCCAATGGATCAAACCAACAGTTCAAAGTTCAAAGCACATTTATTATCGAAGTGTGCATGCAGTGTACCACCCTGAAACTGCTTTGCCCTCAGACAGTCACGAAGCAAAGAAGAACCATGGAACCAACCCATTCAAAGAAAACCATCAAACACCTCCCCCCACATGCAAAAAAATCATACAAACAGCAACAAAAAAAGGGAAAACGCAGAGTACAGAACACAAAAGGCATATTTCAGTACGGTTCATCTCAGTGTTTTTCTGCAGGCCACCCAATTCAAAAATCGCCCAATTGTAGTAACAAAAAATGAGAAACCAGAATTAGAAGAGGAATACATCATAAAAACCGAATTAGAGTCCAAATCTACAATCTACGTTGATTAGGCCTTGCTCCATCCCCATCCGCCGACATCATCAAGGGAGAGAGAGATCACTCGAGTGCAAGGACCTTCTCTCGGGAGCAGCGAGTGGGAGACAGCCATTTCTCCGGCAGCAGCCAGCGAGAGGCTGGTAGGCAGCGCTGAACACTCATTCACCCTCCACACCCGCTTCAATGATTTCAATCTTCTTCACCGCTTTAGTCAGCGAGATTGGCGAGAGATGGAGTCAATCATGGCCCCACAACCCATCTCATGGTTTCCTAGCCTCCTTGCCGCATGCTTTAGTCGCAGCCCCATGGAAAATTCTTGGAGGCAGCAAAATGCCAAATCGCCTAATCGGCCCGGAATCACACCGCCAAAATGTAGATTACAGTCTTTAATAGTAGTAGAACCATATCTGGAATAAAAAGAAGCTGTAAAAGAAGTGAAAGGAATTGCCTTGTGACCCGTGTTGAGGACACCACCTTTGGTTGTGTTGTTCACTGGCACCATCTTCTTCCTGACTCCAGAAAATAAATGGAGTCCACCATCATTTTGGCAGTGCATTATCATCTTGATCTTTGTAAACCCACAGCCTCTCTTCAGGTCTGCAGCCCCAGCCTCTTTCTTCCACATCCTCCCACACACAAACTTTGATCCCACCACTAGTGGTCAGCTGACGGGGGTAAATAAGATTAACGTAGGTGGGTACAAGGGCAGCATCGACATGGTGGGCTGAAGGGCCTGTTTTGGTCTTGCACAGGTTTATGGCTCTCTGGATTCCACTCTGCTCACCCAGCCTCAGCCTCTTGTTGGCTCTCCATCTATTATTTCAAGACCGGTTGTCACTCTCTTCAAGCTGTCAGATAGTTCCAAAATCTACATGTTTCAGTAGATGAGGTCCAGCCAAACCAACCGTACCCTGTTTCACCTCTTAACAGACACATCAGCTTATCAATCTCTCCAGATCTTCAGGGAAAATTCATGGAATTAGCATTGAAAGAAAAATGTGAGGAAGTACTGTCCGTTTTTGTGGGAAGACTGGTGGTGCAGCAGGGAGGGCTGCTGCCTCACTGCACCGGACTCCCAGATTCAATCCTAACCTGTCTGTGTGGAGCTTGCACGTTCTCCCTGTACGTGGATTTCCCCTGGCTGCTCTGGTTTCTTCCCACATCCCAAAGAGATGGGTTTGTAAGTTAACTTATCACTAAAAATTGCTCAAGCATAAAGAATCAGGGACAGTTGATAAGAATGTGGTCAGAATAAAGTGGGTTAGGGTAGGGCTGTCGCAAACGGGTGTTGATGACCTGTCTGGACTCAGAGGGCCTGAACGGTGTATTTCTCTACTCCTCTAATAGGAAGCTGAAAGTTCAAAGTTCAAAATAAATTGTATTATCAAAGTACCTATATATCACCATATACAACCTTGAGACTAATTTTCTTGTGGACATACTCAGCAAAGCTATAGAATAGTAACTATAACAGGATCAATGAAAGGTCAACTAGAGTGCAGAAGTAAACAAACTGAGCAAATGCAAATATAAATAGATAACAATAAATAATGAGAACATGAGATAATGAGATAAAGAGTCCGAAAAGTGAGATCATTGATTGTGGGAACATGTCAATGATGGGCAAGTGAGTTTAGTTTTCCCCTTTTATTCAAGAGCCGGATTGTTGAGGGGTAGTCACTGTTCTTGAACCTGGTGGTGTGAGTCCTGAGGCAGACAGAGCGTATGTGTTCAGCAAAGCGGTCTCCCAGTCTGCGTCGGGTCTCACCAATATATAAAAGGCCACATCGGGAGCACCGGACGCAGTATATCACCCCAGCCGACTCACAGGTGAAGTGTTGCCTCACCTGGAAGAAAGCAGAGAAAGCAGGATCTCCCAGTGGCCACACATTTTAATTCCACATCCCATTCCCATTCTGACATGTCTGTCTACAGCCTCCTCTACTGTAAAGATGAAGCCACACTCAGGTTGGAGGAACAACACCTTATATTCCGTCTGGGTAGCCTCCAACCTGATGGCATGAACATCGACTTCTCTAACTTCCGCTAATGCCCCACCTCCCCCTTGTACCCCATCTGTTACTTATTTTTATACACACATTCTTTCTCTCACTCTCCTTTTTCTCCCTCTGTCCCTCTGAATATACCCCTTGCCCATCCTCTGGGTCCCCCCCCCACCGTCTTTCTTCCCGGACCTCCTGTCCCATGATCTCTCGTAGCCCTTTTGCCTATCACCTGTCCAGCTCTTGGCTCCATCCCTCCCCCTTCTGTCTTCTCCTATCATTTTGGATCTCCCCCTCGCCCTCCAACTTTCAAATCCCTTACTCACTCTTCCTTCAGTTAGTCCTGACGAAGGGTCTCGACCTGAAACGTCGACTGCACCTCTTCTTAGAGATGCTGCCTGGCCTGCTGTGTTCACCAGCAACTTTTATGTGTGTTTCCCAAATCATTTCATCATTGTGGATGTAAGTGCAACTGGGCAATAGTCATTAAAGCAGGTCATCATGCTCTTCTTGGGCACTGGTGTAATTTGGAAAGATTTAATCATCTACCCTGACCCTAACTTTATCTCCTTCCCCACACTGTTTTGTTATCTAGGCAGTACCCTTCCCTGCTAGTGAGACCTTGATCCCCTGACAAAACTATGACAGATTTATGTACATTTGATTTCACTCTCCTTAGACTTGTGAGTGAGAAGCCAAGGTTATTGAAAGACATGCAGGAGTGACATAAAGCCCAAAGGATACCATTAATCATTCCTGCCCAGTTGAAAAAAATAACAATATACATGTCACTCTCAGCTGGGTGCCCAATGAGACGTCATAATTTACTCAGTGACCATCAGCTTGCTGCTGTCAGACTGACTGGCGTTCTAGTGGTGTTATGGTAAAGGCCAAGGCCTTGAGGTCCAAGGCCAGACTGATTCTGGCAGTCACATCCCACATGATCCTATGCATACTAATTGGCTAAAGCTTATTTTTAGCAGAAGGTGCAACTCTTTTGTTAGCCTTAAGATAAATTTATATATCCTCCCATACAGTTTTGTGTCAGCATATAGTGTTAAAAGGCAGCAGGTTGTGGCCTCAAACAGAGACTCAGGTGCATTATCCAGTCTGACACCAAGTCAGAATATTCGGCATATGGTACAATGGATTCTGCTTGAATGGGACACATTGGGACCAGCACATTTTGGCTCAATTAAGTGGCTGTCCCAAGTAGCCAAATTTCATGGAAATAGTCTTAAAAAGCATAAAAGAGACGCTACCATTTAATTGAGTAACAAATGATGCATTTAAATGAAATACAGAATAAATTGTAATGCTACCAATGCTTCTACAGTATGACAAAATACTATTTTAGTTCCTAATAGTTATCGATGAAGTTAATCATCCAATGGACACTACCGTGTATGGGGTGGCACCTCTGGTCAAGGGGATTGTCATGTCCATTCTGGGATAGCTCATCCACCTTTGCTCTCTACCAGACACTCAGCTCTCACCTATAGCTCCAAGTAGCTGTTTGCATGCGACAACAGCCATAACCCATTACATTGCTTCAACAGGCAAACTAAGCCTGTTGCGGGTAGCCGTCAGGCCTGTAACGCAGTAAAATAGATGCCTATCCTGGCATATGAAGCCAGGGCGAGTGGCCTGGGCAGATGAGATCAACAGTGAAAAATCCAACGGCCAAGAAGCATAGCCTCAGATTAGAGGGACGCCCCTTTAGAACAGAGATGAGGAGGAATTTCTTTAGCCAGAGCGTAGCGAATCTGTGGAATTCATTGCCACAGACAGTTGTGTAGGCCATGTCATTGGTTATATTTAAAATGGAGGTTGATTATTAAGGGCCTCAAAGGTTAAGGAGAGAAGACAGAAGGATGGGGTTGAGAAAGATAATAAATCAGCCATGATGGAGTGGCGGAGAGGACTTGATAGGTTAGATCAGATTATGAGGACAGGCAGTCCTCTTTTATTGTCATTTAGTAATGCATGCATTAAGAAATGATACAATGTTTTTCCAGAATGATATCACAGAAACACATGACAAACCAAGACTGAAAAACTGACAAAAAAACACATAATTATAACATATAGTTACAACAGTGCAAAGCAATACCGTAATTTGATAAGAACAGACAATGGGCACGGTACAGTCTCAAAGTCTCTCGAAAGTCCCATCATCTCTCGCAGACGGTAAACCTCCAGCGCCGCAAACTTGCCGATGCAGCATCCTGGAAGCATCCGACCACAGTCCGACTCCGAGTTCATCCAAAAACTCCGAGCCTCCAACCAGCTCTCCGACACCGAGCACCGAGCACCATCTCTGCCAAGCGTTTCGACCCCGGCCCTGGCAACAGGCAGTAGGCAATAGGCAAAGTCGAGGATTTGGGGCCTTCCCCTCCAGTGATTCTCAATCGCGCAGTAGCAGTGGCAGCGAAGCGGACATTTCAGATGTTACTCCAGATGTTCCTCCGTGCTTCTTCACGTCTGTCTCCATCAAATCAGGACTGTGCATGGCATCCTATTTCACAGATACGATATTCATTCAGAACGGCCGCGCGCACTGCGTCGCACTGCCATCTTCTCCTCCTGATTCTGCTCTTATTCTTTATGGTCTCATGGGTCCTCTGTAGACTTGTGACACAGTCTGGTTTTGTCCTACTCACACAGGGCATTTTCCATTGTGGCTTTGTCTTCTCCACTTGTTCAACTAGAAAGCTTCGTCAGCTTTGTTTCAAGTTGCTACCTGGCTTTCATTTTCATATCGGCAATACTGTTTCTTCCTTGTCTTGACATATCTAAATCAAACTAAAATATATTTTACACTTTAATCATAATTACTATAACAATGTAAGGCTTGCTGTATTCAAAACCATAGGAATTTTTAACATGATAAATGGTGAAACAAAGTTATGACATTTCTTCCCTCAAGTTCAGAGACAAATTGAGATCAAAAGAAAGGGAATTCCAAAGGAGCATCTATGACACAAATTGTTTGGGACATCACTGAAAATATTCGAGTCAAAGCTCTGGAATCAAAGTGATTCAGCAGCCAGAATCAGCTGATAAGTTGTAAGGCAGCGATGGCCCACTTCAGTGATTCAGGATCGTGGGTCTATGGCAGGGCTTCCTGATATGGGTGAGACTGGTTCATTCCCGGCCATTTAGTCCAAGTAGTCTGTGTGATCTTCTGTGTTCCAACCCTCTTCATTCTGACCATTCTGGAAAACAAGGTGGGGAGCACCTTCACCAAAAGGACTGTAGCATTCAACAAGTTGTGAAGCTGCCACCTTCGGAAGAAAAGTTAAGGATGCACAATTAATGCTGACTGCCCATCAAAGCCCAGACCCCAGAAACAATATTAAAACAATCTGATTGTGCAAATTTGAATTTGGATTCCCTAATGTCTGTTACATTTCCCGTCACCATGTGGTTTACATTTGCAATTTTATAAAAACCCTGGCATCCGATCTTGTTATAAAATGTAATAGTTGAAGCTCACATTTGTTTCCATTTCTACATTAAGGCACGTGTGTGGGGCAAATTATCCATTCAGCAGTCTCACTAAAGCATTCCTCGTTCTCACCCTCTGCCTCCAGGATCCTCTACATCTCCACGTCTGCCTGATTTCATCCCCAGTTCTCTTGCCACCATTGCTAGATATTGCTCCAGTAAAACAAGACTGGCCCCTAGTGATCCAAATGCAGATTTCAGTCAGAACTTTAACTTCTGGGATTGGAATTGATTTATTATTGCCACAGACACCAAGATATAGTGGAAAGCTTTTCTTGTATATTGTCCATACAAATTAAAATCATTGCACAGTGTATTGAGGTAGAACAGAATAAAACAATAATAATGTGGATTAGAGTGTAAACATGACAGAAAAATTACAGTGTAGGTAGAAAATAAGGTCCAAGAGTGCAACCCAGTGGACTGAGAGATCAAGAGTCCACTTTATCCTACAGGAGATCCATTCCAGAATCTGAAATCTGTAGGATAGAAGATGACCTTGAGCCTGGTGGTATGTGCTTTCATGCTTTTTTTGACTGGACTATACACATTTCCGAAGAGTTAACATTAAAAATGGATGTTTAAATGGTGGATTTTAACTTTGTTATAGAATGGGATAATCAGGATAGGCCACATCGAATAATTTCTGCAGCGTGTTCAGGATTCAACGGTGTGTCCCTGAATCAAGGTGCAGATCAGCTGAGATTTGCTAATGATGCAAGAACACTAACAGCAACTAAAATAATTAAGGTCAACTTAATGTTTGTAAGTGAGAAAAAACAAACTGCCTGTTCAGAACCGAGATTTGGTTGACTGATTTCAACAAAATCAAGCTAAAAATTATATTGTGTGACACTGTTTATTCCTTCTCAATGTTAAAATTCAGAAAAGACAAACACAACCACTTTTGGGATACTTTGCATCACTCTGAAAAGTCATGCAGCAAAATTCCCCACCTTTTAGACCACAGTACACAAAGTTAAATTTCATTGAGGTACTACAATTGTTAGCAACTCCCAGGTCGAATAGCTTTTGGTAGTTCTCCACCGAAACTGTTTCAAGAACTCTGTGGTTTGATATTTAATATTCTGTGTTTTATTGCTCGCTTATTTGCATGATCTAGTCTTTTGAGTGTTTGATGTTTTCTTTGAACAGGTGCCACAGTGTTTCTTTGTTTCATGACTGTCTGTGGGGAGACAAATCTCAGGGTTGTATATTGCATACGTACTTTGATAATAAATGTATTTGGCGTCTTCGAAGCTTTGAATTCGTCAAGAAGTCAACCAAGTTATATTTCATTCTTACTTGCTATTCATTAGACCTTCTCTCTTGTTACCAAGCCTTCTTCCCTCCTCTTCCACATTAGGTTTCCCACTGGCACTGACCCAATGATGAGCTGATTCCCCAGGCACCCAGGGAATTGGTTTCCTGGCCACCCAACCCATTACAAGATGCAGGCTCCTCCAGGCAAATACCCCCACCCCTTTATTCTCCTGACCAATGGGCCTCTGACACCGTTTCAGCCTTGCTTGATGTATTTTCCTTGACTTGCTCCACAGTGAAGAAGAATGTGCAATGTGGATCCAGTACTGACATCTGAAGCAGCAGGGAATGAGCTTGACTTGGCCAGTTACACTATGCTGCAGTTTAGAGGGCAGACCAGACCATCTGTGGTAAACTGTGAATGGCTGCAACGTCAGATCAGTGGGGAGTGTTCATAATATTATTTGCTGTGACATAGAACTAGTTCTGTCTCTGAGGGGGAAAACTCCAGTTGCTGGAGGACTGGCATTAAGGAAGCAAGAAACAATGCAGAACTAGGATCTCAAATACGTTCTGGAGAGAACTTATACAGTAGCTTGGTCCCTAGAGAAATATAAGGCTCAGGAGTCTACATTTGCTTCAATAGGTACACAATGTCAGCAATACGCAGGGCCAACGTGTGGCCTGCACATGTGGACTTTGTGAAGCAGTATTTTATTGTCCATGAGGCCTAAGACCAAAGGAAAATTGATGCCAGCCACTTTTCCACCAGCTCCATTTACGTGGCTGGCATTGAAAAACTGGCCGGTGTTAGATTAGACCACAAGGCCATAAGATATAGGAGCAGAATTGGATCATTTGTCCCATCAATTCTGATCCACCATTTCATCATGGCTGATCCATTTTTTGTCTCAGCCACAATCTCCTGCCTTCCCCATATCCTTTCATGCCCTGACCAATCAAGAATCTATCAACTTCTGCCTTAAATATACATAAAGATTACAACCACCTACTTGTAACACAAGAGCATCAGGAGTTTAGATTTCAGGAAAGTGGGCTGGCCAACTGTTAGGAAGGCCAGGCCAGGCCTCCAGTGCAGGAAGGTTGGGGAGGGAGAAAGGGAAAGTATTCAAGGTTTGAGCTATTTGCACGCTGCAAGTGCCTGATTCATTTTCATCTACAAGTGATGTCATTAGACATTACTGTACAAACCTGGACATCTCTGAGACTGAGTGTGCATGAGAGACAAGTTACAAGGTTCATAGATCATGTCACATAATCAGAGTCCAACTGGGTTCAGCAATCACATTTCAACCTATTTTCTTTGGTCTGTTGCACAAAAGTTTTGCAAGCTTTGAGGAAAATCAGATAGTAAGGGATGAGATAAAGAGATAAGCAAATGATATTAAGACTAACGCTAAGTTATTTTATCAGAGACAAAGAATTCAGAAGCTACAGATCCTGGAAATTAATATTGATGACATTGCAAAGAAAGCTAACCAATGATGAATATACCAATGTTAACGTTGAACCAGTATTTATAATCAGAGGGCATCCAATGTATCACATGAGCACAAATAACAAAATAGCAAATTCCAGTCAAAAATAGGAAAAAGAAAATTTGACAATGAAGTACCAAATTGATTCCAACAAAGGAGAAAATCACAGATGTTCAATCTATTCTCTTCCAACATTCCTTTTGATTCATAAAACATTCCTTTTGATTTGAAACATTCTATTCTATCTCCTTTTTAGTTTCTATTCTGTAACGTACAGTAGCTCCCAGTTGGTACTACTACCTCACTACTCCATTAACCTGGGTTTGACCCTCATGTCACTGACGGCTTTGCTCCAGTTCCCACACCACAAAGACTTGCGTCAAACTAAAGATGGCGCCTGAGGGCTTTGCAGACCTGGTTGACTTCTTCCAGTTTATCCGTGAAACAATGTATATCTCCTATTCTCATGCGTCTTCTTCCCTTTTCAAGGTGGTTGGGGTCCTGTCAGAGTCCATGAACGAGCTGCACTCTCTCTTTGGAATTTGCTGAAAGGCCTGGTGTTTCAGGATCTCCAGGAACGACTTGGAAGACGTGTGGCTTCAGAGTGCGGTCCTGTGGGCAATCTCAATCCTTGCTGATGTCACTGACTGAAGCGTCATGGGAAATCAAATCATGGAGACAGTAGGTACAGTGATCAGAGACCTTCTCTTTGACTCTCTCTCTCTCTTTCTTTCTGCTGTCTCTCTCTCTCTCTCCCTTTCCCCTCTATTATAACATCGAAACTGTGAGCTGTTGTTCTCCCCTCTCACTATGGCTGGAGTGATATCTCTCTCTCTTTCCCTCATTAGTGAGAGGAAGCCTGTTGAGATGTCAGAGTGTTGAATTAGACAGTAGTTTTTGATGGACTCTGGGGGTGTTGTTAATGCTAGCATGGTGGGTGGTGCATGTTGATACTCTTTCTGGAGCAAGTGAGGGAAAAGCAAGGGGGTAGGCTGGATGCTTTTGCTGTAATAAGTGGGGCAGAGGGAGAGGGGGAGGGTTGATGTTTTTGCTGTTGCTTGCGTGTGGGAGGTGGGGGGGCTTTGGGGTTCTAATATTTTTCTGTCATTCATTCTTTAGGGTTTTTTCTTCCTGTTTTGTGGATGTCTGCGAAGAGTAAGAATTTCAGGTTGTGTACTGTATACATTCTCTGATATTAAATTAAACCATTGAACCATTCTGTAGTTTTACCTGTAGATAAATGGCACAGAGAATCAAAAAGGAGTTGAAGGCATGAAACAGAAGGTAAGAAAGATGGTGATTACTGAAGGGATTACTGACGGGCCAAATGGTTTCCTTCCATATCGCCATAACTAAGTTGTCTTACTCTATTAAGATTTTTTCATTCATTGCAGCTCTTCCAAAATCCACCAATCCTATTTTTATTGTTTGTCTTTGCAATATTTTGAATAATTTACTTTCATCTACTATGTTCTTTGAATTCTGTAGTTAACCGCAGAGGAATTAATTTCACATGGATTTTATATTTCTCAAAGGAATACATGATTATTAAAAACTGCAAAATATTTTTAAAATTCTTGTCACTTTTTGTGTGTGGGAAAAATAATATTTTAATGTACCACAGCCAATTTTCCTCATAGGTACATAACTGAGATACTTTAGTTCAAAACTCCAGTTTCTTATTGAAGTATCCATTTCTCTTGTAATGAAAAATATATCATATTGTGATCACTTACCCTTACAGATTCTTTTCATCAGATTACTTGTGAATCATAACTTATTACACAAGAAGAAATAGGAGACTGCAGATGATGCAGATACTGGAGGAACTCAACAGGTCAAGCAGCGTCTATAGAGGGCAAAAGTCAGTTGATATTTCAGGTCAAGACCCTTTCTGGGCTGATGGACAATTGATGTTTTCAGTCAAGACCCTTAATTTGGACTCACATGAATGATCTCAACCCAAAATGTCCACTGTTTATTTCCCTTCACAGATGCTCTCTGACCCATTAAGTTCCTCTATTTATTGTTATTGCACAAGAAAGCACTTAGAAAAATAACCATCTTCTAGTTCATTCCACAAATTATTAATTCAAAAAACTATCCCAAATATGTTCTCTGAATTTGTACTCCAAAGTCCCCATGGTTATTGTTAAAACTTGCTATTTAAAAAACTGTAAATCACCCCACCAGTTCCTAGTTATTTCTTATCATCTCACACATTAGTTCAACTTTATGATGATCATTCCTCATTTACCGCTCCAAACTGATTACCAGGGCTATCATGCCTCACTTTCCATTTTCCTGTCCTTCCTAAATGTTTTATCCCAGAATATTTAATCCCAACCTAGATCACCTGCAGCTACATCTATCAGGACAAACCTAATTTTCTATTTGTACTGTTCCTTTTGCTAATTTGTTATAAATGCTTAAAGGAATCAGAAGCACTGCCTTGTTTTATGTTTACCTATTTTTTCTATGACTTTGTCCACACCTGCACCCGCACAGTCAAACTTCCTTTCATAATCCGTTTGTTAAGACTATAAGACCATAAGATATAGGAGCAGAATTAGGCCATTTGGCCCATCGAGTCTGCTCAGTCATTTCATCATGGCTGATCCAATTCTCCTTACAGCCCCAATCTCCTGCCTTCTCCCTGTATCCCTTCATGCTCTGACCAATCAAGGATCTATCAATCTTTGCACTAAATATAAATAAAGACGACCTCCATGGCTGCCTGTGCAAAGAATTCCACAGATTCACTCCTCTCCAGCTAAAGAAATTCCCCTTCACCTCCATTCTAACAAAATGCCCCTCTATTATGAGGCTGTGTCCTCTGGTCTTAGACTCTCTCACCATGGGAAACATCCTCTCCCCATCCACTCTATCAAGGCCTTTCACCATTCAATAGTTTTCAATGAGACCACTCCACATCATTCTGAATTCTAGTGAATACAGGCCCAGAGCCATCAAACACCCTTCATATGATAAGCCACTCAACCCTGAAATCAATTTCGTGAAACTCCTTTAAACCTTCTTCAGTTTCAGCACATCCTTTCTGAGATAAGGGCCCCAAACCTGCTCACAATACTCCAAGTGAGGCCTCATGGTGCTTTGTAAAGTTTCAACATTACATCCTTGCTTTTATATTGTAGTCCTATTGAAATGAATCTAGCATTGAATTTGCCTTCCTCACCACAGACTCAACCTGCAAATTAGCCTTTAGGGAATCCTGCACAAGGACTCCCAAATCCCTTTGCACCTCAGTTGTTTGTATTTTCTCTCCATTTAGAAAATAGTTAACTCTTTCATATCATCTGTCAAAGTGCATGACCATACACTTTCTGACATTGTATTTCATTGTCATTTCTTTGTCCATTCTCCTAATCTGTCTAAGTCCTTCTGCAGCCTCTCTACTTCCTCAAAGCTTCCTGCTCCTCCACTTATCTTCATATCATCTGCAAACTTTGCAATAAAGCCATCAACTCCATTATCACTGACATATAATGTAAAAGGAATCAATCCCAACACAGACCCCTGTGGAACACCACTAATCACAAGTAGCCAGTCACAAAAGGCTCTCTTTATTCCCACTCTTTTCCTCCTGCCAATCAGCCACTGCTTTATCCATGCTAGAATCTTTCCTATAATACAATGGGCTCATAGCTTGTTAAGCAGCCTCACGTGTGGCACCTTGTCAAAGGCTTCTGAAAATCCAAGTACACAACATCAACTGATTCTCCTTTGACTATCCTGTTTGTTACTTCTTCAAACAATTCTAATAGATCTGTCAGGTAGGATTTTCCCTTGAGGAAACCATGCTGACTATGGCCTATTTTATCCAAGTACCCTGAGACCTCAGCCTTAATAATCGACTCCAACATCTCCCCAACCACTGAGTTCAGACTAATTGGCTGATAGTTTCCTTTCTACTGCCTCTCTCCCTTCTTGAAGAGTGGAGTGCCATTTGCAATTTTCTGTTCCTCTGGAACCATTCCAGAATCGAATGATTCTTTATAGATCATTACTAATGCTTTCACAGTCTCTTCAGCAACTTCTTTTAGAAGTATGGAGTGCACATCATCTAGTCCAGGTGACTTTCAGACCTTTTAGTTTCCCAAGAGCCTTCTCTCTGCATTGTTACGCAAGTTTCTACTTTCCTTAATGCCTTTGTCCTTTCCTATTAACTATATAATTTTTGTCTCTTGTAAATATTGCACCACTTTATTAACTAAATGATATCCAGTTCAACAGCATATTCTGTCTTGGTTTAGTTGAAGTGGAGAGCTATCCTCTTCACCTAATCTGAAGCCAAAACTCAAAACCTCTTTCTCCCAGTTTGTCTTTGAGCTTTCTGTTTAACTCTCCGATCCATTGACTTGATACTAGTGTAGCCCCCCTGGCCAGACTCAGGGTCGCTCAGCTCGCTGTCTTCGAGGGAAACAGCCCTCGGCCCCGGCAAATTGTGTAATTAGTTTGTGTGATGTACCCCACCCCGCCCAAATAACAGACAATACACCAGATACGATTAAATGATTTACAGTTTATAGATATTACTGGAACTATATAATTAATAGAGAATAAAATATAAAAGGAAAATAAAAGGCGCCAAACTTATGAAAGTTCAATCTCTTCATGCACAAACAGTTGGAGCTCAGGACCCTTCTTCACCCTGCGACCCCTCAGACCACCTCGACCAGCCACCTGGGACCAACAACGGTGGTCGACCAGACACTCCACATGAGTCCGTCTCCATCTCCTCTCCTCACCGAACGCCCTCCTCGGGGTCCGACCCAGTTAGCGGACTCACAGCACCTGGTCCATCCTCTGTCTCTCTCTCCTGCCTTCTGCCACCAAAACCCCGCGCATACCAATCTTCCAGATACACCAAAATCATAACAACTATCCCAATTGGTTCGTAACATCTTCTTATCACCGCCTAACCCAAAACAAGCTGCTAGTACAAAAACTTTCTCAGCATTTAATATAACAAAGAAGCATTCCCAAGTATAACATAACAAAGAAGCCATTTTAATTAGCCTACGCAGTAACGTAAGAGACGAAACCCCCTTACACTAGTTTACCAGTGGCTCAGATAACAATCTAGCTACTTTATTATAAATACGAAAAATTCTGCAGATGCTGGAAATCTAAAGCAACATGCAAAAACTGCTGAAAGGACTCAGCAGATCAGACAGCATCTATGGAAATTAATAAACAGCAGGGCCCTTCTTCAGGACTGAAAATGAAGAGGGGAGATGACAGAATAAACAGGGGAAGGAGGATAACTAGAAGGTGATGGGTGAAGCCAAGTGGGTAGAAAAGGTAAAGGGCTGGAGAGGAAGGAAATCTTTTAGGAGAAAAGAGTGAAACATAGAAGAAAGGGAACGAGGAGGGGACCCAGGGAGAGGAGATAGGCAGCTGAGAATAGGTAAGATGTCAGAGTGGGAACTAGAAGAAGAGGGGAGGGGAGGGAAAACTTTTACTGGTAGGGAAATTGATATTCATGCCATCATGTTGGAGGATACCCAGATGGAATATAGGGTGTTGCTCTTCCCTCCTGAGGATGACCTCATCTTGGCACAAGAGGAAGCCTTGGACCGACATGTTGGAATAGGAATCAGAATTAAAATGTGTGGCCACCAGGAAGTTCTGCTTTTGGCGGATGAGGCAGAGCTGATCGACAAAGCGGTTCTTTGAAGAAGGAGGTCATCTCTAATGTCCTGGAAAGGAAAGCCGCATCCTGGGAACAGATGCAGTGGAGAGGAAGGAGGATAGTATTTGTACAGGAGACAGGACGCCAAAATCTATAGCTAACATAGCTGTGAAAATCATTAGGTTTATAAAAGATGTTGGTCAACAGTTTGTCTCCGGAGATGGAGAAAGAGAAATTGAGAAAGGGGAGGGAGGTGTCAGAAATGGACCAAGTGAATTTAAGGGCAGAGAGGAAGTTGATTAGCTCAACATGGGTGCATGAAGCAGCACCAAGGCAGTCATCAACGTAGCTGAGGAAGAGCTGGACAGCATTTATATTGAAAGGACATCTGAGGAAATATCATATGCGTCTGAAGTCACCCAAGTGTTAGAGACAGGGTACAAATGCAGGGGGCAGTTCAGGCTTGCTAGGAGTGACTGAAGAATATCAAGAAGAATGGGCTGAATAGAATCCATTCCTCTACATTTGGTTTCCGTAAAGGACGACTTTCTCCTCTGCATCGTGGCATGTTTTTTTAGTTGACAGGAATTTTGCCTGTGTTTTGGAAATATTTTGAGTTTAAGAAAGACTTCGTGATTTAGAAACAGTTTGTGATTGGGAAATGAGTATTTAAGATAGAAATCCTCCGAGATTTAAATGTGTTTTAAGAATGTGTGGATTCAAACATGGATCGCTGTAAATAAATGAACTGTGTTTTAAAATATTTTGCTAATTAGAGCTATCTTCTCCTTGTTAGGGAGATGGGACCCACCACTCAAGTAGTGGGTATTACCACATAAAGCTCACTGAGGAGAATAAACAGGGAAGTAAACTAGTCTTTGAAGATTGGGTATTTACTGTATTATCTCCCTTTAGTGAGAATGCAATTTATTTATTTATTATTATTTATTTACTTATTGAGATACAGTGTGGAATAGGGTCTTCCTGTCATGGTCCAGTCCGTGAACTCCATATTTCAGTTCACAGTCCGGTCCATCGATCCTTATTCCAGGTTTTCCGGTTTTCCCTTGTCCTGTGTGTGCTTTAATTGAGGCACACGATTCTCATCTTGGGCTGGCTACGTAAACAGCTCCTGGGTTCAGCTTCAGTTGCTAAAGCATTGATATGTTCAGATTCATCCTCAGTTCTAGCAAGTTTAAGGTCTTTTCACACAAACAGTCGGCAAGATGTACTTTATGAAGTCCTTCAGTTAGTTACAAGAACTGCAAATCAGGGAGGTCAGGTAAAATTTCTATGGGTTTCAGCACACGTAGGGGTGAAGGGGAATGAGAGGGTGGATGAGTTGGCAAAGAGGGCGGTAAAGAAAGAGAATGTAGAAATGCACATTAGTATCAGTAAAGCAGAGGTTAAGTGTGTAATCTGGGAAAAAGTCAACCAAATGTGGCAAGAAAGATGGGACAGGGAGGGGAAAGGGAGGCATTTATATCAAATACAAAAGAGTGTTGCAGGTACTAGGGTAGGTAGTGGAAACAGAAAAGAGGAGACTGTGTGGACTTGGTTAAGGCTGGGGCACTGTGCGTTAAACAAAACATTGAAAATGATAGGGAAACACCAGAGGGGATTGTGTGAGGAATGTCAGGAAGAGGAGTCAGTAGAACATGTAGTTCTGTGTTGCAGGAAGTATGGGATACAGAGAAATGATGAGAATTTGAAGAAACAGAAGCAGGAGGAGATGGCAATTGTGGACAAGATTAAAGAAATTGATAAGAAATATGTTATGGCTCCTTCTGAGGAGTTATACAAACAAAGAACTGAACTTCAAATGGAACATAGTTTACTACTCTCGTCCTCGATTGTAAACCAATTAAAGAAAACAAGAAGTGACTTTTATGTTCACAGTGACAAAATTGGCAAGCTGCTGGCTAATCAATTGAAATCTAATTATGTTAAATCTCAAATCAATCAGATTTATAACCAAAATGATCGATTGATACTGGATCATGTGGGGATTAATCAAACCTTTTGTGATTTTTATTCTTCTTTATATCAATCAGAGTCTCCTCGAGATTCTAAATATATGAATGATTTTTTAGATAAGTTAGACTTCCCTCAGATTTCACAGGATATGTCTTCTTTATTAGATACTTCCATTACTATGGATGAGATTAAGAATGTTATTTTTTCTATGAATCTGGGGAAAGCTCCTGGCCCGGATGGGTTTACCGTTGAATTTTATAAATGTTTTGCTTCTTTATTGATCCCTTGGCTCTGTAGGGTTTTTGAGGCTTCTCTGAAACTTGGTAAACTTCCTGAATCTTTTAATAGATCAATTTCTTTAATACTAAAGAAGGATAAAGACCCTGCTCAATGTGCATCTTATAGACCAATATCTTTATTAAATGTTGATTCTAAAGTTTTTTCTAAGTTATTAGCAAATAGACTAGAAAAAGTACTTCCTTCTATTATTTCGGAAGACCAAACGGGTTTTATTAAAGGTCGTTACTCTTTTTATAATATTCGTACATTGTTAAATATCGTTTATACTCCCTCACAAAATGTTCCTGAGTGTGTTATTTCTTTAGATGCCGAGAAAGCTTTTGATAGAGTAGAATGGCCTTATTTATTTAAGGTGCTTGAAATGTTTAATTTTAGCTTGAAATTTATATCCTGGATTAAACTGTTATATCATTCCCCTGTAGCCTCGGTTCGTACTAACTCTTTAAACTCACCTTTTTTTCCTCTCTTTCGAGGTACTCGACAAGGCTGTCCTCTTAGTCCCCTATTGTTTGATATTGCATTAGAACCTCTTGCAATTGCCATTCGAGAATCTTCAAATATTACTGGGATAACTCGGGGATTAAAGTCCCATAAATTATCACTCTATGCTGATGATTTACTTTTATATATTTCTAATCCTGAGAAATCCATTCCTGCTGTTTTAGAGTTATTAGCACAATTTGGTTTTTTTTCAGGTTATAAATTAAATCTTAGTAAGAGTGAACTTTTTCCGATTAATAAACATCTTCCCTTATATTATAAATTTCCATTTAAATTGATTAATAATTATTTCTCATATCTTGGGATTAAAATTACTTGTAAATACAAAGATTTATTTAAGACTAACTTTTTATCATTAATAGACCATATTACTCAACTTTCATCTAAATGGTTTCCCTTATATTTAACTTTGATTGGTCGTATTAATGCAGTTAAGATGTTTTTTTGCCAAAATTTTTATATGTGTTTCAGGCATTACCAATTTTTGTTCCAAAATCTTTCTTTGATAAAGTTGACTCCAAAATTTCTTCATTTATTTGGCAGAATAAGAATCCGAGACTGGGTAAAATACATTTACAGAAAGCTAAGAGAGATGGAGGTTTAGCATTACCTAACTTTAGATTCTATTATTGGGCTATTAATATTCGACATATGAAATTTTGGTTACTTGATCAGGACATACTATCTATTCCTAAATGGGTAGCATTGGAACTACAATCTGTTCAGGGTTATACACTTGGCTCTATTTTAGGCTCCTCTCTCCCTTTTGATTCGAAACGCCTTAAGCAGGTCTCTAACCCGATAGTTAAATATGCTTTGCGCATTTGGTTTCAATTCAGAAAATTTTTTGATCTTAATCAATTCGGGTTAGCGATTCCTATTTTAGGTAACATATTTTTTCCTCCCTCTTTTACGGATCGCGCTTTTCAAACTTGGAAGACTAAGGGTATTTTACGGTTTTTGGATTTATTTTTAGATGGTTCCCTTATGTCTTTTGAACAATTATCTAATAAATATAACTTATCAAGAATACATTTTTTTAGATATTTACAAGTTAGAAATTTCCTAAGTACTATACTTTCTTCCTTTCCAATGCTTCCTCCTACATATATTTTAGATTCGATAATTAACCTCAATCCATGTCAGAAAGGTGCATCGGCTATGATTTATAATACTATTATGAAACTTAGGAAAGCTCCATTTGATAAGATTAGGGTAGATTGGGAACAGGAATTGGGGCTTACCATTTCTGTGGATGATTGGGGGCAGATTTTACAATTAGTTAATACTTCCTCTATTTGTGCTAAACATTCCCTAATTCAATTTAAAGTGGTTCATAGAGCACATATGTCCAAAGATAAGTTAGCGCGTTTTTACTCGCATATTAATCCTTTTTGTGATAGATGTTCGGGGCAGATAGCCTCTTTAACTCATATGTTTTGGTCTTGCCCTACTTTGGAAACTTTTTGGAGAGATATTTTTAATATTATTTCTAAGGTATTAAATATAGATATCTCTCCTCACCCTATTACTGCTATCTTTGGACTACCTAAAATTTCTAGTAATCTTTCCCCTTCAGCCCGTAGAATGATTGCATTTCTTACTTTAATGGCGAAAAGATGTATTTTACAACATTGGAAAGAGCTTAATGCTCCAACTACCTTTTTTTGGTTTTCTCAGACGATTTTATGTTTGAATTTGGAGAAAATTAGAAGTAACCTTTATGATTCTTCATTTAAATTTGAACAGATTTGGGGACCTTTTATTCGATATTTTCATTTAATGTAATATTTACCCTTCTTGTTTTTTTTCACTGTTTTTAATGGAGGTCGGGATTGAGGACGTGATTTTAAGTTTAACTCTGTTTGGTTTCAAGTTAGCCCATTGCTTTGCTTTGCTTTTAGTTAGTTGCACGGTGGGGTTTTTTTTGGTGTTTTTTTTTCTTTTTTTTCCATTGATATATATAAAATTTAGTATACTATTATGTTATCTTGGTTTCTTATGTTTAAATTACATTGTTTGTAGTATTTTTTTTGGTATTGATACCTTTTGGAATTTTATTATACTTTAACATTGTATTAATGTTTATATGGCTTACCTTTTTTGTATACTTATTCAATAAAAAGATTTAAAAAGAAAGAAAGAGAATTAAACTAAGGGAGTTGGGGGTGCAGGAATTCACATTAAAAGGGTTGCTGGGCGTGGGTGACAGAGCACAGGTCCGGGTATTTTTAGCGTTCTTAAGGGGTACAGGGGTTTTTTATAGGATATGACGGATAAACAGGAATAGGGTACTAGGATGGTCAAAGATGGGAGGGTAAAGTGTAGGTGTGTGTGTGTGTGTGTGTGTGTGTGTGTGTGTGTGTGTGTGTACGCGTGATTGGGTGAAGGGATTTAGAATATATGTCTAGTGCACATTCCAGAGCAGAAGGTGGTGGTAATGCACCATTAAGCTGGATGCCAACCGCCGTAAAACAAGATACAGACGGACAGACAGTTTCAGTTGCTGGATGTTGGTCCGGCTCTTAAGTTGCGCCAAATTCAAAAATTACTGAAGTCGGAGTGGAAGCAGGGAGAAGAGGAGAGGTTGGGTTAAGAGGTTTCTGACTGCAAGCTAGTTGGAAATATCTTACCCAGATTCAGCCTAGTAGTTTGGAAGGGGTTAATTTGTAGCCTATGGCTGCAAAAGGGAGAGAGGGGGTTGAGATTGAAGGAGGAGGGAGGGAGACTGTGGAATACTCCAGAAGTAAGGGTAGCCAAAAAAGGGGTGCATCAAGTGAAAGACCTGAAGCAATGGGGGACAACAAATTGAGGAAAATGGGTGAATTGGAGGAATTTATAGTTCTATATGAAATTAAATGTCAGAAGGAAGGGAAAGGAGGATTTCGAGCCCTTAATCCTTTGAAAGTGGCAGCAGCATTAGAGAACCAAATAGGTAAAGGATTCCAGGCCAAAATTTTGTCTAATAGATTGCTGACAATTTGTTGCAAAGATATTGACCAAGATAACAGTGCTAAAATGGTGGGAAAATTGGTTGTGAAAGTGGAGTGCATTACTCCGAAAGAAAGGAAGGGAGTTAGGGGGTAGTGTGTGGTATTTGAAAAGGAAATTTTGGACAATATTAAAGATGGTCAAGTGATTGAAGCCAAAAGAATAAAATCGAGAAAAGGTGGTGATTGGGATTCTCCTGTTCTTCTGGTTTTTGCAGGTGAAGTTCTTCCAACTAGAGTCTATCTTGGGTGCATGTCTTATCAAGTTAGAGAATATAATAGACCTCCCTGGCACTGTTATAATTGCCAGAGATTTGGACACGTTGCTGGTTCATGTTGAGGTAAAAGAAGATGTGTGAAATGTGGAGAGGATCATGATGTTAAAGCATGTAAGGCAGCGGTGCCTAAATGCAGTAACTGTGGAGGGGATCATGTAGCGGCATTCGGAGGATGTGAGTATTCTAGCAAGGCAAATCAGATGTTAGTAACCAACAAAAAGTATCATATACTGAGGCAGTAAAGAAAGTTGATAGAGAGCACAGGATAAGTAAAGAAAAGATTGGAAGGATGGGAAGTCAGTACATTCCGAGTTCTCCAACTATGGTTCCTTCAGCCATGTTGTTGATCACTAAAGAGCCTTTCTTGGCGTTTGTTGTTGATGTACTGGTCGGGGCTAAAACTACAGCCAAGAGGTCGGATATGTTAAAGGTAGTTGTTGGAGCTGCAGAGAGATTCCTTGATATGAAACAGATTTTGCCGGAAAAATTACATGAGTATATAACAGACAAACAATCTCTGAATACTTCCCAGTTGTTGGGATCAGAGAGTACGGAGGAGCTTTATGTGGATGAAGAGGCCAATAATTAGTATTTGGATGTTTTTAATATTACAATGGAATGCAAGAAGTTTAACTGCAAATGGTCAAGAATTAAAAAGATTTGTTGGAACTTTTAAAGACAAGCCTGATTTGATCTGTATACAGGAGACATGGTTAAAACCTCATTTAGATTTTGTGATCCCTGGGTATGATAGTTTGAGAGCTGACAGAATGGGGAAATCTGGTGGAGGGTGTACAACTTTCATAAAAACAGGACTCCAGTTTAGAAGACTTGATTTTAAATCTAACCTTGAAATTGTGGCTGTGGAGGTTTGGAGCTCTCATGGTCAAACAACTTTGATTAACTTTTATAATCCAGGCAATCTGATGTTATCAGATTTGGATGAAATTATGAGTAAGGTAAGATCTCCAGTAATCTGGGTTGGAGATTTCAATGCCCATAATCCTATATGGGGTAGTGAAAGTAAAGAGAGTAATGGAGTGGTAGTAGAGGAGTTTCTAGATAAATACAACATGGTACTGCTAAATCACGGAAGGCCTACAAGATTTAATATTGTAAAGAATACTTGTAGTCACTTAGACTTATCTATCACTTCCTCAAACTTAGCTAGGTTTGGGGAATGGGATGTTATGGACAGATACACACTAGGAAGTGATCACTATCCTATATTATGTAGATTTAGTAGAAATTTGATAGAAGTTGAGGAGAGGTCTGCTAGGTATAATTTTTCTTTGGCCCATTGGGATGATTACCAGGAGAAAGCTGTGGGTATAATAGAAGAGATTAATAGCGAGGGCTCCATAGACGATTGGAATGAATCCCTCAGTTGTATAATTCATAAAGTTGCTCAGTTGACTATTCAGCTACAGGATGTTCCTAAGGCTCGAGCATTAGTTCTGTGGTGGAATAAAAATTGTGATATAGCAGTAAGAAACAGAAATAGAGCTTACAGGAAATTAAGAAAGTACCCAGTGTTAGATAATGTTATGGAGTATAAAAAGGAAAGAGCAGCAGGAAGGAGAGTTATTAAAAATGCAAAGAGGGATAATTGGAGAAGATTTTCTGGAACCCTGAGCCCTGAGACACCTATAAAGCAGCTATGGACGATCATTCACAGAACATCAGCGATATATAGAAAACGATCTATCCTTTACTGGAAGGAGATATTGAAGCTGTAACCAATAAGGAAAAGGCTGATATGTTTGTAGAGGTGTTCCAAGTGTTACACAGTTCCAGAGAGTTAGGTGGTTTGAGAAAGGAAATTATGTTAAACAAAAGTTGGAAATTGGACAGGAGTTTTGATGATAATAGCTCCATAAATCTGTTTTCCTCCCTTCAGGAATTGCAGGAAGCTGTCCAATCAGGTTCAAACACTTCTGGTAGGGATGGACACTGTTCTGAATTGCTTAAGCATTTAGATGACTCTGTATTAATAGAAATACTAGCTTTGTTTAATTCAGTGTGGAAAGAAGGAAAATTACCAGTAGAATGGAAGCATGTGGTGGTAGTCCCAGTTTTAAAGCCAGGTAAGGACGCATCCAATCCTAGATCGTATCAGCCTATAGCTTTAACGTCAGTGCTTTGTAAAATCATGGAACGAATGGTCACCAACAGACTTGTTTATTTTGTGGAAAATAAGGGACATTTTGCTGCCTATCAAAATGATTTTAGAACTGGAAGATCAACAATGGAATCAGTTGCCCTTTTAGTTCATGATATTAAAAAAGCATCTCAAAATAGAGAAGTAATGGTAAGTGTATTTCTAGATATTGAAAGAGCATATGACTCACTATGGAAGGATGGCTTATTAATTAAACACTATGATGCGGGAATTAGAGGTAGAATTTTTAATTGGATCAAAGATTTCTTAAAGGAAAGGACAATTCAAGTAAGAATAGGCGGAACAAGCTCCAAGTCAGTTAATATAGGTAATGATACCCCTCAAGGAAGTGTCATTAGTCCAGTTCTTTTTAATGTCATGATAAATGATATCTTTGATCAGGTAGGGACAGGATTTGGCAAATCATTGTTTGCAGACGATGGTGCAATCTGGAAAAGAGGAAGAAATGTCAAATATATATTAAGGCAGGTACAAAAGGCTTTAAGATCAGTTGAAAACTGGGCTAATAAATGGGGTTTCAGGATTTCTGCTTCTAGGTGCAAATATATGATTTTTGGCTTTAGAAGAAAGATTCCTGATTGCGAATTGTGTCTATGTGATTCTCCACTAGAAAAAGTCAAGGTATTCAAGTTTTTAGGTGTCTGTTTTGATGAAAGACTTACTTGGAGGGTTCATATAGATAAAACAATTGGAAAGTGTGAGAAAGTTTTAAATGTTATGAGAAGTATTGCTGGATACGACTGGGGAGCAGGGTGGGAAACTATGTACTTAATATATCTAGCTATGATTAGTGTCACTTTGGCTGGGGCATTGGGAGCAAGGGTGGACCCAAATGCAAGACACATCTTGTGAGGTTACTTAGATTTAGTTTATTGTTCGATCTCAGGAGAGCTAGGCAGGAGCAGGAGTAGCGAACTGGACAAGGGCTCAGGACTACGAATAGGCTGGGACCAAGGGTTTGGGCTTGGACTCGGAATCGGCTCCCAGAACTAGAGGAGACATGAAGAGGCTAGGGTATGGACTCCGGGCCAGAGACTGGGCAAGGACCCAGTACCTGGGTCTTGCCTCGGGCTCGGACCCCAGAACCAGGCATGGACATGACATAGGCTAGGGAGAGGAGGAACATGAGAACACAGAGCCTTGGTCTCGGGAGAGCAGGTACATGGAACCATGGATACATACACAGAACACAGAGTCGGGATCCCTCCTTGGGTACAGGACATAGGGCTGGGACTCATGACCCTCCGCAGGGCAACGGCAAGACAGCCTGACTTACCCCACGGAGGCGTGGACAAGACAAGACAGAACATGACCCCCCATGGGGCAACGGCAAGACGGCCTGACCTACCCCACGGAGGCGAGGGCAAGACACGACAAGACATGACACCCCCGCGGGGCAATGGCAAGACAGCCTGACTTACCTCACGGAAGCGTGGACAAGACAAGACAGAACATGACCCACCCCCCGCGGGGCAACGGCAAGACAGCCTGATTTGCCCCACGGAGGCGAGGACAAGACAAGACCAACATGAATGAACACCAGACAGTACCTATCTAGATCCGGCGATGGAACTAGACCGAAGTGCAGGCTGGGGCCGCAGACGAGGGCTAGAGGCGAGAGGAGCAGAGAAGGGATTCAGACAAGGGGGTAGGACAGGAATCACAGACCGCCAGGGCCAGGACTTGACTCAGAACTGGGAAGCCACCATGGCCAGGACTTGACATGGTACTTGAATGCCGCCCAGAGCCAGGACTTGACTTGGAGCGTCCGGGTAGCGGCGAGCTCTCGACTCGGCCCAGGAATAGTAGACAGCGGTTCTTGATTCCCTCCGGTGGGTTAACTGACAGACCCACCTCGGTGAGGAAATTTTGCAGGCTCGCTTCGGCGAGGTAACTGGATAGGGTTGTTCCGGTGAGGAAAGGTGAATTACCGGCACTCGCTTCGGCAGAGACTAGGCTTGCTCCGGCCAGATGACATCGACACACCGTACCTTGGATGACTTTGCAGATGCTCCCCCACCGGACGGCTGAAAGCCGGAGACTATAAACTACCGGCTCAGCCGAGTGTTAATTGCTTCTAATCACCAAAGTCGAGGGGCACGGGAAAACAGGGAATCAACAGTCCAGATCGTAACATAAACATGCTAAATTTAAAGGGAACCCAATCTGGACCATGACAATTAGATCAGTTATTTATTATGGTTGTATTGCTTATTGCTTATCGCTGCTAAGACAGTGCTTGGAAAACTAGACACTGTGCAGTCCAAAGCACTTAGACTCTGTTGTGGAGCTTTTAGAACAACGTCAGTCCCTGTATTATGTGTGGAAATGGGAGAAGTGCCTCTACATTTAAGATGAATTCAGTTGGGCCTGCAGTAGTGGGCAAAACTAAATGGCTTCAATCACAACTGTCCGCCAAAGTGTCTTTTGCAGGGGAAGTTGGAGCGCCAAAGTAAAATTAAAAGATATCCATTTTTAGATTTGGTTAATAACTGGGCTGTGAAATTGAAACTGACTGAGGAAGACATAGTTGACCAAATTTGCTTGCCACTCATCCTTTTTGGTTCTTACCAGAACCAGAGGTAGACCTAATTCCTCCTTTTTCAGTTTCAAGGAAGCAGAGCAAATTCATCAGTGTTGATCACAAATGAATATTTAAATAATAAATGGGGATCTTATCTGAAGATTCTTACTGATGGCTCAGTGGACCCAGAGAGCAGTAGGGCAGGATTTGGGATGTATGTGTCTCAACTTGGAGTTAAGATTGGACACTGGGTGTCAGATGGTGTTTCTGTCTTTGTAACAGAATTATTAACAGTCCTCTGGGCCTTATGGTGAATAGAAGACGCTCGACCATGTAGGGTTATCATCTGTTCAGATTCTGCTGCTGCCTTAGAGGCTATAAAAGGGAATAAATCGAAAGCTCGTCCTGACATAGTTATTAAGATTCTGTTAGTGTTGTTCAGAGTAGGGAAGATGGGTTGTGCAGCCAGATTTTCATGGATACCTGGGCATACTGGGGTGGAGGGAAATGAAATTGTGGATGGCATTGCAAAGTCTTCCTTACAGAGCAGGTAAGTAGAAATTAGAGTTCCCCTAGGCAGAGCAGAATTGAGAAGTAAGATTAAAAAAGGTATAGAGAAGAAGTGGCAGGAGGATTGGAAAAATGAACTAAAGGGCAGGCATTATTTTTCTTGTCACTCTCTAATTAAAAAGGTCTCAGACTGTTAGCTTTTAAATCGTAAAGATATGGTGAAGTTAACAAGACTTAGGTTGGGGCATTGTGGGCTAAACTATTATTTAAAGATAATAGGAAAACACATCCTACTGGAATATGTGACTGTGGTAGTCCAGGAACAGTCCAGCATGTTTTGCTGATCTGTAACTGATATAAAAGTGAAAGAAGCATATTGTTCAAGAGGCTACCTGGCTTAAATGTATTTTTGTTTTCGATTAAATCCTTGTTTGGCCGTCAAGAGAACCAACATCTGATTGAACAGTCTATTATTCAGTTTATACGTGAGACTAGCTTATATTCGAGAACTTGAGTTCCTTGAAGTGCTATAATTAATTATACATCCTGCAGAGGGCAGTAATATGCGAAGAAGAAGAAGAAGAAGAATCAGTTGCTGGACTGTTCCCTTCCCTTCCCTTCTCTTCACCTTCCTCCTGAAGCCTTGCCTGCAACCTCACCTGCGTCCTCACCTGTACTGCTGTCAAGTTCTACCACCAGAGCAAGACCCGAGCCTTACTGTGTCTAGGTAAGGAACTGTCTATCTTTGTTTGGAACTGTCTCTGTGTCCACGCCTTTGCTAGGTAGGTCTGGCTGTTTGCCGTTACCTTGAGTTGAGAACAGTCTCTGTGTCAACGCCTTCGCGAGGTAGGTCCGGCCGTTTGCCGCTACCTAGTGTTGGGATCTGTCTCGTCGTGTTCAGCATTCTGTGTATTAGTCCTGCCCTGTTCCCAAGGAGGGGTCCCGACTCTGGTCTCCCTCGACCAAGGCTCTGCGTTCCTGTCTCCCTCAACCAAGTCATGGCTTCGTGTTCTCGTCCTGTCCATGTGCCTCACCCAGCCCAGGAGTACCTCGCCCAGCCCAGAGCTGGGGTTCCCTCGTTCCATCCAGGCATCTCTTGTCCTGTCCGGGCCACGTCCAAGGATCTCGTCCTATCTGGGCCGAATCCAAGAACCTCGTCCTGTCTAAGCCAAGGCTTTGAGTTCTCATCCTGTCCAAGCCAAGGCTTTTCGTTCTCATCCTGTCCATGTGCCTCATCCTGTGCAGGAGTTCCATGTCCTGATCTGTAGCCATATCCTGTCCTTGCCAAGATCCTAGTCCCAAGTCCTAGCCTAGACCCGGGCTCAGGTTCCAAGTCAAAACCCAGGTTCCGAGTCCCAACCAAGACCCAGATTCTGGATCCTTGTCCAGGCTCTGGTTCCGGAGTTCTGTTTCACTAGACCAGGCTCCTTGTTCCTAGTTCCTTGTCCAGGTTCCGTGTTTCTTGTCCATGTCCTAGCCCAAGCCCTGCATCCTAGTCTCGTCCAGGGCCTGTATCAGTGTCCAGTGTCCTTTCCTCCCCACTTCTCTTGCTTTCTTGACACTCCAAATCCTGTTCCTAGTACTTCAGTGTCTGTGTCTTGCATTTGGGTCTGCTCCCAGCACCCCCTATATGACAGAACATTCCAGCCAAATATGGACCCAGCGACACAGACACTGTCATTTTACTCTTACCATCCTGGGTTCCCTCCTGTTGAATGCTCCCCACCCGCCGATTTTGTCCTTTGTCCTGGAGAACCTGTTCGGTCTCCAGGAGGCTCCCATGCGGAGGCAGGGGGGTTACTGTCATGGTCCGGTCTGTGAAGTCTGCATTCCGGTTCACGGTCCAGTCCATCAATCCTTATTCCAGGTTTTCTGGTTTTCCCTTGTCCTGTGTGTGCCTTAATTGAGGCACAAGATTCTCATCTTGGGCTGGCTACATAAACAGCTACTGGGTTCAGCTTCAGTTGCTGGACTATTCCCTTCCCTTCACCTTCCTCCTGAAGCCTTGCCTGCAACCTCTGCCTGAAGACTTGCCTGCATCCCGCCTGCGTTGCTGTCAAGTTCTACCACTGGAGCAAGACCAGAGTCTTGCTGTGTCTAGATAAGGAACTGTCTATCGTTGTTTGGAATCGTCTCTGTGTCCATGCCTTCGCTAGGTAGGTCCAGCCATTTGCTGCTACCTTCTGTTCGGAACTGTCTCTGTGTCCACGCCTTCGCTAGGTAGGTCCAGCCATTTGCCGCTACCTTGTGTTGAGAACTGTCTCTGTGTCCACGCCTTCGCTAAGTAGGTCCAGCCATTTGCCGCTACCTTGTGTTGGGAACTGTCTCTGTGTCCACTCCTTCACTAAGTAGGCCCGGCCATTTGCCGCTACCTAGTGTTGCAATCTGTCTCGTCGTGTTCAGCATTCTGTGTATTAGTACCGGCCCTATGTCCTGTTCCCAAGGAGGGCTCCTGGCTCTGTGTGCCATGTTCCTGTTCTCCCTCGACCAAGTCAAGGCTTCGTGTTCTCATCCTGTCCATGTGCTTCGCCCAGCCCGGTGCTGGGGTTCCCATGTCCTGTGCTGGGGTTCCCTCGTCCTGTCCAGGAGTCTCTCGTCCTGTCCGGGCCACGTCCAAGAACCTCGTCCTGTCCAAGTCAAGACTTTGTGTTCTCATCCTGTCCATGTGCCTCATCCTGTGCAAAAGTTCCACATCCTGTCCTTGCCAAGATCCTAGTCCTGAGTCTTAGCCTAGACCCAGGTTCCGGTTCCCAGTCAAGACCTAGGTTCTGGGTCCCTGTCCAGGCTCTGGTTCCGGAGTTCTGTGCAACTAGTCCAGGCTCCTTGATCCTAGTTCTTGGTCCGGGTTCCATGTTTCTTGTCCATGTCCTAGCCCAGGCCCTGCATCCTAGTCTCGGCCGGGGCCTGTGTCAATGTCCAGCATCCTTTCTTCCCCGCTTCCCTTGCTTTCTTGACACTCCAAGTCCTGTTCTTAGTGCTTCAGTGTCTGTGTCTTGCATCTGGGTCAGCTCCCAGCGCTCGCCTTATGACACTTCCAGCCCTTCAAGCTGCACCAGCCAGCAACCCCTGATTTAACACTGGCCTAATCATAGGACAATTTACAACTGTTACGTAACCGGCAACAATGAATATCAATCGAGACAGGTTATATAAAAACAACCAAACATTTATTAAACACGGATAAACAATAATAAAAAAAAACAAAAACCTTAACCGGAAGTTAACCACTATGCAGCCGTTCAACAAATCGTCACTCGGCACTGGTTCTTAAAGTGTTAAATGCGAAAACAGTTCTTAAAGTGGTAAAGTCAGATATAGTTCTTAAAATGGTAAATTCGAAAGTCCAACAGATTTATACGTTCAATTGGGAGAGACTTGGAGAAGGATTTCTTCATAGATGCGACTTTCCTGTTGCGTTCTGTCCAAAGGATTCACGATGCAGGAAATAAACAGTTTATAACAACTGACCTTAAATTCTAGAGAGCAAATCTTTGCATGAACTACCTTTCTCTTTTGGCAAGAGTTATCTTTAATGCAGGTCGCTACTCCTTCAACAAAGACTCAATAAGGTCAATCCTTTGTTAAACTGCCGAACGATACTCACTCCTCTCAATCCTTCAGGACTTTGATAAAGCCTTCACTCTCCCGTACTACTGCTGGAATATGGTACGTCAACACATCTAGCAAAAATTTCCAATCCAGCACTATTGTACCTTGCACCAGAACGTAACAACTGTTTTAAAAATGAAACTGCGTCATAAAAACAAATACGCAACAGAAACGGAGACACAGTACATTCTAGCTGGAAATCTAAAAACTAAAAACTAAACTGCATCATCTGAGGTCTTCCCTTGTATACCTGTGATGCACATGTCATCACATGACCTCACATCAGTGGGAAAATTACATCAGGTGACCTCCAAAAGACCATTACATCATTCTCACAAAAAAAATCACAGATCTCCTTGAGGTATGTAACACCTCCCTCCAAAAAATAATTTTGGTCTCTTAAAGAACAAAATTTTAACAATTAACAATTTATACCAAAATAAAACAGAAAGGTATAAAATTTACAACATACACAATATATACAGTCTTATGTTTCAGCACTTCACAAACTAATATACAGTAGGAGTGTTACAAATGTTAAAATACCACTCCAAAAAAACAAATTTTCATTGTACATTTAACAGCTAGATAGACAATCAGCAATTACATTATCTTTACCGTTAATATGAGTGTTCAAAATATTGTACTCCTGTAACATGAAACTGGATTATTGAAGTTTAATTTCCTTAACCCTTTTCCTTAACAGTCACAGTGGCATGACCAAATTCACTTTTAGCTAAATTGATAGTTAAGTTAGCTTTTGAAAGTCTCTCAAATAATTTCTCCACCGCAGTAACATGTGCTTTCCACGTATTATTTCCTGTAACTAAATCGTCAATATAGGCATCTGTATCTTTTAATCCCTGAATCACGCTATTAATCATCCTCTGAAAAGTACCTGCCGCATTCTTCATCCCAAATAGAAGAACATTATATTCATATAACCCAGATGGGGTTACAAATGCTGAAATCTCTCTACCTCTATTTGTCAAAGGAACACACCAATAACCTTTTAACAAATCAATTTTTGTAAGGAATTTGGCTTGTCCAACTTTATCCACACAATCATCTACCCTAGGGATTGGATATGCATCAGTTTTTGTCACAGCATTTACCTTCCTATAATCTGTACAAAACCTAATACTATTGTCTGGCTTAGACACCATAACGCACAGTGAACTCCAATTCGAATTAGAATGTCTAATAATATCATTCTCTAACATATACTTAATTTCTTGTTCAGCAAGTTCACATTTTTCCCTGTCATTCGATACGGATGTTGTTTTATGGGTTTTGCATCTCCAACGTCTACATCATGTGTAGTTATGGTGGTTCTTCTAGGAATGTCTGGAAGTAAATCTCTACATTTAAAAATTAACTGTTTCATCTGCTCTCTCTGTTCTGGCTGTAAATGAGCTAATTTTTCTTCAAAATTTTCTAGAATTTTTGAATTTGGTAACCTGGCTGAAATAATGTTGGGTTTAAAATGAGTTTCAGATGAATTCTCCATTAAGTTTTTATCAAGATCAGACTCATTATTGATCACAACAGTCACAGTAGCAGCTTCTCTCTCATACTACGGTTTTATCATATTTATATGACACAGCTGTGTTGTCTTTCTCCGATCTGGGGTTTTTATCATGCAATCTACATCATTTAGCTTAGATTTAATCTCATAAGGACCATGAAATTTAACTTGTAATTGGTTCATTTGCACTGGGAAAAGAACCAACACCTTATCTCCAGGCTTAAATGACCTCATCCTAGCTTCCTTATCATACCAAGTCTTCATCTTCTCTTGAGCTAATTTTAAATTTTCTTTTGCCAAGCTACAAGCTTTATATAATCTTTCTTTAAATTTTAAAACTTAATCTAGCAAATTAGTGTGTACCTCTTTATTAATCCACTGTTCCTTCAACAAGGCCAAAGGTCCTCGAACTCTATGCCCAAACACAAGTTCAAAAAGACTAAAACCTAATGATTCCTGTACTGTACTGCCTCCCTTACTGCAAAAAGTAGTAAATGTATACCTTCATCCCAGTCCTTTTAATTTTCCACACAATATGTCCTAATCGTAGTATTTAGTGCAGAATGAAATCTCTCCAAGGCTCCTTGTGATTCTGGATGATAGGCTGATGAAATAATCTGTTTTGCTCCCAGTGTATAATCTATCTGCTGAAACAATCCAGACATAAAATTACTCCCTTGATCCGATTGTATTTCCTTAGGCAACCCAAAATAAGTAAAGAATTTTATAAGAGCCTTTGTCACAGTTTTGGCTGTTATATTCCTAAGGGGTACTGCCTCTGGAAACCTAGACGCTGTGCACATAATAGTTAATAAATATTGAAGTCCAGTTTTAGTTTTTGGCAAAGGACCTACACAGTCTACAAAGATTTTTGAGAACGGCTCACCAAATGCTGGAATTGGTTGCAGTGGGGCCACTGGAGAAACCTGATTAGGTTTACCCACAATTTGACACGTATGACACGTTCTACAAAATGTCGCCACATCTTGTCTTAAACTAGGCCAATAAAAATGTTTAGAAACTTTGTTCATAGTTTTCTTTACACCTAAATGATCACCCAAAGGAATACTATGAGCCATAGTTAAAATCTCATTTCGATAAATTTTAGGAACTACTACCTGATGATTAACTTCCCATTCCTCACTAGCAGAAATTGTAGGCAATCTCCACTTTCTCATTAATACTCCCTTTTCAAAATAATATCCTACTGGTACTTTTTCAATTTCCCTATCTGGAAGAGCTTGTTCTTTTAATTTAACTATCTCAGGATCTCTACCCTGCTCCGCTATCATCTCCTTCCGGGATAAAGACAAATCTTCCTGAGTCAGACTTACCACCAAAATCCTGATCAAATAATGTAGGTAAGAAAGTTTCTGATACATCCTCAAAATTCAAATCTTGATTTGAACTGTCATGGGTAACAACCTCATCCTTTACATCAGTCTTTTTAGCCATAGCTCTTGTTACAACACAGGAAAAATCTGTGTTAGAATCCCTCTGTGGTTCCTCAGAATTTGAATTTATTGTCAAATGCACTTCAGGAAAAACTTGTCCACCTGCTAATTCATTCCCTAACAAAAGAGAAACATCATTCACTGGTAAACTGGATTGTAGTCCTACTTTAACAACCCCTGTAACTAATCCTGACCTTAAATTTACTCCCTGTAAATGTACTGGCATAAGGGCACTCCCAACTCCTCTTATATAATTTACTTCACCTACGTCAGACTCATCACTAAACTTTAGCACACTGTCTAATATTAGTGATTGAGAAGCTCCAGTATCTCTAAGTATTCTTGTTGGTACTGAATTGGATCCTTCTTTTAAGGATACAAATCCTTCTGTTTTAAAATTTTCATATCCCTTCTTAACTTGGTCAGACTCTAACACATCTTCATTAGTAATTTCTGAACCCTGTGAATTAACAGGTTTTTCAATATGCTGCACGCAAGCATCTGGGACGGATTCTTTCTCTTCCTTTTTCAATCGAAAGCAATTAGCTACTACATGTCCAGGTTTCTTACAATAATTACAAATAATACCAAAATGTCTTTCCTTCACATGTCTCCCTTCGTCCTTACTTTTCTCACTAACTTCAGATTTAATTTCTGGTTTACCTTGTCTCTCTGTGCTAGTTTTCCTTTTAAAAGTTCTACCTGGAGAAAATTTATTCTTGTGAATTAAAGCATACTCATCAGCTGCTTTAGCAATCTCCTGCAATGTAGCAGTGTCCCTTTCATTCAAATATGTTCTCATTTCAACAGGAATGCTTCTTTTAAATTCCTCCTGCAAAATCAAGTCTATTCATTTATTTTCCTCCCCATTCACATTTTTAGAGGAAATCCATCTCTCAAAACACACAGATTTCTCATAGGCAAATTCCACATAAGTTTTTTCCACAGATTTCTTCAAATTTCTGAATCTTTCTCTATACGCTTCCGGAACCAACTTATATGTCTTTAATATATGCTGTTTAATAATATGATAATCTAGTGCTTGCTCAGCATTTAAAGCTGTATAAACTTGTTGTGCCTTGCCTTTAATTACACTTTGTACCATCACTGGTCATTGCTCTTTCGGCCACTTTAAACTCAGAGCAACAATTTCGAAATGCTGGAAATATTTGTCCACTTCATCTTCATTAAATGGAGGAGCCAAAATAACCTCACAACTAGCAATAAACTGTTTCGTAGAACCAGAAGACTGATTCCCGGACTTTAATTTCTCCATCTCTAGCTCAAATTTCCTCTGGTTTTCAGCTTCTCTTTCTTTAAATTCCCTTATTTTATTAGCCTCTGTAGCCTCGAATTCCTTCTGTTTATTTACAGCTTCTAACCGACTTCTTTCCAAATCAGCTTCTAATTGCTTTAACTTCGTTTGTTCAAGATGTAACTGCATTTCCAGATTACTCATAGGAAACCCATCGAACACCTCATCATCAAACGTTTCCAAAGTAATATAATGCTCAGTGATTTTTCTTTGTATGAAAGCCTTGGTGGAATTCCTCGTAATTCCTTTAATATCCAACCTCCTAGCAATCTCCAATACCTCAGGTTTTCTCGCATTCACTAAAGACCCCGAGTCAGGCGTGTCCATAAACCCCTCAATATTCATTGTTGCCAAATACCACTCACACACCAATCAAACTAAAAAAAACGGGTATTTCCTTTTTCCAAATCAAAATGGCAATTACCAGCACTTAAACTCAAAATCGGAACATATCCCACAAGCCCCCACAGATTATGTCACGTAACCGGCAACAATGAATATCAATCGAGACAGGTTATATAAAAACAACCAAACATTTATTAAACACGGATAAACAATAATGAAAAAACAAACGAAATCCTTAACCGGAAGTTAACCGTTATGCAGCCATTCAACAAATCGTCACTTGACACTGGTTCTTAAAGCATTAAATGCGAAAACAGTTCTTAAAGTGGTAAAGTCAGATATAGTTCTTAAAATGGTAAATTCAAAAGTCCAACAGATTTATATGTTCAATTGGGAGAAACTTCTCTGGAGAAGGATTTCTTCATAGACGTAACGTTCCTGTTGCGTTCTGTCCAAAGGATTCACGATGCAGGAAATAAACAGTTTAAAACAACTGACCTTAAATTCTAGAGAGCAAACCTTTGCATGAAATACCTTTCTCTTTTGGCAAGAGTTATCCTCGATGCAGGTGGCTACTCCTTCAACGAAGACTCAATAAGGTCAATCCTTTGTTAAACTGCCGAACGATACCGACTCCTCTCAATCCTTCGGGTCCTGTACTTCAACAAAGTCTTCACTCTCCCGTACTACTGCTGGAATAAGGTATATCAACACATCTAGCAAAAATTTCCAGTCCAGCACTATTGTACCTTGCAACAGAACGTAACAACCGTTTTAAAAATGAAACAGCGTCATAAAAACAAATAAGCAACAGAAACGGAGACACAGTACGTTCTAGCTGGAAATCTGAAAACTAAAAACTAAACTGCGTCAACTGAGGTCTTCCCTTATATACCCGTGGTGCACATGTCATCACGTGACCTCACATCGGTGGGAAAATTACATCAAGTGACCTCCAAAAGACCATTACATCATTCTCGCAAAAAAGATCACAGATCTCCTTGAGGTATGTAACACAACAACCAATTAAACTACCAACTGGTACATCTTTGCACAGCAGGAGAAAACCAGAGCACCCAGACGAAATCCACGCAGTCAAGGAGAGAACATATGAACTCCTTACAGACAGTGACAGGAATTGAACCTGAGTCTCTGGAACTGTGAAGCGTTGTGCTAACCACAACACCACTGTGCCTCCCATAGGGCTTAAGATCATTGAGATTAGAATCTTTGCAGTCAGCAAGCCCCATTGCCATCACAACTGGATATACTTAAGATAGATTTACAAGAGAAAGGTCATCAGAGAGAACGTGGAGACAGCGGGAATATTTTCCCAGTCATCATGATGTTGAATGGCAGGGCGTATTTGAAGGGCTGAATAAACTAATTGTGATCCAGTTCACTGTGTTCTCTGGTACGTAGAAAACATAGAAACATAGAAAACCTAGAGCACAATACAGGCCCTTCGGCCCACAAAGCTGTGCCGAACATGTTCTTACCTCAGAAATTACCGGGGGTGTTTCATCTGGCTTCAGGACACAGCAGCTGGGATGTTGAGCATGGCCTTCCAGGACTACAGTTGGGCAACATTTTAAATTCTATGGGTTGCAAGACTATCTGCATCAGACTGCCAACCATGGGGAATTTCAATGTCATCACAAAAGCTGAAACTTCAAGGAAGCTTGCAGAACAGATGGATAATATTATTTAGCATATCAATAACTGTGATGTGTTTACAGTTGGAAGGTTTTATGTGCTCAAGGAAGTTAGCTTCATAGCTCTACATCATTAATGGTTGGTAGCTGAAGAACTATGTCTCTAATTTTTTTAGACCATTTATATTGAAATGACCTCTGAAGAAATATCATATGCATGTGAAGTCACCCAAGTGTTAAAAACAAGTGTAGAGGGCAGCTCAGGCTTGTTAGGAATGATTGAAAAACATCAAGAAGAATTATAGAAAGACAGGGTGAATAGAATCCATTCCTCTAGCTTTGGTTTCTGCAAAGGACAACTTTCTCAACCGTAAACTCAAACTAAGTCGCTCATTATTTTTGGATAAGAGATTTTCAGAAAAAAATAGTGAACGAGAACAAGAAGGCAGGTTGGCAGTCCTAACTCAGTGTTACAGTGCTAGAGAGAAAAGTTGCTCTTCATGGAGGGATAAGGACAGAGTTTGTATAATCGGATTTAAGGAGTAAATCAAAGTTCAAAGTACATATATGCCACCATATACTACCCTGAGATTCATTTTCTTTCAGACATTCAGAATAGAACAAAAAATACAATAGAATTAATGAAAAACTTGAAACAATGTGCAAAATAAGACAAACTATGCAAGTACAAACAAACGAATAAGTAAATAATGAAAAACATAAGCTGTAAAGTCCTTGAAAGTGAGTCCATCAGTCCAGTCTTGAGGTATTTTAGACTCCTTCCATAATAGTTGGAATGGCCTATTGCTCAACACAGAGTGAGAAGGAGATAGACAGAAATGAAAGAGTCAGAATTTTACCTGTCTTTCCACCTTCAGCTGTCCTGTTCCTCAGGTGGCATGTTAAATATGTCAGGCATGTTGAATTGCAACATTTTGTTTCATTTAGCCTTGTGGCTTGCCCTGGGGGGAAAAATAATTGTTTTTCTGTAGATTCCGACTCCCTCTGACACCTTACCGAGGGTGTTCACTGAGAGTGAGCTTCAACTATGTACACTTTCCCTAGCCCTAGCCAGGGGCTGACACATCTATTGTACTTCTACAATAGTCTGCCGCTGATCTGGATTGTTAATGTATTCATGGAATAGAGAAGGCCCAAATACTTGGACTGTCCCAACACGAAGTACTGCAGCAGAGAGTTGAAAACTCACCAGCCTGAAACTTTAAACCTGTTTCTCCCTGTACTGATGCTACCTCACCTATCCAGTATTTACAGCATTCATTGATCATGTTCAATAAATGTCTACCTCTAACCTTTTATATGCTATGGAATCTTACTATTAACCGAGGGGTCCGTGGACCCTAGGTTGAGAAACCCTGCTGCAGGTGAAGATCCTACCTGTGATGGAGTGGCTGAGAGTTCTATGGATAGTCTGTATCAGGTGGAGAGAGCTGTCCCCACTGCTTTGGAATCTGCAGACAGCAAATGAGTGGTGAGCACTAGGCAGTCAATGCAGATCGGGCAGGTAGCAGTGTTCCACATGCATCTGATTTCATAACTAAATTGCACTCAATGCAGAAGAAATGGTAACTCTATGGAGTACCGCCACTACAACTCAAATGGTGTATCAGAATGGGAGGAGGAGGCTAGGAGAGATGCAGTGATTGAGTTTCAGCAGGCAGTTGGGCAGACTAGCATTTCTGACCCATTGATGAGATTGTAGAATGCAACAGTGAAGGGGTAATCACCACCCTCTTCTCATTACTACCATCGGGGAGGAGGTACAGGAGCCTGAAGACCCACACTCAATGTTTTAGGAACAGCTTCTTCCCCTCTGCTATCAGAGTTCTGAACGGTCCATGAACCCATGGACGGTACCTAGGTATTACTCTTTTTTCATTGTAAATTCTAGTCATTTTTATGTCTTGCACTGCAGCTACAAAAACAACACATTTCACAACAGATGTCATTGATAATAAAACCTGATCCCAATTCTGATTCTGGAAAATGCTGGTGCAACGAGAGGCCTAGGCGAGGATGGTTTGGACCCAAGTGCTGGAGTATCCGAGACTAGAATCGAGACACAATACGAGACTGAAACGAAGACAGAGTTCTAAACTGGATGCTAGACAAGAATCCAAAATTGTGCTGACAATTGAGCACCAAACCTCAGTTCAGGTACTCTTTAAGCATTAAATCCTGGCGCCAAAAAATGGCTGCCAATTAGTGGAGTTGCCCAGGGGTGTATATACAGAAAACAGCACCTTTGGCAAGCACTGAAATTGTGCCCCCGTCCAAACATTTGACACCCATCTTTTAGATAACTTTACCATAATATCAGCTCAAAAATACAAGTCAAGCTCATTAATCTTTTAATTAACAAATTATGGCACTACATGAAAATTATAACTGCACCTTCCTTGCTTTCACTGATGCAAATTGGTCTATGATGTGATCAAAGTCAGTTTTTTCAGTTTCTTCTCTTTCTACACTCAGCAGAGTAAGATCACAGAGTCTGCCTTGACCCATGGAGACTCTCAAATATGGAAGTATTAGTTTTAACTTGCTGAATGATCTCTCACAGCTGGCGATGGAGACTGCGATGGTTAGCATTACCTGAATAGCAATGCGAAGATTGGGGAAGACACTCTCATCTCCATACTGAACCATAAGTTCAAGAAGCTCTTCAGGTCTTGATATTTTCATGTTGACCCGCCTTGATAGCAACATTCTGCAATCCAAAATTTCTTCATATTCTGCTGTCCATCAACATCAGAGCTGTACAATTTGCCCAAATTTTTGTACTTCTTCTTTAAGTCGTTACTGTCGGTGCCGTAACACAGTCCCTCAACATCGAGAAGGAACCCAAACTTGGCATTAGTGTCATGCAAACGAGCGAACCTTTCGTCCATTTCTCTGTGAAGATGGTCGAGTGTTCCCTTCATGACTCTTTCCATTTCCTCCTTAGCTGTTAACCCAGCGTCTCTCGAGTTCTCATCAGCCATTCGTTTCTTTCATCTCTGACATCTTTCAACTTCAATATTCCATTCAGTACAGGCCCTTCAGCCCACAACGTTGTGCCGACCCTCAAACCCTGCCTCCCATATAACCCCCCACCTTAAATTCCTCCATATACCTGTCTAGTAGTCTCTTAAACTTCACTAGTGTATCTCCCTCCACCACTGACTCAGGCAGTGCATTCCACGCACCAACCACTCTCTGAGTAAAAAAACTTCCTCTAATATCCCCCTTGAACTTCCCACCCCTTACCTTAAAGCCATGTCCTCTTGTATTGAGCAGTGGTGTCCTGGGGAAGAGACGCTGGCTATCCACTCTATCTATTCCTCTTATTATCTTGTACACCTCTATCATGTCTCCTCTCATCCACCTTCTCTCCAAAGAGTAAAGCCCTAGCTCCCTTAATCTCTGATCATAATGCATACTCTCTAAACCAGGCAGCATCCTGGTAAATCTCCTGTATACCCTTTCCAATGCTTCCACATCCTTCCCATAGTGAGGCGACCAGAACTGGACACAATACTCCAAGTGTGGCCGAACCAGAGTTTTATAGAGACGCCTCATTACATCATGACTACATAAGCTTTCTTAACTACCCTATCCACCTGTGAGGCAACTGTCAGGGATCTGTGGACATGTACCCCCAGATCGCTCTGCTCCTCCACACTACCAAGTATCCTGCCATTTTGAGGTTGTTTTGAGGTGACAGACTGGCAGGCACTCTGTGAGCCACATGGAGAGGATATTGATGGGCTCACAGAGTACATCACTGATTACATCAACTTCTGTGTGGACTGCAATGTTCCGACAAGAACCGTCCTTTGTATTCAAATAACAAGGCATGGGTAACAAAGGACATTAAGGACATCCTGAACTCTAAAAAGAGGGCGTTTAGAGATGGAAATAGGGAGGATCTGAGGGCAATACAGAGGGACCTGAAAGCCAGGATCAGGGAGGCTAAAGACAGGTACAGGAGGAAGCTTGAGTGGAAACTCCAGCAGAACAACATGAGAGATGTCTGGAGGGGGATGAGGACCATCACTGGGTTCCGGCAAACTAGCAACAGAGGAGCTGAAGGCAGAGTGGACAGGGCCAACGAACTTATCCTGTCCTTTAACAGATTTGACATTGTGGCCCCTGCCCATCCCCCACATGAGCTATCTGTTGTCGGCCCCCAACCAACACATATTCCACCTCCCCTCCTACCCCTCCTCACAGTCCCCCACCCTGCTCTCATGACTATACCCCTTCCCCACGTGAACCCACCACGGTGGGCTTCACAGCTGAACAGGTGAGAAGACAGCTGAAACATCTCAACCCAAGCAAAGCTGCAGGACCGGATGGTGTCAGTACCAGGGTGCTCAAACCCTGTGCCCCTCAGCTATGTGGAGTACTTCGCCATGTCTTCAACCTGAGCCTGAGGCTCCGGAGGGTTCCTGTGCTGTGGAAGACGTCCTGCCTCGTCCCTGTACCGAAGACGCCGCGCCCCTGCGGCCTCAATGACTACAGACCGGTGGCATTGACCTCCCACATCATGAAGACCCTGGAGAGACTTGTTCTGGAGCTGCTCCGGCCTATGGTCAGGCCACACTTAGATCCCCTCCAGTTCACCTACCAGCCCCGACTAGGTGTTGAGCATGCCATCATCTACCTGCTGAACCGTGTTTACGCCCACCTGGACAAGCGAGCGAGCACTGTGAGGGTCATGTTTTTTGACTTCTCCAGTGCGTTCAACACCATCCGCCCTGCTCTGCTGGGGGAGAAGCTGACAGCGATGCAAATGGATGCTTTCCTGGTGTCATGGATTCTTGATTACCTGACTGGCCGACCACAGTACGTGTGCTTGCAACACTGTGTGCCCGACAGAGTGATCAGCAGCACTGGGGCTCCACAGGGGACTGTCTTGTCTCCCTTTCTCTTCACCATTTACACCTCGGACTTCAACTACTGCACAGAGTCTTGTCATCTTCAGAAGTTTTCTGATGACTCTGCCATAGTTGGATGCATCAGCAAGGGAGATGAGGCTGAGTACAGGGCTACGGTAGGAAACCTTGTCACATGGTGTGAGCAGAATTATCTGCAGCTTAATGTGAAAAAGACTAAGGAGCTGGTGGTAGACCTGAGGAGAGCTAAGGTACCGGTGACCCCTATTTCCATCCAGGGGGTCAGTGTGGACATGGTGGAGGATTACAAATACCTGGGGATACGAATTGACAACAAACTGGACTGGTCAAAGAACACTGAGGCTGTCTACAAGAAGGGTCAGAGCCGCCTCTACTTCCTGAGGAGATTGAGGTCCTTTAACATCTGCCGGACGATGCTGAGGATGTTCTACGAGTCTGTGGTGGCCAGTGTTATCACGTTTGCTGTTGTGTGCTGGGGCAGTAGGCTGAGGGTAGCAGACACCAACAGAATCAACAAACTCATTCGTAAGGCCAGTGATGTTGTGGGGATGGAACTGGACTCTCTGATAGTGGTGTCTGAAAAGAGGATGCAGTCCAAGTTGCATGCCATCTTGGACAATGTCTCCCATCCACTACATAATGTACTGGGTGGGCACATTCAGCCAGAGACTCATTCCACCGAGATGCAACATAGAGCATCAAAGGAAGTCATTCCTGCCTGTGGCCATCAAACTTTACAACTCCTCCCTTGGAGGGTCAGACACCCTAAGCCAATAGGCTGGTCCTGGACGTATTTCCTGGCACAATTTACATATTACTATTTAACTATTTATGGTTTTATTACTATTTATTATTTATGGTGCAACTGTAACGAAAACCAGTTTCCCCCGGGATCAATAAAGTATGACTATGTCTATATGACTATGACTATTTACTTTGTTCTTGACAGAGATCAACTCCTTCTTCGAGTGACTCACTGACCAACACTTCTCTTTCATCATAAGAATGATCTCGGAGGGCTTTCAAATCCAGGGCAGCATCGTGGAAGTTCATGCTAGGATCCTGCAGCCTCTTTTGAATACAGTCAATGTGAATGAGGCCTTTGTTCCAAAATCCTAGCAAAATCAGAAAATCGTAACTCAACATGCGGTTGTATGGGTGCCTTGCTTCACTTCTTGTTTCACTGGTCTCGATTTCATTGTCTATCATGTCCTGGTGCACTTGAAGTATCTCCTTAAGGTACTTGTTGACGGGGTTCATTGCTTCTGTCCTTGCACTCCACCTGGTTTCAGCTCTGACTTAACAACCACAGGTGCGGCATTTTTGAGTTTTTTCCAGCACTGCATTGAACGAGAGAAAAACACGTAGAGAGCTTCAATAGGTTCCAAAAAACGTGACCATCATTGTATCCTGCTTGGTTGCATGTACACCCACCAAGTTGAGTGAGTGGTTATCGCAATTCACAAACACTGCCAGGTTGTTTTTCTCACTTATTCTTTGATGAACACCACTCTGTGTCCAGCCATCACAGCAACATTGTCATAGCACTGTGACCAACAATCTTGTAGCTCCATTTTGTCCTTCTCTAGCTGTTTCAAGATGTCTTCAACCAAGCTCTCAGCATCCTTCTGGCTTATCTGTATAAAACCAAGGAAGGACTCTCTAACACGAACTGTTTTCCTCTCAAAATCAACTTCCACATACCACACTGCTTCTGACATCTGCTCACGGTGTGCCTGATCAAGAGTCGAGGCGAATATGAGACCATAGTACTTGGCTTTACGAATGCTTCTCAATAAACTCTGGCAACAGTGGATGCCATCATGTGGATGAATTCGTTTTGGACACCCGGTGAAAGATAAGACGTGGATCCAGGATGACTTTCTAAATGAGTGAGGTGTTTTTTTATGACAGGGTCAAAGATGGCCAGTAGTTTCAGTAAGACAAGGAAATTTCCCACATTGGAGCCATCGTCTAGCTGAAGTGACTCCCTGTGTCATCGCAAAGCCAGGTTCTGAGTCACAAGGAATTTTATGCAGTGAAGGATTCTCATCAAGATATCACGCCATTTCTGCTTTTCCTTCTCAATCTGTGACGGAAATACCGCAACAATAACTTCTCTCTTTCCAGCTAAAATTCTTTCCATTTCTTTCCACTGTGTGAAACATTCCCGATGATTCTTGGCATTTTCATGAACACTAATCCTTTCAAGTGCTTTCCACTGATTGAATCCACTTTCCTGCTCCAATGAGGATTGATGATCTGCCCGAGAATAGAGAAGACAACAGATACAAAAAGCTGACTTTTTAGAAGGGGAATAGACCAGCCATGAGCGAGTCACTTCCTCACCACCACCATTTCCCAATTTCCTCTTGAACCAAGATCTGTTCATTGAGCGGTTATTTGTTGGTAGGAAAGGTCCCTCACTGTTCTGGAAATACTTCGAACCCAGCTTTATTATTTCTGTTCTCAACGCATCAGGCAGAATTGCTTGTCGAACTTCAGAAGTCTGATCTCATGCTGTTCAATCACTTCTGGTATGACAGTTCAAGGCTCTTTGACACCATCTAGTTCACTAGGTTCAGTGTCGTCAGGTTCAAACTCGTCAGGTAAAATCTCATCAATAAACTCAACATCACCACCGCCACCATCTTCCCCTCCTGTCATGTCCACGTTCTCTGTGGCAGCCTCATTCTTAATCTCGTCATACTCGGATTTATCTGACTTGACTTCCTCCTCGGCTTGTGACTCATTTGTACTTGATCCACCTCTGGATTCTAACAAACTTGTAGCAGGTGCAGGCGACTCCATGGAACGTGTCAAACTACTTGTTCCGGCCTTTTCAAAGAAGGGCATGAAGAACTTGCTCGACTTCTTGGCTTCCTCTGCCTCCAACTTTCATCTCTTCTGTCCTTCAGCTCCACTTTCCTTCTTCTTCGTGAAGAAACATTTCGTGGTCTTCTTACACAATGCTCTGAAATAAGGCCATCCTAGTGCTTCTCACCCATGATAATCAAAGACAGATCATACATCTGAAGAAAATTCTTTTTTCACTATCCAAGGATGGCTTGTCTGACTTTAATAGAAACTGCTCAGTGGCGCCCAGGGCACGTGCCATACCTGCCATACTTCAGAAATGCCACTGGAATGGCCTGAAACGTTATAAGGAGCCGCACCTGCTATCAGTGTTCCAGAGAGTTAGATTGTCTAAACGCCGGAAGCTGCCATGGTCGGGTGCTTGTCGAAACAGAACTCCCTTACCCTGTGGCTAATTCCTGATGACCATGGCTGCTCAGAGAGATGATAGTAATCATGGATGAGAGCCAAATCCAAGATGTCCCTTTCAGGAACCCAGCACTGTTCCTCAGTTCTGAATCCTTCCCAGTCCAGGAGGAACTGCTGAACACCCCAAACAGTTCGTGAATCCAAAATTCTTCTCACGGTGAAGACCTGTATCCCACCGGCAGATCTGAGTGGCGGCAGGACTGATGGTGGTGTGCTAAAGGGCTGGTGTGCACAGATTTTAATTTGGAAATGTGGAAAATGGGATTAAACTTGAGGGCCTTGGGGAGGGGGCAAGGTGTAAGTCACTGGGTTTACTTTCTTGAGAACCCAAAAGGGTCCAATGAACTTGGGCATCAACTCCCTGGAATCCACCCGGAGGGGCAAATCCTGAGTCGACAGCCAGACCTATTGCCCAGCTGCAAAAGTGGTCCCTGTCTTCTCTTGCAGTTAGACTTTATTTTAGCCTTCTGGGTAGAGGGTAACAAAATCTCCTTTGCCTTAGTCCATTTCTCCCTGCAGCATTGAATGAGATCTTTGGCCACGGGAACCCCAACCTCGGCCTCCTGCTCAGGGAAGAATGGCGGAAAATACCCAAATTGGCATTTGAAAGGGGACATCCTGTGCGCAGAATGTCATGAAGTGTTGTGGGTGACCTCTGACCACATCAAATGTTCGCACCACTCATCTGTTTTTTCAGAAGCCAAGCATCTTCAAGTTCGTTCCAAATCTTGGTGCATCTGCTCCGTCCGGCCGTGGGACTGCGGGAGAAACCCAAAGGGAAGGCTCGCTTTTGCCCCGATCAGGTTACAGAACTCCTCCAAAAATGTGACACGAATTGCAGATCGCAATCTGACACAATGTCCATGGAAAACAGTGGATCCAGAAGACTTGGGACAGGATGGTTTCAGCCATCTCTGCTGCAGATGGTAGCCTGTCCAAGCTGATGAATTTTCAGACTTCAAAAAAGATCCACAATCACCATGCTAATGGTCTCCCATTTGGAAGGAGGAAGACCGTGGCAAAATCCATGGAGGTGTGCATCATGGACAGAGGGTGGAGGAGCCCTTGAGGTTGGGTGTGGGGCTCCTTGTACTGGGTGAACCCCTCAATGCCTGCACATATTGATGGACTTCCCTCGCCATTCCAGGCCACCAATATCTTCTCTTAATGAACTCGAGTGTCCTGGCAATCCCTGGGACAGCAGTGATTCTCAATGCATGTCCCTATTAAAGTACCTGGGACCAGAGAGCTGACCCACAATCTCCCCTTGCACCTGGGCCTTGTGAACAAGTGTGTCAATTCCCCAATGAATTGGTGCTATCACCTTGGCTTGGGGCAAAATGTGTTTCATCCCTCTATAATCAATGCATGGCTGCAGATTCCCATCCTTTATTCTGTACGAAGAAGAAGCCAGCACTAGCTGGTAAGGAGAGGGCCGAATGAATCCGAGGGCAAGAGCTTTCTTTATATACACCTGCATAGAGTTTCTCTCCGGGCCTGAGAGTGCGTATAATCAACCCTGTGGAGGACAAGTACGAGGCAGTAACTCTACAGTATAGCACAGTTGTCGGGTTTGTGAGGTGCAAGGGTCAATGCCTTTCCCTTACTGAAGATCTCTTCCAAATCCTTGTAGATTTCTACTGCCTTGTGTGCTGCAATTACCCCTGAACCTTCCTCTGAGGGTGACTCCAGAGGCTCCTTAGGAAGCGGGGTGATTTAATAGACCCCAGCATCTCCTCCATAGGTTCACATGAGTTTTTAATGAAAACAGAGGCCAAATCAGAGTTCAAATCCTTGTTCATTTCCTCAGACATCAGCAGCGAGGTGCTACAAATGGTCCTTTGCTCCTGGGACTAGGCTCCGATGGTCTCCGCTTTGGAACCTTCCCCTTAGACAGGACCTGGTGACTGGAGCCCTTAGGCTTAGCTACTAGAGTTCCGGACTGCTTGGGCACCTCCTTGGCTTGTCCCTGACTAGAGACTCTCTCTCTCTCTCTCTAGTTCCACCGCTCCCCTGACTGGACAGGGTCGGGACTCACATGGGCCTGTTGGCCGGAGCTGGCTGGTCTGCCCTTGAAGGCAGGACTGGGTTTCCTAAAGACTCCAGGTTATCCCGACCAGGTCTGCCCCCTTGTTGGCTGCTGGTCTCAGGACAGTTTGGGGGTCGGAACACTGAGCTGAAAACATGCCTTTTTGCAGCGACTGGACCATGCAATGATACTCCCTTCCTTCCAGTTCGCGGAAGGTTTATGCTGGGACAGCCAAGGGGGCCTGAGGATCAGTGGTATTTGGGAAGACTCAATGATATAGAAACTAATGTCCTTCACGTGATCCTCTATCCTCATCTGCGAGACCAATGTCTCCTGCCAGATCCGCTCAGAACCAAGCAGATGGCCATCCGAGACATTTGTGGGCATGGGCTGGCTCAACTCCTGCAATGGTATGTTGAGCTGATGGGTGGTCCCTAAGTCCAGGAAATTACCAGCTACCCCAGAGTCCAAAAAAGCATTCATTTCTCGTTGGTTCTTACCCCAGGAGACCTTCGCCTTCAGCATGACACCAAAATCCATGGGGTTGGCTAGTAGCAGCTGCTGTCCCAGTCCTTCCAACACTGGGCAGTCTTAGCAGTTCTTCCCACGGCTGCTGCTTCGGACATTTGGCCCGCAGGTGAGCTGCTTCCCTGCAGTAGTGGCACGACCTCAACTCCAATGCCTCAACCTCCTATCGGTGGAGAAACTCTTCCAGCTACCCCAAGGCTTTATTTCGCCTTGGGGTCTGTGGTTGTACAAAGTGACATGGCCTCTCTGTTCCAGCCACTCTCTTAGGCCAAAGACTGAAATTCAATAGCGTAGTTGGCTACTGACTGACTGCCCTGATGCACCTTTATCAGACGGGTAAGATTGATATGTTCCTTTTCTGCTGCCAGAGTCAAGATTGCAAATATCTAGAAAATCCTGAGACAGGAAACCGAGTGGTGGGTGAATTGGGAGGGTTGGTGGGGGTATGAAGAAGAGCCAAGGTTCATAAATAGTATCGGCTCTGGTAAGGATGTGCTCCAGCAGTCAGAAGGAACAGAAAAGCAAGACAACAGATATTCTAATTTTTGGCTTACTAGTGCCATGGTCCTATTAGTGAAGGAATTGGAAAATGATACAGGTGAGATTGAGGTGAGGGGAGAAAAGGGTAAAGTTAAAAAGAGTGCTAGGTTGCCTCTCTGCAGGGCACATGTCCCCACAGAGGGGATCTGCTTATGTGATGGGAGACCATTTAAACTATTTTGATGAGCTAGTTGGGAGTTAGCCTACTCACAAACAATCAATCCATGGCCTCCCCCACTGTAAAAGCGGGATCTCCTAGTGGCCACCCATTTTAATTTCACTTCCCATCCCCATTCCAACATGTCAATCCATGGCCTTCTCTATTGTCGCGATGAGGCCACACACAAGTTGGAGGAGCAACACCTTATATTCCGTTTGGGTAGCTTCCAACATGAACATCGATTTCTCAGGCTTCTGGTAATGCCTCTTCTCCTTCACCATTCCCTGTTCCCATTTCCCTCTCTCACCTTATCTCCTTACCTGCTTATCACCACCCTCCAGTGATCCTCCCCCCTTCCTTCCTTTCCTCCATGGCCTTCTGTCCTCTCCTATCAGATTCCCCCTTCTCGAGCCCTGTATCTCTTTCACTAATCAACTTCCCAGCTCCTTAGTTCACCCCTCTTCCCCCCTCCCGGTTTCACCTATCACCTTGTGGTCCTTCCTCCCTCCCCCTACTTTCTCACTCCGGCTCCTCATCTTTTTTTCTTCCTGATGAAGGGTCTCAGCCAGAAACCTCGACTGTACTCTTTTCTATAGATGCTGCCTAGCCTGCTGAGTTCCTCCAGCATTTTGTGTACGTTGTGCTGGTTGGGAGTTAAGGCTGATTTATACTTCTGTGTAGGCTCTATGCCATAGCCTACGCAAGTGGCCTATGCCACTGTGAGCATTTATACTTGTGCGTTGGTGTGTCTGCGTCGCTCTGCAATTCACCGCCAAAACGCTAGTTGGCGGTGGGGTTTCAATGCCACTGTGTTGAGGTTCTTTGTGTACTTCGAACAATGGCGACTGAAACTGAGCGCATCATGTTGGAGTTGGAGCTAATAAATGTTGAACAAGAGTTACTTTTATTGAAATTACTGCAATGCAGAAAAGAGAGAAGACGTCGGAGGAGATGGTGTGTACGACCATTGAATGGATTGAGGCAGAAGGAGGGTGAATTTTCTGTGCTTATCCGACCACTGAGAGACATGGACAAGGAAATGCATTTCAAATATTTTCGGATGTTGGCAGGTATATTTGACGATTTGACGAGAAGAAGCAACGGGAAATGCATAGGAGGAAATGCGATGCTACCAAGCGGACCAATCACAGTTGTTGCGGTCCGTGTCGCTACGATGCGTAGTTACATTTTCGGGGAGGTGCGCATCAGGCTACGGTGTAGGGTACGCAGCTACGCCGTACCTACGGCGTAGTTTCGACGCAGAAGTATAAATTGACCTTTAGGATGTACAACGTGACAGAAGAAGAAGCAGAACGAAAAACCAATTCCCAAGAGATTGAGAATTTCTGATCTGTGCAGAAAGATTGTGATTCCTGTCATGGATATAAAGTTCTGAACTGGTGATTTCCCAGCCGTCCTGGAAGACCACAAGAGCCATTCGCAGAGTGCAGTAACGCTTATCACAGACAACCCAACCAAATTCTTCGAGCAAGATTCCCTGTTGGGTGCAATCATAACCTGGAGTTTCATGCTTGCCTCTCACTACAAAGTCAAGCCATAATATACAGATATTCAGATGTAAATGAGATCATTAAAGCATGAGAAAGAACAGCCCGGGATAGGACCAGTGGCTATAGTACATGAGGAGATTTGGTATGTCACCACAGACTCTAGCAAATCTCCATTGTGCAGTGGACAGCATTCTGGCTTGCTGCATCACTGTCTGGTATGAAAGCACCGATGAACAGGATCGTAAGAAGCTTCAGAGGCTTGTAGACTCATTCAACTCCATCACGGGTCTCCCCACCATCAAGGACACCTTTAAAAGGTGGTGTCTCAAGATTTATTTATCACATGTCCGTCGAAATGTATAGTGAAATGTGTCATTTACTTTAATAATCAACACAGCAAAGGATGTGTTGAGGCAGCCCACAGATGTCGCTACACATTCCAGCACCTACATAGCATGCCCACAATGTTCAGCAGAACGTAGCATACCCACTGTGCAGCCTCCATCATAAAGGGTTATCACCATTTAGGACATGCCCTCTTCTCATTACTACCATAAGCGAGGAGGTACAGAAATCTGAAGACAGAAATTAAACGCTTTAAGTTCAGCTTTTTCAATTTCTAAATGGTCCATGACTCAGTAGTTTCACATTTTATATTTTACATTTTTTGCTCAATTTTTGCTGTTTGCATGACCTATTTCTTTTTGTGCATAGAGTGTTTGATGCTTTCTTTGACCAGGTTCCATGGTGTCTCTTTGTATCCTGGCTGTCTGTGGAAAGATGACTCTTAGGGCTGTATACTGTAAACATACTTCAATAATAAGTATACTTTGAAACTTTGAACCCATGAACACTACCTCATTTGCATTACCTATTTACGTATATTTTTTATTACTGTAATTTGTCATACCTGCACTGCATTAATGTCACAAAACAACAAATTTCAATACTTATGTCAGTGATGAAAAGCCTTATTCAGATTCTGACCAAGAATTGCTGATGCATGTAATTATGAGTCAGAATCGCAGGGAACTGGGTACTAAATATTCCTGATTCAAGCTGGTCGGGTAAGATTAGGAAGAAAGCAACGATATGTCACTATTAATTAAGGAGAATATTGAGGGGTTAGAGAGGGAAAATCTGCTTGAATCATAGATATTTTAGAGATGCCTGCAAGCATGGAATCAGTCAGCCACCAAGTAGTGAGATATAGAGGAGCCAGTTGGTAGGGAAATGCAGAGAGAATCAAGAACTTATTGAACAGTGAGATGGGAAACCACAACATCCTCATTGTTGACTGGGGCAGCAGTAGTTTAAAAGGCAATGAAAAGCAAACATCGCTGATGTGTGTCCGGGAGACCTTTCTCCACCATTATATTTCCCATTTTAATGAGCAAGTAGGTGTTTGCTTTTGGGGCATGAGTTTGGACATGATATCATGCACCCAAATGCTAAGATCAGCTATGAAAATGAACAAGGAGCAGTGGAACAAGTTAATTGAAAAGGTACTAATTTCCAGCGATAGCAAATTGAGCTAGTCAGTGTAAAATGGGATCAATGATTAGCAGACAAAACTGTAACTGAATACACTTTAAAGACATGGTTTGGATAAATGCCCCCCCCCCCCAACAGGTAAGCCTGCAAAGCCAGAACTACCAGGATGACAAAATATTTCAGAATAAAAAGGAAGTCAGTCTGGTAGTATGAGTGAAAATTGTCTTGAGTATAAATGGACGGAGGAGATATACTCTCAATAGCTACTTTATTAGGTACTCCCGTACACCTGCTCTTTAATGAAAATATCTAATCAGCCAATCATGTGGCAGCAACTCAAAGCATAAAAACATGCAGACATGGTCAGTAGGTTCAGTTGTTGTTCAGACCAAACATCAGAACCGGGAAGAAATGTGGTCTAAGTGATTTTGACTGTGGAATGATTGTTGGTGACAGAAGGGCGGTTTGAGAATCTCAGAAACTGCTGATCTCCTGGGATTTTCATGCACAACAGTCTCTGGAGTTTATAGAGAATGGTGCAAAAAACAAAAAACATCCAGTGAGCAGAAGTTCTGTGGGCAAAAACACTTCGTTAATGAGAGTGATCTGAAGAGAATGGCCAACTAGTTCAAGCTGACAGGAAGGCAACAGTAATTCAAATAACTGTGTTACAACAGTGGTGTGCAGATGTGTATCTCAGAATGCACAACACATCATACCTTGAAGCGGATGGGCTATGAAAGCAGAAGAGCACGAACATACATTCAGGAAGAAATAGTACAAACAGTTTTTTTAAATTCCTGGTCAATACACTTGGTAATGTAAACTTGCTTTATTAAAGGAAAAAACAAATGTGGCACCATGGGGACTCATGTGATCTCCTTGGGTGATAGCTCTTTCATCATTCGAGGGGCCTCTCACACAACTCTACCCTGACATCTGTAGTAGAGGAAGAAGCCAGGACTGTGCTCCTTCCCCACAGAGATTTAGCACTGGTTGCACTGAGCTTCATTGCTTCTCTCAGCACGTAGTACTGCAGCCTGGAGTGTGCAAGTTGACAACATGTTCTTACAGCCATCTCTCTGTGCTGGAAGACCAACAAGTTTTGGGCAGATCAAAGCCCAAACTTCATCGAGTTGATGACCTGCCAGCAGAACTTGGCACAGTTGTGGACTGATGTCTTTCTCGGTGTGTGTCTCCAGAGACAGCCCATAGGTCAGAGAGTTCTCGGTTACGCAGCTGCTGAGGATGAACAGAGACAAAGATCCTTGCGTCTGTCTCCACGCTCTTTTAGCAAGTGCACAGTCTGCAAAGAGGTGGTAACTGCCTCTTCCCCACTGCAACCATCAAGACCAGCATACATTGGGGGTGATATATGATATGTGATCTGTACAGAAAGGATCTATGAGGACCCCTTCAACAGCTCAGCAGTGACTTGGTGTTTGATAGTGAGATCTGGCAGTGAGGCATTCTGACAGGTGCTTGGATCATTTGTTCAGGAAGAAACCCATAGAACCCAAAGTGTCAGCGTCTTAGAGTGACTGCAGTACATTCCATGATGGCCACAGCCTGATGGTCTTGTTGTCGAAGAACTCTTGGAAGAAATCTTCCTCGAAGGACAGGTAGTGCAGCAACAGCCAGCTGATTGGGGCATTGCGTGGAAGAGGGGCCAGGGGTATCTTCCTCGACACAAGGAATAGGTAGAAACTCATTACATAGTGACGCGTGGTGCCAAGTTCAGCAGCCCTGAGAGCATATCGCACCTGATGACCAAGTTCTTCCCAGTTATTGACAGAGAATATACCATAAGATCATAAGAGAGAGGAGCAGTATGAGGCCATTTCGCCCATTGAGTCTGCTCCACCATTATCATGGCTGATTTATTATCCCTCTCAACCCCAGTCTCCTGCTTTTTCCCCCTAACCTTTGGTGCAGCTACCAATCAACCTCTCCTTTAAAGTTTCCCAGTATTTTGATGCAATTACAAAGAAGGCATGACAGTGACTCTATTTCATCAGGAGTTTGAGCAGATTTGGTAAGCCACCAAAGACTCTAGCAAATTTCTACAGGTGTACTATGGAGAACATTCTTGCTGGTTACATCACCATTTGGTATAGAGGGACCACTGCACAGAACAGGAAGAATCTGCAGAAGGTTGCAAACTCAACCAGCTCTAACGTGGGTATTAACTTCCCCAGTGTCAAAGACATCTTCAAAAGGCGATGCCTCAGAACAGTGGTATATATCACCCAGGACCTGCCCTCTTCTCATTGCTACCATCAGGGAGGAGGTACAGGAGCCTGAAGACACACACTCAGCATTTTAGGAACAGCGTCTTTACCCCACCATCAGCTTCCTGAACAGACAATGAACTAACCAAGGTACACTACCTCACTTCTTTTTCACGGTCTTTTTGCACTACTTTTTAAATTCGATTTTATATATACACATTGGAATCCAGTTATTGGGCCTTTGGTTATCCGGGACAGCCGCTTATTTGGGACAACTCTTAAAGAACAAAACCTATCGAGAAAATAGCTGGGATTCCCTTCATTTATTTGGGACATTATTCTCTTAATTGGGGCAGGAGACTGTTGCTGATCAGTTTCTAACTAGCATCATTTGTGTGCACTTGTGTGGCCATTAGAAACTACATCATGCTTAGAATGAACAGTTTATAAAAAAGTGTCATATGCATGTGCTTGTATTCAAAAAGCAATAGTTTTTGTCACTGATAGTTGGCGAGAAATAAGCAGTAAGACAATTCAGAACTGTTTAGCTCACTGCAGTTTCAAGCATTCAGACTTGGAAATGGTAGAAACGGCTGAAAATGAAATGATTTCACTACTTCAATAGATTAAGAACTACAAAGGATTTGAATGTATCAACAATCATCTTAAATGTTACAAGGAAAGTGAAGATTTGGAGAATCCAGTTGTCAAACGCAGTCCATTATCTATACTAGGTGTCTGAGCTGATTTTATTCACTTACAGTCAATGAATTCCTCCATCAATAACTATTAGGAACTAACACACAGTTTTATAGCACTGTAGTAGTATTGATAGTGTTCTAATTTGTTCTGTATTTCATTTAAGTGCATAATTTTTTACTCAGTTAAATGGTAGTTTGTCTTTCTTGTACCTTTTTAACTGTTTCCTTGAAACTTCACCTAATTGCAACAGCCGCTTAATTGGGCCAAAATGTACTGGTCTCAATCTGTCCTAATTAACTGGAATCCCAATCCATTGTACAGTATATTTTTTATTGTAATTTGTGTTTTTTTATTATTATGTATTGTAATGTACTGTTGCTGCAAAACAACAAATTTCATGACATATGCCGGTGATATTAAACCTTATTCTGATTCTGATTCTGACTTGGACTGCACAGCCATCTGTGGCAATAAATTCCACAGATTCATCACCCTCTGGCTAAAGAAATCTTCTCATCTCTGTTCTAAGGGGACGTCCTTGTAATCTGAGATAATGCCTTCTGGTCCTATAATTTCCCCCCCCCGTTAGATGAAATATCCTCTCCATGCTCATTCTATCTAGGCCTTTCAATGTTCAATACAGTGCCTTTTCCACAAGTCCAGTTTTGGCTTTACCTTCCTAATCTGCTCCAGCCAGTTCTCATTACATGCCTCAGCCTCTCCGAGATGGATCCCGAGCACCTTCAGGTAGTCGAGCCAGTTACTGAAGTGCTTTGCTTCGTGCCTCCTGCGGTTGACTCTGGCCCCTACTGCAAACTCAGACGGGTCACACTTGCTGATCAATCTGCAAACTTGAACGTCGACAAGAAGGTTTTGAATTGTGTGCCTCCACGTTCTGACAACATCACTCCTCTTACACTCTCATCCTTTCTCATGGATTCGGCAAAAGCTCCTGTGCAATAGACAAACTAGACAGAGGAGAGTAGACAACCCTGCCTAACTCCACATTTGATGGGGAAATTACCTGTCTTCTTAATTTGGACTGCACTATGAATATCTGTTTACAGCAGTTGGATCCAATTTCTGATGCTCTTGTTGCAATGAGCGTAATGCTTTACATTACCAGCTGTAAGATTGGGGTTCAATTCCTGCCACTGTCTCGAAGGAGTTTGTACGTTTTCACCATAACCATGTGGATTTCCTCCAGGTGCTTTGGTTTCCTCCCACATTTCAAAGGCATAAGAGTTAGGGCTATTAAATTGTAGGCATGTTATGCTGACGCCACTTGCAGTCTGCTCCCAGCGTACCCTCGATGCCAATGACACATCTTACAGTAGGTTTCAATGCACAAGTGACAATTAAAGTTATCCTTAAAAAAAACTCACTTTGAGAGCATGTCCTTCATGTGTGATATTCTGCAAAGGCCTTCTCCTGGTCCAAGCTGGCCGGGCAGGCATCCAGCCCTCTGTCCAAAATGGTGGTAATGGTACCATTGAACTATGCAAAGGTGTCAGAGATTTTCCCGCCTACTACAGCGCAAGTTTGGTCCAGGAGGATGACCTGACCTCTACAGAGTGGACCCTGGATCAGAAGGTAATTATCAGCCATTATCAATACTCTTCCGAGACTGTCTGTCTGGTGTCACTGGATGCATAACCAGGTCTTGTGATATACACCAGCTGCTAATATGACCATCCACCACCCGATCCCACGGCTTCATGTGACCCTGGTCAGGGGTGGGAGGGAGCGAAACAGGTGCTACACCCTGCACAAGGATGACAGGCAGGCTAGTGGAGGGAAGGAACACCCATACCTCCTTTGGTGGAGACCTATCTCCACCCTGCCAACTTAATCCCTGTGAGGCAGATCTATTTTTTGTCCTAATATTCCAAGTTTAAATTCTGTCAAAGGATTAGGCGAGTGTGCTAACATAATCATACAGTCTATCTGGAGTTGGTGCATTTCCCTTTGACTCTGCCTTGGTTTCTGAAAACCTTTGAGGATGAAGAACTTCTTGATGCTTCCCAGCAGTGAATCAAAGAGTCAAAGAAGGTCTTTTTGGTTGTCCAATCTATATAATCCATCTAGTTCCTCAATGTTCTCTGGTATCAGCAGCTTGACATTCAATTTCCACCTCTCCCTCCCTGCCTTCTAGCCCTGCTGTAAGTGACAGTACCCTTGAATAATACAGTGGTCAGAGAAGAATACCACCTGATGTTGGTGGACCTGATGGTGACTGCCCTTAACGTGAAGAGGTAGTCTATCCAGGACCATACTGAGCTGTCTGTTCTGGTCCAAGTGTATTGCACCTGTGCTCCACCTGCAGAGGTGCTGAAGATGTCACATGACTTGGCACCTTTAACCCTTTCTATCCGGAGTCTGGAGCTGCTGTCCAGTCTCCTGTCAGCACTGCCAGGTTGTCCAGCCACATCGATGACACAGTTGAAGTCATTGGCCAGGACGACTGGTTGGGATGCCATCAGCAGTGGCAGGAGGAACTGGAGGACAGCTAGCCACTCAGTCTGCACAGATGAGTCATACACATTGATTAGCAGAGGTGGAGTGTCATGGTACTTTGGTTACAGGTAGCTGCACCCTCCTCTACCTCATCTTTGCTTTCAGTCGTTGAGAAGTTGCCTCCCTGCAGCAGAGTCCCCAGACTATCATTTCCCAAAAAGTCCCTAATTTCTCCCCATCCCCAACCATAAAGACAATCCCAGTGGCTACACCTGCGACTTGCAGAGGTGTAGAACTCAGACTTCTATAGTACAACCACACCTGCCCTGACTCAGGCAAGGTATTGCAAAACGTTAACACAGCGTGCAGTGTTCTCCACATCGTGCACATTTAGAAATGTCAGTTTTAGATTCAGATTCAGATTGAGATTTATTTATCATGTGTACACAGACGCATTCAGTGAAATGCATTGTTTGCATTAACAACCAATACACCCAGGGATGTGCTGGAGATAGCCCACAAGTATCAGCACACATTCCAGTGCCAACATAGCATGCTCATGATGTTCAGCAGAAAACAAGCAGCAGCAATCACAACACAACAAAAGAAAGACAACAACAGCCGAACAAACCCCTTTCCCACTCTTCGACTTAGCCACTCACTCACACAAATAGACAGGTCTCCTATCCCAAGACAGGATACCTCCAGGCCATCAGTCCTTGGCCCCTGAGTCAGAATTGTAGGTATTGGACCACTGAATTCTGAACTCTGAACAAGTTTACTCAGGAGTTTCGACATTCAGGCTTTCACCTCCAAACTCGCTGACTTCAGTCTTCAACTATTGGGTTTCTACCACTTGGCTCACCGAGCTCTGTTCTTTGACTTTCTGCTTTGCCGATTACAAGCTTGACCCCAGAAATCGGTCATCACGGGTTTCCAAGGATACACATTCTATTGGCAAGCTGGCAGGCAGAAATGGTAGGGTGGCTCCATTGATAAAAAATTAAATCAAATCCTTATAAAGAGGTGATACAGGATTGGAAGATGTAAAATCCTTGTGGGTAGAGTTAAGAAACTGTAAGGGTAAAATGGCCATGACAGGAGTTATATATAGGCCTCCAAACATTACCCAGGATGTGGGGTTCAAATTAGAACACAGATAGAAAAGGTAAGTAAAAGGGGCATTGTTATAATAATCATGATGGAATTCAACATGCAAGGTAGATTGGGAAAATCAGGTTGTTGCTGGACTCCAAGAGATTGAACTTGAAGAAAGCCTGCAAGATGGCCTTTTACAGCAGCTTGTGGTTGAGCCCACTAGGGGAAAGGCAATTCTGGGTACGGTGTTGTGTAATGAACCAGATTTGATTAGGGAGCTTAAGGTAAGGAATCCTTAAGAGGCTTTGACAAGGTGCCGCACAAGAGGCTGCTCAACAAGATAAGAGCTTTCTGGTATTATAGGAAATATACTAGCATGGATAGCAGATTGACTTGCAGGAGGCAAAGCGTGGAAATAAAGGGGGCCTGTTTTAGTTGACTACCATTGGCTAGTGGTATTCCGCAGTATCACTGTTGGGACCGCTTCTTTTCACATTATATGTCAATGATCTGGATATCAGAATTGATAGCTTTGTAAAGCTTTGGTCAGACCACACTTGGGGTATTAAGAGCTGTTTTGGGCGCCTTATCTCAGAAAAGATGTGCTGGCATTGGAGAGGGTCCAGAGGAGGTTCACAAAAATGAATCCAGGAATGGAAAGGTTAACATATGAGGAGCATTTGATGGCTCGGGGCCAGTACCCACTGGAGTTTAGAAGGATGAGGGGGGGATCTCATTGAAACCTATTGAATATTGAAATGCCTAGATAGAGTGGATGTGGAGAGGATATTTCTTACAGTAAGTGAATCTAGGACAAGAAGGCACAGCTTCAAGATAGAGGGACATCCGTTTAGAACAGGGATGAGGAGGATTTTTTTTTATATCCAGAGGGTGGTGATTCTGTGGAATTCATTGCCACAGATGACTGTGGAGACCAAGTCATTGAATATACTTAAAACAGGTGTTTAAAAACGCAAACACGAGGAATTCTGCAGATGCTGGAAATTCAAGCAACACACATCAAAGTTGCTGGTGAAAACAGCAGGCCAGGTAGCACCTCTAGGAAGAGGTATAGTCGACGTTTCGGGCTGAGACCCTTCAAAGGGTCTTGGCCTGAAATGTCAACTGTACCTCTTCCTAGAGATGCTGCCTGGCCTGCTGCATTCACCAGCAACTTTGACATGTATTGCTTAAAACAGGCATTGTTAGGTTCTTGATTAGTCAGGGCAACAAAGGTTATGGGGAGAAGGCAAGAGAATGGGGTTGAAAGGGATAATAAATCAGTCATGATGGAATAGCAGAGCAGATCTGATGAGCCAAATAGCCTAATTCTGCTCCTATGGTATTATAGGCATGACCTTTGGGCCTTGAGTTACAGACTCTCATGGACTTTTGACCTGGTGACCTGGGGAAGTGTTCCACTGGTCCTCACAACTCTCACCCATACAGACCTCTGACCCGAGACTCGTTGACCTGCAGTTCACTGATCTCCTCAACACCTGACCAACCCAACCTCCAGGATGGCTGACTTCTGATCACCGAGTACTCCGACCTGGACTCCAAATCACCTCCTGCCCCAACTCTTCATGTATTGCACCTAATCAATAACGTTCTCTTATCCCTGTCCCTAAACCCTAATCTGACACTGAACTCCTTGCACTGTCCCCAAAGCTGTCATTTTATCTGCATAGTTATTGGGTGCTAGGGTTCACAAATACAGTCCATTGTCAATCAAACTGAGCCTTCATGTATGAAGTGCCTCTTACTTCGGGGCACAGTTGCTAGGAATGGTCTCTGCCCAGGGTGTGGCAATGCTGTTGGTTTCATTTGGGGGTGGGTGTGAAATCAGTTGTTTTTTCTGATCTAATCTGTCTCTGGTTGTTCTGTATCCTTCATCTCTCAGAGTTTTGGTGTGTTGGACACTGCATTGCTCCTGGTCTCCTGGAGGTGAGGGCAGAAAGCTGTATTTTCCTCTTGCCTAATTTTGTCTGCAGGTTCCCCTCCTCTTTGCCTCTCCATGTTGGTGCTTTCTTTGCCTTTTGCCATGGGTTTCCCATATTTGCTTCATCCTCTGAAGAGGAGAGGTTGCTGGCACTTGCCTGTTGTACTGTTCTTTTCCTTCCAATTGTATTTACTGTTATCATCCTCATGTCTCTTATGCGGTATCTTCTGAGACTTATTCCCTTTCAACACATAACATTCCCCTTGCTTCTCTGCCATCTCTTCTTCCATCAAATCCTCCTGTTTAGAAGGGCCTGGGTGTTGTGGCTGGGGATTTGGGAGCTGGAGATGGATGGCTTTTCCTCAGTTCTGGTCTCAGTCTCTGCTGGGGGTCTGCACTAGTAGGAGGTGTGCTGGTGTTCATCAAGGGGCTTTCTGTGCTGCTTGCCTCTCTTATTGCCTCCACTTATGTTCCGGGCATGTTTTGGGCCTTGTAGAGATGGCCTGTCTCTCTACAAGGTTGCAAGTTTTGCTTTCCCTGCAGTCCTTGATCTGGTCCTTCCTGCTGGCTGTCTTGTAGATGATTGCTCTGCATTGATCCACCAAATGTCCAGGTTTGTTGCCATTACATGCAGTCTGGGTTGTCCTGCACATATCATGTACCCTTTGTTCCCTCTAATGGCAAACAGAGGGTGGGTGGATGTTTGCTGTATTCGCATTACCCCTAGCCTGACCTTCACCTGGTGTTTGTTGGTCTAGATCCCAAACAGGCCCATGCAGCTTCCTGTACCCTCAATGCAACGAGCCAGGAAGGTGAGGACATCCACAATGACCACATGTGGGTTAAAGATGTGCACTGTTATCTCATGCTCCTCTGGCTGGGGAAGGTGAAGAGAGGCTGTACCGTTAATAGGGGAACCTCATTCCCTTGTGAAAGTCCTGCAGCATTTTCTGCCGTCCTACCAAGTGCTTGAGGGTAACATCAAAGTACCCATTCCCTGGAGGCCAAAATTGTCCTTTGCTTTGATCTCGCAGCACTCCAGCAAAGGGAAACCACTTCACCGTGACCTCTACACATTGCCTTGGTGAAGAGGACCTTGTGAGGGGTTTCTCTCACTGAGGTCCTTCACTCCACGGTTAGTGTTTTGGAATCCCTCTCCTCTTCCTGAGGCACTCATTGTTGCAGCATCTTGATGGGGCTGACTGGTTAGAGCAGGTTCAGTTGCCGGTGAGAGGTGTTAGACCGGTTTCTCAGTCAGCATTAGGATCCACCTCCACGTCAGCAGGTTATGCTCCCATCAGGTGGCCATTTGATCGTGAAGAGTCAGCATTGCCTTCCTTCTTCTTCAACTTTGTTTGATTTAACTCATGAATCCACATCATAGATCACCCTCAGTCGTCACAGTGCTGCAGACTGGCGCTGTGATCACCAGCTCTCCCCTGCCAGGGAAGTGTCACCACAAGCAGACACTCTCCTGCAGACTCCCTCACTAGAGTCTTCTAAACTCAAAGTATATTGCATTTTTATATTCTTGAGAAGAGAAGTAACAGCAGATGATTCAATATCATTTCAAAAGCTGTAATGATGGCATTTACTTCAATATTTTGAGTCTGACAATGATTCCATTGTATAACCTATCTACGATGGGAGACTGACTTGCTGATTGTGAGGACTGATGCACAATCGCAAATATCCCACCTACTGATAGAGCAAATATGCCTACGAGTCTGTTTGATTTGCAAACAGACAACATCCTTCCAGACTGGAAGCTTCTTTGAACTCGGTCACAATGGTTCAAAGAACCTGGTTTGATGTGTGCCAGTTCTCTTAGCCTCATTGCCTTATGCTTGTCCGCTGCTTTGCTTCACTTCACTTTGCAGACCACATCTCTTGAGCAGCCAGCCCCCGCTGTGTGTCAGTAGCCTGTTCTCTGTAGACGGTACTGTCTGTTTACAGACGTGGCATTCTATTTTCAAACTGGAGATTGGCTCTTCCTGGAATTAATTCAGGGTATATTCAAAAATTCCATGCTTGCTGAACCCCTAACAGCTCTGCTTGGGGTTTGGAATGTCTGGGGCAGATAGGGCTCAGAGTTTGAAACATTTGCTAATGCTGTGTCTAGCAGTTGGACAGAGTGGAAGACTGTACCCATTGCTTGCAGTGTAGAGGTTATTGAGTCTGGATGTGGGTATCACAGTGCCTGAAGATGGCTGGAGAGGTATGTAGGGATATATATTGAATGCTTACAGTTTTTATTGGCAAAAATACCTAATTGATCAGCTGCACAAATCATTAAATACTGATATTACAGCGGTAAATAAAATTAAGTGCCATGCTCTCAGTTCTGGACTATTTCAAGAACGTTTTACTGAGAAAGATGAACAGCGCGAATGTTTGTGTTGTACACAGAAGTCAGGTCGCTCTCTGCCTGAGATGCTTTATGCACTTTATGAAACTGTGATAAAATTCTTCGAAGACTCATATGCTTTATTCAGTAATCAACTCAAGAATATTAGGAATGACATTGCTTATTTGTCAGAATTATTCACTAAGTTTAATGAAATCAATCGTCAATTGCAAGGAAATGATGTGAATCTCATCAAAATCAAATCAGTCATCTCCACATTTCTGTCCAAGTTAAACCTATTTAAATGCAGTATTGGCTGCCATGACCTTTTCCAATTTCCCAGCCTCTCTGGGTTGGAAGAGAAAGAAAGAATACCAGATGATGATCTACAAGTATAGTGTGCCCACCTGGTTGAGCTGCATAAAGACATGTCAGAGAGATTTTGCAATCTTAGAAACATAGAAACCCTACAGCACAATACAGGCCCTTCGGCCCACAAAGCTGTGCCAGACATGTCCTTACCTTAGAACTACCTAGGCTTTACCCATAGCCCTCTATTTTTCTACGGTCCATGTAGCCATCCAGGAGTCTCTTAAAAGACCCTATCGTATCCACCTCCACCACCATTGCCGGCAGCCCATTCCACGCACTGACCACTCTCTGCGTAAAAAACTTACCCCTGACATCTCCTCTGTACCTACTTCCAAGCACCTTAAAACTATGCCCTCTCATGCTAGCCATTTCAGCCCAGAGGAAAAGCCTTAACTATCCACATGATCAATGCCTCTCATTATCTTGTACACCTCTATCAGGTCACCTCTCATCTTCCATCGCACGAAGGAGAAAAGGCCGAGTTCACTCAATCTATTCTTATAAGACATGCTCCCCAATCCAGGCAACATCCTTATAAATCTACTCTGCACCCTTTCTATAGTTTTCACATCCTTCCTATGGTGAGGCGACCAGAATTGAGCACAGTACTCCAAGTGGAGTCTGACCAGGGTCCTATATTACCTCTCAATCCAAATTCCAGACTGGGTAATAAATCAATTCCTGAGCACTTGTAATGAGGAATTAATGGGAAGGATGGAGGAAGAACTGATCTCACTACAAAAAGGCTTTGAGCTGAAGCCGAGGTTCAAAAAAATCATCTTAAAGTCTTTTGGTTGCAGAACAAAAGCTCTGAATATTATCCTGCACTGTGGGAAAAGGTCGAGATGTTGCTTTGCCTTTCCAACATCATATTTAGCGGAGCGAGGTTTCAGCGCAGTCACGCAACTTCTTTCAAAGCAACAAAGCAGACTGCAAATTACTGAACATGGGGATCTGAGACTCCTCCTGATTGACATTCATCCTGATATTGAGAAGCTGATATCACTGCACCAAACCCACCCATCTCATTGAAAGGTGAAAAAGCAATAAAGTAGTTGGCTACTCTAAAATTGTTGATGAAAATTAGTTTTACTATAATTAAAGAAATAATTTTACTTGTAGGTTTGAATAATTTTTTGCAATGATTTCTCACTGCTTTGAATTTTCTGCTCCTATTTTCTTTCACTGTGGTAAATCAAAATTGTTCATGTAATGGCCAGAAAGGGAGAGGGGCTGCTGGGGATACGGTGTGGGAACATAGAACATAGAATAGTACAGCACAGTACAGGCCCTTCGGCGCAATGTTGTGCCAACCTTCAAACCCTGCCTCCCACATAACCCCCCACCTTAAATTCCTCCATTTACCTGTCTAGTAGTCTCTTAAATTTCTCTAGTGTATCTGCCTCCACCACTGACACAGGCCGTGCATTCCACGCACGAATCACTCTCTGAGTAAAAAGCCTTCCTCTAATATCCCCCTTGAACTTCCCACCCCTTACCTTAAAGCCATGTCCTCTTGTATTGAGCAGTGGTGCCCTGGGGAAGTGGCGCTGGCTGTCGACTCTATCTATTCCTCTTATTATCTTGTACACCTCTATCATGTCTCCTCTCATCCTCCTTCTCTCCAAGGAGTAAAGCCCGAGCTCCCTTAATCTCTGATCATAATGCATACTCTCCAAACCAGGCAGTATTCTGGTAAATCTCCTCTGCACTCTTTCCAATGCCTCCACATCCTTCCTATAGTGAGGCGACCAGAACTGGACATAGTACTCCAAGTATGGCCTAACCAGAGTCTTATAGAGCTGCCATCATTACCTCACGACTTTTTATCCCTTGATAAGCTAACACCCCATAAGATTTCCTAACTACTCTATCCACCTGTGAGGCAACTTTCAGGGATCTGTGGACATGTACCCCCAGATCCCTCTGCTCCTCCATACTACCAAGTATCCTGCCATTTACTTAGTACTCTGCCTTGGAGTTTGTCCTTCCAAGGTGTACCCACCTCACACTTCTCTGGGTTGAACTCCATCTGCCACTTCTCAGCCCACTTCTGCATCCTATCAATGTCTCTCTGCAATCTTCGACATTCCTCTACACTATCTACAACACCACCAACCTTTGTGTCGTCTGCAAACTTGCCAACCCACCCTTCTACCCCCACATCCAGGTCGTTAATAAAAATCACGAAAAGTAGAGGTCTCAGAACCAATCCTGTGGGACACAAACACGAGGAAATCTGCAGATGCTGGAAATTCAAGCAACACACACAAAAAATGCTGGTGAACGCAGCTGGCCAGGCAGCATCTATAGGAAGAGGAACAGTCCACGTTTCGGGCCTAGACCCTTCGTCAGGACTAACTGAAAGAAGAGATAGTAAGAGATTTGAAGGTGGGTGGGGGAGGGGGATATCCAAAATGATAGAAGACAGGAGGGGGAGGGATGGAGCTAAGAGCTGGTAAGTTGATTGGCAAAAGGGAGACAAGGCTTGTGGGACACCAGTAGTCACAACCCTCCAATCCGAATGTACTCCCTTCACCACCACCCTCTGCTTTCTGCAGGCAAGCCACCTGGCCAAACTTCCCTAGATCCCACGCCTTCTGACTTTCTGAATAAGCCTACCGTGTTGAACCTTGTCAAATGCCTTACTAAAATCCATGTAGATCACATCCGCTGCACTACCCTCATCTATATGCCTGGTCACCTCCTCAAAGAACTCTATCAGGCTTGTTAGACACGATCTGCCCTTCACAAAGCCATGCTGACTGTCCCTGATCAGACCATGATTCTCTAAATGCCTATAGATCCTATCTCTAAGAATCTTTTCCACCACAGATGTAAGGCTCACTGGTCTATAATTACCCGGACTATCCCTACTACCTTTTTGAACAAGGGGACAACATTCGCCTCCCTCCAATCCTCTGGTACCATTCTCGTGGACAACAAGGACATAAAGATCCTAGCCAGAGGCTCAGCAATCTCTTCCCTCGCCTCGTGGAGCAGCCTGGGGAATATTCCATTAGGCCCCGGGGACTTATCCATCCTAATGTATTTTAACAACTCCAACACCTCCTCTCCCTTAATATCAACATGCTCCAGAACATCAACCTCACTCATATTGTCCTCACTGTCATCAAGAACCAAGGGGGCAGTAACCCAAATTAGTTTGGGAACCACTGTTCTAGTGGATAAGTGTTGAATTTGTGATCTGGGAATCAGTGCCTCATGCTGCCCTAGCTGGGGTATGCCTTAACTGCTGCACTTCACTGGGTCCGCTCTGCACTGTCTGGGGTATGTACCGTCACTGTTTGCTGATCTGTTTGGAAGTGGTACTGGCCCTGTATTGCACTGTATGAGGGGTGCAGTGTCCGTGTCTGTCGTCCTTTGGAGAGCTGTGCTGTCTGGAGTTTGCACCAGTCCGTAGCTGCTGTCCTGCCCAGCTGCATTGCCCTAACCCTGTATTACACCAGTCTGTACGACATTGGCCCTGTACTGCCCTGATCTGCACCCTCAGGGGTATGCACTGTTAGTGGCTGGAGTCCTGCTGGAAAGCCCTAGCGCTGCATGGTACTAGTTTGACCCTGTATTGCACTACTCTGTACTGGCTCCGTATGCACTCCTCATATTTGCTGTCCTGCCCTAACCTATTTCTGTAACCCAGAATTCTTTATGAATATCTAACTTATGTCAGATTTAATATGACTGGCAACTCCTGCAGTGCCGCTGGTGCCAAACTGGTCCATGCTGTTCCTTTGAATTCATCAGCTACGAGGAAAGGGTGAGCGTGCAGTATGGACACCAGTTTACTCTCCATATTGTACTACGCCCGGCTTGCATATGCTAAGATGCAACAGCCACAGTCGACCACTGACCAACGGCGGGCCTTTCCTTCCTAACCCTGCATTGCAGTACTCTGTATTTGTGCACCGCCTGGGTTGTGCCCTGGCAGGATCTGATGTCCTATTAGGAGTATGCGACACTGGCCCAGCGTTGCTCTGCTCTGTCTGGGTTGTGCACGGACAGTGTTTGTTCTGAGGCAGTTACACTGCATCGTATTACACCGACCCGGCGTTGCTCTGTTCCGTACTGGGGTGTGCGGGCCAGGCGGGGCGGGGCGGGTGCGATCTCGGAAGCCGGAAGTGTTGCAGTTCCTGAAGAGGGCGAATCGAGCGCGGACACCAGGTAACCCGTGGGCCGGATCGGCGGAGGGGGTCCCTGGGCCGGAAGGAAGCTGTGTTCAGGGGTCCCGGGATAGCCCAATGCTCTGCACGGCGAACCGCGGGCGGCACGGGCGGGGTCCCGGTCCCGAGCCCGAGTAATCGTTATGTGAAAGGCCGGGGCAGCGCTGGGGCCTGAACCAGTGTTGCTAGTTTATTTCACTAAACATTATAGGCTTCTGCTGTCCTCGGGATCACTGACACTAATAACTGCAGATAGTATGGCAAATACCGGCTGCGGTAACATGGACGTGTAGTTGTTATAACAACCACTTGCTTTGGGTGTTAAAGTTTGTTCAGAGTTAGAACGGAGGTAAAGTGTTAATGAAGTGACGACCAAAGAGGCTCACAGGACAGGAGGCCTTTCGGTCCATTGTGTCTATATTGGCTTGGAACGTACGTTTTCTAGCTCTTGGTCATTTGTTACTGGTGTGGGTACTTTGCTGAACGTAATGATTTGTTAAGAATTTATTAACATGTTAAATGTAATGTTTTGGAGCCACATTTTCCTTGTAAAGCACTGTTAGGTAATACAGTATGATGCTATCACAAGATTTGCATGTGGGAGCTGGCATTCAGAGGGCTGTGTTTGGAATCTGGGTGTTACAGTCCCTACCCATCTCACCAGGTGAGTCATTGTAGGGGACATTTAAGACTCAGTTACATGGAGGTGCGTCTGATGTCACCTAAAGACTGGAATGGGTAAGAACAGCAATACTGATGGACCATAAGACAGAGGAGTAGAATTAGGCCATTCGACCTATCGAGGTTGCTCCGCCATTCCATCATGGCTGATTTATTATCCCTCTCAACACCATTCACCGGCTTTCTCCCTGTATCCTTTGACACTCTTACTAATCAATAATCTAACAACCTCTGTTTTAAATATACCCAATGAATTATCCTGCACAGCAGTCCGGCAATGAATTCCACAGGTTCGTCTTCCTCAGGCTAAAGAAATTCCTTCTCTCTGTTTTAAAGGGACGTACTTGTATTCTGAGTATGTACCCTCTGATCTTGGACTCCCCCACTGTAGGAAACACCCTCTCCATGTCCACTCTATTCCAGCCTTTCAATATTCAATAGGTTTCCATGAGATCTCCCCTCATTCTTCTAAACTCTAGCAAGTGCAGGCTCAGAGCCATCAAACTCTCCTCATCCATTAACACTTACATTTCTGGGATCTTTCTCATGGGCCTCCTCTGAATGCTCTCCAATGGCAGCACAACATTTCATAAATAAGGGGCCCAAAACTGCTCACAATACTCCAAGTGTTGCCTGGCCATTGTCTTGTAAAGCCTTAACCTTACATCCTTGCCTTTAATATTTTAGTTCTCTCGAAATGAATGCCAATGTTATTTTTGCTTTTCTTACCACAGACTCAATGTGAAAATTAAACATTAGGGAATCCTCATAAGGATTCCCAAGTCCCTTCGCACTTCTGCTTTCTGAATTTGCTCCCCATTTAGAAAATAGTTAATGAACATACGTTGTATTCCATCTGCCACTTCTTTTCCCATTCTTCTAATCTGTCTAAGTTCTTTTGTAGACACTCCCTGCTTCCTCAACACTACCTGCTCTCCACCAATCATTGTATTGTCTGCAAACTTGGCCACAAAGCCATCTATTATATCATCCAGATCATTGACATATAACGCAAAAAGAAGCTGCCCCAACACCAGCCCCTGTGGAACACCACTACGCACTGGCAGCCAACCAGAAAAGGCCTCTTTATTCCTTTCTTTGTCTCCTAATGATCCATGCTAGTGTCTTTCCTGCAACACCATAGGCTCTTATCTTGTTAAGCAGCTTCATGTGCGGCACTTTATCAAAGGCCTTCTGGAAATCTAAGTAAACAACATCCACAGTCTCCTTTGTCTATCCTTGAGGAAACCGTGCTAACTTCAGCCCATTTCATCATGTGCTTTCAAGTACCTTAAAACCTCATCCTTAATAATAGACTAACATCTTGCCAGTCACTGAATTCTGAATTCCAGCAAACTGGCCTATACTTTCCTCTCTTTTGCCTCTTCCCTCCCCTTTGTAAAGGTGGAGTGACATTTTCCAGTCCTCAGGAATCATTCCAGAGGCTTGCGATTCTTGAGAGATCATTACTAATGCCATCACAATCTTTTCAGCGACCTCTTTCAGAACCTTGGGGTGTAGTCCATGTGGTCTGGGTGACCTATCGACCTTCAGGGCATTCAGCTTCCCAAGCACCTCCTCCTCAATAATAGAGAGTACGCTCCCTTCTGCCCCTGACACCTTTGAATTTCTGATACTGCCGGTGTCTTTCACAGTGAAGACTGACACAAAATACTTATTCAGTTTGTCTACCATTTCTTTGTCCCCATTACTACCTTTCCAGCCCGATACCTAGTCTTGCCTCTCTTTTACTCTTTAAATATCTGAAAACACTTTTGGTATCTCCTTTTACAGTATATTATTGTCTAGCTTACCTTCATATTTCATTTCTTTTGCTTTATGCTCCTTTTATGCATGCTATTTTGACTTCCCTTGTCAGTCACAGTTGCTTCATCTTCCCTTTAGAATACTATTTCTTTGAGATGAACCGATCCTGTGCACTCTAAATTACTCCCAGAAACTTTAGCCGTTACTGCTCTGCTGCCATCCCTGCAAGAGTCACTTTCCAATCAACTTTGGCTAGCTCTTAAACCTCTGTAGTTCCCTTTACTCCACATTAATACTGATTCAACTCTTTTCCTACTACAAGGTGAATTCTATAAAATTATGATCACTGCCTCCAAAGGGTTCCTTTGCCTTAAGCTCTCTAATCAAAATCTGGTTCATTGCACAACACCCAATCCAGAACTGCCTTTTTCTAGTGGGCTCAACTTCAAGCTGCTCTTGTGGTTGAGTTTGATGCACCCTAATAGCTTGAAAAGCGAGAAACAGTAACATGTTAATCTGGTAAATTGGAAAACTTTGTGGTGTCACATTTGCAGGTTTTCCAGGCTATTTAGGGTTTCTAAGTACAGAGGATTATTGGAGCTTACTGTAGAGAGAAAATCGGAATTGGAGACAAGTCAGCCTGACACCAGTAGTGTGGAAATGCTAGAGCTCATTATAAAAGTTGTAAAGACAGACTACTGGTGAAGAGTGCAGATTGGATAGATTTGTTAAAGGGAAAGTGTTTGATAAATCTGCTAGAATTTTTGAAGAAGTAACAAGTAGAAAAGTTGAGGGAGACCTACTGGACATGGTGAATTTGGACTATCAGAAAACTTCTGATAAGGTCCCCCATAAATGATGCAGAATTAAAATGTCTACAGTTGGGCTAAAGTACAGATGTGGATAGACAACTGTTTGCCTAACAACAGACAGCAGTAGAAATAAATGTTTTTTTCCAAGTGGCTGATGGTGACTTCTGGGACCCCACATTTTCATGACATCTAATCAGTAATTTGTATGAAGGACTTAAATGTAATATTTCCAAGTTTACAGATGTCATAGACCCTTGAGGAGTATACAGAGAAGTTCCAGATTGAACTGGTGTAATGATGATAAAGGTGACATGAACCACTTTAGTGGCAATAACCTGAGGGCAGATTATTTCCTAAATGACAATAGATTAGGATAGGGGCCCCCAACCTTTTTTGCACTGCAGACTGGTTTAATATTGACAATATTCTTGCGGACCGGCCGACCCGGGGGGGCGGTAGGGTAGCCAACAGGCAAGAGTAGCAGTCAAACACATTGTGTTTACCCCGAGAAAGACTACAATGACCATGAAGCCTTGCGCGGGCACCGGTGTGCGTGCGTGTATGTGCCGATTTTTTTCTACAAATCGGTTTTGGCGATTCTGTACTAGGGGGGTGTGGTGTTAATCACGACCAGAATATAGGTGATAAGTGGCTAATACATTCAATTTTGTTTCTAAAAGGGTTTATCTAATGAATTTAATATTAAACACACAGCGCATATTTTCCTCGCCTGAATATAATGATAAGTCAATTATCAGGGGAGCTTGAAGTAAGTGTTGAACGAACTTCCAGTAGAAGTGGTAGAGGCAGGTTCGATATTATCATTTAAAGAAAAATTGGATAGGTATATGGACAGGAAAGGAATGGAGGGTTATGGGCTGAGTGCAGGTCGGTGGGACTTGGTGAGAGTAGCGTTCGGCATGGACTAGAAGGGCAGAGATGACCTGTTTCCGTGCTGTAATTGTTATATGGTTATGTAAGTCACTTATAAGTCAATAGCATCATAACATTTTAAGTAACGTTTGGATATTAAACACACAGCACATATTTTCCCTGTGTGAACATATAAAATCATTGCAACACGCCAATATCGCTGAATCGGTGGGAGCCCTGGGCTTGTTTCCCTGCAACAAGACGGTCCCTTTGAGGGGTGATGGGAGACAGCGATACTCGAAGGGGGTTCCTTACGTCCAGTCTATTCCACAATTTAGTTTTCGTTGCATTCATTGCAGAGATATGTTGGAAATGGAAGCAACGTTTTCAGTGCTTTCTTGGCTACTTCAGGATATTTAGCCTTGATCCGGAATACCAGTAGAGATGTTATGTCAAACATACTTTTCAGCCCGCCGTCATTTGCAAGCTTGAGGAGTTGATCTTCTTCCCGCGCTGACATGGATGATGCGCGGGTAATGACGTCGCGTACATTCAAGCTCAACAGTGGACGTGACAGGGAATGAGGAAAGGTTTCCTCGCAGCCCGGTAGCACATGCTTTGCGGCCTGGTACCGGTTCGCGGCCTGGTGGTTGGGGACCGCTGGATTAGGAAAAGGGGTAGATACAATGAGACCTGTGTGTCCTTGTGCACCTGTTGCTGTAGGTAGACAGGAGGTTAAGAAGCTAAATGATATACTGGCTTTCATAGTGGGAGGATTCATAGAAAGACGGATGCTCTGCAGGTATTGTAGAGAGCATTGGTAAGGTCACACCTTGAGTTATTGTGGGCGGCTTGGGTACCTTAGAGAAAGGATGTTCTTGGAGGGAATTCAACAAAGGTTTGCCAGACTGAGCCCTGGGATGACAGATCTGGTGAAAAGAAATTGATTAAAATTTATATGAATGAAATCTCACAAACCTACAAAGTTTTATTAGGACTGGAGAAATTGGATACATGCAGGGCATTTCTGATGATGAGTGATTCCAAGATTAGGGGTCACAGCCCAAGAATAGGGTGCAATCCTTTAGAGAGATGAGAAATTTCTTCTGCCAGAAGGTGAAAGACCTGGCAAACATCTATAGATGTGTAGTGGAGAGTATATTGACTGGCTGCATCACAGCTTGGTATGGAAACACCCATACCCTTGAACGGAAAATCCTACAAAAGTTTTGGATATGGCCCGGTCCTTCACGGGTAAAGCCCTCCCTACCATTGAGCACATCTACACAAAATGCTGTCATAGGAATGCAGCATCCATCATCAGAGACCCCCTCCACCCGGGACATGCTCTCTTTTCACTGCAGCCATCAGGAAGAAGGTACAGGAGCCTCACAACTCACACCATCAGGTTCAGGAACAGTTATAACCCCTCAACCATCAGGCTCCTTAACCAAAGGGGATAACTTCATCTGTCACATCATTGAAATGTTTTGAAAGGTTCCTTCAACCTATGGACTTACTTTCAAGGAATCTTCATCTCGTGTTCTCGATATTGATTGCTTGCTTATCTATATATCTATCTACTTATTTATGTGTTTTCACAGTTCGTTGTTTTTTTACACCTGGTTGAACACCCAAGTTGGTGCTGTCTTTTTTTGATTCTGTTATGGTTATTATTCTGTAAATTTAATGAGTATGCTCCCAAAAATGAATCTCAGGGTTGTATATAGTGACATACAGCGGCGTGCAAACGTTTGGGCACCCCTGGACAAAATTTCTGTTACTGTGAATAGTTAAGTGAGTAGAAGATGAACTGATCTCCAAAAGTCATGAAGTTAAAGATGAAACCTTCTTTTCAACATTTTAAGCAAGATTAGTGTATTAGTTTTGTTTTGTACAATTTTAGAGTGAAAAAAAGGAAAGGAGCACTATGCAAAAGTTTGGGCACCCCAAGAGATTTGAGCTCTCAGATAACTTTTACCAAGGTCTCAGACCTTAATTAGCTTGTTAGGGCTATGGCTTGTTCACAGTCATCGTTAGGAAAGGCCAGGTGATGCAAATTTCAAAGCTTTATAAATACCCTGACTCCTCAAACCTTGTCCCAACAATCAGCAGCCATGGGCTCCTCTAAGCAGCTGCCTAGCACTCTGAAAATTAAAATAAATGTTGCCCACAAAGCAGGAGAAGGCTATAAGAAGATAGCAAAGTGTTTCAGGTAGCCGTTTCCTCAGTTTGTAATGTAATTAAGAAATGGCAGTTAACAGGAACGGTGGAGGTCAAGTTGAGGTCTGGAAGACCAAGAAAACTTTCCGAGAGAACTGCTCGTAAGATTGCTAGAAAGGCAAATCAAAAACCCCGTTTGACTGCAAAAGACCTTCAGGAAGATTTAGCAGACTCTGGAGTGGTGGTGCACTGTTCTACTGTTCAGCGACACCTGCACAAATATGACCTTCATGGAAGAGTCATCAGAAGAAAACCTTTCCTGTGTCCTCACCACAAAATTCTGTGTCAGAAGTTTGCAAAGGAACATCTAAACAATCCTGATGCATTTTGGAAACAAGTCTTGTGGACTGATGAAGTTAAAATAGAACTTTTTGGCCACAATGAGCAAAGGTATGTTTGGAGAAAAAAGAGTGAAGAATGTCATGAAAAGAACACCTCTCCAACTGTTAAGCACAGGGGTGGATCAATCATGCTTTGGGCTTGTGTTGCAGCCAGTGGCACGGGGAACATTTCACTGGTAGAGGGAAGAATGAATTCAATTAAATACCAGCAAATTCTGGAAGCAAACATCACACTGTCTGTAAAAAAATAAAGCTGAAGATGAAAAGAGGATGGCTTCTACAACAGGATAATGATCCTAAACACGCCTTGAAATCCACAATGGACTACCTGAAGAGGCGCAAGCTGAAGGTTTTGCCATGGCCCTCACAGTCCCCCAACCTGAACAACATCGAAAATCTGTGGATAGACCTCAAAAGAGCAGTGCATGCAAGACGACCCATGAATCTCACAGAACTAGAAACCTTTTGCAAAGAAGAATGGGCAAAAATCTCCCAAACAAGAATTGAAAGACTCTTAGCTGGCTACAGAAAGCGTTTACAAGCTGTGATACTTGCCAAAGAGGGTGTTACTAAGTACTGACCATGCAGGGTGCCCAAACTTCTGCTTCGGGCCCTTTTCCTTTTTTGTTATTTTGAAACTGTAAAAGATGGAAATAAAAAAGTAATCTTGCTTAAAATATTAAAGAAATGTGTCATCTTTAACTTTATGCCTTTTGGAAATCAGGTCATCTTTTACTCGCTTAGCTATTCACAGTAACTGAAATTTTGACTGGGGGTGCCCAAACTTTTGCATACCACTGTATATGTAGTTTGATAATAAATTTTACTTTGAACCTTGATAAACCTGTGAAATACTGTTACAAAAACTAGTTGAAGACATGTGAAGCATTTTTCTTAGCTCCAGTGGGATCAAGTGGTATGGGAGAAAGATGGAACAGGGTAATAAGTGATGATGAGCTCTAACTATATTGAATGATAGATAGCTTGTGTGAAGGACATTACTGCCCGTGACCTGCTTCTATTTTCCGAGTTTCCATGGTTCTTCTCCTGAAGGATGTTAGGGACCCAGCTTGGTATTATAACAAGTATGTGGTTTTCTGTTCACAGTGACGAAAACTATCATTTTTTTAAATGCCAGGTTGTTAAATAAATTTAGTCAGTTTTGGCGGGGCTTGAACCTGTGTATGAGTAACTATTGCTGAATGTGCTGACCAAGCATCCACACCTGTTCTTGATCAAACTGTGGGAATGGAACAGTTTCATCTGAGTTTTATTTGTTTTGCCGGCAGCACTAGCAAACTGGTAGCTGTTGGTTTATGAAATAGATTTGGTTCTTGTCATTTTTTTATTTACAAGCTGGTGATACAGTCTGTTATGGAAAGTTTTCCAACTCCAAGCAACGTCATTTAAAAATATCTTAAGAGGACTCAATCTAAAATAGTTCACTGTAGATGTCTAACAACTCATGCAACAGCATTGATAAACATAAGTTGTCATGTTGTACATTGCAAAATCATGTGTGTCTAGTTATAGAGCGATTAATGTGCTTTTGAAGGAATGCAGGTCAGATGGGGGAAACCCTAATTAGTGCAGAGGAATCATGCAGGAGTAAGTGAGGCCACAGGCCAAGACCTGGGATGATTGGCACATGTACGACCATGTTTATAAACCATAAAACAAGGATTATTTTGTGTGGTATAGTTGTAATGTAAGGTGGAATGTATTGAAAGCAGATTCAAATGGGGAATGTAGTAAACACTCCAAGTCCTCATGCTGTTGGCCTGACAATAGTACATTAATCATCAAGCACCCATTTACACTAATCTTGCCCACATTTTCATTCCCTTGCCCCACCCGCATGGGAAACCCATTCAATCACAGGGAGAACATTCAAACTTCACGAGGACGTTACCGGAGGGCAGGATTGAACCCAGATCACAGGAGCCTTGAGGCATTTTACATGATACCAACCTGAAAGCACTTTTAGGGCGTGAAGGAGATGAAATCAATTGGATAGCTCTTTTACAGAGATGGTATGCGCTGATCTTGTGAATGTTTGCATCACCGGTAGGGAAGGTCTTGCTTCATCACCTGTTCTGTGAGGAAATGGCTCAGACCCAGTCTTTGTATTGCGATTTCTCCAAGAGTCCTACTTCTTCTTGAGCCCGTCGCCCCTTCTGAGGCATAAATTGTCAACAGCAGCTCGCCAGAGTTCTCTATCCTGGGCCAGCTTTTCAAGTTGCCCCCAGGTGTAGCCCGTCTTTGAAGATCCTTTCTCTCAGGGGTGAGGCCTTTGGAGCTCCTCTTGATGTTTCCAGATCTGTGTTTCTACGGAATGGGGTTGATGGCCCTATGCTCAATTCTCCCTTCACAGCTAGGTTTGGAATCATTCATGGCGGAGTTCCCTAAGACTTGCACAGCCAATATAACTTGCTGTCAGCAGTGAGGAGCTGAATATGGTTAATTATAATGTACAAAATGATATGTATAAACTTACATGGGGTTGAAGTGGAGTTCATAGGGAGAACTCTTCTCTTTGAAGAAGAGCCAGTAAGAAGGGAGGACAAAATTTAAAGCAGTTAGGGATGGAGAGTTTCCTGTTACTGACAATGGCAGAGGTCTCTAGTTTGCACTACCAGAAAGAATGATTAAGGCAGAAAATTGGACTTAAAAATAATTTTAAAATATTATCCCATGATTAGGTTAGAGTTAGTCAGGTTTGTTGGGGGTTAATGGGGGTGGTGTGGCTCAAAGGGCTGGAAGGGACTTCTCCACACTGTATTGCTAAATAAATAAATGAACAAAACCCCGATTATGCTGCAATGGCTCTTTTAATCACAATGGACTAAATGGTCCTCACCTTTAACGTACATATTTACAGTTCTCAGGGTAGGGAAGCAACACTTCATATTCCAGCAACATACATCAAAGTTGCCGGTGAATGCAGCAGACCAAGCAGCATCTGTAGGAAGAGGTGCAGTCGACGTTTCAGGCCGAGACCCTTCGTCAGGACTTCCTGACAAAGGGTCTCGGCCTGAAACATCAACTGCACCTCTTCCTACAGATGCTGCTTGGCCTGCTGCGTTCACCAGCAACTTTGATGTATGTTGCTTGAATTTCCAGCATCTGCAGAATTCCTGTTGTTTGCGTTTAAACTTCATATTCCATCTGGGTAGCATCCAATCTGAGACCATAAGACATAGAGGCAGAGTTAGGCCAGTTGGCCCATTGAGTCTGCTTGTCATTCCATCATGGCTGATTTATTTATATAAATGTATCAATCGTTCATCCTGATGGCATAGATTCTTATTTCTCTAACTTCCAGCTATTTCTCCCCTCCCACTTCTCTCTTTTTCCATTTCCCATTCTGGCTCCCCCCTTACCCCTCCCCTCTCACCTGCCCTTCACCTCCCTCTGGTGCCCCTCCTCCTCCCCTTTCTCCCATGGAATACTTTCCTCTCCTATCAGATTCCTTCTTCTTCAACCCTTTACTTTTTTCACCTATCACCTCCCAGCTTCTCAGTTCATCTCCCGACTACCCACCTTCCCCCTCACCTGGCTGGGTCTGTCACCTGCAATCCTGCACTCCTTCCCGTCCCCTGCTTCTTATTCTGGCTTCTTCCCCCCCTCCTTTGCAGTCCTGGTGAAAGGTTCTGTCTTGACACTTTGACTGTTTATTCCTGTCCATGGATGTTGCCTGACTTGTTGAACTGCTCCAGCATTTTGTCTGTGTTGCTCTCGATTTTCAGCATTAGCTGAATCTTTTGTGGTTACATTTGTGTGATTTGTTCTGGTCTCTGGGACCTGTGTTACCAAACTAGAGAAGCAATGCAACCTCGGCCATTCTGAGCTAACTGTACATAGGAAATGAGCAGACATGGGAGCAAATCAAGCAATTTAATCCTTCCTCACCAAACACAGAACAGCCCAGCACGGACTGAGGCCAGGTTAAAGAAAAACCTTTGCAAGTACATAGAGCCAGTAGACCAAACAAGCCCAACCTCAAAAGAAGGATGGCATCGAGCAGCCATATGAACCCTGATCCTGAAACGTTTGAAGCGGTTCGTGAATCTTTGTGATCTTTATATCTCTTGTGAAGGTTGTGTTCTAATAGTTGGATAACTGCGCAGAAACCTGAGCTGACAGTCCTATAGTTATAAAATAATTTAAGTGAATATGATGCCACTGTGAGAGCAGCTGCACATCTGTATGTTCATATTTATAATAATGCTCTACTGACATTTGTCTATCTGACCCAAGTAAAACTAGGGCCCTCCCAGGATTATCTAGAGCTCAAAATACCTGGCTTGGGAGGGAGGCATTTTGACATCAAACTGTAGAAAGTATGTTTGTGTGCTTGTGTGCACATTTGGAGAACAACTAATGATGCCCTTAGCGTGGAATATCCTGGCAAGTTGAAATCCGGGATTGTGGGATTTGAGAATGCCCAAAATGCACACGGCAGTTTCCCAACAGGAAACATCAGCAACAGGAGCATCATGAAGATACTTCAGTTATAATCTGAAAGCTAGTCTGTTCAGGAAGTGACCCAGCTTCTGCTCCGAGGAGAGTGACAAAGTGTTGCCATATACTGGAAATTCCATTCCCCTAATCTAATATTGTTAATCTAATAATTCCTTTAGATAAGCGGTAAACAATCCAGAATTGTGGTCTGTGCCAACCCAGGATTGAACTGAGTTACATTCTCCATAAGAAACTGATTTGTAACTGGTGTTCAGGCAAGTTAACCGATTAATGCAAGTTGGAGTCAGACTTCGATTCCATGTGTAAGACTGTTGACTCACTGCTCCACCCATCGCTGCTGTTCAATCATACTTCAGCGATGTTTCGTATATTCTTGTGTCAGCTTTTAAGTTAAACCAGAAAGCCATTGTGTAACAAATCCTGAATGAGAATGGGATGAGTTCTCTTGCTATTTCAAGGCGCTGATTGACAGTAGTCATGGAGAGTTTTGCTTCCAAGTCCAGAGATTGCAGATTGAAAATTTACTCCTGAGACCTGAGCACGAATACCCAGCTGAAACCAGGTCATCCATCGCAGTAGGAATGTGACCTGTATCTAAAGTAGTCTCAGGGAAATCCCACATTTCTGCTTTGACCAGCTTCCTTCAGATCTTTAATTTGTGCATTTCTATTATGATATCTGCAATTACCCCTCCCATGTGCAAGTTCTTCCCTTCGGGAGAAACTGTAATGTTGGCCCGTGCATTGGGCTCTTTGTGTATTGGAAATGTGATTGGGGGAGAAAAGAAGGCATACTGTAGCTAATGAGATCATTGACTTGCAGAACACAATCAATCCTCTGCCCCCATAAATACACCAGAACAGCAACACAGTTTAAATCCCGAGTACTTCAAAGGTTACAAAGGTATATTTAATGTCAGAGAAATGTATACAATATACATCCTGAAATGCTTTTTCTTCACAACCATCCATGAAAACTGAGGAGTACCTCCAAAGAATAAATGACAGTTAAATATTAGAAACCCAAAGTCCCCTTCAGCTCCTCTCCCTCCTGCACATAAGTGGCAGCAAGCAACAATCCCTCCTCCCCCGCCGGGGGAGAAAAGCATCGGCACCCGCCACCGAGCACTCAAGCGTGAGCAAAGCAACAGCAAAGACACCGACTTGCAGTACCCCAAAGACTACTTGTTCATCCGGTATTCGACATACCACAGGCTCTCTCTCTCCGTAATAAGGGAGAAAGAGGTGTCTCCGTTTCACAGCGAGAGGGGAGACATAACAAACAACTCGCTGGTTTATGATGTTAAAAGTCCATTGCGTTGCTTTTTCTGAGCTCTGTGCTCAAAGATCTCAGGTCTCTGGGTACACAGCCAGGGATCTTCCGTCTCCCATGACACATCGAATTCCTGCAGAGGCATCAACCTCCAATTTCCCCATCTCCAGAGCCATGAAATCTCAGTTCTCTGAAGACCTCTCGAAGCTCTTAGGCCGCACCCTTGGCGTGTTGAACAATAGCCATTCGTGAAACCCCGAGAGTGGGTCCTATTCCCACAAAGAACCGTAGTCAGCGTGTAACTCCAGGTCAGGTCTTCAAAAGAACCCTGAAAGGGAAAAATAGAAATATTAAAGATGGAAATAGAGCTGTTTCCGAAGATGCAACCAAAGGAGTTGCTGTTAGGTGCCATTAATCCTCCTAAGCTCCTCCCCAGTTTCCCATTATCCAGCACAACATACTAGATTTGGATATCTTGGCTGGATTTCTAATCGAAACGAGGCACAGGTATATTTTTAACCCAGTGGCTGTGCTGTGTCTTGTCCCTAATTTCAGTTTCATTAACAAGGGGTTGAGGAAAACATTGAGCAATTATGGTCACTTAGAGCACAAGCAAATTTACCAAAGAGCATATATAGAAGCCAGGAGTATCATATTCAGCCCTTTGTACCTGCTGTGCCATTACATTACGTCAAATCCCATTAATTTATGCTTTGCTGCCACTCTCCAGCACTGACCTCGTATCCCTTGAAACCTTTAATGCCTAAAACTCCATCAGTCTGATTAATCTCAACTTGTAGAACAGACTTACTGTCCCAGGAATAAAAGACACAAGAGATTCTGCATTTGCTAAAAATCTTCAGCAACACACACAAAATGCTGGAGGAACTCATAGTCATAGTCATACTTTATTGATCCTGAGGGAAATTGGTTTTCATTACAGTTGCACCATAAATAATTAAATAGTAATAAAACCATAAATAGTTAAATAGTAAGATGTAAATTATGCCAAGAAATAAGTCCAGGACCAGCCTATTGGCTCAGGGTGTCTGACCCTCCAAGGGAGGAGTTGTAAAGTTTGATGGCCACCAGCAGGAATGGCTTCCTATGACGCTCAGTGTTGCATCTGGGTGGAATGAGTCTCTGGCTAAATGTACTCCTGTGCCCAACCAGTCCATTATGTAATGGATGGGAGACATTGCCCAAGATGGCATGCAACTTAGAGAGCATCCTCTTTTCAAACACCACCGTCAGAGAGTCCAGTTCCATCCCCACAACATCACTGGCCTTACGAATGAGTTTGTTGATTCTGTTGGTGTCTGCTACCCTCAGCCTGCTGCCCCAGCACACAACAGCAAACATGATAGCACTGGCCACCACAGACTCGTAGAACATCCTCAGCATCGTCCGACAGATGCTTTTTCCCTCCACAGATGCTGCTTAACCTGCTGAAATCCACCAACCTATTGTGTGTGGTGTCCCAGGAACCAACCTGTTGAACCTTTGCAGTTCGCCTTCCTGGTTAGGGAGAGGAGATCTGTAAAACAGTAATCCCTCCACTAACCAATATCTCTCAGCAACCTCCTTGAAACTCTCAATACAATCCATCTTTGCATCATCAGCAGACTTGGACTTATTAAACTCAGTACCTCATTTAAATAATTGTAACAGATTATAAATAGCTGGTACATCAGTCTCCACAGCATCCCACCAGTCACTGCTCTCTAACCTGCTAACATACCTTTGCCTTCCAGCTGTACCTATGTGTTAACTTTCAGTGATTTGTGCAGAACTCTCTTTTATATCTGTTAACTGATCTTCAGTCTGATGAATTTGTTTCATAACTTCTTGTATAGTATCTCAGCGGTCGCCAGCAACCAGGCCGCAAAGCATGTGCTACCGGGCTGTGAGGAAACAATATGAGTCAGCTGCACCTTTCCTTATCCCCTATCATACACTGTTGAACTTGAACATAGGGTTGCCAACTGTCCTGTATTTGCTGGGACATCCCGTATATTGGGCTAAACTGGTTTGTCCCATACAGGACTGCCCTTGTCCCGTATTTCCCCCGCTAAGGTAGAGCATTCCTATGAAAACTTTCATGCTGAAATGGCGTGAAGCGAAGAAGCAATTACCATTAATTTATATGGGAAAAATTTTTGAGCGTTCCCAGACCCAAAGAATAACCTAACAAATCATACCAAATAACACATAAAACCGAAAATAAATAACACTGACATATAGTAAAAGCAGGAATGATATGATAAATACACAGCCTATATAAAGTAGAAATAATGTATGTACAGTATAGTTGGGAAGATGAAGGGAAAACCGATTTGTTGGGGGGAAAAATCGGCACGTACGCACATGCGCACACGGGTGCCCGCGCAAGGCTTCATGGTCATGGTAGTCTTTCCTGAGGTAAAGTGTCCCGGGATTTGACTGCTACTTTTGTCCCTTATTTGGGAGTGAGAAAGTTGGCAACCCTAACTGTAAAAGACATGTTGAGGTGTGTTTAACCCTACTTGAACACCACCCCCCACCCCCCCCCCGCAGTCGGCCGGTCCGCAAGAATATTGTCAATATTAAACCGGTCCGCGGTGCAAATAAAGGTTGGGGACCCCTGTAGTATCTTATTAGATTGTGGAGGCATTAGTAATGACCTTTCAAAAATCGTTGGACTCTGGCATGGTGCCGGAGGACTGGAAATTTGCAAATGTCACTCCACTCTTTAAGAAAGGAGGAAGGCAGTAGAAAGGAATTTATAGATCAGTTAGCCTAACCTCAGTGGTTGCAAAGATGTTGGAGTCAATTGTTCAAGATGGGGTTATGGAGTGCTTGGTGACACAGGACAAGATAGGACAAAGTCAGCATGGTTTCCTCAAGAGAAATTCTTGTCTGATGAACCTGTTGGAATTCTTTGAGGAGATTACACGTAGGACAGATAAAGGGGATGCAGTGGATGTTATACATTTGGACTTTCAGAAGACCTTTGATAAGGTGGCACACATGAGTCTGCTTAGCAAGTTAAGAGCCCATGGCATTACAGGAAAGTTACTAACATGGTTAGGCATTGGCTGATTGGTAGGAAGCAGCAAATAGGAATAAAAGGATCCTTTTCTGGTTGGCTGCCAGTGACTAGTGGTGTTCAGCAGGGGTCGGTGTTGGGACCACTTCTTTTTAAGCTGTATATAAATGATTTAGATAGAATAGGTGGCTTCGTTGCCAAGTTTGCAGATGATACAAAGATTGATGGAGGGGCAGGCAGCGTTGAGCAAACATGCAGGCTGCAGAAGGACTTAGGTTTGAAGAATGGGCAAGAGAGTGGCAATGAAATACAATGTTGGAAAATGCATGGTCATGCACCTTTGTAGTAGAAATAAATGTGCAGACTATTTTATAAAAAGGAAGAAAATCCAAAAATCTGAGGTGCAAAGGGACTTTGGAGTCCTTGTGCGAAACACCCTAAAGGTTAACTTGCAGGTTGAGTCAGTGGTGAGGAAGGCAAATGCAATGTTAGCATTCATGTCAAGAGCTCTAGAATACAAGAGCAAGGATATGATGCTGAAGCATTATAAGGTACTGGTGAGGCTTCACCTTCAGTATTGTGAACGGTTTTGAGCTTCTGATCTTAAGAAAATATGTGCTGGCATTGGAGAGGGTTCTGAAGAGGTTCACAAGGATGATTCCGGGGATGAAAAATTTATCATACGAAGAACGTTTGATATCTCTGGGTCTGTACTCTCTGGAATTTAGAAGGATGAGAGGAATCTCATTGAAACCCCTCAAATGTTGAAAGGCCTAGACAGAGTAGATGTGGAAATGATGTTTCCCATGGTGGGAAAATCAACCCCATACACCTGCCTTCTTGCCACATCCTTTGATGCCCTGACTGATCAGGAAACTATCAACTTCCACCTTAAGTATACCCACGGACTTGGCATCCACTGCAGTCTGTGGCAGAGCACTCCACAGATTCACTACTGTCTGGCTAAGAAAACGTTCGTCCTTACCTCTGTTCTAAAAGTTTTAAGGCTATGCTCTCCAGTTCTGGATACCCCCACGATAGGAAACCCTCTCCACATCCACCCTACCTAGTCCTTTCAACACTCAGTAGGATTCAATGAGATCTCCCCCCCCCCCATATTCTTCTAAATTCCAGTGAGTACAGGCCCAAAGCTGCCAAGCGCTCCTCAAATGTTAACCCCATTCATTCCTGGAATCATCCTCGTGAACCTCCTTTGGATTCTCTCCAATGACAACACATCCTTCCTGAGATATGGGGCCCAAAACTGTGGACAATACTCCAAGTGCAGCCTGACTAGCGTCTTATAAAAGGTCAACATTATCTTCTTTCTTTTATATTCTATTCCCCTTGAAATAAATGCCAACATTGCATTTCACACTCTCAGTCCACAAATTCACTACTCTCTGGCTAAAGAAGTTCCTCTTTATCTCTGTTCTAAATGGATATCCCTCTTTCTGAGGCTACGTCCTCCAGTCTTAGACACCCCTGCCGTATAAAACATTCTCTCCACATCCACTCTTATCAAGGCCTTTCAACACTCGATGAGTTTCAATGAGATTTCACCTCATTCTTCTGAATTCCAATGAGTACAGGCCCAGAGCCATCAAACACTCCTCATATGATCAGCCGTTCAATCCTGGAATCATGTTCATAAACCTTTGAATCCTGTCCAATGTCAGCACATCCTTTCTTAGATAAGGGGTCCAAAACTGTTCACAATACTCCAAGTGAGGCCTCACCAGTGCCATATAAAGCCTCAAAATTACATCCTTGCTTTTATATTCTAGCCCTAATACGCCGTTAATGTGGAGTAAATATTCTAAAAGCAAAAATGGTTAAAGGAAAATCTAAAGAATTACTTGCATCTAAGAGATTTCCAAGAATAAAGAAAAAGATGCTGGTGTTGGGTAATGTAATGGGTGACAGATGACACATATTGTTAATAATAGAAACTGTTCTACATAATCCACAAACATCGTCATTGAGTTATGCTCACTTTAAGAGACGGTGTCTGACGTAATGACATCAGTGTGAGGTAACTGCTTTTGGTTTGTTTGTAATGGAAGTAAAGGGCTGCGGCTTTTGTTCAGCGCATGAAATGACTCTCTCACGTTTTATTCACAAAATCTTACATTGGTGATCCAAAACCTGTCAGGCAATTCCAGAGTTACTCAATGACACGCCAACCAATTTAGTTTGCCAGAGTTTTGGGAGCAGCACGCTACCATGCGTTTGCACAAGCCCAGTTCATGCTGTAAGAAATCTCCGCAGCCAATACCGAATATTATTAAGTTGTGGCATTGCTAAGTAGTTCCATTGCAGCCAGTGTGGTGCATCTACTAGAAGACCTGCCAGCTGGTGATGTACACATCACTGACAACTCACCTATTATAGACTTTTGGACTGAGTCTGAGTGCACCAAACATTCACTCTCTTTGCCCAACCTGGGAGAGGCTAGGCCTTCAGAACTAGAAGCTATCTCTTCTGGTCAATCACCATCCTTGCTTTATTTTTAAAGAATTCTTTGTGTACCAAGTGCCTGATCAAGTGCACACAGCACTCCTGAGTAAGCTCATTTCCTTTACACCTACTCCTACCTCCCACCATTGCGTACAGTGCTCTTGGGTACATTTTACCTTGATCATTTATGTCCGCTCCAATGCACATCAGCACATCCTTAAGCCCCTTTGCAATGGTCCTTTCTGCATTTTGGAACTGGGCAAAAAGACTTTTATTGTAGATAGGAAGGGTAAACCTGAATGCATTTCTTTAGATCGCCTTAAACTGGCCCACCAAGACCTGGATGGTTCCATTGTCATACCCCCTGCATCAAGACATAACCATATGCTTGTCAGCGCATACCTAGATGAGCCAGAGGGTCTGGCTGTTACTTCAACCAAGGCACATAGGACCTGAGCCACGTGGCTCGTAGGAGCTCCAGACAGACTCACAATGCTGATTTTGGGGAATTCTGGGGGAACCTGTATAGGGTAATGTAATGGGTGACAGAAGACAGATATTGTTCATTATAGAAACTGTTCGACATAATTCACAAACATCGTCATTGAGTTGTGGTGTTCGCTTTAAGAGGCAGTGTCTAACGTATCGACATCAGTGTAAAGCGACTGCTTTTGGTTTGTACACAATGGAAGTAAAGGGCTTCAGCTTTTGTTAAGCACATTAAACGACTCTCCCGTGTTTTATTCACAAAATTCTACATTATTTTCAGTTAGAGAAAACACGGGTTTAAGTAAGTTTGGGTTAGAATCGGAGGTAGGTGGAAGTAGAAATAAAATTGAATAAGCACAGTACTGTGCAAAGTCTCGGGCACATATTTATAGCTCGGGTGCCTGAGACTTTTGCACAGTACTGTATTTGTCAATGTGGAGGGGAGAATGAGTTTGTAAATCTGACGGCAGAGAACGATGGTGGGAGTGGTGAGGGTGGAGTGCTGCAAGAAGTGAGTGGGACAGGTAGCAAAGAAGGAGTGACGGGCCGGGTATTCGTGTGGTACAGAGAGACCCAGCCCTGAAACACCAGGCAAGGTCACTTGATTCCAAACAAGTGCTTTATTGATCATTACAGAATGTCTCGCTGGTGTTTCCCGTTCCCTCCCCCTTTTCCAACCACGATTCCCTGTGCCCTTTTCATTCTCAGTCTGCGATAAAGACTCCTATCAGAATTAGTTTGATCGTCACACGCATATGTCATAAAATTTGTCTTTTTCTTGTGGCAGCAGTACAATACAATGCATAAAATTACTGTAGTACTGTGCAAACGTTTTCAGCTCCCTAGCTAATATTTATGTGCCTGTGACTTTTTGCCCAGTACTGTATATCTTGCTACAGGTCTTCCTCAGCTTACGACCAAAGAATGTTGGAAATGCCGGTGGGGTGGATTGAATGAAAGGGGATTTGCTGGCTTCCGTGTGGCTGCGGGCATATTCTGGGTGGAAATGGGCATTTCTGCTTGCCTTCTCTCCACAACCCCAGTAACATTCAGGGGCTTGGATTCTGAGCAGACCTGCGAGCCCTATGCTGACCTATGCACTCACTCACTGAAGCCGGCTGGCAACCAACCTCCCCATCACAGCTGTTTCTGCGATCCATGCATTGCTCCAGTTCAGTTCTGACTTGCAAACAATTCTGGATACAAATTGCGCTCGGGGATAAAACCCTGTCATAAACTGGGAAATGCCTGTACTTTGAACGCCAGGCAAGTGGGTCGAACCTTTAAAGAGCTTCCACTGAGCTTGCAAAAGCATAATGGGCTGAATGGCTCCTCTGCTGTGTCACTCAACACAGGGACAGGAAAAGATCCACAAAATTCGCAGAAGCAGATGGGAGGTGAGAGGGGAGTTGATTATATTTAAACTAATTATGGCCTGTGTCATGGAAGCAATGCCCAAACTTTAGCCATCTTTATAGTCACAGCCATAATCATAGTAATACTTTATTAATCCTGGGGGAAATTGGTTTTGCTCCATAAATAATATGGAGCAAAAATAAATAAATAATAAATAGTAATAGAACCATAAATAGTTAAATAATAATATGTAAATTATGCCAGTAAATTATGAATTAAGTCCAGGACCAGCCTATTGGCTCAGGATGTCTGACCCTCCAAGGGAGGAGTTGTAAAGTTTGATGGCCACAGGCAGGAATGACTTCATATGATGCTCAGTGCAGCATCTGGGTGGGATGAGTCTCTGGCTGAGTGTACTCCTGTGCCCACCCAGTACATTATGTAGTGGATGGGAGACATTGACCAAGATGGCATGCAACTTAGACAGCAACCTCTTTTCAGACACCACCGTGAGAGAGTCCAGTTCCATCCCTACAACATCACTGGCCTTACGAATGAGTTTGTTGATTCTGTTGGTGTCTGCCACTCTGAGCCTGCTGCCCCAGCACACAACAGCAAACATGATAGCTCTGGCCACCACAGACTTGTAGAACATCCTCAGCATCGTCCGGCAGATGTTAAAAGACCTCAGTCTCCTCAGGAAATAGAGACGGCTCTGACCCTTCTTGTAGACAGCCTCAGTGTTCTTTGACCAGTCCAGTTTATTGTCAATTCGTATCCCCAGGTATTTGTAATCCTCCACCATGTCCACACTGACCCCCTGGATGGAAACAGGGGTCACCGGTACCTTAACTCTCCACAGGTCTACCACCAGCTCCTTAGTCTTTTTCACATTAAGCTGCAGATAATTCTGCTCACACCATGTGACAAAGTTTCCTACCGTAGCCCTGTACTCAGCCTCATCTCCCTTGCTGATGCATCCAACTATGGCAGAGTCATCCGAAAACTTCTGAAGATGACAAGACTCTGTGCAGTAGTTGAAGTCCGAGGTGTAAATGGTGAAGAGAAAGGGAGACAAGACAGTCCCCTGTGGAGCCCCAGTGCTGCTGATCACTCTGTCGGACACACAGTGTTGCAAGCACATTGCATACCAATACTGTATTTGTTCTATATGCTGACTTGGGTTTCATGCACAACTAATTCAAAGAATGTGTGTCGAATTGATGTGCCAGCCCAGTTCTGGGGGAGTGCTGTACTGTCATTGCTTCAAGCAGTAACCCTCCTTCTGTCAAGAAAATCTGATAGCAGGAGGGTAGATTTTCTACTCTTCTTTGAAATTGTTAAAGAAAAGTATGAAATTACTCCAGAACCCTGAACACCATTCTTCTCAAACTTACTGCCTGTTGTGCAGCTGGCATTTAGGTAAGCAATGAAGTCCTCCTCTGACAGTTCAGCAGTATTCAGGGCTTCCTTAATCATACCAGAAGCTTTTACTACTGTTAGTCATGCAAGGCCTGGGTGGAGACATATGTAGGATTCTTCATTGCTGATTCCATAACAGTTTTGTTTGACCAATCAGTGTTGTTAGTACTGAGCTGAACCCCTGAACCTGGTAGACCACTCTAAGTCTGGTCTCAAACCTTTGACCTATTTGGCATGGGTGACTTCACCAGGAGTCAAAGCATAAAGCCCTGGCTCCAGCCAACATAGCTCTCTAGGTCAATGAGCCATGCAAGCCCTCAAACCAGGCCAAGGCTGTGGTCCTCTTGGAGGTCTTCTCAGCCACTGACCATAAAAATTGCTCTCAGTAACTCAATGTGGGAACTTGCATTGTCTAAATGGCGGCCAATCTTGCTGGCAGCTTTTCAAGTTATCATTGGCACTGAAGCATTTGCAACATCCTTGGTGTGTGCTACTTTTATAAATAAATTCCCATCCATCAACTCAGCAGCAACAAATTTTCCTGTGCCCCACTCTCTTCCAAACCTTTGTGTATTTCTTAGATTTTTGGCCAATTTGCTCTTGTTCTTTTATGGACATGGACTCAAAAGAATGAGAGGCCAATCTTCTCCATTTTTGAAACATTCCCCCAAATCACTGTAGCCATTTTTCGCAGATCTCCCTTATTTTTGGAATCTATCCTTAGAGTATACTGTGCATTATAGCCACAAACCATTTCCATCAAGATTTAGGTTCAGATGAGTTCATTGACAGATACACCAGAGTGCATTGAAATTCCTTGCCCGTGTGAAGCTCTGGTTGTGTTCAGTCCAACAGTTACCATGGTGGCATAACGGATAGTGTGACAGTATTCCAACTCGGGAAGTCAAAGTTTGGAGTTCAGTTTCGGCGTCCTCTGTAAGAAAGTTTGTTTGTCCTTCCTGTGTGCATGTGCGTTTCCTCTGGTGCTCCAGTTTCCTCCCACAGTCCACAGATGTCCTGGTCAGTGGGTTAATTGGTCATTGTAAATTGACCTGTGATTAGGCTAGGGTTAAATCAGTGGGTTGGTAGGACTGAAGAGCCTGTTCTGCATTGTATGTCTAAATAAATAAATCATTTTCTGTTCCTGTAGGATGCCTTTTGATCAGGTCTTGAACAAATTGCTGAATGGTGCCCATCATTAATCTTCTTTCCTATCCCGTGTACCCTTTCAGTTTCAGAGGTCATCAAATGCCAGCAATCAAACCCTGGGTGTTTGTGTCACCCTTTAAATGAAATAGGAGGAGAAGGCCATTTGACCCCTCAAGCCTGCATGCCATGCAATAAAATAATATCTGACAAGGTCTTGGCTCAACTTCAGTTTCCTGACTGTGTTGTGTCCCATTCCGCTTGTCTCGGCTTTAGTCCAAAATAATTTTGTCTTATCCTTGAATATTCTCAGTGACTCTGCCTCCATATCTCTCTAGGGTAGAGACTTCCAAAGTCTCAAAACACTCCTGAGAGAAGAAATTCCTGCTCATCAGTATAAAATGTGTATAAAAGCTACGCCCACTAATTTTAGATTCCCTTACAAGGGGAAAAATCCCATGAAGCATCCCCAGAAATATGCATGCCTCAATAGTATCACTTCTGAAATCATACCCTCTACCACCATCCAAAACGGGGCTGGCACAAATGTCACTAACTTCAAGCTCCCTTCCAAGTCACACATCATCCCAATCTGAAAATACTTTATATTACCATCCCGCCATTATCAAAGTCTAAATCTTAGAACTCCCTGTCAACAAGACTTTGGCAGCACTGTCAGCAGGACAGTTGTGGTTCAAATAGGAAACAACTAAATGAAGAGCAGTAAAAGCTGACCAAGAAATGCTGGCCTTCCCTGTCAGACTGAAAACCCCAAAACAAATTTTATATAAAAGCCCATTCCAGCTGTAATAACTTGACGTGTGGGCGGTGCTCTGAGCATGTGGCATGATAGGGTATAATGCAGATAAAAACAGTTTCTCAATTTGATTGTCACGCCTGTCTGAGGAATCTGCTGTCACTGACCCTTGTTGAGGTGACTGTATATATATTTGTTAGTTCTGTGTGGTGCTTATTTGATGCATCTGAGTGTGCTTTTCCATTCCAATTGTGTGCTTGGGTGGGAACAGTTAAACTTATTATGTCTTTATCTCTGGTCCCTTCCCTCTCCTAGTTTCTGCAAGCTGGAGACATACTTTGAACTCAGTTGCTTCACCCGTTACTATGCCACACAGAACTGTATTTACATGTGTGAGTATGATAATGAGCGAGTTGTGTTACTGGTCAAACAATACAGAGAGTCTAATTCCAATCCTTCAGCAGTAATTTAAGGATCTGAATGAAATTATCAGAATCAGGTTAAATATCTCTGGCATATGTCTTGAAATTCGTTGTTTTACTGCAGCAGTAGATTGCAATATGTACATAATAATAAAAAGACTATGTTACAATAAGGAATATATATGAAAAATTAAATAAATAGTGCAAAAGCGATCAAAAATAAGAAAAAAAATATATTGAGGTAGTGTGCCTGGGTCCACTGTCCATTCAGAAATTGGATGGCGGAGGGGAAGAAGCTGTTCCTGAAATGTTGAGTGTGTTCCTTCAGACTCCTGTACCTCCTCCTTGATGGTGGCAATGAGAAGAGGTAATGTCCTGGGTGGTGGGGCTCCTTAGTGTTGAATGCTGCCTTTTTTTGAGCCTTTGCCTTTTGAAGGTGCCCTTGATGCTGTGCAGGTCAGTGCCCATGATGGAGTTGGCTGAGTTTACATCTTTCTGCAGCTTTTTTCAATCCTGCGCAGTGGCCCCTCCACACCAAATGGTGATGCTACCAGTTAGAATGCTCTCCATCGTACAGCTGTAGAAATTTGTGAGAGTCTTTGGTGACATGCCACATGTCTTCAAACTCCTAATGAAATTTAACTGCTGTCATGCCTTTAGTTGCATCAATATGTTGGACCCATGACACATCTTCAGAGATATTGATACCCAGGAACTTGAAACTGCTTACCCTTTCCACTTCTAATCTCTCTATGAGGACTGGTGTGTGCTCTCTCGTCTTACCCTTTCTAAAGTCCAAAATCAGCTCTTTGGTCTTATTGACATTGAGTGCAAGGTTGTTGTTACAACACCACTCAGCCAGCTGATCTGTCTCGCTCCTGTACACCTCCTCGTCACCACCCGAAGTTCTGCCAACAATAGTTGTGTGGTCGGCAAATTTATATATGGCATTTCAGCTGTGCCAAGCCACAGTCATGGGTGTAGAGGGAGTAGAGCTGTGAGCTAAGCGCACATTCTTGAGATATGGCAGTGTTGATTGTCAGCGAGGAGGAGATGTTATTTCCAATCCACACTGACTGTGGTCTCCCGGTGAGGAAGTCATGGATCCAGTTCTCAAGGGAGATAGAGGGGCCCAGGTTCTGGATATTGTTGATTAGAACTGTGGGTATGATTGTGTTGAACTCTGAGCTGTGATCAATAAACAGCAGCCTGACATAGGTTTTGCTGTTGTCCACGTGGCCCAAGGCCGAGGAGAGGGCCAGTGAAACTACATTCGTTGTACATCTTTTGTGGCGATAGGCAAATTGCCGCAGGTCCAAGTCCTTGATAAGACACAAAGCCGAAGGTGCTTGGTCAAGATAGGAGTTGATTCTTGCCATGTCCAACCCCTCAAAGCACTTTGTCAAAGTAGATGTGAGTGCAACTGGGCGTTGGGCATTGGGCATTGAGGCAGCTCACCTTGCTCTTCTTGGGCACTGGTATGATTGTCGCCATTTTGAAGCAGGTGGGAACCTCTGGCTGCACAGTGAGAAACTGATGCTCGCGAACCTTCCCACCACTTGGGTAGCAGAGGCTTTCAGTGCCCAGGTACACCATCAGGACCCGATGCCTTGCAAGGGTTCACCCTCTTGAAAGATTTTCTGACTTTGGCCTGTTTATCAAAAATTCAAAATGCAGAGATGAACAGAGTTAATGTTTCAAGTCTGTGGTCATTGTGCATGGTCATCATGCTGTTTAATAAGTTGACACGAGGAATTCTGCAGATGCTGGAAATCAAGCAACACACATCAAAGTTGCTGGTGAACGCAGCAGGCCAGGCAGCATCAGGGTCTCGGCCCGAAACGTCGACTGTACCTCTCCCTAGAGATGCTGCCTGGCTTGCTGCGTTCACCAGCAACTTTGATGTGTGTTGTTTAATAAGTGTTGCCTGATGAGGTTCCTTGCATTATTGGTACTATGTGAATGCAGATTGTTTTTGAAGTAAGTCTAAATGGTCATATCTTGTTTTGTACTTTCAGAAGCTGTGGAATATTGACCAAGCACCTTCGGCTTTGTGTCTAATCATTTAGAATGGCATACCCTGGCTACCCCTCATCTGGCTATCCAGCCTATCCTGTAAGTACCTGGTTATAAATACTTCCAATAATCAAAACACACTTTATTCATGTGATCCCCTCTGCCTCTTAAGACCCTTGACAGGAAAGAGACCATGTTGATAGGGAAGTGAAAATCTTCCACTTCGCCTGGATTCATTCAGCAATAATTTATTCTGACACCAAAAAAAATTATTGCAGGTATTAACCCTCAACAATAATGATCAGATGAGTACAGGGAGAATGTGCATTTACTGACAAGTACCTTTATTGGCTCAGTTAACAAGCACATGAATTTATAAAACTGAATATTTCTGTCCACACTCACTCGATTTCCCTGACCCTCCATGGACAGTCAAAGAATAGAAAATGTAATATCCAGGGAAAGGAGGCTACCTTTGTCAAACATTCCTCTTGATCCTGATGTAATATCCACGTTTCTAATATGGGGTCATCCACTTCTGTGATGGTTGGTCTCCACAGAGTTGTCGCTGCCTATGCTCCCAAAATCCTCTGTTCTTATCCTTTTCCTTAGCAGATCAATCTGTTATGTTTCAATTTTGTTGGCTCAAGCTCATCTGATTGACTTGTGTCAGCTTCTCGCTGGAATTGGCCTAAGGCTACAAGCAATATTACCTTTTGGCTCTTTCCTCCTCAGGTAATCTCCTTTGTTCTTTCCAACTCAGACTGCTTCAAACTAGTTCAATCAGGTCAGCCAGACTCTGGGTGCAGACCACCAAATCACAAGCTGTTCCTTCTATATAATAAACAGCTTATCTGAAAATGGTCTCAGGTTTACCATGTGATCTGCAGAAAACTCTTTTGAGTCCACGTTCATGTACTCTGATTAAGCTATCCCTGAGCTAAAAAAAAGTTCACAAAATGGCGGCTGCATGAAGAGTCTCAGAAAATGGCAGCCTCCATTCCTGCGACCACATAGCAAGAACAAACGCATTTGCTTTGTCTGTTTCCACTGCTCTTGCCTCATTCCTGTTTGCTGAATTGTAAATTTTAGTTCTTTTAAAATGAAATGCTGCTCTTCCCTTTACCTTGACAGAAACGGTTCCCCATTTATATACTGTGGTATAGGGAGCCAGAGATGCACTGGCAGAACAATTTCCCTCAGTATAACTGGACTGGTCAGTGGAGGAGTTCAATTGAACGGACGCATTGGAGACTGTGTGCATCAAGGATGGAGGGTGGAGACTGAATTGGATTCTCCCACAATGGCCTTTCACTATACACTCCACTCTGACTGACTGGGGTGTGGCATTATTAATCTAGCATGTCCTCAGGAGGTTGTTGTGATATGCCCAGCTTTATTTGCCATGTCTGTCTTGTTTAGACGGGCAGCATTCTACCTCACTGCATTGATGTCCTGCTAATTTCTTACCTGGCTTATAAGTGGTGAGTGAATTCTTGAGCAGTGTCCACCTGATAACCTTCTTTCAAGGACTCAACAACTCATGTTCTCGGAATTATTTATTTAATATTATTTTTGTTCATTTGTACAGTTGGTCTTTCACATATTGGTTGTTTGTCAGTGTTTGTATGTAGTTTTTCATTGACTCTATTGTATTTCGTAGTTCTACTATGAATGCAAGAAAATTAATCTCAAGGTAGTATTCGGTGACATATATGCACTTCTATAATAAATTGACTTGAAACGTTGACCTTTTATAAGCTCCTCCTTTTCAGCGTTCACAATTATATGTCAGTTTCTGAAGTCCAGTGTCGGGCATACAAACAGTGTAGCCTGCTTAGTGTGGCTGACTGACTGAAACAAGGTTGTCAGTACTGGGGATACCAGCCGGGGAAAGGACACTGATATGGTTACTTATTGTTTCAATGACTATGGAGAATTTTGTTAAGGGAGCATTGATTTGTTGAAGGTAGTCCGGGTCTCAGAACTATCTAGGGGGTCAGGAATCACTGCTGTCCAGTAGATTGTGTGTTTTGTTCAACTCTGAGGTCTTGAACTTCAACTTCTCTTTCCCTGGCTATGTTAGCAGTTGAATTTGAGGAGGTATTCAACAATTTTTCCTGATGAATGGGAGTCAGAAGCTTTGTGAGATTAAAATGAAGTGATGTGTAGTAGCTGGTGCTAGTCTCAGCTTTTTTTCTTGGAACTGTTGGACAGTGAATATCACATCCACTGTTTCTTCAGGTGGACAGAGTTCACACTGATTTGGGAGCAGCATTTTACCACCGGAAGGAGAAACGTGAGGAATACCCCAGCTATACTTAGATATAAGTTGCTCACCAGCTCCCAAGCCCAGCTGTATATTCAGCTGGGTTCCTGGTCCCTGATTCCACTGTACACAGAACTGTGTTCCAGGTCCCTGGTTCCACTGTACACAGAACTGTGTTCCGGGTCCCTGGTTCCACTGTACACAGAACTGTGTTCCAGGTCCCTGGTTCCACTGTACACAGAACTGTGTTCCTGGTCCCTGGTTCCACTGTACACAGAACTGTCTACCTGGTCCTAGATTCCGGCTGTACACAGAACTATGTTCTTGGTCCCTGTTTCCACTGTACACAGAACTGTGCTCCTGGTCCCTGTTTCCACTGTACACAGAACTGTGTTCCTGGTCCCTGATTCTGACTGTCCACTGAATTGGGTTCCTGATCCCTGACTCTGACTGTACACTGAATCGTGTTCCTGATCTCTGATTCCGGATGCACACATTTACTGAGTTCCTGGTCTCTAATTCAAGTTATACCCTGAACTGTGTTCCTGATTCTTGATTTCTGATTCCAGCTGTACACTGAACTTGTGTTTCTGGTCCCTGATTCCGGCTTTACACTGAATTGGGTTCCTGGTCCCTGATTCCGGCTTTTCATTGAATTGTGTTTCTGGTCCCTGATTCCAGCTTTACACTGAATTGGGTTCCTGTTCCCTGATTCCAGCTGAACACTGAATCGTGTTTCTGGTCCCTGGTTCCGGCTATACACTGAATCGTGTTTCTGGTTCCTGATTCTGACTATTTGCTGAACTGCGCTCCTGGTCTCTGGCTCCATCGCAGTCCTGATCATGTCGCTCTCTGAATCAGTCCACACACCCAAACCACACTGGTCATTTCCTCCATCCATACACCAAACCACAGAAATCTCTGGCTTATCCCACATATACTGCAGATCTTCAACCATTGGGAGGGTTTTGCCCCAGTGAGCCTGCACCATCCAATTACACCATGTGACCATTTAACCTACTAACCAGTATGCCTTTGAAATGCGTGAGTTATAAAGAAGGCAAGACAGCGGCTATACCTCATTAGGAGTTTGGAGATATTTGGCATGTCAACAAATGCACTCAAAAACTTCTATAGATATACCGTGGAGAGCATTCTGACAGGCTGCATCACTGTCTGGTATGGGGGCGGGGGGGGGGAGCTATTGCACAGGACCAACAGAAGCTGCAGAAGGTTGTAAATCTAGTCAGCTCCATCTTGGGTGCCCTACAAAGTACCCAGGACATCTTTAGGGAGCGGTATCTCGGAAAGGCAGTGTCCATTATTAAGGACCTCCAGCACCCAGAGCATGCCCTTTTCTCACTGTTACCATCAGGTAGGAGATACAGAAGCCTGAAGGCACACACACAGTGATTCAGGAACAGCTTCTTCCCTTCTGCATTCTAATTCCTAAATGGACATTGAACCCTTGGACACTACCTCACTTTTTTTAATATACAGTATATCTGTTTTTTGCATGTTTTTTAATCTATTCAATATACGTATACTGTAATTGATTTACTTATTATTATTTTATTATTTTTTCCTCTTCTATATTATGTATTGTATTGAACTGCTGCTGCTGTTAACAAATCTCGCGTCACATACCGGTGAGAATGAACCTGATTCTGAACCCACATGATCACGGGGCAAACATGTACACTCCTTACAGATAGCGGCAGAATTAAACCCGGCTCAGTGGTGCTGTAATAACATTGTGCTAACCGCTACACTGCCGCGCTGCCCGTCAAAAGCAATTAGAGATAGTGTTTTGGAATGTATCCATTAAACTGCAAGAGAGCACATACAGGAGCTGCTGATCAATATCTAGAACACAACCCTAGACAGGGTAGCACGGACATTTAAAAACCACTGGTCATCCTGTTTGGATAAATCAAAGAGATTGAATGGCCATTCATCCCTAATTGTTCTGTGAACAAGAATAAATGGAATTCCTTTTGGAATACTTGCCTGAGAGGGTCCCATGTTGGATTCAGTGCCCCTGATGCAGTTGGTGCCTGTTACGTGTCCACAGTTTTGTTTTCCTGGGAGTCCATAGTTTTGTTTACTGTGGGCGTCACGTGTCCCCAGGTTCGTTTTACTGAGAGTCCACAGTTTCGTTTCTGTGAGCGTTAGCTTATGACGTATGCCGACAGTATAAAAGTAATGTGGGCATTGTGCTGAGAAGGAGTCGAAGGAAAGAGAGAGACAGTGAAGATCGCAGGCTTCAAGCTATCTGGGAACAGCTCACAATCGAGAAGGGTAAAGTCTACTGCTTACCCATTCCCAGAGGATTGGGTTAATCAGTGGCACAATGTGCATTGTGAAGATGTGTCTATTCTTGGTATGATCCATGGGTGTGGATTTTGTGACAGTCACTTTGTGAAATCGCTCTTTGTGGACTTCGGAACAGTATTCCTCAGCTGGGAACTTCGGTAACCGTTTCTTTGTTGGCTAGCCGTGGAATCTTTGGAATTCGCCATGATCGCCTGGTCGCTGCACTGTGAACCCACAAGTCTGTTCTCTAACCTATTTCGTGAATTTCTGGGACTCTCTGAACTGCCACTTTAAGACTGTGCTTGAGTAAGATTTGTTAAGAACGGGTTCTAAGTTTGACTGTAAGTGAGCTAGAGACGCATAACACTGTTAACTTCTGTTTATGAAAGTAATTTATTTAATTTTCTATATTTTTGAGTAAATGTAAATAAATATAGTGGTTTAAATATTAAAACCTGACTCAATTTGTCATCTCTTACTGCTGGTACATTACGAAATCAGGACAAAATTGGGGGCTCATCCAGGATATGAACAAATTTGGAGCTTATTGATTGATTGACTAGTGATCTCATTGGCTACTATGCTTTTGATTGACTTGTGTGGGAAACCAGCAGCAATGGATATTGGGCATTTCTGGCATTGCCAGACCGTAAGGCATTAGGGGATGCTAGAAAGGACGACGTTGGCCATTGCTAAGGGGCTGGGACTTACTGCGGTAAAACGGGATATGAAAAAGGTACAGATTCAGAGGATAATAGCTGAGCACTATATTTCCTTGGGGAAGTTTGAAGAGGGGGTGTTAGAAAGGTTTCCTGAAAGTAAACCCAGTGATCTTGAGCTCCAGTACAATTTGGAAAAACTAATGATGGAGGCTGAGAATAGGCGAAGACAGCAACAGCCCGAGGCTGAGTTAAGAGGAAAACAGCTCGAGATTGAGTTACGACAAAAACAGCTTGAAGCTGAAGAAGCAGAAAAACAGAGGCGGTTTGCAGCTGAAGAAGCAGAAAAACAGAGGGAGGAGCAGAAAGACAAAGGGGGTTTGAGTTAGAGAAGATAGAGAAGTTGTAGCAAAGGGGCCTAGTGTTTGACTCTGGGGATAAGTTTGTTGCCAGTCAGGAAGTTAAATTGGTCCTTCCATTTGATGAAACTGAGGTTGATAAATACTTTCAGCATTTTGAGAAAGTGGCTCAGAGCCTAAATTGGCTGGAAGGAAGCTGGCCTCTCTTGTTACAGAGTGTTCCAGAAGCCTATAGGCAAAGGTTTAGAAATTTGAGGAAACCTGTGAACCAGACTTATGTGGAATTTGCTTACGAGAAGTTTGTGTGTTTTGACTGCTGGTGCACATCTAAAAATGTGGATGCTGATTTTGACAACTTGAAAGAGTTGGTTTTAATTGAAGAATTTAAGAGGTGCGTCCCTAATGATATAAAAGCATATTTAGATGAAAAGGATACCGCCACTTTTCAGGAGTCTGCTAAATTAGCAGATGAGTTTGCCTTAACCCACAAGTTTAAGTTTATCCCGAGTAAGACCTTCCAAAAGAGTAGCTTGAATAGTCAGGGTAAATGAGAAATCAAATCTGGGTCTAGTTACAAAGGTAAGGGTGAAGGGAAACAATTAAAGCGGAAGCCCTCTGGTCCTACTTGTCACTCGTGTAGGAAACCTGGTCATGTTATGACTTCTGAAAAAAAAGAGAAAGGAGGCAGCTCCAGATGCCTGTGTTCAAAATGTTGAAACATCTGTGAATCCATGGGGTTCTGAATATTCTGAAGAAGCTCTGTCAAAGGCTAAGATGTCTACCTTCATTTACGTCAGATGGGTTTGTTTCAGTAAAGGAAGGGTCAACTTTGGTACTGGTGAAAATTCTTGGAGATACTGGAGCTTCTCAGTCACTTATGTTAGACAGTGTTCTAAAGTTTGGTGATGAGACTGCCATTGGTGAGGTAAATCTTATTCGAGGTATTGGGTGTGACGTTGTTCCTGTACCTCTGCACAAGGTTATTTTGAAGTCAGAGTTAGTTTCAGGACTTGTAAAAATAGGACTACGACCCAGTTTACCGGTGGAAGGTGTTTCTTTGTTGTTAGGGAATGACCTAGCAGGTGGTAAAGTTGTTCCTGCAGTGCAGATGACAACTAAGCCAATCAACAATGATTAAAAGATAGACCCTAACATTTATCCCTCATGTGCAGTTACTCGAGCTAGGGCCAAGAAACTTGCCAATGCAGATGGTCCTGTGCAGCATGATTCGGCTACTCATGATAGCCCAAATAGGAAATCAAATTTTGATGACTTGTCAGGGACTTTTCTGCCTTCATTGTTTCACCAGGATCCAGGTATTAAATCTGATAATAAAGATTTATCTCTGCCTAGGAAGGAGTTTATATCAGAACAGAGCAGAGGTTGAAACTTTAAGAGAAAAAGCTCTCTCTGGTGAGGAGATTGATAAAGTGCCAGTAGGGTTTTATTTCAAATTTGGAGTGTTACTGAGGAAGTGGAGACCACATGTTCCTGTAAGTGAGGAATGGGCAATTGTTCACCAGGTTGTAGTTCCTAAAGCCTATAGGAATGAGATTTTAACTTTGGCCCATAGTAAACCCTTGGGTGGCCATCTAGGTGTGAAGAAAACTGTGAACAAAGTTTTAAAACAATTCTTCTGGCCTAGTTTAAGGGAAGATGTTGCAGCATTTTGCAGGACTTGTCACACTTTTCAGGTTGTGGGTAAACCTAATCAGGTCACCACAGTGGCCCCACTGCAGCCTATTCCTGCATTTGGTGAACCCTTTTCTCAAGTTATTGTGGATTGTGTTGGCCCTTTGCCAAAGACTAAAGCTGGTCATCAGTATTTGCTATCATTTGTACAGCATCTAGATTTCCAGAGGCAATACCTCTCAGAAATATAAAAGCCAAAACTATATCAAAGCCTCTCGTAAAGTTTCTTTACTTTTTTTTATAAAGAAATTCAGTCTGATCAAGGCAGTAATTTTATGCCAGGATTATTCCAGCAGGTAGTTTACAAATTGGGAGCCAAACAGATTATATCATCTGCATATCATCCACAATCCCAACGGGCCTTAGAGAGATTTCATTCTACCCTCAAAACCATGATTAGGACATTCTGTATTGAAAATGAGAAGGATTGGGATGAGAGGACTTATTTGCTTTTATTTGCAGTAAGGGAGTCAGTACAAGAGTCCCTAGGCTTTTAACTTGTGTTTGGTCACCAGGTCCGAGGACCTTTGGCATTGTTAAAGGAACAGTGAGTTAACAATGATCTGCATGTTAATTTGCTAGATTATATTCTGAAGTTCAAAGACAAATTGCAAAGGGCTTGCAACCTAGCAAAGGAAAATTTAAAATCAGCCCAGGAAAGAATGAAAACTTGGTATGATAAACAAGCTCGAATGAGATCATTCCAGGTGGGTGATAAAGTCCTTGTTTTGTTTCCAGTATTGACCAATCCGTTGCAAGCCAGATACCATGGACCTTACGAAATAGTGACTAAAATAGATGATGTGAATTTTGTAGGCAAAACACCAGATTGTCGAAATTGGTACATATAAACATGTTGAAACCATATTTTGAAGAGCAGGCACCAACTGTGAGTGTTGTTGTCAAAACAAATGGGTCTGATATCCCTGGGAACTCATCAAATGATGCATCTGAGGCTAATTTCAAACCAAACTTTATCTCAGTTCAACTAACAAATTAGATTATCTTACAAAACATTGACAAGAAATTAGCTCATTTATAGCCACAGCAGAGAGAACAGATGAAACAGTTAATTTTAAACGCTAAAAATTTATTTCCTGATGTTCCCAAACAAACCACAGTAACTTTACATGATGTGGATGTCGGTCATGCTACACCTATCAAACAGCATCCATATCGCATGAATATTGAAAACTGTAGAATTGCTGAACAAGACCCTATGTATATGTTAGAAAATGGTTAATGAAACTCCAATTCAGCAGTGGAGATTGACTGTGTAGTATGATTATGATAACACTTCTTAGAGGCAAGGATAATGTAATTGATTAACATCTGGAAAGGCAAAAGCTGTGACGCAGAAGTTAAACTTGCAATGTAATTTTAATAATGGAGTGGAATTTAATATTTGTATATGCTTCTGCAATATGTTGTATTAGTTTGTAGTGTGTTGTATGATAACCGTATATGTATTTTTCCACATATTGTGGATTGTAGTAAAAATTTTGCTCTTACAGATCAAAATTTTCTCCTCTTTGGGGGGAGGTGTTACGTGTCCACAGTTTCGTTTTCCTGGGAGTCCATAGTTTTGTTTACTGTGAGCGTTACCTTATGACGTATGCCGATGGTATAAAAGTAATGTGGGCATCATGCTGAGAAGGAGTCGAAGGAAAGAGAGAGAGAGTGAAGATCGCAGGCTTTGAGCTATCCGGGAACAGCTCACGATCGAGAAGGGTAAAGTCTACTGCTTAGCCAAACCCAAAGGATTGAGTTAATCAGTGGCACACTGTACATTGTGGAGACATGTCTGTCCTTCGTATAATCCATGGGTGTGGATTTTGTGACAGTCACTTTGCGAAATCGCTCTTCATGGACTTCGGAACAGTATTCCTCAGCTGGGATCTTCGATAACCGTTTCTTCGTTCGCTAGCCGTGGAATCTTTGGAATTCACCGTGATCGCCTTGTCGCTGAATTGTGAATCCACAAGTCTCTCCTCTCACCTGTTTCGTGAATTACTGGGGTTCTCTGGACTGCCACACTAAGACTGTACTTGAGTAAGATTTGTAAAGAATGGGTTTTAAGTTCGAGTGTAAGTGAGCTATAGATACATAACATTGTTAACTTCTGTTTATGAGTGTAAGTTTATTTAATTTTCTTTATTTTTGAGTAAATGTAAATAAATATAGTGGTTTTAATATTAAAACCCGACTCAATTTGTCATCTGTTGCTGCTGGTATATTACGAAATCGTGACAGTGCCATTGTCCACAAAGGCAGTTTTTATAGTTTCTTTATGTACGTTATGTGCTGTACATGTGCTCCCTGTGTGTTTGTGCTCAGTGCCATCGCCTTAAAAATTTGTTCCAATGACGTGAGCGTCAATTAGTTGAAGTGGGTTTTTGCTGCGGTACTGAATGTGATTTCTCTGTTTATTTCAGCCATCAGACGGGCAGTCTGCATATCCCCAAGGCGGTGGGCAGTACCCCTACCCAGCAGCTGGTGGTGGCGCCTACCCGCCAGGGCCTGGTGGCGCCTACCCGCCAGGAGCTGGTGGTGGCGCCTACCCGCCAGGGGCTGGTGGTGGCGCCTACCCAGCAGCTGGGGCTGGGGGCTACCCAGCTGGACCAGGAGGGAGCTACCCAGCGCCACCAGGTGGGGGCTACCCAGCCGGACCAGGAGGAGGCTACCCAGCGGCTCCAGGAGGAGGCTACCCAGCAGCACCAGGTGGGAGCTACCCAGCGCCACCAGGTGGAGGATACCCCCAGGCACCAGGTGGAGGATACCCCCAGGCACCAGGTTGGCCTTCTCAGGGTGCTGGGGGCACATACCCAGCAGCAGCTTCGGGGGGCTACCCTGCACCTCCAGGTAACCAACCCGCATGGGGAGCTGGTGGATCGGGATTCCCCTCCTATCCAGCAGGTAAGCACAATATAATGTTAAGGTTATAAGCTCCAGTGAGTTGAGGAAATTAGTTTTGGTTCAAGCCTCTGGAAATTTTGCATGCATGCGTGTCAAAGCCAAAGTCAAATTTTTTGTCCCAGGTCCAAGTTCAGGTGAATAACAATGCAGTCCGAAACTTGCTTGCAGCAGCAATATAAGCACACAGCACCAGATTAGACATGTATGCACGAGTTTGGCTGTGGTGAGAGAATGGAAATGTGGATGAGTGAGTGTTTGCACACATGAAGAGCTGCAAAGTCACCTGTATTTTTGTGTTGTGAAAGTAGATGAGTATCGGCCTGTGCCTGTGTAGAGGGAGAATATGTTTCCTTGTCTATATACTGTAACAATGTGACGCAAAAGAAAAGGACTTTGTAGTTCAAGCTGTTAGTGAAACCATAAAAATCCATGTTAGTACTTTTGTGCTAAACTAAGTGACAAATCAATTTAAAATTCAAAATCTGTGCTGCAATGGAGTTCGGCCTCCTGTGTGAGGTTACAGGGAGCAGCCTGCAACTCAGAGACCCAATGAGACATGGAGATGGGTACAAGGAAAGTTGGAGAGAATGGAAGTAGTAGCTTTGTGTTGTTTATAAATGGGCATTGTGGCTGAGGCAGTAAGAGTGCCTTTTACGGGCTGTACAACTCTCATGGTGAGGCACCCTCTCCTGGATTGACGGTGAGGAATTTCTCTGTTGTAGGTCCGGGCGGCACTGCCCCTGGAGCTGCTCCTGGCTACGGAGCTCCTGGCTATGGCGGATGTCCTCAGCCTGCTGGCCAAAACTACTCGGGAGGCGGGGCCCCACCTGCAGGTAATGAAAGGGAAGCACTGGCAGTGTCGAAACACTGCAGCAACCTACCGTTCTCAAAGCTTTTATACAAACTAACGTTTTTAAAAACAGGTGTTCATTCCAGCATTTTAAACTGCATTCTTAATCGTCATTTTTTAATGATTCTTGAATATCAGATTTCTGGAGCTGTGGAGGCTAAGGAGACACCTAATAAAATATCAAGAGGATAGACAGCCAGTATTGTTCTGCCAGGATTAAAATGTCCGATGGTAAAGGGCATTTATCGATGATGAGAGGAGGAAGTTTTTATAAGAAATGCGTGGGGCAACTTTTTTGTACATAGAGAGTGGTGGGTGCCTGGAATTCACTGCCAGGGATGGTGATGGAGGCAATATAATAGAGGCAATACAATAGAGGCATATAAATGTGCAGAGAATGGATGAATATGCCCTGTGCCGAGGTTAGTTTAATTAGTCCTCATTAGTAGAATTAGTTTGGTACAATGTGCTGAGATGAAGAGCCTATTCTATGTTTTCTGACATGTATTTTCCTGAATAATTAATAGTCACTTGCAAATAGTCATTAGTTTTATTTATGAAGGAAACTGGGGAGCAGTTTGTGAAATGACCTGCTAAAAGCAGTGATCTAATCATTCCCAGTACCTTGTAATATACCACCCAGGTGAATTCCTGCTCCCTCCCACTATAACATATCTGTCTCCTGCTTTATTAACACATTAACCTCATCTACTGTTGTTCATTCCCCACACTTTAATACCTCATCCAGTTTAACTTCATTTTTCCTCATATTCCATAAGACATAAGCCCATCGAGTCTGTTCCACCATTCCATCGTGGCTGATGTATTATCCCTCTCAGCCCCATTCTCCTCCCTTCGCCACATAATCTTTGATACCCTAACTAACCAAGATCTTGTCATCCTTTGCTTTAAATATACTCAATAATTTGTCCTCCACAGCCATCTGTGGCAATGAATTCCACAGATTCACCACCCTCTGGCTAAAGAAATTCCTTTTCATCTCTGTTCTAAATGGACGTCTCTATATTCTGAGGCTGTGGCTTCTGGTCCGAGACTCACCCACTATAGGAAACATCCTCTCCATATCCACCCTGTCACGCCTTTCAGTATTTCATAGGTTTCAATGAGATAGAATCAGAAAACACTACAGCACAGGGGCAGGCTTTTTGGGCCATCTAGGCCATGCCGAACCATTAATCTGCCTAGTCCCATCGACCTGCACCCGGACCATAGTTCTCCATACCCCTCCCAACCATGTTCCTATCCAGGTTTCTCTTAAATGTTGAAAATGATTCTGGTACCACCACTTGTGCTGATCTCCACACTCTTACCATCCTCTAAGTGAAGAAGTTCCCCTTACATATTTCACCTTTCACCCTTAGCTCATGACCTGTAGTTGTAGTCTCACCCAACCTCAGTGGAAAAGGTCTTCCTGCATTACCCTATCTATTCCCCTCATAAATTTGTATACCTCTATCAAATCTCCCCTCAGTTCTAGGGAATAAAGTATTAACCTGTCCAATCTTGCCCTATAACTCAGGTCCTCAAGTCCCTGAAACATCCTTGTAAATTTTCTCTGTACTTTTTCAGTCTTATTTATATTTTCCTGCAGATAGGTGACCAAAACTGCACACAAAACTCCAAATTAGGCCTCACCAATGTCTTATACAATTTCAACATGACATCCCAACTCCTGTATTCAATACTTTGATTTATGAAGGCCAATGTGCCAAAAACTTTCTTTTTGGCCCTGTCTACCTTCAACAGCCACTTTCAAGGAATAATGGATCTGTATTCCCAGGTCGCACTGTTCTGTCATGCTCCTCAGTGCCCTAACGCTCACAGTCTGGTTGATTCTCCGAAAGTGCAACACCTCATACTTGTCTGCATTAAATTCCATCTGCCATTTCTTGGCTCTTTTTTCCATCTGGTCCAGATCCCACTCCAAGCTTTGATAGTCTTCCTCACTGTGCACTACACCCCAAATACTGGTGTCATCTGCAGATTTGCAGATCCACTTTACCACATTATCATCCAGATTGTTGATATAGATGATAAACCACAATGAACCCAGCACCGATCCCTCCGGTCCTTTAGAATACCTTCTAATAGCTTTTCCACTGCTGATGTTAGGCTCACTGGCCTAAAATTTTCTGGCTTAAGCCTCTTTTAAACAGGAACATCAGCTAATATCCAATCTTCCGGCACCTCACCCACAGCTAAGGATGCTTTAAGCATCTTTGCTCTCATGTTAACCATTTCATTCCCAGAATCATTCTCATGATCTTCCTCTGGTAATGAACTCCACGGATCTACCACCCTCTGGCTAAAGAAATTCTTCCTTATCTCTGTTCTAAAGGGACATCCTTCTATTCTGAGGCTGTGACCTCTGATCCTAGACTTCCCTAATATAGGAAACATCTTCCCTACGTCCACTCTATCTAGACCTTTAAATATTCAACAGGTTTTAGTGAGATCCCCCTCATTTCTTCTAAACTTCAGCAAGTACAGGCTCAGAGCCATCAAATGCTCCTCATACGTTAACCCTTTCATTCCTGGGATTATTCTTTTATTAAACAATATTTTTATTGAATTTTACATATATTTCACATATACAAATAAACAATAATAATAATTAAGCTAAATAGTGAAACATGTCCTCATGGTTTTCACAATCATCAAAGGAAAAGAAATATAACATTTCAAGTACTTCACATATTTAATAAAGAAATAAAATAAAAACACATCAGAGAAAAAAAAGTAGAAGCACTCAACAACACACAGCTATTTCAAAATGACTGTGCACCTTGACATCCAAGAAACTCCAGTAAAGGTTTCCACACATTTTCAAATTCTCCTGCCCTTCCTCTGGTTATGTAAGTCAGTCTCTCCAATATAATACAAGATGCCATCTCCTTCACCCATACATGTATCGAAGGTATATCCAGTTTTCTCCAAGATAAAGCTATCATCCTCCTGGCCTGCAGGAGTCCAAAGTCAATTAAAATTGACTGTTTTGAACTAACAGTAAAGTTCTTTGGATATATACCTAGTACACACATTTTTGCTTGGTGAAGCACCTTTACTCCAACAATCTCAGATATAGTCTGAAGAACTGTTTTCCAGTATTTTTTTAATTTTGGACATTCCCATACACAGTGAAACAGAGTACCCTTTTCTTCTGAACGTTTAACACAAGTGTCAGGGATGTCAGGGGACCAACGGTTCAGTTTGACTGGGGTAATATAAGTTCTCATTAACCATTTGTATTGTAATAGCTTCATTCTCATGTTAATTGATTGTTTTTGGGCTCTTAAGCATGCCATTTCCCACTCAGTTTCTTATTGTCCTCTTGAACGTCCGGTCTCCATGCCTCCAGCCTGTCAATGGTGGACTCCTTATCATATGACATCAAAGCTGTATAGAATAAAGAAATCTGACTCCTCCCCTTTAGGTTTAGAAGTGTGAGATTTTCAAGATGTGATAGTGGTGGTTCAGATATTAAATGCTTATATTTTGATAGTATGAAATGTTTCAGTTGCAGATATTTTAAAAAGTGTTTTTTAGGAATATGGTATGTCTGACACAATTGGTCAAATATAATGAGATTACCATTCATATAAAGGTCCTGTATTTTCTGCACACCTTTGTCTGCTCTCAGATTCTGAAACCACCATCTGCTCTTCCTGCCCTGAGGTATGTATTGCCCCATATTGGGGAGAAGCGAGAAATGGGAGGAGTATCTTTAATATGCTGATGTGCTTTATACCAGATGTCGATAGTATTTTTGAGGAAAGGGTTCTCGGTTGTTCTTTTCGGATTTCTTGGGTCTGCAGAGTATAGATACTGCAGAGCTTTAATGGGAGGTTTGATACTGATGCCTGTTCAATATTCACCCAGGCTGGAAGGGCCTCTATTGAGAAATAAAACATTGCAGAATGTAACTGAGCAGACCAATAATACCATTTCAGATTCGGGAGCCGTAGCCCTCCCTCTTCATAAGGCAGATATAGCAGCCCAAGTCTCAATCTAGGTTTTTTATTATTCCAAATGAATTAACTAAAAATACTATTAAGTTTATCAAAAAATGATTTTGGTAGTGGGAGAGGAAGTGATTGAAAAAGGTATAGAAATTTTGGTAATTATTCATTTTGATCATGTTTATATGGCCAATCATTGATATGGGCATTGTTATCCATCGATCCAACGTCTCCTTCACTTCGCCCACTAGTGGATCATAGTTTGTTGGGACGATCGTTTTAATTTCAGGGGCAATTTTGACACCAAAGTAGGTAAATCCTTCCTTTGCATTTATAAATGGGGACTTTATGACTGGTTTCAGTCTTCTTCTTTGTTCAAAAATAGTACTGATGATATTGAGTTGTTAATGTTATAACCAGAGAACTGCCCAAACAATTTATCTGTTGCATTAAGTTTGGAATACTGGCAGATAAATTTGTTTAAAAAAGAATCACGTTGTCAGCATATAAGGATATTCTATGTTCCTGTTCTCCTCGCTGGATGCCCGACAGACCTGTCTGCATTCTTATTGCCATAGCCAGGAGCTCTGTGGCCAGTATAAACAACATCGGTGACAAAGGGCATCCCTGGCGAGTACATCTCTCCAAGATGACTGGTTTAGAAACTATACTATTTGTTAAGACACTGGCTATTGGATTTGTATATAAAATCTGAATCCATTTAAGGAAGTTCTTTCCAAATCCAAATCTAGGCAATACATTAAATAAATATGGCCATTCTATTCTACCGAAGGCCTATCGAGCATCCAGGGATAATATTGCTGTATCATTAGCGTCAAATTTTTCATGAATTATGTTAAGAACTCTTTTAATATTATGGAATCCTTGGTGTTTTTGCACAAAACCATTCTGATCATTATGAACTAAATGTGGGATATAAAGATCTAATCTTCTTGCTAAGGCTTTACAAAGTATTTTTGTGTCCAATCCAATTAGACTTATTGGTCTAAATGAGGAACATTCTGTAGGCCGTTTGCCTGGTTTCAAGATCAGCGTTAACATTGCCAACCTTAAAGAGGGTGGGAGAGTCCCATTCCGATAAGATTTGTCATACATATTTAAGAGTGGGACTAGTAATTTTTCTTGAAATGTTTTGTAGAATTCAATTGGTAGGCCGTCAGGCCCTGGCACTTTACCACTGTTAATATTTTGGATAGCCTGTGATACCTCTTCAATTGTTAAACCTCTATCTAACTCCTTTATTGCATCTTCTGTCAGTGTCTAGAATTGAAACTGATCAAGAAATTTGTCCCATTCTTCTGAGGCTTGGGGGCATTCTGATCTATATAAATGTTCGTAAAATTCTCTAAAACTGTTATTAATTTCCAATGGGTCTACTGTTAGGCTTCCTGAAAAGGTTATTATTCTGTTAATTGCTCTATCAGACTGTATTTTTTAAATTCTCCATGCCAAGGGTTTCCCAGCTTTTTCTCCTTGATCGTAATAAGATTGCTTTACACATTAAACTTTTTGCAGCTTTATCAGCAGATAATTTATTACATTTGGCTCTCAAAAGTAGCAGATCTCTTTGTTTTGTTGGATCATCCCTTTCATTTATTGCGTTGGATTTGCGCCTTGGAAGGTTTCCAGGTTGTAAGGTTGTATGGAAGACCGGCAGTTGCCCCTGCTGTAAGTCTTCCCTCACCACGCCACCGATGTTGTCCAAGGGAAGGGCACTAGGGCCGATACAGCTTGGCACCGGTGTTGTCACGGAGCAATGTGTGGTTAACTGCTTTGCTCAAGGACACAACACGCTGCCTCAGCTGAGGCTCGAACTAGCGACCTTCAGATCACTAGACCGACGCCTTAACCACTTGGCCACGCGCCAACACATTTAGTTCTATCTCTAAAGATTTAATTTGTTTTTCCAAAGTTTCCATCTCCATTTTTTGTTGTTTGGCCTTGGAGCTTGTATAACTAATGATTTCTGGGAATCTTTCTAGAGAGCCTGCTCTGGACCCTCTCCAATACCAGAATATCCTTTCTTAGATAAGGGGTCCAAAACTGCTCACAATACTCCAAATGCAGTCTGACCAATTCTCAGCATTACATTCTTTACAACATACAGAAGGTCCATTGTTGTGCAAAGACCTACCTGTTCAGTACTGCTGTGACAGTATACAATGTTCCGCATAGTAACAATATTCAATATTCAGCAATAGTACATTCTGCTCAAATGTGCTTGATTCTGAAGCTTAGGCTAGGGTACAATCGGATGGTTACTTAAGAAAGCTGATTCACCTGTAAAGGATAGTCCTCTTTGAGAGGGTGTGTAAGTCACCTGATTCCATTGAATTATCCAAGTATCAATAGGGAAGAGAAAAATAATCTTTAATAAAGTGTCAGCTCTATTGAACAAGTAACGCTGCTCCGTATCCATGCCAAGCCAAACTTACTATGAAAGTTTAATATCTCTCAGGTGGGTATCCGTCTGGACCTGTGCCTGGTGCAGGAGGTGTTCCAACTGGCCCCATCCCAGCTCCTTCACAGGTACGTTACCAGTGTAACCCACTGCCAGCTATCACCAGGCTACTCTTCTGTTGTATATTATGGGGATACTGAATCTAAACCTGCCTTTCTAATCAGAATTGGGTTTAATATCACTGGCATATGTGGTGAAATTTGTTGTTTTGGGACTGTAAATTACAATAAGTATATATAAAAAGAACTAAATGAGTAGTGCAAAGAGGAAAAAGTAGTCAGGTAGAGTTCATGGATTCACTGTCCATTCAGAAATCTGATAGCAGAGGGGAAGAATCTATTCCTGAAGTGGTGGGTGTATGTCCTCAGTTCTGCTCAGAAATGTACTTTGTTGCTGTCACATTAGTATCAAAACCCAGTGTACTAACAGAGAAAATGACAAATTGTTGGAGGAATTCAGCAGCATCTGTGGAGGCAGAGGGGTGACTGATGTTTCGGGTCGAGACCCTCAGGACTGAGAGCTTAGGGGGAGCTGGTCAGTATAAGGAGATGAGGGGGAGAGACCGAGGCCGGAACCAGGCGAGGAGGGTGATGAAGCCAGGTGAGGACAGAGATTGGTAACTCATGTGGAGATACACAAGGCTGCAGGTGCTGGACTTCGATAAATATGGAGGGTGATAAGGGAGAGACGATGGGAAGGTGGAACCAGTGGGAAAGGAATAAGAGGCCCATTGTGTTAAGTGTGTAGGTGGTATGTACAAACATTTGTAGATAGAATCAGGGGAGAGGAGAACAAAACTTGAGTAATGGGGGAGGCTGGGGATGGTTTTGGAAAAAAGAGGGGGAGGTGCTGAGAGGACCTGGGTGGATCAGGAAGGGAGGGAAAGAAATACAGTGGGCATGGACGAACTCAAATTGAAAATTCACTGTTCATACCATTGGGTTCATCTAACCTGCGTTCCTCTCTCTCTTCAATACCGTACCAGTGACAATCCTGATGTAAACTTTACTGCGACTTAATACCATGTTATGACAGTCGTGTTCCCACTGGTGCTGTACCACTGTTATATTGTGAAGCATCTCTCCCCACTTCTACAGTACACTGTGTTATACCTTGACATTCTTGTCCTCACCAGTAATTTACTCCCAGTGTTATATATTGATTGGACTATGTCCACCAGTACTGTATCCCATGTAGAACACAGATCTCTACCGACCCATGTTCAGATAACAGAATGCAGGTTCTGCAGGGTCACTGAAATGGTTCAGAGGATATTTAACAGAGTGTAAGGGATGAGATGGAAATATCTATACAGTCTAGTGTGTCTTGTTAAAATCTGGAAGTGAGGAGAATGAGTACTCTATTTGTGTTTGCTGACAAATTACACAATTTAAATCAAATAAAATCTGCTCTTCAATAACATATGGTCCGATGCCATAATTTCCTTCAAGGAGGCATGATGTTTGTGATCCCTAGCAGTGTCTAACACATCACTATGCTGAGCATTGAGCTGTATAATTATCAGTATACTTGCTTTCTCTAGGTCATAGTTTGACCATTCAGTCTTAAAGATCAGGGTAAAAAGAAGCTTTGCACACACCAAGGTGAAGCTTCACTCTTCCAGAAGCTGCTGATGCCTTAAACAATGCTTTTGTCATCCTCAACACTTCTGTCCATAAGTTGGCACAGTGGCACAGCTCCAGTAACCTGTGTTCAGTCGTGACCTCTGTGCAGTCTGTATGGTGATTGTACATTCCATGTTATATCTGCCTATGACTCTGTGACTTCCAATGTTCTCCTGACCTGTGTCCCACCTTCCATCTTCCATGAACCTGGGTTTATCCAAGACTCTGTTCCCTCTAACTCTCTGACACAGTTTAGCTGCTGGTCTGATAGTGATGCCCCTCTCTCCTTTTTTGCTGAAATGCCCCCCCCCCCCACGGCTTCACTCTTCCCCTGTTGCTGGAATCGTTGAAATACACCCCTCCCCATTGCTTTCACTTTTCCCTTACCTCTGTAATCTCCCTTGTAGTTTGTCTCTGCTTTAGCCTTGCATTTACATTCTCTCTAGTCTATTCTGGTCTGCCCTCTCCTGAGTTTGTCTTTACACTTTCTACTCCCTCAATCTGAGCTCCAGCCTACTGACTTTTTTTCACAAATATCCATGTTAATTGGTATTAGTAATCAGTTACATCGGTGCTGGTTCCTTAAACTGCCTAGGTGCAAATCTTGGGCATTCCACTCCTTGTTAACTTCTGTAAATGACCTTGAGACAGTTTGACAATTTTCAAAGAACTTTGTAAGTATCAGATGAAGTTAATATTGGAATCTTTTCCATTCCTACAACCATTGGATATCAAGGCTTCAAGTCTGGGCTGTTGTCACTGATGTTCATTTTGCCACTGTTGACTGCTGGACAGTCAGCCGCTTAGACCTAAAGCTTAGAGACCCCTACAACACTTCCCTCACCCTTCCTCATTTTTTCTCTTCTCTGACTTTCAGTCCTTTCTTTACGATGCTTCTCAACGCTCACAGCTTTGAACTCATTTTTATATCCCAGTCAACTTGTGCCATGGGACATGTTTGCTACATTAAATATAAATGTATGTCATCATATCACAAGATGCATTACAGCTCAGATTCATTCTATTAGTACAGGTCCACAATCCCTCATCCGAAATCCTTGGGGCCAGTTGCATTTCGGAATTCAGAATTTTTCAGATTTCAGACCCCACCCCGCCCCACCCCCGATACCAAAAAACACGTTTGCTCAAGTCCCTTATTTAACCTGTCTCAGTGCAGTGGATTTTAGGACCCAGCGGCGCACCAAACCTACGCACATCCTCACATATACTTTAAATCATCTCTAGAGTACTTATAATACCTAATACAATATAAATGCTATGTAAATAATTGTTATACTGTATTGTTTAGGGAATAATGACAAAGAAATTTTTTTTCCAACAAAAACATACAATAAAACATAAAAACATACAGCTTCAAAAGAACCGAATCAAACACATGGTAAATGACTTATTGGAATAAATGTAGAACGTCACTGTCACTGTCACTATAAAACTTCAGTAACTTGTGTTTCTGTTTATTTAAATCATATACAGTGGTAGTTCCGACACTGTTTTCTTCAGTAAGACGCCGCACAGACACACCACGATCAAGCTTCTGCAATAACTCCACTTTCTGCGTTATTGATAGAGGAGATTCCTTCTCTTTTTCTCATTGTTACCAATGGGGTATCTGCAGCTCTTTTTGACATTTTCACAGTGAAATTAAACACAAGGTCAACAGTGAACACAAAATATCAGCGAACAGCAAATGCACGTGTAACCAGTACGAGCGCTGAACCACAACTGACGTCTGGCGGCCTCTGCTAGTGCTGCCACGTCACACCTGAGTGACGTCAGCTGTTAGCCAAAAAAAACTTCAGTTTTTGGAGCTTTTTGGATTTCAGAATTTCGGATAAAGGAATGTGCACCTGTATTTCCATTGTCTATGATCCCTATGTTCCAACCATACCTGGAATTCACTAATGGTCAAATCTTTCGTTGTGTGCCAGTGTTGTTGGAGGTAAACGACTGTATAATATCGGAGATTTGAAGTGTAGGCGAGCATACTGAAAATATTCAGCAGCTCACAGGCAGCATCAGCAGATTCCAGGTACTCCAGTTTCCTCCCACAGTTCAAAGGCATACCAATTGGTACATTAATTGGTCATTGCAAATTGTCCTGTGATTAGGCTAGGGTTAAATCGGGGGTTGCTTGGCAGCACAGCTCAAAGGGCCGATTCCATGCTGTCTCTGAGTTAACAAGACCATAAGACAAAGGAGCAGAATTGGGCCATTCACTCAATAAATAGATATAAAAACAGTTGGCATCTCAGGTTAGTGAATTTCAATCAGAACTAGAAAATGTTCGAAACAAGAAGGTTTAATTTGTAGAGGAAGGGGAATGGGTGGCGAGAGCACACAGAATAACCTGGACACGCTAACACAAGGAGAGGTGGTCCAGCCCTGAGAGAGGGTGATCGGTGCTTGTCAACACTGAAGGATGATCTGCCTGGAGGAGATGCAAGAAGAGGGAAGTGAAAAGCAAAAAAGAGAGAAGAAAGAAAAGGCTGGAAGATGCAGATGCGGGAGATTTGAAATAAAAGGAACTGCTGAAATACTCACGAGGTCAGCATCATTGGAGCAAGAAATGCAGATTACAATCTTGCAGCAGAACTGGAAAGGCTGGTTACTTGAAATTGTTGGATTTCAGCCATGAGGCCTGTTGACAATAAAGTACCACATTGCTAAACCTCGAACTTGCTTGGCCTTTGCTGGAATAGTAGACATTCCCAAGGTCAGAGTGAGCAAAGTGGGATGGAGAATTAAAGTGACATGGAGATAGGAAATTCAGGGTTACCCACACAGACTGGATGGAATTCCTCGGCATTTTTTGATCCATCTATTAGGAACTGTGCCTGAGGAAAAGCAGGCATGTTCAGAGCCAAGCAGTCTTAGCTGCTGTCTGTACCCAGCAAGCATCCACAATGAAACAGGTCTGCAGCAGGCACAGTAAACCCACCTACTGATTCCAGTTTCATTGACGCATGAGCCCAGTATCCTTGTTAATCACTGAACTCGTGCGACACTTCAAGCGTTCAAATCATTCCATTAGCCCTTGGTCCCTTAGGAGAGGAAGATTTCCCTGCAGAATCTCTATCCTTGCAAATCTTTACCCCTGCATTCCAAGATCATGTTTCCCTCCCCACCCCCACCACAAACTGTAGTTTATGGAAATGAAGTCTGCCAACACAAGAAGAAGTGCTTCAGGCCTGAGAAGGGGTGATCAGTGCTTGGTAACGTGGAATCAAGCCCAGGATCTTGGTAGTATGAAGGGGTAGATCCCAGCATATATCCCCCCCAAGGTTTTTGTGAACAGCAGTTGTACAATGGTACCATTTAGAAAGTGACCTTTCTCCGTGACAACAGCTCTTTCACAGAGGGGTATGGTTATCCCTGCTCCCTTGGGATTTCTCCACTTTTTTAATATATATTTCTGCTCTTCAGATTATATCAGCAATTCCCTTTGAAAGTTTATAATAGATCTGCTTCCATCGTCATTGCAGATCATGACAACTTGCGGCATGTAAGATTTGTGCCACCTCTGCTGTTTTGCGAATTAACTTAAATCTGTGTCCTCATATAGTCATTCATCCTGTCAGTGGAAACGGTTCCTGCTTGTCTGCTTCATCAAAATGCATGATCATTTTGGACACTGCCACCAAGTCTTCCCTTGACCTTTTCTCCTATTAAATTAGAACATTCTGTCCTCCTACAGGGCTATTTAGTTATTTTTGTCTAAGACAGAGCTTGATAGGTTCTTGATTGAACACGGCATCAAAGATTATGGGGAGAAGGCTGGTGGGGTGGGGCTGAGAAGGGGATGAAAAAATATCAGCCATGACTGAATGGCAGAGCAGACGCGATGGGCCAAATGGCCTAATTCTGATCCTATGTCTTATGGTCTTATGGTTTTATCCGATTGTTAGATTTAAATCCCTCAGGATAATCCAGCACCTTAAAAGGAAAGGCCTGTGACATCAGGCATTTATGTATTGGATGAGGGGAATTGGGTTGCATCATACTGAGTTTGAACAAGTTCTCATATTTCTGTAGGACCATATGACTGAAAACATGAATGCCAGCTCTCAGAGCACAATCATTAGTCCTATTTCTGCATTATCTGCCTGCAGCCTATTTTTCACTCACATGCCTATCACCACAACAGTTCTCCTGTTGCCTGGCTACAACAGGGGCATTTTACAGCGGCAATTTAACCGTCAATGGGATGGTTAAAGTCAACGGGAAACCGGAGGATTTCATGTGGACACAGAGAACCTGCGAAGTCCACCTGGCCTGGCTCGAGCCGTGGTCACTGGTACAGCACTGACCGCTGCACCACTGTTGAGCTTTCATTCAAAAAGACTGGGAAATCTTCGGTAGACCATGCAGAGCCATTGGGCAATGGGATTTAAACTCACAAAGGCTCACTGTGGCTGGGTAGGGATGGGCCACTGAGAGACCTTGAGGCAAGTCCTGCTTACATCAAGGGCTTCACACAAAAATTTGATAATTCTGGGAAGCTAGCTCTCTTTCATGGTAGGTTAGTTACACCTGCAGTCAGTATATCAGTAATTAATAACAAAAGAAAGTCTGCAGATGCTGGAAATACAAAGGCTCTCTGCCCAAAACGTCGACTGTTTATTCAGCTCCGTAGATGCTGCTTGACCTGCGGAGTTCCTCCAGCATTTTGTCTGTGTTGTATCAGTGATTAATGTAAACATGGCAATTAATATATTAAACCCTGCTTTGTGGGTTTGATATGTTGGGGTTAGGAAAATCATGGATTTGACACAGAGCCAAGATACATTAGGACAGCCTTTCTCAACCTTTTGGCCCTGGAGGAACCCTTGAAATAATTTTCTAGTCTCAGGGAACCCCTGCGTAAAAATTATTAAATTTACAGCTCAGACACATGATCTGCATATTTTGGCCTTTATTTCTCTTATAGCCAGGAGGGCATTGTAGCTTAAGTGGAAGGATGCTACTCCACCTACTCATACTCATTGGTTACATGATGTTATGTCTTGCTTAAACTTAGAGAAGATGCGCTGTTCAATTTCTGAACCTAGACAAGATTTTTTTTTAACATTGTGGGAACCTTTTTTGAAATATTTTTAAAATATTTGATTTGTTATTAAGCACAGATATTGACTAATAATATGTTTTACTCTATGTTAAGGATTTCTTCCTTTTCCTTTCTTTTAACCAAACAGCTTTTTTTTCTGGTAGTAGGTTTAGATTTTTTTGTATAATAAAATTATCTCTTTTCAATATTATGTTTAAATTCAATTTTATATGGATATGGAGTAGTTACACTTTATCTGTGATTTCAATATATTGTAATCGATATATATTATATATCCTATTGTACTCTGTATTCTTTTATGTAAGAAATTAATAAAAATATTGAAAAAGAAAAAAATTTACAGCTCATGATATGTTCACATGATCAGTAAGTTGTAGATATAATAATCTAAAAATAATTGTCAATGCTCTTTTAAGTAGAGAATGAATCTTCAGCCAGACTTCCTTGAGAAAAAAACAGGTAGTTAAGTTTAGCTTACCTTTCTTGAAATTAATCTCTTTCTTTCCTTTCCATAAATTTCTGTTACATAAATGGCTTAAGCCAAAATGGGATTTAATTTTTCTAAAGCTAGGCTTGGTAGATTTAATTTAAGTAAAGGTTGTAAATTGATCTTAATTAATGCTATTTACAACATGAGGTTTTATTGACAATGTTGAATAGTAAATTTACTAAAAACCATAAGCCAAAGCAATATGAATTAAAAAGCCTAAGATATAATTTTATACAAGGCATTGAAAAAAACATTTGCTTACTAATTGACATGATCAGGCTCAAATATAGGCATAGCATGTGAAACCTCTGCTTGATTTTTGCCGCACAAATACTCAGTTCTGGGTCGAATTTGAGATAAGCATACACTGATTTCACCTTCAACTGAAATATATGACTCCTGTCCTTGCTCTTGATGCTTGTTAAATAAGAAAAAGCTTGCTCACACATGTAAGAAGTTGAAAACTGTAGCAAGATGTTCATTGTTTTCCTATGAATGGCAGGATACTCTTCTTTCACAGAATCCCAGAACAGATCAGTAAACCTCATCTTGAGTGCATAATCAGACTGCACAATCACAAAGTTCTTCCTCTTCTCTCAAAAGTCAAGTTCTTGGGCTGGGCAGAAGATTCAAAGAAAGGGCCCTTCACCCAGTCATACACTTGTGTTGAAAGGGAGAAAAATACTGTTCAGTTTCATTCTGCAGTTCTTCCAAGCAGTTTTCAATTAGACTCAAGACTTTCTGATTTCCTTCCCCACTCTCAAGCCCAAGCAGCAGTGGAAACATTTCAAGATTTCTTTTTGCAACATGATTTTTCCAAAGATTCAATTTCCTTTTAAATCCAAGAATCTTGTCACTTGAAGTCAAAACATCTTCTCCAGGGCCTTGCAGAAACATGTTCAACTAGTTCATATGATGAAAAATGTCTGCCAGGTAGGTTAGTTTCTGCAGCCATTCTTCATCTTCAAATCATCCATGAAAATCTGCCCTACTATTTGCTTGAAAATACTCCTGCTTTCACCTTTCAGCTCAAACACCCTGTTGAGAACTCTAAGCCACTGGATTTCTGTATGTAGCAACAGAAAAAGTTTTTTTGAACTTCGCCATCATTTGCAAATCTTACAAATTTGGGTCATCAGTCCATGTAAAGTCCATGCTTTCATTGTGAAGATGGACTTTTTTGTGTCCGTTGTTGCAGTAGTGCAGTGAAATGACTCAGAGGATTGTAATTCTTCATCATTAACCTTATCAGAATTGTCTGTAGGCTTAGGCCTAGAATCCTCCTCTTCCATCTCGCACCTCCTCTTCAAAAATCAGCACACTGGCCTGTCTTTAGAATGAAAGTTTCCCTCCAATTTTCTACTACACAGGTAGAGATTGTTTACTCTCATAAGTCAGTCAGTGGCACATAAGGGGAAGTTGAGGAAGGGAATTCGGGAGAGGGAAGCTAACGTCACAGCCCGAGTTGGATGAGTTCATTCAATGCTCGGAAAACGCACTTCACTCCCCTCATCAGCCGACCGTCCTCCCCTCTGTACAATACAGTGCTCACCAATTATCAACGGCCTCCCCTATCTCGCGTCCAACACTGAGAATGGACTCAACCAAATAAACACGGTCCTACTGGGCTGAGAGACCGCTGACGAGCTTGCTAATGGGGCTGCTCAGTCACTGCCCACCGCTGCGAGCGTGGTTCAAAAAACGATGTTTGTTTCTTTTTCCCCTGACCTCTCACGGAACCCCGGTTGAGAAATCCTGTACTAGGAGGTTTAGTATTTGATCCTGGTACCAGATATCAGATAGGTTAGGGAGCACTCTGCATGTTAGGGAGGCCGAACCGGGAGTGTAAACTTAGAGCAGAAGAGGAAAACATCACGTGTTGTGAGGTAATCACCTGCAAATTTAACTCTGTCTCTCTCTCTCTTTGGATGTTGCCCAGCTTGCTGAATATTTCTAGCAGTACCTGATACAGGCCTTTGCTTATTGTTTACAGAATTACAGTTTTGCAGCTCATAGATGACGACGTGTTTAAGGTTGGGTGATTTTACTGGAAGAGTAAAACGTTTCAGTAATTTGTTTCTTCTCTCTCTGCCTTCCTTGGGCACAGCCTTCAATGCCAAACATCGGAGGCTTGTCAATAGGAGGTGGGACACAGGGCACCATCAAACCAGTTGCCAACTTCAACGCGCAGAGCGACGCTGAAATTCTGCGGCAAGCCATGAAGGGAGCTGGTAAGTCCCATCGTGCGAGTAAACAGGAAAATCAGGGCACGCAATGAGAAAGCTCCTCCATTGGTGTCATTGTGACACAGTAGTTGTTACATTTATGTACAGTGGAAAAATCTTGTATATGCTGCCTTATACGTGGCTGTCCTTGTGTGAAAACAGAGTAAAAGTGTTCACGGTGCATAAACAGGACTTTCTGACTGAGTGACCTATGGCTGCTGTATATCTTCACACAGGGCTCCATTCACTTTACTTACCCTTTTCCACCTATCTGTCACCTACCTGCCACCTCCCCTCTCTCCTTGCATAAGTTTCAAATCTTCACTCCATCTCTTGCTGCAAGTTCTACATCCTCCTCACAGAACATAGAGCACAGAACATTACAGCACCTCTCAGGCCCTTCAGCCCATGATGCTGTGCTGATCTTTTAACCCATTCTAAGATCAACATAATCCTTCCAACCAACATAACCTTCCATTTTTCTATCATCCTTGCTAAGAGTTTTTTAAATGCCCCCTATTGTATCTGCCTTTACCACCACCCATGGCAGGGCGTTCCACGCACCCACACCTCTCTGTGCAAAGAACTTACCTCTGACATCCCCGCTATACCTTTCTCCATTCACCTTAAAGTTATGCCCGCTTATATTTTGAAAACCCTACCCTCCTTTCTGCAAGTTAAAACATTCCATTGCCCTGGAATGGTTATCGACCTGAAAGATTAGCTTTGTTTCTCTTCCCACACATGGTGTCCGGCATGCTGAATATTTCCAGCTTACGATGCTGGAATTTGGAGCCAAAAACAACCTGCTGGAGGAGCTCGGCGGGTCAAAGGGATAGTTGATTAACGTTGCGCCATCCTGCTTCCTGTGTTGATATCAAAAATGTAGATGCATGGGGAAGTCTGAGCACATTGGGCTACACTTGGCAAGGGCAGAACATTTCAAAGTAAACAATTTTGGTTGTGCCTTAAATGGTAAGGTTAGAAAGACTCTTGACAGTGTTCTTTAAGATTACAGAATTTGTCAAAGCCAGGTTTATTGTCAAATGCACAAGCACAGTGTGATAGCATCGGAGGCACAGAGCATCAGATGCACAGCACTCTCAAGAAGAATAGACATTACCTATACAAAATAAATCATAAATGAAATAATCCAATAGGAACAAAAATAGCAAGGCTTGGTATAGTGTAAAGTGGTCAGAATCGTCATAATGTTCCCACCCTGAGGTAATGATAAGGGCGTTGTACAGGCTGATGCTAGAGCTGTATGTTTGAAGGGAAGTAGGTGTTCTTGAACCTGGTGCTGAAGGGTCTTCAGGCTCCTGTACCTCCTGCAAGAGGATGGCATGACCAAGATGGTGGAGATCTTAAATGATAGATGTTGCCTTCATCCTGTAGAAACTACCAACAGTGTGGAGGGATGTACTAATGATGCATTGGCTGAGTCCACTATGCAGCTCCTTCCACTCCTGCGCATATGACCAGGATGCTACAGGGCAAAATACTTTCAACAGAACATCTGTAGCAGAATATTCGGTGACAAGCCGATCCTTCGTAAACTGTGAGGAAAGTAAAGATGCCGGTGTGCCTTCCTTGTGACTGCATCTATGTGCTGGGCCTGGGACAGACCATCCGACATGTTAGTGCCCAGGAATTTAAAGCTGCTGACCCCCTCCATCACTGATCCACCAATATACGTTCACCCTGCTTCCCCTTCCTGAAGCCAGCAATCGGTCCTCCATATTGAGGTAATCTCAGATTATTTCCTTGGTTGCTGAGATGCCAGTAAAATGCAACAGAATTAAGAATATTACAGAAAGAGTTAGCAGCTGATCAGTTCTTAGGTGCTTACAATGTGTCCCAAATTATGAAGAGCCTTGTTAAAGAAAGTGTTAGTTGGAATGTCAGAGGGTGTGGAAATTAAATGGAAGAGTAGTATAAGACTGCATTAGACTATAAGAAGCATGGGAAGTGAGTTAAATTTGACAGCTCTAAGCTGTGCACGAGTGTGCGTGCACACACATTTTTCAACCAGCGCACAAAGGAAATTAATGTGCACACAAAAGGTTAGTTACCTAAAATAATGTAGTAATTAATAATTATACTTATTGAAAATAATCTTTTAGCTAAATGTTTCTGTTAGTGATGTTGCAGCAAGACTTAAACAGGCAACACTGTGTAGCACACCGTGAAGATCTGGGGATTTGTGATGCATGGAAAGAAGTCAAGTTAATCAGAGACATTGAAACTTTGATGAGAACAATCTATACAATGTTTTCTTGATCTGCAGTTAAAAGATGCAAATTTAAAGAAATTGCAGAGGCCTCTGAAAATGAAGCTGTTGCTTTCAGACAACATAATGAAGTCAGATGGTTATCTGGACACTTTGCGTTGCAGGCAATAATAAAAAATTATGAGGCACTGATCACATACTTTGAAGAAGGATCAGGCAAATGACCCTGTGGCTAAATATTGTCACAAGAAATTGATAAACATCACATACAAAGTAGCTTTACAGGCTTTAAGTGATGTCTTTGATGAACTGGCTGCACTGTGCAAGATTCTGCAAAAGAGTGGCCTGACACTGATTGATTCACTTCATTTTGCACGGGGCAAAATTAACAAGATAAGAAAGCAGTATCTGGGAGACAATGTTTCGTGGAGTGACAAAGTTAAAGTTTTGCTAAGCCAACAACGTGAAGAAAACGTCACAGTAGATACAAGTTCGCTGCTGACTTTCATAAATAGTCTTTGTGTTCATTTAGAAGAAAGGTTTCCTGAAGATGAGGTGCAGGAATGGTCAGCTTTTGACTTCTCCACAATTGCAGATTGTGACTTCACATTTGGCGATGAACAAGTTAATGCCTTATGTCTAAAATATCATGATTTTCTAGCTGAAAGTACTGTAATAGTTAGACAGTTTAATGATTTCAAATTTTCCGTGCAAGAAAAAATTAAATCCAAACTGATTTCAAACTTTGCTCAAATGGTGGCATTTGTACTTCAAAATGAACAGTTTTGCAACCTTGCACAGTTGATGGACATTGGGGGAACCTTTCTTGCGTCTAGTGCGGACTGTGAGCGAGGTTTTAGCCTAATGAATCAACTCAAAAACAAGCTGAGAAACTGTTTAGGTGAATGTCATTTGGATATGTTAATGAGAATCAAAAGCTATCAATTGGAGGGAAGTCCTATTAGTCTAGATAGAGTTTACAAAGTAAATGCCAAAGACAGGAGAGAGAAAAAATAACTGAAAGACTTAAATATGTATGTTATTTTGTTGTTACTCTGTGCAGTTTTACGTCAAATATTTTGTAAACCTACATAAACTGTGCCATGTGTGCATTCAGTGCATACATACGTTTGTCACAGGAAAAAAATTTGCACAACGTAAGATTTTTGCGCACACTGACTACTAAGAATTAGAGGGAACATTGCAGCAGAGTATTAGAGAGTAAATAGAGTGAGCAGATTGGATTGATCCAGGCCAATCATGAAAAAATTACTGGCATGAGATTGATAGACCAAATGGCTGTTCTGTTTTGGTTGTGAGAAGTTATGCCAATGCTGTTATGTGCTTTTGCAACATAGTTAATTTGTTCTTATCAAACAAAGGTGTAAAAGAGCATAACAACTCTGTTTTGCAGGGACCAATGAACAGGCAATAATCGATGTGGTTGCCAATCGCTCCAATGACCAAAGACAGAAGATTAAGTTAGCATTCAAGACCTTGTATGGCAAAGTGAGTTTTCAGTTACTGGTTTTCTACTACATTTCTTGTGCAATGATCCTCACTGAATCACAGACACTGACAGTAACAGGGGTAACATACCTAAGACACCAACTTCCCATGGGGCACGGCCCAGACACTCTGACACTCACTGGGAGACTGTTCTTTGCATACTAACTATCAGAGGGAACAATCACATGGACACTAATTCACTGGTGTATAGTCCCAAGGAATCTGACCCTCGCTGGCGAATAGTATCATGGGTGCTAATTTAGAGAAGTTCAGTACACTGCCATTTCCTTCCCTCCCATGTTCTCATGCTCTCTCCCATGCCCCTCTCCCCCCCCTCCCCTCTCCTCCTCTCTCCTCCTCTCTTCCCCTCCCCTCCCTCACCCTTTCTCACTCTCCCCACCCCCCCGTACTCCCCAGTTTACCGCCCCCTCTACCCTCCTCCACCCGCTCATCCTCTCACCTCTCTTTCCTCACCCACCCCCTCTCCACCCCAGGATCTTTTTGACATTTTAACATTTACAACACCTCCACCTACAAAATACTACCTCAGAGTTATGTGTCAGTCTAGAGTTCCTGTTAGAGTGAAAGGCAAGGCTGGCAGGATTAGAGAACCCTGGTGATAAAGGATATTAAGACTCTGGTTCGGAAAAAGAAAGCATCTATATGACAGATGTTAGTACCTGGGACCAACTGAATCCCTTGAGGGGACTAAGCAATATAGAAGTTCATTTAAGAGATAAGTCAGGAGGGGGGAAAAGAGGACATCAGATAGCTTTGGCAAATGAGGTAACAGGGAATCTTAATAAATCCTACAAGAATATTAAGATCCAAAGAATGACTTGAGAGAAAATAGGATACCTTAAAGAGTGCTGTGGTCATCTATGGGTGCAGTCAGAAGGGATAGGTGAGATCTTAAAGGAATATTTCTCATCTGCATATACTGTGGAGAAGATCATATAAGCTAAGGAATTAAAAGATGTCTTGAAACTTAAATACATTGCAATAGAGGAGGAGTTGGCAATCTTCAAAGTGTATTAAGGTGGATAAATCCCCGGGACCTGAGCAATGTATCCTAAGACTTTGTGGGAAACTGCAGAAGCACTGATCGTAGTTAGCAATGGGTGAGGTACTAGACGACTGGAGATAGTCTAATGTTGTGCTTCAAGAAAGACTGGATGGACATGTCAGGGAGCTACAGTGAGCCTCACATCGGTGGTGGGAAGGTCATTGGAAGGGATTCTGAGGGACAGGATCCACTATCATTTGGAAAGACAGGGACTGGTAGGGATGGGCCCCATGGCTTTATGTGCGTGAAGTTGGGTCTCACGAATTTGAATGAATTTTTTGAAGAGTTGACCGGCAGGGTCAACAAGGTTAGAACAGTAATTGTGGTTTACACATGGACATGGGAAAGTGTTGTTGAACAGAAGGAGCTGGTGGTACGGGTATCATGGTTCTCTAAAAGTGGTGAAGAAGATATTTGGCACATTTGTCTTCAGCTGTTAGAGCACCAAGTAGAAAAGTGAAGATATCACGCAAACACAAGGAATTCTGCAGATGCTGGAATTTCAAGCAACACACATAAAAGTTGCTGATAAACGCAGCAGGCCAGGCAGCATCTATAGGAAGAGGTACAGTCGACGTTTCGGGCCGAGACCCGTCGTCAGGACTAACTGAAAGAAGAGCTAGTAAGAGATTTGAAAGTGGGAGGGGGAGGGGGAGATCCAAAATGATAGGAGAAGACAGGAGGGGGAGGGATGGAGCCAAAAGCTGGACAGGTGATTGGCAAAAGGGATATGAGAGGATCATGGGACAGGAGACCTAGGGAGAAAGAAAGGGGGAGGGGTGAAGCCCAGAGGATGGGCAAGAAGTGTAGTGAGAGGGACAGAGGGAGATATCACATTACTTTGGTGAAACTGGCTGCCTGGGTTTAGGAAGGATGTCATTGAGCTGGAAAAGGTGCACAAAAGATTCAGAATTATGTTATTGGAACCGGAGGACATGAGCTGTTAGGAGGGGCTAGATAAGTGAAGACTTTCCTTCCTGGAGCATAGGAGGCTGAAAGGTGACCTTATAGAGGGACTTAAAATCATGAGGGGCATAGGTAAGGTGAATGCTCACAGTTACTCTTTTTTACCAGGGTAGGGTAATCTAAAACTAGAGGATGCAGGTTTAAGGGGAGAGAAGAAAGATTAAAAAGGATCTGAGGGGCAATTTTTTCACATGGAGGTTGATGGGTACATGGAACGAGCTGCAAGAGGAAATGTAGAGGTGGGTATAATGATATTTTAAAGATATTTAGATATTTACATGCATAGGAAAGGTTTAAAGGAATGTGGGCCAAATGTAAGCAAATGGGACCAGCTGAGGTGCACAAGGTTGGTCGGCATGTTTCCATTCTGTCTAACTCTGTGACTCCACAGTAAGTATAGCAACCCTCTGGCTGCAGGTGGTACTACTCCAGCATCACAAAGACATCTGAAATGGGAGATCCCTTGGCCATTATAAATTGCCCCTAGTGTACATCTGTGGTAGAATCCAGGGAGGTTGATTGGACTTCAAGGAGAATAAATGGGTTTGGTGTAGATGGATGCTTGAGAGTTGACACGGACCTAATGTGCTGAGGGGCCTAATTGTATTCTGTGATTTACTTTTTCAAGGATTTGATCAAAGACCTGAAATCGGAACTTAGTGGAAACATGGAAGAAATCATTATCGCCCTGTTCATGCCTACCACCTACTATGATGCTTGGAGTCTCAGGAAGGCAATGGAGGTACTGTTGGTTCATCTGCTGTTAGTAATGACTAATAAAACTGGGGAAAGGCACTGAATGTCAAAATGCAGGTTATTTCATTCTATTGTTCTCTCTATTTGGTATCTGCATGTCGTTGGAAAGACTAGCACGTATTACCCCTCCCTATTGTACCTTGAAGGGTTAGTGTCGAGCAACCTTCTTTAGCCTCTGCAGTTCTGGTGAAGGTCCTTCCACAGTGCTGTTGGAGGAAGAGTTCTAGGAACTGGACCAAGCAATGATGACGGATCAGTGATTATTTCCCGCTGAGGATGGTGTATGATGTGGGGAGGCCGCTGCAGGTCATCTCCATCTCACTGCTCCCCGTACAGAGGTTTCAGGTTTAGGAGGTGCTGCTGGTGTAGCTGCTGGTGACCAACTGCAGAGCATTCTATAGATGCGCAGGTGCAGCCCTCTGCTTTGCTGGTGGTGATCGGAATGAATACTTCGAGTGGTGAAAGGGATGTTATTCCAAGTTGCCTTGGATGGTGTTGGGCTTCTGGAGAATCATTGCCTATGTAGAACTCCCCTGACTGTGTGATGTAAATAGTGCAAAAGAGGGTCAGAAGAGGGGTCACTTGCCTTAGGAAACCCAGTCTCTGAATTGTTGTTACAGCCAAAGTTTTCATAGCAGAAACTCTGGTGACCTCCAGGGTCCTGTTGCCATTGCACATTCTTGGTCATTCCTCTTGGAAGCAGATGTAGCATTCTGGTGAGGAAAAGGTGACATAGCCTTGCTTGATGCCAGACTATTGAGAACTTGTTGGTCATGGCTCACATGGCACTGAGGGGGGGTGGGAAGAAACAAATTTCTGTGGGCAGCAAAATTTGACATAGATGTTCTGAAGTCCCTGCTGATTTGTGGATGCTGCTCACAGGATTTCTCTCAGATTGTCCTGTGCTGAAAATCATGTCCAAGTTGCTCCCAGGTGGCAGAAACTGGTGAGCAACATTTGACTGCAAGAGGAGGTATTTGAGGAAGACTAAACAATGGCTGCAGACAGCCAGAAGACCCCTTCATTGCAGTCAGATTTCTCTCTTCTGTAGAGCGTGAGCTGCCTGTTGTGTACTCATGGGCCCCTCAGCCCATTCCCAACCTAGTACATCTGTGTAGGACCTTCCCATTAGTGGGTGTCATGGACCCAGATATGGCTGATCAAGGAATGAATTTGTGTCTGGAGTTGCTGTCTGGGACTTTGGTGAGGAAACTTTACAATTCACTGGCCTCACAATTATTCAGTTGCCATGGATACTGGTAGAGCTGGACAGGGAGAGATGTCGATGAATTGGGTCAAATGGGTCGACGAGCACTCTGGCCCCTGCTCTGGGCCTCCATCCTGCTTACACATGGAGTTAATAATTGAGATTTCAGAAGAGTCGTGGAGGAGGGGGCCCGGCTCCACACTCCTGCTCGGTGAACCACGTTGGGCCAGCACCAGTCCATTTAGTGGACTTGGCTGATGCCTGCTGCCTAGCAATGTTGCTCCATTGAGCTTCCAAACATCAGAATACGAGGAGAAGGAAACGGAAGATCTCTTGTTTTTCACCATTTTCACATCCCTTATCAGAGGTGTACTGGCTCTGAGCTACTTCTGAAGTACAGTCACTGTAAGAAATTCAATGTCTGGCTTATAGTTGCAATAATATGATAACAGCAGGAAATCTGCTAAATACTGGCTGAGGGACAGGCAAGAACTGACTCACCATCACAGGACCGATTACATCAACTGAAGGAGCAGCTGGGGCCTCGGTTTAACCTTGCATCTGAAAGAACTGGAATTGGTTTATTATTATCACATGTACTGAGATTCAGTGAAAAGCTTGTTTTGCACAATGTCCATACTGATCAAATTATTACACAGTGCATTGAGGTAGACAAGGCCAAGTAATAAAAATGTAGAACAAAGTGTAACAGCTACAGAGAAAGTGCAGTGCACGTAAACAATGAGGATCATATTGTTTGACCTTATATTTCGTCTCAGTAGCCTCCAACCTGATGGAGTGAACAGTGATTTCTCTAACTGCCGTTAATGCCCCTCCTCTCCTTCTTACCCCATCCCTCCTATTTATTTATTTATTTTCGTCTTCTCTCTTTCCTTCTCACAATAACTCCTTGCCTGTTCTCCATCTTCCTCTGATGCTCCCTTCGCCCTTTCTTTCTTCCAAGGCCTTCCGTCCTATGATACTTCCCATTCTCCAGCCTTGTATCCCTTTTTGTCAATCAACTTTCCAGCTCTTAGCTTCATCCCTCCCCCTCCTGTCTTCTCCTATCATTTCGGATCTCCCCCTCACCCTCCCACTTTCAAATCTCTTACTATCTCTTTCTTCCGTTAGTCCTGATGAAGGGTCTCGACCCAAAATGGCGACTGTACTTCTTCCTATAGATGTTGCTTGGCCTGCTGCGTTCCATCAGCATCTTGTGTGTGTTGCTAGGATCATATTGTGACATTCTGTGTGGGGGGAGGTGGTCGACAGCCCGCCCCTGTTTACTGTTTACTGTTTACGGCACTGTTTACTGTTCTTGTGTTAAAATGCTTTTATGGGATTATGGTGGGAAGTTCCAGTTCGTTTATTTTTACATTTTAGCTTGAGCTATACAGTTATTTGCTTGTGTATCTGTGGGTCACCCTAACTGTAACCGGGGTGTGCAATGGTCACCTCCCCCGTTGGTGTGAGACTGGTTGGGTTCACTCTCTGGGTTATGGTGCCTGGTCTGTTTGTGTCTATCACCAGTAAAACTGTTGCTGAGTTAAACAGCTTCCTCGTCTGTCATTATGGACCAAATGCTCGCCACAATATCGAGATATATTATGAGGTCAAGAGTCCATCTTATCATACTTGGAAACCATCTAATAGTCATATAACAGTGGGATAGAAGCTGCCCTTGAGCCCCGTGGTACATGTTTTTGGGCTTCTGTATCTTCTGCCCTATGGGAGAGGGGAGGAGAGAGAATGTTCCTAGTAGGTGGGTTCTTTGATTATGCTGGCTGCTTTACTGAGGTCGTGAGAAGCACTTCCAACAGTACAGCACTTGCTTGGTGCTGGAGTCACTGGCTAGTTTGGATTTCTGTGCACTAAAATCAGATCAGGACTTGGACTGGGAATCCTCAAACTTGAGAAAGGACACTACTGCTGAACCCCCAGCTGCCGCACATCAGAGTGATGTTAGCTGAGCTAAGTGAAGTTCTGTCTTAACTGAGACGCAGCACATAGTCAAATGGCCTGTAAGCAGTTCTGGGGTTACAAGAGGGTGCAGGAGCTGTGTGGAAGGCTTGCATCTTTTCCCCATTCCTTCAGATGAAAGGATCTTCGATGCAGGAATGATCGAATTTGACTCGAGCTTTAAGAACAGCGTGGGCCACTGCTGAGCACTGAGCGCTGACCAATACGTCTTCCTTCCTGCATTGCCCGAGCTGGCCTCTCAGGCGGGTAACAGAAGATGACCTTGTTTCCTTTTCCACACTTCTGTCTCACGTTGAAACTCTCTCTGGGCCTGTGACCACAGTGAGGCCTGAGATCCACATCTGGTGAGCCTGCTGCGATATCCAAGTTTCATCACTGTATGAGGAGCAAAACATAATACACAGTGTGAAGGAAATCTTATTGTGGAAACACTGGCACTCCCCAATCCCAGAGTAAACTCTGCCTCCTGCCACAGCTGCACTGGGTGGTGCCTTTAAAATGTTGACGCGTGGAAAATGAGTGTTGTTTTTAAATTTGTTTTCAGTGTACGGGACACACCCATAGTGTTGGAATAATGTAGTGAGAAATTTACTCTGCCTGTCCTGCGGGTGCTTGGTGGGTCAGGGCCTCCCTCTCTTTCTAACCTGTGTTGTGTGTGTGACCTGCCAATGTTTAACAGCACAAGAGTATAAGTTACAGCTTATTGTTCTGATGTACAGCCCGGCTGTCAGAATGGATAGGATACGCTTTAAAATAAGCAGTCAAAAAATTAGCGGGAGTAACTGTTAGCTATTGTCCAGCCTGCCTGGAGCAGCAGCTCTTGAAACTTCACGTGAAGATTGAGAGGATAGAGGCATCTGAGGAGTTGGAGAGGAAGTGTACATCATTGCAACAAAGGAGGAAGGATTTCAGTTATGTGGAAAAACAAGAGAAGCAGCAGAGATAGTCAAGGATGGTGCAATGGTCCTTTGAATACTTCCAGGTTAGAAGTAGAGAGATACTTGTTAAGCAGGACGAGAAAGGTTACTGGGGTTAAGACTACTGTCAGATCAGCTAATAATACTTTATTGATTTCAAGTGAGAAATTCTTTCGTTACAGCAGCAACATTTAAAAACACACTCAGCAGTATGCTTAACTAATATTAAATACAGAATAATAATAGTATAAAAATAGTAATATAAAAATAGTGTAGCAATGTGCAATAATAATGTACAAAATAATAAAGCAGAGAATATTGTACTATGATGTGTGTCCTGTCACACAGAGATGAACTGTTGTATATACTTTTTGCATTTGGTAGGAAAGGTTTTCTGTAAAGACCATCCAAGTTTGATTCTACTAAGCAGCTGATCAGGTTTGAGGGGTTGAGTAGCCTCCTACTGCTCCTAATTCATCTTTGATGTGGCTCTTTGAGGTTGTGGACCTCCCTCAGGTGCAAGGGTTAATGAAGACACCTGTGTAGGAGGCTGTTGATCCTCAGTGGGCAGGAGGGTGGTGACCATCCCTCGGGGAGGGGAGGGAGAGGGTGTAATTGTGATTGCACGACGATCCTCTTGGGGCTGTAACTCTGCTGTACAATGACTCCACTCTCAGAGAGCAATGGTGGTCTTGTGGGGCAGGGAACCTGCTCTGAGAGCAGTAATGACATTATTACATGGTGCAACTCAGGTGGCAGCAGTGATCCTGTAGAATGGTGAGCCACACTACAAACTTGACCCTTATTCCTAGGTACAGTAATTGCCAGCCTACTGTGAAGGGTGAGGTACAGTCCTCCTGACTTTGCACATTTGGTAACACTACTGCCTCCAGACATATGTTCGATTCAGGCCTTGCTCTAGAACTTGAGCCAGGCCAATGTGAGTGTGTAGTACTGAGATACTGGGGGTTGATGTGAGTGTGTAGTACTGAGAGACTGGGCCGATGTGAGTGTGTAGTATTGAGAGACTGGGGGCTAATGTGAGTGTGTAGTACTGAGAGACTGGGCCGATGTGAGTGTGTAGTACTGAGAGACTGGGCCGATGTGAGTGTGTTGAGATACTGGGGGTTGATGTGAGTGTGTAGTACTGAGAGATTGGGGGCCGATGTGAGTCTGTAATACTGAGAGTGGGCTGATGTGAGTGTCTAGTACTGAGAGACTTGGCCGGTGTGAGTGTGTAGTACTCAGAGACTGGGGGCTAATGTGAGTGTGTAGTACTGAGAGACTGGGGGCTGATGTGAGTCTGTAATACTGAGAGACTGGGGGCTGATGTGAGTGTGTAGTACTGAGAGACTGGGGGCTGATATGAGTGTGTAGTACTGAGAGACTGGGCCGATGCGAGTGTGTTGTACTGAGAGACTGGGGGTTGATGTGAGTGTGTAGTACTGAGAGACTGGGGGCTGATGTGAGTGTGTAATACTGAGAGACTGGGGGTTGATGTGAGTGTGTAGTACTGAGAGACCGGGCTGATGTGAATGTGTAGTACTGAGGGACTGGGGGCCGTTGTGAGTGTGTAGTACTGAGAGACTGGGGGTCGATGTGAGAGTATAGTACTGAGAGACTGGGGGCTGATGTGAGTGTGTAGTACTGAGAGACTGGGGGTTGATGTGAGTGTGTAGTACTGAGAGACCGGGCTGATGTGAATGTGTAGTACTGAGGGACTGGGGGCCGTTGTGAGTGTGTAGTACTGAGAGACTGGGGGTTGATGTGAGTGTGTGGTACTGAGAGACTGGGCTGATGTGAGTGTGTAATACTGAGAGACTGGGGGTTGATGTGAGTGTGTAGTACTGAGAGATTGGGGGCCGATGTGAGTCTATAATACTGAGAGTGGGCTGATGTGAGTGTCTAGTACTGAGAGACTTGGCCGGTGTGAGTGTGTAGTACTGAGAGACTGGGGGCTAATGTGAGTGTGTAGTACTGAGAGACTTGGCCGATGTGAGTCTGTAATACTGAGAGACTGGGGGCCGTTGTGAGTGTGTAGTACTGAGAGACTGGGGGCTGTTGTGAGTGTGTAGTACTGAGAGACTGGGGGCTGATGTGAGTGTGTAGTACTGAGAGACTGGGGGGCTGATGTGAGTGTGTAATACTGAGAGACTGGGGGTTGATGTGAGTGTGTAGTACTGAGAGACTGGGGCTGATGTGAGTGTGTAGTACTGAGGGACTGGGGGCCGTTGTGAGTGTGTAGTACTGAGAGACTGGGTCGATGTGAGAGTGTAGTACTGAGAGACTGGGGGCTGATGTGAGTGTGTAGTACTGAGAGACTGGGGGCTGATGTGAGTGTGTAGTACTGAGAGACTGGGGGCTGATGTGAGTGTGTAGTACTGAAAGACTGGGCCGATGTGAGTCTGTAATACTGAGAGACTGGGGGCCGTTGTGAGTGTGTGGTACTGAGAGACTGGGTCGATGTGAGTGTGTTGTACTGAGGGAGTGGGGGTTGATGTTAGTGTGTAGTATTGAGAGACTGGGTTGATGTGAGTGTGTAGTACTGAGAGACTGGGCCGATGTGAGTGTGTAGTACTGAGAGACTGGGGGCTGATGTGAGTGTGTAGTACTGAGAGACTGGGCCAATGTGAGTGTGTTGTACTGAGACTGGGGTTTGATGTTAGTGTGTAGTATTGAGAGACTGGGTCGATGTGAGAGTGTAATACTGAGAGATTGGGGGCCGATGTGAGTGTGTAGTACTGAGAGACTCGGGGCTGATGTGAGTGTGTAATACTGAGAGACTGGGCCGATGTGAGTGTGTAATACTGAGTGACTGGGGGCTGATGTGAGTGTGTAGTACTGAGAGACTGGGCCGATGTGAGTCTGTAATACTGAGAGACTGGGGGCCGTTGTGAGTGTGTGGTACTGAGAGATTGGGTCGATGTGAGTGTGTTGTACTGAGGGAGTGGGGGTTGATGTTAGTGTGTAGTATTGAGAGACTGGGTTGATGTGAGTGTGTAGTACTGAGAGACTGGGCCGATGTGAGTGTGTAGTACTGAGAGACTGGGGGCTGATGTGAGTGTGTAGTACTGAGAGACTGGGCCAATGTGAGTGTGTTGTACTGAGAGACTGGGGGTTGATGTTAGTGTGTAGTATTGAGAGACTGGGTCGATGTGAGAGTGTAATACTGAGAGATTGGGGGCCGATGTGAGTGTGTAGTACTGAGAGACTCGGGGCTGATGTGAGTGTGTAATACTGAGAGACTGGGCCGATGTGAGTGTGTAATACTGAGTGACTGGGGGCTGATGTGAGTGTATAGTACTGAGAGACTGGGCCGATGTGAGTGTGTAATACTGAGAGAGTGCAGTCCATTGTGTGTGTACAGTACTGAGAGACTGGGGGCTGATGTGAGTGTGTAGTACTGAGAGACTGGGGGCTGATGTGAGTGTGTAGTACTGAGAGACTGGGGGCTGATGTGAGTGTGTAGTACTGAGCGACTGGGCCGATATGAGTGTGTTGTACTGAGATACTGGGGGTTGATGTTAGTGTGTAGTATTGAGAGACTGGGGGCTGATGTGAGTGTGTAGTACTGAGAGACTGGGCCGATGTGAGTGTGTTGTATTGAGAGACTGGGGGCTGATGTGAGTGTGTAGTACTGAGAGACTGGGCCGATGTGAGTGTGTTGTACTGAGATACTGGGGGTTGATGTTAGTGTGTAGTATTGAGAGACTGGGTCGATGTGAGAGTGTAGTACTGAGAGACTGGGGGCCGATGTGAGTCTGTAGTACTGAGAGACTGGGGGCTGATGTGAGTGTGTAGTACTGAGAGACTGGGGGCTGATGTGAGTGTGTAGTACTGAGAGACTGGGCCGATGTGTGTGTGTAATACTGAGAGACTGGGCCGATGTGAGTGTGTAGTACTGAGAGACTGGGCCGATGTGAGTGTGTAGTACTGAGAGACTGGGGGCTGATGTGAGTGTGTAATACTAAGAGAGTGCAGTGCATTGTGTGTGTACGGTACTGAGAGACTGGGCTGATGTGAGTGTGTAATACTGAGAGAGTGCAGTCCATTGTGTGTGTATGGTACTGAGAGACTGGGGGCTGATGTGAGTGTGTAGTACTGAGAGACTGGGGGTTGATGTGAGTGTGTAGTACTGAGAGACTGGGCTGATGTGAGTGTGTAGTACTGAGAGACTGGGGGCTGATGTGAGTGTGTAATACTGAGAGACTGGGCCGATGTGAGTGTGTAATACTGAGAGACTGGGGGCCGATGTGAATGTGTAGTACTGAGAGACTGGGGGCCGATGTGAGTGTGTAATACTGAGAGACTGGGGGCCGATGTGAGTGTGTTGTACTGAGAGACTGGGGGCTGATGTGAGTGTGTAGTACTGAGAGACTGGGCCGATGTGAGTGTGTAATACTGAGAGACTGGGGGCCGATGTGAGTGTGTAGTACTGAGAGACTGGGGGCCGATGTGAGTGTGTATAACTGAGAGACCGAGCTGATGTGAGTGTGTAGTACTGAGAGACTGGGCCGATGTGAATGTGTAATACTGAGAGACTGGGGGCTGATGTGAGTGTGTAATACTGAGAGACTGGGGGCCGATGTGAGTGTGTAATACTGAGAGACTGGGGGCCGATGTGAGTGTGTGATACTGAGAGACCGGGCTGATGTGAGTGTGTAGTACTGAGAGACTGGGCCAGTGTGAGTGTGTAGTACTGAGAGACTGGGCCGATGTGAGTGTGTAATACTGAGATACTGGGGGCTGATGTGAGTGTGTAGTACTGAGAGACTGGGCCGATGTGAGTGTGTAGTACTGAGAGACTGGGGGCTGATGTGAGTATGTAGTACTGAGAGACTGGGTCGATGTGAGAGTGTAGTACTGAGAGACTGGGCTGATGTGAGTGTGTAATACTGAGAGACTGGGGGCCGATGTGAGTGTGTAGTACTGAGAGACTGGGCCAGTGTGAGTGTGTAGTACTGAGAGACTGGGCCGGTGTGAGTGTGTAGTACTGAGAGACTGGGCCGATGTGAGTGTGTAGTACTGAGAGACTGGGCCGATGTGAGTGTGTAGTACTGAGAGTGTGCAGTCCATTGTGTGTGTACCGTACTGAGAGACGGGGCCGCAGTTGGCCGCACTGTTGTTTACAGAGATACTAAGCCAACTATCATTGATGTAAGTGATCTCATGGCAGGCGAGCACTGCACGGCCTTTGTGTGGTGAACTGGTGTCTCTCCACCAACATCAAGGACAATTTATCACGGGGATGCTAGTGAGAACTCCTATCAGTTATGGATTTGCCAAAGTTTATATTGCAAAAATAATTAAAATATAATGCCTCCCAGAACTGCAAAAGGCTGTTTAGAAATGTAAGCTCCCTCTCCTGACTGAAGAAAGGTAATCACTCCCATTATTATGATAATATTTCCTGTTGCTTCATTCCAAATTGTACTGGAAAGGATGCAGAGGAGATTTACTAAGACTTTGCCAGGACTGGAAAATTATAGCAATGGGGAAAGATTGGGTAATCTGATAACTACAGTCATTACATTTTCCCCTGAGCCTCATTAGGCCAGAGTTACTGAAGGTTATTGTAAAATTGATGGTCTCAGCTAATGGTTTGGGAATGCCTCCTGATACGAGATCCCACTGAGTCCACATAGCAATTATTTACTCTTCCTGTTTTGTGTTCAGAGCCCTTACCGTCGCAATGCAATCTTGTCTGTAGTTCCCACTTGGGTTCAAGTCCTGCTCTGGAACTCGAGACAGGCTGACGAGATGGGGCAGTACTGAGCATGGAGGCATGGCTGGCTGAAGTGTCCTTCGATCTTTCACAAAATACTGGATGGGATGATGTAACCTTAGTAGTGGTCATCAGGCAGAGGCTGTGGGAATTTCTGTGGATAAACTGGGAGTCATTTCATCCCACAGACCCGACCTCAGGCACTGCTGTGTTCCTTTAGTTTCCTTCAGTCAAGTGTTCCTTTGGTGTTAAAAGAATTGCTTCCTCCAAAGCAAGTTCGGGGAGCATGAGTGGTAATACCCCAGCACCCCCAGATGAGAGCACTTTGATAGGGATAACTATCTCCACATCTCCAGATAATCCTGTATTGCCAGTCCCTTTGGGCATCCTTCAAGAGGGTGAACCTATGTCACACAGCAGGGCGAGTGTTAAAAATCCGTGCAGACCAACTGGCTTTAAAAAGACAACTGTTATATCGCTGTCCAAGAAGAGCGTGATGACCTGCTTCAATGACTGCTTTTCCTCCTGTAATGAAATGCTTCGAGCAGTTAGTCACGGCATGATTCAAAGGTAGAGGCAAAGTATTGAGAAGCAACTACTGATAGTTATATTAAAATAAACACCTTGTCATCCATTCTTTCTTTGAGAAAGGAAGTAGGGATAACCCTGGGAATTATTGACCGGTGCGTCTTACGTCAGAGATGGGCAAACTGTTGGAGAGAATTCTTAGAGACAGGATTTATGAGCATTCGGAGAAGCATAGACTGATTACTGATAGTCAGCATGGCTTTGTAAGGGTCAGTTCATAACTCACAAGCCTGATTGAATTCTTTGAGGAAGTGACAAATTTAACTAATGAAGGTGGAGCAGTGAGGCATTCAAGAAGGTTCCGTATGGCAAGCTCATTTAGAAAGTCAAAGGGCATGGGATCCAGGGAAACTTGGCTGCATGGATTCAGAATTGGCTTTCCCACAGAGGGCAGAGTGTGGTAGCAGAGACAACGTTTTCTGCCTGGAGGTTAGTAACCAGTGGTGTTCCATGGGGAACTGTTTGGGACACTTGCTCCCTGCGAATTTTATAAATGACATGGTGAGAAAGAAGGGTGGGTTAGTAAAGTTGCAGATGACTCAGAGGTTGGTGGAGTTGTGGATGGTGTAGAAGGTGGTTGTAGGTGACAACGGAACATTGATAGGATGTAGAACTGGGCTGAGAAGTGACAGATGGAGTTCAGTCCGGAAAAGTGTGAAGTTACACACTTCGAAAGATCAAATTTGAAAGCAAAGTATATGGTTAATGGCAGGCTTCTTGGCAGTGTGAAGAAACAGAGGCTTCTTGGGGTTCATGTTCATAGATTCCTCAAAGTTTCCACGCAAGTTGGTAGGGTGATTAAGAAAGTGTATGGTTTGTTGGCCTTCATTAGTTGGGGGATTGAGTTCAAGACCTATGAGGTAATGTTGCAGCTCCATAAAGCTTTGGTTAGACCACACTTAGAGTATTGTGTTCAGTTCTGGTTATTTCATTAAGGGAAGGGTGTGGAAACTTTAGAGAGGGTGCAGAGGAGACTTACCAGGATGCTCCCTGGATTAGAGAGCCTGTCTCTTATGAGCATAGGCTGAGGGAGCTAAGGCTTTTCCTTTTGGAACAAAGGAGAATGAGGGGTGACTTGATAGAGGTGTATAAGAGGATAAGAAGCAAAGAAAGAGTGGACAGCCAGAGACTTTTTCTGAGAGCTGAAATGGCTAATACTAGAAGGCGTAATTTTAAGGTGATTGGAGGAAAGTTTAGCAGGGATATCAGAAGTAAGTCTTTTTACAGAAAGTGGTGGGTCTATGGAACATGCTGCCAGGGATGTTGGTAGTGGCAGACACATTGGGAACATTTAAGAGACTCAGGGAGAGGCACATGGATGAAAGAAAAATGGAGGGCTATGTGGGAAGGAAGGGTTAGATTGATCTTGGAGTATGTTAGAAGGTTGGCACAACATTGATTCTATGTTCAACTCCTGCCTGACAGATGATCTGGATCCACTTCAGTCTACCTGCCACAACAACAGGTCAACAGCTGGTGTGGTTTCTATAGCTCTTCACTCTCTTTGGACCAACTGGACAACAGAAACTCATACATCTGGCTGCTGTCCATGGACTACTGCTCAGAGTCTAACACAATCATCCCATCCAAACTCATTATTAAGCTTCAAAACCTGGGCCTCTGTACCTCCCTCTACAACTGGATACTTGACTTCCTCATCAGTAGGACTCAGTCAGGATTGGTAGCAACACCTGCTCCTTGCTGAACATCTACACAGGTTCAGCTCAAGCTCCCTCTTTACTTTCCATACAAATGTGACGATGTGGCTAAGCACAGCTCCAGTGCCATCTTCAAATGACGGGTAGTGATGAGTCATCTCACTGGAGCAAGTTAGGACCAGTGGCTGAGTGGCGCCACAACAATAACCTCTCACTCAATGTCACAAATCTGAGGGCTGATTATTGGCTTGAGGGAGGAGAAGGAGGGTCAACGTGCACCAGTCTTCATTGGCAGATTGTTGGTGGAGAGAGTCAGGTGCTTTAAATTCTGGGTGTTAACGTATCAGGTGGTCTCTTGGCCCTGTACATGGATGCTATCACAAGGAGGTGCTTTCTTAGAAGCTTAAGGATGTAACCAAACACACCAACAAACTTCTACAGATGTCCTGTTAAAAGTACAGTATCCTAACTGGTTGCTTCATGGTCTGGTACAGGAATTCAGTTGCATGGGGTAGCAGAGAGTAGTCACAGAGTAGAAACCGGCCCTTTGGCCTATGTAATCCATGCCAAACTGTTATTCTGCCTCGTCCCATCAACCTGCCTTGGACCATAGTCCTCCATGCACCTCCCATCACTGTACTTAGCGAAACTTTAAATGTTGAGATGGAGCCTGCATCCACCTCTTCCCCGGTAGCTCATTCCACACTCTCACCACCCTCTGACGCAGTTCCCCCCTTCATGTTCTCTTTAAGTATTTCACCTTTCAGTCCAATACATCATTGGCACATCACTCCACACCATCAAAAGAATGTCAGTAAGGCAACACGTATCATTAGAGATCCCCTCATTCTGGGCCAGGCCATCTTCTCACAACCGCCATCGGGCAGGAGGTTCAGAAGCCTGACGTCCCACACAACCATGATGGGACTTCACATCAACCAGTCAGTTCTTCAAACAACCTGCAGAACCCTGATCACAAACTCAGTCTAGCAACTGTATGATCACTTTGCATTATAGTGAACTTTTTGTGTTTTAATTGTGTACTTTGTTGTACAAGTTTGTATAACTTGTGTATAGTTAATGTTTCTCTTGTGAATATTATGTCTCCAATGACTGTAGTGATGTTGCAAATAGGCTTTTTATTGCACTTGTGCATATCACAATAAACTGGATGTGTGACTTAACTTGGTCATGGTCATGTGGAGTGCCACCCAAAGGTGAGCTCTTGATTCGGATAGGAGTACTTGCAATAAGTAAAGCCAGTACTTCATTATTGCCCTGGGCTTTGCAGCTTTCGTCCACGTGAGTCTGAAACTGTACCTGTCCGGTCTCGTTCACATCCTCATTTCCTCTGCCTTTCCCGCTATTCCACAGGGAGCTGGAACGCAAGATCGGGTGCTCATTGAAATCCTCTGTACGAGGAACAATCAGGAGATCCGAGAGATTGTGCGCTGTTATAAGGACGAGCTAGGAAGAAATTTGGAGAAGGATTTGAAGAAAGACACCAGTGGCCATTTCAAGAGATTGCTTATCTCGATGTCACAGGTCAGTAACTAGAAAGTGGTGCTGATGAGGTTCGGTAATTACACTCTGATTGGATTGTGGATGCAAGGACTGATTACTAAGGACCACATGGGAATGGGCCTGGCAATGGCCTCTTAGTGAGGTAATGTTATTTGCTAAATTCATCAGCCTGGTGATGTACCATGCTGCGCTCAGCCGTTGAGGATGCCAGGAGATTTCAAGTTGTATGTGGCATCCTCAGGATTCTTCGTAGCTGAAAGCTTTGTTTTGAAAACCCCCCAGTCCCAGACTTCAGCCTGGGGAAATAATTTTTCACAACCTGAATTCTCAGTTTCTGTTAACATCTTGAAAACCTTGAGAAAAAAAAACTGTCCCTCAGTTTTCTGGATTCCAGAGATTTTCTTTTTAATTTGTGAAATCATTCCTCATGGTTTGACTCCAGGGTAAATCTGCAGGGCCTACATACCCACCTGAAGGTCTGATGCCTGAATTTTTCAGAGTGTGCTCTAACGGGGGTTCTGTCCAGTAGTTTTAGCAGCTGTGTCCCATATCTCCCTTTCAAACATCATGCTGAACTTTACAATCAGGGTCACATAAATGTCCGTTCATCCGTGGATGGTGAACTCAAACATCAATGTGGTCCAGCCCACAGGGCTTGTTGTTACAGGGCAAACATGCTCCAAGTAAGCATCTATTACTTTTGTCCCAATCCATTTGAAATTTTAAATCCCCTACTAAGACCATTCTTGCTTCACCGCCTGTCTGTGTAATCTCTCCTTTTCTTTCTCGTATCCTACTCTTGTCTCCTGCATCAGGTCCTATAGGCAGCACCTCACAATACTTAAATGTTTTATGATCCTAACTCTATTGTAATCGACACTCTGGTCATTCCTCATCCTTAGTTCTCACAGCTGCTCCTTCCCTTCTGCTATTTGTCCTATGTTTCCTGTTGGCTTAATACTTCCTAGTCCTAGCCATCTTGCAGCCATGCATCGCTTAGTTTGATCAGCAAGTTGAAATGTCCCAACTTGTTTGATATGGTCCTAAGTTTGTAACAGGAGCACTGATTTGAACCACGTGAACTTATTTGTTGTCGTCCTTCAATATTTTACTCGTGTTTTTCTAACCCTTGAGATTCTATTCAGTGTACATAGCCTCTAGCTTCCGATAATCTCCCAAATGCACTGCATTCACTGCTGCAAAACAACAAACTTCACATCATATAAGTCAGTGAATAGTAAACCCCTTTCTGATTCTGATTCAGAATCTTGTGCTCCTCTTTCCTCTCCTATCGCTTCCCACGTTGTTCACTGCAGCTTAAAGCACAGTGACAGAGTCCTCCTTCCCTCTCTTGTCAATATTCTTTCAAACCAGTTCACCATGTCTCTTGCCTTCATATCACGTGCACGGCATACTATATATTGATTCTGCTTACAAAAGATGCAATCTACCCCTCTGATTATTGAATCATATGCAGTTACTACATTACAGCTTCCCTGCATTGTTTGGGTGGCCCCAGTATTCTCACTGTTCTTCTGAGAATGACAGCATGAATTGATGTTGTAAGAATTCCCTTACAGGAACCAATTCAAATCTGTGAACTCAGCTTCACATCCCCCTGCAGTTCCGATGCAGTCTCGACCCGAAACACCAACTAATCCTCAGCCCAACCCACTGAACTGCTCCAACAATTAGTTGTGTGTTGCTCCAGATTCCAGTGTCTGTGATCTCTTGCGTCTCCACCTATAATTTCTTTGATCTGAAACTACAGGGCAACCGTGATGAGACCCAGACGGTGGACATGCAGAAAGCAACAGCAGATGCTGAGAGGCTGTTCCGCGCAGGGGAAGGGAAGCTGGGCACAGACGAGTCCACCTTCAACATGATTCTTGCGACCCGCAGCTTCCCCCAGCTCAAGGCAACCATTCAGGAGTATGGGCGGGTAAGTGGCTCTGTCCTGCAGTACTTTCAGCTCTACTCTCATCTGAGTGGGGGAATGGCTAGAAATGGCCAGAGCAGAGAGGTTATCAAAGACCAATGTTATTCATCATATACACTTATATGTATTAGGAATTTGCTGTGGTGTGGTGGCACAACATGCAACTAAAAACAGCACTCAACATATATAAAGAATTATATAAAGAATAAAGTTAGAGGTTAAAGTACAGCTGTGGAACAAAATATATATAAATACAGAAATACCAGCATGCCTTTACAGTGTAAACAGATTACAAAAAGTGGTTTAAAAAGTTTACAATGCAGTGCAGTGACTGGGGTAATAGATAGAGGGGGTGGGAGGGGCTAACTAGAATGGTTGATCAGATTAACTGCCTGTGGGAGATTATCTTGCCTGACAAGCATGGCAGCAGCGGTACCATCTATGTTGTCTGTAAGAGTTGCAAATGGAATTGATCACTGTGTGGGTGTTTGCCGATGATTGGACATCTGACATCATTATGGAAGGAAAGTCCTTGATGAAGATGTTGAAGATGGTTTAGCTTAAGACACTGCGTGAGGCACTCTGAGAGTGATGTGCTGGGGCTGGTATGGTCAATCTCTGGCAACCACAGTCATCTTCCTTTGTGTGAGGTCTAACTTCATGAGTGTAGGAGTTTGACAAGGTCAACATGGGAGACTGGTCCAAAGTATTAGGACCTCAGTGCATCCAGGGTGAGTTGGCAAACTGGGTCCAAAATTGTTTTGGCAATAAAGGTGATGGTAAGAGGCTGCTGGTGTAATTGGGTACCTGTGACTAGTTGTGTTCCACATAAAGGTTGGCGCAGGAACCGTTGCTATGTGTAATATACAGGCAGTGACCGCTGTATTAGGTACACCTGCACATTAATCCAAATATCTAATCAGCCAATCACGTAGCAGCAATTTAATGCATAAATGCAGGCATGGTCAGGAGGTTCAGATTAGATGTCAGAAAGAGAAGAAAAGTGATCTAAGTGACTTTAACTATGGAATGATTGTTGGAGCCAGACAGGGTGGTTTTCGTATCTTAGAAACTGCTGATCTCCTGGGATTACCATGCACAAAATTCTCTATAGAGTTGACGGAGAATGGTGTGATAAACAAAAAGCATCCAGTGAGTGGCAGTTCTGTGGGCGAAAACGCCTTGTTACTGAGAGAGATCAGAGGAGAATGGCCAGACTGGTTCAAGGTGACACAAACTCAAACATGCACAAAATGCTGGAGGAAGGGTCTTGGCCTGAAACGTTGACTGTTCGTTCATTTCCATGGATGCTGCCTGACTTGCTGAATTCCTCCAGCATTTAGTGTGTGTTGCTTTCGATTTCCAGCATCTGCAGATTTCTTGTGTTTAAGAGTAACTCAAATAACCACACATTACAACAGTGGTGCACAGGAGAGCATCTCTGAATGCACAACACATCGAACCTTGACGTGGATGGGCTCCAGCAGTGAAAAACCATGAACTGAGTGGCCGCTTTATTAAGTCCAGGAGGCACCTAATTAAGTGGCCACCGAGTGTAACTGAATGTTGTAAGAAGTTTGCAGATGACATGAAGATTGGTATAGTTGTTGACAGCGTGGAGTGGGGTCTTAGGCTACAGGATGACATTAATGTATCGGTAAGACATCTGAGAGATGGCAGATGGAGTTTAAATCAGAGAAGGGCCAGGTGATGGGAGTAGTAATGAGGCTCGGACAGACACTGGGCATGTAGGCTCCCAGAAAGTACTGGGGAACAGAGGGCCCAAGGCTGCAAAGAGATCTGGATGTGAGCTTTACTCATGAAAGCCAAACTGGGGATTGATGTGTAAATGCTGCTTGATTGCACCGTAGACACCAGCTTCCAATGCTTTGCCAATGACTGACAGTGTCTGGCTAGTTATACTAAATTGTCCTGCTTTAAGTGATCGGGGTATATATGGGCGACCTTCCACATTGTCAAATAGATGCTCGTTTTGCACCTGTACTGGAGCAGCTTGGCTAGAGGCTCAGCTAGTTCTGGAGTAGTCTTCAATACCCCAGCTGATATGTGGTCCAGCCCCATAACCTTTGAACATAGCTATATTCTCAAATCGTCTGGAGTGAATTGAATTAGCTGAAAACAGGCTGATGGTGGAGATCCCTGGAGGAAAGCAGCAGGTTCCAGTACGCCTGTCACTCTGTTCATTACTTCCTCTATTATGCTTCATTAAGTTAACCCAATAAATCCATCCCCTCAGGGTTCGTACCACACGCCTCTGATTGTGAGCATGGACACAATGTTTTCACTTGATTGGCATTGCCTCATTGTCATTTACTGCCGCACCTGTGCATATCCACATGTCCTGAGCTAATTGTTCTCTTCATAAAACGGCTGCTGTTTCCCCTGATGTCAGTGACACACATTGTCCAATTTCCTTCTCTGCTGGCCACCTGTTCAATTGTAGTTTTTACAGAACTCTCCTAAAGTTAGACTTTTCCCCATATTCTGCAAACCGGTTTCTGAACTTGATTGTTGATCTGTCGACTGCGATTACTCTGCACTGGGGAGCAACTACCCTTTGGGATGTATAACCATGTGGTGACACACTGTGGTGGGAGGAGTGAGGAGAGTCAATACAGAATATTGACCATTCTCAAAGGGGTGGTGGAGCAGAGGGACCTGGGGAATGGGTGCACAGAGACATGGCAGGGCAGGTTGAAAGGATGCTCATAAGGGAGACACGATTCTGTGCTTTATTGTTAAATTTAGTAAATTTGAAAACAGGGATATCATACTAAATCTTTATAAACTACTGATCCAGAATCAATTATCTTGTTTGTTTTTGGTTGTCTCTTATAGGAAAGATGTAAATGCATGAGAAAGAATCCAGGAAAAATCTGGGATTAGAGTTCCGGAGATAAGGAACCATGGTTACCATAACAACGTAAAACATAGGAGTAGAATGAGGTCATTTGGCCCATCGAGTCTACTCTGCCATTCCATTATGTTGATTTATTATCCCTCTCAACCCCTTCTCCTGCCTTCGCCCCATAACCTTTGATGCCCTGAATAATCAAGAACCTCTCAACCTCTGCTTTAAATAAGGCGGTTGGAGGGGCTAGGACTGTTTTCTTTAAAGAGAAGGCCGATGAGGGATTTGAGTGGTATAAATTTTTAAAGGGTGTGGATAGTTAGGCAGTGAGAGAGAATTCAGGGTGAGACGAGCAAAAAATTCTTTTCTGTTATGTGTGTTTGGGACATTCTGCCTACAGATGTGATGGATCAGTATAAGTAGAGGAAACACTTGTTACGTACCCCGTAACTGGGTTGCCAAACCAGCAGAAATGGATCACTCAGTTGGAGTCTGGATTACTAGATCTAAGAAAGTTTTATTAAAGAAACAAGCAACACAGTAATCGAAAGGATAATAAATGCAACAGTTTAGCAATGATAAACACACATGTGCACAGAATTAACATAACAGCATCAATCAAGCTCTATCGTTGTCTAGGGGTAAATGACCAAATTTCAGCGTGACACAAAAGTTCAGTCCAATTTAGTTCAGATCGCAGTAATCGTTGCCATGGCGATGGACAACGTGGGGGGAGGGAGAGAGAGAGAACAAGAACAACTGATCATTCAGAAACGGCTTCCACTCACAGACCGGCGATATTGCTCACAAGCAGCTTTCGAGCGGGTCCTTTGTGATGTCACCTGAGGTCACCGACTGTGACCCCTCCTCCAGATGCGGTCTATCCTCTGCAGTGAACCCGGCACCCAAGCAAGGGTGGACACACACCGGGTTCCCGCTGATCGTACCTTTCAACCCTGTGCGTTTAAGGTCCGATACTTCCCACCGACTCGTGAGAGGCGCACCGCTTCCAGGGTCTCGTTACCTCGGGTATCGTGTGTGTCCTGTCTTAGCGAACCTGTCCCTTTTTATCCCCCTGCTGGGGTATTGCCTGTCCATCACTTCAAACAGTTCAGGGTTCAAAGGGGGAGCCACTCCAGACAGCTCTCTCTCCCGTCCCTTCATTACACATCTCCAGATGCTGCTTCATTGTTCCCTATCTCTCCTTCCCCTGAGGACAGGTGGCAGACCACTTGCTGATGCCACTGATGCTAACCCAGGCCAGCAAACATCTTAATTTTATGTGTATTCTCGTCACACACTTGCACAACAATGGAGAATCTGGTTACTGGAATTGAAGGCATTGAGTGGCTCTGGTACAGTGCTAGCGCAGGGACCGTGCTGGACCCATTCTTCCATTCGTATCCCTGCAAATATTTCTCTGAGCAGTTGAATGGATGTTTAAATCTTACATCCATCCCACAATGCGAGAGAGTAAAAATCTGCGTTATGACTCTGTAAAAGTGTACAGACATGTGAATTTATAAGTCTAATGGTCTGCAGAAAGAAGCTGTCCCATCGCCTGTTGGTCCTGGCTTTTATGCTGTGGAACCGTTTGCCAGACGGAAGCAACTGAAAGAGTTTATGGTTGGGGTGACTAGTGTCCCCAATGATCTTCCAGGCCTTCTTTCTGCACTTGCTGCTGTAAATGTCCTCAATGGAGGAAAATCCACATCCACAGATGCGCTGGGCTGTTTGTATCGCTCTCTGCAGTGCCCCGCGATCAATGGTGCAGTTCCTGCACCAGGCAGTGATACAGCCCGTCAGGATGCTCTCAATGGTGCCCCTGTTAGAAGGTCTTGAGGATTTGGGGGGCCCATGCTGAACTTCTTCAGTCGCTTGAGGTAGAAGAGATGCTGTTGTGCTTTTTTTTGCCACACAGCCGGTGTGTACAGTCCAGGTGAGATAATCTGATGTGTATTCCAAGGAACTTGAAACTACTCACCCTCTGAACTACAGACCCATTGATGTTGATCAGGGCGAGCCTGTCTCCGTTCCTCCTGTAATCCACGATCAGCTTTTCTGATTTTTTGGACATTGAGGGAGGAGTTGTTATCCTGGCATCACTGTGTCAGGGTGTCAACCTCTCCTCTGTAGGCTGTCTCATCACCGGTAGAAATAAGGCCAATCAATGTTGTGTCATCTGCGAATTTGATCAGCAGGTTGGAGCTGTGTGTGGCAGCACAGTCGTGGGTGTAAAGAGAGTAGAGAAAGGGACTCAGAACACAACCCTGGGGGGCACCTGTGTTGAGGGCCAAAGGGGCAGAGGTGAGGGAGCCCATCCTTACCACATAAGCAGGTTTTCCTTCTTTACCTCCAGTTTAACTGTATCGTTGAACCTCTGCTTCCTCCACAGCTGGCTAACCGTGAGCTGATGAAGGCCATTGACCGGGAGTTCTCAGGAGACGTCCGTGCCGGGATGCAGGCCATTGGTAGGTTTAGCACCGGTTACCAGAGGCAACATAGGACTCAACCCATTCAAGTGGTGGGTTATACACCTTCCACCTAGAACACATTGCCGTAGTCCCATGCCTTCCCCCAACACATTGCTCAGCTTTCCACCATCTCTTCCTCGCTCACTCTTGTCCCTGTCTCTTACTCTCCCCTTCACGCCTGCCTCAACAACTGCCCCCACAATGTGCCTCACATCTCCACATTGCACTTCAATCCTACACTCAGCCCTGCTGCCGTCCCTACTGCTTCACCTGCACGCGTCCACCACCTCCCTCATCCTTCATCTCACAGCCCCCTTCTTCCTCTCTCCCCCCTCCCTGTCACCCTCTCCCATTAGCTTCCTCTCTCCCCTTTCTTCCCCTCTCCCCCTCTTCCTCTTTCACCTCCCCATCTCCCTATTTCTCTTCCCCATCTCCCTATTTCTCTTCCCCATCTCCCTATTTCTCTTCCCCATCTCCCTATCTCTCTTTCCCATCTCCCTCTCTCTCTTCCCCATCTCCCTCTCTCTCTTCCCCATCTCCCTCTCTCCCTTCCCCATCTCCCTCTCTCCCTTCCCCATCTCCCTCTCTCCCTTCCCCGTCTCCCTCTCTCTCCTCTTCTGTCTCCCTCTCCCTCCTCTCCTGTCCCCATCTCTCTCTCCTCTCCCGTCTCCCTCTCTCTCCTCTCCTGTCCCCATTTCTCTCTCCTCTCCCGTCTCCCTCTCTCTCTCCTCTCCCGTCCCCGTCTCTCTCTCCTCACCTGTCCCCGTCTCTCTCTCCTCTCCCGTCCCCATCTCTCTCTCCTCTCCTGTCTCCCTCTCCTCTCCCGTCTCCCTCCCTCTCCTCTCTCGTCTCCCTCTCTCCTCTCCCACCTCCCTCCCGCCTCTCCCATCTCCCTCCCTCCCTGCCCTCCCCACCCTTCTCTGTCTTCCCATCATCTTACTTCTCTCACCCCAGCCCCTTCCCATGCTCTTCCCGCCCTCTTCCCATACTCTCCCATCCCTCCCCTCACTCTCTGTACCTCTTTACCCCATTTTCCATCGGAGGTGCTGACGAATCAAATCAGCAGTAGGAGGGAGGTTGCGAATCTGAGTGGTGCCATAACAACAGCTTCTCACTCAATGCCAGCAAAGCCAAGGAGTTGATTATTGACTTCTGGAAGGGAAACCAGAGGTCCATGAACCAGTCCTCATCAGGGATCAGATGTGGAAAGGGTCAGCTACTCTAAATTCCTGTGTTATTATTTCAGAGGGTCTGTCCTGCATTCAGCATGTCAGTGCAATTACAAAGAAAACACGGCAGTGTTTCTACTTCCATAGAAGTTTGAGTGGATTCAGCATGACATCTGTAACTTTGACAAACTTACATAGATATGCAGTGGATAATCTATCAACTGTTTGCATCATGGCCTAGTATGGAAAGCCCAATGCCCTTGAACAGAAAATTCTGACATAAAGTAGTGGATGTGGCCCAGTTCATCACAGGTAAAACCCTCCCCACCATTTAGCACATCTACATTGAGCGCTGTCACAGGAAAGATGGTGGGGATCCATCATCAAGGATCCCCACCATCCAGGCCATGCTCTCTTCTCGCTGCTGCCGTCAGGAAAAAGATGCAGAACACTCAGGACCCACAACACCAGGTTCAGGAACAGTTATTACCCCTCATCTATCAGGCTCTCAAGCCAGAGAGAACAACTTTACTCAACTTCACTTGCCCCATCACTGAACTGTTCCCACAACCTATGGACTCACCTTCAATGACTCTTCACCTTGTGTTTTCGATATTTATTGCTGATTTAGTTATTATAATTATTTTTTTTCTTTTGTACTTGCACCATTTGTCTTTTGCACATCGGTTGTTTGTCCTGTTGGGTGCAATCTTTCATTGATTCTATTCTGTTTCTTGGATTTACTGTATACAGCCATAAGAAAATGAATCTCATGGTTGTGTATGGTGACATATGTGTACTTTGCTAATAAAATTACTTTGAACTCTCCCCATCCTTTCTCCTTCTTCCTGCCCTCCCACTCCCATGCCCCATCTTCCCCTCTTCCCACCCATTCTGCTCAATCCCCCTTGCATTTATTTGTTCTTTCTCTGTCATACTGTCTCATATGGACAGATTATTGACCCATTTGTGTTGGAGGCAAGGACAGGGTGTCGGTGATAGATCAAACATGATATACCCCATTGTCGTAGGTGACAATTAATGCGAGGTGGTGTTGGGAGCCCCAGGGAATGAATGGAATGCGTGGTTCAGAGTTCCCGCTTGGTGAGAAGCAGAGGGCTGAGTTTTCCCACGGACTCTGTGCTTTCTGTGTGTCAGAGACAGAGGAGCTTTCTGTGTAATTGATCAAAAGAATGTGTTTCCCTGGACAATACAGGAAGATGACTGAAATAGTTAGCTGAACACAAGGGCAGCATGTGGAGTTTAGTCTGTAGCTGCAGGAGGTCATGTGTTTAAGGAGATGGATAAAGCCAAGGATGTCACAAGGTGGTAAGACACATGGGAGTCCTGCCTTATTAGCTGAGACACAGAATGGAAGAGCACAGAGAATGAACCTTGGGTGACTATCCTTTTGCCCACAATTAGTGTGTACACTTCCAGTCAGGAGATTGGAAGGATGAGACATCTACAGAAAGTATTGAGAAGGATATTACCTTAGTTGAAGGTTTAGAGCAAACACAGGTGGGCTGTTAGAACAAAGTAGGCAGAGGGGAATAAAATGATGAGGAGGCTAAATGAGGTGAACTGGAAGAACCAGCATCCCCGAACAGAAAATTTCAAAGAGTGTTTTCTCCCAGAGAATGATGCATGTCTGAAACCACTAAGGAAGCAGAACTCCTCTCTGTTACATTTAAGGAATACTGTCAAGAGCACTTTAAGCATACATGGGATTAACTAAATATCTGCTCTGTGGACAAGATTGGCAAACGGCCCACATCCTTTCCTGTGATTCTGTGAATTAAAGTGGTTCCATTCCCCACTGCATTCTGTTGCCAACTTTAAGTTACTCTCCCATCTTTCTTTTCCAGTGCAATGTGTTGTCAACCGTCCTGCCTTTTTTGCCGAGAAGCTCTACAAGTCCATGAAGGGGCTGGGAACCAGTGACTCCACTCTCATCCGAGTCATTGTCACTCGCAGTGAGGTAGGAAGATGACTGAATTGTAACAGTTTGTCTAAAGGGTAGTTGTTTGATGTTGGATTTTAAGGTCTGTGAATGTGTGGACACTTTGCCTTCTTGGGTTCCCTCTCCTCCTCTAGCTGAGAAACGTTCCAGGTTCGATTCCGGATTTACGCCGTTTATTTCATTTCCAGACTTTACCAGAAACGTGACCTTTGTGCTTTTCAACCACACTATTTGCTTGCTCTGCTCTGTGCCCACAGATCGACCTTGTCCAGATCAAGCAGGCATTTTGGGAGAAGTACCAGAAGACCCTGCGTATGATGGTGGAGAGCGACACCAGTGGAGACTACAAACGCATGCTGCTTTCCATCATCGGGAACTAAACTTCAAAAACAGGAGCTTCTGGGTGCCTCCTTGAATCCATTACTTGAAGGAGAATGAGACAATATTCCCTTTCACCATCAAACACATTACAAATTTATACGAGTCAAAAATCCTAACTACCTAAAGTGGCATTTATTTTACTCCCCGCACAAAATGATGGAGGAACTGAGAAGACGATCAGCAGCTCCTACCTACCCATTCATTCACCCAAACACTTCCTGCCAAGAGCCACTCTTGTTAATACTAGAAAAAGATCTGCTGTTGAAATGAGATCCTGGGATGCAGTTGGGAACTAATTAAAAAATTATTCCAATTTCCTATCTCGGCCTAATGGAAGATGATCAGACAGCAGATGCTGAGGAATGGTTGTGCCATTCACTGATCAGTTTAATGATTTGGTTTAAGTTGATTGTACTGAAATTCACATTCTGTTAGAGGCGTAGTTGTAGAACACTACACCACAGAAACAGGCACTTTGACCGATGCTGACCTCTTAATCTGCCTAGTGCCATTAATCAGCACCCGGACCATATCCCTCCCATTCGTCTGCGTAATCCAAACTTCTCTTAAATGTTGAAATTGAACCCACCTGCACTGGCAGCTCGTTCCACGCTTTCTTCCCCCCTCTGAGTGAAGTTCCCCTTTATTTTTGCCTTAAACATTTCACCTTTCACCCTTAACACATGAACTCTAGTTGCAGTTTTACCCAACCTCAGTGAAAAAAGCCTGCTTGCTTTTACCTATTGTACAAATAGTCCCAAGAGTCATCATTAATCCAGTATTCTAAGCCTGCAAAATTTCATCCTTCCCTCAGCTTGTGCTGTTACAGCAGATACCAAGTAACAATTCTCAGTACTTTCTCCGTCAGTGCAGATCTTGCACAAGAAAGATTTTATGCTTTTGCCCAGGCCATTGAGTGTACCGTGTTACTTTTAATTGAATTGATTTGCTTGTGATCTTGATGAGAAGAAATACTGTCTGGTCTCTGTAAAGTTACAATATTTAAGTTAGGATTCTGCCCCAGGAGTCCATTGTATTTTTGTTTAAAGTCACTGCATAATTGTTTTGAAGCCTGTGTGTCCCGAAAATGTAAATGTTGAAAGGTTGCAGCTTTTCTCCCTGAAATAGTTAATGCTTGACAAGTGTGTGTCTTCCCTCTAAAGTGAGTAGAGTGTGAGCTCAGTGGTCTGGGAGAAAGTGAACTCCTTGGGTCAAAAGGTTCCTTTCACCCAAACCATCCGCTGAGATTATGCATGAGAGGGAACTGCTCATGTTTTATCAGATTCTCTGAGAAACAATCTGGTACCAATCCAAAGGTATTCAGCCCACTGCTTTTGCTCCACACACTTTCTGCAACCTGATCACCTCAAGTAGGGTGATCTGATGAATTATATCCAAAGCCATATATTTCCTTGCTAAAATTAACCTACCATATATTCAGTGCCTGCTTTGTGCCTTGCGAAACAAATGCAAATTATTTTTATATATATTTGTAGTGTAGAATATAAGAACAATTAACCATGTCTCTGCACTTCGGTTGTGATTGCAACTGTATTTCAGTGAAGTGAGCTCATTTGTTAGTCCTGCTTAACAAATTTGCCATGAATTAATATTTTTCTTTAAACTGATTAATATTTATAAATTTCCATAGGTCACTTGTGAAGTTTCTGGTCCTCATTTTAGTTTTAATTCTTCCATTTATTTGATTTGTGATCACCACAGCCTGAGCAGTGATCAGGTAATAAAATCTCACAGATTGGCCCTCACACTGTTGCCATACCCCTCCCTACACCTGGCCAACAGCTCTGGGCTCGGACAACTGCAACAAAAAGTCTCCGTGACCCAAAGTGGATATTCTGTGCAGGGCCCTGAGCTCTGTCCCAGGTAGTAAAGATTATGAAAGAAACTCAGCTACAAAGCCTGCTGTAATCAGCAAACACTACTCACTGACAAAGAGAACAAGCTCTTCTGTTCTTGTGCAAAGTGCTGGAAAAGCCAAGTACAACAGCAGACTCTCTGCTGGGCTGTCTTGTTCACCATGAAGAAAGCTGTAACACCACCCCACCCCCCCACCCCCAGCCCAGGAAATGACATTGGAGCTCAGGATCATTTCCACTGGCAATCATGTGGATGCTTGGTGAGGGTAGAGCTTCACTGAGAGCTGATTCGGTCTGTGGTAGAAGTGTCAATGTTAGGAAATTAAGCCCACATTCCTGAAGCTTTCAGCAGCCTAAACTTGCAGCTCATTAAATATGTACAACGTATCATCTCAGTTTATCATTGTCCAAGTTTATTGAATTGTTATAATTATGTACTAACTTTGACAGTGACAATTATGCATGTTTGTTTAGAAAAAAAATCACATTGGTTAAAAAAAACAGTGGAATCATTGTAAATGGTGCAGTAATGAGAAGCACTTGAAGAATTTCCATGGTTTCCCTTAAGTTGTTTCTTGGAGTATTTTGCCAATAATTACAGAAATAAAAATATAACATTCTCGAATTTTGCTTCCCTTCCTCTTTGTCCACATTGAAATCTTCCAGAGGATTACACTGAGTACCTAACACAGAAACACCCTAAGTGTTGACCCCACACAAACCCTGATCCCCCACCTTCCTCAAACTTCACTCTCAATATAACCTTGTTCCCTTTTTTCTCATGTTTATCCAGGATTTCTTAAGTACATCTACACGATTTGACTTCTTCAGTGAACCCTACTTTCACGACTCAGCTATACTCTCATTCTCCAGCTGCCCATAAATCCCACCTTAAGTCTGGAACTTCCTGCCTTATCCTAGCTACTTCTGAATAATCGGACCACATTTGCAGTCCTATAGTTTAGTGTCCAAACCAATTTGGAAATATCAGTAGTCCAGAAAAAGTATTTCAAACATCTCCAGAAATAGTTAAAATTGCAAGCAGAACACCCTTTCCCTGAAGTGGAAATCTGATAAAACAATTTGATTTTTAAGTGGGGAAGGACAAGAGGAATATTTATGACAGTATGAGACCATGGTGGTTCCACTGTTTCCAGAGCTGACTGATGGATTAACAAATATGGTCAGAGAATATGGTAAAGCTGTGAAATATAGGTCAGAGATGTTAAAGCCTGAAACCAGCAGAATGTAGGAAATAGCCAATAGATCAGATATTGTTTGTGGAGAGAGAATAGAACACAGTTAATATTATAGATGGAAAAATTACTTAGTGGAAAATGCCAATTCTGATTCAAGGACATCCAAATTACTTGAAACTATGGCGTTTAATATTCTCACAATAGCAATGTGGTCAGAAGGAAGATGACACACTGCTTCTTCAGACTTCAGTTGCAGAAAGCAACAGACAGATTGACGAGACTAGAAGTTGGAAGGGGAGGCAAAATGATGTTTAGGGTCAGGCCTGCTGGCTGCAAGGTGATCATCCATACATATTGGATTTTTCTAGTGTATGGGGTAAGCAGATTGACAGCAGCAAATACAATAAACTTAACAAGTAACTCTGCTTGACCTGAAGAGTGTGTGGATTCCTGGCTGGTGGAAGGGATGAGATGAAATAGCAGGTATTGTATCTTCTGCAATGATCTGGGAAAGAACTATGAGAAGGTGATTGACTGGTAGAGATGAGATTAGACCAAGGAGTCACAAAGAGAACAGTACTTTCACAATACTGGGAGAACAGGGGAGGTGTCTTTAGAGGTGGAATCTCAACAAAGTCAGTAGAAATTGTGAAGGATAATCTGTTGAATGTGGATGTTGGTGGGATGTTAAGTGATATTTGTCTCATCCATCCCTCCAACACCCTCTCTACAATTATAAACCTATTTTCTCAGTTTTAATGATGAGATTTTGGTCTGAAATTAACTCCATTTCTATTTCTACAGATTTTTATTGAGATAAAGGCAAGGTTTCCAGCATTCTGTTTTCATATCAGATTATCATGAAAGTGATTGGCAAACAAACCAAACATCTATGCAGAAAGATGTTTTACAAAATGAATTCACTGCCCAAGAGGATTAGCAGAGGGAGATTCATTTGAAGAGTTGAAAGGGAGCTGGGCTTCAGTTGACAGCCCATACCATGACATCAGACAAACCACATGTAAAGATGGAATTGTATTCAGTATCTACAACATGAAAGTTCTCCACAAAACTATCCTTGTTCTATAGCACCATTTTCAGACAAAAAATGTGGATTACTCCCAGACACCTCGCAACAAAAGCAGACGATGATGAAATCCACTATAACCTTGAGTACTTCTTTAGCCATCTGAGGAAGAGTGTTTAAAGATCAAGACAGTGAGCTCATGGTTTACTGGATAGCAGTGATCCCTGCTCTCCTAAAGACCTGACACCCAGCCTTCGCGTCAATGGAAGGATACCACCAAGACTGGCAGGGTAAAGAAACCAATGTCAGTGGGTACCCCCGGCCATCATTTCCTACAGTAAGGTTTTAGATACAGTAAAACTCCATCAGTCTTGCACACTTGGGTCTTTGATGGTCCTGGACTAGCAGATTTTCTGGACTATACAATGTATTCATTTAATAGCTTAACATCTATTAATTATTTTTTTAAAATGTTACACAGTATCATTTGTGAACCTGGTATGCTTCAAGTCAGTGTGGGAAATTGAACCGAGGGGGGTGTTGAAGTGGGGGCCAGTGAGTGAATAGGGTGGGTGGGAATCAGGATCTGAGTGAATGAATAAGGAGGGTGGGAACCAGACCTGAGAGTGCATGGGGAGGGTGAGACGTAGGAGGCAAGGAGTGAAGGGGGAGGGTGGGACTGAGAGCCAGTGAGTGGAAAATGCCAAGATTCTGGAGCAAATCAAATGCCAAACAATCAGGATTTCTGAATGGTTGAATAGGAGATTTACTGTTCGAAGCTGATGAAATGTTTCTCATTGTGCATGACAATAAAAGACACAAGAAGTGGGACCTGCATAGGACCAAACAGAAAATATTCCACAGCGTGAATGTTCAATCTGGTGAATAGGGTTACAGTGAAGGGGGAGTTGTTTGGACTGTTGTTTAATACAGAATTAGACTCTTGGGCTGTACTGGTGGGAACAGAGGTGTACAGGGAAAATGGAGCAGACCCTGGGCTGCACTGGTACTGAGATATATGTACATGCTAAACAGACCAGACCCAGGGAATGAAACCTTCGGGGACACAGATGTAGGGGGGGAAACGGAGCAGATCCTGGAGCTGTACTGATAAGCGACATAGGTGTATGAAGTAAATGGTGCAGGCCCTGGGGGTCTGGTGCACTGATGGGGGACTGTGTCCTGCCATATCGATCTTGGGATAATTTCACTATTCAAAAAAATCTAAAGGATAGGAAAATTAAGCCATTTGCCCAAAGAAGATTGCTTATTCAGAGTCCCTCATCTTAGAAACAGGTCATTCTGCCTACCAAGCCCATGTTGACCATCAACTACTTATATTATTCCTACTTACAAACAGTTGGTCTGTGTTCTTCTTTGCCTTGGTGATTCAAGTGCTTGTCTGGATATTTTCAAAATGTTGTGAGAGTCTCTGCCTCCACCGGTGCAGTGTTCAGGCAGTGTTCCAAATTTCAAACACTCTCCTGATTAAGCTCTTCCTCAGAACCCCACCAACCCCTTACCTTAAACCTTTCCCTTCTTATTTCTGACAACTTTGCCATGAGGTAGTTCCCCTCTATCTACCCTATTTATGCCCTCACACCGTATGCATTTACATAGCATCCTGCAATATCCCAGGATGATCTAATGCACTTTATAGCCAACATCGTCACTACAGAAACCTAGGAATCATGGCAGCAAATTGGCACAGAAGAACCCACAAACAAAAATGTGTTCATAACAGGGCAATAAAGTTTAGTTGATTAAAGGATAAACATTGCTAAATCTTCAGAAAATGACACTGCTGTTCTAAGAGTGTTTCCCTGTAGATCTTTTGCCTGCAGATAGAACAGCTGACAGTGCAGCACATCCAGCACAACACTGAAAATGGAGTTAGACTTCATCCCCATCATCCTACACTGTGACAGAAATCCTCCCTCTGGGACCAGCACCCCCACCCCCACACAGAGAGCTGTTGATATCTGGAGCTTGCTACCAAAAGAGGAAATGGTATCAGGGTATAATCACTTAAGAGGCATTTAATCAACATTTCCATAGGCAAGGAATAGAAGGATACATTCTTAGTGTGGCCAAATGGGATTAGTATAAATGGGTAAAAAGCCTGGCATACATGTGGTGAGCCGAAGAGCCTGTTTCTGTGTTGTACAACTCTGAGCCAAGGTTGATCATTTTCACATGTATTTGAATATGTTACATTAAAACTGTTAAAATTAAATGTAAAACCATTAAATTTAAAATATTGAAAGTAAGGATTAGTTAATTAACCCAAAAACCTAAAAGTTGGCTGAACACTAAATGCATCCAGTTGGAGTTGATTTAAGAACAACCTCTACTTATGTCTTCCATAACGGCTGTAAGGGTACTGTATAATTCTCCAGACAGGAATAAATCCACACCATCCAATAAAAGCAGTGGCCCATACACAACATTTATTGTGTACCATCCTATAAAATATTTAAATATTTTAGAGTAGACATACACGTTCCAGCTGAGAGTTATGTACATGTGCTGATGGCAAACAAAAAAAAGGGAGATGATTTTGTTTGTGCCTTATGTTTAAAATTGTGTTTGATGGGGGGAAAACAAGAAATTAACCAGGTAGTAAATGTATAAAAATGCAACCAGGTAAAGGGTGACAATCATTAGTTAATTGAACACAACACTACCTTTGACATGATGTATTTAAACAAAGCAATCTTATAAAAATTGAACATGCAACCTTGATTTGAGACTGTCACCACAATCCTGTTTTTTAAACTGGGCCATAGCTTGCATCGCATAAACAGAAACATATTAAAATGCCTGAAGCTCTTCCAGACTCCGGGGTCGGCACAGTAGAAGCCAGTCGAATACTCACAATGCACTAAAAAGTATCCATTACATTTATGTAATCTTATAGATTACTGTCCTGTACATTAAATGTCTATATATTAAATATCTGCAAAAATGAAAAACATGCATACACAAATTACACAGCTAAGCTTTACAGATTTGATATGATTCAAATGTCTTTCCATAATGTACAAAATTCAATTAAAAGTACCTTTCAATTCATATTGTGTGTGGGCTATTAATTTAAAATGCATGATAAAACTTAAAAAGGGGCCTGAAAAGTCAACTTGACAGGTGCTGGGACTGTAAGGACTATCGACTTTCTGGCTTAAATAGCTTTGGTTTCTTTTAAAGCAAGAAACGTTCCTACACACTACAATGCAGCAAGTATAACACAGGATCAATAATGTCTGCTGGAAGGAATCAACCTGAGGTCAGCATGTTACCAAGGCCCTGCCACCCAATAGATTCATTTTGGCATTTTACAAATTTAAAATACACCTTTTTACAGCCTCAGAGTTATTTTTTTAAGACCATTCTACAATTTAAAAACTTGTCTTTAGTAGACATTATGAAACAATGTTCATCAATAAATAGTCAGCTCTTCAGCATTACTTAGGGTTTCTGTCCAAATTCTGATTGAAAGCAACTAAAGCTATTCAAGAAAGATTCTGCTTGTAAACTTAAGTGTTGAAGTTGATGGGTGTGAGATGCTATTCTAGATGTGATTTAGTGAAACCAGTACTGACTTTCCAAGGGTCCAGGAGTCTTGATTATATGCTGCATGCACATGAGTCTTCATCTACCACAGGCCCTTCTTTCAAAAGCAGGATGTCTTTACCATATCTGATCATTTAAAGTTCATCAAATTTGTTCAGCTGTTCAAAAACACATAGATACTGGCCTTGGCCACTTCAGAAGCTGTGATTCAGGGATATCTTAGGCAATGCGAGTGTGTGATGGGGACATGGTCACTGTATGTTGCTGTTGCCAGTTCCATTGTTCTCATTGGTATTTGTCGTGTTAACTGAATTGATGCCATCTTGCTGAGGAGTGTCTTTCCTTGGAGGCATTCGCTCATTAATCCTGTCCAGGCCTTTCGCTTCTTCAAAACTGCAGATTTTGTGCTGTGGCGAGAATCCTCTGATTGCTTAATGAAACGCAGAATAAATGAGTTAGGCAATGGAAATGACACAATAGAAAGCAAATGTAGAATAACATCCAAAACTGCTAGAGACGCTGGCAAGTTGTGAAGTGTCCTGTTTATCATAAACTTGAAAAATAGCTGCTACAAGCTCACCAACATGAAAAATACCAACTAACGTTGTTCCACACTGCTGCAAAGAAATGAGGCACTGAATGTTTGATGGAAAAGCTGGAGGGTCTAACAGTCTCAGGAAAGCAATCCAAGGACAATCTGGGACAGGTCCAGTGCATATGATGGTTTGATTTTCCTGCTTATGTCATCGCCAGGTTCCCTGCAGTATATTGGTATGTAATCCCACCCCAATTTAATGAGGATCCTTGAAGTGATCCTGTAACATAGTCTTCTGCAGCATACCAATATAAGGGACCCTCACTCCAACCAATACTTCAACACTTATAAAATGCACTGTCGAGCATCCTGACTCAGCCCACTTTGGTGGAGGGATTTCATATTGCCCAAATTGTCAGATAACATTTTGAGATGAGTGAGTACAAAGCTGAGTAATGCGACATTACTCTGTAGCACATTTGTCTGACAGAGGGTTTCTTACACCTTACTAGAATCAATGAATTGCCTCTGAAACCTGCTAGTCCAAATTAGGGACTCTGATCAAAGTGAGGTTTGAAGGCAGCATACTAAAGATTCTCCTGCAACCAGCTAGTGTACTAGTTCAAATGCACTCCCAGTAGTGCACTGATCAACATAATTCTCTAACGTTCCCCTATAGTACACATGCCCCAGTTACTCCTGCAACATTACGTTGTCAGTGAGGCCCCCTGTAGTGCATTGGACTAAGTTTCCCCTCTAACGTACTTAGCTATCTGAGGCTCTTCTTGCTGTATCTTCATGGGACTTTTCATAGTGTTTGATCTAAGTGAGGTCCTGTTGTGCATTGACCTAAGTGAGATCCTGTTGTGCACCTTGATCTAACTGGCATTACCATATAGTGTAATGATCTATATTATGCTCATCTTTAACAAACTAAACCATGAGTGGATTCCTTCTATACATAAATCTGTGAAATCTCCTTGTAGCATACTGTTCTATGCAAAATTCCTCTAATCTAATTGTCCCTTATTGCATAATTTTCTAAATGAGGATTACAGTATCTGCAGTCTCTCTCGTGAATTTCCTGTAGTTCCCTCATTTATATTAATTTCCCCTGTAGCATAATGGTCCAAGTCTGACTCCCCTACAAGCTGGTGTTAGTAAGGTTAGATCAAGTGTGGATTTGCTGTATCTTACCACTAGTCTGTGGTAATGTGCTAGTCTAAATGAGAAAACCCAACATCACAATGATGTAAGTGAGGACAAGAGGCTGGAATTGGAACAATAAACAGAACACTGGAAAAACTGATCGGGTCAAACAGCATCTGTGGAGGCAGACTGACTAAATTGATATTTCAGGTAGAGATCCTGGGTCAGTCCTGATACGGCTTGATTTGCTAAATTCTTCCATTTCTGTTTGTTGATTTAAGTAAGGTTTCACTGTACTGTTCTCGTCTATTTAATGTACTTCCTTGCATGCTTGTTTGGCAATGTTATCCCACACTAGTCAACCACAGTTGGTAATCCGGAGGAGGATGTCCCGGTCTAATTCAGTTTCCTTAATATCATACCAGTGCACAATATTTTCACTTTGTACCAAGTGGTGCTCCTCTGAAGCATACTACTATCCACATGGCCTCTCAGTATTTCTGAGCTAAGTGAGGACTGACTGTAGTTACCCTATAGTCTACACACGTGAATGAGTTTATCCTGTTCTGTGTTGGTAAGGTGAGATTTCTTGGTACCTTACTGGTCTAAGTGAGGATCAATTGCAGCACATGAAATTAAGTCTGACATAAAGATTCCTGTATGTTTTATTTTTACCTTGATCAGCACTTACTTACAGCAGCTCTACCTTCTCAAGTGCATTACTACATGCCCTCATTTATGTCATACAGCACAGAAACAGCCCTTCAGTCCCCCCATGTCGCTGCTGGCCTCAGGCACCTGTCTATCTCAATCCAATTTACCAGCACTTGGTGCATAGCTTTCTGTGCCTTGGTGATGTAAGTGCTCATCCAGATACTTTTCAAGTGCTGTGACAGCACCAGACTCCTTCGCTTTCTCAGGTTGTTGCATTGCAAGTCACAACCACCCTCCTGGTTGAAAAAAAATTTCATCACATATCCTCAAACTCCTCAACTTAAACCTATGCCCACTGGTTTGAAGTATCTCCTTTATAGTGAAGTGTTTTGTTCCATCCATCATACCTCTACTCCTTACAGATACATCTCTATCAGGTCTTGCATCAGCCTCCTCCACTCCAAGGAGGACAAACCAGTCTGTCCAGTTTCTCTTCATAACTGAAAAGTTCCATCCTACCAACATCCTACTAAATCACCTTTGCATCCTCCTCAGTGAATAGTGTGGCAACCCAGATAAGCACCCAATACTCCAGCTGTGGCCTACCAATGTTTTATAGAGCTGTATCATGACCTCCAGCTCTTATATTATATGCCCAGCTCATGGAGGCAGCCATCACTTTTTCCACCTGCACTGCCACCTTTAGGATTTGTACATCAAGATCCCTTAGTTTCTCAACTTCACCTAGGTCCTATCATTCAAAGTCTATGTGCTACCCCTATAAGATCTCCCAAAATGCATCACCTTTTTTAGTATTAGCCTCATTAAAATAAGAAAGGCATATTGGTCATTGTGCTGCTTCATTAAGGTACGTTGTCTAGCAGTTCCATTGTAGCACAAGAGATTCTGCAGATGCTGAAAATCCAGAGCAACATATACAGAATGCTGGAGGAACTCAGCAGATCTTGGCATAAAACATCCTTTCCATAGATGCTGCCTGATCTGTTGAGTTCCTCCGGCATTTTTTAATATGCTACTCCATTGTAGCATTCTAGTCTAAGTGTACCCTGTTAGGTTGTCCCACAGTGTAATGGTGTAAACTGATGCTCCACTTCAGCATGTTTCCCTGAAGCACAGTCATCTTGTGTGAGGCTTCCCTTAAACTAGTGGTTGAGTGCGGGTTCGTGTAATGACATGCCATGGTCTATGCTATAACGCAATTCACAGAATAATCTGCTGAGACTTTTAACTGAAAATTACATCATTCAACACTGGCAGTAAGTGTACTTTAAGTGACTGCAGATACAATTCCACTATTTCATTATAATGTGAATAAAACCAAAATTGAACACTCACTGCAAGGGTATCTAAAGGGAAACTTAAACATATTTATTTTACGACATATAACTAATTTTGTTTAGTTTCTGCTTTTTTGCAATTTGATTCCTGAGTTTGTCGTTAGAACCAAATTTCGACATGCACTAAACATAGCTTCAATGCAATGTCCCAGTGCATGGGCATATTGCGATCTATTTTATCACTTAAAAACGTGGCATGCTGCAGAGCAAGCTCAGAAGGCTGTTACTCCTCAATAAAAGATTACTGCCATGGCAAATTATGTTGGTGAGCTTGCTTTCAAACAGCATTATTTAAAAGAAGCACTAGAACTTCTAAACTGTTAGCTTTAATTGGTCACCAAAGACCAGCTCTATGAATGCTGTCTCAGTCCTTTGCTCAGAACTGATAATACCAGAACATGTCACTGACAGAGTTTTGGAATGATTTTAACAAATGATGTAACATTTTCCACTAAAGAAATCACAATCAACAGCGTATGACAAAACCAATATCATTTGTCAGGGGAAAGAAAAGCATCCATATTAAATACAGGCCTGGTATCTTATTTGAAGAGTCAAACACCTACAGGTTTCCAACAAATTTCAAGTGTATTATCCTTAAACTTGCACAACCAGGCAGTTAATGTTTTGCAAACTAGCGACAAGCACTACTCTACATTAAAGAGATGGAAAACATTATCTTTCAGATAGAAAGCAAGTTGAAAGCCCATTTCATTACAGCTTTCATTTGGCAAGACCTGTTGCAGCTTATTTAGGGTGGAGATCCATTAACGTTTTTCATTTTGGTGATCATGTGTCTGATTTCTTCAAAAAGTGACATTCAACTGTACATTCAGAATTTATGGAAGTGCACAATTTCCACTAGCCTGCGACAAGAATTGAATTGAACTTTTCCCTTTATTTTCTGTTCACAGGGTTTCTGACATCACAGGTGCAGGAATATCGAAGTAATACATTTTAGCTCAGCCACCCTCAGGACCATTTCAAGACTCAATGTGAGAAGCCTGGCCTTAATTGTTGTACAGACTGATAAAAGCCCAAATACATCATTAAGGTTAGTTTAGACTGCAGGGGGAAACATAACATGCTGTAATGAAACATCACTCTCAGCCAATTGTTATTAATATAGCAGTGTGCCAGACTTCAACATCTGAATAAAACCATGCAAAATGAAGCAATTTCAAACACTGGAATTCCTTTACATGCAGGAGCAAACTCTAAAAGCATGCACTTTATAACAAGACAGAACTGTTAACGGATACAATACTGAATACAATCACACTTCCACAAAATTATCTCAGTAATAGAGAGTGAGACCACTTATAAACCTAACTCACCTTTGCAAAGCAAAAAACATATTATTCCTTGAGCACTATCTTCACAATAAAATTAATGATAAACAAATTTAAATCCTGCTTGTGCAAGTTAAGATACACCCAGCTAATCTGAACCACATCCACACCCCATCCTACTCCACATATTTCTGATGCTATAGCACCGGGCGTACCTTCATCAGCCTCAATTGCCTCAACTGTGGCTGTACAGAAGTGTGTAGTTGCATGCAAAATGAATGAGAAAGATGAGTAGCGTAGTATTTCATAAAAGTAGCAAAAAACTGAGCAGCATAATATATCATCTCCAGATAGACTATAATGGAACTCGTATTCAGAACAGCTTTAAGCACACATTAAAACACAATAAAGGAAAGTTACAATACACAAATTGTACAATTCACTATGTGCATAATCTACAATATTGGAACATTAGTATAAAACACTAAAATTGCTCAGTATAGATTTTCTAACGTTATCATGACAAGGAAAGGAAAATCAAAAACAGAGCAGACATTTTATTCTTCAATAAACATGCAGAAGAGCAGTGCTAATTTGTACAGGGTCAGCCTGAGCAGACGGTTAACCTAACATTAACCCGAAGACCCGCAGCCTGAATTAAAAACGAAGAAGCAATCAAATGTTCAGAATCAGGAATTCCCAGCTCTGGATTTGTTTTTCTTTAGTTCTTTCATTTATCTGGTACCATTCTCAAACACAGCATGATTCAAATTCCATACCAGCCAACGAACTGGATTAGAAATATGCACTGTTGCAATGCAGGAAACCTGGTAAACAACAAGCACCAAAAGGAAGCCATCATATCCTGAGAAAGGGTTAAGCTGGAAAATACAGAGGAGCAGGAATCATGGAAATTAAATATTGTTTTTGTTATGACAAGGTTTTGGGCCAGTTATTTCCCTTTGGCACTACTGAGCTATGGCTATCTAGATGATGTCTGCTGAATTCAAGTACACACCGTCTGTTGGATCTATGGAACAGCTTCACAGAGCCGATCAGCATCATGTCACCTTAAACTTTTTTCAGGAAAAGCAGAAATGCACATATTCAGTAAGTTCCAAGACCATGCACATCCAGTATATTCACCACTGTGAAGCACAAAACACGGAAGTCAATTTGGATTTAGCAAGCTGTCTGAGAAACCACTGTGATCATGAGTTGACAGTATTTCTAATACTGTTAGGTAAAATATAATCATTGGCAGGACACTGCAAGAGCCCTTTTGCTCTTGGAAGCAGCCCCATAAAGCACAATGAAGGGTTAACAGGGCCTCAGTTTCAGGTTTCACCCAAAAGATGGGATGGCTCCTTGAAGAGTTTACAAATCTCTTTACAGGACAATTTCAAGCTCAAGTCTCTGTAATATGGAGTTCACTAATTTAGAATGAAAGCAAACGTGAAAGAAAGCTTTTTGGTCTGTGAAGTATATTCTGGTTTCCAACAGAACCAACATCTCCATCAACTCCACCTTGATTCAACCATCCAACTACACTAGGGATAATTTACAGCAGCCAATTAACTTACCAACCAACATGTCTCTGGGATGTTGCAGGAAATCAGAGCAGCCAGAGAAAACCCAAGACATCACATTAAGAATGTGCAAACCAGAGGACAGGACATTTCAAGAAGCAGTGCCTCAATAAAGCAATGTCTATCATTAAAGACCCTCACCATCTGGGACATAACCTCTTCTCGTTACTACCATTCATGCAATTATGAAGAAGGCACAGCATCAGATTTCTGAGGTTCATGAAAATGCGAACACTGCCTTGTTATTCCTCTTTTACTCTACTTATTTATAACTTCTAGTAGTTTTTATGTCTTGCACTGTACTACTACCACAAAACAACAAATTTATTGACATATGTTAGTGGTAATAAGCCTGATTCTGACTATTGGGGTGGACATATAGGAATATGAAAATCTACTCAACGATTCAGAAATGGTCCATGAACTATCTCGTTATTCCTTTTCTTTTGCACTATTTATTTATTTTATAAATTATAGTAATTTTATGTCTTTGCACCGCACTGCTGCTGTAAAACAACACATCTCATGATAATAAAGCTGATTCTGATTCTGAGGATCCAGCCTGGGTTGCTGGAGCTGCTGCACTTCTGACTTTGACATAAAAGAGCTTTTATGTGGTGGCACTCGTGTGCTGATCCCAGTACAGCTTCTTTCCAACTGTGATAAGACTGCTGAACGGATCCTGACCCAGATCTGGGCCGTACCCTCCAAATATCCAGACCTGCCTCCCAGTTTTTTTGCACTACCTTATTTCCCATTTTTCTATTTATGACTTATAATTTAAATTTTTAATATTTACTAATTTTAACTATTTTAATATCTTTAATATTTAATATTTGTCATCCAGGGAGTGTGAAGCGCAGAATCAAATATCGCTATGTTGATTGTACGTTCTAGTACCAATTGTTTGGCGACAATAAAGTATAAAGATCTTCTAATATGATAATGCCAAGTAATTTAAAGCTATTGACTCTCTGAGCAACATAATCAACAGGCAAGAAACAGCACATCCTGTTGCCTTCCCCATCATTATGGGGGATTTTAACCAGGCCAGTTTGAAAGGGTCTCTAAATAATTATTACCGACATATCACTTGTAGTACAAGAGGAACCAATGCACTAGACCACCGTTACACCACCATCAAGAATGCCTACTGTACTATTCCACGCCCACATTTGGAAACTCTGATCACTTGGCTGTACTTCTACTCCCTGAATATATTCAGAGACTGAAGATTGCAGCACCAGTAGCGAGGACCAAGAAGATATGGACAAGAGAGGAGCAGGAACACTTATAGGACTGCGTTGAATTGGTGAACTGGACTGTATTCAGGGATTCATCTTTGAGTCTGAATAAATACGCCACAGCTGTCACTGACTTCATTAAAACTTGTGTGGATGAGTGTCTGCCGATGAGAACTTACTGTACACACCCAAACCAAAAGCCATGATGAACCAGGAGGTTCATAGTCTGCTGAGGGCTAGATCTGTGGCATTCAAGTCTGGCAATCCAGGTACGACTCGCGAAGGGCTATTTCAAGAGCTAAGGAACAATTCCAAACAAGGTTGGAGGCTAAATAGGATGTACGTCAAACCTGGCAGTGTTTGCAGGCCATCACTTCCTACAAAGCAAAACCTAACATCATGAATGGCAGCAATCCTTCACTCCCAGACGAGTTCAACACTTTTTATGCTTGCTTTGAAAGGGAGAATAAAACTACGGCTATGCAAATCCCTGAAGCACTCGGTGACCTGTGATCCCTATCTCAGAGGCCAAAGTCAGTCTGTCTTTCAAGAGGGCCAACCCGCGCAAGGCTAAATGCCCCAATGGAATATCTGGTAGGGCTCTAAAAACCTTTGCCAACCACCTGGCAGAGTGTTCAAAGACTTTTTCAATCTCCCATTGCTATAGTCGGAAGTTCCCATCTGCGTCAAAAGGGCAACAATTATACCAGTACCCAAGAAGAGCAGGGCAAGCTGCCTTAATGAGTATTGACCAGTAGCACTGACATCTTTGGTGAAGTGCTTTGAGAGGTTGGTTATGGCTAGAATTAACTCCCGTCTCAGGAAGGACCTGGACCCACTGCCATTTGCCTATCACCACAATAGGTCTACAGCGGAGGTGATCTCATTGGCTCTTCACGCAACCTTAGGTCACCCGGAGGACACAAGTACCTATGTCAGGATGCTGTTTATTGACTACTGCTGAGCATTTAACACAATCACTCCTACAATTCTGACTGAAAAGCTCCAGAACATGGGCCTCTGCACCTCCCTCTGTAACTGGATCCTCAACTTCCCAACTGGAAAACCACAACCTGTGCGCATTGGAAATAACATCTCCACCTTGCTGACAATAAACACTAGTGCACCTCAAGGGTGTGTGCTTAGCCCACTGCTCTACCTTCTCTACACCCTAGGCTGTGTGGCTAGGCACAGCTCAAATGCCATCTATAAATTTGCTGATGTAGGCAGAACTTCAGATGGTGACAAGAGGGCACACAGGAGCAAGATTTATCAGCTGGATGAGTGGCATTGCAGCAACAACCTTGCACTCAACATCAGCGAGACCAAAGAACTGATTGTGGACTTCAGAAAGGGTAAGTCAAGGGAACACATACCAGTCCTCATAGAGCTATCAGAAGTGGAAAGAATGAGCAATTCCAAGTTCCTCGGTGTCAATATCTCTGAAGATCTAACCTGGACCCACTATATCAATGCAGCTACAAAGAAGGCATGATAGCGGCTACATTTTACTTTTGGAATTTAGGAGAGTCAATGGTGCCTAACGGCGACTTGTTTGCTTGCATCTTCAGAAACAGCTCTATTTCCATCTTTAATATCTCTATTTTTCCCTTTCAGAGTTCTTTTAAAGACGAAGGTCGGTGTCACAGCAGGGGATTGGTATGTCGTCGTGGGAGTCGGAAGATCTACAGCTGTGTGCCCAGAGACCTGAGATCTTTGGACACAGAGCTCGGAAAAAGCAAAGCAACGGACTTTTAACATTGTAAATCAGTGAGCTGTTTTTTATGTTTCCCCTCTCACTGTGAAACAGAGACACCTCTTTCTCCCTTATTAGGGAGAGAGAGAGCCTGCTGTATGTCGAATACCAGGTGAACAAGTAATTTTTGGGGTATTGCAAGTCCATGTCTTTGCTGTTGCTTTGCTGCACGCTTGAGTGCTCGGTGGTGGATGGCGATGCATTTTTTTTTTGCTGGTGGGGGTGGCGGGGGTCGTTGCTTGCTGCCACTCATGCACAGGAAGGAGGGGAGCTGGGGGCAGGACTTTGGGGTCCTAATCATTCTTTCTTTGGGGGCACTCCTCTGTTTTCATGGATGGTTGCAAAGAAAAAGCATTTCAGGATGTGTATGTATATTGTATACATTTCTCTGACATTAAATGCACCTTTGAAACCTTTGAGTTTGAGAATATTTAGTAGGTCGCTAATAACACAGAAGTTTCTCCAGATGTACCATGAAGGGCATTCCAACTGGCCACATCACCGCCTGGTATGGTGTGTGTGTGTGTGTGTGTGGGGGGGGGGGGCACTTACTGCACAGTAAGCTGCAGAGAGTTGTAAACTTAGTCAGCTCCATCATGAGCACTAGCCTCCATAGTATCCAGGACTTCAAGGAGCGATGCCTCAAAAAGGCGACATCCATCATTAAGGACCCCTATCAACCAGGTCATGCCTTGTTCTCATTCTCACCCAACAATTCCGAAATTGCTTCTTCTCCTCTGACATCTGATTTCTGAATGAACATTGAATGCATGAACACTACCTCACTACTTGTTTTATCTCTATTTTTGCACTACTTATTTAACTATTATATACACACACCTTCTGTAATTCACATTTTTTCTCTATTATTATACACTGTATTATACTGTGGCCACAGAGTCAACAAATTTCGTGACATATGACAGTGAATATTAAACCTGGTTCTGGCTCTGATTCTCTCCCCCTCTGATCCCTGATGAAGACTGGCTCATAGACCCCCGGCTTCTTCCTTCTGCAGTCAATAATCAGCTCTTTGGCGTTCAGTGACAGGTTGTTGCTGTTGATCATGAGTACCAAATGTGGCAAAGTAAATTGGAGGCAATACAAGAGAACTGTTGCTTCACGTGGAGCTTCCTAAATTTTTCATCTCGGAATGCTAATGTAGTCAACATTATTAAATTCAACAATTTCATACAATTAACTTTTCCAGCCTGTATGAGAATTGGCAGGTTTAATGAAAGATTATCAACCTATTATGTTAAATTTGGTTTTCTCCCTCCACAGATGCTGCTGGACCTGCTGGGTATTTGCAACATTCTCCCTTATGAAAAAATTTCCAGCAACTACAACGCTATGTAACTCAGTTTCCAACATTGTTTCCCTCTCCTCTGTCCTTGTTCACCTCCTATTTACATCTTCCCCAGACAGATAAGTTGCAAATAACAAGCCACCAGATATGCCTTGATAACCTCTTTGCAGTTGTTATTACCACCATTGCCTCATTTTGACATTCAATATTTTGTTTTTATTATAAATAACAAATTATTTTCCATTACCATGAATATTTCTCATTAAGTAGCTCTCCAATTGCCTTGCAAAAATTTACAGAATCAGCTTCCATCGACTATTTGGTCAAAATCTTCAAACTCCTGCATTATTGCAAATATATCTCAACTCACCTCTAGTACTACCAAAGATAATGAATACAAATCTCCAGCTAATGATCTACTTAACAAACTACTCATATCTTTCATCATACTGAAAAAAATTAATGAATCAGCTCATAACTTGAACTTCCCTGTTCAGCTTCTCATAAAACACATCTATCTTCTCTAGTAATTATCCTTCACTTCTTCCATTGAGTGCAGTGCTGACAATTAAAGCTTAGCCAGAAAATTTATAAAGTTCTTATATAATGCTTGCTTTTATGGTCTATTGAATTTAAGAAACTAAGTAATTCAAACCATGTTGTATCTACCTTATCAACTTGTCCATTCATTAAGTGTGTGTGTGTGTGTGTGTGTGTGTGTGTGTGTGTGTGTGTATGTATGTATGTATGTATGTGTGTGTGCGCGCGCGCGGACAGCAAGGTCTCCACACATTTCAATATTGCACTGTATACATATTCTCCCAAGTAAACTTCTTCAACAATACTAATGTAAGGACACATGAATACAATTCTTATAAAATACTTGTCCCTTTTCCAACAAGCAATGGAGATCCTTATGTATCGGGTGTGTTAGAAGATCCACTGTACTAATTTCAACATGGAAATTGCTTTTACACTTTCGATGCTTTAGGAACAAAAAGTTTTATTTTTACATAATAGAACAGCAAGCTATTTAGTGAATCCATGTTTTCTTTTGGGTTTCTACCATTTACTTTTATAGTGTGCCAAGAAATTATTGATAAATGAAAGTTATCATCATTCAGAAAAAGTAAAACACAGCAGGGTTAAAACATTACTTTCATTTATGGGAAGTTTTGTTTTTTTTTGTCTACTTCTAAGTGTCTTTGAGAGGGTTGTACTATCTGCCCCCTTGAACCACTGCAGAAGCATTGCTTTAGATACAGAGCTCTAGGTTTTAGACCCAGCAATGAACGACGATTCAAAAATCAGAACTGTGTGCAATTTGGAAGGGAGCCTGCAGGTGGTAGCACTCCTCTGCCCTACTAGATTATATAAACATGCATAATAAGTATAATATAAATATACACTCAGCAGGCTTCCTGAAATCAATAACTTCTCATATTAGTGATCTTTTATGAGCTTGTTCATTTCCTGCTGAAAGAATTATTGAAGCTGAAACTACAGATTTTGATACTGTCCAACAGTAATGGAAATTCTTTTTTAAATCAACAAATGATGCCAAGATATTTACACTAATTTTCTTTTTGCATTTTAATCTACCAATTTTACAGGAAGGGATTAAATCTTGAGCTCCATGGGTGACAGCCATTTAAGATTACTCAATCTTAGCAAAAGTCATAGGTGAACAAGAAATTTTGACTGGTCGGTTGATGATAGGGAAGGAATCAAAGCCAATCCTGATCTTTATCAACCTAGGGTTCAAATTCTAAATTGTGATTCCTAAAAAGCAGGAGCACAAACTTGATTGTATAACCCTACAATAAATCCTGGGCATTCCAGAGCTATAGGTCAGCTAGTCATTAGGAAAAACAATATTGAGGCACATCAGAGAAATTTTGTAAAATAGCTATGTTTAGAAGATAAGCTAAATACCTAACTCAATCTTACAATACTTTCAAGCAACCAACAACCACATTTCAGTCTACGCCAGTTTTCAGCGTAATCTTGTCAACCCCGCACTCTATTTATTTATTTCCCTGTAATCTATTCATTCTCACATGCCCACTGACTCCCCTCTGTTCATCATTTCCAGACATGAAGTACAATGAAACAATTCTCAACCAACAGGATCACATCATTTTACTCCCAGGTTTTGCAAAGCTTTGCTCATCTCACTTCTTAAATTATTCAAATAAACACAAAAGGGCAAATGATTTCTCAAACACCTTATCATGAACGTTATGTCATTTATTTACAGACACTGCCATCACACTTCATTACCATGAAAACAAGGCACAAGCTCAGCTGTAGTTGAATTTCAGAACATGCTGTCTGAAAAGCAACAGAACCCTATCACTTTATCTCCATAGTCTATAGAGTTCTACTTTCTCTCTACTGTAGCACAGAATTTCAAAAACAATTGTTGCTCTCTCCTTGATCGTTAAGAAATTAAATACAAGTCACTGAGCTTCTGGGATGCAAGGAGCCCCTATGATCAGCACATGAGCTGACACTCACTGTTATAATCTAAAATATACAGCACAGTATTCGGGCTTCAATTCTGTCCTTCAAAGTTACAATTTCTTGCAATCCATAGTGATCAGCCAAGTTTCAAAAGGAATGTGCTGTGGATCAAAGGATTATTTCAAACTTTGATTTGTAAAAACAAATTTTCAGTCAATCCTCAAATAATGTATTTCCAATAACCTTTTGGTTAAGCAAATTAATAGTTTATTAAGAATATTTTATGATAAAATAAACTAGACACTTTTAAACTGCAATACTGAACTTAAAAGTTCTGCATTGCCTAAATAGAGATGAAAAAAAATCATAGCACGAAGTATTGGCTTTCTTCTTTGAGAAAGAAGGTTCATGCTTTGGAAGCAGTTCCACATAGGTTTAATTAATTAATACCAAGAATGGGCAGCTTGGCTAATGAGGTATTGAACAGGTTAGACTTCTACCTATTGGAGCCTAGATTAACTGAATACACAATGTCTTGAGCAGTACCATCAGAATGAATGTGAAGTGGATACTTCATCTTTTGGGTGAAACTAGAACTAGGAGGCACTGTGTCACAATAAAGGGTTCCCCTTTTAAGGAAGATATGGGAGATTATTTTTAATCGGAGCACTGTGAGTCTTTGTAATTTATTTTCTCTCAGGGTGGGGGAAGGAAAGTCATAGTCACAAAGGAATACAGCACAGACACTAGCCCTTTAGTCCACTAAATCTGCTCCAACCATTTACACTAATCCTACTTGTTGTATTCCTTACATTCTCATCAACTTCTCCCAGGTTCTACTAACCTGTGCATCGGGGCAATTCACAGCAGCCAATGAACTTACCAACCCACATTTATTTTGTGAGGGAACCTGGGCAGTCACCCGAATAAACTCCACACAACAGCACCCAAGATCAGGACTGACCCCAAGTCCCAGGGTTTATGAAGCAGCAGCTCTACTAGCTGCATCACTGTGCTGGTTTGTCACTAAACATTTTAAGTAGAGATAGATGAACACAATTCACAAAGGGTAAAGGTTATCATGGTTAGTTGGGAACTCGGGGTGATAGTACAATCAGATCAGCCATGAGGTCCGAGGGACTCGAGTGGCCTAGTCCTGCTTCTAATTTGTACATTCATATGTTTATAAAAAAGCATAGAGGGTGGGGGAAATTATATGTTTCTGAAATTAAGGAAGGAAGTTTAATGAAGGGAAACATTGAATAAAAGTGCATATCCATAGTTCAAAGAAGCCGTGGGGGGGAGGGGGGGTATAAACATGAAATTGATGCTAGAGGACTGGTGATACAGAATACTAAACATCACTACTGTTTTAACAAGATAAAGCTATGAGCAGATGTGCGGATGAGGAGCTTACAATTAATTCTGCTGGGTCACTGAGCTGAAAGGAATAGTACAGTTGCTCCTGTTGTATGTACTCTGAGAACAACATCTCCAGCTATTCACCAACCATATTATGAACACACTGCTTATCCGTTATTTCCCGGCCTGGAAACCATCTCAAAAATTATTCTCTCACTTCAAGTACCATTCCACAACTCAATAGCACCTATCTAGCTGAAAACTGGCTTCATCACTCTCTTCCAAAAATTCTTGGCTCTTCAGGCCTTGAAAACTCTTCTCCTAGTTCTAAGCTTCCTTCCAATGCAAAGCCTTGAACACAGCATTACCTCTCATCTGTTTGAATCTTTCTTGTAATGTGACTTTTGAATTGATCCCATCCCAAATAAGATCTGCCTGTGACAATATTGAAGAAGATCTTGATTAAAGTATGTCTCTGGAAAATAATACCCCTCTTCCTCTGACTCGCGCCTCGTCTCTGACACAGTATCGCAAACACGAGAAAATCTGCAAATGCTGGAAATCCAAGCAACACACACAAAATGCTGGAGGAAATCAGCAGGCCAGACAGCATCTATAGAAAAGAGTAAACAGTCCGCAATTCAGGCCAAGATCCTTCATCAGGGCTGGAAAAAAAGGTGGAATGAGGGGAGGAAAAAGTACAAGATGGCAGGTGACCAGTAAAACCGGGAGTGGGGGGGCAGGGCTGAAGTAACAAGCTGGGAAGTTGATAGGTGATAGAGACAAAAAGGCCTGAGAAGGGGGAGCAGCACTAGAGAGAGGCAATGGCAGGTGAGAGGGGGAGACAGGAATGGGATAATGGTAAAAGGGGGGGGGGGGGATTACCAGAAGTTCAAGAAATCAATGTTTATGCCATCAGTTTGGAGGCTACCCAGACAGAATATAAGGTGTTGCTCCTCCATCCTGAATGTGGCCTCATTGCAGCAATAGAGGAGGCCACGGACTGACAGGTTGGAATGGGAACAGAAGTAGAATTAGAATGGGTGGCCACCAGGAGATCCCGTGTCTCTGCAACTTCCGCCATTTCCAATGGGATCCCACCAGCAAGCACATCTTCCCTCCACCCCCTCACTTTCTGTAGGGATCGCTCTCTACTCTACTCCCTTGTCCATTCACCCCTCCCCACTGATCTCCCTCCTGGCACTTAACCGTACAAGCAGAACAAGTGCCATACCTGCCCCACACACCTCCATCCTCACTACCACTCACTACTTCATGTGTGAGTCTGTTGTGGTCATCTACTGTATCTGACTATCTCAGTGTGGCCTTCTGTATATTGGTGAGACCTGACGTAGATTGGGAGACCTCTTTGCCAAGCACCTACACTCTGTCTGCAAGTAAAAGCAGGATCTCCCGGTGGCCACCCATTTGAATTCTACTTCCCATTCCCATTCCAACATAACAATCTACAGCCTTCTCTACTGCTGCGATGAGGCCACACTCAGGTTGAAGGAGTAACACCTTATATTCTGTCTGGGTACCCCCCAACGTGATGGCATGAACATCTATTTCTTGAATTTCTGATAATTGCCTCCAACCCCTTCACCATCCCCCACCCCTCCATTTCCTTCTCTCACCTTATCTCCTTACCTGCCCATCACTACCCACTGGTGCCCCTCCGCCTTCCCTTTCGTCCATGCTCTTCTGTCCTCTCAGGTTCCCCCTTCTCTATCCCTTTATCTCTTTGACCAATCAACTTCCTAGCTACTTCACTCCTCCCCCGGTTTCACCTATCACCTGCAATCTTGTACTTCTTCCTCCCCTCCCTCTGCCTTCTTGCTCTACTTCTCATATTTTTTTTTATAGTCCTTAGAAAGGGTCTCAGCCTGAAGCATCAACTGTTTACTCTTTTCCATTGATGCTGCCTGGCCTGCTGAATTCCTCGAACATTTTGTGTGTGTTGCTCTGATACAGTCTACCTGTATTGAAGATTATAGGCAGTACAACTGACACTTCATCTCCAGTAGTCCATTGGAAGGAGCTATTCTTGCTTGACTCTATTCTGAGCCTACAGGAATCTACAAGAATCACTTCTATTTCTCAACTGCACGAGCCTTCTCAGTGGTATTATCTAGAATTACCACATCAGTTTCCACATATATGGTCAAGACACATTGATCTATTTCACCACAGCTCTACGGACATTGTAATGTCTGGTTTGTCACTCTGCTTGACCCTAACATCAAATGGGTAAGAAGAAGTGCTTTCCAACTAGATTCTGAGAAGTTCACTGGTGATTATCTTTGTCCCTACTATAAACTATTTTTATTGGTCACCATTTCATTCTTGGTAACTGTTAAAAACCTAAGCCAGACCACTTGCAGTCCCAGCAAGAACTTGTCTATGAGATGAGCTTCATGGTGTTGTTGCATTGATCAATATTGCTTCAGCAGATAATGAAAGTAATGTAACAGATTTTAAGAAAATATTTCCAGGCAACTTCCTTATATGACATCTGAAGAGAAAAATGCAAAATTATTTCTTAGTACGTTCCAGTGCTGCTGAGTCACAAGCCAAAGTCTGATCAACCCAGTCTGGGTTACCTGGACGAGGGTGCCTGATGTTGAAAGACCCAAAACACCCAACGATCTCAGGTTACATCACTAATGATGTGTCCCCGTGTATCCTAAGCTGTATCTCAGTTTCATGGATTATGTTTAAGCTGCTCCTGTGTCAGTTTTAAAGCTGCTTTAGCTCAGCTCCAATTGAAATCAATGGCAAATAGTGGAATGTCCTGTGAAGTTCACTGTGTGCACTTGCCAGCAGGAATGTCCTTCATTAGTCAGGCTTAACCAGCTAATATTTACTGGGAAATAGCAGACAAACAAGACTCTGAAATGTGGCTTACAAGTTTGATTGGTGAAATAAATGAACCATGCAAAATGATGAGGAGCATGGGCAACATTTTTGAATGAAAGAATAGTCTGTCAAACTTATTTCCTCTTGGACCTTCCAATACAATCTGATCTAGGTGTGGAGGAGGGGGCACCAGAAAGACAATGTGAAAGATGATGCTGATTTTTGAAGAAATTAAGTGGCAGCATGAGAAGGACCAGATCATTTAGAACAAGCTTATGTTAAATTCAATTTCCTATGCCCACAGCTTTGTGATTCAGGTGCAAGAATGTACTCAACATACTTAAGCACATTTGGGGAATATCTTCAAAATCTAATTTCAGCCCTACGATATTCAGTTCAAATGTTGAGGTAAATAAAATGCCAACACTTCCAAGTTATACCATAATTAAGAGACTGCATGGGTCAACTGAGTAAATATACTCTGCACTTACTGGGCATCTGGCAACAATGATACATATAAATGCAGGTCAAAATTCAGCTCCTTTAAGGCTGTTAGTATCTTTCCTAACACTGAGCAGCATCCAGCATCTTTATGCTTCCAGAACAAATTTTGTTTTTTTTTAATATAAAGTCTACCTATTCTCTTTTAATAAAAAAAATTGCAAGAAATAGGGTCTGAAATTAAAACTTACATTGCTAAATGAGCAGTATATCATCAAAAGATTTTTATCTCCAGAAAGCCTACTATGTGCAATATACGAAGAAAATCTGATCACGAGGACTTTAGCAATTTATGATGGCACATTGTAATTTCTATAGGAAATGGAAAATTCAAAGGATTAAGGCATCAATGCCATAGTCAAGATTTTTGTTTAAAACTTTCTTATCAAAAAAATCAAATGTACGTGAAAATAACTTTAGGTTGTGTAGCATTTAGTTAAGTACTTATTCAGTACTCAAGTGCAAAAATACACAATATACGTATATACAGTAGAAATACAGTGCCATCAGTTAGCACAATACTATTAAATCCAGGGCACTGGAGTCTGGAGTTCAATTCTGGCCTCCTCTGTAAGAAAGTTTGTACATTCTTCTCATGTGTGTGTGGGTTTCCTCCCACATTACAAAGGTGTACCGGGTAGTAGGTTAATTGGTCATTATAAATTGGCCTGTGATCAGGTTAGGGATTAAATCGGTGGGTTGCTCTGTGGCGTGGCTCAGTGGGCTAGAAGGGCCTGCTCCATGCTGCATCTCTAAATAAAACAAGGGATCACACCACTAATTGTATAGTTAAACTTACCTTGGCTGTAATTAAAGATTGAAAACCCATAAAAATTGAGTATATCAGTAAATAATTAAGTAAAACAAACAGCAATGACAGTTGGCAATGCTTGTGAAAAGTAGAAAATACCATAAATTTAATGTACTTTTGGAGAAACCAAAGCGCATAACTGAATGTGACAATATGAATTTCCAAGACATTTAAATATGTGCCACTTCAAAGGCATGCAATAAAATTGTGGCTTTTCAATCTTCAGGGTGCTTGGCTATTCCAACAGAAGGTTTGAAAGAAGAGCAAAGTCAAAAGTTGTTTTTCCTCCCACCCAAATAGCAGGATACAATAGCCAGGAAATAAAATGGGGGCAAATGTTATTAATATATCTTGTTAATCTTGGCCAAGGTATACATGAACTGATGATCAAATTTATTGATACAAAGTGTAAAGACATTGCATTCTGCTAAAATTAAAGGTGGAGATGAGCCTGGAACCAATAGATTTTGAGAAAACAAAACAATGGCAGAAACAGAACTGATGCATAGATATTTAAAAGGTAAATAGGGAGAAAAGGAAATACAAGGGAAAGTCAATTTTTATTCAGTGCTAGCACATAACTAAACCCAAGTACTGGACAATTTTGGATAACTTACTGTAAGGATAATATCGTCATTGCAAAAATAACTCCAAAAACAAATTTTATTTTGCAGTCAAACAGAAAAGCCCAAAGAAAATGTTTTAACACAATTTTAAGAAATGATGAAGGAAGAATAACAGACATCACTGCTTGGTGAATCAATAACAAGGGTGTCACCAGACATGAATAACTCAAGAATGAGAGAGATCTTTTTTTTTTGTTTCACATTGAGGATTTCACAACACTTATTTCACAAGAGACGTAAGACGCAGATACTGTAATATCAAATAAAGGCATAATGGAAAGACATGATTAGCTTAATTTAACATATTGACACAGAATATCTTCTAAAATGCTATACACATGCACACACTTGCATACGTTGACATATGAATGGGAATGGGACTCAGGAGGAGGACAGTAGGGGTGAGAAACAGCCAAATGTAGAAAGAAAACTAAGTCAGAACATAAAAATACTTGACGAGGCAAATGGGAGGAAAGAAAGTCTAAACTTTGATAATTTTAATGCAAAAAGTCAAATAAATAAGTAAAAGTGAACCAATTAACACATGGGAATATGATTTTGCAGCTATCACAAAGATGAGCAGAACCAGAATTCAGCATTTCGGGGGTAGAAAATCTTCAGACGTGATGGGAGCATGGATGTAAAGGAGATGTCATTGCAATATTAATCGAAGAGTCCTATAAGAAGGGAGGATATTATATAAGGCTCCTCAAATGAGGCAGTGTGGATGGAGGTTAGAAACCAAGAGAAATTAATCACATTGCAGGGGATGTATTACAGGCATCCAAAAGTCAGCACAATATAGGGGAGCAGATATGTAGGCAAACAGTAGTGTAAAATATAATAGGGTATTAGGTTATGGAATTCAGGATAATTTAGTAAACTGAATCCAAAATTGGTAGCTTGGTGTTTAGAGACATAGGGTAACGGTGGAAGGTTGTTTTTGCCATTAAAAACCTGTATTACAGGGATTTATGCTGTGATCTCTGCTTTTTGTTATATACTTTAATGACCTGAATGTGAATATATGAGGTATGATGAATAAATTTCCTAATGGCATATAACGAGATGGTTAATCATCAGCTGTAGTAAAATATTTATCAGTTAGTAGGAGGAACAAAGAAATGGCAGGTAAAAGTTAATTCCGAAAAATGTGAGGCAATGCATTTAGAGGTGTAAGCCATGCACAATAAATTAGAGGACCTGACAAAGTACTGAAAAACAAAGAGACCATGGTCTCTATGTCCAAGGTCCCTAAAGGTATATAGGACAGATATTTTATGAACAGACATCAGTGCAGTTCTGTGTACAGTTCTGGTCAGCACACATGATTACAGTAGGATATGATTACATGAGAGGGTACAGAGGAATTTACCAGGGATGAAATGTTGCACCAATGAGGAGAGACTGGCTAGGCTGAATTTATTTTCCTTAGACCAAGGAAAGCTGAGGGGAAACCTGAGTGAGTATTTAAAATTAAGAGTGGCACAGATAGCGACAAACTTTTCCCCTTGACAGTGGCATTGATAACCACAGGCAATCTGTATATGGGGCTGGATGAATTAATCAAGATCTTAAGTGACCACAATTTAGTAAGGGATAAAAGATTTAAAGAGGATTTCAGAGGAAATTTTCCACCCAGAGAATGGTGGAAATTGGAATGCACTGTACAAGGAGGTGATACAGATATTCTCACAGCATTTAAGGATTTTGCTGAGCAGATGAAACACAATAGTATAGAAGACTAAGTGCTGCTGGGAAAAGTGTAATTGATTATCAGCACGGTTATGGGGGCCAAAGGCCATGTTTCAAAGCAATATGGCCTTATCCTGAAATATGTTGAAGTGAACGTGAAATATTCTGAAAGCAGCCCTCCCCTTCTGGTGTTGCAAAGTACTTGAATCAAACCAGTTTATTTTTGGAGTTGCATAGAGTATTTTTATTTTGAAATAAAACAATTCTGCACAATTTAATGAAGCGTAATCACAAGTTAGAATGAGTTTCTTCCCATTTCCATTGAAATAGAGCCTTAAAAGATTTGAGCAGAATTTCAAACACTCACTCTGGCACAAGCAACCATCTAAAGTGTAAACATAAGTCATTAACATACAAACTGCACAACATTTCCGGCAAAGATGCTTCTGACAAAATTACACAGACATGTATCCACACCTAACACTGATGGACAGAATCAAAGATGACAGCTTTATCTGCAGAAAGAAAGGCATGTTACAAGGTCAGAAAGCGATTCAGACAAGTTGGCATAGTGAGACTCTAGTACACAATTAACATAAATATGAACAGAAGACAAATACTTTGGTGTCATACCACTGAGTATGTGATAACACAGATATATAAATACATGTTTTCCATGGTCACTGCTCCTTATTTATCCCTTCCCAAGTAAAGCATACACTATTCACAATGAAAATAGTTTTAGCAAGTAGAATTAGACTTGCAAGTGGTTATATTACTAGCAAATAAAGCTTCCCACGTGTGTACCTGGTTAATTCCAAGGATCACATTATGGAGCCTGTCTACATAGAAGATGCCTCTAAAGGTTTTAATTTACAAGATTCAAAATATTTGAATATCAAAAAGTACAACATACCAGATGACTCTACTAAAATAATCAACATTTCTAAAAATATCAACGCTTCTAACCTAAAGCAGCTTTGAAACAAAAGGAAAAGCTAGGAAGATTGAACTAACTCATTTCTGTGAGAAAACATGGCTATCACATTTATACTCACACAGCGTGCATTCAAACTGCCTGGGTTAAATGTAACATTACACTTCATCAGCCACCAAGACAGGAGCTAAAAAGCATCACAAATTCCCAACAAGCATTATGTGCTGTGCTTGTGAAACAGTGAGACGTGCCCCAATCCACCTGAGGCACAGGAAGACGCAATGCATCATTACCACTTTGTAGAGTCTGTCGTCCTCCTGCCAACACGCCACTCGGTAGCATCCCAGTTGGTGTTAATCCCTTCAGTGTCAACACACTCTCACTTTCCTCTCTGTAAACATGGATAATTGAGAATGCACTCAGGACCAACGTACATTGTAAAGGAAATAAAATTCTTACAAAATGTTTATTGAAGATGTTTTGTCATTTGCCTTTTGTTACAGAAGTAACTAATATCCTGGAACAAGCACTCATTCAACAGTTTTCATTGGAATTACAGTTAATCAAGTGTATACAATTCATAAAATTCACCATATGTATCAGAGACAGATGAGCCGGCAAATAACGATCAACAAAAACACCCTTCAAATGAACACTGGCTCCTTAAACAAGGCAGTGCTAACATTAACTGAAATCATTATATTATTTTAGATCAAACTTAGGATCTTCTCATTCAGTGTCACAACTTACAGTTTAACCACTCATGAAGCTATTGCCTTGCAACACCAAATTTTATCACTTTGATTTGAATACATTTAGCAATTTGGGAAGTACTATACACTACATAAGAATTAATGGAAAGTAAACAAACTGCAAAGAACAACCTTACATTAGTTAACACACCTACCAAGTGCCTTAAAAACCATAAGACATAGGTGCAGAATTAGGACATTCACCTCATCGAGCCTGCTCCCCCATTCTACCATGGGTGATTTATTTTCCCACTCAACTCCATTCTCCGGCCCATTCCCCATAGCCATTGATGCCCATACTAATCAGGAATCTATTAAGCTTTGTTTTAAATATATCCAATGACTTGCCCTCCACAGCAATCTGTGGCAATGAATTTCACAGATTCACCACCCTCTAGCTAAAGAAATTCCTTCTAATCTGTTCCAAAATTACAGCCTTCCGTTATGAGACTGTTTTCTAGTCGAAATGAACGCTTACCTTCCTTACTACCAATTCAATCTGTAAGTTAAACCAATTTCCCCCGGGATCAATAAAGTATGACTATGACTAAGAAATCCTGCACGAGGACTTCAGAGTCCATTTGCGTTTCTTCTCCCCATTTAGAATATAGTCTACAGCTTTATTCCTTCTACCAAAGTGCATGACCATATACTTCCTTAAACTGTATATCATATGCCACATTTTTGCCCATTCTCCTAATCCGTCCAAGTCCTTCTACAGACCCCTTGCTTCCTCAACACTGCAATCTTCCACAAACTTGGCCAAAAAAGCCATCAATACCATCAAGATCATTAACATGCAACATGAAAAGCAGCGAACACCTATCCTGCAGAACACAATTAGTCACCAGCAGCCAAACAAAAAAGGCTCCTATATTCCCACTCTTGGCCTCCTGCCAGTCAGCCAATCTTCTGTCCATACAAGTAACTTTCCTGCATTAGACTCTTATCTTGTTCAGCAGTCTCAAGTGTGGCACCTTATCAAAGGCCTTCTGAAAATCCAAATAAGCAACATCTATTGACTCTATTTTGTCTATCCTGCTTGCTACTTCCTCAAAGAATTGCAACAGATTTGTCAGGCTAGATTTCCCCTTAGGGAAACCATGCTGGATTTGGCCTATTTTATCATCTGCCTCCAAGTACCTCAGAACTTAATAATAATAATGATCTCTAACATCTTCCCAACTACTGAGGTCAAGCTAACTGGTCTGTAATTTCCTGTCTTTTGCCTCCCTCCCTTCTTAAAGAGTGGTGCAACATTTGCAATTTCCCAGTCCCCATGAACCATTACAGGATCTAATGATTCTTGAAAGATCACCTCTATTGCCTCCAAAATCTCTTCAGCTACCTCTTCCAGAACCCTATGGTAAAAGTCAATCTGGTTCAGTTGACTTATCTACCTTCAGATCTTTCAGTTTACCAAACACCTTCTGCTTAGTACTAGCTACTACACTCACTTCTGCCTCAGATACTCTTGAATTTCTAGCATACTGCTCGTGTTCACTGCAAAATACTTAATCAGTTTGTCTGCCATCCCATTACCCCCTCTCCAAGCATCACTTTCTAGCAGTCTGATGACCACTCTTGCCTTTCTTTTACACTTTATATATTTCAAAAATATATTTTTGCTATCTCCTTTTATGTTATTGGCTAGATTACCTCCTTTCATCTTCTTTCTCCTTATTATTTTTTTAGTTGCCTTCTCTTGTTTTTTAAAAGTTCTCCATCTTCTAATTTCCCCACTCATTTTTGCCATATTGTATGCTCTCTTTTGTTTATGCTATCATTGATTTCCCTTGTCATCCACAGTTGCCTTATCCTCCCCTTAGAATACTTCTTCGTCTTTTGGATGAACCGATCCTGTGCCTTCCTAGTTACTCCCAGAAACTATAGCAATTGTTGCTTTATTGTCATCAATACTAGTGTCCCCTTCCAATCAACTTTAACCAGCTCCTGTCTCATGTCTGTGTAGTTACCTTTACTCAACTATACTAGCAAACATCCAATTCTAGCTTCTCCCTTTCAAACTGCAGGTTGAATTCTACAATGTTATGATCACTGTCTTAAGTTACTGAATCAAATCCGATTCATTACAGAATATCCAATACAGAATTGCTTCTTCCCTTGTGGGCTCAACTACAAGTTGCACTAAAAAGCCACCTAGCATGCATTCTACAAATTCTTTCCCTTGGGATCCAACGCTAACCTGATTTCCCCAATCTACCTGTGCACTAAACTCCCCCATGACCCTTTTTACTGGCCTTTTCTATTTCTTGCTGTAATTTGTATACCACATCCTTTGCTACAGTTCAGAGGCCTGTATATAACTCCCATCAAAGTAATTTTACCCTTGCAGTTTGTTGACTCTACCTGCAAAGATTCTACAGCCTCTGATTCTATGTTACTTCTTTCTAAGGGTCTGATTTCATTATTTTACCCACACAGCAAAATATCACCAAGTATTTAAGCACCAATGATCAAACACAATTTGGTACTAAAGCCCATAAAGAACAAATGGTCCCCAATTTTGGCAACGATAGCTAAACTACTGAAATTTGATCTCACATTTGTGGTCACCTCTATGTTAGAGAAACACATGAAGATCACTTGAGTTCCATTCTCTGGAGCAACCTTGAACTTCTTGTTGCTAACACTTTAACTTTGGCCTCCTGTGCTGTTATAATGAATCCCAACACAAACTCCTCATCTTCTGTTTGGCCATCAAATTCTCCTGTTTTAAAGAACTAGCTCTTTTGGTTGTCCATTTCTACTGTAGATTATATTTATTTCTCTTTCCACACATGCTGCTTTACCTGTTAATTACTGCCAGCATATTCTGTTTTAAATCTTTTTGATTCATTTCCAATGAAAATGAAAAATAACAAGTTTATGATATTTCACCTTTTAAAATAATCGAACATGCATGTCCAATCACAATTTTGTGCTCAGATATCACATGTGTATTTTGTTTTCTGGCAAGCTATCTGTGAGAATTCTACATTGAAAGACTATTCAAAAAATTTAAATGATGTAGATGCTGGATGTCAGAAACCTTTATGAACTGCCTCCTATCCGTAGATGTCAAAATGTGACATAATTTAAACTTCGTGAGCCATTATTTTTGAGGTTAGTGGTAAGGGCTGTTTGCTACTGATCACAAACCATTAGGACAAATGACCTAAGCGATAATCTAAATGTTGTGTTTTAAAGAAGTTAAAGAGGACAAGAAAGCCACAAACAAATAAGAATTGACAAACAAGTTACAGGCTCACCTGAGCACTGAGAATACTCTGGCCATTTTACCAATTGCCCGAATCTTGTTCCTAATGATCTCCTTCCGAGCTGCTGCTGTGCCTTTTTAAAAGAAAATTTAAAATTGTACACTGAATTTCTAAATATTGCGGGTATTTAAATCTCAAAACAAATTATCTTTGGCCCAACCACTTTAAGTAAACCTTCATGTCAATAACATAACAATAATAACTCAGCCAATGAGTTGGGCTTTGTTCGGTCTATTTTCTTCCTTCCTAACTTGAAAACATTTACTTGGGCACTTTGATCCTTGTCCAAGTAGTCATGCTTCGTGCAACAACCATTATTTGTCTGTAGTCTATTAAACCGTGAAGGAGATGTTGCCAAATCTGAACTCAGGATCAAGAGATGCATATTCCAGCAGAGGTCACCAGATGGCAACCATGAGCGAGGTTCTTGTTTGATTTTTACTGTTTCTCCGTATCCAGGAAAATTAAAATCACCTGCAGAGCTACACCATTCCCTAAATCAGACCAGTTGATCCAGCTTATAGCTCAGATCAAAGTTATTCTGTGTAGTTCACCATCACAGAAGACAGTGGTTTCCTATAAATCAATTTAGCAGAATGACCTCATCCAATTATTGAAATTGTACAAAACTGTCGAATGCATATTATAAAATAAATCAAAAATGATACAATTTTCTGGCAGCCAGACAAGGCTGTGGTAAAAATATTAATAGGACCTAAAAAATTACTCACTGAAAACTTGTAGAAATGGTTCACGATGCATAGAAAAGATATCAAGTATATCTCTTATCCTGCAGTAATAATACTAAACCTACCCAGATAGCCAATGAATGGCACAAGGCCCATGCTGATAGCAAGTAAGAATGCTTTAAACTCACCCAAACATACAATAAGAATAGTTCTACCCAGAGCTATCAAGTGTTGAGATTCATCAGTAGAGTACTAATGAAAATAACCTAGAAACTCATCCATAACAAGAATGCTTCAGATCCATTCTAATAAATTAGAACCATATAGAGTTAAAAATGATGGCTCAGGGTCAACAATCGGGGAACTAATAGTAAATAATATAAAACTATCCATATGCACTGAATATACCAGCAAGATTCCTGCTTCAATTGCAGGAACAAGTTTGGCCAAACTTTGGTACTAAATCTGTTGAAAGATGGCTGGAGGAACCACTTAAATTTCAGAAATCCTTTGAAAGATGTGTTGTTTTTTTTAAACTTTCATTACATATGTAAAATAGCGCAAATCATTTTTCCTGAGGTGACCATTTGACTTCCATCCAAGCAATGCAGATGTTGTATTTGGCACATTGCTGAAAGGCACTGCAAACAAGCGCTGCAATAATAGCCCTGATCACAAAGGCCTTTTCTCAGATTCTTACGATTCAATACCCATTGTAAATTGATCGAGTTGTCCACTAAGTACAAGATGTTCTCCTACCGTCAAATGCATCGTCTCCCTCAGACATGAGCTCATCGTCAGAGCAGATGTTGAGGACGTTTACCAGCATCTCTGTTACTGTACGAGAGAAATACATTTGTTTAATTTAGGCTTACTCTATCTGTATCACATGCTTCAAATTTTACTTTGTCAATATTTTAAATTTACCTTTAGCAAAATGAGTGTTCAATAGCTATACCTTTTTCCCCGACAAATGGCAGCGACCACGTAAAGACGTCCATGAAGTTAGGCAACCAGTAGGGATGAGGAGAACAGTTGAACTGTCGAATATTCATCACATTGTTTTCATATTTCAATACAGCAGCTGAAATGGAAATAAGTTTCTAAGTGACGTAATCAATAGTTCTGTGTAAAGTATTTCCTGGAAACATTATTACCAAAAGATTTTTTGATCAAGATCACTAAATACATTCAGTGATCGCCTTATTAGTTACTTCTTGTACCTAATAAAGTGGCCACTCAATGTATATTCATGGTCTTCTGCTGTTGTAACCGAATCACATCAAGGTTTGATGTGTTGTGCATTAGGAGATGCTCTTCTGCACACCACTGTTGCCTTCCTGTCAGCTTGAATCAGTCTGTCCATTCTCCTCTGACCTCTCCAATTAACAAAGCGTTTTCACCCACAGAACTGCTGATCACTGGTGCTATGTGTGAAAATCCCAGAAGATCAGCAGATTATGAGATGGTTTGAGCATCAAACCACCCATTTGGCACCAATAATTATTCCACGGTCAAAGTCACTTAGATTACATTTCTTCACCATTCTGATGTTTGAGCTGAACAAAATTGAACCTCTCAAACATGTCTACATGTTTTTATGCATTGAATTACTGTTACATGATTGGCTGTTAATCTGCATTAACGAGGTGTGCTGGTGTACCTAAACAAAGTGGCCATTGAGTGTAGATTGATTCACCCCATTTGCAATGGCCTGTTAGTGAACATGCTGAATGAGATAAAAGTCACACAAAGCTTAATTCCCTGAGTGATCCCTAAATTAACTCATTAGTACAAGAGGTACGCAAAACTCTACAATTGGCTTTAATGTCTCAGATGAAACAAAAGTAAACAACAATCAGCCACATCACTATTCCATCACCAAAAATGTGCATATGGAAAGCAACAGAATTGGCACTCATCAATGGTTTCTTCAGTGACTCAATATTCTCTGGACTTTTTCAGTCAGGGGTGGACAGATTACAATTACCCAGTGTATGAGCCATTAGGATAATAGGAAAGAATGACAGCATAGTTGCACAGCTTCAGCTTCAGTGACCCAGGTTCAATCCTGACCCAAGAGCTGTGTGGGATCTCTGTAGGTTTTCCCTGTGACCATTTGGGTTTATGGGTGTTTGGTTTCCTCCCACAAATGTGCGTGTTGGTGGGTTGATTGGCTGCTGTACCCTTAAGGTGTAGTTGAGTGGCACAATTGGAGGATGGTGGGCAGAGGCATTGGTGAAAATGTGGAGAAAATAAAATGGGATTAAAATGGGAAAATGGGATAAAATGAATGCTTGGTGATTGGTGTGAACTCGATGGGATGAAGGGCTTAATTCCATATTGTATATTCTATGACTAATAAATCACAAATATTGAAGAGGTAAATCTTTTAGTTACAATTCAAACTTACCTTTATTGTTATAGACATCTAAATAGTTTGGTGCAGAAAAAATTGTAATTAACGATGGGAACCCAGTGGTTTGGCTTTTCCTGTACATTCTGTAGCTGTAGACACAAGAATATTAACATAATTAAAATAAGAAAACAAAACCATCCTCCTTGCTCATCATAAATTACTAAGTGAATGAACAAATAAAAAACATGTCCTTTATAACAATGAAGACAGAAGTATGCAGATTGTAAAGAAATGTGACAGCCAGTTTGTGTTCACCATGTCCTTCAAATTGCAATATAATGAATGAGCAGATAAACAATTTCAATTCCTGTTAAGGGACACATATTGAATAGGAAGAAGTAAATTTTCAAACTTTTTTTTTACATTACCAGACATCCCACCCTGCAAAAACTCATTTCAGGGAGGCAGCAACCGCCCCCCCCCCCACCCCTGATCGACCTCCAAGGCTGTATGTAATACTTTGTTTAGTGATTTTGTCTGATCTGTAAACCAAGTTGGGTACATGCAGAAAATGTGACATTAAGATATGTACTTATATTATATTATCATGGAGTCATTTTGTTTATTCTATTACAACTGTAAGCAAGTTTACAGGGAGTTTGGCCTCATCACGTAGGCCGTCAATAGAGTAGCTGCTTAGCAGTTAACCAGCCAGTTTAAATAATGTTAGCTATGCTAATGAACAAATGACACCTGTTAAACTCACCCCAACATGTCTTTTACATTTTAACCCACCATGGGCAATAGAAAAGTCACTGTTGCAAACAGTGCAGCAAGCAACACTGTCATTATTTTTGAAGTCGACTGTAAAGCCCGCCTACAGAGAAAACTGATAGGTCTACTTAGCACGAAGAGAGACTAATCAGGATGCTCGCTCTCGCTCTCAAAAAAAATTGATTTTCGGGATATTGTATATAATTTCCGGGCGTCAGGGAGCCACTATCAATATGCGAGAGACTCCCGGAACTTCCGGGAGAGGTGAGATGTCTGCATTACTGATGCAGTAAGAGAAGATCTCAGTTTAATATTCTGGCAGGTTAGCATATTTGTATCCAGATTCAAGTTCGTCAATGTTAGCTGATACTGTTCATATCGTGATGGGTTTCCATTTACAACTCTCTGAGATGGATCATATATCATCAAAATCAGTGCAGTCAAATTGAAAGATTATACTTGAAATAAAGTTGAGAAGTCCAATCTAACCTCTGGGACAGGATATGGGAAACAACATGCAGATGTATTTGGTAAAGGTACTGCAGCCCTGGGGCCTTAAGTCTTTGCACCACAATCATGCTTGTTCTCACTCTGGCTCTGCCTATTTGATTACAGCTAGGAAATTCAAATCCAGCACCCACTTGGTAGATAAGCACTGAACTCAATTTACGGCATTAGATATTCAAACTGATATCACAAACTTACACAATGTAAAATATTCATTTTACTTCTCTGGCATCAAAAATGTAATGTAGTGATCCAGACTATTAGTATGTAGCATTCAGCTATACATTTTAATAAATTTGTTGAGGCATAAAGTGCAGTTGATTTATAGAGTTAATTTTCATTCTTGTAGCTTTCTTTTGCTGCACTAAATCTTTCTGAGCCTGTAGTGCTGCACAAAATCCCTTTGCAATTCACTGCTCAGTATTCTGCATGAAATGTGTTTTGCACAAAAGGGTGCAAGATTTTCCACATAGTTACAGGCTGTACAAACAATAAGATATACAATTGAAGGGCTCAGACTACATTCATCGAGTGCACATGGGACACGGTTTGTGTACCCTAAGGACAGATCCAGCTGGACCCATTCCTTGCACGTCTTGAGCTTGCACCAAAGGAACTGGGAATACAATGGACCCCAAATCAGAACAAAGTAACTACAATAGATAGAGAGCACTGTCAAAGGTTGGCGCAATCACACTTGTGGTCAAATAAAAATACAAAAAATGTGAAAACAAAGCACAGATACAGTACTTTGCGACTTTATTAATATTATGTCATACGTTCCATTTTCAGTATATTTGATTTTTGAGCTGTAGTTGTGAAATTACAATCTTGTCTACAAAATGAAAAATATATCTGAACCACTTCCAATTACTAAAGATATTACACTGGACAACAAAGATTTTGCTTCCTGAATACTTTTGGGTGTATTAATGGATTTTGGGCTGCTGATCATGAAAATCACCATGACATTTCCCTTGCATGCACCATTTGCTTGAAATCACCTAGATTTGTTACTTCAATTCATAATCCAATTCAGAATAACTGATGCCAAGATTAAGGAAGGCTTTTTTGTTGGTCCACAATCAAACAGGTCATCAATAAAAGGCAATTCAAAGAACTTCTTGGGGGACCAGAGAAAATCGCATGGAAGGCATTCAAGGATGCTGTTGAAAATTTTCTTGGCAGCTACGGAGCAGCAACTACGTATAGCTGGTTGACAACATGCTTCAAGCATACAAAACCTGCAAACTTAAGCAAGAAGCCTCAGGCACTGAGTACAAATGAAAATCATCAACTTCATTGAACTATTGCAAAGCACAGGCATTGTTATGCAATTAAATGCATTATATTCAATAAAAGTTAATTTCTTGTTTCTCCAAATTCCTACATGATACAAGTAGTCTGAAATTATATTTGTGTTCTGATTCAAGTGGTCTATCATAAACAAAAGAGTATCTGAGGAAGCAACACTTTTGAAAAAAAACTGTTGTCCAGTGTTATTCTTCCCATTTCATTCTGTATGGAACTAATATTAATAAATGAATGACTCCCTTGTTACATTTTTAAAAAGCAAGCATAATCTTCAGAAAATTTCAGCGATAGGTTAGTATGATGTTGAAAGACCCGAAACACCCAATGATTCCAGGAACATCACTGAAGATGTGTCCAGAAGCATCAATAGATGTATGTACACAGCAGTCAAAGTATTTCAGCTTATTTTTCCACTGTGTTCACTAACTAATACTGAGAGGAAACCTGAAAGAGGTATAAAAAAGTAGGAGGCATAGATAAGGGAGATAGTCAGAAGTCTTCCCCCTATGCAGAGGTGCTCAAGACCAGAGGACATGGGTTTAAGGTAAATAAGAGGTATAGAGGGGATCTGAAGACGACTCCCGCCCCCCCAGATAATCCAGAATATACTGTCCAAGAAGTTTGAGAAAGATACTCCCGACATTTAAGAAACAACTTAACAAGCACTTGACTTGCCAAAGCAAAGATTCTTTGACGACAAAATAAACCCTGGTAAACGAGAATAGAATAACTTGAGAAACAGCATGGACATGTCGGGCCAAAGGACCTGTTTGTTTACTGTATGTTTGTTTTCTGTGACTAGCATTACTGCACTAAAGTTGAGAGAATCAGTTAAAATAGTGATAATGTCCTATGGCTACTGGTGTTCCACAGGAATCTAAGCTGGGATCTTTATTGTTCATTATTTATATAATTGATTTTGATGGGCTTGGTTAGTAAAATTACAGATGATACTAAAATAGGTGGGATCAAAGACAGCGAAGAAAGTTATGATAACTTGACAAGTTAGGTTAGCAGGCCAAGAATTAGAAAACTACATTCAACTCAGTTAAGTGTGAGGTGATGCATTTTTGGGAAGTCAAATCCAGGTAGGACCCTGGAAAGCGTTGTAGAATAAAGGGATCTAGAAGTACAGGTACATAGTTTGCTGAAAAATACCTCTGAACCACTTCCAAATACTAAGATGTTATTCTTCATAAGGTAGTGAAGAAGGTGTTTGGCAGGCTAGACTTCAAGGGAATAAGTACAAGAGATGGGCATTGACAAGATGCTGGCAAGGCTACACTTGGGGAGTATTATATGTAGTTTTGCTAACCCTGTAATAGGAATGATGTCATAAAGTAGGAAAGAATACAAAGATTATTTATGAGAATGTTGCCAAGACTCAAGGGCCTGAGTTATAAAGAGATGTTCAAGCAGCATCTATGGGAGGAAATGAGTTGAAGTTCCTCTTGCAGACTATTTGTTGCTTCAGTTTAAGATCATATTAGGATAGCAAGGTTTCTTTGAAGGTCAACTTTCAGGGATTCTAGAGCCAAAATATAGCTTGCAACCTTACTGGTAGATTGTTACAAGAAAAAAGTAAATTCAAGCTCAATGAAAGGCCTCAGCCCTAAACGTCAACTGTTTGTTCACTCCATAGATGCTGCCTGACCTGCTGAGTTCCTCTAGCATTTTGTGTGTCGCTTCAATGAAAGAATGATTGTCAAGCTAAGCTACATTTAGATTAGACATAGGACACACTAGTTCACTCTTTTCCACCAATTATACTGAGAGAAATAACACAAATAAAACTTACAGAAGAGGAAATTAGCATAAAAACCTTGGGAAAGTTTAGTTCACTTCAAACAGATTTATCAGTCACGACAACCTTGTAATTATGAGCTCTTGAAGGGCAAGTATCGGGTAGCAGTTAAAACAGAAAAGAAAGCTAGTGAGACAGGAACATTATAGAGCACTTGAAGATGCAATCGAGACGAACCTTCAGCCCACTCAAGGTTGAAATGCACAAGTACAGGGATCAATTTCAAGTAGAAGCTGCATAATATGTATGAACACTAAAGGCTTAGAGAATATAAGACTGTCACCAAATTGTAATGAAATATGATATTTCTAATCAATTACTGAATTAAAAGACATAATATTAAATTATGTCATTCCTAGTCTATGAACTTAGCTAAGTTACATAGTACATGATCCTAGCTAAATCCCTGGGTTGCAGATTTAAAACTCAGTGACAATTGTTCAGTTACCTCTACATTTTCAGTTGCAAAAACAGAAGTGCTGCTCGGAACTACAATTATGATCTCAATGTATTTCAAGATAAGAATTTCCAAACAAACTCAGGCAATGTACAGCTTAAAAATAACATTCCAAGGTTACTCTGATCTATTCCCCATATAAGTTATGCACATTATTTAGACAAGATTTAGAAGTTTATCTTTGCCATTTTAGTACATGAGTTGGTAATGTGAATTTTCCAATGGCAATCTGGGCCTGGTACCAGGAATTAAACTTGCCAATACTGGGTGTAGTTCAATGCTAGAAATTCAAATAGTCATTCCCTTGTGCAAAACTTTACACCAAACGTTAACTGATTCTTCAATTATTAAGTGCATCAAAGTCTAACTTAAGACAGTACATATTTAACACTGAAGCAAATCACAAGAGTGCAAATCCTACCAGGTTTTAAGAATAGTGCAACCCAACAATATTGAGGCAAAGTGATAGTTTGTACTTTGTACACGTCACGCAATACCATGTTTTCAATATTACACATCTGCAACGCACTAGATGACAAAGGACTTTCTTTTTAAAATAATCATCAGATGAGATCAGATCATCCACTCCATTCCTTCGTCTTCTCATATCATAAATTACAAATCCATATCTCAATGACTCCAGAGTACGTATTTTGTGGAATCTTATTTGAGAGCTAAACTTTAAGATGAAGATAGTGTTTTTTGTTGAGTACAACTACTAGAGATGTCGTAAATCTGAAATTGAAATAGAAAATGCTGGAGATGTACAGTTCTCATCAGGTCAGGTTGCATCTATAGCCAGAAATAATTAATGTTTTTCGTCCATTATCTTTCATCATAGTTTGGAAAAGTTACAGAGCTTGATGTTTCTGGTTGCACTGTAAAGGGAAGGGTAGAATACTGATTGCATGCTGAGAACATAGAGTTTGAATGACAGAGCAACAGCGTTTCTACTACTTGAAATATGTTAGATTTCTAACTTACCCTAAAATATCATCAACCTGAAAAACCAACTCAGTTTCTCCAGAGATGCTGCCTAATCTCCCATTATTTCCAACATTACGATTTCAAATGTATAGATGTTTCAAATGAATTGAGAAAAATTCTTACCCTGCATCCTGGGCTTCATGAGCACGAATAATTGATAGCAAATTATTATTTTGAAGAAATTCACAAACAGCTGGGTAGCTGAAACAAGAAAGTATTTTTTTAAATATAAAAACACAGAAATCTAAAATTTAATGCACAAAGTCAGCCTGCCCATTAACTGTACCTGTAGAAGTAGGAGCATCCCCGCACTGTATTATGACTGAAGTGATCTTGAGTTTTTTCATTTCCAAAATCCTCTGAAGGATCTGACCACAACAAGTCACACATTGGCCCAAAAGCAGGTGGCTCCTTAAACCTATCTAACTGTGAAGAGACATGTCAAGAAAACAAAAAAGTCAATATACACCAATGAATCGCATTCCTAGCTGAAATTCCACTTCCTTCCTTCTAACACAATTTAACCTGATTTGGAAATTCATCATCAAATCAGTGTTATCACAAGTTAAAATACTCAATTCAATAGCAAGTAGCTTCTGAGATTCACCACACCGCAGGAACCACAGTTTTTTTTGGGTGGGGGGGCAGATTATTTAATAACTCAGTAATAATTTTGTTAAGCATTAAATGTTGTCCTTACGAGTCACATACATATTCTGTGAATGTCACTTCCAGATTAGAGAGCTCAAATAATATACTGTTTCAAATAATGACTGCATGTTTTCAAGCGTCTAAGAACTCCTTTGAAGAACTTCCTCAACACAAGAGATGCTAGAAATCTTTAGCAACATGCTCACACACAAAATGTTGGAGGGACTCAGCAAGTCAGGCAGCATCTACTGAGGGGATTAAACAGTTGACCCTTCATCAGGACTGGGAAGGAAAGAGGCAGAAGCCAGAATAGGAGGGTAGAGGGGAAGCAGTACAAGCTGGCAGGTGACAGGTGGGACCAGGTGAAGGAGAAGGTGGGTGAAGAGAGGCAATAAAGTAAGAAGCTGAGAAAGGATATATGGAAGAGATAAAGAGCTGAAGGAGAAGGAACCTAACAGGAGAGGACAGTAAACTTTGGAAGAAAGGAAAGGAGGGGAACGGGAAGTACCGGGGAGAGCAGAAATTTGTACTTCAATGTCATGAAATACAGGGTATAAAATTTTTTTTTAAATCATTAATGATATAAAAATACAGGCTAAAGTGCCTTGCTGAAGGAAAGGATTAGAGGGCTGCAACTTATCAGTTGGACATCACTGAAGTTTAGAATTGAGTTTCTTAAAAGGAGCAATGGACTCAATTCTTTAATCTGTGGGATGCAGACGGTATCCAAAACAAACATTGAACAAATAATTTTATACTTTAATTTTACAATCCCACCCATTACAAACATGGGCTGTGAAAATCCACAGCAGACATTACAATTTCTATTCAAATCCTCAAGAAATGTCACCACTGCAATAGTGATTTATGTAATGATTTTGAATATCACATAAAATACTTACTCTTCTAATATCTTCTAAACTATGAATTTCTGGTGAAAGCCCCCCATGAACACAAAGAAATTGCTGGTTCAGAAGTGCAGCAAGAGGAAGGCAGTCAAAAGCGTCCATGCAGGCATCATACACTCTTTCAGAATATTTGATTTTACCTATGTAGAGATACTGAAGATTAATATTCAGGTATTGAACTTGTTTCTTGTAATATCAAATGACTATTTCAGATATTTATTTTTATCTACCCTACTATTGATATCCCTTTCCTCCTCCGTCAGTGACCCTTTTGGTAACAATTACCCCTGGAGTTGCTGACTTCCAAATAGTTCCTAATAGCCAATAAATGCACGCTTCTTTTCCCCCTCCTCTTCCCGTATTATTCAACTTGGAGGCTCCAACCAACTAGGGCCAGAAGAATAATTCCTCATGGAAGCGTAGTCAGAGACGCTTAGCCATCACTCACAAAACATATGTGCTTAATCTATTCATACACGTAGGCATGTGCCAGAAATCAGAGCTTTTTCACTTAGACAAAACATTTAATGCAATGCCACTAAAAAGGCCATAACAGATGTTACTGACTCTGCTAAGGCTGAAATTTGAACTGGAGATTTCCAGTCTCCATAATACATGGGCTCTCTTCCATAACCCATCTAAAAATGCATCTTGCATTTAACACAAATAAACTTCCCTACTTCTGTAAAGTCTTCTACCTTCTCACCCAATCAATTTCAGTAGTAGATGCTATGCACTGCTAGAATCATTGATAGGGATAAACAAGTGCTCAACTGCTGTTTAACTGGACTGATACTAACTTATAGGTATAGCTGACACTTTATTTGTGAATGCAAAGTTAAATGGAAGCTCAGTAATTAACCAACTGTCTAATTCTAAATGTTTCTGTGACCGGGCTACAGAGACTGAAGATCAGTCATTACAGGCTCCATGCAAAAATCACAGTGTTACTATTTGCCCAACAATAACAACTGCAGAACTGTATGGTCATCCCAGTCTACAGTAACCACAGGGCAAGCAAGAGATTTACCTTCTCCACAATCCTCCAGACCATTATGAATAGAGTTACTGAATAAAAGACGAATCCTTTGCAACGGAAGTTAATATTTACTCACATTCTTGTTTAAATGTGAAATATTCTGTGAGATGTCTGCATTCGTGATTCCCTCGTAAAAGGAATAAAGTACTTGGGTATAGAATCTTGAGAGTCCACAAATAGAGAACACACTGTTAGGGGAAAAAAAAGATCAGGATTCAAGCTACCAACTCATTATATACACAGTGCTACTCCTCCAGAGGAATTAGTGAAATACAACAAAAGTTAACTTATCAGTATGGCTAACAATAGTTCATTTTTAATACTATAATTCACTTATTGGTACAACGTGAACTGTTGGGTGATGTTCTAAATCATTTTTATTTCTAAATTATGCTCCACCTTTAGTGTTGAAAAAGACTTTCCAAGTCAGGTCGCCAACATTTTGCATGTCATGTTCAATGAAAGTTAGATACCGGGAAAAAAATTGATACATTGTAAGATTCCCAATACTGTGAACTGATTGTACAAAATAAACCATACCGGTGGAAATGAAAGAAAAAGCAAATAAATGTTAAGAAGCAGAATTGATGAAAGGGCTTGCCTTTATATAGCAACTTCAGAATATCCCAAACAGCGTACAAAACACTTTTGCAATCTGTTGTCACTGTTTCAAAAGTAAAAATGAAGCTTGATAAAGAGGATCAAGCTAAGCTTATTGTCATGTGCACAAATACGGAGAGGTACAGACTTGCTCGTAGCAATATCACAGGCACAGTTCCTGATAACACACAGAACCGACATTGTACATAAAAAAGATGTGATAACATAGTTGCCTTTTGTGTGATGGACTGTTAAGCAGAAATTACAAGGACAATGGAGAAAGTTCTCCTGATCTTCAAATTATTGCCATGTCATCTTTTACATCAATTCAAAATGGCACTAAATGATGAAAGTTCATCTCAGGACTAAATGATAGAATCCTTCTGAAATTAGCCTTTTTTCTAGACTATCAAACAGTGGAAACATTTTCTCAACATTTATTTTATTCTGCCCTCTATTAATTTTTATAAGCTAAACTGAAACTTTGTTTTGATATTTCCTTCTGCTAAATTCCAGAAAATGAAGACACCTGCAGCAATTAATCCAGCTCACCATGCTGCACCACCTCAACAGCAAGTGTACCTTCTATAAGCAGAATTAATCAGATGCTGTCTCAGCAATTGCAGCAAGATTCCTTTCTTGGATGTTCAAGATTCTCAGCTAACAGATTATTTCTGTTCCCAATTATCTGCTAAACCTGAATGCTAATATTATGAAGAAGAAATCTGCAGATGCTAATATTATGATCCATGTGCAAGGGCACCGAATCTCTGGATATCAACACATATTAGATTCTCATCTCCTAAAAAAAATCTGTTTTGCTATACTTACTAGGGTAGATAAAATCTATCTGTGAATAAACTAGTTGCTTGACTGATTTATAAAACTTCATAGCATCCAAGTCCTCTTCCCACCTAGATGATCACCAAAATATTACATTCAAACTCATTATATCCCACTAAATCCCACCTCAAACTTAAAATAATCTACTCATCGTCAATCCTTTTGATTATACTCAAAGCCAAGCAGCCACAAAACAAAGAAGCCCAATAGATCCCATTAAAACAAATGACAACTCACCCAACGTGCAGAGGAAAAACGAGGGGGAAAACATGCAAACAATAAAAGTAAACAAATAGCATTCAGAACTGAAGTTCACACTGTGATCGCTGCAGGCCACAGTTTGGTGCGGAGATGAGAAAACCTCATTGAGTAACAAGTTGAAGTTCAGCACGGAGACAAGTAAACCTCACGAAGCAGCGATCTGAACCGGCCCCTGCTTCGCCTCCGGTCCAACACCCTGTCTTTTTCAATCAGGCCCGGTGTTTAAATCATCCATACCTTGCTCTAGGACCCAGAACCTGCCGTTTTGATTAGCTCTCAGGCTGGTGCTCCACCACCTCAATGCAGCCCATACCCAACATTTCCAGTTTGGCTCAGCACTTAAATTAATCAAACCTCAGGCTCTCAGGTCCAGGTCAGGGCCCCACCATCTCGACTCTGCATCGCCTCCGCTCACCTCACTACGGTTCTGCCAAATCTAACTGCCTCCACGTTCACTCCAGAAATGGCCAAACTGGCTTATTCCTCACTCTACGACCCAAAAGTCACTACATCGACTCAGCCTGTACATACCGTGCCGCAGTTGTTCTGCACCTTCGAGACCTCAGTTCCAACTGCAAAAATGCCAGGTCGTACAGGCGGTTCAAAAGCTCTACTCTGACAGGAAAGTTACAACCTATTGTTTGCAGTGATTGTTTTGCAAAAAAAAATGTAATTAATGAAGTACTTAGTTATTTTCTTTGTTTTATTTGCCACCAGCAAGCAGTCGCTGAGCTTCACCAGCGCCATCTTAAACTGGAAGGGTTACTCAGCAAACCTTTGAGCTCAATACATATACATGCATATGATTTATGGGCATAGGTAGACCACTTGTCCTTTGAATCTGCTCTGCTATTAAATAAGATTATAAATTATCCGCACATTGCAGTCTACCCACTAGTTTGTCATCCCCTCAGGTCATCATTAATCCACCATTTCCCTTGGGAGAAGAATATTAAACACTCTCTACTTTCCAAAGTGTAAATGCACTTCTGTCTTAAATGGACAACTTGTATGTACGTATTTATTTTTTTAACACACACAGTGACGTCTGATTCTGCCTAAAGAGAAAGCAATCCTTCCATGTCCACTCAGCTACGATATACAATCTCTGTCTCCTACAATGCCATCCTCTTCTCTCATTTTTCTATCTCTACCACATCGTTTCTCAAGGTGAGGCCCTTGGAGTCAGTGCAACAAACATTTAACAGGTCTGGACGCTATGTGTTAAATTAAAATAGCAAATTGCTATCATTCCTAGTAATTTAGATGACCAAAGCTTAAGACTGAAATTTTCAAGAAATTACAGGGACACAATGGAATGGTTAGAGAGAAACTGCTTTTGCTGGTTAAAGAATATAGCATAAGAAAAACTACTTTGAAAATTAGAGCCAAGCTTTTCCACAACAAACTTCAGAAGCACGTGCATTCAAAGAATATGAAATATTTGGACAACTCATCCTAATTGCAGTTCTTGATAACTCTTAATTTTAAATTTGCAATGGATAAATTTTTGTTAAGCAAAGGTGATGGCAGATACAAGGAAAAAGCAGGTTTATAACATCAGCATTATCACATATTACAAGTTTAAGCGTTTAAATGCTCTATTTCTGTTTCTATTTTCCTTATATTTTTTATTTATTAATAGCACAAAGATATTTGAAATTACACCATTTTAAATGCATCACCTACTGCCATACCTTCTATCTGATTTCTCAATCTTCCATTGGCAACCTACATCTTATACAGTACCTATCATTTATTTAAGATTTTGGTCTTAAATTAAATGTATCATTCCCAACCAATGCGGGATTACCTAAAGAAACTCTCGAGAATATTCCTAATCAACACCATCTTACTGCAACGGACAGCATCTAAAATTGTTTTTCCCTTTTCAGCTCTATGACCTTGCTCTAGGAAACTATTAAGTACATTTTATGAATTTATCTTCAAAAATATTTTGCTAATTTGTCATAATTATCAGGAAATAAGCTTATCATTTCATAAGTTAACACTTTACCCAAGCTATGACTAGACATAGTGAGATTACAAAGAGATGTAGAAAAATTAAGTTAGTCGGCAAAGAGCCAGTAAAAAGGAGGCAATCAGCAGGGAAATTGCAAGATTGTCTATTTTAGCAAGAAAAATAATAAAGAGCTGTATTTACCTAAATGAAGAGAGATTGCAGTGCTCTGACATGGAGAGGATATGGGTGGCTTGTTGTATGATTCACACAAGGCTAACATGCATGTACAAGAAGAAATTAGGATCACTGATGGAAAATAATTTACTGTTAGAGAAACCGAAGACAAATGTTCGGACCACATCTGAAGAATTATGTACAAAACTGGTTTCCTTATTTAAGGAAGGATGTTAAGGTGTTGGAGCAGAGAAGGCTTTGTAGACTAAACCTGAAACGGATGAGTTGTTTTAAATGAAAAGGCTGGAGTCTGTATCTGCTGGAGTTTGGAAGTCAGAGAAGGGATTGAATGGAACCTACTGAGGGGTTCAGATAGGTGGATATATAGGCTGAATGCACAATGAACCCATGAACATTACATCACTTGTATTTTCTCTCTTCTTTGCACTACTTACTTAACTTTCAAATGTACTTCTTGTATTTTACAGATTTTTTTAATTATGTATTGTAATGTACTGTTGCTGCAAAACAACAAATTTCATGGCATATGCCAGTGATATTAAACTTTATTCTGATATTGACAAGATGCTTCCTCTTGTGGGAAAATTTAGAACTGGGACTACTGTTTAAAAATAAGGGTTGCCCACTTGACATGATATGGCAAAAGAATTTCTCCTAGGGGGCTGTGTTTTGGGCAATGGAAGCCAAGCCTTTGACAATGTCTAAGGCAGTGGTACTGTAGATATATTCTTGATAGGCAAGGGAGTGAAAGGCCAATGAGGTTTGAGTGAAAAATGAAGTTGAGGTTATAATGAGATCAACCCTTAAATAGCAAACCAACCTGCTCTAATTTGTATACCATTATGTAGCACAACTGCTTTTAGAGGTCTCATAGGTTACTTCTATAAATCATTTGTATTACTTGTTATCTAATGTCTCCACACAAACTTTTACTTTCCAGTTTTCCTAGTTCATGTACATCATGTCACTCATTACCATCAGATCTATTCTACAATCCTTTCTTGTTTCACCTTTCCCTTCTAAATATTAAGAACTTGAAGTAATTCCCAATTTCAGTAAATATTCAATCATAAGAGCAATCAGACCGAATCACCTTTACTTATACTTCATATAAATTTTTACAAGTATTTTGTTCATTTTAACAGTATATTGCAATCTTTAACACAAGGGATTCAGCAGATGTTGGAAATCCAGAGTACCACACACAAAATGCTGGAGGAACTCAGCATGCCAGGCAGCATCTATGGAAAGGAATAAAGAGTCAACATTTCAGGCCAAGGCCCTTCATCAGGACTTGCACCAGTCCTGATATTACCCAACTTGCTGAGTTCCTCCAGTATTTGGTGTGTTACTCTATACTATGATCTTTATAATTTGTGATCCTTATTAATCTTCCAATCAATTCTATCTGAACAATGATACTGCTTTAATACTGTTAATGCATTTTACATTCCCCTTTTTAAAAAATTGAGTTTTGTCCATGACGCTGGTCATCCTATTAGACAGGACATTGTCTCAATCGATACAAGTGGAGCTTATATCTGTGGTACAGCTCACAGTTTCTCCAAACACCACAAATCAAAACCTTTCTCTCACTACTTTCTTTGAGCAAGGCATTCAACTCTTTAATTTAAACCTAAACAAATTTAAATTTAGACTATTACTAATCTGAGATTCTGTATCTTAATTTCGACCCTGGCTCTTGATGATTCCCCCCACAATCTGCATCAAGAAAGCTCACCAACATCTCCACTTCCTCAGGAGGCTAAAGAAATTAGGTATGTCCCTGTCAACCCTTACAACTTTTATAGATGGTCCATAGAAAGCATCTGGATGCATCACTGCTTGGTACGGCAACTACTCTGCCCATGACCACAAGGAAATGCAGAGTTGTGGACACAGCTCAGCACATCATAGAAACCAACTTCACTTCCATGGGATCTATCTATGCTTCTCACACCTCAGTAAAGCATATTTAAAATTTTAATCACCCCAGCCATTCTCTCTTCCCCTCTCCTCCCTTGAACAGAAGATGCAAAAGCCTGAAAGCACTGGCCACTAGGCTAAAGTACAGCTTTTACTCCACTGTTGTAAGACACTGAGTGGTTCCCTAGGATGATAAGCAAGCAACCTCATAGTGATCTTGCATCTTATTGTTTACCTACACTGCTTTTCTCTATAGCTGTTACACTTTATTCAGCATCCCTTATTGTTTTACGTTGACTAACTCAATGCACTCTGTAATAAATTGATCTATATAAACAGTATGGAAGACAATCTTTTCACTGTACTTTGGTATATGTGGCAATAATAAGCCATTAATAAAGATTGTTCTACTTCTACCAGTCCCACTTTCCTGTTGACCACCTCCTCCTTCACCACCCACCACCTCAGCCCTCCAATTTGAATGATGCCTTGCCTATTAAATCATCTTACAAATTACGACTCTCTCTACATTTGTTGTTTTTATCATGAAAATAGCAGATATTTTGAAGATGTCAAAAAGCCGAGCTTCAGTTTCATGTGCATCCTGAATTCTGCATCAAACTGGCATGTATGTTCCTTTCCCTGTCTATAATCAAGTCTAAAAAAAAACCAACAAACTCCTGGAATTAAAATACTCAGGTTATTTTCCCCTCCAAATATCTGAATCTCAGATTGAAATAATATTTTATAATTTCTGTCCTCCCTGTTTAAGTAGTTGGTGATTCCATCTTTCAGTTAGTAGGAATAACCTGCTTCTCTAAGCAGCTAGTTGCAGGAACAGAGAACAAACTGCAGCATAACTAGCAAGTCCAATCTGTATGCCTGTCGGAGTTATTAAACAGCAATCAACAGAAATCCTAACCCAAAGTCACAAGTTTAATTACAGCAACCCAACTGCTATTTGTGCTATGATTAGCTAATTCAGAGCAGAACAGAAACTGAATATGATCTTCAAATTTAAGGTCATGCACACTTTTATTTCATTGCACCCCTCACCACCTGTTCTACAATATTTTATGCACTGAACCATTACACATTGATAATGCATATAGTACACAACTGAAAATAATGTGATGTGATACCAAAGCTTAAGAAAGAGAAAGGTAGGAAAAGACAGATACATACCTAACTTCAATGATGAACATTTCAGCAGTTCAACAGCCTTCTCCACCGCCTCAACAAAATAACCTTAAAAATTAGATTTTACAGCTCTGCTTACCTCTATGCTGAAATATCCTCGGTCCACATAATCGCCAAGGAAGAGGTATCTGGTGCTGGCTGGTGACCCTCCCACTTCAAATAGCTTCATCAGGTCAAAGAACTGACCATGAATATCCCCACATACTGGAAGAAAACAGCAGCTGCATTTTAAACTCAAACCACTAGACCAAAAGATACCATCCATGAAAATGTACAATAGAAAAATATACATTCAATAATTTTGTGGCTTAAATAATAATGAAATTAAAATGTACCAAAGTACCACATAAATTTGCCACTCCAAACTGCTTGTTTCAAAACTTTAGACAGAATTATATGACTAATTTATAGTACTGCCATTTCAGAATGGCAAGCTTCAAAACTTGAAACCAGCAAGAAAAGCAACCTGAAATAAAATCAATAAAGGAACGTCAACTTCCACCTGCTGGAACTGATTTCACACACAACCATGCTTAACCAGGTATATGAAATGGTTATGATGCAGAGATTTAATTCAGAAATTATGTATTCAACACTGAATTAAAAGTACAGTTACAGGATCACGTACCAACAGTTAACTGTTTAGCTACCGTAAATTAAGGATCAATTAGCTGAACTTTGTCTAGTGCAGCACCTGCTGCAATTCCTTGCAGTGATCGGTCTTGCTGACTAACTTCTCAACTGAGCTAGGGATAAGAAGAAAAAGATTAGAAAAAGCATGACAAAGCATGGATTAATCCTTTTTGCTTGTTTCGTATTGTACATCTCAGCTTTGAAGTGCCAGTCAACTTCCTGCAAGAGCAAAGGTATATCTCATGATTGCCTAACCTGATTGAGTAGCCAGGGTACTGCTCATACCACATGCAGTGGTGCTAGAAAGTTTGTGAACCCTGTAAAATTTTCTCTGTTTCTGCATAAGTATGAGCTAAAATATGATCTAATCTTCATGCAAATCCTATAGCTAGATAAAGAGTACCCAATTAAATAAATAACACAAAAAAATTATACTTGTTCATTTATTTATTGAGAAAAATGATCTAATATTACATCAATTTGTTGGAAAAAGTATGTGAACCTCTGGGGTAATGCCTTCTACAAAAATTTGGAGTCAGGTGTTCCAATCAATGAGATGAGATTGGAGGTGCGGGTTGTAGAGACACAAAGTCAGGTTACCGACACAGCCTGCTATTCTCAAGAAAGATCTATTTATGTGCACTGTGCCTCAATCAAAACTACTTTCTTCCGGCGCCGTCACGAGAGGACAGCCAGCCAGGTTGAACAACCTTGCAACAATAATTTCCTTTGGGATAAATAAAGTTTTATCTTTTCTTATTTTATACTTCAGAAGACAATAGAAGAAGAGTTGTAGAGATGGAGCTGGAAAAGGCTACAAAAGCATTTCTAAATACCTGTGTATTCATTAGTCCACAGTGAGAGAAACTGTCTACAAATGGAGGAACTCAGTACTATTGCTACTCTCCCTGGGAGTGGGCATTCTGCAAAGATCACACCTACAGCACAAGGTGCAATGCTGAAGGAGGTGAAAAAGAACTCAAGGGTAACAGTAAAAGACCTGCAGAAATCTCTGGAACTTGCTAAAGTCTCCATTCATGCTTCCACTATAAGAAAAACACTGAACAACAATGGTGCTCATGGAAGGACCCCACAGAGGAACCCACTGCTCTCCAAAAAAAAATTTCTGCACATCTCAAGTTTGCAAAAGATGACCTAGGTGTTCTACAACACTTCTGGGACAATGCTCTGTGGGCAGATGAGACAAAAGTTGAACTTTTTGGAAGAAATGCACATTGCTATGTTTGGAGGAAAAAGGGCATTGCACACCAACACCAAAACCTCAACCCAACTGTGAAGCATGGTGGAAGGGCTGTGATGCTTCCTCAGGGTCTGGACAGCTTCCAATTCTTGAGAGAACACTGAATTCAAAACTGTATCAAGACATTATACAGGAGAATTCCAGGCTAGCAGCCCATCACCTGAAACTTAATAGAAGTCAAGTCAAGTTTATTGTCATTTCGACCATAAATTGCTGGTACAGTACACAGTAAAAACGAAGCAGCATTCCTCCAGGACCCTGGTGCTACATGAAACAACACAAAACTACACTACACTATAAGAGACAGCGCAAGGCTACACTAGAGTACGTAAAACAACATAAAAACTGCACTAGACTACAGACCTGCACAGGACTACATAAAGTGCACAAAACGGTGCAGGGCAGTACAATAATTAATAAACAAGACAATAGGCACAGTAGAGGACAAATTACAATATAATAATAAATTATGTAGATGTCAGCCTAGACTCTGAATGTTGAGGAGCCTGATGACTTGGGGGAAGAAACTGTTGCACAGTCTGGTCGTGAGAGCCCAAATGCTTCTGTACCTTCTGCCAGATGGCAGGAGGGAGAAGAGTTTGTGTGAGGGGTGTGTAGGGTCTTTCACAATACTGTTTGCTATGCGGGTGCAGCGTGTGGTGTAAATGTCTGTAATAGCGGGAAGAGAGACCCCGATGATCTTCTCAGTTGACCTCACTATCCGCTGCAGGGTCTTGCGATCCGAGACGGTGCAATTCCCGAAGCAAGCAGTGATCAGCTGCTTGGGATGCTTTTGATACATCCTCTGTAGAACGTGGTGAGGATGGGAGGGTGGGAGATGGACTTTTCTCAGCCTTCGCAGAAAGTAGAGACACTGCTGGGCTTTCTTGGCTATGGAGCTGGTGTTGAGAGACCAGGTGAGATTCTCCGCCAGGTGAACACCAAAAAATTTGGTGCTCTTAACGATCTCAATGGAGGAGTCGTCGATGTTCAGCGGAGAGTGGTTGTTCTGTGCTCTCCTGAAGTCAACAACCATCTCTTTTGTTTTGTTCACATTCAGACAGATTGTTGGCTCTGCACCAGTCCGTTAGCCGCTGCACCTCCTCTCTGTATGCTGTATCGTCGTTCTTGCTGATGAGACCCACCACAGTCATGTCATCGGCAAACTTGATGATGTGGTTTGAGCTGTGTGTTGCTGCACAGTCGTGGGTCAGCAGAGTGAACAGCAGTGGACCGAGCACACAGCCCTGGGGGGCCCCCGTGCTCAGTGTGATGGTGTTGGAGATGCTGCTTCTGATCCGGACTGACTGAGGTCTCCCAGTCAGGAAGTCTAGGATCCAGTTGCAGAGGGAGGTGTTCAGGCCCAGCAGTTTCAGCTTTCCAATCAGGTGCTGAAGAATGATTGTGTTGAATGCTGAACTGAAGTCTATGAACAGCATTCGAACGTATGTACGAGGAAATCTGCAGATGCTGGAATTTCAAGCAACACACATAAAAGTTGCTGGTGAACTTGACGAAGGGTCTCAGCCCAAAACGTCCACTGTACCTCTTCCTAGAGATGCTGCCCGGCCTGTTGCGCTCACCAGCAACTTTTATGCCTGTTGCTTCGAATGTATCTGTCTTTTTTGTCCAAGTGAGTGACAGCCAGGTGGAGGGTGGTGGCGATGGCGTCGTGTGTTGAGCGGTTGGGACGATACGCAAACTGCAGGGGGTCCAGTGAGGGGGGCAGCAAGGTCTTTATGTGCCTCATGATGAGCCTCTCAAAACATTTCATGATGATGGATGTGAGAGCAGCAGGACGGTAGTCATTGAGGCAGGACATTGAAGACTTCTTTGGCACGGGGACAACGGTGGTGGCCTTGAAGCACGTTGGAATGGCGGCACTGCCCAGGGAGATGCTGAAGATGTCAGTGAGAACATCTGCCAGCTGGTCTGCACATTCTCTGAGCACTCTACCAGGAATATTTTCTGGTCCAGCAGCTTTCCGTGGGTTGACCCTGCATACAGTTTTCCTCACATCGGCCACGGTAAGACACAGCACCTGGTCACTGGGAGGAGGAGTGGTCTTCCTCACCACCACGTCATTTCCTGCCTCGAAACGAGCGTAGAAGTTGTTCCAACCCATCTGGGAGGGAGGCAGCACCAGCACAGGCAGGTGATGTTGTCCTGTAGTTGGTGATGTCCTGAATGCCCTTCCACATGTGCCACGTGTCACTGCTGTCCTGGAAGTGGCTGTGGATTCGCTGGGCGTGTGCATGCTTTGCCTCTCTGATGGCCCGGGAGAGATTGGCCCTCGCTGTTGTTAGGGCTGCCTTGTCGCCTGCTCTGAAGGTGGAGTCACGGGTCATCCATGGCTTCTGGTTAGAGCGTGTAGTGATGGTCTTGGACACAGTGACTTCATTGATGCACTTGCTGATGTAGCTAGTCACTGATGCCGTGTACTCCTCTAAGTTGGTAAAGTCGCCATCGGTTGCAGCCTCCCTGAACGTGTGCCAGTCAGTGTGCTCAAAGCAGTCTTGAAGAGTAGAGATAGCTCCTGCTGGCCAGGTTTTCACCTGCTTCAGAAATGGTCTGGAGCGTCTGACGAGCGGTCTGCATTAGCATAACAGAGATGTGGTCCGAGTAACCAAGGCGGGGGCAGGGCTCCGCCCAGTATGCGTCAGGGATGTTTGTATAAACAAGGTTCAACACGTTCTCCCCTCTCGTTGCAAAGTCCACATACTGATGGAATTTGGGGAGCACTGACTTGAGGTTCGTGTGGTTAAAATCTCCGGCGACAATAAACAGTCCATCAGGGTGTGCGTTCTGCAGTTCATTGATAGCCCCATACAGTTCACAGACTATAAGGACAGCGGTGAATTCCCATGGTAAATAAAATGGTCTGCATCTAACAGTCACAAACTGCACTAGCGATGAGCAGTAACCAGAGACCAGCACAGAGTTCTCGCACCATTCCGTGTTGATGTAAATACACCGTGATTTTTACCGCAGAGTTGCATCTCTGTCACCCCGAAACTAAGCGAGCCCGTCTAGCTGAATGGCGGCATCCAGAACTCTGTCGCTAAGCCACGTTTCCATGAAAACGAAAGCACAGCAGTCTCTGTACTCCCGCCGAGTAGTCCACTAGAGTCAGATGTAGTCCAATTTATTGTCCAGGGAGCGGAATGGACAGGAGAGCCGGCTGGCTAGGGTTTGTTTTTAGCCTAGCACGCACCCCTGCCCGCTTGCCGCACTTCCACTTCCTCGCACACCGCTTACAACGTCCCCACCCCCAGCCACTGGCATCAGGCGACACCGAGGACTGTAGGCTTGGTCTCCGAAGCAGGCCGAGATCGCATAGCTTCTCCAGCAGATCCTCGTGAAGGTTTGTTGTTGGGAAATTTCTGTACTGTAGCAATGTCTGGCGATGGTAGATATGAACACCGGTTGCTCTGTTGTTCATGTGCAAATTTTTAAAATTTCGCTTTAGTTTTTTTTTAAATTAATTAATTAAAGTAATACCAGGTCCGGAGAGGTCGCTGCTGCCACCTGCCGTGCCACCTCAAGAGATAATGCAACAAGACAATGATCCGAAAAGCAAGAATAAATCAACAACAGAGAGAAAAAAAATGTTCTGGAATGGCTAAGTCAAAGTCCTGACCTTAATTCTATACAAATGTGGAAGGACCTGAAGCAAGCAGTTCATGCAAAGAAGTCCACCAACATCCCAGAGTTGAAGCAGTTTTGTAAGGAGGAATGGCATAAAACTCCTCCAAGCCGATGTGCAGGACTGATCAACAGTTACCAGAAACATGAGTTAAGTTATTGCAATACAAGGTCACACCAGTTACTGAAAGCAAAGGTTTACATATTTTTCAACAAATACATGTAACAGCAGATCATTTTTCTCAATAAATAAATGAACATGTATAATGTTTTTTGTGTTATTTATTTAATTGGGTTCTCTTTATCTAGTTTTAGGGCACATGAAGATCTAATCACACTTTCGGTCATATTTATGCAGAAATAGAGAAAATTCTACAGGATTCACAAACTTTCCAGCACCACTATATGTAAAATATGGACCTAACTCACTTTTGCAACCTCAGTGAAACGTTCATGACTCTTTCAGAGGCTGACTGATCTGCACAATATTTACAGTAACTTGTGTTTTTTTCCTGAAATCTGAATATACATAGCTTATCTTCCTAACAATCTTTGGTAGCACTTACAAAGACCTAAAAAGCTAGTGCTGAAGGATGAATTGGGAAAACATTACTACGTGACCAAACTTGGAATCTATGTTTGACAGTTCAGCTCAACTACATTCACTTCAGACATCATTTGAACAGCAAGATTGATTTTCTTCTGCCAAATACCTGATAAAGAACAGTATAAAATGACCAGATATAAAAGGTGTCAAATTCCACAGTTCCATTTCTAAACCTGACAAGAACAGCAAACATAAACACACAGAGCTGAGCACATAAAAATGGATCAGTCATTCCAACTGAGTTTGCATCAGGTTTCTAATGAGATGAAAGGAAGAGGAGAACAGAAATATGACACTTCAACCAGTGAGAGATTATTCTAGTGTCAAGTATGGCTCTCAATGCCTTACCTGTTATTGGTGCTTCAACTTCAATCATTGTCTTTTCTCTCCTCAGAATTGCAGCTCCCTCATTAATAATTCTAAGTGCAATTTCTTCATCCACACGACCTTCTTTAATTAAATGATTTTTCAAAACGTCCACCTTGGGTTTGCCATCAACATTGAAGATCTCCTCAAATGTCAAATGATTGGTTGGTGGAAAGGGGACAGCTGCAAGAAAAGAGATACAGATAATACAATAAGGTGTTATTTCTTATGTACGAATGCAGCAGATAACAATTAACATCACTGCCAGACTGTATTGATCTGAAAATCAGAATCAATTCCAAAGGATTGTACAAGCTGTCCCCAAGTTACAAACACCTGACTTAAGAACACTCCAACACATGCACAAGCTCCTGTGATATTACTGAATTCAAAAATACGTTGTATGAATATACATATTCATATGAATATTCATTACTCTGAATGACATAATTAGTTTCCTCTCTCGCTACTTCTAGTTAGAGTTCTAATCAGTATTGTGCATTTTTGATGCAATTCATTATTCTACTATGGAGGTACAATCACCATAAGTGATTTTCCAACTTAAAAACTGTCTGTAAAAACTGAACCCCTTCATTGCCCAGCACAGTGTCAACATCACAGAAGTTGACAGTACATGAGAGAGAATGGAGTGGAAAATAAAATGAGCACACATTTAAAAGAACTGTGAATGGCAGCTCCACTGATTGACACTGTGATTCTTCTTTTCCTCATTCTTCCTCCCTGTGTTGTCATCACACACAGTTTTGGCATAACAGATCAAGAAGCTTTTCTATATGGCCTTGTGTCACAAGGATTATAAATTCCAGGCTTAATCTATAGCACTACACTGGTCCGAATTCTACAATAGGGTATTACAGCTGACAATAGGGTTGCAATGCCCTAAAATGGTTGAATTAATTTCAACTCTCAACATTCAGGTCAATAAATGGGTGAGGTACTGTAAAGCCTGTAACACCTTTGGAATAACTAGCAGAAGCAACATGATCATCAGGATCAATATCACTTGAGGACTTAACAGGACGAAGTTAGTAGAAAAAAGATTTATAAAACTTTCAATGAGCTGCAAATATGCAAAATGCATTAATTTGATCATAATATTCATTTGCACACTTCCAGATACACCAAAGGTGTTGGATACCTCCAGTGATTCGAAAAAACTTTCAAAATGTGAAGATTAATTATAAAAATACCTTCAAACCAGAATTACTAAATTGACTCATATTGAAGTCTCCACTATTTCACAGAAAATATGATTTTATAAAATGATTATCACCAGCTTGTCTATGCTCACTTGAGTCAGACATATATTCAGCTCTAATGCTAGGCCAGTACTTAGTGAACACTACATTCTCAGATATGCTATCCTTCAAGAGTTTGAATCCCAGTCTAGAATTCGTAATACATCTCAAGCTATCATGCAAAGGGATACATGGAACTCTCCTGCTAGAGACACAAGAAAGACTGCAGATGCAGTCTTTGGAGGACCTCAGAACTCAGAAAAATGGAGGAACTCAGAAGGTCAGGCACATTGCTCTAGTTCAAGATCCTTCATCTTCCCTGGAAGAAAGAGGTGAGACAGCCAGTGTAAAAGGATGGGCAGAGGGTGTAGAGTAAGAACTGGTGGGTGATAGGTGAACACAGGTCACATACAGCTACGTAAGGATAAACTCTCCTGGTGACTAGCCAACATTTCTCCCTTAACCAACCCAACCAAAAATAATTGGTCATTTAACCTATTTGCTATTTATGGGACCTTGCATTGCACAGCTGCACTTTGCATTTGGCTAGAGAGTGAAAATGATTCTGATAAAACAGAATTTATTTAGTATGATGCATCTTGGGGCAGAGCAACAACAAGATAATGTACAAAGCTAAATTCCTCTTTATAGACATGACAAAATAAATTCTCAATCTTCTTTACCATTGTTAATTTGTAAACTTGTGACCTCACCTCACTCACCTGAGAAAAGGATTTTGGCATCTCAGATTCACTATTTTCAAAAAGCAATATGATTTATAATAACTACAAAAGTGCCTGCCTACAATCTGCCACTAAGATAGTCAACTTCCCAGTGGTTAAAGAGTTCCTCCCAGAGATACAATGAAGATCTCAGCCATGAGGAGGCACAATGGATGCGATCTGGAGAGCAGAACAAAAACAAGAGAAATGCAGTATTATATGTGGTCTTCTTAGCTTCCATTAGCAGTCAGGAATTATGGGGGACCTTCATTAAACTGGCTGGTTGACAAGTCTTCATCATCCTAACTACTACGAGGTACAAACCATGACATTCAACAACAGATCAATGACACAGATTGCAATGCAGATTGGAGTGAACCAAGGCTGTATCATCCTTCCTATCTACCTGTCAATCTTTATGCTGTAGTACCTCCATTTTAGCCCCTAAAGTGTCCTGGTGAGTTGGGACTAATTAATAAAACTTGGGAGAATACAAGGCATCCTCAGATGAAAGGCCAGGACCAAAATCACAACTACCTTGATGACCAAGTTAAAGTACACAGATGAATGCTTTCTACATCAGAATTACCTCCATGACCAAGCTAAAGTACATAGATGAATGCTCTCTAGGTGCACACTTGGTGGAAGCAACATACTAAATAACATTCAATACCCGTATTTAAATGTAAAGGGTTGCTCTCATGTTTAACATCCGTAAGAGATTAGATGGAATGAGAATGTTTTCCTTGGAGCAAAGGAGGCCGAGGTAAGGTTATAAAATCAAGAAGAGCATAAATAAAATGTATCGTCTTTTTCCGTGGGTAGGGGAGTCAAAATCCAGAACGCATAGAATTTAGGTGAAAGGAGAAACATGTAAAGAGAGACAGACTTTTCCACACAGGTAGCAGTTGGTATATAGAACACACTACCAGAGTAAGTGATAAAAGCAGGCACAATTACAACAAGACATTTACACAGGTACGTGGATAGGAAAGGCTTAGAGGAATGTGGGCAGATGCTGGCAAATGGACTAGGTTGGGAAGATATGGACAAGTTGGGCTGCAGGACCAATTTCCGGGATATATGCATATTTCTCATTGCTGCCATCATGGATGAGGTACAGGAGCCTCAGGATCCACACCACCAAGTTCAAGAACAGCTATTACCCCTCAAACCAGTGGGGGATAACTTCATTCATCCTCACGCACCCCAACACTGAACTGTTCCCACAACCTTTAGAACCAATATTCATTGCTTATTTATTATTATTTTCTTCTTTTTCTCTTTGCATATACTGTGCATACCCACAAGGAAATGAATCTCAGAGTTATATATGCTGCCATATATATACTTTAATAATAAATTTACTTTGGACTTTGTATGACTCTATAATTCTAAGACCAACATCCTTCACCAATCTGATAGTCATTAGGGAAATTCACTGTACACATGTGAAAGCTTTGGCAAAGAACTACTGGAAAGGATAGGCAATTCAATATCAGCAGCCTCTGATCACGGGCTCCAGATGGGAAGCCACATCATGCAAATGCCTCAAATCAGACTCATAATTCAATATTTTGTTCAATAGTTCAATAATTTGTTTGGATATACAGATGACCCCCACTTTTCGAACGTTTGTTTTACGAAACCTCACTGTTACGAAAGACCTACATTAGTTACCTGTTTTCGCTAACAGAAGGTACTTTCACAGATACGAAAAAAGCAGCGCGCGCCCCGAGCAGCCGCTCCTCCCTCAGATTCGGAACGGCATTCTGGCCGGCATTGGTTAAACACGTACCTGTGAGCATCCGTTAGCAAGATGAGTTCTAAGGTATCAGAAAACCCTAAAAGAGCTCGTAAGGGTGTTACACTTAGCGTAAAACTAGACATAATTAAGCCTTTCGATCGTGGTGAACGAAGTAAGGACAAAGTGAGTTTGGCTTGCAGAAGTTGACGAAGGTGATGTTGAAGAGGTTTTGGCATCCCATGACCAAGAACTGATAGATGAAGAGGTGATGCAATTGGAAGAGGAAAGGATAACAATCGAAACTGAATGCAGTAGCCAACGGACTGAAAGTGAAGTCGTCCAGGAACTGAACGTGAAGCAACTGCTGAGATTTTTGCTGCAATGATAAAGTATGACTTCAATTTGAAAGGGTATGTCAGTTTAGAGCATATTTGCAAGATGGTTTGAGTGCTTACAAAGAACTGTATGATAGAAAAATGCGCGAGGCTAAGCAGTCAAGCAAGCCTTCCACATCAGCCACAGCAGACAACGAACCTCGACCTTCGAAATCGAGGCAGGCAAACATACAAGAAGATGACCTGCCTGCCCTGATGGAAACAGATGACACTCCAGTGTCCCACCACCACAAACCCCGGGCCGCGGACCAATACATTGTCACAGAGAATGCAGCGGTAGTTAGAATGCACCTAGCGCATCTTTAAGAAAAAATGTCGAAATAAACAAGCTAATTATTAGGTGCCGCCCAGCACGTAAATGTCAGCCCAGATCACAGGCAATTGCCAATTGCGTCGCCTCTGATCTGGGCCGACATTTACGTGCCGGGCGGCACCTAATTAATTAGCTTGTTTGTTTTCTTAAAGATGCACTGGGTACATCCCGGCTACCCCTGGATGCTTCGCGGATTGGTATCGGTCAGTGGCCCGGAGGGTGGGGGCCATTGCACCACCCCAACCTCCAATGACTCAGCCTAACACACCATCATCGGTGTGCTCAGCGCCGTCCCAATTCTGGTGAGTGATACTACACTGTACATACATTACTTCTACTTTATATTGGTTGTGTACTTTTACGTGTTATTTGGTATGATTTGGCAGCTTCATAGCCTAAAGGTTACTGGAGAGTGCCTGCGCCATGTTTTTGCGGAGAGCGCTTGCGTGAGATTTTTGCTATGGAGAACAGTGCAGCAATGATTGTGGAAAAGTATTTCTACTTTATATAGGCTGTGTATCATCATATCATTTCTGCTTTTACTATATGTTACTGTTATTTTAGGTTTTATGTGTTATTTGGCATGATTTGGTAGGTTATTTTTGGGTCTGCGAACGCTCACAAATTTCTCTGATATAAATTAATGGTAATTGCTTCTTTGCTTTACGACATTCCGGCTTACGAACCGTTTCATTGGAACGCTCTACCTTCGGATGGCGGGGGAAACCTGTATATTGGACTTCAGCAAAAAATACAGATTTTTGTGCATCTATGGTTTTCTTTTTGATGGTAATGGGACCTCTTGAATTTCAAGTCACACAACAGTATGATGGGGCATTTTGGGTTTTAGACTGACTTAATGAAAGAACATTACATCTGCTAAATGATACAGCATTCAAATTATTGGCTCTATGAAATGTTGTAATGAAATTTCTTTTCATTTCAAACCTTTCATATCTAAAAATGTCCAACATTTCTGTAGCAAAGGTCATACAAGACACTGACCACAAGGAAAGCAGGAAGGGATGTCCTTACTGGGAAACCCTGCTACTGTGTTAAATCAATCTCAACTTATGGAAATGGGACCATCACAGCCAAAAATATATACAGTATCACTCAAATACCAAATCCAATGACATTACTTTTGAGTGACACAACTAAGAACTATCACAGACATTTGGTGTTAGGTGATCAGATGTCAGCAGGGAAGAACAATATTCTTTGAAGGAAAACTTGACAACAACTTTAAACAAAAAAAAATGAACGATTAGATAATACGAATCAGTCAGGAATATAGTTAACTTGGACAACAGCACAGACAGCCCAAGAGTGTGCTGAATATAGCTGATCGCAGCAGCGCATCACTGCTATTTGAGAAGATCGACATTTAGCAGTGGATTACTGTGGAATTTTCTCATGCAAAAACAAAATCAGTTGGGGGTTTCCTAATCTTACGCGTTCATTTTTATTTCAGTTTTGCCTCCTTTAAAAGGTACTAGTATCTGTTTTGATTTACATGGTTCTAGACACTCATGTTCTTAAATAATTATGTTGAGGTCTGTGCCCAGTGTACCCAGTGTCTCATAAGGCAACGTCTCAGTAGCACAAACTCCCACAAATTTGTTGTATGTTGTAGGTGCAATTTGTGCCTGAATGTTTATGGTTTGTAAACACGACCCATTGTAAGCACGAGTTTCCTACCAATCAGAAAACACTCTGTAAATAAAGGAATGGGAAGGGGGCAGTTTGGGGCATAGTGTAAAAAGAATGGTTCATTACTCAATAGATGATTTTTAATCTTCGTATAGACTGGATTAATCAAATTGAAAATGGTAGTCACAAAAATGATTTCTTAGGATATATTCAGGATAATTTATGTGAACAATTTGCTATGAAGCTAATCAGATAATAGACTATTTTGGATCAGATAATGTGTTACAAATAGGTTACTGAATGATCCCACAGAAATAAAGTACTGTGCAAAATTCTTAAGCAGATATATATAACTAGGGTGCCTAAGACTTTTGCTTAGTACTATATTTGTCAACATGGAAAGGGGAGCAAGTTTGTAAACCTGGCAGGAGCGAAGGAAGTTGGGAATGGCGAGGGTGGAGTGCCACGGGCGGGGTGTCGACGGGTGGCAGAGAATGAATGTAAGGGGTGGGGAGATGGCGGGGTGCAAACACACCCAGCCCTGAGACACCAGGCAAGGTAATCTGATTGCAAACAATTGGTTTATTGATTATTACGGAATGTCTTTCTGGTGCTTCCCGCTCCCTCCCTTCTCACTTCCCCTTTTGCCAACCATCATTCTCCTTTCCCTGCCTCTTTTCCACTCTCAGACCACAACTGAGACCCATATCGGAATTAGGTTTATCATCACTCACGTATATCATGAAATTTGTTTTTTTGCAGCAGTACAATGCAATAACCAGCTGGCAGTGTATCGGCACCAGCACCAGAATTCAAGGCAAATCTGGCCAGTTCCTTACGCACTTTCCACCCGTGCAGGGTTGAACAAAGAAATGGCAGATGGAATACAGTGTTGGGAAGTGCATGGTCATGCACTTTAGTAGATGAAATGAAAGGGTTAACCATTTTCTAAATGGAGAGAAATTACTAAAACCTGAGGCGCAAAGGGACTTGGGAGTCCTTGTGCAGGATTCCCTAAAGCTTAATTTGCAGGTTGAGGGAGGAAGGCAAATACAATATTAGCATTCATTTCAAGAGGACTAGAATATAAAAACAAGGATGTAATGTTGAAACTTTATAAAGCACCTGTGAGGCCTCACTTAGCGCATTGTGAGCAGGTTTACACTCCTTAGAAAGAATGCGTTGAAACTGGAGAGGGTTCAAAGAAGGCCCACGAAAATGATTCCAGAATTGAATGGCTTGTTATATGAAGAGTGTGTGATGGCTCTAGGCCAGTATTCACTGGAATTCAGAAGAATGAGGAGTGACCTCATTGAAACCTTTCAAATGTTGAAAGGCCTTCATAGAGTGGATGAGGAGAGGATGTTTCCTCTGATCTTATCTAAGATGGCCTTAGAATAGAGGGGTGCCCTGTTAGAACGGAGATGAGGAAGAATTTCTTTAGCCAGGGAGTGGTGAATCTGTGGAATTCTTTGCTACAGGCAGCTATGGAGGCTAAGTCTTAGTATATTTGAGACAAAGGTTGATAGACGCTTTATTGATCAGGGCATGAAGGGATACAGGGAGAAGGCAGGAGATTGAAGCTGAGAGGAAAATTAGATCAGCCATGATGAAATTGTGGAGCAGACTCGAGGGGCTGAATGGCCTGATTCTGCTCCTACATCTTATGGCCTTATGGTGTTAAGTAGAAGAATATAACATAAAAAGCAGCAAAAGTTATCAGCATGCCAGAAGATTGGGATAAGTTCAGAATCCATAAACAGAGGACTGAATATAATCAAGGAGAAAATTAAGGACAAATGAGTCATAAGTATAAAAACTAATGAAAGAGCTTAAGTGAAATGCAAAGAGAGGACAAGCACAGGCCTCTTGGAGATTGTATAGAAATTAAATGGCCATCATTTATCAATCTTTATGGTAGATAGTCCTACAAGCATGAAATTAACCAAACAAAAATAGATTTTAGTTACCCTTAGCATCCCTAAAGAATAAGTATTAAGTGAAGTGATGGGGTTGAAGACTAGCAAATTCCCTAGATCTGATGACTTGTAGCTGATAATTCTAAAAGAAGTGGTCACCATAATAGTGGATGCGTCAGTTTTTCATTTTCCAGACATCTTTAGAGGATGTACAGAAGCACCGGAAAACTGCCAATATGATAACTGTGCTCAAAAAGAATGAGGACCAAAGAGCACATAATGATAACCTGGTTAGTGTAATCTCTTATTTTTGTAATATCACCTGTAAAGTTGTGCTGGAACATGAGATGCAGGAGCCAACTTAAATGGCATTCTGGGCTGCAGCTGAGGAAAATGTTCCACCTGACTTTCCCTTCTAGAAGTTATGATGGGGGTACAACAGTAGTCGTGGTCAAATTATTGGAGGACGTGGAAATGGTTCATAGAAAGGGTAGGGGTTGATGAGGGCCCAAGGAAGTAAGTGAGCAAACTACTTGCACTGTATATATCCCAGGCCTGTGTTGTATTAGTAAGGCCACGATTTCCAGGCACTGTTCAAAAATGGGTATCCCAGTGCAAGTAATCCAAATTCCCTACCTGTGCCTCAAAATGAATAACGTACAGGGAATGATGCAAATAAAACTTGGAATAACACATAGAGATTGCACAGGTGAAAGACATCAGGATGTGCTAACTTTTCCATGTGATTCAGAAATGTCATTATTACATTTCATTGTGAGAGAGAAAATTTTCAATTTGCAACTGCGTACTGCTGAAACTAAACAGCACTACACAACTGAATTCCCCAGTAACTGGGTATAAAAACTACGACCCAAGTAATTCCTGACTTAATCGCTTAAGGATATGAGAGAAAAGGACTTACACTAAACATCTGGAACACCAAACCCCCACCAACCTACCCCAATCGTACAAAACCACTCTCAGAAAATAAAGATCCATGGTAAGACATTGGGAAACACAGACAATTACCATTATTTTGGGTGCCACCTTTCACAGTAAGCGGGTATTGATGTAATTACCAACATCTTTAGCCATCTAGGTACTTGAAGATCAAGACTTAAACCAGCTATTATATTTGTGATCTATCAACCTCTTTAAATAACTTGATCATTGTCAATAACATCCTCCATAATGCGTACATGCAGTAAAGGAGTTGCCAATGTGGTTCACTGATTGGATTCCACGTTCTAAAAGTCCTCTATTCTCAATTTTTCATAAACTTCCATGTCCCTAATGAATACTGATCATCACCACTACTCCCATTTTTGTGGGACACTATGATTAGACGTATGAATTCCCATCAATAATTACTAGCTAGATTGATGAAAGCTGCAGTGTTTGTGGTCAAGTTTCTACATTTACATAGAGTTTGATCTTAGCTGATTCTGAAATGCCAATGTTTTTAAATTTGATATTGCATTTCATGGTATTCCCTGATAAGTGGAAAAGCACAATAAATGTCATCACTCTAATGCTCAAACGTTTATCTTCAAACCCAGTTACAAAACATTCAATGTTTGTCAATACCTTCGTAATTCCTAACTTGTTGACATAGTGAAATCACATCATTTTCACTGCCAGCTGTTTCTGGCATCTCCAAGCCTGAATACTTGAAACTGCGCTGAGCAAAACAGTTCTGAGTTGGCTTACTGTTTATTTCTCACCAACTATCAGTGACAAAATTCACTGCTTTTTGAATACAATCACATGCCACTGACACTATTTAAAAACTTGATCACTCTAAGCACAGTGTAGTTTCTAATGGCCACATAAGTGCCCGTGACTGACGCTAGTTAGAAACTGTTTGGCAACAGTGCCTGCATCAATTAAGCAGCTTGGTGACCCAAATAAACAAAGGGAATCCCAGCTATTTTCTTGATTTGGTTTTGTTCTTTCAAGAGTTGTCCCAAATAAATAGCTGCCCCGATTAACCAATGGCTCATTTAATGGAAATCCATTGTATATTAGGAAACCTGAAGGTCATGACTGCCCATCTTGATGATAAGGTCACAGGAAGCAACTGAAGTGCTGGAGTGATATTGCTGAGTGCTGTGTTTCTGCCTAACATGCTGGTGACAGGGAAGATGGATTGGTGCCAAAGGATTGAGGATGGGTTGGGGTGAATGTCAGCTTGCAAAACAACTTCACTCCTGAATGTTGTTACATTGCACCTGTGGGCAAACCAAGTTCCCTAAAGTGTCCACAAATAATACTGAGAGTTAAGGAATCAATAGATAATTGACAGCTGCTACTCTCATGGCATTGATTGCAAAGTTACAATCTTAGATTTCAATGAAATTGACAGCTTGCAGAAATTATCACAAGTGACGTGCACATTATTACATGTTACTGCAATGGTACTTTGTTTGGGGGTGGAATATAAAAGGTGTTGTTACATTGACAGCACCACACACAAAATGCTAGGGGAATTCAGCAGGCCAGCAGCGTCTATGGAAAAGAGTACAGTTGATGTTTCGGGCCAAGACCCTTCAACAGGACACTGACAGTATACAGTTGGCTGACACTCTTGCCAACGATGACACATTGCAAAATGGAGCCAAACACTGCACGTCCAGTAGTTTCCAGGACCTGACTTTTCCTGAATCCTCAGCATGTTCAGTGGTAGCAAAAATAGCAGGGCTCTTTTAGACCAACCTAGAGAGATCAGATCACTCGTAAAAATATAACCAGACAGCAATGTTTTGATGGGAAGATTGCTTCTTCGAGGCCTTTCCAGTAATCCAGTACCATCAAAGTAGCTAAAAGAGGACTAAAGTAAAAAAAAGAGAGAAGGTGGCATTGGACAAAAAAAAAAATCACTTCATATAAAACAGATGCCTGGGAACTCTAGTACAGATCAACAATCTTCGGGTTATGTTTATAATATAAAGTATGAGCACTGATTTGACCAAAGTTTCAACATAAGTGTTACATGCTTGGAATGATCATTCCAGTGGGTTTTAATCCTGGAATATGGCCTGACGTCAAGAGGTGTAAGCATGTGTTAATAATCAACTCCAACAACTTACATAATCTTTTTGGTTTAAAACATAACCTAGATCCATGAACAAACAATAAATATATTATTCTCTAAAAACTTGGACAATTATTCTGACAAATATTATAGAACAAGCAGAAAATGCACAAATGTCCCTCCCAGAGACTTGAGGTCTTTCAATGACTCACATTTTATGACAGGAAAAACACAAGGGCAAATCATTAGACTTGATCTACTATTTAGTCAGATTACCCATACTCACTTCTTCTGTATACAGACAGTTTCAGAGCCAATGAGTGGCCTCTTAGTATCAAGCCTTCGCATTACCTCTTGAGGACCAACCCTGGAATGCCTTTCAGCGTTCGATAGAATTTTTCTAAAGTTTGCCATTTACAAAATTTAAAATCTATTCATCAAGGTTCAAATATTAATACAATAAAGTTTTGAAATTAAAAAGCAAAATTAAAGTCAAATTAAAACACTAACAATTTCTATTTTTATACCACAGTATCCCAGCAGAGCTTTGCAGATTCAGCTTTATCTCTCTCTGATGGCTCAGAGAACTATACTACCTCAGACACCTTGTAAAATTTATATTACTAAAAGTTCATAGGTTAGCAGTTCAATTCCAATTGCATGATGCATGCTCTTGATTAACTTGTATTGATGGCAGTGAGAGAGCAGTAAGAACACAACAATCTACAAAATCAGGTTGTAGTTCAATGCCAAGCATGAGAATTGCTGTGCTCATTGTTGCAGTGCTGTTACAGGTGAAAATCCTTTATGGTTTTTATTCTGAGCCCAGAGAATGAAAATGGTAGCGAACACTTGAACGGCTCTATAGATGTCCAGAGAAATAATTTCTTTGACATCTGTGTGAAACTTCGATAAGTGCTTGAAATCTCAAATAAAAACAGGAAGTGTTCAACATGGCAGATAGCATCTGTGGAAAAAAGTTCATGTTTCAGATCAAAAATGTTTCATCAGAGAAGTCCTCAGCTTGAAGGTTAGCTGTTTCTCTTTCCACAGATGCTGCCTGGCCTGCTGAACTTTTCCAACATTTTCTGATTTTTTTTAAAGATATGGGCAGTTTTAATTTAATGATGCGTCATTTTTAAATGAATATATAGATAGTCGTGTTTTTACTGCTCTCACACTACTTTCAATATAAATTAATCAAGAGCACTCATCATGCAACTATGTGGTAGAAGTGTTTAATTTTCTAACAGTCAAGAATGCATATCTGCAGGATATAAAATTAAGCAGCAATAACAAGAATCAACATATCAATTATCCTTCTTGGTTACTTCAGAACATAGGAACATGAGCACACGGGGGGGGCGGGGAGGGGGGGGCGGAGACCAGGTATCTTTCCATACTGTTATAATCCCAAATCGATATTTAGTTGTTTCCCCAGTTATCTATGGAGGGAGAGTTTCAAATGGTAAACTCACAGCTAGCATCTAATTTGAATATCACTGCATTAAATCGCAAAACTCGCTCCATTCTTATTCTGATTTATTCTTTCTCATTATCGGCCAATATTTAAAAATGATTACAAGATGTAACCTAACCTGTTCAAGTCAGCCACCTGTCGTGAATGTGAGCAAAATTCTAAAGACACTTGCTCTACCTCAAAACATCACAATACTTTTTCTATCAACTGCTCTTAGTGTTAGTTTCTGTCTCAAACAGACCCCAAACGTGGCCCATAATTTGAATTAGTTCTTAATCACTTTGTACCTAAGGTATCTTGTTCTTTACCCTCTTGTTATCTCCTATTCACAATATGTTTCATTAAATAATTACCTCAATTTACCTACAGCTTCAACTTAACACTTTTCAGTTTTGATTCTAACATGCTCCAAAACACATGACCTGCTTACAAAAGATAAGTAATTAGCATCATGGAGGAAAAAAATGCAATAGCTTAATAACAATGCATTTTCTGAAAAAATAAGTAACATCTAATTTCAGCAATTAATATGGCGATGAAGATCTGAACAATGGCAGTTCTCAGTAAAATTAAATATACAATAATCTCATACTGATGCCGTATTGAGCTAACAATATTTAGATCCAGTTTTACAAGTTCCTAAGACTCCTCAGTGTTTTCTACGTATGTCTTTCATTAGATTCATGTATTACACCCAGAGCTCTGAACATTATAACATATTAATATGCAAGAGAAATGAACTTTACTGATTTATCACAACTCTCTTTATACTACTTTCTAAACTTTAAGTAGACGGTGGTCATGGGAGGGCTCAAATACTTTTGCCAAGAATGCTATCAACTGAGTTACATTGGATGCTTATCACCGTCTGCTCACAAAATCCACGATTCAGTGGTTGAGTTTCAGTCACCCACTGAATATGCTTGCACTTGGAGGCCAAGCACCAAGTCATCACTGACTTAGCCACTGAAGGATACAAAAAAAGGAGGCTTATACTTAACATCTACACCATAAAAGTCCTCTCCCAACCTACCTGCACAAAACCACTCTCAGAAAACAAAAGGCCATGGCAAGATACTGGAAAACACATACCACTTCCCATATTTTAAGAAGCACCTTAAGTAAACATAGATGAAATTCAATTTTATGGGCAGGTTTGCAGAGCAATTAAGAGATTGGCGGGTATGGCGTTATGGCATTACGGACTCATGGCTGAAAGACAACTCCAGTTGGGAGCTTAATATCCAAGGACACACAATCTATCAAAAGGACAGGCAGTTAGGCAAAAGAGAAGGAGGAATGGCTCTGCTGGTAAAGAATGAAATTGAATTGTTAGAAAGAGGTGATGTAGGACTGGAAGATGTAGAATCCTTCTGAGTAGAGTTAAAAAACTGCAAGGGTGAGAACAAACAAGAGAAAATCTGCAGATGCTGGAAATCCAAGCAACACACATAAAAAGCTGGAAGAACTCCGCAGGCCTGGCAGCATACATGGAAAAGAGTACAGTCAACATTTTGGGACCTGTCAGGAGGAAGGGTCTCAGTGCGAATCTTCAACTGTACTCCTTTCCATAGAGGCTGCCTGGCCTGCTGAGTTCATCCAGCATTTTGCATGTGTTCCAAGGGTAAGAAGACCCTTATGGAATTTAGTTACAGCTCTCCAAAAAGCAGCCAGGATGCAGGAGATTAAAAAAAACATGTCATAAGGCAATGTTACAATAGTCATGGGGGATTATAATATACAGAGCTGGATCCCCAGAGAATTTGTGTAATGCCTCCAAGGTGCCATTCTGGAGCAGCCTGAGGTTGAGCCATATATGAAGGCACATAATAGAACAAAAATTAGTGGGCAATTGATTGGGAAAATCTTTAAAAATCAACAGAATGCAACTAAAAAAACCATAAGGGGGAAAAAGATTAAATATGGAGGTAAGCTAGCCAATAAAAATCAAAAGTGATACCAAAAGCTTTTTCACATACATAAAGAGGAAAAGAGAATAGAGATTGGACTGCTGGAAAATTATTCAGGAGAGATAATAATAGGGGACAAGGAATTGGCAGACGAACTGAATAAGTGTTTTGCAAAAGTCTTCACTGTAGAAGACACTAGCAGTACGCGGTAAGTTTGAGTGTCAAGGGGCAGAAGTGAGTGCAGTTGCTGTACTAAGGTGATGGTGCTTTGGAAGCTGAAAGTTCCAAAGATAGATACTGTAAGTCACTGGACCTCATGGACTACACCCCAGGGTTAGAAAGAGGTAGCTGAGGAGATTGTGGAGGTACTAGTAATGATCTTTCAAGAATTAATAGAGTCCGGCATGGTTCTGGAGGACTGGAAAATTGCAAATGTCACTTCACACTTCAAAAAAGGGAGAGGCAGAAGATGGGAAAGTATAGGCCAGTTACCCTGATGTCAGTGGTTGGGAAGATGTTGGAGTCCATTATTAAGGATGTGGGTTCAGGGTACTTGGAAGCACATGATAAAATGAGCCAAAGTCCGAATTTCCTGAAGGGAAAATTTTGCCTGATAAATCTGTTGGAATTCTTTGAAGAAATAGCAAGCAGGATAGACAAAGGAGAATCAGTGGATGTTATGTACTTGGATTTTCAGAAGGCCTTTAACAAGGTGCTGCACCAGAAGCTGATAAACAAGACGAGAGGACAGGGTGTTACAGGAAAGATACTAGCATGGATAGAGCATTAGCTGATTGCAAGAGGCAAGAGTGGAAGTAAAGGGGTCCTTTACGGAGTGGCTGATGGTGGTTAGTGGTGCTCCACAGTGGTCTGTTTTGGGACCATTCTTTTTACGTTGTATATCAACAATTTAGATGATAAAAATGATGGCTTTGTGGCCAAGTTTGTGGGCGATACAAAGATAGGTGGAGTACATAGTGTTGAGGAAGCAGAAAGGCTACAGAAGAGGCTTCAACAGATTAGGAGAATGGGCAAAGAGGTGGCAGTTGGAACACAGTGTTGGGAAATGTACGGTGATGCACTTTGGTAGAAGGAATAAAATCACATAGGCTAGTTTCTGAATGGGAAGAAAATTCAAAAATCCGAAGTGCATATTGAGTCCTTGTGCAGGATTCCCTAAAGGTTAATTTGCAGGTTAAATCGGTCGTGAGGAGGCAGATGCAATGTTCGCATTCTTTTCAAGAGGACTAGAATACAAAATCAAGTTTGAAATCCTGTAGATTTTAAGGTGCTGGTGAGGCCTCACTTGGAGTACTGTGAGCAGTTTTGGGCCCCTTATTGAAGAAAGGATGTGCTGACATTGGAGAGGGTTCAGAGGAGGTTCACAAAAATGATTCCAGGAATTAACTGGTCATCACATAGGTAGCAATTGAAGACTCTGGGCCTGAACTCACTGGAATTTAGAAGAATGAAGGGCGATCTCATTGAAACCTATTGAATATTGAAAAGCCTAGATAGAGTGGATGTGAAGAGGTTTTCTCCATTGGCGGAGAAGTCTAGAACCAGAGGGCACAGCCTCAAAATAGAGGGATGTCCATTTAGAACAGAGGTGAGGAAGAAATTCCTTAGACAGAGGCTGGTGAATCTGTGGAGATTGGTACCACAGGCAGCTGCACAGGCCAGGTCACTGGGGGCATTTAAGGCAGAGGTTAATAGGTTCTTGTTTAGCCAGGGGGTGAAAGGTTATGGGGAGAAGGCAGGAGAATGGAGTTAAAGAGGGAAATGGATCAGCCATGATGAAGTAACAGAGCAAGCTCAATAGTCCGAATGGTCTATTTCTGGTCCTCTCTCTTATAGTCTTATGGTCTAAATTCATCATTGTTTTCAGCCATTAAAGGAAAAGTGTTTGAAGATCACGTCCTCAAACACTGCATTATACTTATGGCCTACCAAACGTCGAATCTTACTCTCCCTTACCTTTCTGAGAATCAGAATACTTTCAACGGGCAACACAAAACACTGTAAAGATACCACCAATGTGTTATCCACAAGGTCCTTCAAATCGACTGCTATAAAGAGCACACTAATGGTCAGTGTCCTCTCCCCCAGGTCAGCATCCTTTACACTGCATGCCTAATTACACTGACAGCTTTATTAGCTTCAGGGTTGCTATCAAAGCCTCCTGAATAAAATAAAATCCAACAAGCCTGAAGAACTTAAAGGTGGAGAAAGGATGGCAATGATAATCTGAATTTCATCCACTGAGATCAGAAAGAAGCCGAGCATAAAAAATGGAGACAATGTACCACATCCTTTGTAACCACCAGCTCACTCTGTATCTTCTATCTACCTGGACAGCATCTGTAAATGCCACATTAACCACATCATTTTCTCAGAACCACAAAACTGGAGTGCTAACAGGAATCTCTGATCCATAGCACCACGCAAGAAAATATCACTACTATCGAGTCAGACAAGCCAAAAAGACAGAGAAAACATGCTCTGTCAGCAACAGGATTTCATTTCCTGCATCAATGTTGTAGAAGTAAAGACAACCAGTTGTTGGGGACATTGCCTTCAAAAGAATGACATAATTCAAAATATAGAAGTTCCTGTCCCTAAATCTTAAATCCTCAACCATAGTCCATCAGTTTAATTTGCGGTTCTCAACTTAGAGGGGTGTCCATTTAGAACAGAGGTGAGGAAGAAATTCCTTGACAGAGGCTGGTGAATCTGTGGAGATTGGTACCACAGGCAGCTGCACAGGCCAGGTCACTGGGGGCATTTAAGGCAGAGGTTAATAGGTTCTTGTTTAGCCAGGGGGTGAAAGGTTATGAGGAGAAGGCAGGAGAATGGAGTTAAAGAGGGAAATGGATCAGCCATGATGAAGTAACAGAGCAAGCTCAATAGTCCGAATGGTCTATTGTAAAGTTTGTAAAGTTTGTTAAGTCATAGCTCAGTTATGACTTAACATACTGTCCTAGTTAAAGTGATAACTAAATTCTGTGTACATTGTATAAACCTCAGATCTCATGGGACCTGCTCATCCAGAAATGCAGAGTTCTCATAAAGATACGTAAACACTGTCCCAGGGCAAATATCTGATACTCACGTCACAATTTTTCTGTGTACTGAAATTCCCAAAGTAGTACTCAGTTTATAGATAAACACATGGATCAATATGGGGAAAAAATAAATGTTAATGATCAATTATCAGTTAATTGATAAGCAAACATTGGTAAAGATTAGTACCCGAATCTGTCTAAAAATCTGTAAACACAAAATCTGATACAAATCCCTTAATAGTTTATTAATCTCTCAAATGGGTTAGATGTATTTCAGATTACTGAAATCACAGAAAGGAAACAAATATACTGAGCTATGACTTAACAAACTTTACAAACTACCTCATTTTGACTCTATTGCCGCCAAACAATTGATACTAGAGCGTACAATCATCACAGCGATATTTGATTCTGCGCTTCACACTCCCTGGAGTACAAATTGATAGTAAATAGTAAAAGTTTAAATTATAAATCATAAATAGAAAATAGAAAAGGGAAAGTAAGGTAGTGCAAAAAAACCCAGAGGCAGGTCCAGATATTTGGAGGGTACGGCTCAGATCTGGATTAGGATCCATCCAGCAGTCTTATCACAGTTGGAAAGAAGCTGTTCCCAAATCTGGCCGTACGAGTCTTCAAGCTCCTGAGCCTTCTCCCGGAGAGAAGAGAGACGAAAAGTGTGTTGGCTGGGTGGGTCATGTCCTTGATTATCCTGGCAGCACTGCTCCGACAGCATGTGGTATAAAGTGAGTCCAAGGACGGAAGACTCGTTTGCGTGATGTGCTGGGCTGTGTTCACGATCTTCTGCAGCTTCTTCCGGTCTTGGACAGGACAACTTCCATACCAGGTTATGATGCACCCTAGAAGAATGCTTTCTACGGTGCATCTAAAAAAATTAGTGAGGGTTTTAGGGGACAGGCCAAATTTCTTTACTTTTCTCAGGAAGTAAAGGCGCTGGTGGGCCTTCTTGGCAGTGGACTCTGCTTGGTTGGACTAAGTCAGGTCATTTGTGATATTGACCCCGAGGAAATTAAAGCTTTTGACCTGTTCCACTTGCGCACCACCGATGTAAATGGGGTCGTGTGGTCTGCTACTCCTTCTGAAATCAACAACTAATTCCTTCATCTTGCTGACGTTGAGGGATAGGTTATTGTCTTTGCACCATGTCACCAGGTTCTTAATTTCCTCTCTGTACTCAAAATCATCATTACCCGAGATACGGCCTACAATTGTAGTGTCATCAGCAAACTTATATATTGAGTTTGATGGAAACTTGGCTACACAATCATGGTGTACAGTGAGTACAGCAGGGGGCTGAGTAGACAGCCTTGTGGGGCACCGGTGCTCAGAGTGATTGTAGAGGAGAGCTTGTCCCCTATTTTTGCAGCCTGGGTCCTGTCTGTGAGGAAGTTGAAGATCCAGCTGCAGATCTGAGTGCTAAGGCCTAGGTTCTGGAGCTTAGGAATCAGTTTATTTGGAAGAATGGTATTAAGGGCAGAGCTGTAGTCAATGAAAAGGAGCCTTACATATGCGTCTTTATTCTCCAGGTGTTCTAAGAAGGAATGTAGGGCCAGAGAGATGGTCTCTGCCGTTGACCTGTTGCTCCGGTAGGCAAACTGCAAAGCATCAAGGTTACCGGTAGGCTGTGACTGATGTGTGCCAAAACCAATTGCTCGAAGCACTTCATAGCAATTGATGTCAGAGCCGCAGGTCGACAGTCATTCAGGCATGCCACCTTGCTCTTCTTTGGCACCGGGATTATCATTGCCTTCTTAAAACACGAGGGGATCTTAGACTGAAGCAAGGAGCAGCTGAAGACGTCAGCAAACACTCCAGCTAGCCTGCTTACACAGGCCTGGAGAACCCGTCCCATCTGGGCCCGTCGTCTTTCTTGGATTTATCTTCAGGGAGGCCCTTCTAATCTCCTCCTCGATGACGATGAATCTCAATGCCACCAGGTCCGGTTCATCTGGAGGGAGCAGGACGCTCCTCTTCTTTTCGAATCTTGCATAGAATACGTTAAGTTCATCAGGAAGAGAAGCACTACAGTTACTGATACTCCCAGCCTTTTCTTTGCGCCCAGTGATCTCATTTAGACCCTGCCATAGACTACTGGCATCCCGCTGGTTAGCCTGGGCTTCCAACTTGGCTCGATATTGTCTCTTGGCGCCCTTAATGGCTTTCTGGAGTTCACACCTGGATTCCGTGTAGCGACTGGTATCCCTGGACCTAAAAGCTGCAGCTCCAGCCTTCAAAAGGGACTGGACCTCATAATTCATCCAAGGTTTCTGGTGAGGGAATACCCGGATCGTCTCGCGAGACACACAGTCCTCCGTGCATTTCCAGATAAGGTCCGTGACAGCTGAGGCATACTCATTGAGGTTAGCTGCCAAGTCCTTGAATACTAATCAGTCCACTGATTCAAAGCAGTCATAGAGGACCTCATCTGTTTCCTCCATCCAACGCGACACCACTTTTGACACCGTGACCTCCTGCTTCAGTTTCTGTTTGTAAGCCCGGAGGAGTACGGCCTGATGGTCCAATTTTCCGAAATGAGGTCCTGGGGAGGAATGTAGACCGCTGTCAGTATGACTGAGGTGAATTCCCGTGGCAGATAGTAGGGACAACACTTCACCGACAGGTGTTCCAGGTCTGGGCTGCAGGAGCTTGTCAGTGCCACTGCGTCTGAGCACCACCCAGTGTTGATCAGTTGGCAGACACCACCTCCCGTCGTCTTGCCCGAAGACGCCGTGCGGTCCATCCAATGGATCGAAAATCTCTCTGGTCGGATGGCACAGTTGGGGCTGGCAGGGGAGAGCCAGGTCTCAGTGAAACAGAATACACAGCAGTTCTGCATCTCCCTGCAGTACGTGAGTCTCCTTTTAAGATCATCCACCGAGTTCTCTATGGCTTGCACATCAGCTAGTAGGATGGTAGGCACAGGGACCCTAAAGCCCTTCAGCTTCAATCTGACCAGCAGCCCAGCTCTTTTCCCACACTTCCTCGGTAAGTAGTGCATCTTTCCAGGTTTCCATCGATGCAGTGTGTTGCTGGCAGCTCTTTGAGGTTGGTGGACGCGTCCCGTGGGGATTGATCGGTGGGTTGCGTTATTGGGCGCTCCGGTTGGGCCGAGTGACGGGGGAGGCTCCGCCGCCACTTTCAGCTGCCAGGGGCCCGGGCTGTCGATTGGGTCGGGCCCCGAAGCCGACACTAATCCCAGAGGGCTGGCTGCCGGTTGAAACAAGTCCGTGAGCTGAGTCACGGTTGCAGAGGCCTCCGCTCCAGCCGAGCCTCGGGCTCGATTTCCAAGGTTGGCGGCAGAGGTCTCACTTCTGGCAGCTGTGGATGGCCACCAACAGGGCTTTATGGTGGTTGCTCCGGGGAAACGTCTGGGGCACTTGAGGTCTCCGACGTCACTTCTGTGTGGTCGTCTGATCCGGAGAGGTGCTGCTCCGAATGGGCCGCGTCTCCAAGCTCTCCGGCACAGTAGCAGGCCGCGGGTCTCTGGGAACGTGCTGGGCCTCGGACCAAGCCTCGCTGGTCGGGTCCAGGTGCAGTCCGGAGTTGAAGAAGCAATTCTGGCGTGTCAGTGATCTCCAGCTGGGTCAGTAGCTTTGCCAGGGTGTTGTTGATCTTGCTAGATGTAGCAGATTGGAGGTTTAGAAGGGTTTCTCAGGTATAGGATAGTGTAAAGGGCAGTTTGCTTGGGAGAGCACGCCGCAGAGTCCGGCGCCATCTTGAAATAATGATTGCGAGATCCATGACTACACACAGCCAGCCCATGCTTCTATGACCTTGAGACAAGAGGAGGCCAAGAACCATCATGTCGGAACAGGAATGGGAATTGGAATTAAAATGTTTGGCCACCAGGAAGTTCCACTACTCAACAAAGCGGTCCCTCAATTTACGATGAATCTCACCAATATAGAGGTGGCCACATCAGGAGCACCAGACACAACAGGCGACCCAAGCAGATTCACAGGTGAAGTGTTCCCTCACCTGAAAGAACTGTTTGGGGCCAGGGATGGAGGTGAGGTAGGTGTAGTACTTAGGCCGCTTGCAGGGATAAGTGCCAGTAGGGAGATTAGTGGGGAGGAATTAATGGAGAAGGGAATTGCAAAGGCAGCGATCTGAAGGGTAAAAATATGTTCAGTGGTAGGATCTCTCTGGAGATGACAAAAGTTGTGAAGGATGATATGTTGGATGTGGAGGCTGAAGGGTTGGTAGGTAAGGACAAGAAGAACAATCGCTATTAAGGTGGCGGGAAGGTGAACTATGCGTGGATGTTCAGGAAATGGAGGAGACACGGATGAGGGCAGCATCAATGGTGGAGGGAGGGAAACCCCAATCTTTGAAAAAGAAGCACATCTCTGATGTCCTGGATCGAAAAACCACTTCCTGGAAACAGATGCAGTGGAGGCAAAGGAACTGGAAAAGGGAACAGCATATCTACAGAAGATAGGGTAGAAAGAGGGAGACAAGATAACTGTGGGAACTTGTGGGTTTATAAAAGGTGTCAGTTGACAGTTTGTCTCCAGAGATGAAGAAAGAGAGGTCAAGAAAGGGGAGGGAGGTGTCAGTGATGGAACAAATGAATTTAAGGGCAGAGTGGAAGGCAGAGGCAAAATTGATGAAATTGACAAGGTCAGCACGGATTCATAATGCAGCATGAATGCAGTCGTCAATATAGTGGAGTAAGTGCTAGTGAGTATAAGTGGAAAAAGCTTGAAACATGAACTCTTCTACACAGCCAATGAAGAGGGAGACATAGCTGGGACCCAGGCAAGTGCCCATGGCTATCCACCCCTCAGTTTGTAGCAAATGGGAGGAGTAAAACAAAAAATTGTTGAGGGTGAGGACCAGTTCAACCAGATGGAGGAGGAGGATGGTGGATAAAAGTGTGTAGAAACTGAACATCCATGGTGAAAATGAGGCAATCAGGGCCAAATAACTGAAAAAGTTACTGAGGAGATAGAGGACCTGAGAAGTGTTACGGATGTACAATTGCAAAAAAAAAGTTTGTGAACACTTTGCAATTAGCTGGTTTTCTGAATTACTTATAAAATGTGGTCTGCTCTTCATCCAAGTCACAATAATAGACAAAAACAATCTATTAACACACATTTGTACTTTTCATGTCTTTATTAAACACAATGTTTACAGTCCAGGCTGGAAAAAGCATATGAACCCTAGTACAGGTGTCCCCCACTTTTCGAACGTTCGCTTTACGAAACCTCACTGTTACGAAAGACCTACATTAGTACCCTGTTTTCGCTTTCAGAAGGTGTTTTCACTGTTATGAAGAAAGGCAGCGCACGAAAAAAATCAGTGCGCAATAAAAGGCAGTGCGCACCCCGAGCAGCCGCTGTCCCTCAGATTCGGAACTGCATTCTCGCCGGCATTGCTTAAACATGTGCCTGTAAGCATCCGTCAGCAAGGTGAGTTCTAAGGTATTGGAAAAGCCTAAAAGGGTGTTACACTTAGCGTAAAACTAGACAGAATTAAGCGTTTCGATCGTGGCGAACGAAGTAAAGACAAGCAACACACATCAAAGTTGCTGGTGAACGCAGCAGGCCAGGCAGCATCTATAGGAAGAGGCGCAGTCGACGTTTCAGGCCGAGACCCTTCGTCAGGTCTAACTGAAGGAAGAGTGAGTAAGGGATTTGAAAGCTGGAGGGGGAGGGGGAGATGCAAAATGATAGGAGAAGACAGGAGGGGGAGGGATGGAGCCGAGAGCTGGACAGGTGATAGGCAAAAGGGGATACGAGAGGATCATGGGACAGGAGGTCCGGAAAGAAAGACGGGGGGGGGGGGGACCCAGAGGATGGGCAAGAGGTATATTCAGAGGGACAGAGGGAGAAAAAGGAGAGTGAGAGAAAGAATGTGTGCATAAAAATGAGTAACAGATGGGGTACGAGGGGGAGGTGGGGCCTAGCGGAAGTTAGAGAAGTCAATGTTCATGCCATCAGGTTGGATGCTACCCAGACGGAATATAAGGTGTTGTTCCTCCAACCTGAGTGTGGCTTCATCTTTACAGTAGAGGAGGCCGTGGATAGACATGTCAGAATGGGAATGGGATGTGGAATTAAAATGTGTGGCCACTGGGAGATCCTGCTTTCTCTGGCGGACAGAGCGTAGATGTTCAGCAAAGCGGTCTCCCAGTCTGCGTCGGGTCTCACCAATATATAAAAGGCCACATCGGGAGCACCGGACGCAGTATATCACCCCAGTCGACTCACAGGTGAAGTGATGCCTCACCTGGAAGGACTGTTTGGGGCCCTGAATGGTGGTAAGGGAGGAAGTGTAAGGGCATGTGTAGCACTTGTTCCGCTTACACGGATAAGTGCCAGGAGGGAGATCAGTGGGGAGGGATGGGGGGGACGAATGGACAAGGGAGTTGTGTAGGGAGCGATCCCTGCGGAATGCAGAGGGGGGGGGAGGGAAAGATGTGCTTAGTGGTGGGATCCCGTTGGAGGTGGCGGAAGTTACGGAGAATAATATGTTGGACCCGGAGGCTGGTGGGGTGATAGGTGAGGACCAGGGGAACCCTATTCCTAGTGGGGTGGTGGGAGGATGGAGTGAGAGCAGATGTACGTGAAATGGGGGAGATGCGTTTAAGAGCAGAGTTGATAGTGGAGGAAGGGAAGCCCCTTTCTTTAAAAAATGAAGACATCTCCCTCGTCCTAGAATGAAAAGCCTCATCCTGAGAGCAGATGCGGTGGAGACGGAGGAATTGGGAGAAGGGGATGGCATTTTTGCAAGAGACAGGGTGAGAAGAGGAATAGTCCAGATAGCTGTGAGAGTCAGTAGGCTTATAGTAGACATCAGTGGATAAGCTGTCTCCAGAGACAGAGACAGAAAGATCTAGAAAGGGGAGGGAGGTGTCGGAAATGGACCAGGTAAACTTGAGGGCAGGGTGAAAGTTGGAGGCAAAGTTAATAAAGTCAACGAGTTCTGCATGCGTGCAGGAAGCAGTGCCAATGCAGTCGTCGATGTAGCGAAGGAAAAGTGGGGGACAGATACCAGAATAGGCACGGAACATAGATTGCTCCACAAACCCAACAAAAAGGCAGGCATAGCTAGGACCCATACGGGTGCCCATAGCTACACCTTTAGTTTGGAGGAAATGGGAGGAGCAAAAGGAGAAATTATTAAGAGTAAGGACTAATTCCGCTAGACGGAGCAGAGTGGTGGTAGAGGGGAACTGATTAGGTCTGGAATCCAAAAAGAAGCGTAGAGCTTTGAGACCTTCCTGATGGGGGATGGAAGTATATAAGGACTGGACATCCATGGTGAAAATAAAGCGGTGGGGGCCAGGGAACTTAAAATCATCGAAAAGTTTAAGAGCGTGAGAAGTGTCACGAACATAGGTCGGAAGGGATTGAACAAGGGGTGATAAAACAGTGTCGAGGTATGCAGAAACGAGTTCGGTGGGGCAGGAGCAAGCTGAGACAATAGGTCGGCCAGGACAGGCAGGTTTGTGGATCTTGGGTAGGAGGTAGAAACGGGAAGTGCGGGGTGTGGGAACTATAAGGTTGGTAGCAGTGGATGGGAGATCCCCTGAGCGGATAAAGTCGTTGATAGTGTGGGAGACAATGGCCTGGTGCTCCTTAGTGGGGTCACGATCGAGGGGTAAATAAGAGGAGGTATCCGCGAGTTGTCGCTGTGCCTCGGCAAGGTAGAGGTCAGTTCGCCAGACTACAACAGCACCCCCTTTATCAGCGGGTTTAATAATAATGTTAGGATTAGTGCGGAGGGAGTGGAGAGCAGAGCGCTCCGAAGGAGTGAGGTTGGAATGGGGACAAGGTGCGGTGAAGTCGAGACGGTTGATGTCCCGTCGGCAGTTGGCAATAAAGAGATCCAGAGCAGGCAGAAGACCAGAGCGGGGCGTCCATGAAGAAGAGGAGGGTTGAAGACGGGAGAAGGGGTCATCGGTGGGGGTGGAAGAGTCCTTGCCGAAGAAGTAGGCTCGGAGACGGAGACGGTGGAAGAAAAGTTCCGCATCGTGGCGAACACGGAACTCGCTGAGGTGTGGGCGAAGGGGGACAAACGTGAGGCCCTTACTGAGAACAGAGCGTTCTGCCTCCGACAGTTGAAGGTCGGAGGGGATGGTAAAGACCCGGCACGGATGAGAGCTGGGATCAGAGGGGGGAGGGGGGAGGCTGGGGGTGTCAATGGAGAGGGGAGGGTTGGGGTGAGAGAAAGATGGAGCCTCTGAGGGCCCAGGAGCTGACGGTGGGATCTGAGGAAGACGGGGCTGCGGAGTGGTGGTGGGGGAAGGGGAGACGGGAGTCACAACAGCAGCACATAAAGACCCGGCCTGGTGTTCAAGGTTGGAGTTGCAGTTGGTGGTTGCGTAATCACTTCGAATGTGTCCATGGTCGTTGCTGGAGTCCGGGTTTTGAATATGTCCTGAGGTGTTGGAGCCGCCGAGATCAATGGCAGGGGCCACAATTGAAAGTTCATGCCTGCTAGCGTCCGGGCCGGCAGGCTCTGGAGTCCGTAGATGTAAGATCTTGCGATCTTTGCCTAACATGACAAAGTCAAAAAAACAGCGATTGCAGGCGTGGATCCAACGGAGGATGAAATAAAGACAACTTGAGTTTAGCTTGTGGAAGCTGACGAACATGATGTTGAAGAGGTTTTGGCATTCCATGACCAAGAACTGATAGATGAAAAGCTGATGCAATTGGAAGAGGAAAGGATAACAATTGAAACTGAATACAGTAGCGAATGGACTGAAAGTGAAGTCATCCAGGAACTGAACGTGAAGCAACTGCGTGAGATTTTCGCTGCAATGATAAAGTACGACTTTAATTTTGAAAGGGTACGTAGGTTTAGGGGATATTTGCAGGATGGTTTGAGTCCTTACAAAGAACTGTATGATAGAAAAATGCGCGAGGCTCAGCAGTCAAGCAAGCCTTCCACATCAGCTACAGCAGATGACGAACCTCGACCTTCGACATCGAGGCAGGCAGTGATAGGAGAAGATGAGCTGCCTGCTCTAATGGAAACAGACGACGAGATGACACCCCAGTGTCCCACCACCCCGCGATTCGCGGAGAATGCAGCGGTAGCCGGGAGGCTCACAGCACATCTTTAAGAAAAAAGCCGAAATAAACATGCTAATTAATTACGTGTCCGGCAGCACCTAATTAATTAGCATGTTTATTTCGGCTTTTTTCTTAAAGATGTGCTGTGAGCCTCCCGGCTACCGCTGCACCCCTGCAAGCTTCGCGGCAATGTATCGGTCAGCGGCCTGGAGGGTGGGAGCCACTGCACCACCCCAACCTGCAACGACTCAGTCTGACACACCATCATCAGTGTGCTCGGCGCTGAACCAATTCCGGTAAGTGATAATACACTGTACATACATTATTTCTACTTTATATCAGCCGTGTATTTTTACATGTTATTTGGTATGATTTGGCAGCTTCACAGCTTAAAGGTTACTGGACAGCGCTTGTGCCATGTTTTTGCCAACAGCGCTTGTGTGAGATTTTCTGCCGACGGGGCTTGCGCGAGATTTTTCGCTACGGAGAACAGTGCAGTAATGATTGTGGAAAAGTATTTCTACTTTATTTAGGCTGTGTATTTATCATATCATTCCTGCTTTTACTACATGTTACTGTTATTTTAGGTTTTATGTGTTATTTGGCACGATTTGGTAGGTTACTTTTGGGTCTGCGAACGCTCACAAATTTTTCCCATATAAATAAATGGTAATTGCTTCTTCGCTTTACGACATTTCGGCTTATGAACCATTTCATAGGAATGCTCTACCTTCGGATGGTGGGGGAAACCTGTACTTAATAACTGGCAAAACCTCCTTTTGCAGCAATAACATCCACCAATGTTTCTGGCAGCTGCTGATCAGACTTGTACAACAGTGAGGAGGAATTTTAAAACATTTCTCCATACAAAACTGTTTCAATTCACCAATATTTCTGGGATACCTTGTATGAACATCCCTCTTCAGGTCATGACACAGCATCTCAATTGGGTTAAGGTCTGGACTCTGACTTGGCAATTCCAAAATACAAATTTTCTGCTTTTTAAACCATTCTTTTGTTGATTTACTCGAGTTTTGGGTCACTGTCTTGTCGCATGCCCAACTTCCATTAAGCTTCAGGTGACAGACCACTACTCTGACATTCTCCTGTAAAACGTCTTGATACAATTTTGAATTCATTCCCTCAATGACTGCAAGCTGTTCAGGCCCTGAAGCAGCAAAGCAGCCCCAAACCAAGATGCTCCTTCCACCATTCTTCACAGTTGGGATGAGATTTTGATGTTGGTGTGCAGTGCCCTTTTTCCTCCAAACATAGAGGTGTACATTTCTGCCAAAAAGTTCAATTTTTGTCATGTCTGTCCACAGAGCATTGTCCCAGAAGTGGTGTGGAAAATCAGGTGGTCTTTTGCAAATTTGAAACGTGCAGCAAAGTCTTTTTTTCGGAGAACAGTGGTTTCCTCCATGGTGCCCTTCCGTGAACACCTTTCTTATTCACTGTTTTATATAGTGGATACATGAACAGAGATTTTAGCAAGTTCTAGAGATTTTTGCAGGTCTTTTGCTGTTACCCTTGGGTTCTGTTCCACCTTCTTCAGCATTACACATTGTGCTCTTCGTGTGATCTTTGCAGGATGCCCACTCCTAGGGAGAATAGTAACAGTACTGAGTTTCCTCCATTTGTAGACAATTTCTCTTACTGTGGACTGATAAACACACATGTCTTTAGAAATGCATCTGTAGCCTTTTTCAGCTTCATACATCTCTACAATTCTTTTTCTATGGTCCTCTGAAAACTATTTTGATCAAGGAATGGTGCACATTAACATATCTTTCTTGAGAAGAGCAGGCTCTGTCAGCAACCTGACTTTGTGTGTCTTTTTTTTATAGGGCAGGGTACCTCTACAACCCACACCTCCAATCTCATCTCATTGATTGGAACACCTGACTCCAAACAGCTTTTGTTGAAGGCATTACCCCAGAGGTTCACATTGTTTCTGAACCTAGACGGTGATTATTTAAATGGTGTACTCAGCATTGTCAAGAAGAAGTACAATAGTTTGTGTGCTATTAGTTTAGACTAATTGTGTTTGTCTATTATTGTGACCTTAGTGAAGATCACATCACATTTTACAAGTAATTAATGCAGAAAACCAGGTAATTGCTAAGGGATTCACAAGCTTTATCTTGTAACTGTAGATGCGAAGGGTCTGAACCAAGGCGGGGGGTGGGGGGTTAGAATGGAATCGAGGTATGAGGACACAAGTTCAGTGGGTCATGAGCAGGGAGAGACAATAGGCCTACTCCGACAGTCTAGTTTATGGACCTTGGGGATGAGGTAGAAAGTAGTAGTACAGGGTAAGAGAATGATGGATTTGGTAGCAGTAGATAGGAGTTCTCCAGAATTGATGAGGACAGTGATGGTATTGGAGACAATTTTCCAGAGTGGGGTCCTCTTCAAGGGGTAGGTGTGAGGAGGTGTCTGAGACTACTGCATAGCCTCAGCAAGGTATAGGTCAGTGTGCCGCACAACAACACCCCTTTTGTCTGTGTGTTTGATGGTAAGGTTGAGATTGGTGCAAAGAGTGGAGAGTTGTGCGTTCAGAAGAGGTAATGCTTGAGGAGGAGAGAGGAGTGCTGAAATTGAGATGGTTGATTTATCATCGGCAATTTGAGATGAAAAGATCCAGAGCATGCAGAGAACCAGAGTGGGGTGTCGAAGAAAAGGAGGAGGGTTGAAGGTGGGAGAAGACGTCATCCATGTGGAGTGTGGAGCTCTTGCCAAAGAAGTGGGCTAAGAGCCAGAAGCGATGGAAGAAGAGTTTGACGTTGTAACAGGCACGGAACTCACTGAGGAGTGGGCGAAGGAAGACAAAGGTGAGGTCCTTGCTGAGGAGAGAACGTTATGCCTCAGAGAGAAGATTGGAGAGAATGGTGAGGACATGACAAGGGTTAAAGCTGGGATCGGGGAGAGGAGAGCTGGTGGTGCCAGAAGAGAGAAGAGGGTTGGGCTGTTCAGGGAGGTGGGTGGGAGGAAGATGGAGGCTCTGAGGACCCAAAAGGTGATGGTGGGGCCTGAGAGACACAGGGTTGGAGGGTGGAGGTGAGGAATGATGAGAACAGGGACCCAGCTGCAGCAAATAAAATCTCGGCCTGGTGATGCTAGTGATCAAGATCCAGATGGGATTTGGAGCTACAGGCCACACAATTTGCAGTCAGAAGGTGTCCAGGGTCATAGAAACTGGTGTTGGCAATGAGTGATGCCATGAGTCCGGAGGCATCCAGAGCTGTTGGGGGCCAGAGATGGAGTCAGTGAGTTCCATAATCTGGGGGGCATCTGATTGAGTCAATGTCTGAGTGGGAGGCAGCAGGGATTACGGTCTGGGGTCATCTAGGGCCGCTGGAGTTGGAGAGAGTGGGAATTGCGGTCTGGAGACTGGCAATCTTCTGATCCTTACTGGATGTGAGAAAGGCGAAGAACTGGCAGCTGAAGGCATGGACGAGTTAAGTGAAAAAAGAACTAAGTGACTACAGCCACATACAGCACAGCAAATTAAACAGCAGTGTACAAATGACTCTAGGAAAGTCACAAGTTGGACCCTTGCCAATCAAATCTCAAGTCTGCACTTTGTCCCAAGCTATTAGATATACCCATCTAAGCTACAATATAATGTCACTGTAACAGAGGACTGCACACCATCAAACTCGCAACCTATACAAATGCGTTCAATACCAATTTGCTCATGCAACTTGAATGTATAAAGTGCTACTAGTGAAAACTGTCCAGTTCCAATTCACCATTTTGATGCTTTTTAAATGTAAATGAGAACATCAACAGCTTATAATTGAATTTTCAAACAATGCTATTTCTCCATCTTCCAGGGGGAAGAAAAGTATCAACACTGACTGGAATTATCAAGTTAATATTGAGGACAAATATGTTATGACTGTGAATGAAGTCACTAGAGTGATACTTAAGCTGGTGGACATAGAAGTCTTTATTCAGCAAAACAAACAGGCATCATACTCAAGATACTCTTGGAAGAAGAAGCCTCCTAAACCAGTACATCATATTTTTATACCCTTAAGGTCAATGGTAAACCAATACAGTTTCAATGGTTACAATGACATCACTTAATTCAATACTTTGGGTTGACAATGCTTCATTTAAGTCACATATAATTTTCAAACACCTAAATCTTCATGATAATTGTAGATGCACCAATTAGAAAAGAATAAATCTTAGTCATAACATGAAGGAACAGGTCCTTTAATCAATCCTGATATACTGAACACATATAATAATGCATTTACCAGTTTTTGCTCCACAGCTCCTTAAAACCTGCTGATTCAAATGATAGCTTAAAAAGCTCCAAAATGGAGTGGGAGCATGCGGCTCCACCAGAACCTTAGGCAGTGTGTGCCAACTTCCAACTATCATCTTCTACAGATCCCTTTGCATTTTACCACCTACCCTAAAACATATGGCTTAGGCATCTCTGACATGGGTAAAAGTATTATTTATCCGATCCCAGTCCTTCAATTTTATGTATCTTAGTCAAAATCCTCCTCTGCTTCAAGGAAAACAAACCCAGTTAGCCCAACTAGACCAGGGGTTCCCAACCTTTTTTATGCCACAGACCCCCTACTGTCAAACAAATGGTCTATGGACCACCAGGTTGGGAACCTCTGAACTAGACTCTCCTCATAGCTGAAACACTCCCATCCCTGTGAATAAGCATGAGCAGTCTCTTTTCTCTTGAGACATGAGATTTTGCAGATGTTGTAAACCTTGAGCAACAACACAGAATGCTGAAGAAACTTCACAGGTCAGGCAGCATCCATGGAGGGGAATAAACAGACAATGTTTTGGCCCAAGACCCTTCACAACTCAATCCTTCCTTGTCTATTCCCAGTAATTCTCAAATCTTCCCACACCCCTGAACAATGGTCATATCAGCTTTTCTGGAACTCTGGATGTGCCTCATACTACCAACACATTATTTCACCTTTACACATATATTTGTTTTGTCTCAATTTGTTTTTGTTCTTTAAGAGAAGCAGCTGCCCTGAATAATTGATAGCCCAATTAACCAGAATCAACTGTAATCAGATACTAGATTATCAAAGTTTAAATTGCTCCCAAGGAATGAGTTTAGACCAAAGTGTGGAAACCAAGCACCATGATTACCCTTCGGACTGTCAAACAAGCTTTCCCAAGTTCTGGACCCTAGGTCAGGAAACACATCTGACCCACACACCAGATCCTGGCTCCAGCAGCAAACCAACCTCAGCCCCAGCTTGCACATCCTGTTCACACACCCAGTAATACAAGTATGTGGATGACAAAGACTAATTACTGAGCCAGATGCTGAACCAACTACAGTGGATTCTGATTAATTGGGACACATCGGGATCAGTACATTTTAACCCAATGAAGTGGATGTCCCAATTAGCTGATGTTAGAACACTACCAAAAGCACAGTACTATAAATCTACTTTAGTTCCTAATAGTTATCTACAGAGGAATTCATTCAGTGTATGTTGATGTACTCTTTTGATTGACTGTCAATAAACAAAATCAGTGTAGACACCCAGTACAGATAACTGTCTGCCTTCAGACAATGCTTTTGATCATTGCATTCTCCAAATCGTCATTTTCATGGTAACATTCAAGATGATAGTCGATACTTAAAAATTCTTCATTGTTCCTAACTTGCTGAGGTAGTGAAATTGTTTCAGTTTCACTCCCAGACATTTCTGGCGTCTCCAAGCCAGAATTGTCTGTTCTGATTTGTACTACTGCTTATTACCCACAAACTATCAGTGACAAAATTATTGCTTTTTGAAAACAAACATAAGCAAATGACTATTTGAAAACTGCTCGCTCTAAGCATGGTGTAGTATCATGCAACTGAAGCTAATTGGAAACTGTTCAGCAACAGTCTCTTGTCCCAATTTAATTCAAACGGCACAGTATCCAGATTAAACGAGGGGAAACCTGGATATTTTCTCAATTTGTTTTTGTTCTTTAAGAGAAGCAGCTGTCGTATTAATCAATGGCCCAATTAACCAGAATCAACTGTAATCACATACTGGATTATTAAAGCTTAAACTGCTCCCAAGGAATGAGTAGTTAAAGTCAAAAGGAGAGAGATATCCAAAGCAAAGCTGGATAAGCATGAAATAAAGAAAGGAACAAAAGAATAAACTGGTACTCTGAGAGGGCAACGTTAATGCCAGACCAGGCCAGTTTGGCCAAAAAGCCTATTTTTGTACTACTGGACATATACATCAAGCCTGGTTTAAGCAGAGTATGATTACTAAACAATCGACCAAATGCACCAATGTTTGTGTTTAAAGGCATGCTTAACAGTTCAATTTATATAAATATGAATCTCCCAAACAGCATGAACATACATCTGAATTGGTAAGATTTTAATCTAACCCTGTTAAGATTTCACACTGCCACTGGCACACAATTTGAATTTCACACAGAAACATCAGACACTTGGGATAAGCCATGGTCAAAATGAAAGCATGCAAGTTATTTTGTAGATGTAGTGATGCAAATGAGATATTATCACAAATAATAAGATAGCGAATGACAAGTAATCACACCCATGCATGATTATGTGTAAAGCTTCCTCCTGTGCACCTACTCAAAATGATGCAGCAGTATAATTATAGGTCAAGCCTTTGCAATTTTGGTCATTATTGCAGAATAAATATTTTCATTTTTTGGTTAAAAAACCTGGATCCCAGGAGAGTGCCCAAAATCATCAAGATAGGAATCAAACCTGTCTGCACCTTTCATTTGATAGTTCCTTAACATTGTTTTACTCTCACCTCCCACGATAACCAGGATAGGGCTCCCCCTAATGTCACCTATAACCCCATAAAGTTCCAAATTAAAATGATTTTCCAACACCTCCACCAAGCACATTTTCCCTTCCCTTCCAACAATCCAAAAGGACCAAATACACTCAGCTCTACTTCTAAATTCTCATGCTACATTCTCATTCCTACAGCACCATATTGGCAAAAGTGGATTTATACAAAGCCTATTTCCATGTAGCTTCCCAAACAAAACAGTGATTTCAACTGCACAAGATCCAATATTCGCTATACCAAGGAGATGAAGCCTAGGTTGAATAATTGCTTTGCTACACAACATTCTGAACTCAGCCTCCAAAGAAGCTCAATGCAAGTTCAAGGATGTTATCTTCTCTAAACAAACTGAAATTAATATTTTTTAAGATAATGATTACTTCATGTTTTAATTTCAGATTTAAGCAGCCAAATGCCCTATTTAAGCAGACCATAAAACATTACAGCACAGTACAGGCCCTTCAGCGCACGATGGTGTGCCAACCTTTTAACCTACCCTGAAATCAATCTAACCCTTCCCTCCTACATACCCCCCCCCCCATTTTTCTATCATCCAAAGAGTTTGTTAAATGCCCCTAATGTTTCTGCCTCTATCATGACCCCTGACAGGGCATTCCATGCACTCACAATTCTCATGTAAAAAACTTACCTCTGGCATCCTCCTCTATACGTTCTACTAATCACAAAAAAATTATGCCTCCCATATTACCCATTTCCACTCTAGCCCCTCAATCAATGTCTCTAATCATCTTGTACACCTCTATCAAGTCACCTCTCATCCTACTGCGCTCCAGATAGAAAAGCCCTATCTCATTCAACCTATCCTCATAAGAGATACTCTATAATCCAAGCTGCATCCTGGTAAACTTCTTCTGTACCCTCTCTAAAGCTTCCAAGTCCTTCCTCTAATGACACAACCAGAACTGAATACAATATTCCAAGTATGGTCTAACCAGGAATTTATTAGAATTGCAACATTACCTCACAGCTCTGGAACTCAATCCTCCGACTAATGAAGGTCAACACACCATACGCCTTCTTAGCAACCCGATTAACTTTGAGCAATCTATGGATCTCCCAAGATCCCTCTGTTCCTCCACATTTCTAAGAAACCTGCTATTATTGTGCCTTCAAACTCAACCTTCCAAAGTGAACCACTTCACACTTTTCCAGTTTGAACTCCAACTGCCACTTCTCGGGCCAGCTCTGCATCCTATCACTGTCCCGTTGTAACCTACAACAACTTTCTGACAGTATCCACCAATCTTCAGGTCATCTATAAACACAGTAACTCACCCTTCCACTTTCTCATCCAAGTCATTTATAAAAATCACAAAAAATAGAATTCCCAGAACAGATTCCTGCAGAACACCGCTGGTCACCGACCTCTAAGCAAAATATGCTCAATCTATGCAGACAAATCTCCCTGGATCCAATGTCTCCTGATTTTCTGAACGAGACTACTGTGGGGAATCTTATCAAATGCCTTACAAAAATCCATATACACCACATCTATTACTCTACTTTTAACAATGGACATTGTCACATTCTCAAATCAGGCTCCTGAGGCATGACCTGCCCCTCACAAAGCCATACTGACTATACCTAATCAAGTCTATGCTTTTCCAAATGCCCATAAATCTTAACTCTAAGGATCTTCTCCAATAATTCACTGAAGTAAGACTATAATTCCCAGGGCTATCCATACTTCCTTTCTTGAACAAAGGAACAATATTTGTCACCTCCAACCATCTGACACTATTTCTGTGGCCAGAGAGGACATAAAGATCTTTAACAAAGGTGCAGTGATCTTTCTCCTCGTTTCCCTTAGTACCTTAGAATCTATCCACTCTGGCCTAGGGACTTGACTATCCTAAAAGTTCTAGCACATCAACATCAAGTTCTAGCATAACAACCTGTTTCACAGTGTTCTCACAAACATCAAGGTCCCTCTCACTGGTGAATACTGAAGCAAATGTATTCATTCTGTCCTGACAAAGGGTCTCAGCCTGAAACGTCGACTGCACCTCTTCCTATAGATGCTGCTTGGCCTGCTGCGTTCACCAGCAACTTTGATGTATGTTGCTTGAATTTCCTGCATCTGCAGAATTCCTGTTGTTTGTATTCATTAAGGACCTGCTCTACAAACACTGACTCCAGGCACGTTTCCTGATCAGTCCTACTCTCACAATAGACATCCTCCTGTTCTTCACATACATGCAGAAAGCCTTGGGGTTTTCCTTAATCTTACTTGCCAAGGCCTTCTCATACCCCCCACTCCTTCCAGCTCTCCTAAGTCCATTCTTCAGCTCCTTCCTGGGTATCTTGCAACTCTCTAGAACCCATTTGATCCTTGCTTCCTAAACCTTAAGTAAACATCTTTCTTCATCTTGACTAGATGTTCCACAGCTTTTGTCAACTGTGGTTCCTTCACCCTACCATCTTTCCCCTGCCTCAATGGGACAGAATTCCATGCAAGTGTTCCCTAAACTATTTCCACATTTTGTTACACATTTACAAATACATTTGTTCCCAATTTCACTCTCAAGTTCTTGCCTATGGCATCATGATTTCCCCCTCCCCTAATTAAAAACTTCCCCAAGTCGTCCACTGTTATTGCTCTCCGAGGCTATGTTAAAGCTCAGTGAGTCGCAGGCACTGTCTCTGAAATGCTCACCCACTGATCCTTCCTATTTCTGACTTCTACCCACACTGACTCAGTAGCTAATTCCTCCACAACTCTTCTCTTTCTACAGCTCTGATACTATCCATAACTAGCAACCCAACTCCCCCACCTCTTTTTAGTCCCCCTCAATTTCAGGTGTAACCCATCCTTTTTGTACAGGCCATACCTTCCCCAGAAGAGATCCAATGATCCATAAAGATGAAACCCTACCTGCTACTCCAATTCTTCAGCCACATATTCTTCTGCCAAGTCATCCTATTTTTACCCTCTCTTTTGCATGGCACAGGCAGCAAACGAGGGATTACTACCATTGAGGTACTGTTTTTCAGCTTTCCCCCTATTCTCTCTTCAGGACCTCATCCGCTTTCCTACCTATTTTGTGATACATATTTGTACCAGCAAATTCTGTTTGCTCATTCTCCCCCTTTAGAATGCAGTAGACATGATCTGAGACATCCATGACACGGACACCTGGGTGTCTCTTTCAGATCCACAGAATCCCCCCGTCTGCTCCCCTAACTATTGAATGCCCCGTCACTACTGCACTCCTCTTCTCCACCTTTCCTTCTGAGCCACAGAACAAGACTTAGTGCCAGAGACCAGGTCACTATGGCTTTTCCCAGAAGGTTGTTCCCCCTAACAGTGTCCAAAGCAGTATTCCTGCCATTCAGTGGACTGCCACATGATTACTCTGCCATGTTTGCCTATTCACTTTCTCCACCCTGATAGTCACCCAGCTACCTGCCTCCAGCAACTTAAGGGTGACTATCTCCATTCTCCTATCTAACACCTCTTTTTTATCCCATATGAGCCAAAAGTCATCCAACTGCAGCTCCAGTTCCCTAACACTGGTCTATAAGCAGTTATAGCTGGATATACTTCAAGCAGATGTAGTTATCAGGGAGACTGGAGGTCTGAAATGAGTATCAGACCACTGACCCATACTTTAGCAAGGCACTAATAGACAAAGGAAGAAGGAAACTTACCTTCACCTTTGCCTCTTTTTGCAAAAGCATCAAGCTCTGAACCGCTAAAACCCCACTTCTTTTTTATAGGTCTTTGCCAAGTGCCTAACAAACCACAATATCTCAAACCCAACAAAAATTCTGAAAGGCCAAATTCACTTTTAAAGCTCTCACTCATTCCTCCAAACAAGCAACTGGTAGCACTATGTCAAGCCTGGTCATACTACCATTGAGGTCCTGTTTTTCAGCTTCCTACCTAGCTCTCTATTATATTCTCTCTTCAAGACCTCATCCCTCTTCCTACCTATGTCTTAATGGTCTTACCGAGAGGAAACTATAGAATGGAGACAGTGAATTATCCCACACCCAAGAATATTGAAAGTTGTACTGGAGGCTTAGAATGCTGACATGCTATGGCTTTATTCAATAGAGTAAGAGAATAAATAACCTTTAACTGGGAGACTAACACTCGTATTGGATTTCTTTCCTGATGCAATAAGTCAGAAAGACATTTAGCATGACCACACTTGGCATTAAATAAAAGCAATGATATTCATTAGGGAAAATAATAACATGAAAATATGAGTGAGTCATATGGGCCTTAAGTCTGCATAACCAATAAAAAAATCAAGACTATCTAAATGAATTCCTTATTAGAACTCAGTTCCCAACTCCCTTGATTCTCTTAATGTCCCAAATAAACTATTAAGCTTAATCTTGAAAACATTTATTGACAGACTTCACCATCATTTAGGCCAGAAAATTCCAAGCACAGACACTGACAAAATCTTCTCATCTCAATCCAGTATGGTCAACCTCTAATCCCAAGGTTGCATCCAATTTCGAGACACTCCAGCCCAAAGAAAACAGCTCAATACCTACTCTCTATCAAGCTTTCTTAAGAATTTTATAATCTCTCATATTCTTCACGAGGTCCATAGAAGACAGACATATTCTATTCAATTTCTCCTCATGAAATAAATTTGTGATTTCAGAACAAGTTCATCACTTCAGGAAAAAGAGAGTAAACCAATGCATTACTCTTAGGCAGGATATGTCCTTTCTTAACTCGGGAGACCGAAATTACATACAACACTAGGTGCACTCTTCTTAAAGCACTGTATGGGTTCAACAAGACTTTCTTGCTGGTACTCCAACCCCATGCTGGACATTTGTCTTCCTAACAATAGCTTGTGGTTTCTGTACATCAATTTTGTGATTCCAGCTCAAAGTTCAAAGTAAATTTATTATCAAAGTACATATTTGTCACCATTTACTACCTTCAGATTCATTTTATTGTAACCATTCACAATAGAACAAAGAAGTACAACATAACTAATGAAAATCTACATGCTAAAACATTAGACAATAAATGTGGAAAAGAAGACAAACTGTGCAAACATCAGTTGTAGAGCCCTTGCAAGTTGAGTCCATACGTAGGTTGTGGAATCAGTTCAGAGTTCAGGTAAGTGAAGTTATCCATGTTGGATCAGGAGCCTGATGACTGAAGGGCAATAACTGTTCCTTGACCTGGCTGTGTAGGACCCAAGGCTCCTGTAGCTCCTTCCCAATGGTAACAGCGAGAAGAGAGCATGGCCGGGTTACTGAAGGTCATTAGTGCTTATTTATGGCAGTGCTCCTTGTAGATGTGCTCAAAGGCAGCATGGGCTTTGCCTGTGCTGGACTGGGCTGTACCCACCACTTTTCACAGGCTTTTATGTTCTTGGGCATTGGTGTTTCCATACCAGGCCACAATGCCATCCGTCAGGATCTTGAAGATGATCTAAAACTCAGCATATCAGCATTGGTTAAATTGATCAGAATGCAAAAAACAGCAGATACTGATGCTTTATTAAACTTTTACTCTTGTAAAAGTATCCCCCTTTATATTCTTCCTACCAATGTGAATAAATTTGTAGTTCTCCTCATTACACCCTACCTGTCACCTTCTGCCCATTTACTTAGATCACTCTTCATCCTCCTCAGGACATAACTTTCTGTATAGCTTCCTGCCATTAAAACTAGTAACATTAAACTCTGTATTTAATTTACAACATACACAGATAATCACCAGGTGAAGGATGAACAATTGTCCATGACACACAATAAGCAACAACACACTATACTAAACACATCTCACCATTGTTCTCTTTCCAATTAACCAATACTCAATGCAAGTTAATAAACTACAACTGCCTGTAAATCCTAATCTATCTAGAGCTTTTTAAAAATCAACATGTAGCATACTGATTTAACCATCTACCTAGCCAGCTACATTGCAAATCAAACACTGCTTTCTTTTCTGTAAGTGAAATTGACAATTATTTTCTGCTCCTACATCCCTGACAATAGATTCGCACATTTTCTCGTATTAATGTCGTGCGAAGAGGACTAAAGTTATCTGCTACTGTATACTCTTCTCCACCAGCAGCTTCAACACCTTTTAAATAACATTTTAGTTCTCCAGCACAAATACTATTACACATGTACCTGATACTGTGAAAATAGATACAAATTCTTGACTCTTTTCTTATTCCCAATATAACTACTGTAATCTCTGAGACTTGTGTTCACTTTTCCATCTCTTCCTTCACATGCAGTAGGAGAATCTCTTGTAACGTTATACCTCTCCTATTGATATTTTCTCTACCCCCCCCAACATTCCTGCAATTAATTTGTGAAAGCTACATAATCATCACACTCCAGCAACCTTATAATACACTCATTGGCCTGTACCATTGCTACCCCTCAAGGGAAAATGTATGTTCATCGATAATTACAAACTATTTATTTTATGAAAGCTCACCTACTTCATATATTTCAGTTCTAATTTCTCAAACCACTTCAACAAGTCACACCCCCCCCACCCCAGTATTTACGGAATTGTGGCCAGTCTGCTGCATAGAGTTGTGGTTTCCTTTTTTAATATGGATAATGGATATACCTATCTTGTGGGCAGTGAAGACATTCATAAAACGTATTGGGTGTTACACTAAAGTTTTATAGATTGAGCCTATAATCTCAGGAACATTGAAAAATGAAAGAGCACTTTATTAACATACGAGGGAAATTGGCAAGATTGTGTCTGAATATTAACTCTAATGGGGAGATCCACAAATGGGGTCAGAGTCTAAGGCAGGGGTCGGCAACCTTTTTGCCTCTGTGGGCGGAATCATGTATTAATGAGCGGACGATGGGCCAGATAAATGCCATAAAAAACTTGAAATATGGGAATTATCCATTTAAGTACATCTAGTTATGTTTTGCCTCAAACTAATGAATAACGCATGCTAGAAAATCATTTGTGCTTAACCAAGGATGCTAATTAGCAATCAAAGAACTCAGTTTAGTTGCAATTTATTTCAATCAAGGCATCTTTTGAATCTATTAAAGGACACAAAGAATCTTTAAACATAAAGCGTATGAACATGATACATTGAACAGTGGTAAATTAAGTATAATAAAGAAGAAAATTTTAATACAAACAGTCGATAAATCAATGTGAAACTTGATGCTGTTTGTTGCTTCAAAGCTTCTCAATATTGGGTGTCAGACTTGTTGATGCCAAGAGCAAGACATTACCCAGATGGGTATCAGTCAATCTTGTTCTCAAATGGTCCTTGGTGTGCTTTATTATTGAAAATAATTACTCACACAGTTAACTGCTGCCAAATAATGATGCCATCTTTTTTGCATGGTCCACTAAGTTAGGATACTTCCCATTTGGATGAATATATTTTCTATAGAAGTCAAGCACTGACACATCTTCAGAATGAAATTTCCATTTCATTTGAAAAATTTCTGATGCAGTGTCCACTTCCACATCAAATGGAATAGCAAACAGCTTGAACTCATTTGCATGCAAGCGAAAATCAGCAAAACCACACATTTTAATTCCACGTCCTATCCCCATTCTGATATGTCTACCCACGGCCTCCTCTACTGTCAAGATGAAGCCACACTCAGGTTGGAGGAACAACACCTTATATTCCATCTGGGTAGCCTCCAACCTGATGGCATGAACACTGACTTCTCTAACTTCCGTTAATGCCCCACCTCCCCTTCGTACCCCATCTGTTATTTATTTGTTATTAATATTTTATATATATATATATAATTAGTTTTTCTCTCTTTTTCTCCCTCTGTCCCTCTCAGTATACTCCTTGCCCATCCTCTGGGATTCCCCCTCTCCCTCTTTCTTTCTCCCTAGGCCTCCCATCCCATGATCCTCTCATATCCCTTTTGCCAATCAACTTTCCAGCTCTTGGCTTCATCCCTCCCCCTGCTGTCTTCTCCTATCATTTTGGATCTCCCCCTCCCCCCTCACTTTCAAATCTCTTGCTATCTCTTCTTTCAGTTAGTCCTGACGAAGGGTCTCGGCCCGAAACGTCGACTAGAGATGCTGCCTGGCCTGCTACGTTCACCAGCAACTTTTAAGTGTGTTGCTTGAAATTCCAGCATCCGCAGATTTCCTCGTGTAAAACGAGATGAAAACTCTTTTCTCAATTCTTGGACCTTTGTCTCATTTTCTAGGCAAATGAGACAAACTGGTTTCCCAGCTTGCTCGATGAAGAAGTAATCTAGTGTCCAAGTGTCTTGGAAATTTCGGCACTCTGCGTCTACCTTCCTGCGCTTTGCATTCACTGCCACTGGAATTTTTTTCTTCGATTTTATTTCAAAATGCCAGCTATTCAACAAGTATCGTAGCACATGTAAATAACTGGATATTTAGATAGATAGATAGACATACTTTATTTAGCGTGGATTTCTTGTTAAAACACAGTGACGCTGTTTCTGTTTACAAATTTGAACGATCCTATCTGAAAACCTGTGCGTGCAGAGAGTATCTAATACATATTAATCAGGTAGTCTGCCTTCTCATCATTCGTACATACCAGTGTTTGGTTTGGAACAAAACGGAACCTGGGGCCAGTGTAACAAAGGCATCATGCATGTCCATCAGTGTGATCACGTGAAACACTCAGAATAAGGGAAAAAAAATCGCTCGTGAGCCGGTCAAAATACCTTCGCGGGTCGGATCTGGCCCGCGGGCCATAGGTTGCCTACCCCTGGTCTAAGGATAAATAGTCACATATTCCAAACTGACATGAAGAAAGGTTTCTTTTCCCAGTCATTTATGGATTCTGGAAACTCTTGCAAGAAGACAAAGAATGTATTCAAATTCGGTCGACAAACTTTTAGACATTTAGTTATCTGATGTTCCTTTATTAAGAAAATTACTAACATGGTTAGCTTGAAAAAATAAAAATGCTCCACAAAGCAACAGAAAATTCAAAATAGATTCTTCTCTGCAATGTAGGATAGATAAAGAAATGACGATAAACAAGTGAAAATCTGAAAGTTTTCCACAAGTGTCAGCTGAATTTACGCCCTCATTACATCATAGAAAACTCTGTGATATCTGTATTCCGTTGATTCATGCAAATATGGAAAATACACTAAACCAGTTTATCGGTTTCCAATTCTGCCACATCTCATTAATTCTCAATGTCCTTTCTGCAAAACTGAGAATGCCTTGCTAGGACTGGAAAACCACAAAATGACCAGAAAATGTAATGAAGATTCCACATTATGATTTCTGGATAACTGTTATGTAATTAGACACAAACAATAAAGGATAAACTCTGACTACGTAATAGTGGACACAACATTTAATCAAAACTCAATTTAAAAATAAATCAGAAAGCAGGCAAGATTTTAACTACGATTGCTATTAATGTAGTGCTGGGTTATGTCTCCATTCTGTTATACTCATGGCATTTTAAACACTTTCGTCTGCTTTTCTATTAATTGTATTTGTCACTGATTCAAATTTCTGTTTTTAGTAAATCAAACAATTCAAAGTGCTGAGTTCAGGCACTACATACATTCGACCTAACAAAATCTGAGGGTGTATTTAATACAAGTAGATAGAATGCAAATAATTCACATGCACACATCAGTGTTTTATCCTAGCAACAATGTATAATCACACAGCATTTAATCTACCTCCCACCTACTAAACTTAAAAGGAACCAAATTCCTCCAGAAGAAATTAAGACATACATACTTGAACAATTATGAACAACATGCCAGAAAAAGGTAAAGGGCCTATAACAAAGAAGGGCTTAAACAAAACTCTAGAATGAAAGCACATTTCAAATCCCAGGAAGGTTAAGACCTGGAACTGAATTAATTAACTTTACCTCATTCTAACAAAACATCTATCATATCTCACACTTTAATTGACACACAAGGAGAGATCCATTAACAATGCAGTGGACTGTACCATGGTCAACCAAAATGCAAATGCTCCTGTGAAGGTGTCTTTTTTGTGCTCTGATTTTCACTGTCATAAAAGCTGTATGTCCAACCCACAAAAGCAAGGATTTCCCCCAGCATTTTTATCAACATTCCTCCTTCAACTAGAGTCAGTAGAACTGATGCTTGACGGCACTGGAGACCCAGGTGTAGCCCTGATGTCATAAATTGTGTGGAGTTTGCACATCCTCACAGTAACTTGTTCCATCACATGTCCCAAAGATGTGTGAGTTCATTGGTGAATTTGCCAAAGCAACTCAGCAAATGCTTTGAGACTGAAAATATAACATAATTCACTGTAAATTCACATTCTTTGATATTGTCAATACAAAAAAATTAATGTTTTCATACCTTTTCTGATCACTTCACAAAAGCTGCACACGAGATAACATGAGCTAAAAAAGTTATAGAAGGATTAAAAACTCAGTTATTTTACAGCATGGAAATAGGCCCTTTGACCCAACTCATCAGTGCTAAGATGCCTACATCTACTACCCTGCCCTAATCAATCCACTTCACCGCTGCAAAAAATTCAATCGAGTTCATTACAGTATTTCCCACACACCATCCCTAACCAGTCCTCACCTTCCTAAATGTAGGTGGATCCTGTGTCTCAGAATCATCTCCACCACTGATATTAAACTCAAAGGCCTGTGATTCCCTAGCTTGTCCTTACAGCTCTTCTTCAATAAAGGTACAACATTTGCCACCCTCCAATTTTCTGTTTCCTCACTAGTGGTTAACAATGTACAAAAGTCTCAGATGGGATCCAATAACTGCTTCCCTGGCAGTGATTGATGTATCATCGTTAGCAATGGTTGAGAAAACAGAAGACCAGAGGGTGGCTAATGTGTCAGGATACATCAAGTCACTCCCAGGAAATTTATTTATCTTTATGCACTCTAAGACCTCCAGCACCTCCTCTCTTGAAACGTGGATGTAATTCAAGACATCATTTTTCCCTTTACTGATTTCCCTAACTTCAATTACCTTCTCAACAGTAAATACAGATGAGAAATACTTAAGACCACTTCCACCTACACTGATCCTTAAGGGGCCTTCTGCTATTTGCAGTTACGCTTTCACTCCTAAAATACATAGAATCTCTTAGCTTTTTCTTTACCTCATCTGCCAAAGCACATGTTGTCTTTTGTCCTCCTTTCCCACTTAAAGTACCCTATATTCCTTATACTTCCCTTGATCCCAAACTGCATACACCTATCATAAATTTCCTCCTTTCTCCTGACCTGAGCCACAATACTCCCATCAACCAGGGTTCCCTAAACCTACCAGCATTGCCCTTCACTCTAACGGAAACATGCTGGGCCTGAAATCTTCCTACTTCTCACTTGCCAGGTGTACTTTTACCTGCAAACAGCCTCCCCAAACTGTGTGTCACTAAGTCCAAAAAATCACTGAAACCATACCAGATACTTCACAGTGCAAGCCCCAAAGAATCCAAATCATAGGGGAAAGAAAGTTTAAGATATAGCATATGTTTAGGAAACAAAATAGGAAAATGTTATGCTGAAAGACAAAAATGAGAAAAAAATAGCAATCACTACCATGTCCTCCTTTAAAGCAGGAGAAAACTTCCTTTGAGCTGAACTTCCCCAAGCATTCCAGTGAGATTAAAGTCCAAAAATGCATTCGATACAGTACCAAACATGGCCTAGGAAAAACAAATGCCTGGAATAAAAGTCTACTTTATTAGTTTGAAAGTCAAAGAGTGAACAGCAGCATTCAAAATCACGAGCCTATTTTGTACAAAACTAACCCAGCCTCTCACACATCCCAAAATAATATCCCCAAATATAATGAAATTTTAATGGGATAGAAGAGTTGAATTTGGCAGTACTTTTAGAAAAGCAAGCCAAATTTCACTCAGAAGCATTCATTTGTCATTAGTAAACAGCCAACATTGAGGCACAAAGCCCAATACTTCCAGTCATCCCAAAGCTGAAATATGTCCTTATACTAGTGAAAATTTAAATAATTCTGCATTTACAAGATTCATGCAAGAAATGCTTCCAATTCAAAATATCTAACAATTTAATTCAATTCGGTTTTATAACACTGAATACAAATTAACACTACTTGTATATTCTGCATGATTCTCCATATTAGAAGCTCAAATAACACGCCAATGGACATTCAATTCTTTAATTACACAGTTCTGATAAAGCTGGTGCTTCCCAATGAAATGGAAACGAGTGAACAAAGAACCTTTACCTGAAGGAGTCTGCATTTCCTCCCTTCTACCAATGACATAAAAAGCCTTGCTCAAATGTCCCTCTGGTCACTGAATTCTGGAAATGGGATAGTGCATATATTCCTTTTTAAATCAATGGTGTTGAGTTTGAGACCTTCAAGTTCCTAAGAATGAACATCACCAGTAGCCTGTTCTGATCCAACGACATAGATGCCACAGTCAAGAATGCTTATCGAAGTCCCTACTCACTCATCAGGCTAAGGAAATTTGGCATGCCCCTGTTGTTCCCTTTCCAATTTTTATCAAAGCACTGCAGAAAGCTTCAGGGACAGGTTCCACCTCATTGTTACAAGACTTTTAAATAGTTCCCCAGTACGAAAAGATACTCTTGACCTCACAATCTATCTCATTATGATTTTGTACCTTACTGCTTATCTGCATTGCATTTTCTCTGTACCTGTTACACTCTATTTGCATTGTTACTGTTTTATCTCATTCTACCTCAGTGCAGTGCATAGTTTTCCGATCAGTATGAACAGTATGCAAGACAATCTTTTCCCTGCCTCTCAGTACATGACAATAATAAACCAATCCAATTCTATCTTGTAAACCCACAGAATGGTCTCCTGAGATGCTAAGTGGAGAAATAAGGCATCTCTTGCAACAGTTCTGTGATATACTCCATAGCTGTGATTGCATATTGGCTTAGCAAGAGCTTTTAGTGCAATCCCTTTGCAGGAACAGCGATGACTGACCGATTCCCACCGGTGTGTATTTAGGAATTTGCTCGTCCTTCCCGTGACCATAGGGTTTCTTCTGGGTTCTCCAGATTCCTTCCACATTCCAAAGATATATGGTTAGGGTTAGTGAGTTCTGGGCATGCTACGTATGCTCTCGAAGCATGGAGACACGTGGGTTCCCCAATACATCACTTAAACGATGACAGAAACCACGCATTTCAGTGTTTGTTTTGACTTACATGTGACAAATAAAACTTAAATCTTCTTCTCCTATAGATGGAGAAACAGCAACATCATAACTTGAGTGGAGCTGATCTGTATTTCTATGGGAGGAAGTAGGCTCTGCTATTGGGTCAGCAACAAATTATTTGTCCCTCTGCACTGGAAGTGTCCACCAGCTCATTCCACTTAGTTCTGTGCTGACAACAGCAGTTTGACCATGGCTTGTGTGATTTTACAAGCTCCTTTGGTGGTCTGTGAATAAGAAAGTTTGTTTTGCTTATTACTATTTCTACCTCATCAATGTTGTTGGAATCATCACATATGTCAGATGGAATAATCTGGACCAGCAATGACCCTGGGTGATTCACTAGCACATTCTCTCTTGCACTCAAGGAAGGCAAGGAACCCTAACCTGAATTGACCAGAATAAAGAGTCTGCTACAATCTAAGGTGAGAAGTGGTATGTTAATCATTGACCAAGAAAGCTGTTGGGATATAAGGGTCATTTGAATATAATTTCAATTGTTATTAGGGAGGAGGGAGAAATAAATGATTTAGATAAAGACTATTTCAATGATTTTTTAAGAATTACAAATTCTCACCCACAGAATTAATTACATATTTAAACAAGGTATAAACAAAGACACATTGTAGTCTGTAATTACCTTCTGTCTTTGTGCAATGTTTACCTCTCAGAATCCTATGACAGTTTGGTTTGTTTTGAAAAATATCTTTAAGATCAATTTTCCATCCAATATTTTATTGCATTAAATTAAAAATGTACAGTATTAATAGTAAATTACCACTTCAATATTTCAATTTACAGCCAGTTTTGTCAAATATTGTAAAGCCCATTTGTACTTTCAAAATCACACATGCTTCTAAATGTTCCCATTCACCTGAACATATTCCTTCTTCATCAGAATACCAGAGTAATTCAAAGGACTGGAGTGAATTCAAGAAAAGAACCAACGGAAATATGCAGAGTCTCAATTTTCCAGTCAAAATCAATCATTGTATGTTATTATGACACCCTCCATTTGGCAGTAAGGTAGCAATCTTATTTCTTCTTTCTGAACAGTTTTCACACAGCTGAATTTCAATTTCTACATTCAAACCATTGGCTGTATTTTCGTATCAGAAAATCTGTTGCACAAATTTGCATTGAGATGAAGGCAGGTGGGCAGCCAAACATTTAAAAAGCAAAGGACCTTTCAGGTCAAACTTGTTATCCAAAAGCAACGGAATATGTAAGTTACAGACTCTGTTGTCTAGGGAACATGGCAGACAATCCATATACAATTAGGTCTCCAAACAGCACTGCACAAACAACAGATCAATCTGTTCTCATGTTGTTTAATGGAAGAATACAACCTGCTAACACTACTTTTTATTGGTTACTGGCTATTTATGATTGGCTTCCAAGTTCGACAAATTTGGCAGCTACATCAACACTTATACGAGACAGCATGATATGGGACTGAAGTAATGAGTTAGTACTGATGTTTAGTCAGTATAAGTCAAAGATTCAAAGTACATGTATTATCAATGTAAGTGTACAGTATACAACCCTGAGATTCGTCCTCCCACAGGCAGTCAAGAACCCATTCATAGAAAACATCAAACACCCAACGCTCAAAAAAAAAGAACAAATCATGCAAACAGCAAAAAGAGTGTGAATAGCAGAGAATATTCAACATCAAACCACAGAGTCCTTGAAATGGTCTAAGAGTGTTCAGTTCAGTTTCACGTTGTGTTATTAGTTGACTGCAGGCAGCAGAGCCAGTCCACACCAAAGCACGTCAATCAATTTGTGCAAAATAGCAAAAAAAGGGAGTAACCAGAATCTAGAACCACTTGCAACATGAACCGGAGAATCCTCCAAAAACAAGTCCACAACCACGAGCTACAGTGATCAAACTTAGCTACATGGGACCCAAGACTCCTGTATCTTCCTCCAGCAGCAGTGAGCAAGAGGAAGGAGACCAGTCAAATACAGGTAGACGGCGCTGAATACCTGCTCGCCTTCCACTCTCATCCTCATTGATTTCAATCTTGCTTGACGCTTTAATCAGCAGGAAGTATTTGAGCCAATTGTGGGTTCGTACTCCGCCTGTAGGCCGCACAGTCCACTCTCAACCTCGGAAACAGCAAAAGCTTCAGATGCTTAGTCGCCCCAAAAACACATCAACAAAATGTAAATCACAGGCTCCAATAGTAAAAGCATATTTTTTAAAATGTAGTAGGACGTCGCCTTTAGTTGCGTTGGTTGCTGGAACCATCTAGAATAGTCCCTACCACCAAGAGATATTTTTATATAAATTAAGCTGCAGGTTTGCATAATCTTTATGGATGTTGCACAACCTCTAACAGTGTATACAGTGGGTAAACAAAGCAATTTTATTCAGGGTATGGGAAATGGTAGTTCCAAATACATCCCATCTTCAATAACTGCACTACCAGCTAGTGACAAAAGCTGAAGCACTCAGATAAAAACCTATCTCAATTTCCCTCCAATACAGACAGCATCACATCAGTCAATTTGATTCCCTCCATTGCAGGGAGTTCTATATAGAGTAGGAACTAAGACTAGATTACAGACTTAACTGCAATGAAGACTTCAGAACTAGCTGCATCTCTAGTTAAGCTATTCCAGTACAGTTACATCTATCCAAAATGGAAAACTGCCAATTCACAAAACACAGGATAAATCCAATCTTCTAAACGTAACCAAGTTTACTATCAATGGGCAGTGAAAGAAAGCATTAATTTCAGGTGCTACAAAGAGTTGGAGAGAAAACTACATGCTTGCCTTATTATGTAATGATTTGACCACCTAAAATACTATGTATAGAGATCTAGTTTCCCGAACGAAGGATATACTAGGACAGTGGGAGTGCAACAAACTTCAAATTAATTTCTTGGCAGGGTGTATTGTCCTATCAAGGGAGATTAAGGAGAATGAGCAAGTACTTTTCCAGAAAATACAGAGTGCTCTCATTGAAGCATTCAAAAATTTAATAGGACCTAACATGGAGATGCAGATATAATACTTTCCCTTGCTGGAAAGTCTAAATTCAAATGTCACAAAATCAAAATAATGAATCAGTCATCAGGGCACAGATGATAATAAATTTCTGTTCAGCAGAGGGTGGAATTCTTTGTCCAAAAGGTCTCTGGACTTTTCTCTGTTAGTGAGTATGTAGTTTTTCTGGTATTAAATGGATCTGGGGGCCATATAATTAGTGTATTCATTATGTGTCATGTCGTATCTGTCCGCCAGAGAAAGCAGGATCTCCCAGTGGCCACACATTTTAATTCCACGTCCCATTCCCATTCTGATATTCCCTCTGACATTCTGACATTCCCTCTACTGTAAAGATGAAGCCACACTCAGGTTGGAGGAACAACACCTTATATTCCGTCTGGGTAGCCTCCAGCCTGAATGGCATGAACATTGACTTCTCTAACTTCCGCTAATGCCCCACCTCCCCCTTGTACCCCATCTGTTATTTATTTATATACACACATTCTTTTTCTCTCTCTCCTTTCTCCCTCTGTCCCTCTCACTACACCCCTTGCCCATCCTCTGGGTTCCCCCCCCCCAACTTTTCTTTCTCCCTTGGCCTCCTGTCCCATGATCCTCTCATATCCCTTTTGCCAATCAACTGTCCAGCTCTTGGCTCCATCTGTCCCCCTCCTGTCTTCTCCTATCATTTCGGATCTCCCCCTCCCCCTTTCAAATCTCTTACTAGCTCTTCTTTCAGTTAGTCCTGACGAAGGGTCTCAGCCCGAAACATCGACTGTACCTCTTCCTAGAGATACTGCCTGGCCTGCTGCGTTCACCAGCAACTTTTATGTGTGTTGCTCATAATATTCATTTTGGGCATTACCAAAACTACTCTATTTCTAAATAAGGCATGGAAGGATTTAGATCCAAGGATTTAATGCAAGCAAACAAGATCAGTCCAGATAGGTACAACAGTCAGTGTGGACACTGTGGACTAAAGGAAACCTTTCTGATGCTGTATGACTCCACCACCTTAATCAAAAAGCACACAAAATGGATAAACTCCAAAAATGAAATTATAGTGATTTTTCTCGACATTAAGGCAGTATGTGAACATGTGGAACTAAGAAGCCCCCGTAAAACAGATTAATTGACCCCATGAGAAATGCAGGATCCACATACTGGGTCATACATCCACACAAAGAAAGATGGTTGTAATTGGTCAATGATCCTAGCCACCGGGTATCATGACAGAAGTTCCTTAGAACAACATTAGAAACGCAACCATATTCAGCCTCCTCATATGATCAAAAACAGAGCAAGCTTTCTAGGCAATTGCAGTCAGGGAAGTTGACTCATCTCTAGACACCCCAAAGCCTCTCCCACACCATCAAAACAGAATTCAGGAACACAGTGGAATACACCATACTTATCTGGATGACTGCAGCTGCTCAATGAGCTTGACACCATCCATTCATGGCAAAACCACCCATCAACCACACTACACACCTGAACACCATGGATGCAGTGTATACCATCTACACACTGCAATGAATTATTCACTGAAGCTACCCCAGCTACCCGTCAAGAGGATTCTGTAGGATATCATTGTGGATAAGTGTATGGTGTTGCACTTCAAAATGTCAAATGCTAGAGGGAAGTCCGTAGTACTTAGCAAGGCCCTTAGGATCCATAATGCACAGAGATATTCAGGTACAAGGACCTAGCTCCCTGAAAGTGGCAACATAAGTAGGTAGAGTGATAATGGTATGATTGCCTCTCCAATTTAAGATGGCGCCGATGAATCTCAGCAACTTCTGGCTGGTAGCCAATGAAACAAAGAAAAAAAATAAATACTTTGTTAATCACTATTTTTTTGGCAAACAATCATCACAAGCAACAGTCTATAACCTCCCTTTGGACTTGGAGGTAATTTGCTGTGGCAGAACTGAGGCGAGGCAAGGCTGCCGTCCCGTTGCCAAGAGCAAGGAAGTCCCATGGTTCAATTCAGAAAGGTAGAGTACAGGCCGAATAAAGGTGGCTGTGTTTAGGTGCCAAAGTATACAGAAGCAACTGAACCTGATGTTGGAGGACAATTTCAGCACCAGGCCAGTCTGAAAAGGACAGGGTGTCAGGGCCTAAAGCAAAGGACTGGGCGGTTCAGCTCGCTGCTCCACGATGTGTACTCGCCTCTGCTCTGAACTAAGGGTTCTCTTTGTGGACTTCAGTTCAGAATGCCATTTACTTGCATGATTTGTTTCTTTTCTCTCTACACATTAGGTGTATGATGGTCTTTTTTTTAAATGGGTTCTTTTTTGATTTCTTTATTTTGTGGCTGCCCGTTAGGAGATGGAGTTCAAGGTTGTATAACGTATACATACTTCGAACTTTGATCAGTCATAGTGTTGAGTGTAAAGGTTGAGATGTCATGTTGCAAATGTTTTGAAATTTGGGGTAAATCCACATTTGGAGTTCAAAATCCACCTCTGGTTTCTGCATTACAGGAAGTCTGTGGAGGCTTTGGAGAGGATCACCACGATGTTTCCTTGATTAGAGAATATTAAGGTTGGACAAACTTGGATAATTTTCTCTGGGATATCGAAGGCTGAGGGGCAACTTGATATCAGATACTAGACGCCATAACTTAAGGGTGGGTGAGGGAAAGTTTGAAGGAGATTTATATGGTATGTTTTTTTTTAAATTTTGACTGGTAGGTGCATGTAATGCACTGCCACAGGATGCAATAGAAGCATACAATAGTAACATTCTAGAAGTATACAGATAGATACATGAACAGACAAATTATAAAGGGTTATGAACCATGTGCAGGGGCACCTGCAGTTCACATTGGCATGATGGTCAGCACAGACATAGTGGGCCAAAGGGCTTGTGCCTGAGCTGCACTGTTCTAACCTACAACTTCAACCGCCAAAGGGACGAGAGCAGCAAGCACAGGAGAACACTACTAACAGCAGGTTCCCTTCCCACTCACACTTACTGCTAATTTGGAAATATTTGGCCTCTCCCGTAACAGGGTCTAAATCTTAGAAATCCCAACCCAACCAAACTGTGGGAGTACTTGTGCCAGAAAATCTGCAGCAGTTCAAGATGTTGGCTCACTACCATATTCCCAAGGGCATTTAGGAATTGACAATAAATTCTAGCCTAGCCAGCAAAGCACCAACGAAAAAGATCTCTTGGCAGTGTCACCGAGTAGCTTCATTTCTCCTTTACTGGCAGAGTGGCATTTCGATTACCTGCTGCCCCCCGCCCATCCCCACTGAATTAGCTGACTCTGCAGAGCTGCATCAGACTTGGGAATGTCTGGCTTTTGTAGCATAGTATGATGTACCTGACTGGGTAGCACAATGTTTTTTTGCTGCCTGTTCGCTATTAAATTGAAAGACTTCGGGAACAAAAATACTCCAAAAAATTTAACTTCCAGAAAAAAACGGCACATGAATCTGATTTGAAATTGGTTCAGAGAGCTTAGCAAAGTGATTTTTAAAAATACATAACACCCAAGTGAAATGCATAAATGTTATGTAGGTACAGTTCATCGTACTCCTACTGAAGTAATTATAGGCCGCCCACTTTATATTTTAAGCATAGTTTCTGTAAGCACCAATATACTTGTTTTTCTGAAATGTACGACAGGATATTCAAAAATCAGAATCAGTATATGCTATACAAGAAATGAAACAAAACCGATGGACTATTTTTGCAAAATGGAGCATAACATCTGTGCATCGTGTACAATAAGGCTTATATAAGGGCATTCAAGTTTTGCAGAAATTTAACAGGGATATCTTCAGTTGATTTTTCTAGAAAAGCAGTAATACATCCTTAGTGTATTCCCTCCTTTCTTCCCACCACTCCTGAAAGGCACAGGACTACACGCAGGTACACCCCAAATGCAGCACCTTTCAGCACAAAATATACTTTCATTACTATCAATGTAGGTGTTAAACCTTTCACGCAACTCCTTCCTTGTACAAAGTAGAAACAAGAGTGACTGAGTTTGTGTTATAAGTATTACTGCTGGAACAGTCCAATCCACCCATGTCGTTAAACTCCCCAATTTACTTACAGGAAGGGACCTACAACATCTCAAGAAGTAGAGTCCATGCCAGACTGCCATGCAGCTCCAAGAAACATTTGAATTAAGGTCTGTAAAAGGGATCTGAAATTGAACAATGATCATAAAAGGTGAAAAACCATTACTGATGATTGAAGTAGCACTGGGCAATCTGTGGTTTCAACAGTTCCTTATGAAACATCAGAGCCACACACAATTAAGAGAAAATATTAAATAAGCCCAGTGATGAGAGGGAGAGTAACTGGAATTCTGGAACAGAGAGAATTATTCCCTGGCAGCTGGCATAGACCTGATATGCCAAATGGCCTTCTTTAGTGTCATTACAACAGGCAATGAATGCTGTCCTTGCCAACAACACCCACATGCTGTCCCTTTATCAGTGTGTTATACACAAGCAATGAACCATTGTTTGGGATTTCGTAAACAAGACCTCTGCTGCAGTGCCCTATACATATAATTCACAACAAACATCATAAAACAGGAGCAAAGTTACCTACTGTTAAAAAAAATGGAAAAGAAATGGCTTAAAACTTGCAACCCTTTAGAAGCTGCACCAGTGTACGATACTTTATTTCAAGTCAGGGATTCCAAGTTGAAACCACTTTTCACCATAAAACTTCAGTCAAACCAGCCCAGGGTCCAAGCAAATGCTCCTCCCACTCCCTTCCACCATTTTATATTGTTTATCCTTAGGTTTACTTTAGAATATTGTGGTTTTGAAGTTTGAGAAGGCTATAATTAATGTTGTTCCCCCATCGGTGAACTGTGCCTTTGGTGAACACTAAGCTGTTATTAACAGCAACATGAAATGCAGATTAATGGGAACAGGAATGTAGTGAAGTGTTTTCATGATCTGACAAAGTACTTCACAACTAAAGAAGTAGTTCTGACATGTGATGACTTCTGCAATAGTAGGTAAACATATCATCACATTCCCAACACAGGAAGATTGCACAAACAGAACTGAATTAATAATCAACTCATCCTCAGTTATTCAGACTAGCCAGGATAGTGAGAACACCTCTGCTCTTCAAATAGTTCATCCACCAGTGAGATCAGGCAGGGTCAGGGTTTCACATCTCAGCCAAGTGACATAACACCCAGTCAGCACTGCTCTATAGTATGGGTCAGCAACATACAGAGCCTTAGATCTTCAGGCTGAGGTGGGTCTCTGTGCCAAGCAGTCACAAACTCTTTTGGTGACACAGTGAGTCAACTAAGCTCACCCCGATTCTGACTTTAATGAGATAATTTTAACCTTCGCTTAGAAACAAAATAGCTGTTACTGCATTCAGTGTTTGCCTTGACAACCTCAGAGTATCCTTAAAGTACTTTACAAGCATTGTAGTATGTTTAAACTGAAGTCACGTACGGTAAATGTAAGATCAAGAGTTTTGAGACCAAGGTCAAGAGAATTCTTAACAGCCTCATGACGAGTCTCAGAGCAGAGCCGAGGATTTAAATGCACACTGGACACTGCATGGCCCCCTCCTCGGCCACCCACCACACTCGCCAAGCAGATAATGTCAGTCTAACGACTGGGACTCCCCAACCTCAGGGGAGAGGAGGCTGTGTGACTCCAGGAGGTGACTTCCCGTGCAGAAGGACGGGGTTAACAGCAGTCCCCAACCCCAGCTGCAGAAGCGAGGACGGAGCCCAAAGTCCGGGCCCGCCACCCGACAAGCGGCCAACTCCCAGGTCGTGGATACAGCTGGCCCAGGAACCCCGCGGCCTCTCCCCGACGTGAACCAGGCCAGGCAAAGCACAACCCCAAACCCCTGGTTCCCGATTCTCCTCAGACCCCGGTCCCCAATCCCTAACCCTGCTCCAGATCTCAGACCTCGACCAGCGCTCCCCTCCAACCCTCGGTCCGCACTCCCCACCCCTGCTCCGCGACCCCATAGTCTCAGAGCCCGGCCTCCAACCTATCGCCCCTCAGACCCCGGACACTCACACTTCACCACCCGCTCAGCGGTCGGCAGCTTCCTGTCCCGAGCCGCCATGGCGCCGCTCCGAGTGGCGGCCTCGGTCCCCGCCGAGCCTCTCAGTTCGCTCTCTCGCACTGTGCGATGCCTCCCCCGCAGTTGGCCCTCCCTCTCTTCACACAGCCTCGGTCTCTAGTGACGATAGCAGCCGAACAACGCTCCCGGCATCGCGGCACAGCGGAACATGGCGGGGCAGGCCCAGAGTGCACCGCGCGGAGCCAGGGGCGGTGACTGAGGGTAGGGGAGGGGATGGGGGAGGGTAGAGTGAGGGGAAGGGAGGGGAGAGTCAGGCAATGGGAGGGGAGGGGAGGGGAGGGGAGGGGATGGGGAGTCAGGCAATGGAGGGAGAGGGGTGGGGATGGGGAGTCAGGCTATGGAGGGAGAGGGGAGGGGATGGGGAGTCAGGCAATGGAGGGAGAGGAGAGGGAGGACTGGATGAAGGGTGAGGGTAGGAAGGGAGGGGTGACAGAAGAAAGAAATGGAGGAAGGGATGGATAGAGGGTGAGGGGATGGGGTGGTGAGGGTTGGATGGAAGGTGAAGGGAGGGGAGAGTGGGTTAGAGGGTGAAAGGATGGGAGGGGTTGCGAAGGCGGGAAAGGGAGGTTTGGGATTTTTATGAGGCAGAGGTGAGGGGAGCGGAGGATGGTGAGAAAGATGAGGGGAGGGGTATAGAGGGTGTAGGAAAGGGCTGAAGGAAGGGATAGTGAAGGGTTGGGGGAGTAACAGGTGTGGGGAGACAGGACGTAGTGATGAGAGGCAGTAAAGGGTGTGGAGACATGGGAGGGTGAAGGGTGTGGAGAGACCGAGGGGGGAGTGATGGGGTGTAGTAAAGATTTTGGGGAGACTGAGGGGGAGGAAAGGAAGGGCTGGGGAAGCGAGGGAAGGGGCTGATGCGAGGGGAAGGAAAGGTGGGGAAGTGGGAAGGGGAGAGGAGTGTGAAAGGTAGAGGAAGGAAAAAGGAGGAAAAGCAAGTGAGGCATGGGGGAGTAGGGAGGGGAGGGTTTGGGTGTCAGGGAATGGTGAGGATTGGGAGGGGAGGATGGGAGCGAGGGATTGGAGGGTGAGCTGTAAGAGAGGAGGGGATAGTGGGGGTAACTGAGGTGGAAAGAAGGGTAGGGAGAGGTGAGGGTGATGGAGGGGAGGTTAGGAATTGAGGAAGGGGTAGTGGAGATGGTGACAAGAGGTGAGGGTGGAGGAGAGAGTGGGGATGAGAGCAAGATGATGATAGGGAAGGGAAGTGGGAGAGAGGGACAAGATGGCAGGGTGATCAGGAAATACGAAGGGGAAGGGGAGGGAGGGGAGTGGGGAAGAGAGAGTGGGGGCAAGGGGTGGTGAATTAGGGATGGGGAGGGTGAGTGTAGAGGAAAGGAATGGGGAGTGTGATTCTGTTGGGAAGGAAGGGGTGGGGTTGGAGGGGTAAGAGAGGGGAAGGGAAGTGGAGGCGTGAGGGGGAATGAAGGATTGGGGAGGTGGCAATGTATAGATGGGAGGGGTGGGGTAGAGTGGAGGGAAGGGTGAGTATAGGAGCAGTGAGTGGAGGGGCTGGGTTTGTAATAACAAGGAGGGTAGTTATGGCAGGAGTGAAGGGGTGGTGGGAAGGCAATCAGTGTGGGGGAGGGGTGGAAGTGGGTGGTGGTGTAGTGTGAGGGATGATGAAAGAGAGTGGTGGAGGATATGAGTGATGGAAGGTGAGGGAGGGTATGGAAGGGGTGGGGAAATGAGAGATATGTGAAGGGGCAAGATTGTTGGGGAGTGGATGTTTGAGGGGAAGGGAGTGATTGGGGTGTGGGATGAAGAAGAGGGTCAGCGAGCGAGAGAGGGGATAGGAGGATGGAATAGAGGGATTGGAGGAGCAGAGAGGGTTGGAGGTGGGAGGAAGATCAGAAGAACAAGGAGGAGAGGTGGGGGTATGGGAGAGGGAGAGGATCATGGCAAGAAAGGTTTGCAAGATTGTGGGAGGAAAGGTTTGTGTGGAAGGGCGTGGGGAGAGGGTGATGAAGGGGTGAATGAGGGTTGTTGGGGAGAGGGTTGTGGTATGAGGTAAAAAAGGGTGGTTTGAGCGTGATGGAGGGGGGAAACAAGGGGTCAGATCAATGAGGAGGGGAGAAGGGGTTGGCTGAGGGAGAGGAATAATGAGTGGGGGAAGGGGAGGGTTGGGGTGAGGTGAAGATGGTGATGAGGGTAGTGGGGGAGAGAGGGGGATGGAGGGGAGTTTTGGGGAGAGGGTGAGATGAGGGAGGATGGAGGAGAGGGTAAAGAGGATGGGATAGAGTGAAGGTTAGAGGGAGAGCTGTGGGCAAGATCCTAAATGAGTATTTGGGTGGGTAATTATTAAGAAGAATGATGTAGAGGATAGTGAGGTCAGAGTGGAGCATGCGAGGGCATTTTGAGATTAGGAGAGAGGTAGTGTTGGGTTTCTTGAAAAACATTAAGGTGGATAAGTATTCAAAATCGGACGGGATGTACTGTACCCCAGATCATCAAGAGATGCAAGGGATTTGATCGCTGGCACTTTGACCAAGATCTTTGTATCATCTGTAGCCACAGATGTGGTGCCAGAGGACTGGAGTAGCTAATGTTGTTCCTTCGTTCAAGAAGGGGAAAAGGGATAATTCTAGAAAATATAGACTGGTAAGTCTTGCGTCAGTGGTAGGGAAACTAATGGACAGAAATCATAATAATAGGATTTATGAGCATGTAGAGAAGCAAGTTCTAATTAGGGACAGTCAACATGGCTTTGTGTGGGACAGGTCATGTCTGACTAATCTGAGATTTTCAAGGAGGCGATAAAGGTAGAGCTATGGATTCAAATTCAGATTCATTAATTTATTACACATACATTGAAACATGCAGTGAAATAATTTATTACACATACATTGAAACATGCAGTGAATTTGCGTTAACAACCAACACAACCTAAGAATGTGCTGGGTTCAGCCCACAAGTGCCACCACATATTGCAGTGCCACTTGGGATTTAGTGAGGCATTTGACAAGGTCCTACATGGCAGGCTTATCAAGAAAGACAGGATGCATAGCACCTACAGTGACTTGGCTGATTGGATCCAGAGTTGGCTGAAAGACAAACCATAGCAGTGGGTGGTTTTATTCTGGGTGGGAGTCTGAGAATACTATCCTACAGAGATCTGTACTGGACTTCTGTTCTTATATAAATATTTGGATTAAAATGTGGTTGGGTGAGTAAGTTTGCAGATAACATAAAGCTAGTTGGCATTCTGGATTGCATAGAAGATGCTGAGGGATACAGCAGGACATAGATCAGATGCAGATATGCTCAGAGAAGTGGGTGATGGAGTTTAATCCAGGCAAGTGTAAGATACTGCATTTTGGAGTTCCAGCATAAAGGCAGAGTACACAGTTAATAGCAGGATGCTTAACAGCATTGATGAACAGAGGGGTTTTGGGGTAGAGGCACTGTACATTGTTCCCTAAAAGTAGCAGCAAGGATTGATAATGGTAAAGAAAGTTTGGTGGCGTGCTTGCCTTCACAAGTTGAAGCACTGAGTTCAGGAACCAAGAAGTTATGTATAGCTTTATAAAATTCTGGATAGGCCACATTTAGAGTATTGTATTCAATTGTAGGAAGGTTATGGAAGCTTTGGAGAGGGTGCAGAGGTTGTTTACCAGGATGCTGCCTGGTTTGCAAGATATGAGGTATGAGGAGAGGTTGGTCACACTGAGGCTGTTTTCTCTGGAGTGGTGGAATCCGAGGGGCAATTTGATAGAAGTTTATAACATTATGTGAGGTTTGCATGTAGTAGATAGACAGTATCTTTTATCCCAGGATCGCATTGCCTAGTACCAGAGAGCATGTACTTGAGAAGGGAGGAGGGAAATACAAAGGGGTTGTAAAAGGCAAGGTTGTTTTTTACATAGTGGTGGAGGCCTGAAATGCACTGCCAGAGTTGGTGGTAAAGACAGATAGCATATAGGAGCATTTAAGAGACTCTTAAATAGGTGCATGAATATACAGAGAAAGAAGGGCTATGGTTAGAGAAGAGGGATTAGATTAATTAGGTAGGAAGACAATAAGACATAAAAAAGAATTAGATCATTTGGTCCGTTGAGTCTGTTATTGTTTATTTATTATCCCTCTCAACCACGTTCTCTTGCCTTCTCCCCATAACCTTTGACACCCTGATTAATCAAGAATCTATCAACCTCTGCCTTAAATATACTCAATGACTCAGCCTCCACCTTCCATCCTATCATCCACAAACTTGGCCACAAAGCTACCAATTCTTTCATCCAAATCATTGACTTTGAAAAGAAGCGGTTTGAACACTGACCCCTGCAGTCCTCCACTAGTCACCAACAGCCAATCAGAAAAGGCCCACCTTTATTCCCACTCTTTGCCTCCTGCCAATCAGCCAATTTTCTATCCATGCTGGTACCTTTCCTATAATACCATGGGCTCTTATCTTGTTAAGCAGCCTCATGTAAGGCACTTGTCAAAGGCCTTATGAAAATCTGAATAAACAACATCCACTAACTCTCCTTTGTCCATGCTGCCTGTTGTTTCCTCAAAGAGTTCCAACAGGTTTGTCAGGCAAGATTTCCCCTTTAGAAAAGCATGTTGCCTTTGGCTTATTTTATCATGTGCCTCCAAGTATCCAAAAACCTCATCCTTAGTAATAGACTCCAACATCTTTTCAACCACTGAAGTCAGGCTAACTGGCCTATAATTTCCTTTCTGCTACCTCCCTCCCTTCTTAAAGATAGGAGTTGAATTAGTTCTGTATAACATTATGGACATGTCCTGTGCTGTGAGATTCTGTGTTCTATATTCTAGAAGGCATGCAATTGAGCAGGGAGGGTGAAAGTTCAAAGATGTGCAGGACCAGTTTATTTTACAGAGTGGAACGTGTCTTAAATGTGTTGCCAGGGTGGTGTTGGAGGCAAACACAGTAGAGGCTTTTCAGAGGCTCTTGGATAGATTCATGAAATGCAGAGAACAGAGGGATATGGAATATATGCAGGCAGAAAGGATTAGTTTAATTAGATATATCAGCATAATTAGGAAGTGAGGGGACTGCCCCTATACTGTACTGTTCTATGTCCTGTAAAGGATACCAGTGCTCAATCTGCTAACCATGGGAATCATTAGGGGGCAGATGAATGATGGGGGGAGGCATATGGTGGCTGAAATGTGTGGTTAGTAGCTGGATGGGATGCTAGGGGGGTTGATATTGCATTAGATAGGAGTTTGGGATAGCCTTTTCAGATGAGTTTAGGTACCCTGCAAACTGGTCACCTACTCTCTGCTCTGTCTGACCTATGCAGAAGAGACCACATCAGCTACACCATATGCAATAAGCAAGGTTGGAGCAGGTGCATGTAAATCTTTTCCTCACCTGTAAGGGCTGTTTAGGTGAGGAAAAAGGTGTAGGAACTGGTATCACAAATTCTACAGTTGCAGAGGGAAGTGTCAAGTGTCAGAGAGGGATAGATGGGGAGAGATGAGCAAAGCAGGGACTGACAGAGAGAGTCTGACAGGGACTGCCAAAGGTGGAAAAGAGATGGTATTATCATGCGCTTGTACTCTTGTAGACATTGCAGAATTTGGAGTTGCTATCAGATGAGTCTGGGTGAGTAAATTGGGCATTTTGTAGATTGTACAAACAAATAAACAATGTAGATATCTATAAAGTTATAAGGGGAATAGTCATTTTTGTTTTATCCCAGGGCAGGGAATCTAGAACTGGAAGATTTAAGATGGGATGAGAGAAGTTTAAGGCACTTCCGAGAATTAAATTTTTTCACACAGAGGGTGGTGGCTATATGGAATGAGTTATCAGAGGAAGTGATGTAGGCAGATGCAATTAATATGTTTAAAAGGTGTTTATGCAGGTACCTGGAGGGATATAGGTTGGAGCAGGCAGATGGAATTATCACAGATGGGCATCACAATCGGCATGGACAAGGTGGGGTCAAAGGGCTCATTTCTATACTGTACAGTTCTCTAACTCTAATTCAGGGGTCCCCAACCTATTTTGCACCGCGAACCGGTTTAATATTGACAATATTCTTGAGGACCGGCCAACAGGGTGGGGGGTATTCAAGTAGGGTTGCCAACTTTCTCACTCCCAAATAAGAGACAAAAGTAGCATCAAATACAGGACACTTGTGTTTACCCTGAGAAAGACTACCATGACTATGAAGCCTTGCGCGGGCACCTGTGTGCGCATGCGTGACGTATGCATGTGTGTACATGCCGATTTTTTTCTACAAATCGGTTTTGGCTTATTCTTCCGGTTTCTGTTAAGTGAAACTACACTGTACATACATTATTTCTACTTTATATAGGCTGTGTATTTATCATATCGTTCCTGCTTTTACTATATGTTAGTGTTATTTCAGGTTTTATGTGTTACATATAGAAACATAGAAAATAGGTGCAGGAGTAGGCCATTCAGCCCTTCGAGCCTGCACCGCCAAATATTATGATCATGGCTGATCATCCAACTCAGAACCCCGCCCCAGCCTTCCCTCCATACCCCCTGATCCCTGTAGCCACAAGGGCCGTATCTAATTCCCTCTTAAATATAGCCAATGAACTGGCCTCAACTGTTTCCTGTGGCAGAGAATTCCACAGATTCACCACTCTCTGTGTGAAGAAGTTTTTCCTAATCTCGGTCCTAAAAGGCTTCCCCTTTATCCTCAAACTGTGGCCCCTTGTTCTGGACTTCCCCAACATCAGGAACAATCTTCCTGCATCTAGCCTGTCCAATCCCTTTAGGATTTTATACGTTTCAATCAGATCCCCCCTCAATCTTCTAAATTCCAACGAGTACAAGCCCAGTTCATCCAGTCTTTCTTCATATGAAAGTCCTGCCATCCCAGGAATCAATCTGGTGAACCTTCTTTGTACTCCCTCTATGGCAAGGATGTCTTTCCTCAGATTAGGGGACCAAAACTGCACACAATACTCCAGGTGTGGTCTCACCAAGGCCTTGTACAACTGCAGTAGTACCTCCCTGCTCCTGTACTCGAATCCTCTCACTATAAATGCCAGCATACCATTATTTGGTATGATTTGGTAGGTTATTTCAAGTTCAACAGTGCGTGACAGGGAATGAGGAAAGGTGCAGCTGACTCATATCGTTTCATATCGCCAAGTCATATAGTTTCCTCATGGCCCGGTAACACATGCTTTGCGGCCCGGTGGTTGGGGACCACTGCTCTAATTAACCATCATCATTGTATCAGGCTGCAGTGAGTACATTGGTACCAGTCCAGTGGGCTGCTTTGTCCTGCATCATGTCAAGCTTCTTGAGCATTGTTGCAAACATCCATACAGGAGGTGAGCAAGATTGTCGTAAAGTATCCAGCCTCTGACAATATTGGTTATTGGCCCATTCGAATGGTAAGGCAGGGTTTGGGAGAGAATTCTAGGGGTTCAATCCTAGGCAATTATAGGGAGTAAACACAAGAGATTCTGCAAATGCTGGAAATCCAGAGAAGCACACACAAAATGTTGGAGGGAGGAACTCAGCAGGTCAGGCAGCGTCTATAGAAATGAATCATCAGTTGATGCTTTGGGCTGAGACACTTCATCAGGACTAGAAAAGAAGGGAAAGAGGAAGATGCCAGAATAAGGTGGTGGGAGAAAGAGAAGGAGGACAAGTTGGGTGATAGGTGAAGCCAGATGGGAGGGGGAGGGGGGATGAAGTAAGAAGCTGGGTGATGATAATTTGAAAAGGCAACTGGCTGGGGAAATAGGAATCTGATAGAAGTGGAGAGTGGACCATGGGGAACATGAAGGGAGAGGGGCATTGGGGGACGTAAGAGGTCAGAGTGGGGAACATAAGAAATTGTGCTAGAGAAGAGGAATTATAGGTAATTGTGTTTTGGGTACGAAGAGGAGAATGGAGTCTAGATATTTTGGAAGCCAGGGATGGAGGAAGATAAAGATCTCAAAGTATTGCTGGGCTGGATGAAGTTTCAAAGATAAGAGGTGGATGATTGTGTAGAGATTTCAATACAAGGAAGTGGACTTTAATATGGATGCAGTAACCATACAGAGGAGTGGTTCATTAAGGGCAATATTGCAGTGTTCCAGCAGATAGGCACATCAGTTTTTCAGGAATGATTTTCCTCACAGATTGGATTACCTGGAACCTACCAATGGATTTGGACGGCTTATCATTTCTCATTCCAACAATTTTGTAAGGCAAGATTGAAATGTCTTTAAGAGTTATTAAACTGAGGGTTAATCTACTGGATGTTCCCTCTGGATCAGAAAAATTGAACAATATATCAGAAACTTTGACTCCAGTCAGCTGCCTGAGACATTACTAGCCCTGTTGCTCTGTTAATCCACAGCTGCCTCCCTGACAGCTCAAATGAATGACTCTCAGATAAAATCCTGGTCGAAGAAGAACAGGGAAGTACACTTGTATGGACTACAAACTGATTGTCCCTCAATCAACCACCAAAACAGGTTGTCAGATTACCAACTCATTGTTTGTGGGACTTTTCTGCATAAATCAGGTTCCATGTTTGCTCACTCCAGCACTGAGCACACAGTGGCCATGAAGTATTTCAGGATGTCCTGTGATCACGCGAGATGCACACCTATATTTTGCACATTCATTAAATGACTTGGATAAAATAATTGCCATTTTCCTTGCCCAGTAGATAAAGATACAGCTACCATGCTTACTGATACCTTTCAGCGTGATCTTTCTGTGTACAGGAGTCTGCCAGTTGTGTTTTAAACAGGTACCTTTATTTTGTCAAAGCAAGAGTGTGGTAACCTGTCTAAATGACTATTGCCCTGTGGTACTTACATCCACAGTGATGAAGTGTTTTGAGAGTCTGGCGTTGAAGCATATCAGCTCCTGTCTGAATGGCGACTTGGATCTGCTCCAATTCGTCTACTGAAGCGATGGGTCTACAGCAGGTACTATCTTGTTGGCTCCTCACACAACCCTGGAACATCTGGACAGCAAAGATACATACATCAGGATGCTGTTTGTTGATTACAGCTCAGCATTTAACACCATCATCCCCTCAAAACTAATCAGTAAACTCCAAGACCTGGGTCTCGATACTCCCTTGTGCAATTGGATCCTGGATTTTCTCACTTGTAGACCCCAGTCAGTTTGGATTGGCAAAAATATCTTTTCTACAGTCTCCATCAGCACAGGTGCACTGGACAGGGATGTGTGTTTAGCCCCCTGCTCTACTTGCTTTACAGCTTTGACTGTGTGGCTAAGTACAGCTCCAACACCATATACAAATTTTGCTGATAACACCACTGTTGTGGACTGTATCAAAGGTGGTGATGAACCAGCATACAGGAGGGAGCTTGAAAACTTGGCTGAATGGTGTAATAACAACCTCTCACTCAATGTCAGGAGAGGGAAACCAGAGGTCCATGAGCCAGTAATCATCGGAGAAACAGAGGTGGAGAGGGTCAGTAATTTAAAATTCCTGGGTGTCACTATCCTAAAGGACCTGTTCTGGACCCATCATACAAATATTATAGTGAAGAATGCCTGACAGTGCCTGTACTTCTGCAGGAGTCTGTGGAGGTTTGGCATGTCATCGAAAACCTTGGCAAACTTCTATAGAAGTGTGGTGGAAAGTGTGCTGACTGGGAGCCTTATGGCCTAGTATTGGAACACCAATACCTTTGAGTGGAAGATCCTACAAAAGGTAGTGGATTCAGCCCAGTACATCACAGGTAAAACCCTCCCAACCGTTGTGCACATCTACATGAAACTTTGCCGTAGAAAAGCAGCATCCATCATCAAGATCCGCACTACCCAGGCCATGCTCTTTTCTCACTGCTGTCATCCGGTAGAAGGTACAGGTGCCTCAGGACTCACACCACCAGGTTCAAGAATAGTTACTACTCTTCAACCATCAGGCTCTTGAACAATAGGGGACAGCTACACTCATTTAAGGACTTTATTATATTGTTATTTCGTACTCGTTGTTTATTGATATTTAGTTATATCTGCATCCGCACAGTTTGTTTACAGTTAACAGTTCCTGACGTTTACAGTTTACAGTTACTCTTCTATAGATTTACTAAGTATGCCTGCAGAAAAAGAATCTCATGGTTGTATGTGGTGACATGTATGTACTCTGATAATAAATTTTCCTTTGAACTTCGGACATTACTCTCACCCATGACATTCTATTGATAGAAAGCACCAACATGATCAACGTTAAACAGTAAGTTAATACAATATTTGGGGCAAAAACACTCAGGATTCCATTGCAATATTTCTTTGAGAAGAACAAATTATTTCTTAAAGGAACAATTCAGTCCTTTTGGTATTGTGTATTGTGAGGATTAAAGCAATAAAATCAAAATGCAATTTTGCTCTCTTTACCATTTAGATTGGGTTGTCAAAGATATCTGTCTGCACAGTCCAAATTAAATTCTACCAGGCATTGCTAAGTCTAATTATATCTTGATTAATCTGTTTTAGCCTTTTAATTTGAAAATTTTATGGAGTTACTGGAGAATGGTGACATCATTATTGAGAAACGGTAGCTGTTCTGGAGTGGGAGCAGAGTGGAGGCTAAGGGATGAAATTGTACAAGGTGGAGGTTAGGATTCAAACCAATTTGTTTAAGAAGGCCTGTCTCTGAGATCACACATGAGGGACTATGAACTAGATGTAGGGGAAGGAATAAGAAAGGCAATATAAAAATCACATAGCAAATTGTCTTGAGGATCAGGGATCACAAATTGTATTATAACACGGGATGCCCAGAAATAGAAAGGTTCATACAGAGGAAGAAATAGAAATAGGTATTTTTAGTCATTGTCATTATTATTATGTGCCAGGTGTATGATGTGGGCGATTACAGTCCCCATGACCATGATTATTCTTGGCAAATTTTTCTACGGAAGTGGTTTGCCATCGCCTTCTTCTGAGCAGTGCCTTTACAGAACAGGTGACCCCCCCCCCCCTTATCAACACTCTTCAGAGATTGTCTAACTGGCGAAGTGGTCGCATAACCAGGACTTGTGATATGTACCAGCTGCTCCCATGGCTTCACATGATCCTAATCAGGGGGCTAAGCTGGCACTACATCTTACCCAAGGGTGATCTGCAGGCTAGCGGTGGGAAGGAGTAACTTGTGTCTCCTTTGGTAGAGACGCATCTCCACCTCGCCACCCGGCATGTGAATAAATGTGCAGAGTGTGGTGATGATGGAGCCTTGCATCACCATCTGGTCTATCAGGGAGGAGGTACAGGAGCCCATGCGTCCTGGTTCAACAACAGCTTCTTCCCCATGACCATCAAGTTCTTGAAACAACCTGAAGAACACTAACACTACCTCTGATTGTATGTTTTTTCCTCTCTCAATCTTGCACTTGTGTAATTCTTTAGATATGTAGATTTTGTTTTATTATTTTGCACATTGCAAATTATGTATAATTTATGTCAATTTGGATTTGTTAATCTGCTTGTAATGCTGCTGTTGCAGATAGCTTATTTTCATTGCATTTATATCTTGCGTATTGACACAAATAAACTTGAAATTTTGAGGTTATTCATATGATTGAGAATTGATGCCTAGGCTAACATTGCCAATTCCTAATTGTCCTTGAGAAGGAAATGGTGAGCTGTCACTTGACCAGCTGTAGTCCTTGTGCTAAAGGTACCCGCATGGTGCTGTTGGGGAGTTCCAGGAGTCTAAGCAGTGATGGAGCACCATTGGTATGTTCGCAAGTTAGAGCGTCGTGCACGTTAGAGGGAAAGTTGAAGGGTAGACAATGAGATGTTTCCACTAGTGGGGGATCTTGATTAACAGGCAATGTTACAAGGTTAGAGGGCAGACATTTAAAGTTTAGGTGAGTAGGAGCTCAGGGTTTTTCATTCAGATAAATTGTGCATACTAGGTCAATGGGGGTACTTAAGAAGAGGTACTGTAGATATATGTTTAAAAGACCAGCAAATTGAGGTACATGAGAAAGTGGTACCGAGGGGAACTAAGGCTAGGGCAATTGAGCTATGATCATGTTGAATGGTGGGGTAGACTTGAGGGGCAAGTGGCCTATGCCTGCTATTTCCTTGTGTGCTTATACTACTGTGGTTTTGCCACTGCTCCCTTCAGGCATTTAAGGGCACCATTCCCTTTGCAAATTGAGCCAGCGGTAAGGAATATAAATGCAATGTTAGCATTCATTTCAAGAGGACTCTAATATGAAACAAGCATGTAATGCTGGGGCTTTATAAGTAACTGATCAAACCGCACTTAGAGAATTGAGCCCCTTATCTAACAATGAATGTGCTGTTATTGGAAAGGGTCCAGAGGAGGCTCACAAGTATGATCCCAGGATTGAACGGGGGTGGGGGTTAATGTTTGAAGAGTGTTTGATGGCGCTGGGCCAGTACTCAAAGTTCAAAGTAAATTTATTATCAAAGTGCATAAACAATGCATATAAAAAGTATTCACCTCTCCCCCACCACCCCCGGAACCCGGAAGTTTTCATGTTTTATTGTTTTACAACATTCAATCACAGTGGATTTAATTTGGGTTTGTTGATACTGATCAACAGAAAAAGACTCTTCTGTGTCAAAGTGAAAACAGATCTCTACAAAGTGATCTAAATTAATTATGAATATAAAACACAAAATAATTGATTGCATAAGTATTCACTCCCCCCTTAATATAACAGACCAAATCATCACTGGTGCAGCCAATTAGTTTTAAAAGTCACATAATTAATTAAATGGAGATCTGTTTTTGCAGACCTGTGTGTAGTCAAGGTGTTTCAATTGACCCTAGTAAAAGTAAACCTGAAGATCTAACTGCTGGTGAGTCAGTATCCTAGCAAAAATGACACCATAAAGACAAAATAACACTCCAAGCAACTCTGCAAAAAGGTTATTGAAAGGCATGTCAGGAGATGGAAAGAATATAGCACAGTTGTAAATCTGCCTAGTGCAGGCCATCCTCAAAAACTGAGTGACCGTGCAAGAAGGGGTCTAGTGCGGGAGGCCACCAAGAGACCCATGACAACTCTGGAGGAGTTACAAGCTTCAGTGGCTGAGATGGGAGAGACTGCGCATACAAAATCTGTTGCCTGGGTACTTCACCAGTCGCAGCTTTATGGGAGAGCGGCAAAGAGAAAGCCACTGTTGAAAAAAATCTCAATTTGAAATCTCAGCTAGAGTTTGCCAGAAGGCATGTGGGAGCCTCTGAAGTCAGCTGGAGGAAGGTTCTAAGGTCTGATGAAACCAAAATTGAGCTTTTTGTCTGTCAGACTAAACACTACCTTTGGCATAAGCCAAACACTGCACATAAACAAAAACACACCATCTCTACTGTAAAACATGGTGGTGGCTGCATCATGCTGTAGGGATGCTTACCTGCACCAGGCCCTGGAAGGCTTGGGAAGGTTGAGAGGAAACTGAATGCAGCAAAATACAGGGAGATCCTGGAGGAAAACCTGATGCAGTCTGCAAAAGAACTGTGTCTTGGGAGAAGATTTGTTTTCCAGCAATACAATAACCCCAAGCATAAAGCCAAAGCTATACAGTAATGGCTTAAAAACAACAAAGTTAATGTCCTGGAGTGGCCAAGTCAGAGTCCTGACCTCAATCCAAATGAGAATTTGTGGCTGGACCTGAAAAAGGCTGTTAACTCACGATCCCCATGCAATCTGACAGAGTTTGAGCAGTTTTGTAAAGAAGAATGGGGATAAATTGCAGAGCCTCGGAATAAGTGGATGTCCCTTTATAACATAGATAAGGAGGGATTTCTTTAGCCAGAGCAGATTCATCCCACAATCTCTGGCTCCATTGTGCTGAGCACTAGCGTGTCCCCTCCCTCAGGCTACATGCTCAGCCACTGCTGCTCATACTGCTAACACATAACTGTACTGCTGAATCCAGTTCTAACCACATCGGTGACTACACAACAGTGATTGCCCTCATAAGCAAAAATTATGAAACAGTATACAGGGAGGAGGAAGTGCAGCTCGTGGACTTCTGTAAACACAACAACCTGAGTCTCAATGTGGACAGGACTAAGGAAATGATTGTAGACACCAGAAAGGTGCAGGCAGACCAGTCCCTACTGCACATCAACGACCAAGTTTCTTGGTGCGCACATTACTGGCGCTCTCTTCTGGTCTCTCAATACCACCTCCTTAGCCAAAAGAGCACAGCAGCACCTCCGTTTCCTGAGGTGATTGAGGCAAATGAGGATCCCACCACCCCCCACACCACATTCTACCAGAGCACATGGAGAGTGCCCTGACCAGCTGCATCACCAACTGGTACAAGAATTGCAATGCATCAGATCGCAAGACCCTGTAAACGGGTAGTAGGGACTGCTGAAAACATCATTGGGTGCGCTCTCTCTCTCCCTCTCCCTCCCCCTCCCCCTCCCCCTCCCCCCCTTCCCCTCCCCTTCTCCCTCTCCCTCCCTCTCTCTCTCTCCCTGTCCCTTTCCCCTCCCCCCTCTCCCTCTCGCCTTCTCTCCCTCTCCCTCCCCCTCTCTCCCTCTCCCCCCTCTCTCCCTCTCCCCACTCCCTCTCCCTCTCTCTCTCTCTCCCTCTCTCTCTCCCCTCCCCCTCTCTCTCCCTCTCCCTCCCCCTCTCTCCCTCTCCCCCTCCCTCTCCCTCTCTCTCCCCTCCCCCCCTCTCTCTCCCCCTCTCTCTCCCCTCTCCCTCTCCCCCTCTCTCCCTCTCCCTCCACTTTCCCCCTCTCATCTCTCTCCCTCCCCTCCCCTCTCTCCCTCCTCTTTCTCTCTCTCTCTCTCTCTCTCTCTCTCTCTCTCTCTCCCCCCCTCCCACCCCCCCCATTCAGAACATATATCAGAAGCACTGCATACACAGGGCTTTCAGAAATTGTCAAAGACCCCTCCCATGCTTCCCTCAATCTCTCTGACCTCCCGCCATCAGGCAGAAGGTACGGCAACGTAAGAACTGGAACTGCTGGGCTGGGTCACAGCTTCTTCCCCCAGGCTGTTAGACTTATTAACACTCTGCTGCCACACGGAGAACATGTACACCCCGTCTGAATGCCCTGGTGCCCCCAACTCATAAACTCTCTTTCATCCTGCATTAGTCACTTTTCATCCTGTATTAGTCACTTCTCATCTTCTATTGCTACAGTTTTATAAGACTGCTTGTTTTATTACAATAGTACCCATAACATTATATTGTTTTACATAACCATTCACCTTGCACTTTGTGTCAGCCTGTCAACCTTCAGGCCCCGCCATTCAGGGACCGTGTTAATATTATTTTGTGACCGTATGTGCTGAATTGTGCGCTGTGGGTGACTGTATGTACTGTGAGGCCGAGCCGGTGGTCAGTGCCGTCTACCACCCTCTCATTCGGTGCCGACAGAGGAAGGTGTCTGTGTGTGATGGTCTCCCTCTCTCTCTTTTGCTCACTGGTCCCAAAGGAAGGTCCCTGTATTTGAGTGGTCTCTCTCCCTCTTCCTTGATGCTGTCAGAGGATGGTGCCGGAGTTCGGGTCTTAATTGATGTGGTTTGTGGATAGGACTCTGCAGTTCACTTTCTGATGTGTTTCTTGCATTTGGTTGTTCCTCTTTTGTTGCTATTTTGGGCATTTTTGAATTGTGGTGGCCTGCAGATGACCAAGACTGAGCTGAACTAAATATGCTTGGACTCTTTCAATTTTGTGTTTTATATTCTGTGTTTTTTGTTTGTTCTTTTGTTGCTGTTTGTGCGACTTGTTTTTTTTTGCCTTTTGCTGGGGGGGTGGAGGTTGATGTTTTTCTGTGAATTTTGGTGTTTCTTTGTTCCATGACTGTCTGTGGGGAAGACAAATCTCAGGGTTGTATACTGCATGCATACTTCAATAATTAATGTACTTTGAATTTTGCACCTTGGCCTCGAAGGAACAATATTTCATTTAGCTGTATACATGTGTATGGTTGGATGCCAATCTTGAACTTGGATCCATGGAATTCATTGCCACAAATGGCTATGGAGGCCAAGTCATTGAGTGAATTTAAAGTAGGGGTTATTAGATTCTTGATTAGTAAGGATGTCAAAATTATGGGGAGAAGGCGGGAGAACAGGGTTGAGGGAGATAATAAATCAACCATGATGGAATGTTGGAGCAGACTCGATGGGCCAAATGGCCTAATTCTGCTCCTATGGCTTATGGTCTTTGCTACTCTCTTTCCTGCTCTTCCATTCTCCTCAATCTCTTCAAGAGAATCCACATGTTCTTTTATTACTTCCACTCCCAACATCTCAGTTCCAAACGTTCCTCTGAGTGAAGCAGTGATCTCCTTGCACCTCCTCAATCTAGCAATCTAGGATCCTGTATCCATCTACACAAAGTGGACTCCTTTACACTGGAGAAACTGAAAAAACAGATTCGGTGACTGGTGCTCAGTCTGCAAGGTGAAAGAGCTCTTTATTTCCTACTACTTTAACTTGAAGTTCAAGGTTCAAATTTATTATCAATGTGTGTGTGCCAGATACAACCTTGGGATTCAAATATCTGGACCTGCCTCTTGGTTTTTTTGCAATACCTTACTTTCCCTTTTCTATTTATGATTTATAATTTAAATTTTTAATATTTACTATCGATTTGTACTCCAGGGAGCGTGAAGTGCAGAATGAAAAATATCGCTGTGATGATTGTACACTCTAGTATCAATTGTTTGGTGACAATAAAGTAAAGTGAAGTAAAGTAAAGATTCATCTTCTTGCAGGCATCCACAAAACAGAAATGCAATAAAATCCACAAAAAAACAGATACACATTCAATGTGCAAGAGGACAAATTGTGCAAATAGTGAAAAAAAGTAAACCAACAATACTTCGAACATGAGCTGCAGAGCCACGACAGTGAGCCTACAGGCTGCGGAGTCAATGTTGCTGGTCCAGGAGCCAGATGGCTCATGGCAACAACTCCTCTCGAACCTGGCGGCACGGGACCCACAACTCCTGCACCTCCCAGCGAGAAGGGAGGGAGACGGATCAAACACTGGCAGACTGGGTAAGCTCTGGTGGGAGTTCTTTGCTGGCACCGAGAAGAACACCAGTTCATTTTCTGCTCTGCTTTAATTGGTTTGGAGTAATGGAGCTGAGGCCTTGACACAATGTCCTCCAACAGCTCCATCCTTGTCTCACTCTCATTTCGATCTACTGGTCTGTGGCCTTTTGCAATGTTTGAGATTTTTTTTGTGTGCCATACTCTGCCAGAGTCTCGGCGACCACTTTTCAAGTGGTTGTCTTGGAGGAAAAGATTCTGTGAGTGGTCCCCCACGTCCTCCTCACAGCACAGTTTTTTTTAACGAGGCCAAGTTGCGAGCTCGACACTCAAACCGGCACGGATGGAAAGCGTGCCCGGGAGCGGCCCAACTGGGTTCGAACTCAGGAACCTTGGCTCCAGAGTCCGGCGCTGATGTCACTGCGCCACCAGCTGTTTGAGATTAGAATTGGTTTATTATTGTCACATGTACCAAGATGTAGTGAAAAGCTTGTCTTGAATACTGTTCATACAGACCAGATCATTACATAATGCACTGAAGTAGTACAAGGTAAAAAATAAAGTGGAAGAGCTTCAAGTTCCTAGGAGTAAACAGTGCCAATAGCCAGTCTACAATGTCAACGAAAGCTCAGCATCACCTCTACTTTCTCAGGAGGTTAAATAAATTTGGCATGCCCTCAATGTTCCCTTACCATTTTTTATCAATGCACCATAGAAAGCATCCTATCTGGGTGCATAATGTCTTGGTATGTCAACTGTTCTGCACATGACTGCAGGAAACCGCAGAGAGTTGTGGACCCGGCTGAGCACATCACAGAAACCTCACCCCAAATAGACTGCGTCTATACTTCTTGCTGCCAGCATAATTAAAGATCCAACACACTCCGGGCATTCTCAGTTCTTCATCCACCCCTTCCCGCCCATTAGGTAGAAGATACAAAGGCCTGAAAGCATGTACTACCAGGCTGAAGGAGAACCTCTGCCCCACTGTTATTGAGTGGTTCCCTAGTAGGTTATGAAAGACCCTTGACCTCTTTATAGCCTTGCACCTCATTATTTGCCTGCACTACACATCAGATCAGAATGGAACCCTTTCTCCTCTCCATTTCTCTGCAAGTTAAATCTAACTTGCTTTCTCTTGCTGCTAACTCTGACGAGGAGGTCTTCCATATGAACTGAAGGAAGGCCAGGTAGATCGTCCATTCAGCACTTCCAGCCGATCACAGTCATCAATTTTCAGGCTCGCTTTTAGCACTCATGTGGAACCCAGCCAGAACTAGTTGCCACCTTTCAAACCTCTATAGTTCAGGGCAAACATGGTGCGAACTTAAAACTGTAGAAATGATGTAAAAAGAGGAAATGGTGAAAGTATTAGCAGGAGTAGACACAGTCAATGTGAATTTCTGAAAGGGAAATACTTTTTGGCAAACACTGGAGTTTTATGCGGGTGTAGCCGGTAGAATGGGCAAGGTGTAGCTTGCCAGCCAACCCAAAGATTTTACTCATGTTGGTGGTTGAGAGGACTGGGGAGAAAAGGAAGGCTTGAAAGAGTGATAGAATTATGGAATCACACAGCATAGAAACTGGATGGGTGGATGTATTGAAGGGGAAAGCAGATGTCCAGAAGAGAAGGATAGAATCATGGAAACAGGCCCTTCAGCCCATCTTATTCTGTATTACTTTGTTCTGCAATATATTACTGCTTTACCTTCTGCTACCTCAATGCATCGTTACAATGAACAACTGCGTATGAGCAGTATCCAAGACAAGTTTTTCACTGTACCTTGATACACATGACAATAATAAACCATCTTGCCCATGCCAGCATCTGCCTGTGTTTGACCCATAGCTCATAAATCATAAATCAAGTATTAAATACGGGAGATGGGATGTTATGTCTCCTATCTATATACTTCTCTAGATGACTTTTAAATGTGGCCAAAGTTCCTGCCTCGACCATGATTTCGAGCAGCTCATTCCAAATACGCACCACCATTTGCGTGAAGAGCTGCCGTTGATGTTTCTTTTAGATCTCTCGACTCTGATCTTAAACCAATGCACTCTTGTTTTCAGTGCCCCCTTTCCTGAGAAAAAGACTGTGTGATTTCACCCTGTCGATGTCCCTTCTGATCAGGTCAATCCTCAGTCTCCTAGTCTGTGCAACCTCTCCTTGTCATTCAGGCCCCACCGTCCGGGCAACATCCTGGTAAATCTATCCTGCTCTCTTACTAGTTTAATAACATCTTTCCTGTAACAGGGTGACTAAAACTCTACACAATACCCCAAGTGCAGCCTCAGCAAAGTCTTATATAACTGCAGCATAACTTCCCAGCTCTTACACTCAGTGCCCTGACTGGCATGTCAAACACCTTCTTCACTACCCTGTCTAATGTGACACTGCTTTCAGTGAACTATGTACTTGTGCTGTTAGGTCCCTCTTTTACACTCCCCAGGGCCTGACAATTCATTGTATGTCCTTCTCTATTCCCCACTCTTCTATTCGCCTCCACCTTCCCCTTCTCCTATGGTCCACTGTCCACTCCTATCAGTTTCCTTTTTCTCCAGCCCTTGACCTTTCCCACCCACCTGGCTTCACCTATCACTTTCCAGCTAACCTCCTTCCACTCCCCCCATCTCTTTATTCTGGCATCTTCCCCCTTCCTTCTCAGCTGTGAAGGCTGCTTATTCTATTTCCGAAGGTGCTGCCTCACCTGCTGAGCTCCTCTAGCATTTTGTGTTTGTGTTGCATTGTATGACCTCCCTGTTTTGATCTCTCAAAACAAAATACCTCATATTTATCTGAACTGAAAGCTATTTGCCAATCAAGTGCACATACCTACCTGAAAAAGATCCTCTGCAATTTTTCATAGCCTTCTACGATACCTAGGACATCAGCTGTTTTTGTATTATCCACAGCCTGGGACAAAGGAGGAGGGAGGGCGGGAACGCAAAGCGGCAGGGTGTGGCAGAGCTGGGGGAGGATGGGAGGTGAAAACAAGATGCAGAGAGACAATTGGTGTGAACACTTTGTTTCTCCATTTCCTCTCCAGCAGATAACTTTCCTGTGCCTCCTCCCCCCAGCAACCCATCTCCATTTAAATTGTGGCCTTGAACCAAGCCAGCTACCTCACCCCTATCACTGATCACTCTATCAGTTCAACACCCCTACTCTCATATTGTTGCATCATTATCCATACCTGGGGATTCTGGTTCCTTGCGTACAGATCACTGATTTCATGAGCAGAGCCATAACACACAATAATAATAACATCATCTGAGCAGGAGTGGCCAGGACTTTCAGATGTGCTGTCCAAAAACTAAAATCAGAAAATTCTGCCAACACTCAACAGGTCAGATGGCAGCTGTAGAGGAGAGAACTCAGTTAATGCAACACACATAAAGTGCTGGAGGAACTCAGCAGGCCAGGCGTCATTTTGTGTGTGTTGCTTTGGATTTCCAGCATCTGCAGAACCTCTTGTGTTTGAGACTCATTTAATGTTTAAGTTGATGACCTTTCGCCAGGACTTTCAGGAGAGAGGGCCACATTTCATTCTGAATATTTTTTTTAAATATCTGAATCTTGCACTCAATCTGAGCACCCCCATTTAGGATTCCCAGGCTTGGAGGGAGTGTGGAAATTGTGTGAGCAATCACATGTGAATGGAAAGTGGTGGAACTGTTCATCTCAGTGCAGTAAAGATCAAAGGCAGATGTGCTCAAAATTATATGAGTTTTGATGCAGTGATAAATAGAAATGAGTTCCATTGTCGGAGGGCCAGTAACCGGAGTACACAGATAATGGGCAAAAGTCAAAAGAGGAAGTGATGAATCATTTTACTCTGTACATTGATCTGACCTGAGGTGGCACGGTTGGCCACGTCTCTGCTTCACAGATCTAGGTTCCTCCTCACACTGGGTCAAAATCAAACTCAAATTTGAAGTCGACTTTGTTATCATTTGCACAAGCATGTGTATGCACAGGTGGAATGAAAAACTTACTTGCAGCAACATCACAGGGACATGGCAGCATACTGTATCAGCAGCATCCATAAGTCAGGTATAAATTAAACATAAACGGTACACGGTTTTTACAAGAAAGGACACAAAATTCTCAGCGTGGTATGGCAATTGTCCCATATCAGACTGCAAAGCACTCCAGCTTCTGGTGAAAACTGCCCAGCGGATTATCGGCACCCAATTGCCCACCATTGAGAACATCTACCATAAACGCTGCCTGGGCAGGGCAAAAGGCATTATCAAAGATACATCTCACCCTAACCATGGACTTTTTACTCTCCTCCCATCCGGTAGGCGCTACAGGAGCTTTTGCTCCCATGCCAGCAAGGCACAGGAAGAGCTTCTTCCCTGAGGCTGTGACCCTGCTGAACCTCTCATCACAGCGCTAAGCAGTATTGCACCCATATTGTACTGTCTCAGTACTTTTATATTTGTGTGCTGTAGCACTTACTTCTTATTTGCAGTTATTTTGTAAATAACACTATTCTTTGCATTTCTGGTCAGATGCTAACTGCATTTCATTGGCTTTGTATCTGTACTCAGCACAATGACAACAAAGTTGAATCTAATCTAATCTAAAATGGGGGAAAAAACCATCGTAGTTTGAAGTGGCCATTGTGTTGCTATAGTGATTTGTATTGTGCAAGTTGATTCAAGAACTGAATGGCTAGAAGGAAGTACCTGTTTTTGAACCTCCTGGTGTGGGACTTGATGTTTCTGTGCCATCTGCCTGAAGGTGGTTGTGAGAAGTTGGCATGCTGTAGATATGGAGTTTGGATTTTCCACTGTAATTGTGCAGATTTCCTCTACATGTTCAGGTTTCCTCCCAAATTCCAATGATGTGCTGGTAGGTGAAGTAGTTACTGTAAATCACCCCTAGTGTAAGAACAGGCAAAAGGAATCAAAGTGAGAGTTGATGGGCGTGTGTGAGAAAGAATTCGTGGCAATGGTACAGGGAATAAGGAAAGGGGTACAGAACTAATGGGATTGTTCTATTGGGAGTTGGAATGGTTGCATCTTTCTGTATTGTTATAAGTGGCAAGCCACTTGAAAAGTATTAGATTCTATTGAGTTGTAAGTTGTGAAAAAAACAGAAGAAATACTAGAAAAGGAAGTTTTACACAATGAAGAGGAAGAGACAAACTTTGAAAGACTCTGAAGTTGACACAGAACAAATTACCAGAATGGTACCAGGAATTAGAATCACAAACAAGAGAAAATCTGCAGGTGCCGGAAATCCAGAGCAACACACACAGAATGCTGGAGGGTCTCAGAGGGCCTATGGAAAAGAGTACAGTCAACATTTCAGGCCGAGACCCTTCAGCAGGACTGGAGAAAAGAGGTGTGAGGTTGAACCTAGATCTGTGAAGCAGAGGCCTGGTCAGCCGTGCCACCTCAGGTCAGATCAACTTATTACGTAAAATGATTGATCACTTCCTCTTTTGTCTTTTACCCATTATCTGTGTACTCTGGTTACTAGCCTACTGGCAATGAAATTCATTTCTATTTATTACTGCATCAAAACTCATATAATTTTGAGCACATCTATTAACTCTAACTTTGACCTTTTCTCCACTGAGATGAACAGTTGCACCATTTTTTTCTCCAGTCCTGTTGAAGGGTTTGGGTCTAAAACATCGACTGTTTACTCTTTTCTCTAGATGCTGCCTGGCCTGCCGAGTTCCTCCAGCATTTTGTGCATGTTCCAGGGTTAGAATTTCTAGTTATCTGGAGACTGGAGAATCTGGTGTTGATCTCCCAAGAACAAGGCAGGCCATGAGCAGTTTAACAGAGGTACTGCAAATGCTGAAAGGGGTCTGAGGAAAATGTACACAAAATGCTGGAGGAACTCAGTAGGGCAGACGGCATGTATTGAAATGCATAAACAGTCGACGAGTTGGGCCAAGGCCCTTCTTCAGGACACATTGATTGTTTATTCATTTCCATAGATGCTGCTTGACCTGTTGAGTTCCTTCAGCATTTTGTGTGTGTTGCCTTGGATTTCCAGCATCTGCAAAATTTCTTGTGTTGAAGCAAATTTGACTGGATGACCAGATGTGGAGGAGAGAGGTTATCAGAGGAGGCATATTGGAAGTAATCAGCAACAAAATCCCATCGGGCGGAGATTAGGAAGACGATGGCACCTAAGGGCAACTCCTTTGCTTGTATCTTCGGAAGCAGCTCTATTTCTATCTTTAATTATTTCTTTTTTTTCCTTTTCAAGGTTCTTTTGAAGACCCTGACCTGGAGTTACATGCTGACTTTGGTTCTTTGCAAAACTGGGACCCGTTCTCGGGGTCTCTCAACCGGCCGCTTTTCGATATGCCAAGGTCATGGCCCAGAAGACTAGCGCACCTTCAGAATACTGGATTTTCGTGGCTCTGGAGGCAGGTGGACTCGAGGTCGGTGCCACTGCCTGGTGCGCCGTGGGAGACGGAAGATCAAAAGCAGCGAGCTGGCCGCTGGCTGTGTGCCCAGAGACCTGAGTTCTTTGGGCACTGAGCTCGGAAAAAGCGATGCAACAGAATTTTAACACCATAAATCAGCGAGTTGTTTGTTATGTCTCCCCTCTCACTGTAAAATGGGGACACCCCTTTTTCTCTTATTAGGGAGAGAGAGAGAGAGAGAGAGACTGTGGTATGTCAAATTACCGGGTGAACGAGTAGTCTTTGGGGTATTGCAAGTCTGTGTCTTTATTGATGCTTTGCTGCATGCTTGAGTGCTCGGTGGAGGGCAGCGATGCTTTTTTTTGCTGTGGGGGGTGTCGTTGCTTTGCTGCTGCTTATGCGTGGGAGGGGGGAGTTGGGGGGCTTTGGAGTTCTAACGTTTAACTGTCATTCATTCTTTGGGGCACTCCTCTGTTTTCATGGAAGTTTGGGATGAAAAATAATTTCAGGATGTATATTGTATACATTTCTCTGACATTAAATGTACCTATTGAAAATCAGAAGCCTGAGGAGAATTAGTTTACCTCAAGGGTTTCTATGATCAGGAGTATGCTGCCTGAATGGAAGGTGGGAGTAGAATGAACTATTGGAATTGGAGGCAATTGATTGAAGTGGGAGAGATGAAGTGACCAAATGAACTTGTTCTGTCGTTGTTTGGAGTACTGCTCAGACACAACTGGAGCATTCCCACGCAGATCCAACAAAGATTTTTGATGGGAAACCCAGTCTCTATAAAAGAGAGGTACCGCCTAACGGATCGGTCATCATGGGACTGGTCGCCGTCGGAGTAGTCTGAATCAGAGTAGTAAGGCATTGGCTCAACAAGGCTTCGGCAAGAACAGGTGGAGGCAAGGTAAGTTTGTTCCTTATTTCTTAGGAATAAAGAAATTCGCAACACAAATTCCGTGTGTTGGGCATATGGCCAAGTGGTTAAGGCGTTCGTCTAGTGATTTGAAGGTCGCTAGTTTGAGCCTCAGCTGTGTTTGAGTCCGTGAGCAAGGCACTTAATCACACATTGCTGTAGTGTCTGTGTGAGGAGTGGCGCCCCACACAGACTTTCAATCTGTGCCTTGTAAGGCATGAAAATGCCTGACGCAGGCTTCTCATGGTCTGAGTCGACATTCCCCCCTCTTATTTAACTCTAGAGAGAATAGTAGGTATGTTCACAGAGCCTCTATTCTGTTCTGGGTGTCAGATGTGGGATTTCCAGGAGACTACCAGCTTCCTTGATAGCCAGATCTGCACCAGGTGCATCGAAGTGCAGCTCCTTAGAGACCGTGTTAGGGAACCGGATCTGCAGCTCGATGACCTTCGTCTGGTCAGGGAGAGTGAGACAGGAGCTATAAGGAGGTAGTCACCCCGAGGCTACAGGAGACAGATAAATGGGTGACTGTCTGGAGAGGGAAGGGAGGGTGTCAGATAGTGGAGAGCATCCCTGTGGCCATCTCCCTCAACAATGTCCTCCATTTTGAGTACTGTTGTGGGGGGGAATAACTTACCTGGGGGAAGCAACAGCGGCTGTGCCTCTGGCACTGAGTCTGGCCCTGTAGCTCAGAAGAGTAGGGAATGGAAGAAGATGGCAGCAGTAATAGGGGACTCTACAGTCAAGGGGACAAATAGGCGATTTTGTGGATGCGAAAAGGAAACACAAATGGTAGTTTGCCTCCCAGGTGCTAGGGTCTGAGGTGTTTCTGGACGCGTTCACAAAATCCCGAAAAGGGAGGGTGAGCAGCCAGAAGTCGTGGTACATACTGGTACCAATGACATCGGAAGAAAAAGGGAGGAGGTCCCAAAAAAACAATATAGAGAGTTAAGGAAGCTGAGAAGCAGGACCTCAAGGGCAGTAATCTTGGGATTGCTGCCTGTGCCATGCAACAGTAAGGATAGGAATAGAATGGGATGGCAGATAAATGCGAAGCTGAAGAATTGGAGCAGAGGGCAGGGATTCAGATTTCTGGATAATTGGGACCTCTTTTGGGCCAGATAGGACCCAAAAAAAGGGATGGGTTGCACTTGAATCCGAGGGGGACCAATATTCTTGCGGACAGATTTACTAGAGCTGTTGAAATTGATTTAAACTAATATGGCAGGGGGATGGGAATCAGGATGATAGAGCTGAAATTGAGCCAGCAGGTTTACAAGCTGATGATGGGTGTAACATGAATATAAGGAAGGACAAGTGAATTATTGGGTACAAATGCAGACAGAGCAAGGAGTTAAATTGTACCACAGAGGCAAAATTCATAGGGTCAGAGAATGTTGAATCTTTGTGGGTGGAGTTAAGAAATTGCAAGGGTGAAAAAGCCATTATGGGAATCATATATAGCCTCCAACTAGTAACCAAGCTGTGGGGTCGAGATTGCAAAGGGAGCTGGAAAAGGTATGTAATAAGGTTAAAGACACAAATGGAATGGGGGACTTCAACATGCAAGGGGATTGGTAAAATCAGGCTGGTGTTGGATTGCAAGAGAGGGAATTTGTTGAATGCATACGAATTGACTTTTGAGAGCAGGTTGTGCTTGAGCCTACTCGGGGAAAGGCTACCTTAGATTGGGTGTTGTGTAATAACCCAGATCTTATTAGAGAGCTTAACATAAAGGAACCTTTAGGAGACAGTGATCATAAAATGATTGAATTCATACTGCAATTTGAGAGGGAGAAGCATAACTCACACATATCAGTATCACGATGGAATAAAGGGAATTACAGAGGCATGAAAGAGAAGCTTGTCCAGGTGGATTAGAGGAGGATACTGGTATAGATGACAGCAGAGCAGAGATGTCTAAAGTTTTTGGGAATAGTTCACAAGGTGGAGGATAGATATGTCCCACAGAGGAAGAAGTTCTAAAATGGCAGGGGTAGGTAACTGTGCCTAACAAAGGAAGTTAAGGACTGCATAAAAGCCAAGGAAAGGGCACATATGGTAGCAAAAGTGAGTGGGAAGTTAGATGATTGGGAAGCCTTTAAAATCCAGCAAAAGGAAACTAAGAAAGCTATAAGAAGGGAAAAGATGAAATATGAAGGCAAACTAGCCAATAATATGAAGCAGGATACCAAAAGTCTTTTCAGTTTTATAAAAGAGTAAAAGGGAGGTGAGAGTTGATATTGGACTAGAAAATGATGCTAGTGAGGTAGTAATGTGGACAAAGAAATGGCAGATGAACTTGATGAGTACTTCGCATCTGTCTTCACTGAGGAAGACACTAGCAGTGTGCCAGAGGTCCGTGAGTGTCAGGGAATAGGAGTGAGTGCCATTGCTATTACCAAAGAAAAATTGCTAAGCGAACTCAAAGGTCTTACGGTGGATAAGTCGCCTGGGCCAGATGGCCACATCTCAGAGTCCTGAGAGAGGTTGCTGAAGAGATAACGGATGCATTGGTTATGATCTTTTAAGAATCACTTGATTCTGGCATGGTCCGAGTGGACGGGAAGATTGCAAATGTCACGCTACTCTTTAAGAAGGGAGGAAGGCAAAAGAAAGGAAATTATAGGCCAGTTAGCCTGGGAAAGTGTTGGAGTCTATTATTAAGGATGAGGTTTCGAAGTGCTTGGAGATTAATGATAAAATAATCAAAGTCAGCATGGTTTCTGTCAAGGGAAATCTTGCCTGACAAATCTGTTAGAGTTCTTCGAGGAAGTAACAAGCAGGGTGGACAAAGGAGAGGCAGTGGATGTCATTTACTTGGATTTTCAGAAAGCATTTGATAAGGTGCCACACATGAGGATGCTCAACAAGATAAAATCCTATGGTTTTACAGGAAAGATATTGGCATGGATAGCGGAATGGCTGGCAGGCAGGAGGCAGCAAGTGGGAATATAAGGGATCTTTTCTGGTTGGCTGCCATTGTTCCTCAGGGGTCAGTTTTGGGACTGCTGCTTTTCAAATTGTTTGACAATGATTTAGATAATGGAATTGATGTCTTTTTGGTAAAGTTTGCGGATGATATGAAGATAGGTGGGGGGTTGGCAGTGCTGGGGAAGCAATACAATTGCTGCAGGACTTAGTCAAATTGGAAGAATGGGCAAAAAAGTGGCAGACGGAATACAGTGTTGGGAAATGTCCAATAATGCATTTTGGTAAAAGGAACAATAGTGTGGAACTATTATCAATATGGGAGAAGGTTCAAACATTATAGGTGCAGAGGGACTTAGGAGTCCTCGTGCAAAACTCCCAGAAGGTTAATTTGCAGGTTGAGTCTGCGCTAAAGAAGGCAAATGCAATGTTGACATTTATTTCAAGGGGGATAGAATATAAAAGCAAGGAGATAATGCTGAGCCTTTGTAAGACACTAGTCAGGCTGCACAGAGTATTTTCAACAGTTTTGGGTCCCGTATCTCAGAAAGCATGTGTTATCATTGGAGAGAGTCCAGAGGAGGTTCACAAGGATGATTCCAGGAATGAAGGGGTTAACATATGAGGAGCATTTGGCAGCTTTGGGCCGGTACTCACTGGAATTTAGAAGAATGCGGGAGTATCTCATTGAAACCTACTGAATGTTGAAAGAACTAGATAAGATGGATGTGAAGAGGATGTTTCCTATGGTGGGGGTATCCAGAAGTAGAGGGCAAGCTTCAAAATTGAAGGGTGACCCTTTAGAGCAGAGGTAAGGAGGAATATTTTTAGCCCGAGAGTAGTAAATCTGTTGAATGCTCTGCCACAGACTGCGGTGGAGGCCAAGTCCGTGTGTATATTTAAGGCGGAAGCTGATCATTTCCTATCGATCAGGGCATCAAAGGATATGGCGAGAAGGCAGGTGTATGCGCTTGAGTGGGATCCAGGATCAGCCATGATGGAATGGTGGAGCAGACTCGATGGGCTGAATGGCCTAATTCTGCTTCTATGTCTTATGGTCTTTTGGTCTAATGGGCGACATTTAAAAGCAAGACCCTGAAGACGCTAGAAACTTGAATTAAAACTGAAAATGCTGAGGGAACTCAGAAAGACATGCAGTGTTTGGAGAGACCGAGAAAGAAATAAGGGCAAGGCTTCAAGTCGCTGGTTTTTTGTCAACGAGTGGAAAACTGCTTGATTTAAGGTGTTCATTGTAAATGACACTGACTTTGCACAGTGCCGCCACCAGATGGCGCACTGGTGCCTAGCGCCCATCTCCACAGCTCTGAACACCCACCAGGCGGCTCCAAACATCATATTCTTCCAGTAAAGGGGACAGAAAGAAATGGAACAAATGCTCCAGGGAGCTCAGAATAAGTGAAAGTAAAGTTAGGATATTCAGGAAAAATCTCAGGAATCACTTCATACTGTCAATAGTGGAAATCTGGAATTAGATGTTGCTTGTTCAAGGGAATAAGTTCTGTTGATCATGATTTGGAAATGCAGCTCTCTGGCTCCGGAAATTTAAAGGAATAACGATCAGTTTCAATGGGGAAGCTGGATTCTGCTGGGAATGAAGAGTGGGCATACTTAATTACAACTGGAAGCACCATCATGCATGGAACCACTCAGAGGGAAACTGGATTACTGATCCAGAGATGCGATCAATGGATTGTCATAAAGTCCCACCTGGTTCACAAGTGTCTTTCAGGATTCAAGATTGTTCAATGTCATTTCTAGTATGCAAGTCTAAGGGAGAACAAATAACTGTTACTCTGGATCCACTGCAGCCACTGTTCCCTTTAAGCTGTGCATACATGACTGTGCAGCAACTGAAATGCTCCCTGGCACATAGCCTTCGTACCTTCACAGCTGGAACTGGACGCAGCTAGAAAAAGTTTATGAAATGTGAAGGGCTTTCTTTGTTGTACTGCATTTTATTTTGTCCTTCAATTAATAGGTAAAATCTAAAGTATGTGATATTTCAGTTTTCATTCTAAATATTCATAGCATGCATATTACAAATAAAAAACATTCACAGTGCCGTGCACTTTTCAGGGCATGTCAAAATTTCCTGCTCAGAGCAATGGTTGGCCCATGCAGCTATATAAAAAAATAGAGGGAACGTTGGATGCAGCACAAATAACTCACAATAAGATAAAGAACACATTAATAAATCACATTACATATAAGTACCTAAGATAGCTTATATACATAGATTGATTGTATGTCCATAAAATGATGCCAGTCACGGGTGTGTCTGTAACACAAGATACTGACAGGAAATGATAAAGTAGTGGTGGTGGGGGTTGTAGAGGGTTAGGCTAGTGGGTGGGGATGTTGTTTAGACTTACTGCTTAGGGGAAGTAGCTGTTTTCTGAATCTGATGGTCCTGGCATGAATGCTACATAGCTTCCAACCTGATGGAAGTGGGACAAGCAATCCATGAATAGAGTGGATGGAATCCTTCATGGTGGGTAAGGACAGCAGATTTCAGGGAAAGAAATCTACTCGCCTTGCCTATCCTGTTCTATATGTGATCCTCAGCGTACAGATAGATGGTTGACTTCAAATTCCATCTAAAATTCCTAAGGGAGGAGAAGATGGCGACGCGATGCAGCGCGCGTGACCACTCCGAAATGATATCGTATTTGTTAAGTAGGGGCCGTGCACAGATATGAGAAGCACGGAGGAACATCTGGAGAAACTTCTGAAATGCCTGCTTCGTTGCCGCTGCTACTGTGCGATCGAGAATCTCCGGAGGAGAAAACCCCAAATCCTTGGCTTTGCCTATTGTCTGTTGCCGGGGCCTGGGTTGAAGTGCTCAGCAGAGATGGTGCTCAGTGCTCGGTGTCGGAGGGCTGATCGGAGGCTTGAAGTTTTCGGATGGACTCAAGAGTTGGCTGTGGTCGGGTGCTTCCAGGGTGCTGCATCGGCAAGTTTGTGGCGCTGGAGGTTCATGGCAGGGAGAGGTTTGTTTCTTCCTTCTACCGTCTGCGTGAGATGATGGGACTTTTGAGAGACTTTGAGACTTTTTTTTACCGTGCCCATGGTCTGTTTTTTATCAAATTACGCTATTGCTTTGCACTGTTGTAACTATATGTTACAATTATGTGGTTTCTGTCAGTTTTTCAGTCTTGATTTGTCTTGTATTTCTGTGATATCATTCTGGAGGAACATTGTATCATTTCTTAATGCATGCATTATTAAATGACAATAAAAGAGGACTGCGTGTCCTCATAATCCAATAATCTAATCTAAAAAATCACCCTAGTCATACCCAGCTACTGCACTAAATGCAATAGCGTGGAGTTTGGTACTAGATTTAGGCAAAGGCACTCGAAGTCCAATCAACCTTGTAGAACCCTGATCACAAATCCATGTGGATGGCTACTCCCGTTCTTCAGTGTTGTTTCTTGTTTTATGTTGACTGATTGGAACGACAGGGTAACAATGACTTGATTTGATAATGGAATTGATATGGAAATCACAAGCATAAGGAAATCTGCAGATGCTGGAAATCCAAAGTAACACACACAAAATGCTGGAGGAACTCAGCAGGCCAGGCAGCATCTATGGAAAAGAGTAAACAGTTGACATTTCAGGCCGAGACCTTTCATGCATGAGGTAACAATGATGTCATCCAGGTTACACTGAGTGCCTGGGCAGCCTTGCAGACCCCGGCCTATAGCTTTCTGCCAGACTGCAGATGCAGATGCTACTCCAAAAATAAGCCTATTATAATGATAAAGTGTTTATGGTGAGAAACACTTTGGACTCTTCTTCCATCTCTATCTGTAGGTTGGCATCAGCTAAGTTCACTTTGGTGAAGTGTTTTCCTCCAGAAAAGTTTGTAAAGATATCCTCTATCCTGGGCAGAGGTGATTGATCTACTTTCAGTACAGGGTTGATGGTGTCCTTAAAATCACCACAGGTCCTGACAGATGATTCTTCTTGGTTACTGGGACCAGAAGTGTTGCCCATGGACTCCACTCAGTCTTGGAAAAAACTCCTTCAGCCTCCATGTGATCTAGCTCACTGGCTACTTTATCACAGATGGTAGAAGGAAACAGATGAGATTCATAAAACTTGGGTTTGGCATTTTCATTTAACACTATTTTACCCTTGATAGGTTTGAGTTTTCCAAAGCCATCCTTGATCACTTCTGTGGTGTTATCCAGTACTTTTCTTAATTCACTTTCAGTTGACTCTCTTGCAGGGGATGTGGCATGCAAATGGTGGATGGATCTCCAATCAAGTTGCAGTTCTCCCAGCCAATTACACCCCCACAATGCTGGCCCTCTTGTTTTTTCTTACCACACACAAGCCCAGTGTGGCTTGTTGGTTGTTGTATTTCGTAGTTCTGGTCATGTGCCAGTGGACATCGATTCCTCAGGTGACATCTTCCAGATAGTCAATCATTTCAGTTTTTCTACATCTTCTACTTATTCTTTTTATCCTAATTCTGTTTTTGAAACTGTTGGAGCCTGTGACTTGCAACCTGTAGTTCGATCGAGTGAGCTAGTGCTCTGCTGTCCCTGAGAAAGCTCCAGGAGAGAAATGCCAGCATGAGCTACCATGAAGCGAAGCTCAGAGATGAGACGAGGGGCCATGATCGACTACATTTTTCGCTGATTAAAGCATCAAGGAGGATTCAAACATCGAGGCAAATACAGAGGAGAGTGAATGGTTCTTAGAGGGGTTGGTGGTTCATGTCACTTCCCTCAGAGGGGCCTCTGCTTCATGTTGCTTCCCTCAGAAGGGCAAGTGGTTTGTATCACTTACCTCGGAGGAGCTGCTGGTTCAAGTCACTTCCCTCTGAGGGGCCTCTGGGTCCTGCTGCTCTCGGAGATGTTATCAATATTCTATGATTTATGGATTGGACTGTAGTTCATACTGGCCTTTTTTAGTTCTTTTTTTTTGTGTTCGCACACATTCTTTCTTGTTGCAATTGGTGAGCTGGGGGTTTGGATGATCTGGTAGTTTTTGTGCCAGGGAGAGGTTGGGGGGGGGGGTTAGGGTTTGCAAGTTTTTGTTTCTTTTTATTTTTGTGGGAATTGATGTTTTTTTTCAACTACTTCTATGGTTTTCTGTGGCTATCTGGAGAAGGCAAATCTCAGAGTTTTATCCTGCATATATACAAGTTCTTCATTGGATATCTGTAGGCTTCAGCTTAGTACCTTTGAAACGCTGTTCAAACTAATTTTGTGGAATGACTGTAACAGCCAAGCCAGTGTCCAATTCAGTTTTAATTTACTGTTCACTGATGGTGTTGTAGCGGTGTGCAACACACAGCGCTAGAATAACCATACGGAGTCGGTGAGTTGCAGTTGCGATAAAAAAGATTTATTCAAACTTTGCGGCCTGCTTTAAAGCCTTCCCGTTCCTGCCCTCCCTGGGGCTGGACTGCTGTGGGGAATGCATATTCCCAGACCCTTTCTGTGCGCGGGATTTTCCCCCTCTGGTGAAGATGGCCTGGCGCCCCTTCTGGGGCCGGCCCTCTGCCTGTGCGCGCTGTTGTGAGCCGGATCGTGTGTGCCAGAAAGTGGGTCGCCACATAACCCCCCCGCCAGAACCGGCGATACCTCCCCCAATGTCCACAGTCTGGATCGGCCTCTGTTTGGGAGGTCTGCCCCTGCGCCGCGGTGCCTGAGCCTGGACCGGCTGCGCCAAGTCCACATGGGCCGGTTTGAGTGGGTCCACCGTGAAAACCTCCTCTCTCCCCCCAATGTCCAGCACGAACGTGGACCCGTTGTTCCTGATCACCTAAACGGCCCCTCGTAGGGCCACTGTAGCGGTGCCCAGTGTCCGCCCCGTCGTACAAAAAGAAACTTACAGTTCTGCAGGTCTTTGGGTACGCAGGTCGGGCTCTGTCCGTGCTGTGAAGTGGGTATTGGGGCCTGGTTACCGAGCCTCTCCCGTAGTCTGTCCAGGACTGCTGTGGGTTCTTCCTCTTGCCCCCTTGGAGCTGGTATGAACTCTCCTGGGACGACCAGGGGTGCGCTGTACACCAACTCGGCCGACAAGGTGTGCAGATCCTCTTTGAGCGCCGTGCGGATTCCGAGCAGGACCCAGGGAAGCTCGTCCACCCAGTTAGGCCCCTCCAGGCGGGCCATGAGAGCCGACTTCAGGTAACGGTGGAAACGCTCCACTAGTTCGTTCGACTGTGGGTGGTAGGCAGTTGTGTGGTGTAGCTGCGATCCTAAAAGGCTGGCCATAGCCGACCACAGGCTGGAGGTGAACTGGGCGCCCCTGTCGGAGGTAATGTGGGCCGGTACCCTGAAGCGGGCTACCCAGGTTGCGATCAGTGCTCGGGTGCAGGATTCGGAGGTGGTGTCGCTGAGCGGGACTGCCTCTGGCCATCTGGTGAACCGGTCTACGATAGTTAGGAGGTACCGCACTCCTCGTGACACTGGCAGGGGCCCCACGATATCCACATGAATGTGGTCGAACCTCCGGCCGGTGGGTTCGAACCACTGTGGCGGAGCCTTGGTGTGCTACTGCACCTTGGCCGTTTGGCACTGCATGCACGTTTTGGCCCATTCACTGACCTGTTTACGCAGCCCATGCCACACGAACCTGTTGGCGACCAGCCGGACGGTTGTCCTGATGGAGGGGTGCGCTAAGTTGTGAATGGATTCGAACACCCGCCGGCGCCAGGCTGCTGGGACGACGGGGCGGGGTTGGCCAGTAGCTACGTCACATAGTAGGGTCCTCTCACCTGGGCCTACGGGGAGGTCTTGGAGCTGTAAACCGGAGACTGCAGTCCTGTAACTGGGGATCTCAGCGTCTGCCTGCTGTGCCTCTGCCAGCGCTGCATAGTCCACCCCCTGGGATAGGGCCTGTATGGTAGGTCTGGAAAGTGCGTCCGCCACGATGTTGTCCTTTCCAGAGACATGCCGGATGTCCGTCGTGTACTCGGAGATGTAGGACAGATGTCGCTGCTGGCGGGACGACCAGGGGTCGGACACCTTAGTGAACGCAAAGGTAAGCGGTTTGTGGTCTGTGAACGCGGTGAAGGGCCTACCTTCTAAGAAGTACCTGAAATGCCGGATTGCCAGGTATAGTGCCAATAGCTCCTAGTCGAAAGCACTGTATTTGAGTTCAGGTGGTCGTAGTTGTTTGCTGAAGAACGCCAGGGGTTGCCAGCGACACTCAATGAGTTGTTCCAGCACTCCACTGACTGCTGTGTTGGATGCGTCCACCGTGAGGGCAGTAGGAACGTCCGTTCTGGGGTGCACTAGCATTGCGGCATTTGCCAAGGCTTCTTTGGTTTTAACGAAAGCGGCTGTGGCCTCTTCGTCCCAGGTAATGTCCTTGCCCTTACCCGACATTAGAGTGAACAGGGGGTGCATGGTTCTGGCTGCTGAGGGGAGGAAACGGTGGTAGAAATTCACCATACCCACGAATTCCTGCAGGCCTTTGATTGTGTTGGGTCGGGGGAAGTGGCGGACCGTGTCTACCTTGGTGGGCAGAGGGGTTGCCCCGTCTTTAGTAATCCTGTGACCCAGGAAGTCGATGGTGTCGAGTCCGAACTGGCATTTGGCCGGGTTGATTGTAAGGCCGAATTCGCTCAGGCGGGAGTAGAGCTGGCGGAGGTGGGACAGATGCTCCTGCCGACTACTGCTGGCTATGAGGATGTCGTCCAAATAGATGAATGCAAAGTCCAGGTTGCGTCCCACCGCGTCCATTAGCCGCTGGAAAGTCTGTGCGGCATTCTTCAGGCCGAATGGCATTCGGAGGAATTCGAAAAGTCCAAACGGGGTGATGAGTGCTGTTTTGGGGATGTCGTCCGGATGTACCGGGATTTGATGGTATCCCCGGACGAGATCTACCTTGGAAAAGATCCTTGCGCCGTGTAGGTTTGCTGCGAAGTCTTGAATGTGCGGCACAGGGTAGTGGTCTGGCGTTGTAGCCTCGTTCAGTCTGCGGTAATCACCGCATGGTCTCCAGCCCCCCGTTGCCATGGGCACCATGTGCAGGGGGGAGGCCCATGGGCTGTCGGACCGTCGTATAATCCCCAATTCCTCCATCTTCTTGAACTCCTCCTTCGCCAGTCGGAGCTTGTCTGGGGGAAGCCTTCGAGCACGGGCATGGAGGGGTGGTCCCTGGGTCGGGGTGTGGTACTGTACTCCATGTCTGGGCATGGCTGCCGTGAACTGTGGTGTCAGTACTGATGGGAAATCCGCCAGGACCCTGGTGAATTCATCGTTGGACAGCGTGATGGAGTCCAGGTGTGGGGCTGGCAACTTTGCTTCACCCAGGGAGAACATTTGAAAACTCTTGGCGTAGACTAATTGCTTCCCTTGCAGGTCGACCAGCAGGCTATGGGCTCGTAGAAAATCTGCCCCCAGCAGTGGTTGGGCCACGGCGGCCAGTGTGAAGTCCCACGTGAACTGGCTGGAGCTGAACTGTAGCCGCACCGTGCAGGTGCCGTACGTTCGTATTGTGCTGCCATTTGCGGCCCTCAGGGTGGGTCCCGGTTCTCTGTTGCGGGTGTCGTAACTCGTTGGAGGTAAAACGCTGATCTCCCCTCCGGTGTCGACCAAAAAGCGGTGTCCCGACTGCTTGTCCCAGACGTACAGGAGGCTGTCCTGATGGCCAGCCGCCGTAGCCATCAGCGGCGGCTGGCCCTGGTGTTTTCCCGGGAATTTGCAGGGCGGTCTGCAGCGGCGGGCCTCCATGCCCCACCGCTGGTGGTAGAAGCACCATTGTTCGTTGGGCTCTGCTGCCAGACCTGGTCTGGTCTGTCGTTGGGCACGCAGCTTGGTGATCTGTGCGACGGACACCCCTCTCTCCTTCCTGGCATTCCACAGCACATCTGCTCGGGCCGCCACCTCCCGGGGGTTGCTGAAATCTGCATCGGACAGCAGCAGGCATATGTCCTTGGGCAGTTGCTCTAGGAACGCCTGCTCAGACATGAGGCAGGGTTTGTGTCCTTCAGCCAGGGCCAGCATCTCGTTCATTAATGCTGACGGCGGCCTGTCTCCCAAACCATCCAGGTGCATTAAGCGGCGTGCTCGTTCGCGCCGTGAGAGTCCGAAAGTCCTTATGAGCAGGGCTTTGAATGCTGTGTATTTGCTGTTCTCCGTGGGTGACTGTATAAACTCCTCAACTTGTGCAGCAGTCTCCTGGTCGAGTGAGCTCAGCACGTAGTAGTAATGAGTGGACTCCGAGGTTATCTGCCGAACGTGGAATTGTGCTTCTGCCTGTTCAAACCACAGACGGCATCTCAGCGGCCAGAAGCTTGGCAGTTTTAACAAAACTGCATGACAGATGCGGCGTCGGTCATCTCTGGTCCAAATATTGTTTGGGCCGTCAGGGTCACCAAATGTAGCGGTGTGCTACACACAGCGCTAGAATAACCACACGGAGTCGGTGGGTTGGAGTTGCGATAAAAAGATTTATTCAAACTTCACGGCCTGCTTTAAAGCTTTCCTGTTCCCGCCTTCCCTGGGGCAGGACTGCTGTGGGGAATGCATATTCCCAGACCCTTTCTGCGCGCGGGATTTTCCCTCTGCTGGTGAAGATGGGCTGGAGCCCTTTCTGGGGCCAGCCTTCTGCCTGCGCGCGCTGTTGTGAACCGGTTCGTGGGTGCTAGAAAGTGAGTCGCCACAGTGTAAGCTATATTCGTGTCTGCTGTTAGTTTTCACATTAAGGCTACTCAGTCCTGTCACTCTCATCATTATCAGATTTTTCATCAACAGCATGCAGATTAGTGCTCTTTCTGAAACTGCAACTTGACTTTCTGTCTTTACCTCTTCCCTGTGCAGTCCATTTATTTTTGTCTGTCTGACATGCTCTTTGTATGTGTCCTATGTTGTTGCATTTTCTGCAAGTTTCACCTTTACATTTGCATTGGTCTGTTGTTTGTGAACTCCTGCCACAATTTGTATGGCCATGCAGGTGTCTGTTCAGAAATTGCAATTTTGCTCACGATCACTTTCCTTCCTGAATGCAACTGAACTGTGACTCTGCCTGCTGTTTCCATTGATACAGCAATTTCAACTGCTCTTTTAAACATGAGTTGTGCTTCAAAAGCTGTTTTTGAATGCTTCTTGTAAGATTCCACAAACTAAAGGATCTCTCGGTGCATCAGTAAGCCTATCACTATACTGACAATATTCAGACAATCTCTTCAATTCAGCCAATATACTGAAATGGACTCCCTTTCCTTTTAATTCCACATATGAAATCTAAAGCATTCTGAAATCAACAACAGTTTTGGTTCTAAATGTTCCTGCATTATTTTCACAGTATCTGCAAATTTAATTTTGGCTGGTTTGATTGGAGCAACCAAACTTCTAAGTAAAATGTATGCTCTTCCACCCAATGCACTCAGCAAAATTGGCACTTGCTTCTCTTTGGCTATTTCATTTGTTTCAAAATACTGCTCAATTTGCTCAGTATACAATATCTAGTTATCTCTTGTACAATACAAAATAATCTGCAGATGCTGGGGTCAAAGCAATACTCACAACATGCTGGAGGAACTCAGCAGGTTGGGCAGCATCCATGGAAACGATCAGTCAATGTTTCTGGCCGGAACCCTTCATCAGGACTGAAGAGGGAAGGGCAGAGCCTCTGCCCCTTCCTTCTTCAGTCCTAACGAAGGGTTCTGGCCCGAAACATTGACTGTTTGTTTCCACGGATGCTGCCCGACCTGCTGAGTTCCTTCAGCGTGTTGTGAGTGGTCTCTTGTACAATTGAACGTGCCTATCTTTCCAATGTAGCCAACATTTTATTTATGATTATTATAACCCAGTACTCATTGATTATGAACCTGTGAGTTTGTGCATTTTCTGCCTTTTTAAAAACTTGACTGTCTTCTCTTTCTCCCTTCTAAAGAGTCACAGGCTACACTTTTTTTTATCGCAACTGTCTCACTGCGCTTTTTTTAAGCTAACATGTCTTGTTGCACTCCAACAGGTAGGTAGTCAACTTGGGTTCATTTTAAAAATACATTGACAGGAGCCCAGAAGAACATATCTTAGTTTTGTTTTCAGTTTAAGTGAGGTGCGCATGTATGACGTGGTCACGTGATGACATATGCCATTCACATACTATTACGTATAACTTGTAATAAATTATGTGAACAACAAAAGTGCTTAATCAAACAATATATTTACAATATTACTCAAATATTACTGAAATATTAAGTACACAAAAGTGGCCACTCCCGAGGTTGCAGCTGCCAGACAGGCTCATTGGCAGGGGCTGAATGGATCAATACAAGGGATCACGCTGCTTGCCCATATCCTCATTGCTCTTCCTATTGCAAATGTATCTGCCCAAAATGAGTATTGGTATATGGTCTTCATGGATACTATCTCATCTTCACTATGAGGTCATCCTCCATTATGTTGTGTTGTGACATTAGCATTGTGTTAAATATGGCATCGAAAAATTGGGCAACTAGGTCCATCAGCTGTTGTAAGTTGTATTCCAGGACCCTCGGTAACATTAGGACAGGAATATCCTCAATCTACTGCTGCCCTCAAGCCAGAGGACCAATCCTGTTCAAGGCCTGCAAAGAACAGCAAGCTGCATTCCTAAGAATGCAGTGAAAACCTAGCAAAAGCACAACCTGTATGTGTTCAACTGTACAATTTGCACATAACGTTCAATCAATCAATTAGCCAGCATCAGACAACTAACACAAGAAAGCTCTGATAAAAATATTCCTGTCATCAATAAAAACAGAACCCAGCTTGTGAGTGCCAAAGGTCGTGTCCAATGAATGGTGGCACTGCAAAAAGACTCAGACCTATGGAATGCAGATCGAGAGTTTTGGGAATTTCACATTGGTTTCTGTGTTCTAGACAACCACAAGTGCAGGAAGTGTTGTCATCTGAGGGAGCTATCATTGTTGATTAACTGGACCGTGAAACTCACATTCCATTCCTCAATCATACTTTATTGCATTTGTACACAAGGAGAATAACATGGTAAATGTTATCACACTGTTCTGAAGTTTGAGCAGAGAAATTCCGGTTTTATATAGAACTGACTCGCAGTTACAGCTATTGACCATTTGGTAAACTGTGTAGTTTGAATTCTTACTTGCAAAATCAATCACCGTTCATAATACAGTGTTAAATGTCAATCGAAACTACATGTTGACAATCAATGATACTTTGGTTTCCTTATTTTCTTATATTGGCACCCTTCAGGTTTTTTTGGTGTTTTCTTCCTTGTGGTTGATTGGTGGATGGGTGATCTGTTAACTTTTGTTTGTAAGGGGGGTTTTGGAGATTTGGTGCTACTGTCGCTGTACTTTTCTACCAGTGAAGGTATGGGGATTGTTATATGTAGAGGATTGTTGATTGTTATTGTGGCTGCTTTTGCTGCGGGGGTGGATTTTGGGGTCTGAAAGTTTTGTTTCTTTTCTTTTTTATCATGGTTGGGGAGGGGGAAGTAGATGTCTTTTCTTTCATCAACACTCATGGTCTTTCTGCATTTAATAGCTATCTGGAGAAGGTGAATGTCAGAGTTGTATTGTACATGCATACTTTGACAATAAGATGAACCTTTGAAGTTAAAGTAATTGTCCCTTAGTTGGTGCCTGTGTTTCTCATCACTCTGTTATATTCTTATCTCATCTCCAGTAGGTGGAAATAGCTCCAGTAATCTGCTCTGCAAAGAGAAGCCATGCTCGCCAAAGACCTTTCTTGCCTGGGCTGTCTGCAACCTAACCTGGCCTGGCATTATGTTAATCCTTGATGTATCACAACTTCCACACTCCTTCCTTTTTTCCCTGTAGAGGACAACACATCTTACTAACAATAATGTAGAGTCTCTGAAACCCTCTGATAGTTTCATTAGGAGAAATTGGCTGTTATGTCATGATGGAGGCAGCTGCTCTGTGGACCATCATTCCACAGGATGATATTAGGCAAGAGATTAAAACGAATATTACCAACAGCAGGGAATATTACCACTATTGGTAAACCCCTTTTTACTGGTCTTCTTTGGAAATGCGGTCATTATCTCCTCACTAACCACCACTGGATTCTGTGGCAAGAAACCCACCTTCCTCAGGATTCACTTGTCTCAGGTGTATCTGACATTGGTCCCGCCAAATCAGTGAAGTTGGGATATCTCACCCAGCCAAACCCTGATTTGTGTGAATGCTGTGTGGTTTATTGCCCCTGGCAACTGCCTGTCAGCAGGAAATAACAGGTCGTTCACTGCATACTATTAATAAGATGTCATAAGGCAGTGGCTGGGAATGGACCCAAGTGCAAGACACAGACGCTGAAGTACTAAGGACACGACTAGGATACAGGCTGAGGGCAAGGACATGGACACAAAAACCGGGAACCCGAAACAGGACTGGACAAAAGAGCTAGGTGCCCGGGCTTGGACTCTGAGCCAGAGACTGGACAAGGACCCAGTACTTGGGACTTGCCTCTGGCTCGGACCCCAGAACTAGGCAAGGATGAGGCTTGGCTGGCAGGCAGGACGGGGCTGGAGTCTTAGAGACTTGAGGCGAGGCTTGGCGGGAGGCCAGAGTCTTCAGGCTTGAGGGTAGGCAGGATCCTCCTGGGCAGGGCGCGGTACTCCTGGGCAGGGCGCAGATCACCAGGAAGGGACAGAACCAACCGCAGGTAACGGCGAGACGGCCTGGCTTTCCCGATGGAGGCAAGGGACAGGAAGGGAGCTAGGTACAGGCTGGCTCCAGGACAAGACTGCAGGCAAGACGAGGCAAGAGTTACCAGCAAGACAAGGCAAGGCAAGGCTTCAGGCAATGCAAGGTGAGACAAGAACTTCAGGCGAGGCAAGAGTTACTGGCAAGACAAGGCAGGGAAACAGAAGGCAGAAGAAGGGATACAAGGAGTAAGGACAAGAACAATCCAGCAGCCACACCCTGGTCTCTGGAGGTATTTATGCAGCCAGCCCCAACAGGCATCAGCTGCCTTAATTAGTGCTTAACAGGAACAGAAACAGGGTAGGCAGGAAAACCTGGATCAAGGGTCGATGGACCGGACCGTGAACCGGAATACGGACTTTACGGACCGGACCATGACATAAGAAGCATATTTAAGAAGGTTAACTTAAGCAACCAGTTATTAAAGGAAAGAAAGAAAAAACAAGAAGGGCCAATTATACTTAAACAGTCACTTGTGCATGGTGGAGCTCAAATCTTGGACTTGTCTGTAACTCACACGCTGGACCGTCGGCTTGCGTGAATCACGCACCACCTTCCAAATGTCTCTTAAGATCCATCTCGAACAAACAGGCTCTTCCACGGGAGTATTGGTCCTTCCTCCTCAAAGCCATTCATCTGCACGAAGCACCTTGTGCAATGGGGACAGCATCCACCACCATCTTCCCTCCTGTTTTCTCCCAGCTACCACCAACAAAGACCTCTCACCCCAGCATTCTCTAGAACCTTCTCCCAATTCTACCATCCTGATTGGCTGATACCACATTCCTGAGGTGAACAACAAAGCCTCTTAACCTCCCAGCTCAAACCCAAACAAGCTGAAAGCTGAACAGACTGCTCTTAGAGAACTGCTAAAATGAAACACCTACAACATGGCAGTAAAAATCTTAACCAGAGCATTACACCAGCTAAAGAGTCCCTGTAGTGATGATGGTATCGTATTTAACTCTGCCCAATCCACACTGTGGCCCTTCAGAATTGACTAGCACTAGAATTCCTGTTGGCCGAGAAGGGTGCTACTCATGCCATTATCAGCTTCTAGATGGGCATGCACAGCTAAACTGGTGATGTTCTCTGGTGTATCAGGAATGCGCCGTACGCGCAACATCTCTGGCCAATAATAGCACAAGTAGCACCCTTCTCGGCCAACAGGAGTTCTAGTGCTGGTCAATTTTGAAGGGCCACAGTGTGGATTGCAGTGATGTAGTTGATGACCTGGCTTGTGTCATGTAGTGCTAAAGCTGTGTCAGTAGCCAATCTCTCCAGCAGCACTGAGGCCATGTTAATGTTTTGACAAGCCAATCTGGCAGGTTACCATGAAAGGAACACTACAACCTAGAAACGCACAGTTTCCATAATAGTTCCTTGATGGCAGTCCCACACAGTAGGATGCAGAGAGAGTGTAGTAGTTGGTACATATATAGTACTACGTAGGCACAACAACAAACCCTCCATGGATTTGTTTCAAGCCAACAATCCCACTTTAAAAGGGCAGCCAGAGTTTGATCTGATGACCACATACCCAGTAAATGGGAACTGGAGGGACACTAGTAGTATAGACATTACACGTACTGTTACCTAAGTCTAGTCCCATCCCTTGGTGATTACAATAACAAACCTCACCCTTATCCTCATGATGCAGCTTCAGAGCAGGGGAATTATGTAGTCCTTTGTAGGAAGGTTGATAATGGTAGGAGCCATGAATCTGTTCTCTATCTGTATTGTACTCGGTGTTATGCATTTATTGTTTATGATGGTAACTACTCACATGAGTGAGGGTGTGGTAAAAGCGAAGGGAATAGATTAGGTATTTTTGCTTATTTCATTGCAATTTGTAGTTTGGGACCGGCGGATGTCATATCTTTTGCAGACCACTCAATAATATTCAATTACACTTAGCTTACACTTGGGTACGCTCAAGTTTCATTGCTTCAAGATTGCATGTTTGCTAATTGCTAATAGAGGATCGGATAAAGGATTCAACTTTTGGAGCAATCATTGGAGTTGGAGGTGCATCATGCAAGTATAACAAATCCACAGGGTTGCCGGGCAGCGGCAATTGTTTTGGATTTGGTTTTGTAGCTACTTTCTGTAGGCAAATATTTTTCAGCAGTTATATCAAATGAACATCAGCATTCAGATGTGTCCATGAAATCAGAAGCTCTGCAGCCAGGAGCAACTTGTGGCAAGTAACAGCCATCTGTTGGTTCATGCTGTGCATTTGAGTTTGAAACAGTTTTGAATGGTCAGTACTGCCTGTCCAATTGGAGACTGAAAGCTGTATAGTGGTGTTTGCCTGAGTAGTTCAGCATTTGGTTCTGCTGAAATGATTAATTGAAATACTTCCACTGTCAACAGTTAATTTGAATTTGCCATTGCTTTGCCTGATTTGCACATTCAGAAACAACATGAGTCAAGCTGGAAGCAGAGACCTTGAAGTCAAGACTGAGAGAGAAGTGAAACAATCATGCGATATTTAAGGTCAGATTGATAGAGGAAATGAAAATATTTACAAGGCCACAGAATAGGCTGTGACTATGTACAAAGCTGAAAATGTCTAACATGCATGCAGCACATTCTGTTGCTAGCAAAGTGACCCGTGCATCTGATACCTCATTGGCACACATTAGAATGGAAACTGATTTAGTTTTGTTGTACAAAAAACAGCAAATATTGAAGGATAAACATGCACTGGAAGGAAAAAATGGAACAGCTTTGAAGAGACGAAGAACAGTTTCAAAGAAACCAGGAAGAATGGGCAGAACAATTTCGAATAAACCAGGAACAGATAGAAGAGCAACTTTGGAGAAAGATGGAACAGCTTAAGTTGCAGGAAGAAATTGAAGCCAAGATGGCCAGAGTTTAAATGCTAAGGGCTTCAAGTGCCGTACTCCAGCACGACAGCTCTCTGGGGAGAGGCTCTATGTTGACATGCAGCAGGGAAAATCCAGCATTCTCGATATTAATGTGGATACATTTGAGGAACAAATGTCTATGAGCCGTGTGTTTGAGCTCCAGGGCGTAGTTCTGGGTGTATACACTCAGCCTGCACCTAGGAGGCACTCTACTCTTATGCCATATCCAAAAGCACAAGGTGCTTCTGAGGACATTGATGTACTTGTGTTTCAGCTGATAAAGGCCTAAGTGCCATGCTGGAGGCCATAAAGATGCAAAAGGAAATACCAAGCACAGTCATGTAACAACAATGCATTGCATCTCTGCCTCAAAGAGAGATTGGTGATCCATTCATGTATGGGAGCTTTCCAGAACAGCATTGAAGGCAAGACTGATAATTATGCTGACCGTCTCTATTTCCTCAAACAGTTCACTGAAGGTTACCCGAGAGAGCTTGTCAAAAGATTCCAGCAGGCTGGCCTGGAGCAAGGATGTCTAAAGGCTTTACTACAGGAACATTTTGGTGACAAGCGCAAATTTGCTGTGGCATACATGCAAAAAGGCTCTTCCTTGACCACATATTAAATCAGATGACGTGAAAGCTCTTCAACATTACAATCTTTTTATTAGTGGCTGTTGCGATGCCATGGAGGATGTGCAGAACATGCATGAGTTGCGCATGCCTGCTGATATGAGAGATGTCATGAATAAAGTGCCCGATAAACTTTGGGAAGAACAGAGATCAGCAGTTTATAAACTGCAAGAAAAGTTACTTTCATTGACATTGATGAGGTTATTGAAAGTCAAGTAAAGATTGCTACACACCCAGAGTTTGTAAAAAAAATAAAATGTTACATTGCCGTCAGTAGGCAAGGGTGTGAACAAAACTGGATCACAAACTTGTTCTCAAGCTAAAGGAAGCAGCTTTGCTACCACTGTGGAAAGTGAAGCTGCAACTGAGCCTGGAACTGATGAAAAGGATGCAGAGTCGAAACGAGCCATTTGTGAAGCAAACACAGCAGCGAGTACCTTATGAGGTCTGGTGATCATGATTGTAAACTTCCTATAATTCCAGTTCAGGTGAAGTCTAAGAAGGGTAATAAGACAGTGGTTACTTTTGCTTTTCTAAATCAAGGAAGTACAGCACTGAACTTCCTTGATCTAGGAAAGTGTAAGTAACCAGTGTCTTGTGTTCTGTACAGTGAGCTTTATGAGCAAGCTCAACCTGACAGGAAAGGGAACACGCATTCTTTTACGCACAATGGGTTATGAGAAGGTTGTGGGTAGCCACGTCATTTCAGAATTGGAAGTTTTTGGTTTAGGTAATAAAAACTGTTGTGAACTTCCTAACATCTCAACACAGAAACGTATGCCTGTCTACAAAGGGAACATTCCTCGTCAGAAAGATCTTCAGGAATGGTCTCACCTGAAGCACATTCATTTGTTGGGAATTGAGCTGATAATGGGTGAATGTGCCTAAGGCATTGGAGCAGTTGCAAGTGATTTGCAATGTCAATAATGGACCCCATGCAATCAGAACAATAGACACAAGAGAATCTGCAGGCAAGGCAGCATCTATGGAAAAGAGTATAGAGTCAACATTTTGGGCTGAGGTCCTTCACCAAGACAGAACAGCTTCATCAGAACAAGACTGTGTTGGACTTGTTACGAGAATACACATAAAATTAAGATGTTTGCTGGCCTGGGCTAGCATCGGTGGCATCAGCAGTTGGTCTGCCACCTGCCCTCAGGGGAAGGAGAGATAAGGAACAATGGAGCAGCGTCTGGAGATGTGTAATGAAGGGATGTGGGAGGAAGAGCTGTCTGGAGCGGCTCCCCCCTTTGAACCCTGAACTGTTTGAAGTGATGGACAGGCGATACCCCAGCAGGGGGATAAAAAGGGACAGGTTCGCTAAGACAGACACACGCCACCCGAGGTAACGAGACCCTGGAAGCGGTGCGCTTCTCACGAGTGGGTGAGAAGTCCCAGACAACGACAAGGGTGGAAAGGTACGATCAGCGGGAACCCGGTGTGTGTCCGCCCTTGCCTGGGTGCCGGGTTCACTGCAGAGGATCGACCGCATCTGGAGGAGGGGTCACAGTCGGTGACCTCAGGTGACATCACCAAGGACCTGCCCAAAAGCTGTTTGTGAGCCATCCCGCTGGTCTGTGAGTGAAGCTGTGCTGAATGATGAGTTGTTCTCTCCGTCTCTCTTCCCCCACCTTGTCCATCGCCATGGCAACGATTACTGCGACCTGAACTTTGAGTCATTTTGAAATTGGTCATTTACCCCTAGACAATGATAGAGCTTGATTGATGCTGTTATCTTAATTCTGTGCACATGTGTGTTTATCATCACTGAACTGTTGCATTTATTATCCTTTCGATTACTGTGTTGCTTGTTTCTTTAATAAAACTTTCTTAGTTCTAGTACTCCAGACTCCAACTGAGTGATCCATTTCTGCTGGTTTGGCAACCCAGTTACGGGGTACGTAACAGACTGTTGATGTGTCATTAAAAGGAGACCGTGGTGGTGGAAGGGGCTACGCTTGGCCGGAGCTGACAGTTAATGAGACTTCAGTGTTGAATTTAAATCAGCTTTGGCAACAGTGTTTCAAAACAGATTATCCTGATACATTCAAGAATAACAACCTGGTTTGTCAGGAGCAGATCACAGTCCAGGATAGACTGCTTACCAGAAGAGGACATCTGTGTAAACGTTGAGATTTTGTGTCTCCTGTTTCTTGGTAGCATGTAGCTGTAATTACTCTAGTATAATAATTAGGGAGCTGGAATATAGGAGACATGAATCTAATCTCTATCTGCATTGTATTCTGTATTGTACTTTTATTATGTTTATGATGGTAACTAGTCATAAGAGTGGGGGTGTGGTAAAAGTGAAGGAAATGAGTTACGTATTCTTATTTCATTGCAGTTTGTAACTTGGGACTAGTGAATGCCGTATCTTTTGCTGACCGCTCAATAACATTCAATTACACTTAGCTTACACTTAGGTATGCTTCAGTTTTATTGCTTCAAAACTGTATGTTTGATAATTGCTAATAAAAGAAATCAAGTAAAGGAATTGACTTTTGGAGCAATCATGGAGCTGGGGCACGTCATGCAAATATAACAAATCCATAGGGTCGCCAACAGTGACAATTGTTTTGATTTTGGCTTTGCTGTTACAACATCCTTCAGAACAGTTGCTCTGGCAAGAGTTGTTTCTCTGGGCAGTGCAGTCCTGTGCTCCCTTCATTATTAAAATAAAACACAGAATCAACATTATGATTTATACCTCTCAAAATGTATAGACCTTCTAAAACACACCCAACAACCTGATTGGTTAGTACATGGTACAAGTTCATAGCTAGGATGAAATGTTAAGAGTGTCAGTGTTAAGGGGGAGTTCTGCACTTAAACAGGAACCAGATGCCCAGATTACCCAAAACTTACAATGTATAGTGATTCATTAAAGTCACAGGTAAAGATGATCAATTCAGTTAATTAGTCCTTATCGTCAAGGTTCTTCTGGTCACCAGTTCTCTGGTTTGGTGGCACGCTGTCTTAACATGCGATGCATGGATCCACATCAGCTTCCCTTGGACCTTCAGAGCAGTATATGTAGTCAGCAGTACTTGAAAAGCACCTGACCAGCAGGGCTCAAGGCATTTCTTTCATTGATAGGATCTCACCTGTACCCAATCTCCCAGTTAGTAGATCTGACACTCTGAAGCCAACATGATCTTCTGGCCTTGAAGGACCTGCTGATGGAAACCTTTAAGAGATTGTGTTAGTGCTATACAATACTACAACATGGTCTCACTCAAAATATAGATGTCCTTCTGAATAATGCAACAGGAGGAGCACCGGCAAACGCATGGGATATCCCAATACCATCTCATGTGGAGATAGGTCTGTTATACAGTTTGGAGCTCAGTGTGTTGTCATGAGGATCAGTGGATATGCCTCTAGCCTCCTTAGCTCAGTCCCATTGCAACATTTAGCTAACTATAAATTTCAAGGCAAGGCCCCGTTCTTCTTTTCATCTGCCCCATTAGATTTTAGATGTAAGGGCAGGTAAAATGATGTTTATACTGCAAGGCTTTTGTCAACTCCTATACAACTTTACCTGCAGAATGAGGGCCTTTAACACCTGAGGTTTTCTCAGGGATCTCAAACCTAGGAATAAATTCTTATAATAATAAATTTAGCATTATGTCATTTCTCTGAGTTTGATAAGCTTCTACCCATGGAGATAACAAGTGCATAATCACAATGCATACATTTAGGTAACTGCATAAAGTCCATTTGGAGAAGCACAAATGACCTCCAGGGGAGATACCAACAGTGCCTTTCGGGATCATGTCTCTGGCAATTCGTACAGTTGCTGCTACTTTTCTTGCTACAGTCGAGTATCTCTCATTTACAATTATACCCTTTATAGATTTGCACATAGTGTGTTATAGTTCACAAGGTCTTTACAGCCTATGATGCATCACATTGTAATTGTGTGAGTTCTTCAAAAGAATTTGAGAAGTATTAGCAGCCTGGTCACACTGGGGTGCTACGTGGCCATAAAGATTAATAGACTAAAAATACTTAAATAAAGACTTCAATATTTTTAAAGGAGAAGGAAACAAATATTTGATAAGCAAAGCAGTGAAAGGTTATCAGTGATTGGCAGAAGTGTAAAATTGAGGTTACAGTCATGATCTGATTGACTGGCAGAGCAGACTCGAGGAGCCCAGTGGCCCAATCCACTTGAAAAGAAATTAATTTGAAATTCAGCTGAAATGAGTGTAATTGGAGGAGGAAAACATGACCTCCTGACAAGCAAAAGAGGCAGGCTGGTTATTTAGGAGACTCCTGAGGGAGTCTGCTCTCCAAGCATATTGTATTGTCAATAGTGATGGGGCAGATCACAGATGGAACCAGAGTGAGAGAGGAGAAAGGTTAAGAGGGCAATGGTTACTGGGATTCTGTAGTTAGGGGCGCAGGCAGGCTTGTCTGTGAGTTGCAGAAGTGATTCTGAGATTGTACGCACCAGAGTCAAGGATATCATTGAGCAGCCACAGGATATTCTAGAGAGCGAGGCTGATGAGCTGAAGGGCATGATCAAGGTCCATGAAATAAAAAAGATCTTGGTGATAGATTTTAAGACTTTAAGAGAATGTTTAAGAAGCAGGACCTAATGGGAGACCTCAAAAATTGGCTTTGTCAAAGAATACTGAGTGTAGTGGTGGAGAGGTATTTTTCTAACTGGAGGCCTGTGACTAGTTGTATTCCACAAGGAAGCTGCTAGGACCACTGTTGTTTTTATATTCTACATATTAATTAATAATCTGGATGAAATTGCTATTGGGCTGACTAGTTATTTTTCAGAAGATATGGAAAAGGAGAAGATGGCGGTGCGATGGCAACACGCGCGGCCTCTCCGGTGATTGATACCTGTAATCTGTCAAGTATGGGACTGTGCACAATCCTGATTTGATGGAGATGGACATGAGAGTACCAAGGAACATCCGGAAAACTTCTGAAATGCCTGCTTCACTGCCACTGCTACTGTGTGGTAACCAGAATCTCCGGAGCTGAAGGCCCCGAATCCTCGGTTTTGCATGTTTCAGCGGCCGGGGCTAGGTCGAAGGCGCTCGGCAAAGGATGGCGCTCGGGAGGCTGTATCGGAGGGGCTGGTCGGAGGCTCGAAGTTTTCGGACGGACGGACTTGGTGTCAGCTGTGGTCAGCTGCTTCCAAGGCATCAGCAAGTTGACGGTGCCTGGAGGTTTATGGCAGGGAGTTACTCCCTTTTGCCGCCACTGTCGGGGACTCGGGAGTCGATCGACTCGGGGACTTTGAAACTATTTTTACCGTGCCCATGGTTTGTTCTTCATCAAATTATGGTATTGATTTTCACTGCTGTAACTATATGTTATAATTACGTGGTTCTGTCAGTGTTAGTCTTTGGTTTCTCCTGTTTTCTGTGATATCACTCCAAAGAAACATTGTATCATTTCTTAATGCATGTATGCATTTCTAAATGACAATAAAAGAGGACTGAGTGTTCTCACTATCTAAATTGGTGGATCTGTGGATAGAGTTGAAGGTTGACAAAGGATGCAGCAGATGAAGATCAATTGGAAATTTGGGAGGGAAATTGCAGAATGGTGTTTAAACTGGATAAGTGTGAGATGATGCTTTTTGGGATGTCCCTGTGACTGTGTGGATTTCCTCCGGGTGATCTGGTTTTCTCCCACATACCAAAGATGTACAGGTTAGTAGGTTAGTTGGTCACATGGGTGTAATTGGGCATGTGGACTCATTGGACCTGAGGGGTCTGTTGCCATGGTGTATCTCGAAAAATTAAAATGTGAGAGTTTCCTCAGTAAGTGCCAGGTATGTTTTCTATCTTAAATGTACAGAGAGATCTTGGGATGCAGTAGCTCCCAGAGAGTGGCAATACAAGTAGACCGAGTGATAAAGAAGTAACTGTATATGACATATTTGTCTTCATTGTTCGGAATATTGTTATACTGCAGCTGTAGAAAACCAAAATTAGTGTAGTGTCAGTACCTCCAGTTGAACTCAGTCTTTTTCTGTGTTTCCTCCAAGCTGTCAGTCTGTGGTTTTGTATTGCCATGTGCTCCTATCCCCGCTCCTGCTCTACTCCGGCCCCTGTATTACTGAGTACTCTGTCTCTCATCTGTTTCTCATTATTACCTGTATTGCTGCCACCTGTGTCTTATTGTTCTCCACCTATCATCTGCCTCTCTGTTTATTGTTCAGTGTATTTCAGTCCTGTGTTTTCAGTTGTTTGTTACTGGATTGTGCTAGTGAGTTTTCCTGTGCCTTTCCAGCATTCATATCTGTACTCTGTCCATCTGAATATTGACTCTGCCTGTTTCCTGATTCTGGTTTTTGGATTTCTCTGAATGTTTGATCTCTGCCTGAACTTTGACACCAAATGGCCTAGTTCTGCTCCTATATCTTATGGTCTTTACCAAAAGAGGCATGAAGCACTCCTTCCCTCCATTAACCTGCACATCACCCTTGGGCAAGGTGTGCATCTGCTTAGCCCCCCCCTTCAGCATTTTGTGCGTGCTATCCCAATTCGCCAGCTGGTTTAACAATGACCTTCAGTTGATTAGTGATGACAAGCTGCACAGGACAGACAGATCGGCTGGTTGAGTGGTGTTGAAACAACAAACTTTCACTCAACATCAGCAAGACCAAGGAACCGATTGTGGACTTCAAGAAGGAAAAGTCGAGAGAATACACACCAGTCATCGTTGAGGGGTCAGAAGTGAAAAGGTCCTCGTCACTTCCGTCTCAGAGGATTTGCCCTGGGCCCAGAAAATCAATGCAATCACAAAGGCATGCCAGTAGCTACTGTATAGTTCATTAGGAGCTTGAGGAGATTTAGTACGTCATTTTAAACTCTAGCAAATTTCTACGAATGCACAGTGGAAAACATTATGACTGTCTGCATCGCTGCCTTGTATGAAAAGTCCAATGTACAGGATCGAAAGTGGCTACAGGTGATTGGAGGCTCCATCACATGCACAAGCCCCCCTCCCCACCATTTCAAAAGTCAGTGCTACAAGAAGGTGCATCCATCACTATGGACCATCTCCACCCGGGACATGTCCTCTTCTCATCAGCGAGGAGGCACAGAAGCCTGAAGATGCACACTGAATGCTTTAGGAATGGCTGCTTCCTCTAGTCATCAAATTTCTGGACCCACGAGCACCATGTCAATACTTCTCTATTTATTAATTTTTTTGTAACTCATTGCAGTTTTTATGTCTTGCTCTGTATTGTTGCTACAAAACAACAAATTTCATGACATATGTCAGTGATAATAAACCTAATTCTGATAGAGAGTCGAAAGTGGGGATATTCACTGCCTCTACCACCAGAGAGTGCAGGTGAACACCACCATCTCGTGTTCCCCCTTTACCAGTCCTTCTTTGCTGGGTTGAGGGAGAGTGGACACCTTCACCATAAGGATCTGATTTGCTCGAGGAAGGGGCTCACCGCCGTGTTTTTGAAGGCATAGGCAGTGCATATTGTCCATGCCAGTGACACCTGGCAAGTTAATAAAAACATGCTTTAGTTGAACTATTAGAAAGTGCAATGAACCCTGATAGGCCAGTCACAAGTTAGTGAAGTGTGGAATATAGTTTCTGGTGTGGGTGTGGGGTTGAGGGTGAATAGATGGGGTAGGAGGGGGGATGAGAGGGGGATTGGGGAGGAGGCGGATATGCGAGCTTAGAGGTGAAGGAAGGGACGAAGGGTGAGTAGAGGGACGCGGAGGGGGAGGAGCCGGAGCGGGGGAGGAACGCGGTCGTGGGAACAGCGCCGCCACCGCTGAGGAAGTGACGGCTCCGGCGAAGCAGAGAAGGAAATTAGATTTAGAAGCGGCGGAGAGGAGAGAAGCGGTCTGTCCCGTACCCCACCGAGTCCCCGGACACCGCAGGCCGCGCTGCCGAGTCGGCCCGGTGTGATGCCCCATCTGTCGGGCTGGGTGGGTGAGAGCGGCCGCTGCCGGGACGATGTCAGCCTCAGGTAACCCGCTTCACCTCCAGCCTCATCCCCGCCCTAGTGGACTCGCGGAGCTTGTGTGTGTGTGTGTGTGTGTGTCTGTCTCCCTCTCAGTCCTGGAGCTATGAGTCCGGCGGAATTCCCAGGACACCTCAGTCCAAGTTAGCCCCGACCAAGACCGTCGGTATCGGGACGATCGTAACATATAGTCTATTGAATTAAACGCTGTGTTAACTCAGTGCGCTCAGCAAACTTGACCCCTCTCCCTACCGCGGTTGGGTAAGCTGTTTGCCCGGAAAGTGCACAGAGAGTCACCTCACGTCGGCTGAGTTAATGGGGCAAGTGAAACACCTTGGGATCGTGGCACATCTAGGCGTATATTTTGGCACTTTCTGGTCATAATTTTCAACTTTGACAAGTTCTTTTAAAGTATTTGCGGACAACGTTTACATTTCTAACACTTCAACGTACACTGTCGATTGGATCTATTGCGGAAATTGTGCGATTAAAACGATAGACCTCTGTCCAAGAGTGGCTCGGGGCCGTTGTTGTGTTCGCGCAAATGTCGATTAGTGGTTTCCCTGAAATCCAGTTTGAGAACATTATAGTTTTAAACTGGAGAGTCAAGGAAATGTTCCCCGATTAATTTTTCTCTTAAACCGTCAGCAGTAAATTGAAACGGGGAAGAATCAATGATCCTAATATGCGAACAGTGCAGTGGTTATTTTAAAATAAGGAAGTAAAAATTGCTTTTGTTAATGGTTTTAAGTCATGTTTTAACTTGGTTTAGAACCATTTTATTTGTCTAATTTAAAGATTAAGATCAGAATATCGCTAGTATATTATTTTACTAGAATATGTTGGTGACGAGGTTTACAGTATAAAGTTTGCCTGTGAGCGAACAGCAGCTTATTTAGGTAAAAGAAAAGATCTCCCGCTCTATTAGTAGAATATCCAAAAACAGTTTTGGCAAACCCTTTTAAGCTTTACCCTCAGATTATCGCTGGCAGTGGGACAGGCAGATTGGAAACTGGTCCCGATAAAACCGGACTAATAAAGCTTTCAAAGCAAGTTTTTTAGAGAAAGATAGAAATTGTGTTTATTTGATACTTTATTTCAGGTCACCAGTCAATATCAGGATATTGACTGAGGTAGGGATAGGTACGTAGCAGGTAGGATTTCCCTGCCCTTTGAAGATTAGTGAAATGATACACACTTAACACTGAATGGCAGTCTGCATTCAGCGGGACACATCAAAGTTGCTGGTGAACGCAGCAGGCCAGGCAGCATCTCTAGGAAGAGGTACAGTCGACGTTTCGGGCTGAGACCCTTCGTCAGGACTAACTTAAGGAAGAGTTAGTGAGAGATGGAGATCCAAAATGATAGGAGAAGACAGGAGGGGGAGGGATGGAGCCAAGAGCTGGACAGGTGATTGGCAAAGGGGATATGAGAGGATCATGGGACAGGAGGCCCAGGGAGAAAGACAAGGGGGGGGGAACCAGCTGATTGTGCTTATGACGGCCGGTTTAGCGAACAAAGCTGCGGACACCCCTGCTGAAATCTGGAGGAAAACACACAGAGGATGCAGAGGGGGATCACAAAGGCGAGGAAGGAGGACCTGCACGCGACAACAGAGACTTATGGAGAAGAGGAGTTCAGTGGCTAATAAAATGGATGAGTTGATGGCGCTAGCCAGGCGTCAGAGAACATTTCATAGAAACATAGAAACATAGAAAATAGGTGCAGGAGTAGGCCATTCGGCCCTTCGAGCCTGCACCGCCATTTATTATGATCATGGCTGATCATCCAACTCAGAACCCAGCCTTCCCTCCATACCCCCTGACCCCTGTAGCCACAAGGGCCATATCTAACTCCCTCTTAAACATAGCCAATGAACTGGCCTCAACAGTTTGCTGTGGCAGAGAATTCCACAGATTCACCACTCTCTGTGTGAAGAAGTTTTTCCTAATCTCGGTCCTAAAAGGCTTCCCCTCTATCCTCAAACTGTGACCCCTCGTTCTGGACCTCCCCAACATCGGGAACAATCTTCCCGCATCTAGCCTGTCCAATCCCTTTAGGATCTTATACGTTTCAATCAGATCCCCCCTCAATCTTCTAAATTCCAACGAGTACAAGCCCAGTTCATCCAGTCTTTCTTCATATGAAAGACCTGCCATCCCAGGACTCAATCTGGTGAACCTTCTTTGTACTCCCTCTATGGCAAAGATGTCTTTCCTCAGATTAGGGGACCAAAACTGCACACAATACTCCAGGTGTGGTCTCACCAAGGCCTTGTACAACTGCAGTAGTACCTCCCTGCTCCTGTACTCGAATCCTCTCGCTATAAATGCCAGCATACCGTTTGCCTTTTTCACCGCCTGCTGTACCTGCATGCCCACTTTCAATGACTGGTGTATAATGACACCCAGGTCTCGTTGCACCTCCCCTTTTCCTAATCGGCCACCATTCAGATAATAATCTGTTTTCCTATTTTTGCCACCAAAGTGGATAACTTCACATTTATCCACATTAAATTGCATCTGCCATGAGTTTGTCCACTCACCCAACCTATCCAAGTCACCCTGCATCCTCTTAGCATCCTCCTCACTGCTAACACTGCCACCCAGCTTCGTGTCATCCGCAAACTTGGAGATGCTGCATTTAATTCCCTCATCCAAGTCATTAATATATATTGTAAACAACTGGGGTCCCAGCACTGAGCCTTGCGGTACCCCACTAGTCACCGCCTGCCATTCTGAAAAGGTCCCGTTTATTCCCACTCTTTGCTTCCTGTCTGCTAACCAATTCTCCACCCACACCAATACCTTACCCCCAATACCGTGTGCTTTAAGTTTGCACACTAATCTCCTGTGTGGGACCTTGTCAAAAGCCTTTTGAAAATCCAAATATACCACATCCACTGGTTCTCCCCTATCCACTCTACTAGTTACATCCTCAAAAAATTCTATGAGATTCGTCAGACATGATTTTCCTTTCACAAATCCATGCTGACTTTGTCCGATGATTTCACCGCTTTCCAAATGTGCTGTTATCACATCCTTGATAACTGACTCCAGCAGTTTCCCCACCACCGACGTTAGGCTAACCGGCCTATAATTCCCCAGTTTCTCTCTCCCTCCTTTTTTAAAAAGTGGGGTTACATTAGCCACCCTCCAATCCTCAGGAACTAGTCCAGAATCTAACGAGTTTTGAAAAATTATCACTAATGCATCCACTATTTCTTGGGCTACTTCCTTAAGCACTCTGGGATGCAGACCATCTGGCCCTGGGGATTTATCTGCCTTCAATCCCTTCAATTTACCTAACACCACTTCCCTACTAACATGTATTTCACTCAGTTCCTCCATCTCACTGGACCCTCTGTCCCTTACTATTTCTGGAAGATTATTTATGTCCTCCTTAGTGAAGACAGAACCAGAGTAATTATTCAATTGGTCTGCCATGTCCTTGCTCCCCATAATCAATTCACCTGTTTCCGTCTGCAGGGGACCTACATTTGTCTTTATCAGTCTTTTCCTTTTTACATATCTATAAAAGCTTTTACAGTCCGTTTTTATGTTCTCTGCCAGTTTTCTCTCATAATCTTTTTTCCCCTTCCTAATTAAGCCCTTTGTCCTCCTCTGCTGAACTCTGAATTTCTCCCAGTCCTCAGGTGAGCCACTTTCTCTGGCTAATTTGTATGCTACTTCTTTGGAATTGATACTATCCCTAATTTCTCTTGTCAGCCACGGGTGCACTACCTTCCTTGATTTATTCTTTCGGGAGTGCAATGTTATGTGTTTTACTGAAATGGGGCTGCACGAGGACATACCCGACTAAAACTTTTCCATGGAGGGCTTCCAGACCGTTTGGGCTGACCAGAAGTGCACTGAGAGCGGTAAGCGTAAAGGAGTTGGGTGCTTACTGTTCTGGTTAACAACAGATGGTGCAATCCGGGTCATATTACAATCGAGGAACGTGTTTGTAGACCTGATATTGAACTTTTTCCTGTTGGACTCCGGCCATATTCCACCGAGATACAACACTGGGTGTAATGGGAGGTTGTGCCTGCCGGTGACCATTGAACTCTGCAGCTCCTCTCGTGGAGGGTCAGACACCCTGAGCCAATAGGCTGGTCCTGGCTTATTTCCATCTGGCATTGTTTGCATTTTGTTGTTTGATTGTGGTTTTTGTATTGCTGTATTTATGCTCTATTCTTGGTTGGTGCAGCTGTAACGAAACCCAATTTCCCTCGGGATCAATAAAGTATATCTATCTATCTATCTAGATACTCCTGCACCTAGTGTCATTTTATGTCCATACAATCAGTCCATGTACATAAGCTAATCTTATGTATATACTGTCACACTCAATGTTACTTGTGTTTTCTAGGAATGCTTTTATATTTGTATATATTATCCTTTTCTATTCTGTCCTTCATGCTGCAGTGGATCCAGAGTAACAATCATTCTGTTCTCCTTTGCACTTGTGTACTGAGGATTCACAATAAACAATCTTGCGTTGAGGCTTTTAGACAGGAACATTATCATGCAGGGAATGGAGAGCTGTACATCATACACAGGTAGATGAAATTTTTGTTTAATTTGGCACTGTTTTTGGCACACACATTCTGCACTGAAGGACCTGTTCTGGTACTGTGCTGTTCTATTTTAAAATCTATAATTTTAACTTGAGATTGAAGACGTGAGCCAGAATTTTTTTAATGGTCCATTTGGTAGCTGTTATTTCTCCTGAAAGGGTCTTTGTGTTTTAGGTCTCACTTGTGTTTTGTGTTGGTCACAAATATGTTTTGTGAACATCACAAATCACGTTCAGGAACTGCGATATAAAAACAATGCTCTCTTTTACTGTTTGTAATGATTCAACATGTTACAATGTCAATAAAGGCAGTAAGTTTTATTTACTAATGCAAAATGAATGCACACCAGTATGACAATGATAGATTTTAACATTAAAGCCACTCACTGCTATGGGCAGAAGTCCCCACTTGCTTCAAAAAGGCAACAATTATACCAGTGCCTAAGAAGAATAATATGGGCTGCCTTAATGACTATCACCCGGTAGCAATCATATCAACAGTGATGAAATGCTTCCTCAGCAAGGACCTGGACCCACTGCAATTTGCCTATTGCCACAATAGGTCAACGGCAGACACAATCTCAATGGCTCCCCACACAACTTTAGACCACCTGAACAACACAAACACCTACGTCAGGATGCTGTTCATCGACTATAGCTCAGCATTTAATACCATCATTCCCACAATCCTGATTGAGAAATTGCAGAACTTGGGCCTCTGTACCTCCCTCTGCAATTGGATCCTCGACTTCCTAACTGGAAGACCACAATCTGTGCGGATTGATGATAACATCTCCTCCTCGCTGACAATCAACACTGGTGCACCTCAGGGCTCTGTGCTTAGCCCACTGCTCTAATCTCTATATACACATGACTGTGTGGCTAAGCATAGCTCAGATACCATCTATAAATTTGCTGATGATACAACCACTGTTGGTAGAATCTCAGGTGGTGACGAGAGGGCGTAGAGGAGTGAGATATGCCAACTGCAGCAACAACCTGGCACTCAATGTCAGTAAGATGAAAGAGCTGATTGTGGACTTCAGGAAGGGTAAGTCGAAGGAACACATACCAATTCTCAAGGAGGGATCAGAAGTGGAGAGAGTTAGCAGCTTCAAATTCTTGGATGTCAAGATCTCTGAGGATCTAACCTGGTCCCAACATATCGATGTAGTTATAAAGAAGGCAAGACAGCAACTATACTTTATTAGGAGTTTGAAGAGATTTGGTATGTCAGCAAATACGGTCAAAAACTTCTATAGTTGTACCATGGAGAGCATTCAGACAGGCTGCATCACTGTCTGGTATGGAGGGGCTACTGCACAGGACCGAATAAAGCTGCAGAAGGTTGTAAATCTAGTCAGCTCCATCTTGGGCACTAGCCTACAAAGTACCCAGGACATCTTCAGGGAGCAGTGTCTCAGAAAGGCAGTGCCCATTATTAAGGACCTCCAGTATCCAGGGCATGCCCTTTTCTCACTGTTACCATCAGGTAGGAGGCACATACTCAGCGATTCAGGAACAGCTTCTTCCCCTCTGCCATCCAATTCCTAAATGGACATTGAATCTTTGGAAACAACAGGAATTCTGCAGATGCTGGAAATTCAAGCAACATACATCAAAGTTGCTGGTGAACGCAGCAGGCCAAGCAGCATCTGTAGGAAGAGGTGCAGTCGACGTTTCATGCCTCACTTTTTTAAAAAATATACAGTATTTCTGTTTTTGTACGTTTTTTAAAATTCTATTCAATATACGTAATTGATTTACTTGTTTATATATATTTTTTTCTCTGCTAGATTATTTATTCCATTGAACTGCTGCTGCTAAGTTAACAATTTTACGTCACACGCCGGTGATAATAAACCTGATTCTAATAATCATTTACAGTGCTGGGCAGCATGTGCACGTTGGCAATCTTTAGATGGGCTGGATTGTGTGAATGGATATTCACATTTCTAATCAGGCTATATAAAGACGTTAGATTATCACCAGCATAAAATTTCCTCTGATCTGGTCAAGAAGCTAGGCTCCAACACCTGCAGACGTTCCCCTCGAAGGAGTCAGCTTGCCGTTTTATTCTCATCTCTCAAAAAAGCTGTGGTTTACTAAGCTTTATCTCTATTTGTGTGTGTGTGTGTGTGCTCTTGTATACCGTGATGTCAGAACACTGGGTCACGTTACTTTCATCCAAAATAGTATGCTTACATGTTACTGTCACCTCAGGAGGCATTATCTGAAATTCTGATCACTAGTCACAGACTCATCCCTGCAGAAGTATTTGTGGTAATGACTGCATTTCATAACCAAGATACGAGTTACTTTTGTGCTGTCCAAGGTGAAGCAATGAAATGCAGCAGAAATGTTTGAGTCAGGCATTTCACAGAAGAGTAAAGTTGCCTCTATGTGTCCCCAGAAGCATCAGTTGCACATAAGATTGTCTCACGTAGCACCAGGGCTTTTCCGTTTTCCCAAACCAATCCCTCGATTGAATTGACCAGTGGGTCCACACTGCTGTTTAACCTCAGGTCTATCTCAGGAGGCCTTCAGAATCAGGTTTAAATATCACTGGCAAATGTTGTGAAATTTGTTGTTTTGCAGCAGCTGTACATTGCAATACAGACTAATAAAAACTATAAATTACAATAAATATATATTTAAAAAGTGAATTATATAAGTAGTGCGAATAGAGAGGGGGAAAATACCAATGAAGGTTTCATTGTCCATTCAGATATCTGATGGCAGAGAGGAATAAGCTGTTCCTGAAACATTAAGTGTGTGTCTTCTGGCTCCTGCACCTTCTCCTTGTTGGTAGGCAAGAGCATGGCCTGGGTGATGGGGGTCCTTAATGATCGATGCCACATTGTTGAGACATTGCCTTTCGATGGTGTCCCGGATGCTGGGGAGGCTGTTTCCCATGCTGGAACTGGCTGAGTTTACAACTTACTGCAACTTCACAGCTGAAATATTTAAATTTTTGGAGACATAGTCAGAAAGGACAAGAGAGATGTGTAAGATGTACATGGCGTTTTTATTCTAATTAATTTTGTTTTCTGAAAAAAAATGACATTGACTGGTGAGGACAGAAAATCAAGAAGTCTTTTGCATAGTTTGAGACTGTCAGCACTTCTACTGTCAGCTCAATTTGGAGCGAGATTTGTTTTGCACGCATATTTCTGAACTTGCAGCCAGAAGAAAACTGTGTTCATATTGTCCCGAGTGATCCACATCCACGTTAGTTTGAGTTGAGGTTGATTCCAATTTGATTTCACAGGCTAATCTGTTGGAATCACTGCTGAGTGATGGTTTGGGTTGGGACACATGTTTGGGCTGTGAATGATGTTTTTGGAGTTTTGGACATTTGTCTACAGTAACCTGAAGTGGGGAGAGAGAGATACTGAGAGACCAGGGTCAACATGAAAAGCAAAGTCAGCAAGATTTATGGAATCCTGAATGACAAGGGGTGTTGAGAGGTTGATGTAGAGGCAAAAAGGAAATGTATGACAGGCATCAGGAACTGAAATCAGAACATCACGTGTGTAGGACACACAAAAACACTGGAGGAACTCAGCAAGTCAGGCGACATCTATGGAGGCGACCAAACAGTCGACAATTCAGGCTGATGTGCCAGCCCTTTATCAGAACTGGAAAGGAAATGGCAAAAGCCAGATACTTTTGTCTGTGTTGCTCAAGTATCTCAACTGTATTCACTGAGGAGAAAGGCATGATAGAGGGAGAATTCAGAACAAGGGTCAGTCATGTTCTGGAGCACCTGAGCTTCAGGAAAGGTTGAATAGGTTAGGACTTTATTCCCTGGAGTGTAGAAGAATGAGGGGAGATTTGACAGAGGTATATAAAATTATGGTGGGTATAGATAGAGTGAATGCAAGCAGGCTTTTTCCACTGAGGCTGGGGGAGAAAAAACCAGAGGACATGGGTTAAGGATGAAGGGGGAAAAGTTTAAAGGGAACATTAGAGGCGGCTTCTTTACAAATAGAGTGGTGGGAGTGTGGAATGAGCTGTCAGATGAAGTGGTAAATGCGGGCTCACTTTTAACATTTAAGAAAAACTTGGACAGGTACATGGATGAGAGGTGTATGGAGGGATATGGTTCAGGTGCAGGTCAGTGGGATGAGGTAGAAAAATGGTTCGGCCCAGCCAAGAAGGGCCAAAAGACCTGTTTCTGTGCTGTAATGTTCTATGTTCTATGGTTCTAAGTGGGGGAGTGCTTAATGTTTCCAAGATTAGGGTGTCTAAAATGGGGTGTCTGGAATCTTGGTCCGAATGTAGTTAAGTGGGATTAGTTTAGAAGGGTCGAACAGAAGGCACGGGCCAAAGGACTTGTTTCTGTGTTGCACAGCTCTGACTTTTTATAAGGGTGGTAACTCCCAATTAAATGCCACCATGGACAGTCCATGCCCGGCTGCGAAAGGAGGAGAGTTGAGCATGGAGCTAGCAATCCCATCCCATCAAAACCCAGAGCTACAGAAGCTTCAAAGACCTCATTCCTGGGAGAGGAAGGACCTTCACCTAGAGGGTGTAAGATGGGCCATACCTGGGGACAGCTTGAAAGACTGGCCTAGGACAGAGCGCTCTGACGAGCTGCTGTCAGTGGCCTAGGTCCCAGTAGGGGTGACGGGCCAAGAATACGAACTCCTAATTAACACAAGTGTCTGGTACAGCAGTGAATCAAATGTCATAGCACATGGCACAACTGTTGGGATGCACATGGACTGAAATCAGAACATCACGCGTATAGGACACACAAAAACACTGGAGGAACTCAGCAAGTCAGGCGACATCTATGGAGGCGACCAAACAGTCGACAATTCAGGCTGATGTGCCAGCCCTTTATCAGAACTGGAAAGGAAATGGCAAAAGCCAGATACTTTTTTCTGTGTTGCTCAAGTATCCCAACTGTATTCACTGAGGAGAAAGGCACGATAGAGGGAGAATTCAGAACAAGAAACTTGTATCGTGCCCTTTTATTGCAAAAAGCAATCTCTTTAATGTTAGCATGTGCAATAGTAATCGAGAATATACTGGATTAAACCCAACTATTAATGAATATCCTAACTCAGCATCTGAAGAAATTTACAGATTTACCCCGTTACTCCTGGAAGTTTGCAAGCAAAATGAAAGTGACGATTTCAAAGCATGATCAAAAATTTGATGTTCTGTGGATTGATTTTCATTCTTCCAGTCTAAAAAATTGAGCTGATCCTTGGGTACAGTACGTGGGAGGTAGTCATGTCTTCACTTGAGAGTGTGGTACGTGCAGCAGTGCCCCTGGGATGTGAAAGTGGAGAAAATCAGGATGGCCCAATGTTCTGTCACAGGATAGTGACCCATTCCCCTCCTTGCCCAGCGTCACAGCCACTTTTCTCCTCATCCTCATAATGTTTCTCTTCCTCCTTTTTGCTCATTGACACTGTCTGTGTGCAAGATCATGTGAGAGAGGATGGTGGGGCGGTGGAGGATGAGGGTAGTGTGATGGGTGGGGTGGTATTAGGATGTGTTATTGGAAGGTTGGTTGAAACAGGCGGGTGTCTGTTGGCATCAATGAATGGGAATGGTTTAAAAATGTAAAAATAATTCTAACCAATTAATTTCTCTTTCAGGCCAAATGATCAAACCTGATGTGGTGATTCTTAACACAGAAGATGCAAGCCAGTGGACTGACTACCTTGCCAACTTGCTCACATCAAGCCATCACTTGGAGGTTCTGCCCTTTTCAATAAGTGAGGACACCTTGTTTACAAGCCGGGATCACAATCATTTTAATAAGTGTAAATGCCTCTTGGTTGTCCTATCACCTCAGTTCTTGGACTGGATCGTTCTCTATGGGCAGGAGCGTGGACTGCACAAGATACTGAGACCAGTGCACAAAGTGATTGTGCTGTTTTGTGGTGCAGTGGAAACTCCAGAACTGCAGGCCTTGTTTGCAGACTGGAGTCGGTGGAGGCAACTCTCATGCGAAGATGAGCCAGACTCCTTTACAGAAGCTGTGGAAGAAACCATATCTGAGAGTAAGTTTAGAACTTGAAATTGACCAGTCTCATAGGGACCCCCAACAAATATTTCCCTTCCCTGAACCAGGAAAGTTGAGGATAGTAAATTTTCCTTTTCCCACCTTGTTGGAGACCATGTAACTGTGAGAAGATTTGGGATGAAATCTGGGAGTCCCAGTTATTTGCTCCCAGGATAAGGTTCAGAGCTTCCTTTTTGAGACCTGAACTTTCAGGATCAATAGCTACACATTTTGTAGTTGTAGCTGTGTAATGGGTGATGCTGTTTTGATATTTATTTCGAAATACAGCATAGAATCAGGTCCTTCCAGCCTAACAAGCTTACATCGCCTAGCAACCCACCTATTGTATGCTATCCTGAGCCCATGTGACATATTAACCCATACATCTTTGGAATGTGGGAGGAAACCGGGGCAGCTGGGGACTCCCCACGCGGTTACAGGGAGAACCTACAAACTCCTCACAGACAGCAGTGGTATTCACTGGCATTGTAATTGTGTTACACAAACCGTTTCGCTACCGTGCCACCGGGTATCAGGTGGACCAGGTAGTCCCAGGTCAGTCCGATACTTGGTAACTTTGATCACCCTCTTACTCATTGACGGATAAGCTGATGATGTGAGTAGGCATCGGTCTATACAGCACTGGAATAATATTTACAATGAAGCTGTCCTACAGGTTCTAGACCACTGGTCCATTGATAAGCTTACTCTACCAAGGCTTAAGGACACGTTCTATCTTTACAACATACTATTAGACCACATTTCAATCACTGAATATGTTTGTGGGAATCCTATTTTGGAATAAATGAGAGTTATTGACCTAGAGTGATGATTTATTATTATATACAAAGATTGGGATTTACAAAGAAAGGCTTGACTAGTTTAGGAGAAACCAAATATATAGGTAAGGTAACCCAAAAAGACTGCAAATCTATCAGTTTTAATAGATTAACCAGTGAAAAATTACTTAGACTGATCAATTAAATAATGCTAAGAGCATAAGCTGGGGATTACCATTGGAAAATAAGGGGAAGGTTAGATAAGAATGAGAATATTAACCAATGATTCTGAAAGGTATCTGAGTGATGCTGTTGTAAAGTAGTGCATGGACTTGAAACCAACCATAAGCTCGGTAAGAGGATGGTTAGGATGTAGCAGATGGAGTAACTGGTAGGTGTTTTGTCAATTGTCAGTATGTAACAAATGGTGTCTTAATGGATCAGTTTTTGGGTTTTAGTTTTCCACTATGTTTATCCATGACTGGGAAATACAAATACACTTGTGCTAAGTTGACTGAAGCCTAGGGAAGTAGAAAGGGACTTTGATAAATTAAATGGGTACACAAAACTGTTCCAGTTTTAGAAACAATGAGGAATTTAATTTATATTTTTGAGGGAACAAAAGATCAAAGTAGTCTCAATATTATGATAACTCAGAAATTATGGGAGTGAAGAGGTTGAGGAGTCTTATCAATGGAAGGAAGAATAATATGTGAACTAAGGGGAAAATGATTGAAATGAAATGTTTGTCTTTTTCAAGGGTGGGGTGGAAATAATGAAACACTTGATTCATGTATAATTTAGACCTCAGAAGGTCTGGGGAGATTTACTAGAATTATTTTGGAAGTAATTTTAAATGGTAACATGTAGTCACTTGTATTTTGTTGATAGGGGATGTTTGTACCTTTATTTATTCATTATTCAGGGTTTGGGAGTTGCGGCTAAGGCCAACATTTATTGCTCATCCTTAATTGCCTTTGAGAAGGTGATGGTCAGTGCTTTCTTGAGTGGCAGCAGTCCATATGGTGAAGGTGCTCCCATTGTGCTGTTGGGAATGAAATTCCAGGATTTGGATGCAGCAACAATGAATGGCCATTGATAAATTTCCAATTCAGGAAGGTATGTACAGGGTGGGAAGGCGGGAAACCACATAAATGCACCTATGTGTATGCACCTTCACACTTATCCTTCAGTTTGGGACTACAGGTGTGAGAGGTGCTGTCGGTGTTACCTCCGTGAGTAAATGCAGTGCATTCGGGAGATGGCATGCCACTGTATCTCAGAGACAGAGAGAATGAATGTTCAGGATGGAGGACTCTGTGTCAGTTATTTATCCCTGGATGGCGTAGAGATGCTTGAATGTTGTTGGAGCTGTACTCATCCAAGAAATTGGAGAGTGTTCAGTCAGACATCGGGACATATTAATGTTCTGAGCCAGGGATGGTTGACATCCAACAAACAAAACCATCCTCTTCTGTGAGAAATATACAGTACTGTGCAAAAGTCTTGGGCATCCTAGACTTTTTATATGGTTTCAGATGGTATGGCCTCCACAGAGCCCTGATCTCAGCATCATTGAGGCTGTCTGGGATTACCTGGAGAGACAGAAGCAAGCAAGACAGCCAAAGTCTGCAGAAAAACTGTGGTAAGGTCTCCAAGATGCTTAGAACAATCTGCCAGGCAATTTTCTTATAAAACTCTTCAACAGAGAATTGATGCAGTTTTAAAGGCAAAGGGTAGTCACGCCAAATATTCATTTGATATTACTTTTTTATTACTGCTTACTGCTGTCTATGGTTTTTTTGATTCTTAGAAACTTTTCTCTTCATTATTTTGAAAACATCTTCGTTTTACTGAATTTATTTACATGTGCCCCTAAGACTTTTGCACAGTACTATAATTATTTTCAATTTGATGACCACTAACTTCAGTATTACCAGTGCTCCTTGATACTACATTTGGACAAATGCTGCCTTGATATCAAAGGCAGTCACTCTCATCTCATCTCTGGATTTCACCTCTTTGGTGTATGTTTGGACTAAGGTTGCTTTGAGGAGTGGGACTGTGCTGGTCTTCAGTGAGGAGGTCACCAGTGAGAAAGTGCCACTGGATCACACTGCTGGTGATTGAGCATGGATTCATTGGGTGATAGTTAGCCAGACTGGATTGGATGTTTCCAAGTAAATTGCCAAAAATATATCAATCACCGTCTTGAATATACATAGCCAGTTGAGCTTTCTGTGCAACTTGCAGAGAAAATTGCAATTCAAAGGTTCAAAGGTCCATTTTATTATCAAAGTATGTGCATAGAATACAACTCTGAGATTCGTCTTCTCCAGGTAACTGTAAAATACAGAAAAACCATGGAAGTCATTGAGGCCCACCTCCCACACAAAAAAGAAAAAGGAACAAAGTTCACAAACCTCAACACTCCCCGCCCCCAACTTCTCCCTCGCACAAAAACAAATAGATTGCCTACCAGGACATGGCAGCTAAAACATCAGTGTGTGAGGAAATTTCTACTCCTGTTGCTCATAGATTCTGTGTTTTGAACCCTAGGTCTGTACACCCCAGCTACAGAAAAAATTGGCTTTGTCAAAACTACAAGCATTGTATACTTCACTGCAACTACATTTCATTATCTCTGTATCAAAAGGATGCAGCCCATTAATTTCTCCTAATAGGGCAATCTCGCATCCCAGGAATCAATCCAGTGAACTTTCATTTCCCTCCCTCTGTTGCTGGTTTACCCGTTGGGTAGGGAGGCTAGACCAGTACATTGAATTCTGGGTGCAGTCTCACCAAAGCCCTATCAGAACCGGAGGGATGTAGATGGCATTGGCAAATCCAGGGTACATTGTCCATTAATAACTGGCCTCATCTCAGGAGTTAGTTCAGAAGTTCAGATTCAAACACCTTGGTGGGTTTGGAATTATAGAAGGAGCAGGTGAGATAGGGTTGGTGGATTTCCTTTTCTGGAGGGCAACAATTAAGTAGACAGCTTTTCTTCACAATCTAGTACAGTGGTTTCTTGGTTACTTTTACTGAGACCATCTCTTCTTTTAACCTGCAGATATGTCAAATTACTTAAATTTAATGTTAAGTTTAACAGACTTGAACCTGTGCCTCTGGCTGTTTATGCCCGAATAACTATCCTCTAATGATGTGATCAGTAAAATACAAGGCATGAAGGTTGTGAGGGGGAAAGAGAGAAACGAAGATCTGGGGAGATAAGAAGTGTTTCAAATTGTAAATATCCCTTGTAGACCCAGGCCATGCTCTTATCCCACTGCTGCCATCAGGTAGGAGGTATAAAGTGCCTCAGGATTCATGCCACCAGTTTCAAGAACAGTTACTATCCCTCAACCACCAGGCTCTTGATTTTTATCTCTGGTGTTCCCACAAATGATGGTCTCACATTAAGGACTCTTTATCTTGTTATTTCATGCTCTTGTTATTTATTGCTATTTACATATATTTGCATTTTCAGTTTGTTGTTCATTGATCCTATTTACAGTCACTGTTCTATAGATTTGCTAAGTATGCCTGCAGGAAAAAGAATCTCAGGGTTGTTGTGATGACATGTATGTACTCTGCTAATAAATTTTACTTTGAACTTTTGAACCGCCTGAGGCTTGGGTTGTAATCGGACTTGTCTGAAGGACAAAACAATGGCCCTGCTGGTAGAGCTACTGCCACACAGATCTGGTAGCCTGGATTCAGTCCTGACCTTGGACACTGTCTCTCTGTGACTTTGCGGTTTCCTCTTACGTCCTGAAAAATATCTAGTCCGTAAGTTAATTGGCCACTGTGAATTACCCCGAGTATGTGGATGAGCGGTAGGATCCAAAGAGAATTGATGGGAATGTAAGGAGAATAGAATGGGTTAGGGTAGGATTTGTGTAAACAATTTGATACAGATTTGGTGGGTTGCAGGGCCTTTTTCCATACTGTACCTCACTATGATCCTGTGAGCCATCGCAATGTGAGTAATTGGGCATATTGCACCATTGAGGCTTCTGATTTCAGAGTTCCTGTTGAAATGCTGACTCTGGCTAAAGGTGCCATGACAGCATAGAGTCCAGTAATGAAGAGGCAAGAACTGCAGATTCTGCTCTTTGAAGCAACAATCTACTGGAGAAACTCAACTGGTCGAGCAGCATTTTTTTGGGGGGGGGGCAGGGAAGGAACTGTTGACCTATGGGGTCAAAACCGTGCGTTGGTTGACAATTCCTTTTGCCCCACCAATGTTGTTCGACCTGCTGCACTCCTCTAGCAGATAGTTTGTTGTTCTCAAGGTCAGTTGTGATGCCTCTGAAAACAAAATGTTTACTGATATTTGGTGTCTAGTTTTTGAGGTCAAGAGTGGCCACTTGGCTAAGGTAGTATCTTTCCAGGAAGAGTTGGGAGAATTGGAAAATGGGGGAGGTGGGAAAGGTAAAACTTAAAGTGTTGAAAATTGTGTCATATTGAAGTTACGGACTGGAAAGCCCTCCAGGTCTGAGAGACAGCTGTAGGTGCAGAACGCAGCCTGTTTCAGTTCGTCTGATATAAATTGGGTAGTTTCTGAAAGAGGAAGCCTGTAAAACACAGGATATGTTGAACTGCTGATTCTTAACTGATGTTACAGGCTTATACCAAAGTAACACTTAGAGGGGTTCACGTGAGGTGAGAAAAATACCCCAGAACTTTGACAAATAGTTATTGGTCTCAAATGTAAACATACACTAATACAAAATATCAAAAGGGTCTTATAGAAATGAGATGCAACACGTGATTCTATGTTAACAGGCTCAAGGTTTGCGGCAAACGTATTTGAGGAAGTTTGTTTTACTACTGTTACTAAGGCAGTGCTGTAACTCTTTATGTACAAGTAACACCAAAGACTGAAGTGACCCTGGGCTCACTAATCCAGCAGATTGTCCTGAAGTCTCCAAGAAGGGAACACGTGAAACCCGCTGGTTTCCTTGGCTGCGTAAGTCTTGGGAAGACACTCTCCGGTCTCACCAAACCCATGAGATTGAAATGGCTCGTCCTACCCCAAACCCTGGTTTGTGTGACTGCTGTGTAATTTGCTACCCTGTTACAATTTAGTGCCAGGAGATAACAGACAGTGCACTACATACGATTAAAGGAATTATGTTTATGCATCTTATCTTAACTAAAAGGTTAGTAAAGAAAAGGGCCCAATTTAACTAAACAGTCAAATGTGCACAAGTTGGAGCTCAACACTTCACCGATCCCCAGTCGATCTCGGCACCTTGCTACATTGAATCACGGTCCCGCACCGGGTCGAATCCTACGACCAGTTTTCTCCCGCGTCTTCTCTCTTCATCTCCCGCCGAGCAAAAGCCCCAAGACCAACCTTAGTGCCCCTCACCAAAAACCTCCCTCCAGTTCCACTCTTCTAATTGGATGGCCCACATTCCTCATCATCCCTTATCTTCAACAATAACCCAAACAGGCTGGAAGCAGAACAGACTGCTCTTGCGGAACTGCGAAACAAAATGGCTACAGCATAACAGTAAAGATGTGAACCTGGGTATTGCACATGAATCTACCTTGCACAGCAACCAGTAATCTAGAAGAGAAACTACTCGGCCCTACTAGGCATTTTCCTTGACTGCCAGAAACTTCTCTAATTGATCAACAAAGAGTTTCTTTGCTTTCCAACTGACAATGGAGTGTTGATGTTGTGTGGTCGCTGGTGAGAGTGGTTAGAACGGCTGGAGACAGAAGCTTCTGTGATGAAACTCCAGTACCTTTCTTACTTGGGCTCAGGACTACCATACGGTGAAAAATCTGCACAAAGCTCAAGGGGAAATGTGGTTGCAAGGCTTCTGGGTAAGAATGTTAACAAAGGAACTTGAATTGAAATACCATCTCATAGTCAGAAAATCTTCCTATTGCTTCACAGCAGCAGAAAGAGAAAACCGATGTTGCACTGAAAGCAGAGAGATTAATGTGACTGTAAGCTTTGTTGAAAAGACGGATTACTAGGAAGTGTAAAGGTTGAAGAGGAGGAGGAGGAGGTGGTGAGGTAGTATATATGGAGTGGGGATGTGCAATACCAAAATAGCAATGCTAGAAAAATCTCAAGCAGTGAAACAGCGGCTGTGGAAAGAGAAAAGAGGCAATGGTACTGGTCAGGGATCCTTCCCTGGAACTGGGACATGTAAAGCTCTGGAGTCTGTAGCATCTCTTACTGTACAAGTTCAGATATGGGGCGACAAGGGGTGGGGTGGAACTCACTTAGCTTTGCTTCTCACCCAGTAGATCCTGCACTTTACTAGGTATAAGAACATAGAGATCTGGGACCTCTCAAGCAAGCTCCACTGCTCAGTGTAATCAAAGATGATCTGCCAAGCTTAGTACCCTGTTGTTGATTTCTCTCTACATGCCTTAAGCACCTCAAGCACCAAGAACGATATCAAACTCCTTTATTTAATGATCTGACTTTAGCTGCTTTCTGTGACGGAGAGTTCCACAGGTTCACTGCCCTCTGAGTGGAATGAGTTGCCAGCACAAGTGGTGCATGCGAGCTCGCTTTCAACGTTTAAGAGATGTTTGGATAGTTACGTCGATGGTAGGGGTGTGGTGGGCTATGGACCCAGTGCAGGTTGATGGGAGTAGATGGTTTAAATGGTTTGCACAGACTAGATGAGCCAAAGGGCCTGCTTCTATGCTGTACTTTTCTACGACTCAATGACTCTATGAAGAGCATTTTTCACATCCGATCTATGTGGCTTACCCCTTATCCTCAGATATTCCTGGTCCTGGACCTTGCTATCATTAAAAACGTCCTCCTTGTATCTGGTTCTGTTGAAGTTTTGTAAGTTTCTAGAATATTCCCTCTCATTCTTCCAGAGTCTGGTGACTATGAGCCTAATTGGCCCCATCTCTCAGAGCAATAATCCCAGGAACCAGTCTAGTGAAATTTGTTGTTCCCTCTCTGTAGCTAGAACCTCAGACAAGGAGACCAAAGCTGTACTCACAACTCCAGATGTGATTCGATGAAGGTTCTGTACAGCTACAGCCAGACGTCCTTTCCCCTCTGCCCAATTGCCTCGCAATCAATGTACCATTTGACTCTTTGATCATCTGCTACATCTGCATGCTTACTTTCATTGACAAGTGCGTAAGGATGTTTTGCCTCTTCTTCTTTCCCAGTCTTTCACCACTCAAATAACAATCTGACCTTCTTCCTTTTGTATCCAAAGTGGGTACTTTAACTGTCTGCTCCCTCACCCAGTGTAAGTCACACTGGAGCATCTCACATTTAACGATTGCACCAGTTTTATATTGCCTGCAACCTCGGAGATAATACATGTGATTCTGTTATCTAAATCATTACTGAGTACTGTTAATTGCTTGGTCCCCACCACTGATTCCCTGTGCTACCTCATCAGTCTGTCTGCCACTCAGAAAAACACCTGTTTATTACCCTCCAAGCACCACACACAAAATACTGGAGGAACTCAGCAGGCCAGGCAGCATCTGGGAAAAGAGTACATTTGATGTTTCGGGCTAAAACCCTTTGGCCTGGCCTGCTGCGTTCCTCCAGCATTTTGTATGTGTTGCTCGGATTTCCAGCATCTGCAGGTTTTCTCTTGTTTATTCCTCCAGTTTGTTCCCTGTCTGCTAACACCTTTCCCCCCCGACTCCGCGATGCTGTTTTGGAGTAACAAACAATGTGCTGGAGCAACTCAGCAAGTCAGGCAGCGTCTCTCGGAGGAAAAGACTGGCTGACATTCTTTGTTCGAAACCTTGCATCAGATTTGTATGCTCTTCTGTGAAACATTGCTATAACCTTTTGAAAGACAAAATTCACCTCCGCTATTCACTTATCCCCATCTACTCTAGTAATTAGGCCCTCAAAAAATGTCACAGGATTTGTCAGGCGTGATTTTCCTTTTGTAAGTTCATGTTGTGATCCTGTCACTGTTCTGCAAATGCTCTGTTGTTAAATCTTTTGAACATCGTGTTGGCAGTCTATCAAAACCTACTCTTTCTCTACCTTTTTTAAAACTATAGGTAACATTAGTTAACACCTATTCTACATGGTCTGGTAGGTAAAGGTCTCTAAGGATCTAACCTGGTCCCAACATATCAATGCAGCTATAAAGAAGGCAAGACGGCGTCTGTACTTCATTAGGAGTTTGAAGAGGATTGGTATGTCAACAAGAACACTCAAAAACTTCTATATATGTACTGTGGAGAGCATCCTGACAGGCTGCATCACTGTCGAGGGGAGGGGCTACTGCACAGGACTGAAAGAAGCTGCAGAGGGTTGTAAATTTAGTCAGTTCCACCTTGGGTACTAGCCTACAAAGCACCCAGGACTTCTTCAACGAGTGGTGTCTCAGAAAGGCAGCATCCATTATTAAGGACCCTTAGCATCCAGGGCATGCCCTTTTCTCACTGTTACCATCAGGTAGGAGGTACAGAAGCCTGAAGGCACACACTCAGCGATTCAGGAACAACTTCTTCCCCTCTGCCATCCAATTCCTAAATGGACATTGATCCCGTGAACACTACCTCCCTTTTTTAATATATATTATTTGTGTTTTTGCACGATTCTTAATCTATTCATCATACGTATACTGTAATTGATGAAGTTATTAATTATTATTTTTATTTTGTTTTATTTCGTCTATTTTATGGATTTTATTGAACTGCTGCTGCTAAGTTAACAAATTTCACAACACATGCCAGTGATACTAAGCCTGATTCTGAGTATGAAGACCAGGCAATGGCCAGTGCTGGGTTTATTTCTGTCTGTGCTAGACTAGCTGATCCCAGCACAGGTAGTGGTTGGGATGCCCCTGGGCCACCGGGAATGGGAGCAAGTCAAGTCCTGCCCTTGCATGAACATAGAGCAGTGTAGAACGGGAACAGGCTCTTTGGCCTACAATGCCTCCGCAGGATGTGAAATGAAACTAATTTCTGCCTGCATGCGATCCATATCCTTCCTTACTCTCCATATTCACGTGTCTATCTAAAAGCCTCATAAATGCTTCTATCAGTTCTCTTTCCACCTCTGACAGCGCATTCCAGCACCCACCATTCTCTGTGTTCTAAAAAAAAATCTTTCCACATGCATCTTTAATCTTTTCCTCTTCACTATAAGTGCATGTCCTCTAGTACTTGATATTTCTACCCTGGTAATATGATTCTGGCTATCCACCCTGTCTATGCCTCTTGTAATCTTATAAACTTCTATCAGATCACTCCTCAATCTCTGATGCTCCAACCTCTCCATGTACCTCATACCTTCTAATCAGGGCAATATCCCAGTAATCCTTGTAAGTGCCCTTTCCAATCCCTCCACCTTGTTCCTGTAATGAGGTAAATTCAAGTATGTACACTGGCATGGACACTTCCCAGAGGATGGAGGGAGAAAGCACTGGAGGAGATACGGAGTTGCTGCCATGGACTTCGGACCGGGCTGTATGGTGGATGAGTCGGGAAAAGGTGGACTCACATTCCTTCCTGAGCAGCAACACAAAGCAGCTCTACTTCCAGCAATGGCCCTGCTGAGCATTTTCATCTTTCTCATATTTCACACTTCCTTCTGATCCAGAATGAGATCCTTTGGCCCGTTGTGTCCATGCCAGCTTCGGAGCACTCCCATCTGTCTCAATCCTTCCACATATGCCAGTGACCGGTTCCCTCTCGCGTGCCCCTGATTCGCCTGTCACTTGCAATTAATTGACACACCCACACGTCTTTGGGGAAGCGGGAGCAAACGGGAATATCCGAGGGAAAGCCGCATATTCGCAGGGAGAACAGGCAGATTCCACTTGCCTGGTTCGGTGGAGCTATGTGACAGCAAGAGCTATGCTCTGTACGACTGTGCTCTCCACCAGTTTCCCTTTTTGCGTTAGTGTGTATGTTATTTTGGTTCAGGGAAGTGAGAGCTTAAAATGAGATTCAGGCGGTCCTCTTGCATGGAGGTGCAGTGCTGTGTGAGTGATTTCATACACTCTGAGGTTGCGGAAATGCAAATATTTTTGAGATTATTAGGAACACATGTGGTCAAGGACACCTGGCTGGCAGTGTGTGGAGCTGACCAGGGTTTGAGATTACAGCTTGATAAGGAGGGGGAAAAACTGGGGAATTCCTGCTGAGTTATTTTGGCCTGGACATTGACACACAAGCCAGACTGCGTGAGGTGCCGAGCTGCTGACGAGTTTCCTCATTAAAGTCACAAGCATATGGAGAAACAGATTTGCCTCATTCAAAGTTCCAGCTTCAAAAAGAAAACGGTGCAGTTTTTATTACAGGAAGTGTAACTTCACCCAAGAGTGATTTTAAACTTTTTGTGAATGCTGCAGGGCATTGTTCATAAGTGGAAAGGTGCGTGCAAGACACTTATTGTTGGTGTTGAGCAGTCCTGGGTGTGGAACAGAATTAACACTTCACAACACAGTAGTAGCTGCTAGTGCTGCAGCATCCACAGGTGGATTTGCCATTAGTTGATTCGAGGAAAGGACTATGTTAAAGCTTTGCTTCAAGTTCCCTAAGCAACTAATTCCAACTTCCCCTCTAATGCCTTTGGTATCATTGACAACTTGGAGGTTTGTCAATCCCTTGTAGAACAGTACTGCACAGGAGCAGGGCCTGAGCCCACAATGTCCCTGTCGACACCGGCCCAAGATAAGCTTATCTGCCTACATGTGATCCATATCCCTCCATTCCTCGCACGTTCATGTGCCTGCCTAAATGCCCCACGATTTGCTTCCACCACCAACAACTTTGGCAGCACGTTACAGATACCTACCATGCTCAGTCAAGAAAAGCCTTATCCTACATATATCCCTTAAATTTCTCTCACTTCCTATTCCTGATTTACAGCTATCCTGGGAACAGTGAATATAAAATACTTGTGCAGTTCATCCACCAGCACCTTGGTTTCCTTTATTAATCACCCTCCCAAGATTCACATTTGAGGCCTAATCCTACTAATGCTTTAAAATATCTACAGCAACTCTTGTTAATGCTTTTCTGGCTTTGAATTCTATTCTGTTACTTCCTTGTTTAACTTTAGCCATTTTTGTTATCTTTTGACTTGTTGCCAGTCTTCTGATCTGCCACTAATTTTTATGCAATTTCATTCTTTTAAGCCTGATGCGATCAAATGTTTTGCGTTAACCGTGGGTGGTGCATTAGCTCTTGGAATTTTGCTTTCTCATTTGAATATGTCTGGTCTGCGTGTTCTGAAAGATGTCACAGAACAGTGCAACCTCCACACAGCCCACCCAGCTAGTTCCGGTTTTCTGCATTTGATCCACATTCCAACAAGCTTTGCTCCTTCAGGTACCTACCCTAGTGATGCTTAAATTCTACGATTGTAACTGCCTCAACCACTTCTTCTGGCAGCTTGTTCTATATACTAATCACCCTCTTTGTGAAGAAAGGTTCCCCTCAATCCTTTTTAAATCTTTTCCCCCTCACCTTAAACCTACCCTGGGAGAGAGACATCTCAATTGCTTGCCATTGGATTTCAACTGACTAAACCCATTGTATGATCTGCCAGTTGACTTTAGCTAACTTGACTTCCATATCTTCATCATTCCACATGTTTAACTTTAACAAATAGTACTTGCCTTCAAATTACATGTGATGTTCAATCATAAAGCAATAGGAAACAGCAGCAGGAGAAGGCCATTCTTCCCCTCAATCCTACTCCAACATTCAGTAGGATTGATCGATTCCACATTCCCCAACCCCAGTATCTTGTCCTCTCCCCATAAAGCTTGAATCTACCTCTGATTTAGGTATAACCAAGGACTCTAGCCTGTGGTTCTGTGTGGCAAGGACTTCCAAAGGAACATAGAAATCAAGCCTCTGATTAGCAAAGACATCACAGTCGGAATGGACGAAGTGGGCTGAAAAGCTCATTTCTGTGACTCTAGAAGAAATTCTTCCGCATCTCAGTTATAGATGGATTCTCCCTTAAGGCTGATTTATACTTCTGCGTTAAATAGACACCGTAACTTACGCAAGTGGCCTACGCGCGTTGTGAGCATTGATACTTGCGCATTGGTGTGTCTGCGTCGCTCTGCAATTCGGGCACGTCACACATGCATACACACCTGCCCGTGCAAGGCTTCATGGTCATGGTAGTCTTTCTTGGGGTAAACAAGTTTAAAGTGAGCATCTTTTTTCGTAAAAGCGAAATGTGTCCTCCATAATTTCGGAGGTCTGTAAAACTTTATGGAAAGCATTGCAGCCAGAGTTCCTTCCCTGCCCTTCAGCCGCCCAATGGGAAGCTATTGCAGCGTAGGAGGAAATGCGATGCTACCAAACGGACCAATCACAGTTGTTGTGGTCTGCATTGCCGCGACGCGTAGTTACATTTTGGGAGAGGTGCGTGACAGGCTATGGTGTAGGGCTCCGTGAGGCACTGCGTAGGGTTCGCGGCTATGCCATATCTACGGCGTCGATTTGACACAGAAGTATAAATCAGCCTTTATTCTGAGTCCACTCTTTCTGGTTCTGATCTCTCCTGTGGGAGGAAACATCCTTTAGGCATTTATTCTGTCTAAAAATCTTATATTTTTTTAGTAAGATGGCCTTTCATTCTTAACTCAAATGACTAGACTTCCAACATGTCTAACCTTTCCTCCTAGAACTCCTTCACACCCTGAATCATCTTGTCGGACCATTTCTGAACTGCCCCTGCCTCCGAGCGATGCCTTCTTTGAATAGTGTGACTAAAATTGTTCATAGTACTGTAGATATAATCTCACTAGTACTTTGTAGAGTTGCTGGAAGTCTAGCCTATTTTAGCAGTACCCCTTTGAAATGAAATTTTACACTTGTAACACTTCATTCTGCATCCCGCTCTTGCTTTAGCACTTGTGCCACCTCAATGTACCGACACGATGAAATGATCTTATTAGAAAGCAAAGTTTTTCATGCATTTCAATACATGTGACAGTAATAAACGAGTTTACCAATTTTAGCCCAAACTTCTATAGGATTTCTCTTTTACCTGCTGTACCTGTGTGCTAACTTAATGTGTTTTGGGCACAAGGGGTCACAAGTCCATTTGTGCTGCAGCAAACAATCTATTGGAGGGACTCAGTGGGCCCAGCAGCATCTGTGGAATTGTTGATATTTTGGGTCAAAACCTTGCATGAAGACCAGCAAATAAATAACTTATCTTCTCAAGTGAGACTCTATTTGCCATCTTTTTGCCCAGTCGTCTAACCTATCACTTTCTCATATTGTGCTGCCTCAGGGCCATCCACATGATGTCAGTATTTAGTCCAATCTCTCTGGCAATTGCACATTCTCTAGCTGGTTCCAGAATGTGCTGTTCTGGGAAACTATCTTAAAAACAACTCATGAAGTCCTCATTTTGAAACCTTTTGTCCACCTGATTTTTATAGTCTGGAATAAAATCCCTTATATGATTACCTACATACATTTATGACTAGTTTTAGTTATTTCTTCCTTTCTACGCCTTCCCACAGTGTGATTGCTGATGGTGGTCTGGACAGCACTCTCACACAGTGACTTATCATCATTCAAACCGTATCTAATTCTGGTGTCTGCTTGGGTTGTCTCATTTGTTCTCTCTGTCACTTCTCTCATATAGTTTGGATGAGGGAGACAAGTGGCATACTAGTTTTTGTTGCAAGGCAATTGAAGTACAATCATGAAAATGTCTAAATGAAATAACATGAAGCTTTTAATTCCATTTTAATTCATCTTAATTCCACTTTTCATTCCCATTCCAATATATCAATCCATGGCCTTCTCTACTGTTGCAATGAGGCCACACTCAGGTTGGAGGAACAACGCCTTATATTCCGTCTGGATAGCCTCCAACCTGATAACATGAATATCGATTCCTTAGACTTCCAGTAATGCCCCCACCTTTCACCATTCCCCATCCTCCTTTTCCTTTTCCCTCTCTCCTCTTATCTTCTGCCCATTTCCTCCTTCCCCCTTTTCTTTTTTCCATAGCCTTCTCTCCTCTACTATCAGACTCCCCCTTCTGCAGCCCTGTTTCTCTTTCACCAATCAATTTCCCAGCTCTTCACTTTATCCCTCCCCCTCTTGGTTTCACCTATCACCTTTTGTTTCTCTCCCCCCCGCCCCCACCAATCTTTTAAATCTACCTTCATCTTTTTTTCTCCAGTCCTGCTAAAGGGTCTCGGCCTGAAACGTCGACTGTACTTTTCTCCATAGATGCTGTCTGGCCTGATGAGTTACTCCAGTGTTTTGTGTGTGTTATATGGAACTTTGGAACGTTGTGCATAGCCATGGTCTCCCAACCGAAAGAAGTGAACAGGAGGATTATCCTTGAGAAGTGATTGTGCATACTGTCCCTATACTCCCTAGAGTTTAGCAGAACGAGAGCTGATTTCACTGAAACATGCAAAGCTCTTGGAATGGCTGAGAGGATTGATAAGAGATGACATTTCTCTGGACATGGAATCAAGAACCAGGAGTGACATGCTTGGGACAAGGGACTAGTCATTCAGGACTGCGATGAGAACAAATGTCCACAGGTGTTGGATCTTTAGAATTCTCCATCCAAGAGAGCTGTGAACATTCAGTTACTCAGAAGATTAAAAATAGATCTTTTGCTATTAACAGAATTGACTGATGTGAGATTTTTGCTAAAAGTGGTGGTGAGATAAAAGATCAACTTAAGAGTAACAGCAGAAGGTTGAAGGACTGAATGGTCTACTCCTGCTCCACTTTCTTCTTTGCTTATCCTTTCCCTATAAGATCAAACATATAAGAAATAGGAGCACAAGTAGTCCATCTGGCCCAATGAAACTGCTCTGCTATACATAATCATGGCTCATCTAGCTGTAGACTCGTCTTCACCTACCTGCCTTCCCCCGCCCCCCCATAAGCCCGTAATTCCCTTGTTATACAAAAATGCATCTAACTGTGTCATAAAATTATATCATTTAGAAACAGTGCATTAAAACCTGTTTGTACAATTGTAGCAGAGAAGAAGGATGAGCTGATGGAATCAGTTTTGGAAATGAAGTAGTTGGGCCCCCAGCAGTTCACGGTGACTAAGTGCTTTGCCCGGCCTCACATCACTCTATCTCCCCTCCTGTGGGACACCCACAGACACTCTCCATTATCACTGGTACAATTTGCCTGGAATAAAGCAGAAGGTTTGATCAAGTGCGGGAGTTACCCATGCTGATGAATAAACCCGAGGGAAGGAAGATCAGGCGGTTGATTCAGCATTGTTAGTGTAATCTACACGGCTCTTCCTCTCTCCCTTCCCCTTCCTACCGATGTCAGCGATGAATCTCCTTTGGAAATGTTTAGTTTTGACAAACGATGCATCGGACCAGTTGTGAAAGTGTAGAATAAGCTAAGAAGGCTGAGATGAAGTGGGGAGATAGGGCAGTGTGCAGTAACACTTCAGCATTTCGAAGTGGCCAGCTGAGCTGCTTCAGGAGTACCTTTGCAACTTGCATCTCCATGTCCACATTTAACCTTGGTTTTGCGGCTTTCGTCTTGCCTTTGAGGTAGAAAGCTATGAGTTGCACCCCAGAAACGTAACTGGAGCTACCGAGATACAGCGTAGAAGCAGGCCTTTTGGCCAGAATTGAAAGGTCGCTGGAGCCGTGAGACTGTGCTTCTACTGGCTGCACCACTCTGTTTCCATGAGCTCACAATCTTCTCTGACTCCTGAGACACGAAGTTAAAGTTCTGTCTGCCCGCACAGTAGGTGTATAAGGTCAATGCCATGACTTGAAGAGGTGATTCATAGCCCAGCACTTGGCCAAGATCTATAACTGTTGATCACACTGTTGACTGTGTGACTTTCAGCCCAGTTTGGCTGTTGTGTTTTCTATGTTACTGTAATGAGTACACTTCTAGTACTTCATTATCTGTAAAGTCCTTTGGAATATTCTCAATTTGTGAAAGGTGCTACAGGAATCCACACTTGTCATGGAGCCACACAGCCATAACAGGCCCCCCGGCCCACCGAGTCTGTACTGACCATCAAACATATAGTACATTAGTAATAATCCTTTACAATGCCACTTTTTTGTCAAAGCTCCTCATATTGGTATTGGTTTCTTATTGTCATATATACCAAGATTCAGTGGGAAAAACTTGCCTTGCATTCTGTTTATACAGATCATATCATGACACAGTGCATTGAGGTTGAATAAGGTAAAAAATAATGCAGAATAAAGTGTAAAAGTTACTGGTAAAGTGCAAGATCATAACAAGGTAGATTGTGAGGCCATTTTTATCATACAAGAGGCTTGTTCTGATAACAAGCTGTGCATGAATCTGGTTGTAATGTGCATTCACGCGTTTGTATCATCTGCCTAGTGGGAGAGTGGAGAAGGGAGAATATCGGAGTGGGTGCAGTCTTTCGATTACACTGGCTACTTTACCAAGGCAGTGAGAAGCATGGACAGAGTCTGTCCAGGAGAGGCTGGTTTCCATGATATGCTGAGCTGTGTCCACAACTCTCTGCAGGTTCCTGTGGTCATGTGCGGATAGTTTCCACAGAAAGCCATTACTTATCCAGACAGAATGACTGCCACCCCTCACATTTTACAGCGGCCTGGATGCCTTTGAGAAGTGGAAGGAAACCCATGTGGGAACTGGGAGTACATACAGCTTTCATACTGACCATGCCCAAGTCAGCAAAGGAGAAGTTCGAAGCTGAATCTCTACCAGCTACATCAGGGTGCAACTTATCTTTGTACCTCTTGTGACTACGTTCCTCAGAAAGCAACAGATCTCTCTGTAGAGTGCTGCTCGAGGCCATAAGGATCACCTGGGCCCTGTTGTATTAGCTCTCATCGTTAGGATGCTGTGTCCAATGTTTTTATGTTTTAGTTTCTGTCCCACTGTTTGGCAGGATTTGTTTTCTGTGCTTAATATTATTGAAAAGATGGCAAGGCACATGAGAATTCTTTGTTTATTAATTTTCCCGTGTGGGCACGTGGCCAAGTGGTTAAGGAGTTCGACTAGCGATCTGAAGGTCGTGAGTTTGAGCCCCAGCCGAGGTAGCGTGTTGTGTCCTTGAGCAAGGCACTTAATCACACATTGCTCTGCAACGACACTAGTGCCAAGCTGTATGGGTCCTAATGCCCCTCCCTTGGACAACATCGGTGTCATGGAGAGGGGAGACTTGCTGCATGGGCAACTGCCAGTCTTCCATACGACCTTGCCCAGGCCTGCGCCTTGGAGAGTGAAGACTTTCCAGGCGCAGATCCATGGTCTCGCAAGACTAATGGATGCCTTTATTTAATGTTCCCTTGGGAACAAGTTTCTACCACAAGTTTGATCTGTTGCCAACTTTTAAAACTAGCATTTTAATTATACTTTTTACATCTGATTAATTGGAATATTTGCTGAATGGGTGTATGTTTACAAGAATATTGTTTGTATTTTTTTATTGGTCATTGGGTCAGTGAAGGGGATTCCTAGCTCAGTTACTTCCAATCAGCTTCACAACTGTTTCCTCCTCCTAGTCCAATGTGCACTGCCTGCTTATAGGACCCCTTCAACATCCCATTTCCACACACCCCCCATCAATGGCCTGGGACTGATTTAGGTGATTTTGACCTTTTATTTGTTCTCACTGCTCTCAACATCTATTTCCATCTCTTTAACATCTGTCTATCAATGTGTTGATGGGGACACGCATACTGTGAAAGGACTGGATAGGACAGAATTTGCCAAATGTGCTCCTTAATCACTATAGAGTGGTCCCAACTAGAGAGAACATGATACTGTATCTCCTATTAGAGAACAAGACAGGACAGGTGACAGTAATCTCTGTGGTGATCTAGTGATTATAATTCCATTAGATTCAAGATAATTATGGAGATGGATAGGACTGGTCCTCAGCTGCAGATTCTAAATTGGAGAAAGGCTAATTTTGATAGCATCAGAAAGAATCTGGCAGGCATAGACTGGGATAAGTTGTTTTCTGGCAAAGGTATGCTTGGTAAGTGGGAGGCCTTCAAAAGTGAAATATTGAGAGTACAGAGTTTGTATGTTCTTGTCAGAATAAAAGGCAATGCTAACAGGTTGAAATAACTTTGGTTTTCAAAGGAGCTTGAGGCTCTCGTTAGGAAGTGGGAGGTACATAGCAGGTATAGGCAGCAGGAACAAAATGAGTTACTTGAGTATAAGAAATGGAAGAGAACTCTTAAGAAGAACATCAGGAGTTTTAAAAGAAGGCATGAAGTTGCTCTAACAGACAAGGTGAAGGAGACTCGTAAGAGTTCCTACAAATATATTAAGAGCAAAAGAATAGCAAAGGACAAAATAGATCCACTTGAAGATCAGTGTGTCGTCTATGGATAGAACAGAAAGGGATGGGGGAGATTTTTATGCATCCATATTTACTTAGGAGATGGACACAGAGTCTATAGAACTGAGGCAGTACAGTAGTGAGGTGGAGGACCATATCCGGATTACAGGAGAGGAGGTGCTTGATGTCTTGAAGCAAATTAGGGTGGATAAATCCCCAGGACCTGACAAGGTGGCCCTCTGACCCTGTGGGAGGCCACTGCAGAAATTGCAGAGGCCCTGACAGAAGTATTTACAACATCCTCAGCCATGGATGAGGTGCTGGAGGACTGGATGATAGCTAGTATTGTTCCGTGGTTCAAGAAAGACTCAAAGAAATTATAGGTCAGTCAGTCAGATGTCAGTAGTGAGTAAATTATTGGAACTATTCTAAGGGTCAGGATATACAAGGATTTGGATAGACACAGCTTGATTCGGGATAGTCAACATGGCTTTGAATGTGGTTGTTTGTATCTAACCAATCTTAAAGAGTTCTTTGAAGAGGTTACCAGGAAAATTGAAGGAAAGTCAATGAACCTCGTCTACATTGACTTTAGCAAGGCCCTTGACAAATTCCCGCATGTGAGTTTGGTCCAGAAGGTTCAGTCATTTATCATTCAGGATGAGGTAGTATTATGGATTCAACATTGGCTTTGTGAGAGAAGCGAGAGAGTGGTGGTAGCTGGTGACGTCTCTAACAGGAAGTCGTGGCTAGTGTGTGCCACAGGAATTGGTGCTGTGTCCATTGTAGTTTGTCATCTATATCAATGATTTTGATGATAATGTGGTAAACCAAATCAGCAGATTTATGGATGACACCAAGATTGGGCTGTAGTGGACTGTGAAGTAAACTATCAAAGCTTGCAGTGGGATCAAGACCAACTGGAAAAATGGGCTGGAAATGGCAGATGGATAGATGTGAGGTGTTACACTTTACACAAACCAGTGTAGGACCTACAAAGTGAACGGTAGGATATTGAGGAGTACAGTAGAACAGAGGGATCTGGGAATACAGATCCATAATTCCTTGAAAGTGGCATCACAGGTAGATAGGGTCATAAAAAGAGGTTTTGGCATATTGACGTTCATAAATCATAGTATTGAGTGCAGGAGTTGGAGCATCGTGTTGGGGTTCTATAAACTGTTGGTGAGGCTAAATTTGGAGTATTGTGTACAGCTCTAGTCACCTACCTACAGGAAAGACTGATTGATTGAAACAACACAGGTGAAGTTTACAAGCATGTTACAGACCTTGAAGACCTGAATGTGGAAAGGCTGAATAGATTAGTACTTTATTCCCTGGCATGAAAGAGAAAAAGGGGAAATTTGACAGAGATGTACAAAATTACCAGGGGTATAGATAGGGTAAATGAAAGCAGGCTTTTGCCACTGAGTTTGGATGATGCTGGTACTAGAGAGCATAGGTTAAGGAAGAAAGGTGAAATGTTTAAAGGGAACCTGAAGAAGGACTTTTTCACTCAGAGGGTGATGCGAGTGTGGAATGAGCTGCCAGTGGAAGTGGTAGATATGGGTTTGCTTGCAAATTTTAAGACAAATGTGCATAAGCACATGGATTGGAGGGCTCTGTTTCAGGTGCAGGTTGATGTGACTAGGCAGAGTAACATTTCAACATGGACTAGATGGGCCAAGGGGCCTGTTTCTCTGTTGTAGCTCACTATGAGTTTAAAGTCAACATCCATGCTAAGCTCCCTTTTGCTCAATATAACTAGTACTCCATCCTGTACAGTTATTTGCCCTGTGATACTCCTTATATTCCTTTGATACTCCTGATCTCTGTAATCTCTTCCAGCTATTCATTACATTTGCAGTGTTCCCCTTGTACAGCCCCTGTTTTCTTCTCTGGAGTTCCTCCCTTAAACATCTTTGCTTACTTCTTTGGCAAGACCTTAAAGTCATCATCTTGGGATGCCACAATCCATGTGAAATAGCTCCTCGTGTACGGTCCTCAGTCTGGGGGTTCTTTCATTTCACCAATTAACAATAAGGTGTACATTTATTGATGCTTTGCTGCATGCCTGAGTGCTCGGTGGAGGGGGCTGATGCTGTTTTTGCTGGTTGGGCGGGGGGGGGGGGGTCATTGCCTTGCTGATGCTTGTGTGTGTGTGGTGGAGGTTTTGTGGTTCTAACATTTAACTGTCATTCATTCTTTGAGGCACTCCTCTGTTTTCATGGATGTTTATGAAGAAAAAGAATTTCAGGATGTATATTGTATACATTTCTCTGACATTAAATGCACCTATTGAACACTTCTCACTCAGGATGGTTCCTCACTTGCAGGTAGTGGTGTTCCTATGCACCCACTCCCTTCTGAATAGAAGATGTTACATACTTTGATCAAACACGCATTTATAGATGGAAGATGCTGGAAGCACTCGGCAGATCAGTCTGAGTTAATGTTTCAGATCAGAGCCACTTTCTCAATTCCACAGTGTCTGACCTGCTGAGTGTTTCCTGCATTGTGTGTTTTCATTGGTGTTTCCAGCATCCGCAGTTTTGCTTTGAATTTTCATGTGCTGCTGAAGGTCCTAGCAACGCTTCAGGGCCTGTTTCAGTTGGTACATGCTTCAATGGTGTTGGGGAGGCTGATGTTCATCGGGGGACTGTGCTGTCTACCCATTATCAAGCTTTCTGTATGGCGTGGAGCCTCAGTCCTTAGACAAGTGGAGAGCATTCACTCACACTTCTACCCTCTGCCGTGTGATGAAACCCTTTGCGAAGCCAGGAGGTGACTATCTCACCTCTGCATTTCCAGCTCTGTTCATTTACATGGGTGATCTGGATAAGTTTCTGCTCCATAGTTAAGAGTGGGAGATTTTGTAATTCACAATCTGTTTGTGGGAGATGACCATTGTTTGGCAATTATTTGGCCAAAGTTTTTCTGGTTCACTTAGGAGCTAATGCCTGTGGTCCAATATTCAGACACAGTCTGCTTCATGATTTAAGGATCTGCAAATGGAATTGAGTATTGTAATAATCAGCAAACATTCTTGTTCTCACTTTATAATCGAGGAAAAGTTACGTATAATAGTTACCCCACCTTCACCGGAGATGGAGGACCTAAGAGCAAGATTGCTATATCAGAGGGAAATGAGGCAATGTTGTGTTCTCTGTTTCACTGAGACATGGCTCACCCCGATACTCTGGACATGGGACTCCAACCAAAGGGGTTGTCAATCGACCAAACAGACCAAATTGCAGACTTGAAGAACGCAAGAGGTAGCAGTCAAATCACAGGCAAGGGAAAATCTGCAGTCTGTGTTTCATGATAAACTCATCGTGGTGCTCAGATACAACGGTCTTGTCATACTCTTGTTCTCCCAACCTGGAATGTTTAATGATTAAGTGACGACCTTTCTACTTACTGAGAGTTCTCCACCTTGATCCTAACTGTAGTTTACATACCAAATGTAGACGTTAAGCAAGAATTCAATGTGCTGAGTGCCATGATTAACAAATAATAAATAGCCCACCCTAATGCCTTTCATATCCTTGCCATCATCTTCAATCAGGCTAGCTTGAAGTAATCTGCCCGTTTATAATCAGCACCTGCAGCACCAGTGGTCCCAACACACTCGACCACTGCTAGACTGGCTACCATTCTATCCCTGGATCGCATTTCGAGAAATCTGATTATCTGATTATCTGACAGAGACAGAGGCAGAAGAGCAAAGCACCAGGGCTAAGGACAACATATAGGTGCTCGTGGGAAGCAGAGGAGCAGCTACGGGATTGCTGCAAGTCAGTGGACTGGGCCATGTTTAAGGGCTTATCAGTTGTTATAGACTTTATAAAAACACTCGTCAATGAGTGTGTTGCACAACTCAGTCAGAGTCTTCCTCAACTAGAAGCCCTGGATGAATCAAGAGATCCACAATCTGCTGAGGTGTAGATTGGTAGTGTTCAAGTCTGGTGACCAAGGCATGTACAAGTGTCACGTACCCCGTGACGGGTTAAAGAACCAGCAGAAATAGAAAACACTTTGGAGTCTGGTATTGCTATTCACTAATATTATTTATTAGTAACTACGCAAAACAGTCATATATGTTCAGGTATATTAAACAGGTTAGCAGAGATTATATGTATATAAATGTGGAAATATAGAAACCAGGCTTCTTCAAGCCAAGGGGTAAATAGATACAGTCTTACGGTGATGAGTAAAGTTCAGTTCAGTTCGTGGTATTGAGTCGAGTAGTGATGGGGAGAGAGAGAGATTTGTAATCCAGGGTAAATGTCGAGAGAAGGCAATTACGTCAATATTCCACAGATTCCACGACAGCAATACAAAATAACAATAGTAGTAGGTTTTATTTTCGAAGTTGTTCCACTCCACACACAAAATATCACCGACTGTGATCTTCAACGAATATCCTTTCAAACACAAGTGGTGCCACAGCTACGGGACATCTCAAAGTGGTCGCCACAGGATACTCCAACAGAATCCACGTATGGATTATCACCAACAGTAGTTTATCACTAAGGGGACCCTCTTCAAGGGAACCAACCCCAAACACACAACGTGATAGCCACTTATCCAGTTCCACGACATACGAAATAACTTCAACAGTGACTTGCCACAGAGGTGCCTTTCTTCAGTAAACTACCACACCCAAGCAAGGGTAACACACAAGTGGTATTCACAAAGGTTTTCCCCTCACCAGAGAACCCGCTGTTGTGGATTAACTGCGTGACAGTCACACCTTCATGTTGGAATGGAACTCAAACTCGCCCTCACAGGATACAAAGGAGAGAGTCCAAACAGTGACCTCTTTGTCACTAGGTTTCTTCCGTTTCAAACCTATCTCTCCTCTCTTCACTTCCTTTAAAGTCACAGAATGTGTCCACAAAAAGGAGACCGTCTTCTGTGCTGGAGCTATCAACCCAGGCGAGGGTTGGGCACATTAATAACTCCCCACCGGTCACACCTTTTCCACACTGCGAGAGCCACTGATCGATTCACCTTATCGATCCTCCAAAACCCACTTTTTCTGTGGGCACAACAAAGCTCATCCAGTGTCCAAAACCATGTGTCTGTGTGTCTATCAGCTGACCTTCTATTTATCTCACCATGCTGAACACCAGCTGTCCATCAAGTAGCTCCTCCCTTTTCTCTCTGTAAGAACACAGAAGCTGGCAGTGTCCTTGCAGAAGTGTAAACACGCGGCAGAGAAACCATTACACCATCTCAAAGCAGTCTTCGCCTGTCTCTCTCTTAATAACAAGGTGCTTGTGTTGAACAACTCTCTCTCTCTTTTTAAAGGTATAGTCCATAAAAAATATGACCCCTAGGGGTACATAGCACAAGAGATCCAGATATGACCACTGGAAAGCCATTTCAAATGTAAAATGCAATTAAAAGTTGCATTTAATTTCCAAAATTAATTGTTCTTACCATGCTAGTAATGTTTCTTGAATCACTGTAGTCCTTAGTAAAATCCACCTCTTCTGACTAAGTTTGGAGCAAGCATGCAATGAGGCTTGGAATGACCCAAAATGAGCACTGATGAGCAGATTTTAATGCTGTATTTAATTGCATAGCTGATTTCTTTCATGAACATCAGTAGCAAAGGTCTGTAATTTAATGTAGCAAAAAGGAGCCTGTGCAGTTAGCTCAAAATATCTTCCCACTGCTTAGTTGTATGTTTTGCAGATGATCTTTGTGTAGTGGAAATAATGGTCAGCTGAAGTGTGAATCAGTGCTATGAGCAGGAAACACAGAGTGCTGAAACAAGTGAGCCCACACTGGCAGTGTGGGTGAGTGATGTTACGCAGGTGGATGCAGTCAGACATTGTGCTGGGGGGGCATGGGGAAGAAATAAACATAATGAGAGCTTGTGTTTAAATACTAAATAATGCTAGAAATATGAAATGAGCAGTGTTAGGGTGATTTTTGAGTTTAGGACATATACATTTCGCACTTGACTTTGGCTACCGGTCTTCACATCTGAAAATGTATTGTTGATTTAATTCAGAGTGCAGCTCTGAACAATGGGTTCCTAAAGATGGTGAATCCCAGTCCAGATAATGCTAGTTAAAATTCATTTGGATGTCTGTGGTGTGGATGTGGATCAGAAGGTGTGAAGATTGTATGTAGTTTCAAAGAAAAAGTTGTCCATATATTGTAAATATGGAGTTGTCCTATGATGTTTTGTACATAAAATATTGGGCCCCATGTTGGGCCAGCAGACCTTTCCGCCGAAAGCGTCTCTGTATGATGCTCATTTGGTATCCGTATGATTCCTTGTTTGGTCGAATAAAGAAGCCGCTTTGTACCTACCAGTACTTTACTCCGGTGACTTCATTCACGCAACAACAAGCTGAAAATGCTGAAATATGGCACAGGTCGGCCAAGAGCTGTGGAAAGAGAAACACAACTGGGGAAGAATGAAAGAAGGTGAGATTGAAATTGCACTGAGGGTGAGACGGGAATGGATTGGGCAGAGAAACTGTCATTGCGGTATCTCTATAGATACTGTCTGACTTGCTGAGTTCCTCCAGCATTTTTGTGTGCTCATGAACATTACCAGCATTTGCTGTTGAGTAGCTCACTGAGCTGCTTTGCTAGCTTTCATTACCCAGCTAGGCAACATCATCGGTGCAACTTCGAATAAAATGTTGGTGATCTACATTCTTCTTTTATGTGTCCTGTGTGTGGGGTGCACCATTTCTATTGGCTACCGATTATGTAATCTGCGATTGGTTCGTTAAAATCCGATTATGTGATCATTGTTGTCCGGGCGGTGTTAGTCGACCATTATGTAGGATTAACGTCGTCCTCATTGACTGACGCATGTAATCGGGTGTGAATTGGCTCTTGGCTCTGGAATTCTGTGTGGAGAACAAAGCCTCGAGCTTGTCATTGATGGGCTTGGCCTAGGGTAGTGACATTGGACCAGTCGAATTGATGTGCTTCGCTGTCACAATGTATAGATATAAGGGAAAGTTATTTGGTTGATGGATTACTGGAGGTAGTTTGACAAAATGAAGGAAGGCTGAGAATTGAGGATAGTTAGAGAAAAGGAAAGGGAACCGAAGTGGAAATGCATAAGGCCTTGTTATAGACAGCTCAGAGTCAGCATGGGATGGGGAAATAAAGTGAATTGAGTTGACTTTATTTCTTCCATCCTTCATATACATGAGTAAAAATCTTTATCTTGCGCCTCTGTCTAAAATGTGCAAGTTATAGTCATTTATAATAAATAGTATGTCGTGACAGGCAATAGGAAATTTTGGGTCACCCAGGAACTGAATGCAGGTACCCTGTCTGCAGTGGTTCCTCCAGTGTCGAGGAGACCAAGTCGTGAACACTGAATCCAGTATGTGATATCGGAAGGCATGTGTGAATTGCTGCTTCACCTAGAAGGGGAAGAGGACAGGTGCTGCATTCTGGAAGAACAACACCTCATCTTCTGTCTAGGAAACTTGCAGTCCTCCAAACTCGGTATCAGATTCTACTACTTCAACGTGCCCTTTCACTGAACTGGAGCTGGCACTTGTCATCGTTCTGTGCTGTTGGCTCAGTTTTTCCCTCTGTTAGCATAACTGGCTCTGTGGAGCACATCTGACTGCTCTGTATTTTGCCACGTTTTGCATATCTCTGTATTGCTTAATGGTCCTTTTTAACTCTTGATCAAATGACCTCCATAATTTATCCCTGTGGCAATCCAAGCCATGCCCTACTACGGATATTCCCTTTATACTGTCCAACTCTTTTCCCCCCACCCCACCACTGTGTGCATCTTAAAACAACTTCTGTTTTCTATTATTCCCAGTTCTGATGAAGGTCTCAGACCCGAAACAAAAATCCTGCTTCTCTTTCCACATGTACAGTTTGACCCACTGAGGTTTCCCAGCTTTTTACATTTTCACTTGCCTTTAATTACTGTCTTTTATTTTTGTGGCTTCTGGAAATCCCTATGTGTGTTTTAGCCAATGAAATACCTTCTGCAAAACGGCACATGCAGCTTGCATAAAGCAAGCTCCCACAGACGATAATGACCACAATCCAGTTAAGGAGTAACTATTAGTCACAGCACTGAGGGGAACAGTTGAACAAATAGGAGCAAATTATTGGGTGTTTGATGTCATATGAAAGACTTCTCAACATTGATTACTGCTTTAGGCTTGTGTCCCCCAGGACAGACCATTAATGCATCCCACTAGCAATAGCTGGTACATGGGAAGTGTCTGAACACCAGGATGATGAGATTGCACACAGTTCTGTTCAGCACGTGATAGGGGCAGAACAGAAAAGGGAATCAGTAGCTGGAGGTGGAGTCTGTGACAAGCAACACAGTGTCAATGATGTTCAGCTGGAGGAATTTACTGCATACCTAGACTGGTGACACAGAGGTAGTGGAAAACTTGAGAAGCAGGGTGATTATGAAACATTGTGTAAGCTGCACGTGTAAACTAACGTTGTCACGGGGTGCTGACGCTGAGGGGAACTTGGAACCATGCAAGAGGAGGGGTGGCAAAAGTAGCTCCTTGATATGAGGGGAACAATGGTTTGGATAGGGTGGAACAGGGGCAGAGGTCAATGTGGGTCACAAACAGAAGCCAGTGCAGGAGGTTCTCTGGCTGCATTTGAATCAATAAAAGGATAATGAATCAAGAGCTGTGTCCCTGAGAAGAGGTGCAGCCAATGTGGTGTGTGTCTGCTGGTAGGTTGAAAGGTTGAAGGCTTATTTCACTGTCTATAAGCAATGAAAATACAGATTTTCAACTTTAATCAGGACCATTTCAGTTTGTGATCAGCTAATGGAGCTTAAGGAAAGGTAGGCTTGGATTTGAAAGTACCAGACGAGCTGATGGTGGTGGGAGAAATGGGATAGAGGCAGAGCAGAACTGTCTCTTAGGATAGAGAAATGGCAAAATTTTTGAAGAGAAGAATGCCAAGTGAAGGGAAAGAGTTGCTTATGATGCCAGCCTACATGAGGGTCCAAGTGGTCGATTTGGTTGCTGAGTGGGTCAAGAAGGCAGGTGGTGTCTTTTGGTGGAGGTGAGCATTGATTGACCATGAAAAGAAATAGAAGTGAGAGAGAAAGTGACGTCTCCTTTTACTGCTCAAATCGGGAAAAGCTTGGCATGTACATGTCAGGGATGTAGAATGAGACAGCATAGGAACAGGCTCTTGTGCCCTCTGTGTCTGTAGCAACTATGATGCCAATCCAGAGTCATCCAAGCTGAATAATCGAGAGGTTGGTCTTGGTATTACCAATGAAACCATCAATGATCACATCATTCTTCTTACTGCAGGTGAGGTTGGATGAGCTTATTGGGAAGATAAAAATATAAACTTTTTTTGTGTGTTAGTGAGTCAATGGGACACATTCAATTTGGGCTTTGTCACCTACTTAGCAATAGGTTGGGAGAATGGGGGAATCCATTGATAGCGGGCACGTGGGCTTCCATCCATAGCATGCGCATAGGATAAATCCCGGCAGGGCTGTTGAATCTGAGTAGGCTGTTACTACTTTGTAAATTCAGATGCCCGATATGCATTCACGATGTATCAGTTCCGAGCATTGGGTTGCAGCTTTGAAGCTGGGGCGTGGCTGAGGAGTTGCTGTTTTATCTCAGAGTGGAAACAGGAAGCATCTGTTTATTTTTGGATTGAACAGCTTGACTGTTGGTCCATTAATTTGTGCATCAGTGGGATCAATGAGACAATTAATGTATCAATAGTAACAGCACAACAAGGTTAGGCAGAAGGAAGGTAGTGTAGCCGCTGTGAGATATAAATGCCTTGCATTCATTTGATGCTGTTCAACATCTCAAGACATCTCTGTTTACTGTAAGTGTCAGAGGGGTTCTTCAAAGCTGTAACACAGGAAGCATGATGTATGGTTTGCACCCAACAATTTCCCACACAGTTCTGATAATATTCATGTAATTTGACTATTTGGTGATGTTTAAGGTCTAAATATTAGCCAGGACACCAGGGAATACAGCCCCTGTTTATTAATATCCCCATTAAATTTAAGTTGAGTTAAACGTCATTTTTGTAAACTAATTCTCTAAATGCCTCAAGACCAAAATTCAAAGATAGATGAGCCTGAAAGCACATAACACTGAGCTCAAGAACAGCTCCTTTCCAGCTATTATCGGACTCTCGAATGGGCCTCTTGTATGATAAGATGGACTCTTGACCTCACAATCTACCTCATTATGACGTCTCACTTTATTGTTTACCTGCACTACACCTTCTCTGCAGCTTTTACATCTTCCTTTGCATTGTTATTGTTTTATCTTGTTCGACCTCAATGCAGTGTGTAATGATTTGATCTACATGAGCAGTATGCAAGACAAGCTTTGCACTGCATCTCGGTACACATAACAATAATAAACCAATACCAAACTATTTGTCCTGAAGTGTGGCGCCCAGCACCGCTCATGGCATTCCAGTTATGGATGAGTCATGGCTTTGCACAGCTGACTGAAATATCAGGAGTGGTTTTGGGGATTGGAAGACTAAAGGTAATGAATGTAAGGCTTTATGTCTCTGAAATAAAATTGAAAGAGTTTGTTTGGAGATGTAAAGTGCTTCCATTACCTTTGGACTTCAAGGGCTTCTAGGTTTTCATAAATTCAAAGGCTTTCGACTCTTTATGTCTAACCTCGATGACTTCATATTTGCCTAACTGGAATTTCTTTGAAGACCACTTTGCCTTTGTATAAGACGTGGATATATTTTAATGCTTCCATCTTCACTGGTTACAATGTCTTTTATCTTTGTCTTCGAGGATTTATCCCTGATATCCTCTCATGTAGGTCATTCAATATACAGTGAATAATTTCACTGCCATCAGATCTGAGTAGGACTCAACTAGTCACATCCTACATGAGAATATCTACCTGTTGACCCCCTCCATTCCATTACATGGGCTGTTTTTCTCATTAGCTCAGTTCCATGAGTTACAGCCTCAGTCCACACTTTTTGGGAGGGTCTTTATCAAAAGCCTCCCTGGAAGTCCATGTAAAATCCATCCAGAAAGGTGTGTCTGTTCACTGCTTTCACCACTTCAGCTGCCTCTGATCAAGGAAAATCTTTTGAATTGTTTCGTCACTGATTTATTTTGCATTGCACTGGCGTTGGAAATCAAATGGTTATTTTTATTACCATTAGCCATGATAAGACCATATGACATAGGAGCAGCATTAGGCTATTTTGCCCATCAAGTCTCCACCATTCATGGTTGATTTCCTATCCTTCTCTGCCCCATTCTTCTGTCTTTTCCCTGTACCATTTGACACCCTTACTAATTAAAAACCTTTCAGCCTCTGCTTTAAATATACCCGATGACTTGGCTACACAGCCATCTGTGACAATGAATCCCATAGATTCACCACCCTGTTGCTAAATACATTTCCCCTCATCCCTTTTCTTAAGTTTTATACTTCTATAACAACCCTAATAATTTCTCAGCAACAATTTCCTGACCCCTCTCTTTACACCTTTCGTAAATATCAGAGAGATTTGCGGAAATTCCCCGACCAATAAATGCTGCTTGAAGATTATAGATGAGGCATTCCCTTGTTCTTTTAAAACCTGTGAATGAAGATCTTCTGACCCTGTGAACTTTTTTAGTACAGTTGCTTTAAGTTTAAAAATAAATTATCTTCATGAGCTTGGCTGACACATTTGATGCCAATTGCATTGAGATGTCCACCATGCTTTCTATTTCCCCGATACAAATTATTCAATATGTCCAATAATTATTTTCATCTAGAATATTGCTACCAAAGTCAACTTGAAATTGTTTCACATCACTCCTCACCATGCTCTTTCTTTCATTTTTTTCATTTTCAATTTTTGTTGCTATATTTTGTCACTTTTTTTGCTTATCTTTCCAGTCACTATTAACCTGTGATAGGTTTTGCATATTTCTATTTTTTTTTTCAGTTTTATATTTTGTTCCTCCCTTGGCCGTTCCTGTTGGCAGATAGACTTCTTGTTCATCCAGGTCTATATCAGTTTTGGATCATGTTAAATTGGTTGATTAAACCTCTGATCTCCTGTTGTAAATCCCTGATCTACTTCCAGAGCTCCATTTGAGTTGTAAAATTTCATAAAGCAGTGAAATAAAAGATATTTAACCATCAGCTTTTCATACTAAGGAAATGATCAGATGTGACATGGTGAGATAAGAAATTTCAAACAGGTTTTGCCAGGCACATGCTGTCGGTGATTTCAGCGAGGCCTGTGGTTGTATTCACTAGTTGCTCTGTTTTCCAAGGTTTTATTCAAGGGTTGTTATGCTTTACATCCTGAAGTAGTCTGGTAAATGGAGCTGAGGTTCTTCTGTTCCTATCAGTGCAGTAGTAGCAGTAAATGTTTCCAGGACGTATAGGAATGCAGAACTGAAATTGTTTATCTTGGTGTGTTTTGAACTTTTAAGTTCACGTGCCTACACCCTTGAGGGTGAATGAATTGTCAAAGTCAAACGTTGAGCTAACTTGCCAGAGCAATCCGAAACTAACGTCAATGCCTCGCCACACCTGGGTTCTCACTGCCCTTCCACCTCCTCCCCATTTCTGCTGTGTATTTTAAATTGCTAAATCTGCATCACTACCTCCTCAGCCTGGGGAAACAGACCATTCAGTCCATCCGACTCACTCATTGAGACAGGACTTACCTTTTAGTCTAATGCTCTCTACTCAATATTCTTGAGACTTTTCTTTCTCATCCTTGGCATCTCCTGGTGACCCTATCCCCTAACTTAATGTCTTGACTATATTGGGATATCAAGGACTCTGTCCACTAACTTGGTATTCTTAACAGATTCTTCATTATTTCTTTACCGTATTCAATATCCATATGTATACAATCTAAAGACCCATTTATATTTCTGTACCTTTTAGGAAATGATAGTCTTGAACGTCTATTGTTTGCATCATGGTGCCCGCCATGTGAGTTTTGGGAGGCCTCCTACTGCAACAAGCGTTTAGTTTTGTGTCCTGTTGTAACAAGTCGTCACTGAAATACTCTCGAAGTTAATGAATGGGATGTGGAGCTTATGCCTGTGATCAGAATCCGAATCAGGTTTACTGTCACTGCCATAGTCATGAAGCTCGTTGTTTTGCAGCAGCAGTACAGTGCAAGACATGAAAAAATTTCTGTAATTTACAAAAGAAATAACCAATGCAAAAGATGAAAAATCAGGAGATGTTCGTGGACAGTTCAGAAATCTGATGACAGAGGGGAAGAAGCTGTTCCCAAATAATTAAGTGTGGGTCTTCAAGTTCCTGTGCCCCCTCCCTTATGGTAGTAACGAGGAGGTACAGCCCACACTGTGAGGGTCACTAATGATGGAAACTGCCTTCCTGAAGCACAGCCTGTTAAAGATTCCTTGATGTTGGGGAGGGTTGTGCCAGTGATGGAACTGGCTGAGTCTACAATGTGCTTTTGCCTACTTGTTCTCAATGACCTAGAGAGTGCTATTCCTTCCCTGAGGCTTTCCTCAAGTATGTGAGGTGTCTGTCTGACCCCGAAGCTCTCACTGGCAGGTTGGCTGATAGCATGTCTGTATTATTTTTTTCTTGGCCGTTCTGCACTGGGAGGGCAGGTACCTGAGAAGATTCGGGATCAGTTTTGTGGTCCGGAATGAGGGGATGGTGAACGTTTGTGCTGTATTCAGCTTCGGTTAAAAAAAAGTAGGCGGGATGTGAGGAAGAAGTTCTTCCAAAGACGGTCATTGCCATCTTCTCTGTGGCACTGAGACTGCATCTCTTCCTTTATATGTTGTCCCTGCTGCGTCCGGATTTCTCACCTTCATCTGCTGGATGGAGGGTTGTGAATTACTGAAAGGGCCGTTTGCCTTTTGAAGTAAAATAGCTGACAGTGTGTGAGAGCAGTGAGGCTTGCTGTGATGTTCGGACAAGGTGATGGAGCCAGTAAGTTAGTGATGGGGTTCAGTGAACTGTGAGGCTGCTGCAGATGGAGGGGTTTCTAGTTTGCTGAACTTTTGCAGCGTTACATCCAGGTCACTGCCTGCTGACCAGTACTCACCCGTAAAGCTACCCGTCTCCCTGCTCACTCCACGTAGAGAGGCCTTGCCTCCTTCACCTCCACCACATAGACCCCCTGGACCTTGAGCAACACTCACAATATGCAGAAGGAACTCAGCACATTGGGCAACATCTGTTGAAAGGAATAGAGTTAACGTTTCAGGCTGAGAACCTTCTGCTTCTTCTTGTTTTACGGCAGTTGGCACCCAGCTTAATGGTGCATTAACACCACCTTCTGCTCCGGAGTGTGCAATAGACTTACATTCTAAATCCCTTCACCCAATCATACACACATATATACCCTAACCTACATTTTATCCTCCCATCTTTGGTCATCCTAGTTCCCTATTCCTGCTTATTCATCATATCCTATAAAAAAAACCCTGTACCCCTTAAGAAAGCTAAAAATACCCTGACCTGTGCTCTCTCACCCATGCCCAGCAACCCTTTTAATATGAATTCCTGCACCTTCAATTCTCTTAGATTGATTATCATCATCTCTCTCTGTATCCCATACTTCCTGCAACTCAGAACTACATGTTCTACTGACTCCTCTTTCTGACATTCCTTACACAATCCTGTCTGGTGTTTCCCTATCATTTTCAATGTTTTGTTTAACGCACAATACCCCAGCCTTAACCTAGTCCACACAGTTTCCTCTCTTCTGTTTCCACTACCTACCCTAGTACCTGCAACACTCTTTTGTATTTGATATAAATGCCTCCCTTTCCACTCCCTGTCCCATCTTTCTTGCCACGTTTGGTTGATTTTTTCCCCAGATTACACACTTAACCTCTGCTTTACTGATACTAATGTGCATTTCTATATTTTCTTTCTTTAACGCCCTCTTTGCCAACTCATCCACCCTCTCATTCCCCTTCACCCCTACATGTGCTGGAACCCATAAAAATTTTACCTGACCTCCCTGATTTGCAATTCTTGTGACTGACTGAAAGACTTCATAAAGTACATCTTGCCGACTGTTTGAGTGAAAAGACCTTAAACTTGCTAGAACTGAGGATGAATCTGAGCATATCAACACTTTGACTTGTCTAGCTTTCTCCACCCATCGCAATGCAACCAACACTGCCAGCATCTCCACTGTAAACACCCCTAACTTATTAGATGTTCTTCTGCTGATTCCAATTTCTTTTGCTGGTATAGCCACCCCAAACCCTGTCACTCTTAGCACCATCCATATAAACCTGAGTATAATCACTATATTTTTCCATCACATGACAATTAAATGCACTTACCAAACCAGTTTTATATTTTTCTTTCCTTTTTACCTCTAACAAATGCCAGTCTATTTCAGGCCATACAAGCTTCCATGGAGCTACAATCGGATAAACTACTGAAGGAATTATCCTTTAGATCAAACACTGCACATACTTTAGCAATATCATTCCCTACCCCACTAAAGTTATCCCTCTGAAACGTCCCATTTACCCAGCACTCCTGCAACACTCCTTTTGCAGGGTGAGAATCATTGTGTCCCTGCAAATTAGCCCAGTCGTCTGCCATCAATTGCATCCTTCTTAGTTCCAAAGGCATTACTCCGATTTCTACCTGTAGGGCTGATATTGGTGATGTTTTAAAAGCCCCACTGCACACTCTCAAAGCCTGAGCCTGAATCACATCCAGTTTCCTTATAAGAGACCTAGCTGCTGATCCAAATGCTATATTTCCATAGTCCAACACAGATCTTACTAAAGCCACATACATTCTCTTCAATGCTGAACAACTTGCTCCCCATTCCCTACCAGTCAAACATTTCATCACATTTATTACTTTTTCACATTTCTCCTCAACTTTCCTCGTATGTTCTGCCCATGTTAATCGTGAATCAAATATAACTCCCAGAAATTTAAATGATCCAACCCTTTCTAATTCAATCCCATACATCCGTAACCTCTTCCCTACCTCAATTCTTTTCCTGGTGAAAAATACAGTTTGAGTTTTTTCTACTGAAAATCTACATCCCCAATCATAACCCCACTCCACCACTTCATCAATTGATCCTTGTAGTTTCCTGACCATATGCTCCATGTTCCTGTCTCTTTTCCACAAGGCCCCATCATCCGCAAACAGTGACCTACCTATATCCACTGGTAGCTTTGTGAAGATATCATTGATCATAATGATGAAAAGTAACAGGCTAATCACACTACCTTGAGGTGTGCCATTTCCCACTATGTACTGCTTTGATAATTCTGGTCCAATCCAAACTTGAATTTTTCTACCAAACAAAAAATCTTGAATCCAATTAAAAACTCTCCTACCAACCCCCATCTTGTGCAGTTTAATTAACAATCCTTCCTTCCACATCATATCATAGGCTTTTTCATTGTCAAAAAACATTGCAACTACTGACTCTTATTTGCCTGGGCCTTTCTTATTTCAGTCTCTAACCTTATCACTGAGTCCATGGAATTCCTTCCCTTCCTAAAACCACTCTGGTAACTTGCCAGCATTCCTCTCTTCTCTCATACAATAACCTTTCTGTTATCATCCTTTCCATTATCTTACATATATTTGATGTTAATGCTATTGGTCTGTATCTAGTGGGTTTGGACGGATCCTTGCCAGGTTTCCTTATTGGAATTACTATTGCTTCTTTCCATGCACTTGGTAATCTGCCCTCCTCCCACACGCTGTTATAAAAATGCAGCAACTTCAAGAGCGCTCCTTCTCCTAGATTTTTTAGCATAACATGGTATATCAGATCTCTTGCTGGGGAGGCTGGTCTCGACCTCTTTATTGCTCTCACCATTTCTCCCAATGTAATGGATCATCAATTATATCATCTGTTTCTTCCCTCCTGTTTAACACACCTAGGTGTTAATTCATTGTTCTTACCCTTCTCCTTCTCCCTTCTTCAGACAAATTTTCTGAACTGTGTATCTGTACAAACGACTTGGCCATGATCTCAGCTTTATCCCTACTGGAGACTGCTGTTTCCTCCTCAGATATCATTACTGGATATTCCCATTCCCTTCTATCTCCCTCCATCCTCTTAATCATTCCCCATACCTCTCCCACAGGTGTTGTTCTTCCCATTTTGTTGCAAAAACTCCTCCAACTTGCCCTTTTAGCTTGACGTATAGTTCTTCTCACCACTGCCTGTACCTTATATTGAATCAAAGGCTGCATATTATGGGTTCTTTTAACTAGCCTGAATGTTCTATTTCTGTTTTTTACAGCCTGACAACATTCCTCTGTCCACCATGGTACCAGTTTTCTATTCATTCTATTTTTACTCCTGGGTATTGATCCTTCTGCTGCCATAATAATTGCTGAAATCACCTGACTGTTTAATTCATCTATATTTCTAGAAATGTCAATCTTTGTCAATGCTTCTTCACTCAACTTCTGGAACTTACCCTAATCTGCTTTTCCAAATACCCATCCTGAGATTCCAGCACCTGGTCTTACTTCAACTCTTTCACCCACTGAACATAAAACTGGGTAGTGATCACTGCCTACTGCTGAAGCAGTCCAAACTCCTCAGTTACTAATGTCAGCCAAGGTATCAGACACTAACGTAATTTCTAATTCTGACTCAGTTCCTGTTGTTATATCTAAACTTCATCAGGACTGGAAAGGAAGGGGAAGAAGCCAGAATAATGAGGGGAAAGGTGAAACCAGGTGAGGTGAGCTGTGAGCTGATGGGTGGAAGACAAAAGGCTGAAGGAAGAATCTGATAGGAAAGGATGGTGGACAATGGGAGAAAGGGAAGGAGGAGCACCAGAGGGAGATGATTGGCATGTGAGGTAAAGAGTAAGGGTTAGAGGAGAGCGGAAATAGAAGAAGAGAAGTGGTAAGGGGTAAGAGGAAATGGGGAATGTACAGCAGGCGGTGAAAAAGGCGAACGGTATGCTGGCATTTATAGCGAGAGGATTCGAGTACAGGAGCAGGGAGGTACTACTGCAGTTGTACAAGGCCTTGGTGAGACCACACCTGGAGTATTGTGTGCAGTTTTGGTCTCCTAATCTGAGGAAAGACATCTTTGCCACAGAGGGAGTACAAAGAAGGTTCACCAGATTGATTCCTGGGATGGCAGGTCTTTCATATGAAGAAAGACTGGATGAACTGGGCTTGTACTCGTTGGAATTTAGAAGATTGAGGGGGGATCTGATTGAAACGTATAAGATCCTAAAGGGATTGGACAGGCTAGATGCGGGAAGATTGTTCCCGATGTTGGGGAGGTCCAGAACGAGGGGTCCCAGTTTGAGGATAGAGGGGAAGCCTTTTAGGACCGAGATTAGGAAAAACTTCTTCACACAGAGAGTGGTGAATCTGTGGAATTCTCTGCCACAGCAAACTGTTGAGGCCAGTTCATTGGCTATGTTTAAGAGGGAGTTAGATATGGCCCTTGTGGCTACAGGGGTCAGGGGGTATGGAGGGAAGGCTGGGTTCTGAGTTGGATGATCAGCCATGATCATAATAAATGGCGGTGCAGGCTCAAGGGGCCGAATGGCCTACTCCTGCACCTATGTTCTATGTTTCTATGTTTCTATAGAGGTTGGAGACATCTATGTTCATGCCATCAGGTAGGAGGCTACCCAGACAGAATATGAGATGTTCCTCCAACCTGAGAGGGACTTCATTGTGCCTGTAGATGAAGTAATGGGAATGGGAAGTAGAATTAAAATGGGTGGCCACTGGGAAATCTGACCTCTTTTGGTAGACAGAGTGAATGAGCTCGATGACGCAGGCTTCAATGTGCATCAAGTCCCCCCAGTTTAAAGCAGGCCACACCTGGAGCACTGCACAGAGTAGATGAGCCTGACAGCCCCACAGGTGAAGTGTTGACTCGCCTGGAAGTGGTGAGGGAGGAGATGTGGTGGCAGGTGTAGCTTTTGTCCTGCTTGCAGGTTAAGTACCAGGGCGGAGATTAGTGCAGAGGCTAGAGTGGACAAGGGAGTTATGAAGAGAGTGATCCCTGCAGAAAGCTGTGAATAAGGGGGTGAGGGGGTTGGGAGAGAAAGATATATTGAGTGGTAGGATCCCATTGAAGATGATCAAAGTTACAGAGAACTTCAATGGGAAGTAGAATTTAAACATAGCATTAACCTTCCTAAATCTTGATGCTAGTGGTCACTGGTCAAGATGGCACCAAGCTATGGTGTCCATCAAGGTCATGGGTCAGACTTAGTTGTTTTTTAGTTTCGTAGTAATGGGTTTAGAGACATAGTGGGAAGTTATGGTTTAGAGACAAGGACGTGGGGAGTAAGAATCAGACCGAAGTCTAGGCCTCCGCTCTGCATGCCACATTCCACATTCAAAGGCCAGCTTTGACATAGGAAGGACGTCTGTGGATGGATATCGGCTGGCAAGCACAGAAAACGGAGATCAGTGAGGACAGGGGTGTTGCCCCTCTCCTCCCCCTCCCTAAGATCAGCAGGATCAGAGGTCTATGTGGGCAGGAGGTATGAGGGCTCGCTAGGTACACAAGTAGGTGAGCCTGGAGTTGGGTGTTGATATTGAAGATCAGCATCAAAAGGTCAATCGGAATTCGAGGCCTGATGGCCAAAGCCCTGAATCTGTGAGCCAGCTGGGGAAGTCAGAGGCTGATGTCTGTGCATGAGTGGAGGCTGGACACCTGGCCTGTCCTGGGGCTGGAGCTTGTGTCTGTCCCACGTGCATGTGTGTGTGCAGGTGGGGGTGATGGGAGGGAAGAAAGGAGCTTGTTTTGGGTTGTTTGTTGCTGTTGTGGACATGCTGTGTTGGCTGCAGAATGTGTGGTGAAACTCACAGACTGCCCCTAGCATATCTTTAGGTCGTGTTGGATGTTCATGCAAACAACACATTTCACTGTAAACAACAGGAATTCTGCAGATGCTGGAAATTCAAGCAACACACATCAAAGTTGCTGGCGAACGCAGCAGGCCAGGCAGCATTTCTAGGAAGAGGTACAGTTGACGTTTCAGGCTGAGACCCTTCGTCAGGACTAACTGGAGGAAGAGTTAGTAAGAGATTTGAAAGTGGGAGGGGGAGGGGGAGATACAAAATGATAGAAGACAGGAGGGGGAGGGATGGAGCCAAGAGCTGGACAGGTGATTGGCAAAGGGGATATGAGAGGATCATGGGACAGGAGGACTGGGGAGAAAGACAAGGGGGGGGAACCAGAGGATGGGCAAGGGGTATAGTCAGAGGGACAGAGGGAGAAAAAGGAGAGTGAGAGAAAGAATATGTGTATAAAAATAAATAACGGATGGGGTACGAGGGGGAGGTCGGGTATTAGCAGAAGTTAGAGCAGTCGATGTTCATGCCATCAGGTTGGAGGCTACCCAGACGGAATATAAGGTGTTGTTCCTCCAATCTGAGTGTGGCTTCATCTTTACAGTAGAGGAGGCCATGGATAGACATGTCAGAATGGGAATGGGATGTGGAATTAAAATGTGTGGCCACTGGGAGATCCTGCTTTCTCTGGCGGACAGAGGGTAGGTGTTTAGCAAAGCGGTCTCCCAGTCTGCGTCGGGTCTCGCCAATATATAGAAGGCCACATCGGGAGCACCGGACGCAGTATATCACCCCATATATCACTGTATGTTTTTATGCAAAATGAATCTGAATCTCCATCCCACTCCCACGTGGACCGCTGTGCCGTTACAACAGGATCCAACTGGAGGGCGAGCAACTGCATCTCACCTTACACGTGGCCATCCAGTGTCCACGTGGCATTCTACAAGTTGAGCTCACTCACTTCTGAAGGTGTACTGTGGAGAGCATTCTGACAGGCTGCATCACTGTCTGGTATGGAGGGGCTACTGCACAGGACCGAAAAAGGCTGCAAAAGGTTGTAAATCTAGTCAGCTCCATCTTGGGTGCTAGCCTACAAATGGTCTAGGACATCTTCAAGGAGCAGTGTCTCAGAAAGTCAGCGTCCATTATTAAGGACCTCTGGCACCCAGGGCCTGCCCTTTTCTCACTGTCACCATCAGGCAGGAGGTACAGAAGCCTGAAGGCACACACTCAGCGATTCAGGAACAGCTTCTTCCCCTCTGCCATCCGATTCCTAAATGGACATTGAACCCTTGGACACTACCTCCCTTTTTTAAAATATACAGTATTTCTGTTTTTAACACGATTTTTAATCTATTCAATATACGTATATTGTATAAAGTATATTGAATAAGATTTTTTTTCTTCGAGATTAGATTATGAGGACACGCAGTCCTCTTTTATTGTCATTTAGTAATGCATGCATCAAGAAATGATACAATGTTCCTTCAGATTATGTATTGCATTGAACTGCTGCTGCTAAGTTAACAAATTTCACATCACATGCAGGTGATAATAAACCTGATTCTGATTCATGTTCTCTGCTTGTATCAGAACTGGCTGCTCCATGTGTGATATCAGTTCAGTTCATCACTCCCCATCAGTGCTGCCACCTTCCTTACTGCCCATTATGCTGCTGGTGCTGAGGGTAGCAGTGAAGGTCCTCCATCTGTGCGGTGTTCAGCACTTCCTTCATCGTGCCAGTAGCTTCCTCTCTGTTTTCAGCACTGTCAGTCATGCACGTCCCGGGTGGAGACTCAGGAATACTGCTGCACTCAGCTGTCGAAGGATTCTTCATTGCTGTTTCCGTAACGGTTTTGTTTTACCAGTCAGGCTTGTTATTCCTGAGCTGAACCCCCGAACCTGGAGGACCAGTGGATCACCCTTAGTCTGGCCTCTACCCTTTGAGCTGTTTGGCATGGCTGATCCTATCCGGAGCACAGATCCCTGTCTCCAGCCCCCACAGTCAGCTCTCCAAGTCATTCAGGCACACAAGCCACCGAACCACAACGAGGTGGTGGTCCTCTTGAAGGAGTGCCAACTGTGCCCTTGCATCTGGTGAGCAGTGGTGGAGGCACAGGCGAGACACCGGGGGGAAAGTAGTGGTGGCAGCGGTGGGGGGGGGGGTCAGGTCAAAGGTGGATGGCCGGGGGGGGTGGGGGGTGAAAGCAGGGTCAAGGCAGAGTCGTGACGTCCCCAAGAGCGAGAAAAATCCAACGCCTGATCAATTTAAGTGTTGGGTTGAATTGAAAAGGTCGGGTGTGTTGAAAGGCATGGACAGAGTGGATGTGGCAAAGTTGTTTCCCATGATGGGGGAGTCTAGTACGAGAGGGCATGACTTAAGGATTGAAGGGCGCCCATTCAGAACAGAGATGCAAAGAAATTTTTTTAGTCAGAGGGTGGTGAATATATGGAATTTGTTGCTACGGGCAGCAGTGGAGGCCAAGTCATTGGGTGTATTTAAGGCAGAGATTGATAGGTATCTGAGTAGCCAGGGCATCAAAGGTTATGGTGAGAAGGCGGGGGAGTGGGACTAAATGGGAGAATGGATCAGCTCATGATAAAATGGCGGAGCAGACTCGATGGGCCGAATGGCCGATTTCTGCTCCTTTGTCTTGTCTTGTCTTATGGTATAGGCCAAATTGTCCAGGCCCCTGTGCAGTCCAAGACCGAGAAACGACTCACCTGTTTGGATGATCTAAGATGGAAAAGGACAGGGTAAACACAAAATAATCTGCAGATGCCGTGATCAAAGCAACACTTTCAGTACGCTGGATGAATTCAGCAGGTCAGGCAGCATCAGTTAGAAACGATGAGTCGACATTTCGAGCCGGAACCCTTCGTCAGGACTGAAGAATGAAAGATGGGGAAGGATTTGAAGAATGCTTGTAGCTTCAGTTGAAAGACCAGTAATTTGAAAGACAAAGGGGTGGGGGAGGGGAAGCATTGACATCATAGCCCTTGAAAACAATGGGTAGTAGAAGAAAGAGGCGAAACCATGCTAGGGCAGGGGTAGAGTGAAATAGGGATAGAGGAAGGGAGGGGGAGGGAATTACCGGAAGTTGGAGAATTCTAAGTTATTTGAAAAGGACAGGGTATCAGGACCGGAGGCAAGGGAAGGGCCGGTTCTGCCCAGCTCTGCTTGCAGCTCTGCAATGTTTACTCAACTCTGCACTGGACTGGGACTGTGGCCTGCTTCAGCTGCTGTGATTCCTGGCTTCATGAACGTGCTTTCGCAGCAGTTACTCAGCTTTGTGAAGAACTGAGGCTGGTGGCCTGCTCCCGCTGCAGCGATGCTTGGCTTTGTGTCTTTCATAAAAAATGCTTACTTTTATTGTTCGTACGATTTGCTTTTTTTCCCTCTGTCTTTGCACGTTGGGTGTTTGACGATCCATTTTTTTTTAATGGATTCTTTTGAGGTTTTTTTTGTGGCTATCTGTAAAGAATCTCAAGGTTGTATGATGCATACATAATTTGATAATAAATGTACTTTGAAATTCTATCAACACACACAAAATGCTGGAGGAACTCAGCAGCCCAGGCAGCACCTATGGAAAAAGTACAGTCAACTTTTCGGGCCAAAACTCTTTGACAGGGCTGAAATTCTATGTTGTTCCTGTTCACACTCCATTGGCTGTCACATCACATCACAATATTTACGTTCCTTTGTTCAGCCCCTCTCTCTAACTGCGCTTCATTAACACATTGACTGGTTTAGCTCATTTACAGCTGGCCTCATCTTGCCTAGTTTATATGAAGATAAATGCCAACTGTGCTCATCACTCTGCCTCTGTTTCACAGACATCCCACCCTGCAAAAACTCATTTCAGGGAGGTAGCACCCCCGCCCCCCGCAACCTCATATCCCCTGCCCCCCCGTCGACCTCCAAGGCTGTATGTAATACTTTGTTTAGTGATTTTGTCTAATCTGTAAATCAAGTTGGGTATATGCAGAAAATGTGACATTACAATATGTACTTATATTATATCATATTATCATGTTTATTTTATTACAACTTTAAGCAAGTCTACAGGGAGTTTGGCCTCATCACGTAGGACATCAATAGCGTAGCTCCTTATCAGCCAGCCAGCTAGTTTAAATAACGTTAGCTATGCTAATGAACGAATGACGCCTGTTAAACTCACCTCAACATGTCTTTTACATTTTAACCCACCATGGGCAAAAGAAAAGTCACTGTAGCAAACAGTGCAGCGAGCAACACTGTCATTATTTTTGAGGTCGACTGTAAAGCCCGCCCACAGAGAAAACTGATAGGTCTACTTAGCAAGGGTCCCCAATCTTTTTTTGCACCGCGGACTGGTTTAATATTGACAATATTCTTGCGGACCAGCCAACCCGCGGGGGGGTGGTGGAGGGTGTGTTAATCATTACTGGAATATAGGTGATAAGTCAACTATAAGTCACTTATAAGTGGCTAATACACTCAATTTTGTTTCTAAAAGGGTTTATCTAATGAATTTAATATTAAACACACCGCATATTTTCCTCGTATGAACATAAAAAATCATTGCAACACACCAATATCGCTGAATCAGTGGGAGCCCTGGGCTTGTTTTCCTGCAACAAGACGGTGCCATTGAGGGGTGATGGGAGACAGCGATACTGGAAGGGGGTTCCTTATGTCCAGTCTATTCCGCAATTTAGTTTTCGTTGCATTCATTGCAGAAAATCCTGCTTTGCAGAGATATATTGGAAATGGAAGCAACGTTTTCAGTGCTTCTGTGGCTATCTCAGGATATTCAGCCTTGACTTTGATTCAGAATGCCGGCAGAGATGTTGTGTCAAACATACTTTTCAGCCCGCCATCATTTGCAAGCTCGAGGAGTTGATCTTCTTCCCGCGCTAACATGGATGACGCGTGCGTTCAACAGTGGGCGTTCAGGGAATGAGGAAAGATGCAGCTGACTCATATCATTTCATATTGCCAAATCATATCGTTTCCTCGCGGCACGGTGGTTGGGGATCGCTCTTAGCAAGAAGAGAGACCAATCAGGATGCTTGCTCTCCTCCTCCCTCTCTTTCTTAAAAAAAATCGATTTCTGGGATATTGTATATAATTTCCGGGTATCAGGGAGCCACTATCAATATGCAGGAGACTCCCGGAACTTCCAGGAGAGGTGGGATGTCTGGTTTCAAGCCCTTAATTTTTTTTTTTGCAGGATCCTCTGTCCAAAACTCAGGGAGACAACAGTGTTTCTGTGCCCTAACGTCACCCTACTTGGTGATCTGCTGAGTCCCAGTTCCCTTATACTCCTGCCTTAATTAAGGGGGCTGCATGGCAGTGTTGCCAGCTAGCGTAGCACTGTTACAGTGATGACAACCCAGGTTCCCCTCCCATTGATGTCAGTAAGGAGTTTGTACGTTCTCCCTGTAGTTTTCCTCTGAGTGCTCTGGTTTCTTCCCACATTCCAAAGATGCACAGGGATTGGTAGGTTATTTGGGCCCGTGGGTGTAATTGGATGGCTCAGGCTCGGCAGGCTGGTGAATCTCAAATTAAAAATAAAATCAATTAATCCGACCCTGTAATATCAGCTCTTCCCTCCACTGCTGAACTAAACAAAGCCGTTCCCTCAGTCCTAAACCTTGCCTCCATTATGTAGATAAAACCCAGCCCATATACTCCAACCACATGCCAGTAACTCATCTACACTTCACAAATTGTTTGTGCATTCAGGTAAAGATCCATGAGCTTTAACATTAGCATTTTCCCATCATCGTCCCTATTTGCTGCTACACTGATGACCTCATTCACTTGTCCAGTATAGACCATCTGCTCGGAACCCACACAGATGTGTGAGTTGCCTCATTTAACTGGGAACTTTGGAAGTTTTGCAAAGTCTTCATTTTTCAAAACAAGCAAATGAGATCATGTATTTCATCTCATTTGAAATTACAGTACTGTAGATCTAACCTGGTAGTTTCTTGCTGAAACTATGCATCTCTCCCTGCTGAGGAATCTACAAACTGTCCCACACTGCATTCAGTCCCTGAGCTGATTAAATTCATGATGCCAAGCGACAGTTTCAACTCCTGGGATGCTCTCTCATTTCCTCACTGATCTCACTCAATCTGTTCTCTTATTCCCTCACTGCTTCTGCAAGTCTGAGCTCTCATTCACTTGCTCCTGTCACTCGGGTTGGTCTCTTGTTCCATCCTGGGTTTATTTTTTGCTGCCCTCTCCTCTCCCCTTCTTGTTCCTTCTCTCCTCTCCACTCTCCCTCTCTCTCCCTCTCTCTCCCTCTCTCTCCCTCTCTCTCCCTCTCTCTCCCTCTCTCTCCCTCTCTCTCCCTCTCTCTCCCTCTCTCTCATTCTCTCTCTCTCATCTCCTTGCTGTTTTCTCCTCTCATTCCTTTCACTCTCTCATTGCCTTTGTATCTCTGGCCACTTACGGAATCACTCCTGGGATGTATTTACAAAGCGAATTCTATAAACCAACTGAGTCATCAGTCTGTCCGCTGAAGTCTGAAGAGAGGGTGACCCACAGGTCCTAGCAACTGTAACCTCTGGGTATATTCACAGGTGAATGTGTCTGTTCCATATTTCTGAAACCTTTCACACAAAAAATGCTGGTGGATGCAGCAGGCCAGGCAGCATCTATAGGAAGAGGTATACAGTCGACGTCTCGGCCTGAAATTTCCAGCGTCTGCAGATTTCCTCGTGCTTGCGTTCTGAAGCCTTTGCTGTGTTTGAACCAAACTTGTTCCTTCCTCTGCGGGATCTCACCAACTGCTAACCAGCACTCATCTCACTGTTGTCATAGTTCCCATTCTGATGTCACGTGACTTCAGCTCAGCTGCAATTTCAATTTGGTTTGATTTCAGAATTTGGAAAACAACAACAGGTCGCCATGGTAACAGTGACCCGGAAACAAAACTGGATTGTGGTTAAAAAATATCGTTGGTTTTGATCAGGGAAGGAGATTTCTTGTCCCTGCCTGGTCTGACTCTGTCATCGTGGGACTCACACATTTCAATTACACTGTTGCAGAAGTTGCTACAAAATGCTTCTGTGGTAATTTGCTCCTAGAACCCATTTGATTGTTCCAGTAGCTTTGCTCTTTTTGTGGGACTTGGGGTAGATCTAGTGAGGAGGACTGAGTGAAGTTCATGTAGGAGGACAGGTGTTTGTCCAGCAAAGCCAGTGAGTCAGTGGGAAGCTGGAAGGACATAGCACACATATACTCAGTGACACCTAATTATTAGGTACATCTGTACACTTGCTTGTTAATGCAAGTATCTAATCAGCCAATCATATGGCAGCAACTCAGCGCAGACATGGTCATTTGCTGTTCAGACCAAACATCAGAATGGGGAAGAAATGTGATCTATGTGACTTTGACCATCTTGGTAGTTGATAGTTGCTTCCAGGCAAGGTGGTTTGAGGTTCTCAGAAACAGCAGTCTCTAGAGTTTACAGAGAATGGTGCAAAAAAAAACCCCAAAAAAAACATCCAGTGAGTGGCACTTCTATGGCCAAAAAGAAATTGTTAATGAGCAAAGTCAGAGGAGAATGGCCAGACTGGTTCAAGTTGACCAAGCAACAGTGGCCCAAATAACCACACGTTCAGCAGCTGAAGACCACAAGCATACACTCAATGGCCACTTTATCAGGTACCTAATAAAGTGGCTACTGAGTGTACATTAAAGTACACTAGAGGTTTTAAAGAGGCTGGAAATCTTGAGCAACACACACAAAATTCTGAAGGAACTCAGCAGGTCAGGGAACATCTATGAAGAGCAATAAATAGTCAACATTTTGGGCTGAGACCCCTCATCAGGACATTAGAGTACACCTCTATTTGGAGTCAGAGCAGGGAGCAATTGGAATAAAGGAAAAAATGAAGATTCTGTCTCAGAATGCATAAAGCATTCATAATAAGGATGATGAACTTCATAATAAGTTAGAAATCAAAATCAAATCAAATCAAGTTTAATTATCATTCAACCATAAAAGATACAGTGAATGAAACGGCATTCCTCCTGGGCCAAAGGGCACAAACAAACAAAACAACACATTCAAAATAGCATGCAGTGAAGCATAATCACACAAAAAGAAAATATTTTAGCTCCAGCCAAACCATGTAGATTTTCATATGCAAGGTCTTTCCTTTTTGACGCTCAGCAACATATCCCACAATTGATGGTGCAGTCTCCCGACAGTGCGCAAACGCACGCAATCCATCCTGTTGTTCCACTGCACAGCCCTCCGTCGAGTGTGGATGCCACGCTGCACCACCTCCGGTGTTTCCTCACCTGGTATGCAGCAGCAGGCAAACCTGCGGCTGGAGGCCTAGTCCTCACTACAACTGAGGCTACACAGCTTCCATGTCGTCCGTCGCACCACCAGACAAGGGTAGCAAGCCTGCGCTAACTTACATTGTCACTGTCCAACAGAGTCTTGCGATTGCAGGTGAAACGATGACAACCTCCCACAGTTATGCTGTGGGTCGCCTTAACGTGCCGTCTCCGATGCTTCCGAGTAGCAGGCAGCAACACGGTCTGCAGCCAGATCAGTTCCTTTGAACCCAAACCAGCTCCTCCGACATCCCGACTGGCCTCTTTCTTGGCATTCCAGCCAGCTCCTTCACCAACGTTCTGGCCGGCCACTTCGACACCTAGGCCAGCTCCACTGCCAACACCAGTCCAACTACTCCGATCAACAAGCAGCTCGCTAATGGAGTAGCCCTGCAGTACCAGAAGTTCTTGAAGTAGAATTGTTTTGCAATCTTATAAAAACTAGTTTAAAAAAGAAAATGCCCCCTTTGGTTGGCCCCCGAGAGGTTGCTGTGTGCGAATACAACGCCATCTTACCGGAAGGCAAAAAACAAATGCCTGTGATGTTCCAGCCATTTCCTAGATGTGGTTGCAAACTGATATGAATTAAATATTCCAGTATCCCTAACATTTAGAAGAGACAGGGGCAATGGAAAAGAAAAAACAGTAGCCCTGGTTTTAAGTCGTGCACTAAAGGTCGCAAAAAGAAATGACTTTGCACATGAAAATCTACATGGTTTGGCTGGAGCTAAAATGAAAAGGATAGATGTTGGCTCGAAGACAGGAATTGTGGTCGAGCTGTAGATCGGGACATTACAAGATGATGTTATTGGCAGTAACCTGAATATTTTAGTCTACATATTGACTGGGCAAATGCATTTATGGTGTGCTTCATTGATGGCTTGTTTGGAGAAAATGGTGTAGTTCATGGTCTCAAATGTGAATGAAGGAAAGTGGGAAATCTTCAACTGTGAGCCGGCAATGGTAGACTGGGAAGCAGTAAGTCAGCAATAAACAACTTTTAAACTATTCAATGGTGGAGGGTAAATGTAAATCTAGCATTTTAAAGAAGAAGGAGAAAGAATGCTGGAAGTTCCTGACAGGTTAGCTGAACATCAGCACGAGGGACAATATTGGAGTCCGTGGGAAACAGCATGATAACGGGGCACTTGAGAAGTATCAACAGGATTAGACAAAGTCTGTGTGGATTTATGAAAGGAAAGTCATGTTAGATAAGCCTACTGGAGATCTTAGGGCTGTAACTAGTAACACAAATCCAATGGATGTGGTGTATTTGAATTTTCAGAAAGAATTGGTATATTTTATTGTCACATCTGCTTAGATACAGTAAAAAGACTGTCTTGCATACTGTTCATACAGATCAAATCATTACACAGTGCTGTGAGGTAGAACAAAGTAAACTAATAACCAAATGCAGAATAAAGTGTAACAGATACAGAGAAAGTGTCATGCAGGTAAATGATAAAGTGCAAGATTATATGAAGGCAGATTGTGAGATCCAGGATCATATTAACATACTAGGCAACCATTATATAGTAACACACACAAAATGCTGGAGGAACTCAGCAGGCCAGGCAACATCTATGGAAAAAAGCATAGTCAATGTTTTGGGCTGAAACCCTTCAAAGGTCCTGCCAAAGGGTTTTGGCCCGAAACGTCGAATGGACTTTTTTCCATAGATGCTGCCTGGCCTGCTGAGTTCCTCCAGCATTTTGTGCATGTTGCCCGGATTTCCAGCATCTGCAGATTTTCTCTTGTTTGTGATTTGTTTAACCATTATATAGTCTTAGTGGGGTTCGCACTTTCAGTCTTTTCTATCTTCTGCAGTGCACAAAAAGCTGGAGAAACTCTGCAGATCAGGCAGGATCTATGAAGGGGAATAAATAACTAGCATTTCAGGCCAAGATCCTTTAACTTCTGCCTAATCGAAGGGGGCGAAAGAGTGGATGTCCTGGATGGGTGGGGGGGTCTGTGAATATGCTGGCTGCTGTACTCAATAGTGAGAGGTATCGACAGAATTCATGGAGGTGAGGCTGGTGTTCCGTGGTGTGCTAAGCTGTGTCCACAACTCTGTGCAATTTCTTGTGGTCAGTTACAGAACAATTACCGTGAAAAGCCGAAATGCACCCAGATAGGATATGATTTCTGTGGTACATGATTAAAAATTGGTATGGGTTGACGAAGACATGCCAAATTCCTTAAGTCTCCTGAGGAAGTAGAGGCATTGGTGAGCTTTCTTGGCCACAGAGTCCATGTAGTTGGACCACGACCGGCTATTTGGTGATGTTCACTCCTAGTAGCTTGAAGCTCAATCCTCTTGTCCTCAACAACATTGATGTAGACAGGAGTATGTGCAGCATCCACTTTCTGAAGGCAATGACCACCTCTTTTGTTTTGCTGACATTGAGGGAAAGGTTGTTGTCCTGACATCATGTCACTGAGCTCTCAATTTCCTTGCTGTGCACTGACTCATCATTATCTGAGATTTGGCCCACTACAGTATTATCATCTGCAAACTTGTAGATGGAGATAGAGCAGACTCTAACTGCATAGTAGTGACTGTATAACCAGTAGGGTAGGGGCCAGTGCGATCTGCAGTTTTCTCTCTTGATAAGGTCCCACTAAAAATGTGTGATGAAAATTTCAGGTGCTTGGGATTAGTGGTGATATTCTAGCATGGGTTGTAACCTGGTTGATAAGGAAACAGTCGGGATATAGGGATCTTTTAGGGGTGTTAATGGGGGTTACCAGGATCAGTGGATGGGCACAAGCTCTTCACAATGTATGTTAATGACTCAGCTGAAACCACACCTGGAATATTGTGGTAGTGTTAATCTCCACAGCAGAGAGTTGTAAACTTAGTCAGCTCCATGATGAGCACTAGACTCCATATTATTCAGAATATCTTCATCAAGCCTTACCTCAAGAAGGCAGCATCCATCGTTAAGGACCCCTTTCACCTAAGTCATGCCTTGTTCTCATTGCTATCATCAGGAAGGAGGTACAGAAGCCTGAAGGCACACACTGAATGATTCAAGTACAGCTTCTTCCCCTCTGCCATCTGTTTTCTGAATGGGCATTGAACCCATGAACACTACCTCACCATTTCTTTATTTCTATTTTTGCACTACTTGTTTAATTTAACTATTTTATAAATACTGTAATTCACAGTTTTTTTTCTCTCTGTTCTTATGTATAGCATAGTACTGCTGCAGCAGAGTCAGCAAATTTCATGACATATGCCAGTGATATTCAACCTGATTCTGATGTACTGGCAAAGAGGGATGCAATAAAGATTTCCCAGACTGATTGCTAGGATGGTGGGTTGATGGGACCTGTGTTCACTGAAGAGTAAATCTCGGTGAAACGTACAAAACTCCTACAGCTTTCAGGAGGCTAGACACAGGTGAGGTGTTTCACTTTGCTGGAGAATCTTGAACCAATGTCAAAGTCTTAGGCCAACGGTTAGACATTTGAGACTGAGGAGAGGAGAAATACCTTTACTCAGATGGTGGTAAGCTTGTTAAGTTCTCTACTTCAGACAATTACAGAGGCCAAGTGGCTAAATATATTTCAGAATGAGGTGGGCAGGTTTCTAGCCACAAGTGGCATCCCTGGGCATCAAAAGAGAGCAGGACTGTGGTATTGAGAGTGAAGACTAACCTATTGAATAGTGGAGCAAGCTTGAAGGCCTGTTCCTGTTCTTTTATTCTGTTTCTATCTTTACGATAAATATATAAGACAAGAAGCAAGAGCCCTTTGATTTTATTAAGCCATTCATCAAGATTATCTGTTCTCTCAGAATCCATTTTCCTGTACTATCCCCGTATCTTCAGGTTCCCTTAATATGTAGAGACCCATGCACTTCAGGTGGCAGTGAGTGTGATATCTGAGCATTCACAGTCCTCCATCATAAAGGTTCACCACATTCCAAGTGAAGAAATCTTTTCTCTCCTCAGTCCTAAGTGGCCAAACCCTTACTCATAAATTTTGTCCCATTCCTGGACCTTTCACTCAGGGCAAACATTCTCAATGCCTCTGGACTGTCCAGCTATTCAACACTTCTCTAAGTATTATTGAAATCCCTCATTCTTCTCAGCTCTAGGGAACTCGGATCTAGTCTATTCGTTCTTTCTTGATGCAGTGATCTCACCATACCGTCAGCCAATCTACTGAATCTTCTTTGCAGTTCCTTACTGGCAAGCTAATCCTTTCTTAACTAAGGAGACCAAAGCTCTGCAGTGTACTCTACCTTCAATCTTCCCAAGGCCCATTGCAATTGTTAAGACTTCCTTTCTCCTGTAACCAAACTCCTCTGTGTAAAGGTTACCACACCATTTGTCCTCCCAGTCACTTGGTACACCAGTGTTTTGTGTACAGGCACTTTCACATTGCTACTGACATTAATGTTAACCATCCTCTCACCAGTTATTATCTGCTCTCCTTCTCTGTTCTCTGAATCAAAGTGGGTGACTTCACATAATCCCACATTTTATTCCATCTGCCCACTTCTCAACCGGCTGTGCCTCATGTGTCAGTGCCTGTCTCTGCTTTTAGGCTGGAAGACGATTCAGCAGATTATATCTGGCACCTGTACAATGATCCCAGCAAAGTGAATGGGGGAGTAAGCTTCTGGGAGGATTGCAAATAAAGTGCTTTTTTTCTTTCAAAATAATTTCAATAATTTTAATTTTGAATGCACGTTTTTATTTTATTCTGATCATTTTAAAAGTATTTTTGTTGGCTCTAATGCTTTTAATATTTTATTTTCAATGAGCAAGGATTGTTTTTAAGGTCAAAGATGTTCAGTCGTTGTAGCAGTTGATGTGGGTACTGAGCCTGCAGTCAGGGCCTCACTGGCTGTCAAGACCATTGTGAGTGGGTTGGGTAGTATTTTGGCATTAGGTGGATATAGCAGATATTGATTCAAACAAGAACTAATCTTCAGTTCTTACTGTAAATGCAAATAAGTTCAGGACGTTTGCAATTAGCCTTCAGTTTTTATTGTAAATTGTGAGCAGTAAATTGAAGTTAAACTGGCCTACAGACTAAGATAGCATATGCGACAGACAGATGTAGGTCCCTTACAGTCAGAAACAGGAACAAGGACATGGCAGACCAATTGAATAACTACTTTGGTTCTGTCTTCACTAAGGAGGACATAAATAATCTTCCGGAAATAGTAGGGGACCGAGGGTCTAGTGAGATGGAGGAACTGAGGGAAATACATGTTAGTAGGGAAGTGGTGTTAGGTAAATTGAAGGGATTAAAGGCAGATAAATCCCCAGGGCCAGATGGTCTGCGTCCCAGACTGCTTAAGGAAGTAGCCCAAGAAATAGTGGATGCATTAGTGATAATTTTTCAAAACTCTTTAGATTCTGGATTAGTTCTTGAGGATTGGAGGGTGGCTAATGTAACCCCACTTTTTAAAAAAGGAGGGAGAGAGAAAGCGGGGAATTATAGACCAGTTAGCCTGACATCAGTGGTGGAGAAAATGCTAGAGTCAGTTATCAAGGATGTGATAACAGCACATTTGGAAAGTGGTGAAATCATTGGACAAAGTCAGCATAGATTTGTGAAAGGAAAATCGTGTCTGACGAATCTCATAGAATTTTTTGAGGATGTAACTAGTAGAGTGGATAGGGGAGAACCAGTGGATGTGGTATATTTGGACTTTCAAAAGGCTTTTGACAAGGTCCCACACAGGAGATTAGTGTGCAAGCTTAAAGCACACAATGTTGGGGGTAGGGTATTGATGTGGATAGAGAATTGGTTGGCAGACAGGAAGCAAAGAGTGGGAATAAACGGGGCCTTTTCAGAATGGCAGGCAGTGACTAGTGGGGTACCGCAAGGCTCAGTGCTGGGACCCCAGTTGTTTACAATATATATTAATGACTTAGACGAGGGAATTAAATGCAGCATCTCCAAATTTGCGGATGACACGAAGCTGGGCAGCAGTGTTAACTGTGAGGAGGATGCTAAGAGGATTCAGGGTGACTTGGATAGGTTAGGTGAGTGGGCAAATTCATGGCAGATGCAATTTAATGTGGATAAATGTGAGGTTATCCACTTTGGTGGCAGGAACAGGAAAACAGATTATTATCTGAATGGTGGCCGATTAGGAAAAGGGGAGGTGCAACGAGACCTGGGTGTCATTGTACACCAGTCATTGAAAGTGGGCATGCAGGTACAGCAGGTGGTGAAAAAGGCGAATGGTATGCTGGCATTCATAGCAAGAGGATTCGAGTACAGGAGCAGGGAGGTACTACTGCAGTTGTACAAGGCCTTGGTGAGACCACATCTGGAGTATTGGGTGCAGTTTTGGTCCCCTAATCTGAGGAAAGACATTCTTGCCATAGATGGAGTACAAAGAAGGTTCACCAGATTGATTCCTGGGATGGCAGGACTTTCATATGATGAAAGACTGGATCGACTAGGCTTATACTCTCTGGAATTTAGAAGATTGAGGGGGGATCTTATTGAAATGTATAAAATTCTAAAGGGATTGGACAGGCTAGATGTAGGAAGATTGTTCCTGATTTTGGGGAAGTCCAGAACGAGGGGTCACAGTTTGAGGATAAAAGGGAAGCCTTTTAGGACTGAGATTAGGAAAAACTTCTTCACACAGAGAGTGATGAATCTGTGGAATTCTCTGCGACATGAAACAGTCGAGGCCAGTTCACTGGCTATATTTAAGAGGGAGTTAGATATGGCCCTTGTGGCTAAAGGGATCAGAGGGTATGGAGAGAAGGTAGGTACAGGGTTCTGAGTTGGATGATCAGCCATGATCATACTGAATGGCGGTGCAGGCTCGAAGGGCCGAATGGCCTACTCCTGCACCTATTTTCTATGTTTCTATGTTACAGTCAAACGTTAAGACAACAGGGTTGTGTTAGTTGGCTTGCATCAAAGCAGGCAACATGGCTAATTTATTTGCACCATTGTGACTGAGTTCAAGCTGGCAGGCCAGACAGATGTTGTCATTTAGTATATTAAACGTGGTCACAGATATAGGCCATCAATAGTTTTTGTGAGCTTATCATATTTGTGTCCTCAGAGACAGCCCTGACAACATTAATTTTGGGTGTCTCACTCTTTGTTGTGTCATGTACCCCGTGACAGGTTAAAGAACCATCAGAAATGGAAAATACTTTGGAGTCCAGTATTGCTATTAACTAATGGTATTTGTTAGTAACTATGCAATACAGTAATAAGTACAGATATATCAAACAGGTTAGCAATGATTATATATATTTATGTGGAAATATATGAAAACCAAGCTCCTTCAAGTCTAGGGTAAATAGATAGTCTTACGATGATGAGTAAAGTTCAGTTCAGTTTGTGGTATTGAGTTCAGTAGTGATGGAGAGAGAGAGGGAGAGATTTGAGCCTTCAGGTGAGCTGACGCCACCGATCTTCCCGTTGTCCTCCAAAATACTTTAGAAGTCACCGACTGTGACCACAACAAAGGGGACCGTTCTTCCGTGGTGGGATTATCAACCCAGGCGAGGTTCGGACATGCATAACTCCCCACTGGTCACACTGTTTTCACACTGCGAGAGCCACTGATTGATCCGCCTGACCGATCCTCCAAAATCCACCTTTTCTGTGGGCACAACAAAGCTCATTTAGTGTCCAAAACCATGTGTCTGTAGGTCTAACAGCTGACCTATTTATCTCACCGTGCTGAACACCAGCTGTCCATCAAGCAGCTCCTCCCTTCTCTCTCTGTGAAAACTTGGAAACTGCCAGTATCCTTGCAAAAGTGTAAACAAACTGTGAGCAGTCTTCACCTCTCTCTTTCTTTTTCTCTCTTTTTAACAAGGTGTCTGTGTTCCACAACTCACTGTCTCTCTTTTCAAAAGCACAGTTCATAGGGGTAATTCAGGACCCCGTCACAGTTGTCAAAAGTTTTTTTTGGAATATTTGTATTAATTTGTTTCTGCTAAAGGTGTTAGGACCTTCAGAGGTGTCTTCTCAATTGCAATGTGTTTCCTGTATGTATCTCAAAGGAACCATTTGTCAAACCAAAGTATTGAAGTAAACAATGTTATTGTAACTATTGAATTGTATTGTATTAGCTACTGTCACGTTTGATCTTAAGAATATAAAAATGTGATGTACTTTTGGATTTGGGAGACTCTACTCAGAGTACCTCCAGAATGATTGTGATGAATAAATACTTCAGTGCCTCTCCATGACTTTGTTCATATATCACAATAATTGTAGGGCTGTCGGTGCTGAAACGCACTGTGCTGGGCTGGGCCATGCTGATTATCTATCTTGGACAATGAAGTAAATGTCACTCCAGTAGAACACCATGCATTAACTCAAATTCAATTGGAACTGACATATTAAATCTCTGATCTTTCGGAGATAGCTCTACGACAACAAACTGAAGGGGTTTCAGCAGATGTAACTCATGGTGGTGAAATTCCTGTGTAAGCAGGTTATTTGCAAATTTCTTCAAGTTAAAAGCAGCGACAACTTTGGTCTTATAGTTAGACTGAAGCTCTTTAGGGAATTCTGTGAGTGTGTGGTGTATGCAGGTGAGCGTACAGATTATTTTCTGGTGCAGTTGTGAATTTTACTTCCTCTTTTTGGGAAACTTCATGACGTTAATATTGGATAATATTATTGAAAGTTTGTTTCTTGTTAGTTACTCAGAAATGAGGGTGAATATAGCAACATGTGAATGAGCTGAAAATGCAGATAGCAATGCAGGACATAAGCAGAATGTCATATAGTCTTCAAGTATAAATCTTCATTGAACTATGTTTTTTCTTCCTATTTTTCAAGCAGTTCATGACCAAAATAATTTAATTTAATTTCAGCTTTAAAATTTGTATCTAATTTAGCATCAGTTTGAAAGTGTTATTATCTTTCAGCCTCTCTGTAGGTGTGTTAAGATTGTTTTCTCAACCCAGACGGCCCAAACAGCAGAAATAGATCCTATATACTTCTGAATACCCTTCAATATCTTGAAAACATCATTCAACTCATCTGTACCTCCTCACTCTGTGTTCCTGCAATTTCTCCTTATAATTAAACCTTTGAAGGCTTGGTATTATGTGGAGAACCCTCATTTTGCCTCACTTGCTCCAGGCCAATTGGTGCAATGAACCCACTAATTTACAGTGACCAGTTCCGCACATAGAGCTCCAGGCCAGGTCTAACCTTGGTTTTGGATAGTTTTAGCAAGCTATCAGTGTTTTGTACTCCATTCCTCCCAGTGTAATTATCTGTATTCTATGACACTTTCTGGTTAATTACTGCATTTCTAGATGACATTTTAATCTTGACCTCCAGTGCTGTCTCACACAGACTTGTTCTCCCTGTGACCGTGTGGATTTCCTCAGGGTGCTCTGGTTTCCTCCCACATTCCAAAGACATGCAGGTTGGTCAGTTAGTTGACTACTTAATCACTCCTGGTGCATAGGAAAGTGGTGTAAATACTGGAAATACAGGAAGAGGAAACTGAGTGTGGGAATTGAGTGCTTGATTCCTGAGTGGATTCTGTGCACCAAAGGGCCTGTTTCTGTGCTGTCTGACTCTGTGACTTGGATCTCTTGACCAAGTGAACACGGAGAACGATGACAGTACATCTGTTGCTGTTAACTCTCTGGCACTGCAGCATATTCCAAAGGTGCCCATATTGAACCATTGAAGGAGTCCTTTGCTGCTCAGTCAGTTATGGGTGGGAGGAAGGAACCAGAGAAGATATCCACCAAACTCAGGCAGGTGGAAGAATCAGTAGTCTCTTCAAAGAAATTAATGAGAAATATAAGCCATCGTTCGTTCCTGTTTGGTTACTATTTTGATCCCCAGCTTTAATATACCTGGAACGCTGTTGTGTACCACACTAGGGGACATAACAGATCGTGTCCAGCTTCTGTAAAATAGCTGCAGCTCTAGTCCCGGAAATGAGTAACACAGAGCAGCGTACGGCTCAGTAGTTTGGTTTTTAATCAGCCGTTTGGGATTAAACACATCGCTGTAGTCTCCCTTCCCAAATGCCTCATTGTAAATCTGCTTTAAGGTATTTTCAGAACAGAAATACTTAAAATCCATTGGACAAGGTAAGACAGGTCAGCGGCTGGAGAACAAGCATTTTCGGGTCTTGCACGACTGTACGTCCCTGTGAACTTTATTGTTCACATTGCTTCATGTGATCTACTCAACAAAAAACGATCTCTTTAACATGTAACATGTACAAGATTATTTGATGTACACAAGAGTAAAGGTGAATGAAACAATTGTTTCTCCAGATCTGATGCAGCACAAAAGCAAACAGAATGAGATAAAGAACACAATAATAAAAACATAATAAATATAAATGCATAAGATAGTTTATATACATCAATTGAATGTATGTGGCACTAGGCACAGGAGAGTCCGTAGAGGTATTGATGGTGGTGGGGTTGTTGATTAGATTCACTTCTGTGAGTCCGGTCGTCTTGACATGGATACTGCGTAGCCTTCTTCCTGATGGCAGTGGGACAAGCAGCCCTAGGCAGGGTGGGTGGAATCCTTTATGATGTTACTAGCCCTTTTCCGGCAACTTTATGTCTGTATGTCCTTGATGGTGGGTAGGCTAGTGCTGGTTAGGCACTGGGCAGTTTTAACCTCCCATTGTAGAGCCTTACTGTCTGCCATAGTGCAGTTTGCATACCATGCAGTGATGCTGTCTGCTGCAATCTGCCAAATGACATGAGTTTGAATGTGCGTTGTCGAGGTCTCTTCTGCCTCCTCAGAAAGCAGAGGCATTGGTGAGCTTTCCTGACTGTGTAGAATGTGTTCTGAGACCTTGAGGGTTTGTGCGAGATGCGCACTCCCAAAAGTCTGAAAGAGCTCGCAGTTTCCACTGCTGTGCCGCTGATGTAAAGAGGAATGTGAGCGCTGCGAGTTCTCTTGAAGTTGATAACCATTTCCTTGGTCTTGGTATTGAGCCCTAACTCAGAAAGACCCTCACCACCCTGTTCCTCTGGCTGTTTCCCCCCCCCCACCCCCCCCAATAAGATGCCATCCAATCTCTTGTCTCTAGTTTCAGGCACGTGCAAAGCTGTTTAAAAAAAATGCATGTAATTCTGGAACTATTCGTAATGATGGGAAAATGAAAAGTGGAAAACTTCTGTCTTGTAGATTCGCTTATTGCGAAAATGGGGAACTGCCACTGCAAACAGATTCTGAAAGTGTTTTCGGGTTTATTTAACTTTAACGACTCGCGAGCAAAGACCATTAACGATCTCCTGATGCATGTTATGCTGAATCGACTATACTGTTACCTCTATTTATAAAGACGGCCCTGATATTCAGATGGAAGGACACTCTTCCTGTTTGTTATTGAAAATCAAGAAAACTGCTGGATGTCTGAATTAAGAGCTGGCAATACTGGAAACATTCAGGTCAGGCAGTGTCTGTGTGGGAGAAACAGAGATATCGTTTCAGGTAGATGACTTTTAAATCAGAAATGAGAAAGTGGGAAATTGGATGTACTTTAACTGTCAGAGAAGGAGAGGGAGGAAAGAAGAGGGAAACAGGAACTTCTCTGATAGGAATGTCTGGGCATTATAAGTTCTGTTGGTGTCATCCGAGAGGGGGTGACAAATGCTTCTTCGTCGGAGCTGATCTGTCGGCAGGTGTGTAAACAGAGTATACTAAAGCAACCAATACCAGAGACGTGTAAACGCTGTAATCTGGAAAGAGAAAACAGGATGGTGGAAGGATTCAGCTGGTCGGGCAGCATCTGTGGAGTTCCAGAATCACAATAGAACTCTGTGATGTAGAATGCTGCAGTTACTTGAATAACTTGAACTGATTATTCAGATCTCAATATTCCAATATTGATATCAAAAACTGAAACATATGAAATAAGGGAGAGTTGGAATGTTCGAAGTACTCAGCAAGTGGGGTAACACCGGTGGAGAAACAAGCAGTGTGAATACTTTGGATCACCTTCCATCAGGACTAGACTGTTCTGACACAAACAACGAAGGCTGCTTATCTGATGAAATAGTCGAACTCAACATTGAGTCCTAAAGCAGTAAAATGGCCAGAGGAAGGTGGCGTGCTGTTTTTCGGGCAGACTTTGGGCTTCACTGGAATTGTGTGGGAGGTCAAAGCATGAATCTTATTTGCATGTGGGTTGGTTGTGTGTGCCGGTTTACAGTTTTGATGTGGACAATGTCTTCATCATTTGTTGCAATGATTGTGCCGATTTCGAAAGCAAGTTAACACGTGGATTTTCTAACTTCCCAGGCAACAGCAGAGACTCTGGCCTTGATACAACTGAATCAGAAGGAGATTATAAATTCGAAGTGCAGGGGAATTTGGCAAGATCAACAGAGGCTCCACATTTGTCATCTACTGCAGAACATCTTGAAAACATGGTGAAGGTTTTACCAGAGAGGATCCAGTGTGGGGTAGGTCACTGAGGCGCACGTGTTGACAGTCTCAGCCGAGGGAAAACGCGACCGACTGCTCACCTGGGGCAACTGGGCACAGTAGGAATCTGCACACACCACGAACCAGAGAGCAGAAGGAGGAGGGGTGTGATAGCAGAAGTTGGATGAGGAGGAGGAGTGAGATTTCAGAGAGTTCATCAGAGGAAGAAGAGATTGAGAAAAGAATGTTGGTGGCGGATGAACAGAGTGGTGGGGGGGAAGGAAAGAGTGAGGGAATAGGTGAGGAAGAGGAACTGAATGTTGAGGGTGATGGGGAGTGTGGCTGAGGAGAAGTGACGTTAAGGAGTGAGTAACGAGGGTACAGAGGTGGTGGGGAAGTGAGTGAGCAGGAGTTACATTGGGGTGCTGTGGGTGATGGAGGGTGAAGAAGGGAATTGGGAAGTGGAGCAGGGGTGGTGTACAACTTTGTGGGTTTGTTTGGGTGAAACGGGTTTATCTAACACTGTATCCTGAGCTGAAAAGAAGTGATGTCATTGAACCTTAAAGTTATCTTATGGGTTTTGACAGGGTGGGTGTTGGCAGGAATAATATTACCCCTGGCTGGAGGTAGGAGTCAGTCAAACGGTAATGAATCTGGAATGGTGTAGAAGTCCAGTCAGTGATTCTGTTCAAATCGGTGATAGATTTTTAGATGTAAAAAGAATTGAGGAGTTTAGAATGTGAGAGAGAGGAAGAGTAAGATAAAGGATGAGCAATGGTTTCACTGACTACGGGCCATTTGTACGGGGGATGATTGATAAGTTCGTGACCTAAGATAGAAGGAGTCAATTTTAGAAAACCTAGCATATTTATTTTTAAACATAGTCCCCTCTATATTGACACACTTAGTCCAGCGGTCGTGGAGCATACAGATCTTGGACCTCCAGAAAGTGTCCAGAGATGGGTAATTGATAAGTTTGTGGCCTAAGGTAGAAGGAGATGAGTTATACAGCTCTCGTTACATGCACGTACAGCTCAACTCTTTGAGTGATTATGCAGAAAGTTTGAAGTTAATAACTCATCTCCTTCTACCTCAGGCCACGAACATATCAATCACCCCTGATGAGTTATTAACTTCAAACTTTCTGCAAAATCACTCAAAAGTTGAACTGCATGTGCATGTAACGAGAGCTGTATAACTCATCTCCTTCTACCTTAGGCCAGGAACTTATCAATCACCCATGCTGTGGACACTTTCTGGAGGTCCAAGATCCGTATGCTCCACGACCGCTGGACTAAGTGTGTAAATGCTGGAGGGGACTATGTTGAAATATAAATGTGCTAGGTTTTCTAAACAACACACATCAAAATTGCTGGCGAACGCAGCAGGCCAGGCAGCATCTCTAGGAAGAGGTACAGTCAACATTTCAGGCCGAGACCCTTCATCAGGACTAACTGAAGGAACAGTTAGTAAGAGATTTGAAAGTGGGAGGGGGAGGGGGAGATCCAAAGTGATAGGAGAAGACAGGAGGGGGAGGGATGGAGCCAAGAGGTGGACAGGTGATTGGCAAAGGGGATATGAGGGGATCATGGGACAGGAGGCCCAGGGAGAAGGAAGGGGGGGGCCAGAGGATGGGCAAGGGGTATAGTCAGAGGGACAGAGGGAGAAAAAGGAGAGTGAGAGAAAGAATGTGTGTATAAAAATAAATAACGGATGGGGTACGAGGGGGAGGTGGGGCATTAGCGGAAGTTAGCGAAGTCAATGTTCATGGCATCAGGTTGGAGGCTACCCAGGCGGAATATAAGGTGTTGTTCCTCCAACCTGAGTTTGGCTTCATCTTTACGGTAGAGGAGGCTGTGGATAGACATGTCAGAATGGGAGTGGGATGTGGAATTAAAATATGTGGCCACTGGGAGATGCTGCTTTCTCTGGCGGACAGAGCATAGGTGTTCAGCAAAACGGTCTCCCAGTCTGCGTCGGGTCTCGCCAATATATAGAAGGCCACGTCGGGACGCAGTATATCACCCCAGCCGACTCACAGGTGAAGTGTCGCCTCACCTGGAAGGACTGTCTGTGGCCCTGAATGGTGGTAAGGGAGGAAGTGTAAGGGCATGTGTAGCACTTGTTCCGCTTACAAGGATAAGTGCCAGGAGGGAGATCAGTGGGGAGGGATGGGGGCACGAATGGACAAGGGAGTCGCGTAGGGAGCGATCCCTGTGGAAAGCGGGGGGGGGGGAGGGAAAGATGTGCTTAGTGGTGGGATCCCGTTGGAGGTGGCGGAAGTTACGGAGAATAATATGTTGGACCTGGAGGCTGGTGGGGTGGTAGGTGAGGACCAGGGGAACCCTATTCCTAGTGGGGTGGTAGGTGGATGGAGTGAGAGCAGATGTGCGTGAAATGGGGTAGGTGCATTTGAGAGCAGAGTTGATGGTGGAGGAAGGGAAGCCCCTTTCTTTAAAAAAGGAGGACATCTCCCTCGTCCTGGAATGAAAAGCCTCATCCTGAGAGCAGATGCGGCGGAAATGGAGGAATTGCGAGAAGGGGATGGCATTTTTGCAAAGGACAGGGTGAGAAGAGGAATAGTCCAGGTAGCTGTGAGAGTCAGTGGGCTTATAGTAGACATCAGTGGATAAGCTGTCTCCAGGGATAGAGACAGAAAGATCTAGAAAGGGGAGGGAGGTGTCGGATATGGACCAGGTAAACTTGAGGGCAGGGTGAAAGTTGGAGGCAAAGTTAATAAAGTCAACGAGCTCAGCATGCGTGCAGGAAGCAGCGCCAATGCAGTCGTCGATGTAGCGAAGGAAAAGTGGGGGACAGATACCAGAATAGGTTTGGAACATAGATTGTTCCACAAAGCCAACAAAAAGGCAGGCATAGCTAGGACCCGTATGGTGCCCATAGCTACACCTTTAGTTTGGAGGAAGTGGGAGGAGCCAAAGGAGAAATTATTAAGAGTAAGGACTAATTCCGCTAGACGTAGAAGAGTGGTGGTAGAGGGGAACTGATTAGGTCTGGAATCTAAAAAGAAGCGGAGAGCTTTGAGACCTTCCTGAAGGGGGATGGAAGTATATAGGGACTGGACATCCATGGTGAAAATAAAGCGGTGGGGGCCAGGGAACTTAAAATCATCGAAAAGTCTAAGAGCATGAGAAGTGTCACGAACATAGGTAGGAAGGGATTGAACAAGGGGGGGGATAAAATCGTGTTGAGGTATGCAGAAATGAGTTCGGTGGGGCAGGAGCAAGCTGAGACAATAGGTCTGCCAGGACAGGCAGATTTGTGGATCTTGGGTAGGAGGTAGAAACGGGAAGTGCGGGGTGTGGGAACTATAAGGTTGGTAGCAGTGGATGGGAGATCCCCTGAGCGGATAAAGTTGGTGATGGTGTGGGAGACAATGGCCTGGTGCTCCTTAGTGGAGTCACGATCGAGGGGTAAATAAGAGGAGGTATCCGCGAGTTGTCGCTGTGCCTCAGCAAGGTAGAGGTCAGTACGCCAGACTACAACAGCACCCCCCTTATCGGCGGGTTTAATAGTTAGGTTCGGATTAGTGCGGAGGGAGTGGAGAGCAGAGCATTCGGAAAGAGTAAGGTTGGAATGGGAACAAGGTACGGTGAAGTCGAGACGGTTGACGGTTTTCTAAAATTGACTCTTTCTACCTTAGGCCACGAGCTTATCAATCACCCCTCGTAAAGTGTTACTGGGCATTCTGCCTCGTGAAATAACTGGGGCCACACATTCTAGTTATCCTCAGCAAAGAGAGCAACATTTTGGAAATTCATTGGCATGGTCACGATGCCCATAATGTTATGTTTAATTTTCAGGTTCCACAGCCGGTTTTTGTTATTCTAAAGGTTAAACTGGACAGCAAAGTAAAAAATGAAATGGACTTTGCGATGGGTAAGAAGATGTCAGTCCGGGTCCCTGCGTTATTTGTCAATGAGTACACCCTGACGGCGGATGCACCAGGTACGGATCAGGTTTGGGAGCAAAAGCCCAAAAATGGCCAAGTGCGGTCTGAGCTTATGTTCGCATTCGGTTTTATTTCTCATCTTGAAGCCAATAATTTGCACAATTCCTCCTTCACCTTTTGATGCATTATTACTGACAGGAATAATGCTAAAACCTTAATACACAAGTGTATCACCACTACAGCAGCAGAGATGTCTGCAACGCATTTTCAATAAATCTTGAACTTGTGCTGGCTATTGTTAACATCTCTTTTCTGAATCTTGTTTTCTGTTATTTAACATTCAGGAATATAAGCCTGAAAATAAATGAAGTAACCCATGGTTTATGTGGGCCCTGACTGTGACATTAAATACCCAGCAGATGTGGGCTCAAGTCCTGCCAAAGCAAATTATGGGACTGTTTTCAGTGAATTATTCATGATGGAGGAGATTGTTACAGAGCTGTAGAGCACTGCAGAACAGAAACAAGCATTGCAGCCCACCACTTCCCAGCTGATCACTGTACCAGCCTACGCACGAGCACCATGTTAGAAAAAAAACATTTCTGAAATTTAGTCTTGAGTAAATTGTTACAAATTCATGAACTTCAACTTCTCACAGCCACCATCTCGCACAACAGAAAATTGTTTGCTGTGAGGAAATTGTGTAGCTGGCTTTTCCTTGCTCGTCCACTAACTGACTCTCATAAGTTACGGATGTTAAACAAAGAGGCCTTGAGTTTGTTCTCCAGCCCATTGGCTTCCCAACATCTCACAGGAGCCAAAAGATTCATCCATGTGGGTCTAGTACCCTGTTTGTTCACTCCCTCAGATTATACACCACCTGGATCTTATTTGGATTTTGGGCCCCAGTGACATCTAGAGTTGTGACTGTACTTTGTGTGATACATTACAATTTACATCTGTCAGTTGATTCTGCGCTACCATTATTGTTGCCTTAGTTATCAGAGGTAATTAGATAAATAGTTATTGAAGTCTTTGCTTCATTCACCCATGACCTTGGTCTTGTGCCTGATGATACTTTTGACATGTTGTTCCTGAGGTAACATTTTTAAAGACTTAGTCACTTATCACAACATATAAACCCCTCATCCCCAAAATGATTTCCAAATATATAAGGTGGAATTATACCTTCAAGGTTTGAGATTGTTTAATATAATTTCCTGCACACAAGGGTAGAAAAGAACAAAATATTTGTTACATCAAGCAACATTTCAACAACAAACTCTAAAATAGCTATTCCACCATAAAATGATTTGTTAAAATGAGTACCATTCCCATGCACTGGGAAAGATGATTGGATCTTTCTTTATAGAAATGTAACTTCTCTTCATGTTGGGCAGATATGTCACCTGGCATGGTTTCACTCACTGTCTACTCTGGAGATTTGAAAATATGTTCAGCATCTTTAATCTACTACACTGACATGGAAGAAATTGAAAATCTCTTGAAAAATGCCATCAACCCGGTGGAATTCATGTGCCAGGTAAGTAGTTCAGTGTTTGCAGTGGATTTAAACTAGCCAAATATGGCCACAAACATATGAGTGAGAACAATATTTGTTAGCTGATGGGCAAAGTTAAATGCTGAAATAAGAGACAGTTAGAGTAGAAGGTTAAGGGAAGATTTGAGAGAGAGGTTCGAAGCCATAAAAGGGGAGGATATTCTCTGAACCATGACTAGGGGTAACCAGACTATTACCAGGAGTGACACAGCTGTTTCCCACTCTATCTGGGAGGGACCTGGCCGCCCCCTGTGTCATGACCAGGAGGGACCCGGCCATTCCCTGGACTGCGACTGAGAGCGAAGTCTGTTCCCTAGACCACGAACAGAAGTGGCCTGGCCATTCCCTGGACCAGGACTGGGAGTGACCTGGCCATTTCTCAGACCGTGACTTAGCCATTACTCTGACCATGGTAGGGAGTATTCTGGTGCTTCCCTGTGACATTATAAGCTCACCCTCAGTGACATCTGTCCCATTAATGAATTTGGTATCAGTTTGCAGAGTGATATTTCTGAAAATTGAAAGCAGTGCCTGTAACCTCAGTGTACATGTTCTTGGATTGCTATTGGTTCCTTGTCTTCTCAGTCATTGATCCCCAAACGCTAGTGCTTTTGATCCTAGTTGTCCGAGCTTCTGTTGTGTCGCTTGTGTAGATGCTCAGTATAAGGTGGCTGGTGCAGTGCACAGTTTGCAGTGTTTATGAACACTTGGCCTTGTCATGTCTGACACAGACAACCTCACTGAGGTCAAGGCAGCTGGCACAGACAAAAATATAACATCAGGTTGTCAAAGTTCGCTCTGATGTCCAGAGCCGGGCAGAAAGTCAACGATCCAGTTACAAAAACAACAGGAATTCTGCAGATATGCAGATGTGTGTTGCTTGATCCAGTTACAAAGGGAGTAGTGGGTGGTGACGTTCAAATCCCTTCTGAGTTAAGTATGCACAAAGGTGTTAAGCTTGTTGGGTAAGGATGTGCTGTTGTCAGCAATGCTGCCTGACTTGCTTTGCAACATGTTATAGCACTAAGCCCTGCCACAACAGATAACTGGTTTGACACTTGATTTTGGACTACAGATGCTGCCTGGCCTGCTGCGTTCACCAGCAACTTTGATGTGTGTTGACTGATAGTTTTACGAAGGTTGTAATTCAATTTCTTGTGAAGGTCAAGGTTACTTGATTTGAATGTTGCAGATGTAGTAGGGAGTGGATGTCCTAGTTCATCCATGGTTTCTAGTTTGGGAACACCTGGCTTGTCCTCTTTGGTACACAGTCCTTGACATAATTGCTGATAGTGGTGACAAACTCATGAAAGCTGGCTGCAGTGTCTTTGAATATGGACCAACTCCAAGTTTCTTTATCTCCTCAGACCAGCACTGTACGGCTCTCTGTACTGGATGCTCATGTTTCCCCTTCTGTTTGTATGCAGGGGGAAGGAGCACAGCCTGTCGTCTGATGTAACAAAGTGCATGGCGGGATGGTGGCTGTTGCTAAGTAATTTGTATAGCAATGGTCCAGAACCATTGGTGGGACAGGAGAGGTGTTGGTAGTATTTTGGTGACACTCTTGAAGATGGCCTGTTTGATGTCATCAGAAATGATAAAAAGACCTCAGGGTATCCCGTTCCAAGGCCGTTGCCCATGGAGTAGGGGTTCATTGAGTGCAGGCTTGATACCTGCCTGAGGTGACATGTCGGCTACCGTCAGGGTAGCTGAAGTGATCTCCCATAGCAGGTAGTACAAGTGACATTTCACTGTTAGATATTCCAAGCCAGGTGAGCAAGAGCAGGCCAGGATCATCGTACCTGGGAGCCATGAGATGTTGTTTAAGAAGCATACCCCTCCACCTCTAACTTTGCTCGAAGCTTGGAGGGTTATGGGCCAAACATGGGCATGTCAGAGCAGCTTGGTGGGTGGCATGGATACGATGGGCCGAAGGGATTCCTTCCATACTACGTTAATTTATGATTCTATGATTCGTCATCTAAGCTGTGCTGTCACAACCATGGGAGTGCTTCATCACTCATACAGTATTGTGCAGAAGTCTCAGGCACATATATGGTTGGGAAAGGGGGAAGGGAGAGTGGAGGGAGCAGGTAGCACCAGAGGGACACACTGTAATGATTAATTAACTAAATGACCTTCAAATGACCTTGTCTGGTGTCTCAAGGCTGGGTGTATCTGCACCCATGGCCCCAACACCCCTGGTACTCCTTCTCTGTCACCTGACCCACACCCCTCCCGCTGTGTTCCACCCTCACCTTTCCCAACACACTTTGCTCCTGCCAGATTTGCAAACTCGCTCTCCGCTCCACATTGATAAATACTGTGCAAAAATGTTAGGCACCCTAGCTCTATATACTGTAAGTACCTAAGAACTCTGAACAGTACTGTATATTGAGATAATTGCTCTGGCTTAGAAATTAGGCCGCTTTACACTACTTAACATGATCAAAAATTCAATTGTGATAGTTTTCAGTTTCTATAAATCACTGGAAATTCTATTGTTTTCTGCATCAGGTGACATTATTCTTTTGAAATCTTGGCAAAAAAAAAATCGTCACTGTGGTCTTGAAGTGCCTCTGTGGTGGAGCAGCATGATCCAAACAAACTTTTAATGAGTCTGCTTTCTCTATAACTGTGCAATTAGTACAGGTCTTCCTGAACAGGTACCAGGCTTCAGCTCAAACCTAACTAGTCACATCCCTCCTCTTTCGCCCTGTACAAGCCAACTGCCGCCCAATTCCTCCATCTAGAACTTTTCTGCCCCTCTCACTCCCTGCCCCTTTTTTACTTTGAGCTGAACTAACACTAAGAGTGGGTGTTGGAGAATGAAAGTTTGCTTGCATCGACCTGGTAGTCACAAAGATGTGAAAGAATAAATTTGTGGTTGTGTCTGTGGCTGAGCCTGGATGATGAGTCGGTGCTTGAGGTTGGCAGAGCTGACTACTGAATAAGTGAAAACTGCATTGGAGTGGGGAAAGTGTTGGGAGAGGACAGGGTCTGCTGTGAGCCTTGTTGAGAAAAACCATCAAGCAGGGAGGCTGAATCTCTGTATGATGATACTTTATAATGCATCTACATCTTTAGGATAAGGACGATGGCTGGATGTATTGTATGGGTGTTAAAGTCGTGCTTCTTGTTAGGTAAATGGGTTATAAGTATTTTATCTGACTGCTCTTGAGTTGAAATTGACCTAGATGACCAAGATCAGGATTAAGTGCTAATTCCCTTCAGCAGAGTAATCAACTAGATCCCGTCTGCCCACTACTGTCCTCGACAAAGGCAAATTATGAACTTCCCAGTTAGATTGTGTCTTCGTTATAACATAGGCAAGCTTTGAACAGAAGTTCGTCTGACAACTCAAGACAGGACCTCAGTGCTGTACTGCCTGAGAAGACATGCTTCAAGAAGCCTACAATGTGGGTCATGTTTTATCTTTACAGTCAGACCTAAAAAATCCTACTGCACCCTGTTGTCTCTGACTGTAGTCCGTCTTCAATACAGGACACAGACTGCGCTTTAGATTGTGGGAGTTTGCTAAATGAATTGAGTTGCCTTGTTTCCCATGTCATTGACCGCAGCTCAGAAAATAATTTATTGTTTACCAAGACCTTTTTGTTCTTTTGCTATGACTCAGTCACATTCTTAAGTCTGCGTCAGAATGCTTTAAGCTGCACTCTAGAAGGTTGTGTTTTAGGAGGTCGTACTGTGCTACAAGTCCGACATCAGGTCACAGGGCCTGCACCAAGCTGCATTTGTTATGTTAGCAACGCTCACCCTGAATATTCTTGGGTGAATGTCAATGATTTGGGCTACTGCTCCTCAGAAATGTACTGGAGTTAACCCAGTCACAGATGATGATTATCCATATAACAATTTACCTAACTGCAGGTTATCTGATGATTAACACATTGTGGGAGCTTGCTACTGTATGTAGAAATTGAACACTAATTGAATATTCTGTATGATTGAATTCGGAATAACAGTGACACGGCTTCAAAAGTCTGCTTACAGTTAAGTTCTTCAGGAAATTCTGAGGCTGTGAAAGACACCTTGGAAATTCAGTTCTGTTTTTCTGTCCAGCTCCTAGCAGCGTACACTCTTCATATAGGTTTGCTCACTGTAGCTGATGGAAATTAGCTCTGAAGAATTGGAGTAATGCACCAGGACTAAAAAGGCTAAGATTTATACAGTGAATGGCAAGACCCCGGGAAGTACTGAGGTACAGAGGGACCAAGATTATAAAGTCCTAAGATTCCTGAAGGCAGTGGAATTGGATACTTTATTTTATTGGCCAAAGCATTGAATCTAAGAGCAGGAAAGTTTATGAAAAAACATTGACTACGTACATTATTACTATGTATTAACTACAAAAAACATTAACCATTAACTATATAAATAATTAATTATCCCTACAGGAGTACTGTGTGCTGTTTTGGTCACTATAGGAAGGATGTGGTTGCACTGGAAAGGGGGCAGAGGAGACTTGTCAGGATGTGTCCTGGGATGGAGTATTTTGGTTATGTGTGCAGCAGGTTAACATAAGATGTTAGAGGGGATTAGAGGAGGAATATTCTCACCTAGGAGATGGTTGATATCCAGAAGACAATGAGTAGGAGCCAGAAGATGGAATTGATGTCCTTGATGGTCACCATTGATGCATTAAGCAGAAGGATGAGTTCCTGTACTATTAACCATGATGGTCTCTCACACGTTGTTTCTTCATGAAGAACAACCTACCTAGGTTACATCACCATCCAATATGCTTGTGTCAATGATCACTTTCTCTGGCTTGGATCCACGTAGATTCTTGGGTTTCAGATTAACTCAACTAAGGTAGGCATAATAATATATGTTGTTATGCTTGTGAGTAAGGTGGTGGGTTGATGTGAACAAATGAAACTTACACCTTCCTGATCTGGTGCTTTGATTGAATTGTTCAAGTGGATTGTGGTTTCTTTGATGTTTCACTGTGTGGTGCGCTTAATGTACCAACTCTGAGTTTCAATCAGACATAAATATCGAGCAAGTCAAGATCTGCAGATGCTGGAAATCCGAGAAACACACACAAAATGCTGGAGGAACTCAGCAGGCCAGGTAGCATCTATAGAAATAAAAAGTACAGTCGACGTTTTGGGCCGAGACCCTTCAGCAGGACATAAATGTTGAATGCTAGTGGTTCATAGAGTCATACAGCACAGAAGTGAGTCCCTCAGCCTAACTAGTCCTTGCTGCCCATGAAGCTCATCTAAGCTAGCCCCATTTATCAACGTTTGTCCTATATCTCTTTAAATCAGGGGCTCCCAACCTTTTTTATGTCATAGACCAATATCATTAAAGAAAGGGTCCATGGACTCCAGATTGGGAACCCCTGCTCTAGACCTTTTCTATTCATGTACTTGGAGAAGCACCTTTGAAATGTTGTTACTGTACCTGCCTCAAAGACTTTCTCTGGCAGCTTGTTTCATATAACTACAACCCTCTGAGTGAAGAAGGTCTCCCTCGGGTGCCTTTCAAGTCTTTCTCCTCTCACCTTAAACCTATGCCTTCTAGATTTTTGATTCCCTTTCCCTGGGAGTGTTTACATCATCTGGTGTCACCCTTCAGAATCCGAGTATGTACAAGGAATGAAGTCCTCAAGCCCTGGCTTCATCTTCATAAATCTTCTCCGCACTGCTTAATGGCATCTTTCCTGTAACAGAGTAAGCAAAGCTGTTCACATCGCTCCGGGTGCAGCCTCACCTTTATCATGCACAACTGCACCATCATGTCCCATGACTGATAAGGGCTAGCATGTTAAACCCCTGCTTCATCACACAGTAAGGGCATCCCATACTTGTATTCCTCACATTCCAGGGCCCTACCATTCACTGCGGAACTCCTAAACTCATTTGTCTTCCCAAAATGCAACACCTCACGCTTATCTGAATTGAAAGCCATCCGCCAATCCTTGGTCCACTGACTTAGCTGATCATGGGTCCTCTAATTTTTGATAGCCTCTTTCCCGTCTACAATTCCACTTGCTTTAGGGCCATCTGCAGGCTTAAATATCATATATTGAATATTCCCATCTAAGTGACAAACGATGGATCCACTGGTGACACACCCTTGATCATGAGCCTCCGGTATGATAAACAGCCTTCTACCATCATCTTCTGCTTCCTAACTTTCCCTAGCTACCATGCGATCTAACTTTCAAGACTCAACTGTCTTCATGGATGAGGCTGATCCAATGACTGTTCAACTCGGGATGGGCTGCAGCTGAGCTGTCTTGTCACACAATTTGCTTACGTGATTGTTGACTGGGATCGCGACCTGGCCTCTCTCCATGCAGCCTCAACACCACGTGTTTTCCTGGAGCAAGAAACAAGCTGCTGGAAGGACCCAGTGGGTTGAGCAGCTTCAGGAATAATGGTTCGCCTTGAAACCCTTCATCAGGATTGAAAGTCGGGAGGGGAGGTGGCTAGTATAAAGAGGGGAGGGGGAGTGCTGAGTGCCCACGGTGACTGGTGGATTGAGGTAAAGGATGACGGCAGATGGAGCCGGCGAGGGGGAGGGGAGGGGATGGAGTGGGGGACACAAGCAAGTAGATGATAAAAGAGCATTTGGAGCCAAGTGTGGAAAGGAAGGGGAAGGTGGAGATTGAGACTGGAGGGCCATGAGCAGGGACACGAAGGCTACCAGAGCTGGAATCTGATAATGGGGGTCATTAGGACAGAGGAGAAGGGCAAGTGAAATCAGAGAGAGTGGGTGAACTGTGTGGGCTGTAGGTGAGTGGAACTAGGAGGGGTTGGAATGAGGGTGTAAAGGTAACACACTGGAGGTGAGGATTACCCAAAACTGAAAAATTTGGTGTTCACACAAGGAAATCTGCAGATGCTGGAAATTCAAGCAACACGCACAAAATGTGCATGCAATGCAGCAGGCCAGGCAGCATCCATAGGAAGAAGCACAGTCGACGTTTCAGGCCGAGACCTTTTGTCAGGACTAACTGAAAGAAGAGATAGTAAGAGATTTGAAAGTGGGAGAGGGAGGGGGAGATCTGAAATGATAGGAGAAGACAGGAGGGGGAGGGATAGAGCTAGGAGCTGGAAAGTTGATTGGCAAAAGGGATACAAGGCTGGAGAAGGGAGGGTCGAAAAGTTGAAGGGCTGAAGAAATTATAGATGGGGAGCAGTGAGAGAGGGTTTCACTTAACTCCCTTCGAAGAGAAGATTTAAACTTCTTCAGTGTAGGCATCACTGGAAGAGGCTTCGCAGTAGTTAATTTAAAAACGCAAACACGAGGAAATCTGCAGATGCTGGAAATTCAAGCAAAACACAGAAAATGCTAGTAGAACGCAGGCAGGTCATTCCAGTGGGTTGTAGATGACCCAGGTGCAATGTAAGGTTTGGTTCTTCCAGGGTAGATTATGTCTCTCCTTGGCAGTGGAGAAGGCTGAGGATGGCCAGAATGGGAAGGGGAAATCACATATCATGCAACTGGAAGCATGGGCACAGCAGACAGGCTGCAGATTCTCTGTGAATTGGTTGTCCAGACTGTACTTGGTCCCGCTGATATAGGGGAGGCTACATCAAGCACCACAGGCAGTAGTCAAGTATACGGAAGGTGCCCGTGAATCTTTTCCTCACGTGGAGGTGCCGTTGAGATCTCTGGATCGTGATGAGAGAAGAGGTGTAAGAACAAGTGCTACAGCTTCTGAGGAAAGTAACTGGGGTCAAGGAGGGATGGATGGACTAGTGAGTCAGGGACGAAGTAATCATTGCAGAAGACAGAAAGAGGTTGAGAGAAGGTGGTAGGATCTCGAAAAACATCCGATGAAGTTTATGAAGGATGATGAGCAAGATGCAGAGGCTTCGAAAGTGAAAGGTGAGGACTAGGGGACTCTATCTCTATTCTGACTGGAGGTAGGTGGGTGAGAGCAGAAACCTCAGAAACAGAGGAGACGGAGATCAGGCTCCATCAACACAGAAGCCAAGTTTCCAGAAAAAAAGAAGACATATCGTATATCCTGGAACAGCAGGCCTCATCTTGAGAGCAGATGTGGTAGAGAGGAGAAACTGGGAGAAAGACAGTGTTAACAGCTAAAGACAAAGATCAAGAGGGTGTGGGTGTCTTACAAAAGAGAGTGGGAAGAGATATAGTCCAGTTTACTGTGGGAGTTTATGAATATCAGTGTATAAATTATCTCTGAGATGGAGACAGATCTTAAAACAGGGATAGAAGTGTCTAACAGTCAAAGTGAATTTGAGAGCAGGGTGGAAGTTAGTAGCAAACGTGCTAACATTGACAAATTGATGCAGGAAGCAGCACCAGTGCCATCATGGATATAATGGCGAAAGAACTGAATTGAATTGACTTTATTACTTACTTTCTTCATATACATAAGGAGTAAAAATCTTTATGGTACGACTCCGCCTAAATGTGCAATTTATAGTAATTTATAGTAAATATTATGTACAACAGGATAGTCGATATAACAGAAATACAGATGTGTCAGCATGAACTAATCAGTCTGATGCCCTGGTGGAAGAAGTTGGCCCAGAGTCTGTTGGTCCTGGCTTTTATGCTGTGGTACCGTTTCCTGGATGGTATCAGCTGGAACAGTTTGTGGTTGGGGTGACTCGGGTCTCCAATGATCCTTCGGGCCCTTTTTACACACCTGTCTTTGTAGATGTGCTGAATAGTGGGAAGTTCACACCTATAGATGTGCTGGATTGTCCACACCACTCTCTGCAGAGTCCTATGATTGAGGGAAGTACAGTGCCCATACCAGGCAGTGATGCAGTCAGTCAGGATGCTCTCAATTGTGCCCCTGTAGACAATTCTTAAGATTTGGGGGCCCATACCAAACTTCTTCAACCGTTTGAGGTGAAAGAGGCGCTGTTGTGCCTATTTCACCACAGTCGGTGTGTACAGACCACGTGAGGTCCTCGGTGATGTTTATGCCGAGGAACTTAAAGTTGTTCACCCTCTCAACCCCAGATCCATTGATGTCAAGGATGTCAGTTGGAGAATAGGTTTGGAACAGGCCTCTTACTATCTCTTCTTTCAGTTAGTCCTGACGAAGGGTCTCGGCCCAAAACGTCGATTGTATCTCTTCCTATAGATGTTGCCTGGCCTGCTGCGTTCACCAGCATTTTTTATGTGTGTTGTTGGAACAGGCACAGTTTGTAATGAAAAGACAATCATAGCTAAGGCCCTATGCATGTGTCCACGGCTACACCTTTCATTTTCTACAAATGAAAATGAGAGGTGTTAAAAGAGAAGCTGTTCAGGTTAAGAACAAATTCAGCCACCGGGTGAGAGTGTTGGTGGAGGAGAACTGGTTGGATCTTTGTTGCAGGAAAGGTCAGGAGGGCTTTGAGACCTTCCTGATAGGCAAGGTGGAGGTGCGTGGTGGTGGGATCTGGATGGGACTGGACACTGGAGAAGAGGCAAAAGGGACTGAGGAATCTGAATTTATCATAATAGTGGAGGGTATACAAGGTATCTGGCATGCAGGAGCCAGGGATGGGACAAAGGAGCACAGGATAGATTCAAAGTATGAGAATATAAATAAAAATACAAGAGACTGCAGATGGTGGAGCCTGGAGCAATAAACACACAGCTAGAGGAAGTCAGCGGCTCAGGCAGCATCAGTCCAAGTGAAGGGTCTCATCTTGGAACATCAGCTGTCCATTTCCCACCACAGATGCTGCCTGACTCACTGAGTTCTTCCAGCAGTTTGTTTTGTGCTCTGAGAAGATCGGCTCAGTGGGGCAGGAGCAGACAGAAACAATGGGCCTACTGGGTCAGTCCTGTTTGTGGATCTTGGGTAAGAGATAGAAGCGGAAAGTGCAGGAGAGGGGAACTATCAGGTTGGAGTCTGGAGGGGGTTTCTCCAGATATGATGAGATCTGTGGCAGTGTGAGAGACAGCATGGTGCAAATTGGTGGGGTCAAGGTCCTGAGACAGGTATGAGGAGGTGTCTTAGAACAGCTAACTGGCTTGGACCTCTACTGGACTGGGATTGTGGTGATTTTCCCAGTACCAGGGCAAATATACACAGGGTCTTATGGGATGAGTATGCTGTGCAGAGATGGAGGCAGTGTGATACTCTGGAGCTGGTAAAAACTAAGACTACCCTTTCTCTCCATGTCCACTTTCCTCAATATGGCAACACTTTTCACAGAGATCATTTCCAGACCTTCCCCTTAACCCTTGAATCACTACTGATTACAGATCTATCCACCTTAACCTTAAATATACCCAGTCCTCAGTTCTAAGTTACTCCAGAAACTCTGAGGACTGAGGGGAAAAAATTGTCTTCATCTCAGTCCTAAGTGTGCACCCTTTTGTTCTACATTCTTCCATGAGAGGAGGCATCCTCTTGCCTTAGCCCCTCTCTAGACTCTCTGGAATTTTGTTGTTTCAATAATATCACCTCTCATTCTCCAGCCTTTTCAACATTTCCTCATAGGTCAATCCCTTCATTCCCATATCATCCCAGAGAATCTGAACTAAATGCAGTAACATAATATATTTCCTTTGTTACGTACCCCGTAACTGGGTTGCCAAACCAGCAGAAATGGATCACTCAGTTGGAGTCTGGAGTACTAGAACTAAGAAAGTTTTATTAAGGAAACAAACAACACAGTAATCGAAAGGATAATAAATGCAACAGTTCAGCAATGATAACCACACATGTGCACAGAATTAAGATAACAGCATCAATCAAGCTCTATCATTGTCTAGGGGTAAATGACCAAATTTCAAAGTGACTCAAAGTTCAGTCCAGTTTAGTAGTTCAGTTCGCAGTAATCGTTGCCATGGCGATGGACAACGTGGGGGAAGAGAGAGAGAGAGAACAGGAACAACTGATCATTCACACACGGCTTCACTCACAGACCAGCGAGATGGCTCACAAGCAGCTTTCGAGCGGGTCCTTGGTGATGTCACCTGAGGTCACCGACTGTGACCCCTCCTCCAGATACGGTTGATCCTCTGCAGTGAACCCGGCACCCAGGCAAGGGCGGACACACACCGGGTTCCCGCTGATCGTACCTTTCCACCCTGGCCGTTGTCTGATACTTCTCACCGACTCGTGAGAGGCGTACCGCTTCCAGGGTCTCGTTACCTCGGGTGTCGTGTGTGTCCTGCCTTAGCGAACCGGTCCCTTTTTATCCCCCTGCTGGGGTATCGCCTGTCCATCACTTCAAGCAGTTCAAGGTTCAAAGGGGGGAGCCGCTCCAGACAGCTCTCTCTCCCCCGTCCCTTCATTACACATCTTCAGACGCTGCTCCGTTGTTCCTTATCTCTCCTTCCCCTGAGGGCAGGTGGCAGACCACTTGCTGATGTCGCTGATGCTAACCTAGGCCAGCAAACATCTTAATTTTATGTGTATTCTCGTCACACCTTAAATAAGGGGAATAAAATTGTTCTCAATACTCTGATGTGGACTCACGAGAAAGACTTTTGTACATTTGCGTTCCAGTCCCTGGAAATGCAGGGCAACATTCCATTACCTTTCCTTGTTACCTGTTGTACTTTTGTGCTAAATTTATGTGTTTCAATTGTGATGTGCTGCAAATAACAGTTGGTATTGGAGAGAGAAAAACTGAGCCAATATCTCTAAGGGGTGACTTGCAGCAGAAGAGGCCAGTTCTGATACAGTCAGACAGTAAATAACCGGAAGTTGGGGACGTCAATATTGAATTTAGATTCACAATGCGAATAGGATGTGTTTTCCCATTTTGTGCAAGGACCTTCGACCTGAAATGCTGTTTCTCTTTACAGTATTTTTATGTTTTTGATTCAGATTTCCAACATCTGCAAGTGTTTGACTTTACATGCTTGCTTCTGCATCAGGGGTCCTAATTACTGAGCTTCTTAAAAACAATTCTTACCTGCGAGTCTGTCTCAGTTACATAGAACCTGGACTCTTTTGAGTTAATGGTGGAGAGAAGGTCACTAAACAAACTGTTGTCCATTACGGACAATCTGGCACACCCTCTCCAGGACCTACTGAATACGCAGCGGAGCACCCTTTCAAACAGGCTCATTCAGCTCCTCTGTCACAAAGATCATTACAGAAAATCTTTCCTACCAAATGCAATAAGTATATGCAACAGTTCATCCCTGTGCGACAGGATAACACACATGGTACAATAGACTCTGTTTCATTATTTTGTACATTATTACTGCACATTGGTAAATTATTATTGTGCATATTATTATTCTGTACCTTGTTATTAGCTAAGTCTGCACACTACTAAGTGTCTTTTTAAATGTTGCTGTGGTAACAAAAGAATTACCCACTCGGGATCAATAAAGTATTTTTATTGTTATTATTTTCTCCTCTGTGTGCAGGCATTCCGCATCATACCATATAACAGAGAAACACTGGACAAACTACTGACAGAATCACTGAGAAGAAACATGCCTGCTAATGGTCTTCATATATTTGGAATTAATCAGTTAGAAGAGGACGATATGTCTACAAGTAGGTATTGATGCTTTGGGCTCCAAGAGTGATGTAGGCATTGACTTCAAAGAGTATCAGCAAGTCATGAGCTCTAATCTACTTGAATAAAGTGAAGCTGGCACTAATTGGCCCATTCCTTTAACTTGACGTGCCAACAGTGGGCTCCCTGAGGCCATGCGGTCTGCATATGAAATCATGGTAATTGTGCAAATGTCACCTTTCCAGTAGCTGAAGCCCACCTCTTGCTCTTCAGATCCAGACTGAGTACGGAGGAGGAGTGATCCAGGCCTATGGAAAATGAAAGGTTACCTATTAGAGATGTTTATTAATAAACAAAAAAAGGTCAGGGAGAGACTCCAGAGACAAGGGGATATTGTGTTAACATTTATGGGAAGGACCCCTTGGATGATGCTGGAGAGCAACTATTTTACAGAGGAAGAGATATTTGGATATGTTCTCCAAATACATTCTCCAAAAAACCATTGGGTCAATTAAATGTTTCACTAAATGAGATTAATTAATCACATTCTTGGCAACTTATTTAAAGCTAATGCAGCAAAGGTTCACTTGAGGATTGGACATGGTCAACCATATGAAGGTTGATGGATCCAAGGAGCTGAATGTCCCCTCGAGTCTGTCAAGCTCCGTGCCCTCACGTCACTAGGGAGGTTATTGGGTTTTCAGGAAAGAGTGGGAGTGGGATTTATGAGCTGGTTTATACCTTGCTGTCTGCCAGGACAGCTGAGGCTGAATGTGGCGTCCATTGGAGATGCTGGATCAGGTGGGACCTGTTTGAATGGCCTCGGCATAGAAGGTTACAGGTCAACTGCTGCAAGGTGAGATAAATACTGAATCTCACTAGTTGGGATGAATGGTCCACTTTCCTACTGTATAATATAATGAACCTGGGCCTTTTTACTGAGGAGCACAGCTATTTGCTGCTGGTATACTGGGAAACTACAGAGTGGTACAGCCATTCAGTCCACCATGTCCACAGTGACGTCTGCACTAATGGTATTTGACAGCATTACCTCCATTCAAGTGACTGCCTAGCATCTCTTTGTTGTGATTGTATCTGATTCCATCACCTCCAAATCTCAACCATTTACTTGTAAATAAAACTTCCCACCCCCCCAGATCCCCTTTAAAACTCGTTCCTCTCACCTTGATCTTATGCCCTTTTGTTTATGACCCTGAGTGTGTCTAACCAATAGCAAGTTGCAAAGTATCACCTCAATTTTAATGTTCTGTATCCCAACCTATGATGAAAAACATGCCATATACTTTCTTCACAATTATATTGGTGACTTTGATGGACCTATAGACTTGAACTCCAAGGTCCCTCTCTTCATCACTGTTTCTTAGGTCCCTACCATTTACTGTAAATAGCCTACATTTATCTGACTCCCAAAATTCTATATGCCAGTTCTCTGTCCAACTTTCCATCTGATCCATATCCTGCTTTGGCCTTTGGCAACTTTCATCACTATCCACAATGTCACCAAGCTTTGTGTAATTTTCCAGCTTATGAATCACACCCTCTACATCCTCATCCAAACAAGGACCCAGCTCCAATCCCCACTGAACCCCGCTGATCAGTTTTCCAATCAGAAATGCAACCTTCCGCAGTTACCTTCTACCTCCTATTATGAAGCTAAATTTGGATCCGATGAACGACATTGTCTTGCATTCCATGACCCTTAAATTTGCGAGGTGGTGGAGGCTAAGGTGGGTGTGAGATCAGGAGGAGATTGGTGGTGCAGGGCTGTGGAGAGTCAGATGTATTATCTGCTGGTACATCGATCAGGAAGAATCCCTTTGAACTTTTTTGGGCTCTCTGCTAATGAGTTAATTTCATATTTAATGTTCACACAGCTCAACGAGACAAGGGGCTCCCAACCCTACTTCACTTCTCAGCCATGTATGGTTTAAAGAACCTGACTGCCCTGTTGCTGCAGTGCCCTGGTGCTCTACAAGCCTACAGTGTGGCCAACAAGGATGGAGATTACCCAAACAACATGGCAGAGAGGAACGGGTACAGGGATCTCCGGCAATTCATGGATGAATACGTGGTGAGGACGCCTGAGCTGAGAATTAGAGACTCCTTAACCAGTCTGTCCTCTCCTAGACTTCATGTATTTTGAGTATGAAGTATTGCTAGGGAGGTCTGTGGGTGGAGGTGGGGACTAGGACTTATTCCCTAACAGTTCAGGTTCAATGTCCTTTCATTAAAAACTCGGCCCTGAACTTTCCAACAGGACCTTTGCATAACCCTGGTGTCTTGACGCTGAACCATGGAGGCTCTGAAATATCACTGAGGACATCGCTTTTGCTGTTGATTCCATTCCAGTACATCGAAAGAGCAAACATTTGTAATTCCACACCCTGATATTTGTCCATTATCCAAAGATTTTTTTCATCCTCTGATTCATATCTAGTTCCTCTTAAAATTATTGACGAATGCAAAGTAAAGTGTCCATAATTTCTCACTTTCCCAATTACAAAGAAAGGTTGTCATGCTGAAACAAACTCTGATTTTCCTTCACACAGATGCTGAACACTGCTGGCATTTTCTGAGGTTTTTTAGTAGGATACTATCAAAAGTTAGGGAGTGAAATGTGAGATGGGACTCAGAACATCTCCAAACATAGAACATAGTCATGGAAGTGTAGCTTGCCTGAATCTATATGCTGAAATTAAGAGGGCTTAACAATAAAAGGGAAGCAGGCACACCAGCTTGTTTTCTGAGGGAGGCTGGTGGAGTTGGGGTGGAGAGCTAACACCAGGCTGTTTCCTCCACAAGAGAGTGATTAATGTGCCGATAAAGATCACCTTAACACCAAGTGTTCATTACCAAAAGTTATAGAAGACTGTGAGGTGTGAAGATTTGTTCAGAATGTGCGACTTACCACATGCCCTTTTCTGGCCAGTACTTGGTACTGCCAGCTGACGTGGGGAGAAAAGCTTCACCACTTTCATAATTGCTAAATTCGTCAGCAGCTCAGTTGCTAGGAAGTCATGTGACTGGCTCCTGTGCACTTGTTCATTCATTAAAAAATTCCACCGAATTCAAAATGAAAGAGGGACTTGTCACTGCAGATGGTTAGCCCGCCTAAAAATTTGGCCGACTCAACTACACCTACCTGTCTTTTTCCCATTACACTAAATTCCCCCCTGACTCATTCTTATCTATTCCTTTCATAATTTTATATGTTTCTATAAGATCCCCTCTCATTTTTCTGAGTTACAGTGAGTATAGTGCTAAGCTCTCTCCGCTCAGAGTAACCACCTCACCCGTGGAATCAATCTGGTGAACCTCCTCTGCACAGTCTCCAAAGCTAGTATATCTTCCCTCAAGTAAGGACCCCAGAACAGCTGCAGTTTTCGAGATGTGGCTTGCCCAGTACCCTGTGGAGTTGCAGCACAATCTCCGTGCTCCTGAAGTTAATCCCTCTTACAAGTCCCTCTGTGGACCTGCATGTTGCAGTCTTTCACCATTTAAATAACAATCTGACCTTCTGTTTTTCCTTCCAAAGTGGATGACCTCACATCTACCAAAGCGGTACTCCATCTGCCAGGTATCCACTCACTTGACTAATCTATGTCTTTATGCATCCTCTCTGCTCAATTTGCTTTTCCACTCATCTCTGCATCTAAGTCAGTAGCAGTTGTGCCATTGCTGGATTTAATCACCATGATCAGCTACTGAGGGCAGCAATTAGACTTCCTCTTAATTGATGTTTGATATTCAACCCTTTAATTCTAAATGTAAATACTGGTAGAACTAATGTTGTTCCTGAGCATCATAAGTTACACATTATCCCAGTACTCTTTTCCAGTGCTCCAGATCTCCTAGTATGTGCTCCTCACATTCCTCGTGTTGCCTCTGAGAGCATCACAAAGGCTGAGCATTACCTGCATTTTTCCAACTCGGCCATCTTGTTCATCCTCAGACCTCACCCTTCCCTCCCTGGCAGCCATGCCTTCAGCTACCAAGCACAGAAATTCTCTCCTTAATCTCCTCTGCTTCTCCCACTGTGCCCCTCCTTAAACCAAGTTCTTTGCTGCCTGCCCAGCATTTCCTTGTGAACCTTGGCCTGAGTGATTCTTGTTTGTACTATGATGCATTTGGAAGCTGTTAAAGTTGCTTTAGAGATATGTTACCATTAATTGAAGTTACAGAGCCACAAATGATTATAATCTCTGGAAATTTTATCTGGGCTATGAGCAAATAGAAGAACAGTTGGTCACAGATATGGAATCTTTGCATGATATTCTTAGTTAACATTACGATACTTGAGATAATGTATAATTGCTCCACTGAACCAAACTGATGCCAGGATCCTGATGGAAAGAACAAGTAAGGTCACGTCATACAGCACAGAAACAGGCCCTTCAGCCCGTCATGTCCATGCTGACCACCAAATTCCGATCGATAGTAATCGCAGCTACCAGTACTTTATTATTTTTAGAGATACAGCTCAGTACAGGCCCTTCCAGCCCAAGGAGTCACGATGTTCAATTACACCCATGTGACCAATTAACCTACGAACCCGTACGTCTTTGGGTCCCAGATGATAGGTGCTGCTTTCCTGCAACAACGCTCTTTGTAGATATGCTCGATGATGGGGAGCGCTTTACCTGTGATGGACTGGGCCGTATCCACTGCTTTTTGTAGGATTTTCAGTTCAAGGGTATGGGTGTTTCTGTACCAGGCTGTAATGCAGCCAGTCAATGTACTCTCCACAACACATGTATAGAAGTTTGTCAAGGTTTAGGTGTCATGTTGAAGTTTCACAAAGCATTTTGCGTGTGTTGCTCGGAGTTCCAGCATCTGCAGATTTTCTCTTGTTTGTGTACGGAAGTAGAGGCGCTGCTTTGCTTTAATCATAATTGCACTTACGTGCTGGATCCAGGATAGGTTCTCTGATGTGATAACACAAAGGAATTTAAAGTTGCTGACCCTCTGCACCTCTGATTCCCCCGATGAGGACTGGCTCATGGTCCTCCAGTTTCCTCCTTCTGAGGTCAATAATCAGCTCCCTGGTCTTGCCGACATTGAGTGAGAGGTTGTTGTTGTGGTACCACTCAGCCAGATTGTCAGTCTCCCTCCTACATGCTGATTTGTCACCGTCATTGATTCAGCCAACAATCGTGGTGTCATCAGCAAACTTAAATATGACATTGGAGCTGTGCTTCACGACACCATCGTAAGTGTAAAGCGAGTAGAGAAGGGACTAACCACTCAGTTTTGTGGTGCACCTGTGCTGATAGGGATTGTGGAGGAGATGTTGTTGCCAATCCAAAATGACTGGGGTCTGCAAGTGTGGAAGTCGAGGATCCAATTCCATAAGGAGGTATTGTGGCCAAGGTCTTGAAGCTTATTGATTATTTTTGAGGGGATGATATTGAATGCCGAGTTGTAAACAATAATCCTGATGTATGCATCTTTGCTGCCCTGATGTTGAGTGAAGAGCCCATGAGATGGCACCTGCCGTTGATCTGTTGTGCCAGTAATATTTGTACAAATATTATTAGTAATATTAATAATCTCTTCCACTGAACCTGTTCTCTCTATCTTCCAACGCTCCCCATTCACGCGTTCACCCACTTTCCCTTCCTGCCGTGCCCCTTTCCCCTTCTGCCTCCATTGTCTCTTTCTCATAAGCTTTGACCTTCAGTGCATTCTTTCTGCTGTATTCTTCCCCTCCTTCACTACCCCCTCCACATTCCCCTCTCCTTAGCTACATACCACATGTCAAAGGTTAACTACTAATCAAAAGAAGTGTTTCCTCACCTGGAGCCATAGTCGGGGTGGAGGGTGGCAGTTCTCAAATCACGTTGCAGCCATTACAATTCTTCGAGACAGCAGTTACTGCTGCAATATCGGAGTTAAAGCTGAAGATCTTTGCATGGCAAGTTCATACAAAAGCAAACAGTTAAGTGACCAAGTAATGTTTGAGGAATGTGTGGAGTGCTCCGTGCCTTAAGCCTGTCTGCAGCCAACCAGCCTTGGCCTTGGATTAACAACATGGCACAATGCACCGCTCCCTCAGTATTGGCCCTCTGCTCCAAGTGCCATGCTGGGATGTCCGTCCAGATTTTGTGCCCTCGTCTCAAACTGAGAAGGGAACCCATCAAATTCTATTTCCACAGTTGTCAACTGACAGACCAGTACCGAATCTTCAGGTATTTGTACCTGAGGTAGTGAAAGGATAGGATTATTCACACCTAGAATATGTGTTAGAAGGGAAGGATGGACAAAGTTGAATTGTTTTCACTGAAGTGTTGGAGGTTGATAGAAGTATACAAAAGTATGAGACTTAAACTGAATGTTACATATGCTTGGAGCAAGAATGACAAGAGTCGTGTGATTAAGTGTTTTTACTCAGTCATGCTTGTAAAGGTTCAAATTGGGGCACATACAGGGCCCATGGAGATGAGAAGCCTCTATACTCAAAAGGCTGCGTCCAAAAGAGAGTGCCTCCCATGTGTAGAAGGTCCGATCAATTTGCCGTGCGATCAGTCGGCCAGATTCGCACTTGCTGTATTCTCCCAATCGATCTGATACAGTTCACTGGGTAGATGGCCAGAGTCTTTTTGCAAGGATGGAAGTGCAGACTACTGGTGAATAGCTTAAAGCAGAAAGCGGGGAGTTGAAAGGGGATTTGCATGAAAGGTTTTTTCCACACCTGGAATGGGCTGCAGGGGAAGTTGTGAAAGCGAATTTGGTAGTGATATTTGAGAGGTATTTAGACTTTCAGATGAACAGGCAGGGAATGGAGAGATATAGACCATGTGCAGGCAGATGGGATTAGTTTAAACTGGCATCATGATTAACACAGACAACATGGGCTGAAAGATTTGTTATTGTTCTATGTTCTATGTCAGCTGGACATAGAGTTAGGGATGTAATTTCTGAGACATCCTTTTCAGGGCACTGGTCACTTCATGGAGGTAGTTCACTAAAGCAAGATGTGTGCAGGGGTATAACTGATGAGAGCTTTTGAACAGCAAGATCTAGAAGTCTTTTCTCCGGTTGTGTGTTTTGCGGTGAATGGTGGTGGGCAGTGGGGTGGGAGTGGGTGCAGAAATGACACTAAGCGTTTCCATTACTGTTTACAGGAAACAGCAGACATGTTGAAGACTCACCTTAAGGAGGAGCTGTGTGGCAACATGGAGGGGGAAGAGAACGAAGACTTGTATGAGTCCATGGCAACAGTAACCAAAGACATCTTGATGAAATGCAGCTTAAATCCTGGCTGCGATGAGGACATCTATGAGTCGATGATTGAAATGCTCCCTTCCTCCAACGTAATGGACAGCACCTGTGAGTCAGAGCAGAGTTTGGTGGCTCCAGCCATGTTGTGGGGTGGGCTTGGTCCAGTGTGGAACTCATCCGGATGGACCAGAGCTCCCGGCGTTGGGCCACTGGTCACTGCTAAATGGGCCTTGGTGTGGAATGAATAAACTGTAGTGTTTCCTAGCAAACAAACCAAAACCACTCGGAGACTGAGCACTGGTTCCATGTGCTTCAAAATAACAAAGTTCTAAAGTTCAGAAGAGTATGATTGATCCTTTTTTTTTGGCGTGTGCCTGCGTGCGTGCGAGTCTGTGCATGTGCATCTGCATGTCCGTGTGTGCGTCCGTGATGATGTCTTCTTTATGGCTTTTACAAGGTGCTGAGCAAGAGAGAGAGAGACTGTGTGGTGCGCCACTCCTCACACTGACACTTTCGTAGTATTTTTCCCTTTATTTTACAAGGTCGAGTTGCGATCTCAACACTCAACCCGGTACGGATGGAAAGCGTACTCGGGAGCGGACCCGACTGGTTTTGAACCCGGGAACCTCCGCTCCCGGGTCTGGCGCCGATGTCATTGCACCACCAGCCAGCCAGATTGAACCTTTATTAAGAAACCAGCAAATCTTGTAATGATAAAAAAGCTAACAAAATTAAAACTAGTGACACAATGCAGGAGGAACTCAGCAGGCCAGTCAGCATCTATGGAAACGAGTAAACAGTCGATGCTTCTAGCTGGGATGGTCTGAACAAGAGCAGCAAACAGACAGAATTTGGAATTGTGAAAGGGCCAAGTCATGTCAAGTTTATTGTCATTTAACTATATAGATGTATATAATGTATATAACCATATAATGTACATATAAAAGAGACCATGTTTCTCTGAACCAGGTTATAAAGCACGGAACACAGAATAACTTATGAAAGTAAAGATAAAATCTACAGATGAATCGTGCATAAGCACAAACTAAAATGCAAAAATTCAATACTCTAAGGTACGGAGCAGATTAACCAGTGACACGTTGAATAAGATGTGGCTGGGTGTTCAGAAACCTAATGGCCTCAGGGAAGAAACTGTTTCTCATCCTGATCATTCTTGTTTTTATGCATCGGAGTCTCCTGTCTGATGGTAGAAAGTCAAAGAGGGTGCTGGATGGATGGGTGGGATTCTTAAAAATGCTAAGAGCCCTGCGTATGCAGCCCTCCTGATGAACATCCCTGATGGATGGTAGGGAGACCCCCTATGATCCTCTGAGCTGTTCTCACAGTCCTTTGTAGGGACTTCTGGTCTGATGCTCAACTGCTCCCATACCAGATGCAGATGCAACTTGTTAGGATGCAACTCAGTTAAGGTGGGGAATGGGGGGAGATAGCCTCGCTTGCCTGAATCTCCTTGTTCAGGGAGGTGATATTAAGGACCAGGTGAGCTCATCCGTGATGTGAACACCCAGGAACTTGAATAGGTAAACTACTTCATCACATGGGATGCAGGCAAGCATGTCTAGCTTGAACAGATCAATTGAAACTGTGATTTTCTGTAGGAAAATCCATGTTTAATGTACAAGCAGGTTTTTACACAGAAACCATGAGAAAATCTGCAGATGCTGGAAATTCAAGCAACACACACAAAATACTGGTAGAACACAGCAGGCCAGGCAGCACCCCAGTAAGAGGTACAGTCGACGTTTCGGACCGAGACCCTTCGTCAGGACTAACTGAAAGAAGAAATAGTAAGAGATTTGAAAGTGGGAGGAGGAGGGGGAGATCTGAAATGATAGGAGAAGACAGGAGGGGGAGGGATGAAGCTAAGAGCTGGGAAGTTGATTGGCTAAAGGGAAACAAAGCTGGAGACACGGGAGAAAGAAATGGGGAGGGGAGCACCAGAGGAAGATGGAGAGCAGGCAGAGTGATTGTGAGAGGGAAAGAGAGAGAGAAAAAAAGGGGGGGAATAATAAATGAATAAATAACCATCCCCTATTTTATTTGTTTATTCATTTATTATTCCCCCCCCCCTTTTTCTCTCTCTCTCTTTCCCTCTCGCAATCACGCCTTGCCTGCTCTCCATCTTCCTCTGGTGCTCCCCTCCCCCTTTCTTTCTCCCGTGTCTCCAGCTTTGTATCCCTTTTGCCAATCAACTTCCCAGCTCTTAGCTTCATCCCTCCCCCTCCTGTCTTCTCCTATCATTTCAGATCTCCCCCCCCCTCCCACTTTCAAATCTCTTACTATTTCTTCTTTCAGTTAGTCCTGACGAAGGGTCTCGGCCCGAAATGTCGACTGTACCTCTTCCTATAGATGCTGCCTGGCCTGCTGTGTTCTACCAGCATTTTGTGTGTGTTTTTTGACAGAAGTTTTTTTTTATTAATTGATCATTTAATATCTTTTGTATGATGACATTCAAGTAAAATTTCTTACAGATGAGTCCATGTCCAACATATCAGAAGCGGCCCAGTCATCTCAATGTGTCCCTGATCTCTATGGTCCCACAAAAGATTCCATACTGAGAAGCTTCCTTCAGGGTGAGTTTTCTTTTTGCCCTGATTCTCCGCCTTCTCTCCACTATTCTCCTGAAGACACACTATGAGTCTGTTTGATTTGACAATGGGGGCCTTCATCCAATGTGTGTTCCTCCAGTAAACTGCTGCTTTCCCTTGCAAAGCTGCGCTTCCTGATTAATGCTGCTCACCACCCCCAAACAGTGCCTGAGGCAAGATTAATCCCTAAAATGCATCCCAAAATGTATTTTGTGCATGTTGCTTCGAACTCCAGCATCTGTGGATTTTCTCGTGTTTGTCAATCCCTAGGCACGCTTGGCGTGGTGAGGAGGACTGAGCTCATTGGCTGATTTCTCTCCTGGCCCAGCAGCACCAAAGCCAACCTGCTGGTCCAGCTGTGTGTATAATTGTGGTGATTATTGCTGTACCTTCCCTAAAGTCAGAGGGTCAGAATTGGAAATTGTATTTTTCAACATCTTGCTAAGTGGCTGAAGAAGTTTCTGCAAGTTTCCCCAGCATTATTTAATGTGTTTGGGTCAATCACCTTTGCAGGGTCAATGAAGTCCCATGCTCCTTTGAGTGAGATGGAAGAGGACGCATACAATACGAGGATAGAAGATATACAACAGAAGGAGATTACAAACAGACCGCCAGCTCCTAACCCAAGAGTTCCTATCGTTCCCAATGTTGAGGACATGCAGCCCTATATTTCCAAAGGTGCAGAGGCAAATTTTTAAAACTGATGAGTAATTTATGTGGGTAGGGTGTAAATGTGTGGTCGGTGGTTGGTGCGGGGCCGGTGGGGTGAGGAGTTTGTTTCAGTGTTTTATGACTATGACTATGACTATGTAAAGGGAGTTCACACTAGAAGAAGCGGCCCATTCACTCCACCCCAAATTCTTTATTCACAATGATGCTATTGTTTGTTGATTTTTAAGATTTGTTGCCAGCAAGGTCAGAATTTATTATATTTGTCTAGTTTTCATTGAGAAGGTGGTGGTTGGCTATCCTCTGGCCTATTGCAATCATTCAAGCCAAGGCTTGAAACAGTAGGTTTGGGAGGGGAGTCCCATGGCATGAACTCAGCTCATTTCGAGGAACAAGTAATCGTATGTTACAAGCAAGGATAGTGTCCCTTATTCCTGCTTCCCCTGTTTGACCCATTAGAGAAACTGCAATGCACAAGGTGTGTACTGAAACTGCTTTGCACTGGTGGAGGACAGCTGCTGAATGTGATACCAGTTCAAGAATCAGAATCAGATCTAGTATCACTGGCATATGTCGTGAAATGTGTTGATTTGCTGCAGCAGTATGGTACAATACAATGTGTGTGTGTGTGTGTGTATGTGTATATATGTGTGTGTGTGTATGTGTATATATGTGTGTGTGTGTGTGTATGTGTGTGTGTGTGTATATGTGTATATATATGTGTGTGTATGTGTGTGTGTATATATATGTTAAATTAAGTAAGTAGTGCAAAGAGAGAAAAATATCTTTAAAAAGCTGATATGTGTTCTTGTGGTCTTGTAGATGGTGGAAGAGCTGCAGGGTGACAGACGGATTACTCTTCTAGAATACCCAGCATTTGACCAATTCTTGTAGCCACAATATTTATCTGACTGGTTCAGTTGAGTTTCTGGTCAGTGGTATCTCTCAAATATTGATGCTGAGGGATTCAGCAGTGGTAACGTCAATGAATATTAAGGATGGGTAGTTAGACTCTCTTTTATTGGATGTGGTCATCAGTTGGCATGGTGGCACAAAGGTTACTTTCCATTTATTAGCTCACGCCTGAATATTTTGATGTAGCTGCCCGTGTTTGTATACATTTGTTGAACACTGTATAATCTGCAAACTTTCCTACATCCACCCGTACACTGGGAGGATTCTCTTTGATGAAGCTGCAGAAGACCATGGAACAAGAGGAAAACCTGCAGATGCTGGAAATCCAAGCAACACATACACAATGCTGGAGGAACTCAGCAGACCAGGCAGCATCTGTGGAGACGAGTACAGTCAATGGTTCGGGCTGAGACTCTTCATCAGCACACTACTCTAAAGATCTGCAGTGGTGTCCTGTGGCAGCAATGATTGACTTTTGACTTCTTCCTTTGCATGATGTATGACTCAAGCCATTGAATCATTTCCCCTTTGCCAACTGACTTCGGTTTTACCGGAGTTTCTCAATCCCAGTCTTGGCCAAGCGCTGCCTTGATGTCAAGAGCAGTTACTTTTGCTTTACCTCTGGAATTAAGCTCTACAAGTAATTGTCGTAAACCCAAACTGAGCAATGATTAGCAGAATGTTGCTGACTACGTGTCACTTGACAGCACCATCTGTAAATCCTTCCATCAATGTGTTGGTAGTTAACTGTCCTTTGTTTGGGCAACAGAACATAGAACGGTTCCTTTCGGCCCACAATATTATGCTGACCTACATAAACATACTCCATGATCAATCTAATCCTTCCTACCTATATAGCTCATAACTCTCCATTTTTCTAATATCCATGTGGCTAAGAGTTCTCTTAAATGTCCCTTCTGATTCAGTCCCCACCACCCCTGGCAGTGTGATCCAGGCAACCACCACTCTATGCGCAAAAAAACACTACCTCTGTTATCTCCACTAAATTTTCCTCCATTCGACTTAAACTGATGTCCTCTGCTACTGGAAACTGCAGGCCTGGAAAACTCTATCCACTCTATCTATGCCTCTTATAATTTATACACCTCTATCAAGTTGTCTGTCATCCTCATTTCCTCCAAAGAGAAAAGCCCAGCTTGTTTAATCTTTCTTCATTAAGACATGTTCTCTATTCCAGGCAGCATCCTGGTAAATCTCCTCTTCACCCTCTTTAAAGCTTCCACATTGTTCCTATAATTGCCATGGTATTAAATTCTCTGCCCACAAAGCCCAAAACTCGAAAGAAGATTTTAAGCCCTATCTGATGTAAGTTACACGCATCAAAGTTGCTGGTGAACGCAGCAGGCCAGGCAGCATCTCTAGGAAGAGATACAGTCAACGTTTCAGGCCGAGACCCTTCATCAGGACTAACGGAAGGAAGAGTTAGTAAGAGATTTGAAAATGGGAGGGGGAGATCCAAAATGATAGGAGAAGACAGGAGGGGGGAGGGATGGAGCCAAGAGGTGGACAGGTGATTGGCAAAGGGATATGAGAGGATCATAGGACAGGAGGCCCAGGGAGAAAGACAAGGGGGGGGGACCCAGAGGATGGGCAAGGGGTGTAGTGAGAGGGACAGAGAGAGAAAGGAGAGAGAAAAAGAATGTGTGTATAAAAATAAATAACGGATGGGGTACGAGGGGGAGGTGGGGCATTAGCGGAAGTTAGAGAAGTCAATGCTCATGCCATCAGGTTGGAGGCTACCCAGACAGAATATAAGGTGTTGTTCCTCCAACCTGAGTGTGGCTTCATCTTTACAGTAGAGGAGGCCGTGGATAGACATGTCAGAATGGGAATGGGATGTGGAATTAAAATGTGTGGCCACTGGGAGATCCTGCTTTCTCTGGCAGACAGAGCGTAGGTGTTCAGCAAAGTGGTCTCCCAGTCTGTGTCAGGTCTCGCCAATATATAGAAGGCCACATCGGGAGCTCCAGACGCAGTATATCACCCCAGCCGACTCACAGGTGAAGTGTCGCCTCACCTGGAAGGACTGTTTGGGGCCCTGAATGGTGGTAAGGGAGGAAGTGTAAGGGCATGTGTAGCACTTGTTCCACTTACAAGGATAAGTGCCAAGAGGGAGATCAGTGGGGAGGGATGGGGGGGACAAATGGACAAGGGAGTCGCGTAGGGAGCGATCCCTGCTGAAAGCAGAGGGTGGGGAGGGAAAGATGTGCTAAGTGGTTGGATCCCGTTGGAAGTGGCGGAAGTTACGGAGAATTATATGTTGGACCCGGAGGCTGGTGGGGTGGTAGGTGAGGACCAGGGGAACCCTATTCCTCGTGCCGTGGCGGGAGGATGGAGTGAGAGCAGATGTGCGTGAAATGGGGGAGATGCATTTGAGAGCAGAGTTGATGGTGGAGGAAGGGAAGCCCCTTTTTTTAAAAAAGGAGGACATCTCCCTCGTCCTGGAATGAAAAGCCTCATCCTGAGAGCAGATGCGGCGGAGACGGAGGAATTGCGAGAAGGGGATGGCATTTTTGCAAGAGACAGGGTGAGAAGAGGAATAGTCCAGATAGCTGTGAGAGTCAGTAGGCTTATAGTAGACATCAGTGGATAAGCTGTCTCCAGAGATAGATTCAGAAAGATCTAGAAAGGGGAGGGAGGTGTTTGGAAATGGACCAGGTAAACTTGAGGGCAGGGGGAAAGTTGGAGACAAAGTTAATAAAGTCAACGAGCTCAGCATGCGTGCAGGAAGCAGCGCCAATGCAGTCGTCGATGTAGCGAAGGAAAAGTGGGGGACAGATACCAGAATAGGTACGGAGCATAGATTGTTCCACAAAGCCAACAAAAAGGCAGGCATAGCTAGAACCCATACGGGTGCCCATAGCTACACCTTTAGTTTGGAGGAAGTGGGAGGAGCCAAAGGAGAAATTATTAAGAGTAAGGACTAATTCCACTAGACGGAGCAGAGTGGTGGTAGAGGGGAACTGATTAGGTCTGGAATCCAAAAAGAAGCGGAGAGCTTTGAGACCTTCCTGATGGGGGATGGAAGTATATAAGGACTGGACATCCATGGTGAAAATAATGCGGTGGGGGCCAGGGAACTTAAAATCATCGAAAAGTTTAAGAGCGTGAGAAGTGTCACAAACATAGGTAGGAAGCGATTGAACAAGGGGGGATAAAATCGTGTCGAGGTATGCAGAAACGAGTTCGGTGGGGCAGGAGCAAGCTGAGACAATAGGTCTGCCAGGACAGGCAGGTTTGTGGATCTTGGGTAGGAGGTAGAAACAGGAAGTGCGAGGTGTGGGAACTATAAGTTGGTAGCAGTGGATGGGAGATCCCCTGAGCTGATAAAGTTGGTAATGGAGTGGGAGACAATGGCCTGGTGCTCCTTAGTGGGGTCACGATCAAGGGGTAAATAAGAGGAGGTATCCGCGATTTGTCGCTGTGCCTCGGCAAGGTAGAGGTCAGTACGCCAGACTACAACAGCACCCCCCTTATCGGTGGGTTTAATAATAAGGTTAGGATTAGTGCGGAGGGAGTGGAGAGCAGAGCGTTCTGAAGGAGTGAGGTTGGAATGGGAACAAGGCGCGGTGAAGTCGAGACGGTTGATGTCCCGTCGGCAGTTAGCAATAAAGAGATCCAGAGCAGGCAGAAGACCAGAGCAGGGTGTCCATGAAGAAGAGGAGGGTTGAAGACGGGAGAAGGGGTCATTGGTGGGGGTGGAAGAGTCCTTGCCGAAGAAGTAGGCTGGGAGACGGAGACGGCGGAAGAAGAGTTCCGCATCATGGCGAACACGGAACTCGCTGAGGTGTGGGCGAAGGGGGACAAAGGTGAGGCCCTTACTGAGGACAGAGCATTCTGCCTCCGACAGTTGAAGGTCGGAGGGGATGTAAGTTATATTGTATCCACCTACTTTTCAAACACTAACTTATTTGCTGTTTAGCCTGCGCAGCAAGATTTAGCTGCCAATACTCAGTGCTTGAGTGGTGGGTCTCCCTTCCCTACCAAGGAGCAGATACTTCCAGCTGATGAAGTGGTTTAAATATTTAAATTTAGCCAAATAGTTCTTAACATACATTTAACATTCACAGAGATTTCTAGTTTATAAAAAGATTTATAAACTTCAAAGCATTTCCAAACACAGGTACAATTTTTACAAACTAGAAGAACATACTGATGAATTGTAGATGAGCAAGTCTTCTGTCGCAGAAACTGAAAGCTGAGGAATGAATTCTACTTCCTTCTGTAACTTCATCTTTCTGTTGTTCTTCTTGTCATTCATAACAATCCCCAAACTGTGATGGTATTTATACTGTTTTCTACTAGATGACATCATCTGTATATGATGTTTTCCAGATGCCATTGCTGGGACACAGATGGTCTTAAAAGCTTCTGGTGACAGAGATCCCAAACATTCACAGTTAATGCTGTGAGGGCTGAGCCTCTGAGTATACAAACATTCCGACGTGTAACCATGTTTGACATGCTAAGTAATATAATCCCATTGTCTTGCACTTGGCTAATGCAGACAAGAGCTCTTGGTTACTTCACATTGTGAAACAGACCTCTTCGCAGGCAGCTCCCTGCTGTGTGTTAGCAGCCTGTATTCTGTATCTGTGTTTGCAATGCTGTGCATTCAACTTCAAGCTAATTGCTGCTTGCAATTTACATTAAGAACTGGAGGCTGGTTCTTTCTTTATAACAAAAAACTGAGCAAAGAATATTATTTAACAGTTTAACTTTATTGCCACCAACTCTGACCCTTTGGAAAGGTCATGCTGCTGCGCTAGAAAGCCGAGTTCAGCATAAGCTTTTTGGGCCCTGGACAGTGAATATCCGTCACCAAATGAGGCAATCAGAACTGAACACAATAACCCATGTGTGGTTTAACCAGAATTTTGTAGAGTTGCAACATAACATCACAGCTTTTGAACTCAATCGCCAAACTAATAATAGCTAACACACCATATGCCTTCTTAACCACCCTATCAGCTTGTGTGGCAACTTTGAATTTTTATGGACTTGGACCTCTAGATCCCGCTGTCTCTCCACACAGCTAAATATCCTAACATTAACCTTGTACTCCACCTTCAAGTTCAATCTTCCAAAGACAATCACCTCACACTTTTCTGAATTGAACTCACATCTGCTATTTCTCTGTCTAGCTCTGCATCCTGTCTATATCCCATTGTAACCTATGGCAACCTTCCACACTACCCATGACACCTCTGACTTTCGCGTCCTCTGCAAACTTCAAGATGGCACTGAGCTATGGTCTCCGTTGAGATTTTGGCTCAGATTTGGTTGTTTTTTAAGATTGTACGGATAGTTTTGGGACAGGGAGAGAAATTAGGGGTTTGGTTCGGGTCTAAAGACAAGGATATAGAGAAGTTAGAAGTCAGGCTGGAGTCTAGGCCTTCGCTTCACGTTTGAAGGCCAGAAATGTGGACAGGTAATGAATGAAATCCGGAGTCCAGGCCCCCACTCCACACTCAAAGGCCAGCGATGTTGACATGGGATGAAGGACATCCATGGATGTCAGCTGTCCCAGGCTGGTGGATGATTCGGTGTGCATGCAAGCAAGAGGCACGAGGAGATACAAGAGCTAGTGAGTCAGTGATCCCAGTATTCAAGGGGTAGTGTCATCAGCTAGCCTGATGAAGATTGAAGCCCAAAGATCGATCAAAAGACTGGAGGCCAAAGCCTGATGGCTGAAACCTGAAGACTGGAGGCCAGGAGGCCATCTTGGAGTTTGAAGACTGTCCTCCAATCTTCTAGTACTACACCTATGGCCAGGGAGCCCACAAAGATCATCTTCACCTCACCAGAATTCTCTTCCTCTACTTCATCTTAAGGTTAAGAAAACACACATTAGCCTGCTTTATGCTGATCTAGCATTCATCAAGCTCCTTCTCCTTGGTGAACACCAAAACAAAGTACTCATTAAGGACCTCCCCTACCTCCTCTACCTATAGGTACATTTCTCTCTTTAACCCTGAGCAGTCTTACCCTGACTCTAGTTATCCTCCTGCTGGACACATATGTGTAGAATGCCTTGGGGTTTTCCTTAATCTTACTGAACAGGACCTCTCATGTGCCTTTCTAGCTTTTGTAAGTGCCACCTTAAGCTTCTTCCTTGCTGTCTTCAAATTCTCATGAGCCCTGTCTGATTTTTTAATTTTTAAATCTTAAGTATGTTTGCTTCTTCTTCTTGACTAAATGTTCCACCTCTCTTGTCAACCATGGTTCCTTCACCTTGCTATCCTTTCTCTATCTCAGCGTGACAAGTATATTCAGAACCCCATGCAAGTAGTTCCTAAGTAACCCCACATTTCTGCTGTGCATTTCCCAATATTTTCTGCTCCTATCCTTGTATATTGCTATGCTAAATATGAAGGAGTTCTGATCACTCCACCAGAAATGCTCTCCCACCAAGGGCTCTGCCACCTGGCCATCTTCATTATAGAGTACTAGATCCAGCGTGGCCTCTCCACCAGTTGGCCTGTCAACATTTTTGTCATGAATCCTTCCAAGGCATACTTAATAAGTTGTTCCCCATCTAAACTTTTTGCAGTAAGGAGTGCCAATCAATGTTAGGGAAGTTGAAGCCACCCATGGTAACAACCCTTTTATTTTTGCACCTTTCCAAAATCTGCCTGCTTATCAGCTCCTCAGCATCATTGTTGCTATTGGAGGCCTATTGAATACCCTCAACAGAGTGAATTGCTCCTTTTCTGTTTCTGAATTCCACCCACAAAGGCCCAGCAGATGATCCTTCCATTTCTGCAGCTGTGATACTATCCCTGATTAACATATCACACCTCTACCTCTATTAGTCCTTCCCTATTCCTTTTGAAAAAGTTAACCCAATTGAATTTATCCTGATTTTGTTGAGTGGGATGTACCTTGGCAGTTTTCCGTATTGTGGGTAACTAATTAACTCAAGGCACAGCTAGTTCTAAAATGCTGATTATCAGTGCAGTAGCTAGTTCGTTGGTTAATCCTGTAGCCTTTTCTGCATTGAGTGCTTGGCCAATCCTTTATTTCGCATGGAATGAATCACTTTGACAGATACCCGGCCTCTGTGACGGTAGAGATCTCAGGTGGAATGGAAGACAGGGTGCATCACCCAGCCAAAGAGTAGCCTGTTGGTTGACAGAGAAGAGCAAAGCCTTCTGGACAGGAAAGTGAGAAGTGGAGTTTGATCTGGAGGTAATACATATGGAATAGAGCAGACAGACCAGGGAGTGTGCAATAAATGGGAGGAGACTGTCAGGCGGGGGGAACAGAGGGAGCATTGTCTGTTCATCCTTAAAGGTAGCAGGACAAGTCAATAATGTAGCTGAAAAGGAGAGATGATTTCCTTTATCGGACAAAGATTGGAGTGGTTTGGTTACAACTGTATATGATACTGGTAGACCGCAGCTGGAGCTCCGCATGTAATTGTGAAGACTGTAACAGGCAACGCAGCAAGGAAAGGGTGCAGAGAAAGTTAACCAAATATTGCCAAGCAGTAGAAAAATGCAGGTATGAAAGAAATTTGAATGGGCCAGGATTGAGGGTGCATAAAAGTAGGCAGACCCCAGATAGAGTAACGAGGAAAAACCTACTTCCCTTTTAGAAAGAATAGAAAGAGAAAGCAGGGAACTTAGGTCTAACCTCTGTAGTTGGAAAGGTACTAGATATTTGGTAGTCAACATGGATTTACTAAAGTAAAACCGTATTTGATCAATCTATTGGAGTTTTCTGAGGAAGTATCCAGCACATTAGTTGAGTAGGAATCAGTGAACATGGTGTAATTGGATTTTCAGAAGGCTTTCAGTGGTGTCCTAATCTGGAAATTGCCAACTAAAGTTAAGGAATTGGAGGTGGTGCACCAGCACAGTGTGGAGTATGGACACAGTGTGCCAGGTGTAGAATATCGGCGTGGAGTCTGGATAGAATACCACTATGACGTGGGGGGTAGGAAGAGGAGGAATAAATGGGTTCTTCTGAGGTTGACCTGCGATGCCTGTTGGTCCTTATTTGCTTACTTGGTAGTTCTTCCTTTTAAAACTAAATGGAAAATTATCTGTGACTTCTGCTTGCAACATGGTCACCTGACAATCAGCCACTTCCCCTTCTCAGTTGAGATACTGCTCTTTATGAATGATGCTTTTATTTCAGTGAATTGTCACACATTCTCTCAATTTCCTGTTTGCAAAACAGTTCTGCTTCCTTTGAGCCTCAGTGGTGCAGTAGGTGCTCTGAAGCCCAGTGATCCTTGTCTAATGGTGCAGAGACATGGTAGACAAGCTTATTTTAGCAGTGACTATTTTTGACATAAAGGTTTCATTACTTAATACCAAGAGAATTATCACTTATCTTGATGAAAGAAGTAACAAAAATAACGCAGATGCTGTAAACCTCAAATAAGGATAGAACTTTCTCGAGAAAGTCAGCCAGTCAGCCAAATGGGAGTCAGGAAGGAAGGAGGGTTGTGGTGGGGGAGGAGAGAGAGACTACTTCATGTTTTTGGCTTTTCATAGATCGTAAGGGTGGGATTGAATAACAGGAAGAAATAAACAGGCAGTTTTTAGTATTAGTCAAGAGTTAGTCAAAAGTTTACAAATTTCTGAAGACTACTTTGTTAACAGGTCTCTAAAAACTGTTGGCTCATTTCAAATATGAAATTGACCAATATATTTGGTTTGTGATCTTCAGCAAAGGTTGTGAAATGTGAATCGAGGTTGTTATGTCATTGAGCTCTGAGCAAAGTTCCAACAATCTGAGGCAGTATCCTAGCTCTCCCTATGGCTCCTAATACGAACTGGGCTCAACAATATTTCCCAGTAGCAATGCAGAATATTATACGTGTCTGAGGAGTTAGAACAGGCCAATTGATGCCAGATTCATGGCATTTCTAGTGGATTTCAAATAATATTCACAAAATACTGGAGGAACTCAGCAGGCCTGGTAACATCTATGGAAAATAGTACAGTCGACATTTCAGGCCAAGACCCTTCAACAAGTTATTTGTTTAGCATTCAAATAATGCTTAAAGTTCAGCTCATATCTAAAGTAACTGAAACGTTTTGCAGAGCTGGGAATGTAATTAAGAAGGAAAGTAGCCCAGTTGCAACTTTCAGTAAAGGAGGAAGAGAACGTCAGTGATGGAATAGAGATTGATAGGTATCTGAGTAGCCAGGGCATCAAAGGTTATGCTGAGAAGGCGGGGGAATGGGACTAAATGGGAGAATGGATCAGCTCATGATAAAATGGTGGAACAGACTCGATGGGCCGAATGGCCGACTTCTGCTCCTTTGTCTTATGGTCTTATGGAATAGAGATTAAGAGAAAATAGGTGGCACAGACTGGTGTGGTATGTGAGAGTTGTGAAGGCTCATTAATTCCTCAAATCTGGATAATTCAAGTAAATCTCCCTTTGCACCTTCTGAATGACCTGCATAACCTTTCTGATCAGGTGACCAAAATTTGATGCTAATTCCATTTGTGACCTAACCAGTTTTTTATGCAGTTCACTAGTACTCTCTGACTCTGTTTATGAAACCCTATGCTGCCAGTTTTGAAGTTTTGTCCAGAAGAATCCATTTGACCCATCAAGTCCATCCTTGTGGAACAATGCTGTCAGTCTCATTTCCCTGCTCAAGCCCCAGTGTTCACCAACATCCTCTGGAACAGCACTTTTTCATTGTGTTGCTTTTCATTCCTTCTGCCAGAGTGTATTGTTTCACACTTTCAACAACATATCAGATTCCATCTACCTCTCACCTTCCCATTCTTTCAGGCTAATGATGTTCTTTAACTATCTTCATGGTCTACCAAATTTAGGGATATGTTTGTACTTTAGAACTTGCACACCCATATGCAAGTCATTGAGATATATTGTGGAAAAGCTGTAGTGCCCACAGTGACTGTAAGAACACCATTGTCTGGTATTCTCAGTTTTGAAAAATAACCATTTACTGCCAATGACACAAAGCTGGGTGGCAGTGTGAAATGTGAGGAGGATGTTATGAGAATGCAGGGTGACTTGGACAGGCTGGGTGAGTGGGCAGATGCATGGCAGATGCAGTTTAATGTGGATAAATGTGAGGTTATCCACTTTGGTGGTAAGAATAGGAAGGCAGATTATTATCTAAATGGAGTCAAGTTAGGAAAAGGGGAAGCACAATGAGATCTAGGTGTTCTTGTACATCAGTCACTGAAAGCAAGCATGCAAGTACAGCAGGCAGTGAAGAAAGCTAATGGCATGCTGGACTTCATAACAAGGGGAATTGAGTATAAGAGCAAAGAGGTCCTTCTGCAGCTGTACAGGGCCCTGGTGAGACCACACCTGGAGTACTGTGTGCAGTTTTGATCTCCAAATTTGAGGAAGGACATTCTTGCTATTGAGGGAGTGCAGCGTAGGTTCACAAGATTAATTCCCGTGATGGCGGGACTGTCATATGTCGAAAGATTGGAGTGACTGGGCTTGTATACTCTGGAATGTAGAAGGCTGAGAGGGGATCTTATTGAAACATATAAGATTATTAAGGGATTGGACACGCTGGAGGCAGGAAGCATGTTCCCACTGATGGGTGAGGCCACAGTTTAAGAATTAGGGGTAGGCCATTTAGAACGGAGTTGAGGAAAAACTTTTTCACCCAGAGAGTGGTGGATATATGGAATGCTCTGCCCCAGAAGGCTGTGGAGTCCAAGTCTCTGGATGCTTTCAAGAAAGTGATGGATATAGCTCTTAAAGATAGCGGAATCAAAGGTTATGGGGATAAGGCAGGAACTGGATACTGATTGTGGATGATCAGCCATGATCACAGTGAATGGCGGTGCTGGCTCGAAGGGCTGAATGACCTACTCCTGCAGCTATTGTCTATTGTCTATGATTACTTGTTCGTTGCCCTTAAACTCTTTTCCTCTCCATCAGTTCTTTAGTCCATGAGCCTGAAAGAAGGAGCCAAGTCGGGCTTCTCCTGTGTTTCTTTCAACACCTTCTCCACTTCCTCTTAAGTTCCCTCAGCTAAACATAGTTTGCTTCACCAAATCCATCTCTCCCTTATTTCTCCAAACTTCTTTCCTTGGTCATTATTTTTGTAAGTTTCCTCACCCCTGCAACATGCCCCTTTTCCCCTCTCTGCAAAGGCTCATACTTTTGCCATTTTCCAGTACCCTGGCTGTCCACCAATATCTCAGAGGGCTGGAAGCTCATGGAGGATCCTTCCACAGCCTTGGCCTAATCTCCCTCAGCAGTTTGGGACATGTTCCATCCAAGCCAGGTGACGTATTTAAGCGAAACCAGCCTTTTCTATTTCCTCCTACTCATTAACTTTCACACTTCTGATTTTCTATCTGATGGTTCCGCTTCTATGGACACTTTGAGACTTTGAGACTCCTCTCTCCCTCCATAGTGAGCAGATAACTTGTTAAACAATCTAACTTTAAAACTGCGTAATCGGCATTGATCACCTACAAATGCACGTTATCACAATTGCTATGTGTCTATTACTAATTCTTGAGATATTTTGCATTAATTGCTCTTCTCTTATATTTTCTCTACTTATTGGCCTTTCACTTCTCCCTCCTCTTTCTACATGCTTCACTGGAAGGCAAACAACTGCAGTTGATGGAAATCTGAAATAAAAACAGAAACTACTGTCATTGCTCAACATAAAGTCGATTAGTGCCAGCTATCCATTTCCCACCATTGGTGCACCTGACCCATCAAGTTGCTCCAACTCCATTGTGTGTTTCAAGAAGCCAACTTTGTCCCTTGTCACACCTGCTATTGGTGCCACATAGGAGAGGCTGATGATGGCATTTTGATTGGTTTGGAGAAGAGAGCACGGTGCTGAATAGGGTGATAGTTAAAGGATAACTGAGCAATTGTTCCAGTTGCTGGAAATACCAAATAAGAGAGAGTTTTGAAAATAGCCAGCATGTGTGAAGACAGAAAAACTGATTTAATATGGATGAGAACCTTGCATCAGAACCAGACGGTATTGATACAAACTGGAAATGTATTCAGTGTAGAGTCCTGAGGGTACGCTAACCCAGGCACAAGGTGGCACACAGTTCCTTAAGTTTGCAAGTTTTATTTTATTAATTTAGCAGTACAGCACAGTAACAAGCACTTTTGACCCACTGAGCCTGTGCTGCTCAACTGCTGACAAACACAGGGCAGAATTAAACCCAGGGTCATTGCCTCTGTAATAGAGCTATGCTAATCGCTACACTACTAGGCTGTCCCTGAACTCCTACATTTTGTTAGAACATAGGAGGACAGAGACAGAGAAGGGGGTCTAGGATGGAGAATTGCAAAGACAGGCAACGCAGGGCTCAAGGTCACCCTCATTGACTGAAACGTTCTGCAATTGTTTTTATTTTCCCAATGTAGAGGGCATATAATGAGCACCAGGCAGTACGTTAGAAGAAGAGCAAGGGCATTGCCATTTTGACTGGTCAGCACAGTATGACACAAATGGGTCTGACTGGCTCTGGGAGCACTCCATGTTATCTTCAGATTAGATTAATTCCCTTAGCCGTAAGCCAGAAGGGAGAAAGGAAACTTCCGTTTTTCTCCATTGGGATTTAGAAGTGAAAGAGGTGATTTGATTGAAACGTATGTGACTGTGAGGAGCCTTGCTGTGTTGGATGAGGAGAAATCGAACTAGGGAGTTAGAGGTGATGCATTTAAGACAGATTAATTATAGAAACATAGAGCACAGGAGTATGATGGCCAGCTTTGCCTGCATTAGGCCCATTTCTGCCTACAACTTTCCTAACCAAGTGCCTTTTAATTATTGCGATTGTATCTTTCTCCACTACCTCCCCTGGCTGGCTATTGCAGATAACCATCACCCCCTGAGTGGAAAAGTTTACCCATCACATCTCCTTTAAATTTCTCCCCGCTCACTTTATCCCTGTGCCTTCTTTACTCTCCTGCCCTGAAAAAAAAAACACTCTGTCTATGCTATCTATGCCCAACCTCCCATAATTTTACAAACCTCTGTAAGGTCGCCCTTCAGCTCCTCTGTCTGAGTGAGATATGACCAAGCCTATCCAATGTCCAGCAACAGCCCCTCCACTCCAGGCACAGCCTGCACTCTCTCCACTGCCACGAGAAGTGGACGTTTTTCTCACAGGCTTGTGTATCTTTGGAACACTCATTCTCAATGATCGACGGAATTAGATAGATCCTTAATTTTTAAAAAAAAGAGGGTGAAAGAATGTCACAGACAGATGGAGTGTTGAGTACAGGCTACCATCAGGAATGTCTCTGATCTTGGTAATAGGAATGAAATGGTGGAGTAGGTTGGGGAAGAGTGTGAATAGTCCACTGTTATCCTCATTCACCTCTTTGTTTTTCAGTAAATTACCACAATTGAACTTTGACGTGAACTTTATATTCTGCACCTTACACGGCTCCAGCCTTTCACTATAATGCAGCACATACTCTAGCCCCCTCCTACAATGCTTAACAGTTCATTTGCAAACTATTCTTTTTCTTTATATATTAAGGCAACATATACAAAATGCTGGAGGAACTCAGCAGATCAGGCAGCATCTATGGAAATGAATAAACGGTTAATGTTTTCAGGACAAGACCCTTCTTCGGGACTGGAAAGGAAGGGGGAAGATGCCAGAATCAATAAATTATATTTAAATATTAAACACATTTTAACTTTAGATGGTTTAGGGCACATTCATGCTGACAATCACTTAGTTCTGTTTAGTTTCAACTGCAGGGATGCAGGTATGTACAGTATGTTCCTAAGCCCTTCTTAACTTACGATCTAAAAACTTTATCTGTGAAATTTTATTGATGCAATTATCTTCATTCCGTTTGCCTTTATATAAAGCCATGTCCAAGTTAGGAATCTTTGCTGTCGATATTTGTCACAACAAAGATGTTTTGATGGGTGGAAGTGACTGAGTTTATCAATCGTTACAAAAAATGATGTATGGTTTCGGTTTTACCAAAGACTACTTTGCTCCAGATTTCGTCACAATACTGAGATGAACGTAATTGCGCTCATCATAGTGTGCCAGCATTTGGCTGAGGGAGAGATCATAGAATGATAAATCTGCATTGAGAAGAAAATGTTCCAATATCCAGAGCCTGTTCCTGTACAAAGGAGGATGGTTGAGATTACCAGCCCTGGCCATCACTGCAGGAGTTGTTCAGGGCACTGACTTCAGCCCAACCATCCTGAGCTACTTTGTCACTTGTTTGTTATTCCATTATAAGACAAGAAGCGGAGAGATCACCAATAATGGCACATTCACGCCTATTACAGGTTCTCAGCAAATGGAATGGTCCATGCTTGTGTGCAGCAACATTTAGACAACGTTAAGACATTCAGATCAGTGGTAGGAAAAATGGGTCCCACACAATTGCCAGGCATTAGCCATCTCCATCTGGACTGCAAACACCTGCACTTGACTGTGGCATTGCTGAAGTTGAGTCCTTCACCACCAGTGCTGTCCAGAGATGTAACTGTCCACTATATGTGTGTGCAGTGGGTACAAGAGCAGGTCAGGTGTTGGACATTTTGCATGGAATATTTCACCATCTGACTCTTCAAAGCTTTTCCATCACCTGCAAAGGAATTAGTCAGGAGTGTGGTGCATTGTTACAACTGCAAGTCCATCACCAGGACGAGGTGGCTGTCTTAATTTCTATTAGCCTATTCAGAAATGGCAAGCAGTGGCATCTTTCTGTACACCAACCAATTCAATCATAATTTTCTTCTTCCTGGGCCCTTGGCTCCCAGACATAGGCCACTAATGTCCGCCCGTCTCCGTCATGCAAAGTCAACGGTATGGTTGGAGTTCATCAATGTTTCTTTAATCCATTGTATCTACCATACAGTAGATTGGCCTATACAACTTCACTACAGCCCTCTTGGCCAGCCTTACTCGTTTCCACTTCTGACGACAAGGACTTAAGGCTGATTTATACATCCGCGTCAAATCGATGCTGTAGGTACGGCATAGCTGCGAACCCTACGCAGAGCCTACGCGGATCCCTACGCCGTAGCCTAACGCGCACCTCTCCCAAAATGTAACTATGCGTCGGGGCAACGCAGACTGCAACAACTGTGATTGGTCCGCTTGGTAGCATCGCATTTCCTCCTACACTGCAATAGCTTCCCATTGGGCAACTGAAGGGCAGGGAAGGAACTCTGGCTGCAATGCTTTCCAGAAAGCTTTACAGACCTCTGAAATTATGGAGGACACATTTCGCTTTTACGAAAAAAGACGCTCACTTTAAACTTGTTTACCCCAAGAAAGACTACCATGACCATGAAGCCTTGCAAGGGCAGGTGTGTGCGCATGCACGAGGTGCCTGAATTGCAGAGCGACACAGACACACCAACGCATAAGTATAAATGCTCACAACGCACATAGGTTACGGCGTCGATTTGACACAGAACTATAAATCAGCCTTTAAGGTTGCACTTTGAGAGGCAATCTCTTCTACTGCCTATACAGAACTTGTACATTTTTTCCACTTCTCCTCCAGATGTTCCAGTTTCCTCTCCCACCTATTAGACAGAGTGGTTGGTAAATTACTTGGGCACTTTAAATTACCCCTCATGTTTGTGTGAGTGGTAGAATCTGAGTGGAGAGTGCTTGTTGATGAATGCTTGGAGAGAATAAAAATGGAATTGGCATTAAGAGATGTTTGATAGTTATGGTCTCAGTATAACTCTATGACACGCCTCTTAAACTTTCAATCTCTGCCATCAAGATGACAACTTGGAAACACAACATTAATCTATCATCTTTCACCAGGTCCAAGTTCTGGCACCCCTTAGATTAGTGGTCGCCAACAAGTCAATCGCAATCAACCGGTTGATCTTTAAGACTTTCCCAGTAGATCCCGATGCTCGGTGGTGAGTCACAGCAAAGCACTGCAACGATTTGTTGACTTGCTGCCTGAGATAAAGACTTTTCTGTCGACAAGAAACGAGGAGCGCAAGGAACTGTCAGATGATGCATAGCTACTAGATTTAGGGTTTCTGACGGACCTAACGGCTAAATTAAACGCACTTAACAACGAGCTCATAGGAAAAGACCAACTCCTGCCCCACATGATAAGTGCAGTGAATGCGTTTAAGGCCAAGCTCGGTATTTGGATTTCAAATTTAAAGAATGGGAGGCTGACACACTTTCCCAACTTGGAGAAAATGTTACAGGCCATCAAGGAAAAAAATGTTTTACACCCTGTGCAATACTGTGCTTACCTAGACAAACTGGCAATAGAGTTCGATCGGCATTTTGGGGAGTTTAACGTCATGAACGATATTGCTGCATTTATTTCAAACCCATTTCTGCCGATCGATATAGAACAGATAGCAGCCAAATTCCAGCAAGTATTTGCTGTGCCAAATGATATTGAAATGGAAATAATTGATTTGCAAAATGACATCGAACTTAAAGCAAGATTAAGGGACGGTGACTTTTGGAGGCTTGTCGGCAGGGAGAAGTTTCCTCATGTCACCTTTAGTAGGTTGATCTTCCCTTTCACTAAGGCCGAGGTAGGGGATCTTGGGCTTACTACCTGACCACTACCTGAGACAATGATGTCTTTTCCATGGGCCAAAAGCAGTCAAAGAACTTGCTTGCTGCCTCAAAGGTGATAATGGATGTGTATATGTATCAGCCATGCTGTTGAAATAAGCCTCCTCAGCATGAATAATTTTTAAAAATTGCATACTTAAGGAAATGAATGTTGGCAAAGAGCTCCAGTAGCCTCCTCTACCATAAAGCTTGGATCCAGGTCCCCTTACAGACTATACTGGCAGGACCAGGGTACAGTGATGCTGACATTTTCACTGGAACTACAAACGTCTATCCCCACCCCTGCTTTCTGAACTGCCGTGAAATATTGGTGTTGTGTGGAATGTGGTGAAATAGAAGCAAGCCAGTTGATCCAAGAGATGTGGCTCAGCTTTGAGGCTCTTCAACTACTCACTGTAATGTCCTAATCACCTGTTGTGTGAATGAAGTCACTGGAGAAAAGTGCCGGTAGATATGAAGCAGCTTCTTTATTTGATAAAACAAAGCACAGCAGACAACATACAGAGACACCTTCAGTCAAAAAGTCTACTGGCCAAATGTTGGGCTCAATATTTTATGTGCTAAACATCAAAGGACAATTCCATGTTTACAGTATATCCACAATGCTCTCTTTGAAACTGCACACAAACTTCACACTTGTGATTTGCACACACACCACAAATATCCAAATGAATTTTAATCAGCATTGTCTGGTCTGGGATTTGCAGCTTTTAAGCACCCATTATTCAGAGCTGCACCCCAAATTAAATCCTCAACACATATTCAGATGTGGAGACTGGTAGCCAAAGTCATTTGCTAAATGTAAAAGTGCTAAACCCAAAAATTGTTCTAACATCACTGAAGGACAAGGTTACATTCTGCACAGTTGCTTTATAAGGTAACACTACATTGAAGCTGCTGCCTTAATGTGCTGAAAAGCACTTCATGTTACCCCCCCCCCACAAACCAACATCTTATTTAATTTTAAAATGCTTGACATAATCTAAAACATGTGAAATTCAATGTTACATAAAATTTACCAGCTGGATATTGTTTTGCATAATACCATACTTTTGGATTAATCATCTTAAAAGCTGTATTGCCTTATCTTGATTGAATCAGTTACAACCCTTTGCCTGGTAAACTTTCAGATTCAGGAAGATTTAATTATCTGAAAATAGACTGAAACATACTTGACCACAAAGGCTGTTATTAGTTGCTGCCGGAGGAACTCAGCAGGATCAGACAGCATTTGCGAAGGGAAATAGGTAGTTTCCATTTTAGGTCAAGACCCAACACCCTTCCGAGATGTTGTCCATTTCCCCCAACAGATGCAGTTTGTTGCTCCAGATTCCAGCATCCAGCATCTGCAAACTCTTGTATCTTCGCATCATTAGTTGATGAGGCATGTGATGGGTTGATATGAGCTGCCTGTACTGAGGATGGATAGCTGTCAGGACCTGTCACTGACAATACTGAAGACATTGCTGACAAAAATACTGCTAATTAGTGGCACATTGACAGAGGATTATAACACTGTCGTACTGGCCCAGATTCATTCCCAAGCTTGGGTGTGATTTGTGTGGATTTTGAATATTCTCCAAGTGACTAGATGGGCTCCCTCCCACATCCCAAAAACGTTCAAGTTGTTTAAGTGGCTGCTGTAAATTGCTCCCAGTTTCCTTGTGTGGTCAGGGAATCAATTGGGAGTTCATGGGCATGTGTGAGAGAGAATGAGTGAGGGAACAGGAATGATGTGCCGTTCTGACAGTTGACTGATGGGCTGAAAACAAAAGATTTAATTAGAAAAATATCTCTTCTGCTCCAGTGTTTTGCAGTGAAGGGAAGAGAGCAGAGAACCTTTACATCACAGCCTTGCGTACCCCAGCAGGTGGACACCCCGGCCCAGGTATTTAGCGAACAATTCTTCCCAACTTGTGAAGCGTCTCCTTGACAAGGGTTCCCAGCCTTTCATACGCCATTGGCCAACGCGATTAAGCAAGGGGTCCATGGACTCCAGGTTGGGAACCCTTGGTTTAGAACTTTGAGCAAATTGGAAGGAAGAACAAGTCAAAAGAAAACAGGAATAATAAATTATTAGGTTGAAGGAAGGAGGAGGAGGGGTGAGAAAGGGCATCTGGAGGAAGAGGGGAGGGATGGAGCATTTGGAGGAGAAGGGAGTTGAGGGGGTGTCCAGAGGAGGAGGGAGTAAAGGGGTGTCTGGAGGAAGAACGGGGTCCTCAATCTTGTACTGTACCATAGGGACAGTTGAGAGCAACCTAAATATGGGGAGAAGGGGGAATGGGGTAGGGCCAGATTTTGGGCCAGGACAGACCAACACATCTTGGGGGAATCTGTTTTAATGAACCTTCTGCTGGTTCTCACAGGATCTGTGACATTTTTACCTGTGGGGCTGAAGTGCCCCTGAGCTCTGTATACATTGTGTGCCTGCCTTGTACTAAACAAGACCCCAGAAGATACTGACAGGAGCTTCATTGACAGCCAAGCCCAATAATGGCAGCCAGGTGGAAATGTTTCATTTTAATTGCTGGCCTGCTCTTTGGCTGCTGGATGAGGAGAGTGAAAGGATGTAGAGATGACAACTGTTGCATGCCCGTGTCTGTAACAGACCATCCAACTCCTCAATGTGACAGGAAACTGCCAAGGCAGCAGGTAGAGCAGGAATACAGCACTGATCAGCACCGTCGCTAGTAAAACACATGAGGTTATAAACACCAATAAGGGTGAAATCCAGGTTGGAGGGGGAAGCAAATAATGCAGAAGTCATGCCAATTTTCCAAGAGCTTCGATGTTTTCTTTCAGCACTTCCATCACGCTCAAAGCAGCCACTGTCGAGGGCGCCCTCCAGCGACTACGACCCATTTGCGGGGATGAAGACTCCTGGGCAGCGGCAGCTCATCACCCTGCAGGAGCAGGTGAAGCTGGGAATGATCAACGTAGACGAAGCCCTCCTGCAGTTTAAAGAATGGCAACTCAACCAGAAACGCAGATCAGACTCCTTTCGCTTCCAACAGGTACAACAAAAGCCTGGCCAAATTGTCAGAGGGCGTGCTTCAACCTGAAACATCGACAGTTCCTTTCCTCCCACAGACACTGCCTAACCCACTGACGCATCAAACAGATTGTTTGCTGGCATTAATGGCCAATATGAGGAGAACATTCCTGCAAATATTCTGTTTGTGTTAGGATCACGAGTGATGGGTTCAATGGTTCTTTTGCTTCCATTTATGATCATAAAGTAAGTTCACAAACAGAAGTTGGCCCTGTGGCCCTCCAGTCTCACCTTCATTAACTGAAATAAGATCAGGGTTGATGGTAACACGGGGATGTGCAGGATTAGTGTAATTGGCTGGTATGTGCTCAGTGGGCCTGTTAATGTGCCGTATCTCCCCATGAATTTGTTTATATGCTTTGCTTATTTTCATAAACCATTCCCAATCCCTACCCGATCCCTTGATTCCAGTAATCTCTAATAAGGCACTGAATGCATTCTGTGACTGAACAACTTTTTGCCTCTGGTTAATGCATGTCTACAGTGCTCTGGAGAAAAGTCTACTCAGCTCTGCCCAAAGTGCCTGAACCTTTATCCTCTTTCTTTACTCATTAGTTCTAGACTCTCCGGTTCAGGAGACTCTAAAAAGTTAATCCCTTTCAGAATGTTTTTGGGAGTATGAATGATGCTAGGATATACAGCACACCATGAATGGTGTGGTCCTAGGGAGAACTGAGGAACAGAGGGACAGATCTGAAAGTCCCTCAAAGTGATAACACAGGCAGAAAACATGGTTAAGAAAACTTATGGGATGCTAGGATTGAATACAAGAGCAAGGAGGCTGTGCTGCAAATTTATAAAACTTCAGCTGGAGTAATGTTTTGCAGTTCTAGTCCCACACTGTGTGTTAGCACTGGAGAAAATGCTCCTTGGATGGAACGTTTCAGTTCTGAGGTTCTTGGAGCAGGGCAGCTTTATAGGGGATTTTACTGAAGTGTATCAAGCTAGAAGACATAGTTTTATGAAGACAGGGCTTTGAGGCCAAGTTTGCAAATGATACAAAGATAGGCAGAGGGGCAGGGAATGTTGAGGAAGCAGGGAATCTGCAGAAGGACTTGGACAGATTAGGAGAATGGGCAGCGAAGTGTCAGATGGAATACAGAGTAGAAAAGTGTATGGTCATGCACTTCAGCAGAAGGAATAAAGGCATATGCTATTTTCTAAATGGAAAGCAAATTCAGAAATCGAAAGTGCAATGGGACTTGGGATTCCTCATATAAGATTCCCAAAAGGTCAACTTGCAGGTTAAGTCAGTGGTAAGGAAGGCAAATGCAATGTTAGCATTCGTTTTAAGAAGGCTAGATTATAAGAGCAAGGATGTAATGCTGAGGCTTTATAAAGCATTGGTCAGACCACCCTTGGAGTGTCATGAGCAATTTTGGACCCCTTATCTAAGAAAGAGCATGCTGGCATTGCAGAGGGTCCAGTGAACGTTTATGAGAACGATTCCGAGAGTGAATGGATTCATGAGTGAGGAGCGTTTGATGTCTCTGGGCCTGTACTCACTGGAGTTTAGAAGAAAAACGGGGGATCTCATTGATTGTTATCTAATATAGGAAGGCCTAAATAGAGCAGACATTGAGAGAATGTTTCCTATAGTGGGGGAGTCTGGGACCAGAGGGCACAGCCACAGAATAGAGGGGCATCCATTTAGATCAGAAACAAGGAGGAATTTATTTAGCCAGCTGGTGGTGAATCTGTGAAATTCATTGTCACTGATGGCTGTGAGGGCCAAGTCATTGGGTATATTTAAAATGGAGGTCGATAGGTTCTTGGTTAGTAAGAGTGTCAAAGGTTACAGGGAGAAAGCCAGAGAGGGATAATAATTCAGCTATGATGGCATGGTGGAACAGAATTGGTGAGGCGAATGGCTTAACTCTGCTCCTGTGTCTCATGGTCTTATAGTTTTAGGATAAGAGGTATGCGCTTTTGAGATTCCATGAGGAGGATCTTTTTCACCCGGAGACCGGTGAGTACCTGGAATACATTGACTGACCGAATGCTACAAGCAGAGTTGCTGATAACTTTTGAGAAGTGGCTGGATGAGAGTTCGAATCATCCAGGCAGAGAAGGCTCTGGGCCAAGTGCTGGCAGGTAGCATTAATACCTTTGGATGACCGTGGTTGGTATAGATGTCACAACCTGCCTCGGAAGTTTATTCATTGTTCAGTCAGGAAAGCTGCTCTGTGTCATGTTGGAAGATGAGAAGCTATTCATTGGAGTTTCACTGGAACAGTGCAGGAGGTCATAAAGAGATGTTAGAGTGGGAGAGGACTGCAGAATTAGTTGCACGTTGTTGAAGGCACAGCACAGTAGTTAGTCCCGTTGTGTCACAGCTGTAGAGACCTGGGTTCAGTCCTGACCTCGGCTGTAGTCTTTGTGGAGTTTGCACCTTCTCCCAGTGCTAGTGTCCACCATGTGATCTCATTCTCTTCATATTCCAGCTGGGAGGTTAACTACCCGTTAGCACAGGTAGATTTCAAAAGGGCTAAAGGGTGTGTGTGTGTGTGTGTGTGTGCGCGCGCGCAATGGGTAACTGGCCTTTTGTATCAACTGGCCTTGGGTAGGCTTGAAGCCATGTTTGAGGGCTGCATGGCAGGATTCCACAAAGCAGTTCCTCACCCTCGCCCTGTAAGTGATCTCCACCCCCACCCCTGTGTTCAGGAGGCCGTATTGTGAGCAGTGAGTGCTATAAACTAAATGAAGTATAATCCTCATTTTCCCTGGAGTTTGGATAACTTGCTACACTCACAACACGCTGGAGGAACTCAGCAGGTCAGGCAGCATCCGTGGAAACAATCAGTCAACGCTTCAGGCTGGAACCCTATGTCAGGACGAAGGGTTCCGGCCCGAAACATTGACTGATCGTTTCCACGGATGCTGCCCAACCTACTGAGTTCCTCCAGCGTGTTGTGAGTGTTGCTTTGACATGGCAGCATCCGCAGAGTATTTTTGTGTTGGATAACTTGCTGTTGCCCAGGAAAGTGCCATCAGAAAGACAGGGAATATTGGTGATGATTGAGGGGTAGACCATATTGTACTGGAGGGAGACGTGGATCGGGGAGACGGGTGGGTTTGAAGGGGAAGCTGATGAGAAACTGGGGGCGAGGAGGGAGTGAGAACAGAAGTGGAAAGGGTTTGGTTCCAGTCCTTTTACGGGAAACCCAGAGCTGAGGAAAGCTGATCTGAAAGGTGATGTCAGAACAAATGCAACAGAATGAGCCTTACAGAAAGCAAGGAAGGAAGAAGCTTGGTGTTGAACTGCCTGCTGACCCATCTCCAGAAGTGGAAAGTGCCGAGGTAAAAATTGATGTGAAAATACTTGTGTGGTGGAAATTGCCTCCAGAGTGTGCTATTTAGGGGTCAGAGCAAGGTGCAACATGGATATGAATATCAAAATAGTGGAGAAGAAGATAAAAGAGAGGATATGAGCAGGACTGAAACAAGGAAGGCACTATTTCACGCACGCAGGTTCACATTACAGCAATTTTTTTATCTGGAGGAAGTGAGCGGAGTTAAAGGGGAAGCTGTTCATTGTGGGAATGGATTCAGCCAGACTGAGGTGGTGGTGATCAGACCGGTGGAACACCCTGCTTTTATAGCATAGCATTTGTCTTGTAATGTATCCTGCCTTTCTCTACACTTCTGTTTTCGCTGCCCTTGCTCACTTTATCTGCAAATTTGAGCTTCTTTTCCTCATCCTTTCCAGCTGTGCAAACCGTCCTTGACCCAGTGTTAACCCTCCACATTTGCTGTCAGATTGGAGTGTACATGGCATGTTAATTTGTCCTCTGACTGCTCAAAGCCCATTGGATTGTCCTAAAGTCTCCTGTGGTCCACAAATGTCCTTCACCTAGTTTATTCTGGCAGGTTACACAGGGGAGCAGCAGTGTCTCACAGTGAGATCTAACCACGTCTTTGTACCCACCAGGAAAACCTGAAGAAGCTGCGGGATAGCATCACACGCAGACAGAACATTAAAGGGCGACATGGCAAACATCGAGGTGAGCTCCGTTCACACTTCTCCATCGCAGGTGAACACACAGTCATGACTACTTCTCTCTTCAGCTCATGAAGGGTGAATGTACATCATGAGCAGTATGTCTCCCCCTGACAAGGAAACCCATTCAACCACCAAAAGCACAGGACAATGGTTGGAATGTCTTTCCATGGTAGAGTGAAGGAGTTCAGTATTGTCACTGCCTTGGATCACATCTTGAGAAAGTGATCAAGGCTGCAGAGAAAGTGCAGGAAGCAAGGAAGGACGAAACTTGGCTCTTACCAAAAGAGGGGCTGTGGCTGTGAAAGAATGCTAGGCTTTGAACATGTTAATTCTAATAAATTATTTTACAATCAGGAAGAACAAAGTGAATACGTATTTACTTACCAACTCTCTGATAAGTTCTACCTATAAGCTGAAGATAATGGTCAGACAGGTGGGAGGTGAGGAGAAATACTGAGATATTGGTTGTTCAAGTACGAAATGCAATGGACTGCAAGGCAGAAGCTTCATTTCCAGCGTAATGGGTAAATAGTTGAAAGATTAATCTCTAAGACAAAAACATGGAGTTAAAATTAGGAAGACAGAAAATTGGCACAGTTTAGAAAATATCAAGTAGTGAAATTGCAAGGTTGACTGTAACTTATAACTCTGTTTTATTCGCATAGAATTGCAAGTTGATTAGTCAAAATTTAATACATTAAGAGAAAGAAGTTTGAAGGGTTCAATACTTTTGGAGCTGCACAAAGTTATTGAAAATTCACAACACAGATGTTAAGATGGGAAGCAGCTTCTTCCCCCAGATTGAAACGCAACCGAACTTCCTGCCACCTCGCAGGTCTCCTCACATATGAAGTGCCAGATACGTTATACTGTTTACTTTTTAACTTGTTCGTAAATGCGCCTTATTATTTGTTAATTTAAGAATTAAGAAGGTAAAGATGGAATATGAAAGAAAGTTGACCAATAATGTTTAAGAGGATACCAAAAACTTCTTCAGATACATAGTGTAAAAGAGAGCGAGAGTGGATATTGGACCTGTGGAAGAGGATGCTGGAGAGGTAGGAGTGGGGGACAAAAAAATGGCGGACGAACTAAATAAGTATTTGGCATCAGTCAACACTGTGGAAGACACTAGCAGCATGGTGGAAGCTCTAGGTTTCAAGGGTCATGACGTTGCCATAACTAGAGAGAAAGTTCTTGGGAAACTGAAAGGTCTGAAGGTAGATAAGTCACCTGGACCAGATGTTGTACACTCCAGAGTTCTGAAAGACGTGGCTGAAGAGATTGTGGAGGCATTAGTAATGATCTTTCAAGAATCTTTCAAGATTCTGGAATAGGCCTGGAAGACTGGAAACTTGCAAATATCACTCCACTTTTCAAGGAGAGAGAGAGAGACAGAGACAGACAGAAGAAAGGAAACTATAGGCCAGTTAGTCTGACCTCAGTGGTTGAAAAATGTTGGAGTTGATTATTAAGTATGATGTCTCAGGGTACTTAGAGGGACTTGATAAAATACTGTAGGCTTCAATCAGCATGGTTTCCTCAAGGGAAAATCTTACCTGAAGAATCTTACGGAATTCTTTGAAGAAATAGCAAGCAGGATAGACAAAGGAGAATTTGTTGATGTTGTGTACCTGGATTTTCAGAAGCCCTTTGACAAGGTGTCACACATGAGGCTACTTAATAAGCTATGAGACCATAGTGTGACGAAAGACCAAGTTATCAGAAGATTGATGCTAATAAGAGAGATAAGTGAGACAATGGAGCAGCATTCAGAAATGTTAATGAGAGACGAGAGAGATTAACAAAAAGAGACACAGTTCTGAGTATTGTCAGACCGGTTGCTTTGAACCTGAACTGTTTGAAGTTTGATGGACAGGTGATACCCCAGCAGGGGGATAAAAGGAACAGGTTCGCTAAGGCAAGACAGACACCACGAGATCACGAGATAACGAGACCCTGGAAGTGCGGTGTGTCCCCACAAGTTGGTGGGAGTTTTGGAGGTCTGGTTGCGGGACCAACCATAGACACACAGGATGAAAAGGTAGGATCTGCGGGAACCTGGTGTGTGTGTCCGCCCTTACCTGGGTGCCAGGTTCACCGCGGAAGGACGATCGTATCCCGAACGGAGGGGTCACAGTCGGTGACCTCAGAAGACATTAAAAAAAAGGGCTCGCCCAAAAGCTAACTGCGGAGAACATCAAGGTCTGTCTGAATTCGATTTGCATATCATCCTTCTCTCTCTCTCTCTCTCCAACAGCACAACAGCGATTGCTGCGAACTGTACTCAGCTGAACTGAACTCTGCGTCACTTGAGACTGATCATTTTACCCCTAGACTGCGATAGAGCTTGATTGATTCCTATTATCCTAGTTCTGTGTACATGTGTGTTTTATCATTGCTAACCTGTTGCATTTATATCCTTACGATTAGAGTACTGTGTTACTTATTTCTTTAATAAAACTTTCTTAATTCCAGTAATCCAGACTCCAACTAAGTGGTCCATTTCTGCTGGTTTGGCAACCCAGTTACGGGGTACGTAACAATAGTGTTACAGGAAATATCCTAGCACAGATAATGCAGTGGCTGATTGGCAGGAGGCTAACCCGTGACTAGTGGTGTTCTACAGGGGTCTGGGTTGGGTCCAATTCTTTTTACATTATATGTCAATGATTTTGATGATGGAATTGATGGCTTTGTTGCAAAGTTTGCAGATGATATGAAGATAGGTGGAGGGGAGGGGAGTTTTGAGGAAGTAGACAGGTTACAGAAGGACTTAGTCAGACTAGGGGAATGCGCAAAGAAATGACAGATGGAATACAGTGTTGGGAAGTGTATGGTCTTGAACTTTGGTAGCAGAAATGAAAGGGTTGACTATTTTCTAAATGGAGAGAAAATACAAAAAACTGAGATGCAAAGGGACTCGGGAGTCCTTGTGCAGGATTCCCTAAATGTTAATTTGCAGGTTGAGTCTGTGGTGAGGAAGACAAGTGCAATGTTAACATTCAGTTCAAGAGGACTAGAATATGAAAGCAAGGATGTAATGTTGAGACTTTATAAAGCATGTGTGAGGCCTCAGTTGCAGTATTATGAGCAGTTTTGTGCCCCTTATTTTCAAAATGATGTGCTGAAAGTGGAGAGGATTCAAAGGAGGTTCACAAAAATGATTCCAGGATTGAATCGCTTGTCATATGAAGAGCATTTGATGGCTCTGGGCCTGTATTCACTAGAATTCAGAAGAATGAGGGGTAACCTTATTGAAATGTATCCAATGGTGAAAGGCCTTGATAGAGTGTATATGGAGAGGATGTTTCCTGGGGTGGGAGAGTGGACACAGCCTCAGAATAGAGAGACATGCATTTAAGAAGGGGATGAGGAGAAATTTCTGTAGCCAGATAGTGGTGTATCTGTGGAATTCATTGCCACAGGCATCTGTGAAGGCCAAGTCTTTATGTATATTTAGTCAGAGATTGATAGATTCTTGATTGGTAAGGGCATGAAGGGATATGGGGAGAAGGCAGAGGAGATTGGGGCTGAGAGGAAAATTGGATCAGCCATGATGAAAAGGCGAAGCCAACTCAATGGGCCAAATGGCCTAATTCTGCTCTTATATCTAATTTATTTGTGGTAATATTACTTCATGTATTATGTACGTGAGTTAGATGTACTGTTTGTAGCTTGGTTTTGAAAAACTGTATACATGTGTACGGTTGATTGACAGTAAACTTGAACTTCAACTTGAACTTGAAATCCACCAATCCACCAATTTCAACCCACCATGTTTGTGCTGGTCACTGCTTTAAGGTACAGTTTAAATGTGGCAATGGTCTCTGCTTTCCTCAATCTTGGGCAGTGAGTTCCAATCTATCACCCCCACCCCTCCCACCCCAACCCTCTTGGTAAAAACATTTCATCAGCTCTCCTCTAATCCTTCTGCCAATCACTCTAAATGTAGTGTTGGACTCTTCTGCTAAGGGGAACATCTTTTTGGTTTGCTCTGTCACATGTTATTTTACATGCCACAGTAAGTTGCTTCTTGACGTCTCAATCCAAATAAAATATCTCCTGTCTGTGTAATCTTTCCTCATAGCTACAACTTTCCACCCTGAAGCAGTTGTATACATCTCTACTGTACCCGCTTGCAGTCACATGTTTCCTGTAACATGATAACCAGAATTGTGTACGGTGCTCAAGCTGTGACCCAGGTAGTGAAAATAACAAAATCCTGCAGATGCTGAAAATCCATCATAGAAGCCAATATTGCAAGAAACACTCAACAGTTCATGCTGCACCTATGGAAAGTCATAGAGCACTACCGAACAAAAAGCAGCCCTTCGGCTCATATAGTCCATGACAATCTATTATTCTCCCTTCTCCATCAACCTGCACCTGGACCATTGCCCTTCATATCCCCATATACCTATTCAAATTTCTCTTCAGTGTTGAAATCAAACCCATATCCACTGCGTCCACTGACAGCTCGCTTTACACTCTCACCACCCTCTGAGTGAAGAAGTTCCACCCCATGTTCCCCTTAAACATTTCAACCTTCACCCTTAACCCATGACCTTTAATTTTGGTCTCACCCAACTTCAGTGGAAAAAGCTGGCTTGCATTTAGCCTGTCTAATTTACACTCATAATTTTATATACCTTTATCAAAACTCCCCTCGTTCTCCTACGGTCTGGGGAATTAAGTTCTATGGTGTACTATGGAGTGTAAAGGTTAATAATCTAGGTCCCAGACTCTTTGACAGATCTAGGAAAGAGTTTTCAGCAGTGAAGAAAGTGGGGGAGGGATGGATAGAACAAAGGGAATGGTTGTGTTAGGATGAGGTCAGATGATGTAAGGAGGCCATTGCGGCTTTGTTGGTGTAATGTGTTACTGACAGCAGGGCTATGGGTGTAACCAATAGACCAAACAATACTAAGCACAACAGACAGAGGAAAAACTGAGACATACTGTAAAGGTGACAGGAAGAAATGGCCAGTTCTGATACAGACCAATAAAGGTGTACTAGCCAGGGCTGTGCCCAATTCTAGCAAGTAACCTTGGCATTTATTGTACATCTCTGCACTGACTCAAGCTAATGAAGGAAACCTGCTTATGTATCTTTATAACCACCTTGTTGGCTGTGCTGCTACCTGAGGTGTGTGGTCAGAAATTCTTCTGTCCGCTGACACTACAGTGTATTTCCCAACCCCCTCCCACCATTTGTTGTGTATTTCCCTAACTTGTAGCCTTACCAAACACTTTTCGGAATTAAGTTCCATTTTTCCTATTCGCAGCTGACTGGACCCATTGATCTTCTTCTGATTCCTGAAGCTTTCCTCCTCACTTTCAGTTATACGGCAGATTTTTTCCCCCCAGGTAGAAATATCAATTCTTAAGATAAACTACAAATGACAAAGACCAAGAACCAAGGCCCACGGATCTGTTACAGCAATAGTTGCCTACGCTTCATTCCACTCATCAAATTTTGATCCCATTCACTCATTTCCTTTGCATCTCATTGGCTTAACCTCAGTAAACATAAACTACCAGACTCTTGTAAGAGTTCATCTGCATCATTAATGTCCTTCAGGGAAGAAATTCCAGACCCACCACTGTGTTTAGTTGCCTCCTGCTGCAGAGGAGGGTTGGACAATAAGTTGCCAGTAATATCCACGGTCTGTAACTCACCATTCCCCTTCCCCTCATCATACTAACCATCTTGCCTCTCCGCTCTCAGTCCTGATGCAGGGTTTTGACCTAAAGCCCCGATAATTACTTTCTTGCTGCAGAGGCGGGTTGATCTCTTGAGTTCCCCTAGCAGCTTGTTTGTTGTGCGAACCTCATCCTTTCCCTTCCTGTGTTTTTTGGGTCATTTATTAATTGTGAATAAAAAAAACACTCCTCGAAGTCCAGCATTCTGTACGTAACGTAACCAATGTTAATGCTTGCTCAAAGTGTGACTAGTTACACTTCCTTCATATTGTGAATTATTGTTTGGGATTTTGAACACACCAATGTTTTTTAAGTGAAGAGCTCAAAACTGGTGATACTTAAAATTTGAAATAAAAGCAGAAAGTATTGGCAATTCTCTGCACAACAGGCAGCGTCCATAGAGAGGGAAGGTTCTAGGCAAAATGTTTTGCTTTCTGCAGTTGCTGCTGAGGGTATCCGACATTGCCGTTTTTACAGGGTATGTGTTTAAGCAGGAGGCCAAAGTTGTCTAGGTGACACACATACTGTTAGCAATGTCTAAGGGAAGGTGGCGGATGCTAGCTAATCAGAACTGATCTGTCCAGAAGCGCAAGAAGGGACTGGAAGGAGAAGCAAAAGAACACAGACACTGAGGTGTAGGACACAGCTGTTTCCGGGTAAAAATACTGATGGAGAAACACGACAGGTCAGATAGTTTCTGTGGAACGTGGAAAACTGAGTTAACGTTCTAGATTACCTTGGCCAGAATTGGCCAGGAGAGATAGTTTGTATTGAATTGTTGAATTCGGCCCTGGGTCCTGAGAGCTGTGTCAAGCTTCAATGGAAGGTGAGGATCTGCTTTCAAGTTTATGCTGCGCTTCCGTGGAGAGTGTAGGAGGCAAGGGTTAGAGTGGGCAGGGGATGCAACACACAACATAGGAACAGGAGTAGGCCCTGGTCTTAAATCCACATCCTGCCATTTGATAACATCATTACAGATCTATGCTGGCCTCAACTCTTCTTATACCATTCCTCCATATCCTTCTATTCCTTGGAGAATCTGAGTGACAATCAACTTTTAATTCGGAAATTGTTCATAGAAACCATAGAAACTACAGCACAGAAACAGGCCTTTTGGCCCTTCTTGGCTGTGCTGAACCATTTTCTGCCTAGTCCCACTGACCTGCACATGGACCATATCCCTCCATACACCTCCCATCCATGTATCTGTCCAATTTATTCTTAAATGTTAAAAAAGAACCCGCAATTCCTTGCCTTTCCTTTGTTTTTTTTTTAACCTTCACAGTCCTTTGTGTCCTCTCTAATTCTGATTGTGTACAGTACCTGATGGATAGGAAAGATTTTGAGGGATGTGATCCAAATGCAGGCAAATAGGATTAGCCCAGGAGGGCACCTCAGTCAGCTGCTGAACCTGACTTCAGTTACATGGAAATTACTGGAGAGAATTCTGAAGGACAATATATACTGTCACTTGGATGACCAAGGCCCGATCAGGAATAGTCTCTGTGGTTTTATGCGTGGGAGTCATGTCTGGGGAATCTTTTGTAGTTTTTTGAAGAGGTAACTAAGGGAATAGATGAAGGTAAGGCAGTGGATGTGTCTAAGTGGAATGTAATGTCTACATGGACGTAAACCTTTCAACTAGGTCCCACGTGACAAGCTGATCCAGAAGGTTGGGATGCATGGGATTCAATCGGAGCTAACAAGGTGTAGTCAGAACTGTCTCATTTACAGGAAGGAGAGGAAGATAGTTGAAGGTTGATTTTCCTTCTGAAAATCTGTGGCTAATGGGGTGCCCCAGCGATTAATGCTGGGACTTCTGTTATTAACTGTGTAATTGTGTATGCTTGGGATATGATTGTACATAGCACAATTAACAAGTTGTTAATTATATGCTAAATTAGGCGATCTTGTTGATAGTGAAGCAGACTGCAATGGATTGCAAAGAGATCTTGATCAGTAAGAGAGATGGGCTGAATGAGAAGTGACATAACAGAAGTTTGTAAAATCATGAGAGGTACTGTATATTGACTTCTGGCGGAGGAAACTGGAGGACCATGAGCCAGTCCTCATCAGGGGATCAGAGGTGGAGACAATCAGCAGCATTAAGTTCCTCGACACTATCATTTCAAGGACTGTTCTGGGTCCAGCATGCAAGTACCATTACGTGGAAAGTACAACAGCACCTCTACTTAGAAGTTTGCAAAGATTCAGCATTATCATCTAACACTTAGACAAGCTTCTACAGATGAGTGGTGGAGAGTATATTGCCTGGTATGGAAACACAAATGCATTTGAATGGAAGAGACTCCAAAAAAGTAGTGGATATGGCCCAGTCCATCACAGGGAAAGCCCTCCCCACCATTGAGCATATCTACAGGGAGTGCTGTCGCAAGAAAGCAGCATCCATCATCAAGGATCCCCATCATCCAGGCCATGTTCTCTTCTTGCTACTGCCATCAAGGAAGAAGGGACAGGAGCCTCAAACCCACACTAACAGGTTCAGGAACAGTTATTGCCCCTCAACCATCAGGCTTCTGAATCAGAGGGAACAACTTCACTCAACTTTACTCAGCCCATCACAGAACTGTTCCCACAACCTATATACTAACTTGTAAGGACTCTTCTTATGTTCTCAATATTTATTGTTTATTTATTTATTTATTATTATTATTATTTCTTTTCTTTTTGTATTTGCGCAGTTTGTTGTCTTTTGCACATTGGTTGGAGGTGGTCTTTCATTGATTCTGTTGTTTTTCTTGTATTGACTGTGAATGCCCAGAAGAAAAAGAACCTCAGGGTTATATGTGGTGATATATATATATATATATATATATATATTCAATGATAATAAATTTACTTTGAGCTCTGAGAAGGTGGATGGTCATCGCCTTTTCTCCGTGGTTGAGGAGTTCAAAACAAGGGGGCACAGATACAGGGTAAAAGGGGAAAGATTTCAAAAGAAGCCTGACAGGTAGCTTATTTACACAGAGGGGAGAGAGTACTGGAAAGAGCTGCCAGAGGAACTGGTCAAAGCAGGTACAATTGCAACATTTTAGGAGGTATTCAGATCGGTTACATGGAATAGAAGAGTTTAGAGGGTTATGAGTGAATACGGCAACTGGGATAGCAGTAAGGATGCGTGGTTATCATTAGTCGAAGGGCTGTATCCGTGCTGTATTACTCTATATCTACCTTAAATCATTCTACTTACCATCCTCCCTCTGGTTATTCCTCATTCTTTGATGAGCTACACTATTATCCTGTTAGTTTAAGTCGTCTTGTTGCTTCGGCATTAACAATTGCATATCAGCTACATATTAAAATCTATACCAATGAGGCATTGTAAGGTGGACCAAACAAAATCTAAAATATAGAACCGTTCCCTCTTTTAACACGACTTTTAAAAAATTTTAATACAATGTGAAGCATAATTTTTTTAATGGTTCCGCTAATGCTTCTCAGACACTTTGGGTTATTGAAGCTAGCTTTCTTTTCTGCACCCTAGATGCAGCAGAGATGGGAAAAGCTGCTTGCATTTTCCAATGTGAATCCTGCAAACAAATCTTGTATACACCAGGCAAGCTTATTAGGGTTGTAAGGTGTTCATTGTAGATAGAGCTAAGGAGCTACAAGGGTAAAAAGTCCCTGTTGAGAGTTGTATACAGACCCTCAAACAGAAGTAAAGATGCAGCGTACAAATTACAACAGGAGATAGAAAATGCATGCCAAAAGAGCAATATTACAATAGTCATGGGGCACTTCAATATTTAGATAAATTGGGAAAATCAGGTTGGTGCTGGATTCCAGGAGGAGGAATTTCTAGAGTGCCTATGAGATAGCTTTTCAGAGCTTCTCATGTTTGAGCCCACTAGGGGATCAGCTATTCTGGATTGGATGTTGTGCAATGAACCAGAATTGATTGGAGAGCTTAAGATAAAGGAACCCTTAGGGGATAGTAATCATAATTTGAATGAATTCACCCTGAATTTTGAGAAGGAGAAGCTAAAGTCTGATGTAGCAGTATTACAGTGGAGTAAAGGGAATTGCAGAGGCATGAGAGAGGACTTTGCCAGAATTGATTGGAAAGGAACACTGGCAGGGATGAAGACAGACACCAATGGCTGGGACTTCTAGAAGCAATTCAGAAGGCATGGGATATATACATCTCAAAGAGGAAGCAGTATTCTAAAGGAAATATGACACAACTATGGCTAAAAAGAGAAGTCAAAGAAGTAAAAGCCAAAGAGAGGGTATATAATAGAGCCATAATTAGTGGGAAGTTAGAGGATTGGGGAGATTTAATAACCGACAGAAGGCAACGAAATGTTATTAAGGTAAAGATGGAATATGAAATTAAGTTACCCAATAATATTAAAAAGGATACAAAAATTTCTTCAGATACATAAAGTGTAACAGAGAGGTGATAGTGGATATCTGACCACTGGAAAACGATGCTGGAGAGCTAGTAATGGAGGACAAGGAAATGGAGGATGAACGGAATAAGGATTTTGCATCAGCCTTCACTGTAGAAGACATTAGCAGTATGCTGGAAGTTCCAGGTGTCGGGTCATGAAGTGTGTGAAGTCACCATAACTAGAGATAAAGTTCTTGGGAAACTGAAAGATTTGAAGGTAGATAACTCACCTGGACCAGATGGTGTACACCCCAGGGTTCTGCAAGAGGTGGCTGAAGAGATTGTGGAGGCATCAGTGTACCTCAATGCAAGAAGCATCAGGAACAAAGGTGATGAACTGAGAGCTTGGATACATACATGGAATTATGATGTAGTGGCCATTACAGAGACTTGGCTGGCACCAGGGCAGGAATGGATTCTCAATATTCCTGGATTTCAGTGCTTTAAAAGGGAAAGAGAAGGTGGAAAAAGGGGAGGAGGGGTGGCATTACTGGTCAGGGATACTATTACAGCTACAGAAAGGGTGGGTAATGTAGCAGGATCCTCTTTTGAGTCATTATGGGTAGAAGTCAGGAACAGGAAGGGAGCAGTTACTCTACTGGGGGTATTCTATAGGCCCCCTGGTAGCAGCAGAGATACAGAGGAGCAGATTGGGAGGCAGATTTTGGAAAGGTGCAAAAATAACAGGGTTGTTATCATGGGTGACTTTAACTTCCCTAATATTGATTGGCACCTGATTAGTTCCAAGGGTTTAGATGGGACAGAATTTGTTAAGTGTGTCCAGGATGGATTCCTGTCACAGTATGTGGACAGGTCGACCAGAGGGAATGCCATACTAGATCTAGTACTAGGTAATGAATCGGGTCAGGTCACAGATCTCTCAGTGGGTGAGCATCTGGGGGACAGTGACCACTGCTCCCTGGCCTTTATAATTATCATGGAAAAGGATAGCATCAAAGAGGACAGGAAAATTTTTAATTGGGGAAAGGCAAATTATGAGGCTATAAGGCTAGAACTTGCGGGTGTGAATTGGGATGATGCTTTTGCAGGGAAATGTACTATGGACATGTGGTCAATGTTTAGCGATCTCTTGCAGGATGTAAGGGATAAATTTGTCCCGGTGAGGAAGATAAAGAATGGTAGGGTGAAGGAACCATGGGTGACAAGTGAGGTGGAAAATCTAGTCAGGAGGAAGAAGGCAGCATACATGAGGTTTAGGAAGCAAGGATCAGATGGGTCTATTGAGGAATATAGGGAAGCAAGAAAGGAGCTTAAGAAGGGGCTGAGAAGAGCAAGAAGGGGGCATGAGAAGGCCTTGGCGAGTAGGGTAAAGGGAAACCCCAAGGCATTCTTCAATTATGTGAAGAAAAAAAGGATGACAGGAGTGAAGGTAGGACCGATTAGAGATAAAGGTGGGAAGATGTGCCTGGAGGCTGTGGAAGTGAGCAAGGTCCTCAATGAATACTTCTCTTCGGTATTCACCAATGAGAGGGAACTTGATGATGGTGAGGACAATATGAGTGAGGTTGATGTTCTGGAGCATGCTGATATTAAGGGAGAGGAGGTGTTGGAGTTGTTAAAATACATTAGGACAGATAAGTCCCCGGGGCCTGATGGAATATTCCCCAGGCTGCTCCACGAGGCGAGAGAAGAGATTGCTGAGCCTCTGGCTAGGATCTTTATGTCCTCGTTGTCCACGGGAATGGTACCGGAGGATTGGAGGGAGGCGAATGTTGTTCCCTTGTTCAAAAAAGGTGTAGGGATAGTCCGGGTAATTATAGACCAGTGAGCCTTACGTCTGTGGTGGGAAAGCTGTTGGAAAACATTCTTAGAGATAGGATCTATAGGCATTTAGAGAATCATGATCTGATCAGGTTCAGTCAGCATGGGTTTGTGAAGGGCAGATCGTGTCTAACAAGCCTGATAGAGTTCTTTGAGAAGGTGACCAGGCATATAGATGAGGGTAGTGCAGTGGATGTGATCTATATGGATTTTAGTAAGGCATTTGACAAGGTTCGACACGGTAGGCTTATTCAGAAAGTTAGAAGGCATGGGATCCAGGGAAGTTTGGCCAGGTGGATTCAGAATTGGCTTGCCTGCAGAAGGCAGAGGGTGGTGGTGGAGGGAGTACATTCAGATTGGAGGATTGTGACTAGTGGTGTCCCACAAGGATCTGTTCTGGGACCTCTACTTTTCGTGATTTTTATTAACAACCTGGATGTGGAGGTAGAAGGGTGGGTTGGCAAGTTTGCAGACGACACAAAGGTTGGTGGTGTTGTAGATAGTGTAGAGGATTGTCAAAGATTGCAGAGAGACGTTGATAGAATGCAGAAGTGGGCTGAGAAGTGGCAGATGGAGTTCAACGCGGAGAAGTGTGAGGTGGTACACTTTGGAAGGACAAACTCCAAGGCAGAGTACAAAGTAAATGGTAGGATACTTGGTAGTGTGGAGGAACAGAGGGATCTCGGGGTACATGTCCACAGATCCCTGAAAGTTGCCTCACAGGTGGATAGGGTAGTTAAGAAAGCTTATGGGGTGTTAGTTTTCATAAGTCGAGGGATAGAGTTTAAGAGTCGCGATGTAATGATGCAGCTCTATAAAAACTCTGGTTGGGCCACACTTGGAGTATTGTGTCCAGTTCTGGTCACCTCACTATAGGAAGGATGTGGAAGCACTGGAAAGGGTACAGAGAAGATTTACCAGGATGCTGCCTGGTTTAGAAAGTATGCATTATGATCAGAGATTAAGGGAGCTAGGGCTTTACTCTTTGGAGAGAAGGAGGATGAGAGGAGACATGATAGAGGTGTACAAGATAATAAGAGGAATAGATAGAGTGTATAGCCAGCGCCTCTTCCCCAGGGCACCACTGCTCAATACAAGAGGACATGGCTTTAAGGTAAGGGGTGGGAAGTTCAAGGGGGATATTAGAGGAAGGTTTTTTACTCAGAGAGTGGTTGGTGCGTGGAATGCACTGCCTGAGTCAGTGGTAGAGGCGGATACACTAGTGAAGTTTAAGAGACTACTAGACAGGTATATGGAGGAATCTAAGGTGGGGGCTTATATGGGAGGCAGGGTTCGAGGGTCAGCACAACATTGTGGGCCGAAGGGCCTGTACTGTGCTGTACTATTCTCTATTCTATGTTCTATCAGTAATGATCTTTCAAGAACACTAGATTCTGGAATGGGCCTGGAAGACTGGAAAATTGCAAATGTCACTCGACTCTTCAAGAAGGGAGAGAGGCAGAAGAAAGGAAACTATAGGCCAGTTAGTCTGACCTCAATGGTTGGGAAGATGTTGGAGTCAATTGTTAAGGATGTGGTTTCAGGGTACTTAGAGGCACATGATAAAATAGGCTCTAGTCAGCATGGTTTCCTTAAGGGAAAATCTCACCTGACAGATCTGTTGGAATTCTTTGAAGAAATAACAAGCAGGATAGATAAAGGAGAATTGATTGATGTTGTGACTTGGATTTTTAGAGGGCCTTTGACAAAGTGCCATACATGAAGCTGCTTAACAAGCTATGAGCCCGTGGTATTACAGGAGGGATTTTAGCATGGATAAAGCAGTGGCTAATTGGCAGGAGGCAAAGAGTGGGAATAATGGAGCCTTTTCAGGTTGGCTGCCGGTGACTAGTGGTGTTTTACAGGGGTCTGTGTTGGGACCGATTCTTTTTACGCTATATGCCAATGATTTGGATGATGGAATTGATGGTTTTTCTACAAAGTTTGCAAACAATATGAAAATAGGTGGAGGAGAAGGTAGTTTTGAGAAAGTAGAGAGACTACAGAAGGACTTAGACAGATTAGGAGTATGGGCCAAGGAATGTCAGAAGGATTACAGTGCTGGGGAATGTATGGTCATGCACTTTGGTAGATGAAATGCGAGGGTTGAGTAATCTCTAAATGGAGAGAAAATACAAAAAAATGAGATGCAAAGGGACTTGGGAGTCCTTGTGCAGCATTCCCTAAATGTTAATTTGCAGGTTGGGTCTGTGGTGAGGAAGGCAAGTGCAATGTTAGCATTCATTTCAAGAGGACTAGAATATAAAAGCAAGGATGTGATGTTGAGACCTTATAAAGTACTGTTGAGGCTTCATTTGGAGAATTGTGAGCAGCTTTGGGCACCTTAGAAAGGATGTACTTAAACTGGAGAGGGTTCAAAGAAGTTTCACAAAAATAATTCCAGGATTGAATGGCTTTTCATATGAAGAGCTTTTGATGGCTCTGGGCCTGTAGTCACCAGAATTCAGAAGAATGTGGGGTGACCTCATTTAAACCTATTGAATGCTGAAAGGCCTTGATAGAATGGACATGGAGAGGATGTTTCCTATGGTGGGACAGTCTAAGACAAAAGGAGACAGCCTCAGAATATAGGAGCGTCCTTTTAGAATGGAGTTGGTGAGGAATAGCTTTAGTCAAATAGTGGTGTATCTGTGGAATCCTTTGCCATAGGCAGCTGTGGAGGCCAAGTCTTTAGTATATTTAAGGCAGAGGTTGATAGATCCTTGATTGGTCAGGGCATGAAGGGATATAGGGAGAAGGCTGGAGATTGGGGCTGAGAGAAAAAATGGATCAGATGGTGGAGCAGACTTGAAGGGCCAGATGGCCTAATTCTCCTATATCTTATGGTCTTATTATTGTTCTCTCCAAATCTGAATGATTAAATTCTAATGTTGGTACTCATTGTGCATTGTGTACATGTTTGTAGTTGTGGAATATTCCCCTGGGCCATTTTTGGAGTCCTGGTTGCAAAGTTATTTATTTGCAATGTCTTTTATCCAGGGGCCATGTCAGATATGATCACCATTTTATTTCAAGTGTATTAAAACATAACTGTTGTGATGGCTACTTAGAGATGGAGATCACCCTTCCTGCTCGATCACAGGACATTTTAGACAGTGCAGAATGTGGAGTGTATGAAGCTAACCCCAGATTCATCTCGTCTTGTCCAATCCGAGAGGGGATACAACGGGGACAGTGGAATACAGGAAGCACATCCAGCACAGCAAGTATGAGCATATTGATGGCAAACTTGGCGCATTCTAACACCCTTAATCTTTCTTTGTATGATGGGAATGAAATACACTAACAGAGAGGAGGACAATCCACAATCCTCCGCTAACGTTCGAGAGACGATGATTTGGTGGAAGTTATATTTTAATTCTTCCTCTGTCATACTTTTTAACGTAGCTTCCAGAATACCATAGCCAACTCGCATCTCACACAGTCATCATTTGCTCGATGTAGATTTAAAACCTGAGTTTCAGATTGAACTAAATCACTTTTGATCATTATCAGGTCTGTCTCACCGTCATCCCCCTTTCTTTCTGGTCCCACATTAGATCATCATTGAAACATCTACTACTCCCACTGCAGATTCTTAACACTTAGAAACATTTCGTCTACTTTCCATGAATTTGTTAACTCCAAGTGATCAGTCGTCTATATGATGTCTTACCCTTGTTGTGTTTGATTCCATTTGCTGAACTTACACTATACTGTTCATTACTGTCACTGTTTTGGGAACCTCTAGATAACTCCCAACAATATTTTCTGCCTCTTTTTGTTTGTTACCTAATTAGATTTGTTCTGTTATTTGAAATCAAAGGTACCCCGCTTCCTTTTACATTTTGCTTCTCTTATAAAAGTAATATTTAACATGACTGGAGTATGTAATTCACAATCTTGGTTACTTAACAACAATGCCCTTTGATAATTATTAGATCACAATCATCAATTTCCAGTTGAGCCATTATTTTTTTCTACTTTAATGCTAATACTGTGTTTATTCAGATAGAGTTTTGACTTTGTACTTTGTACCTTGTTCCCTGTTCTGATTGCTGTTGGAGTTACGCTCCTGTTTCTGCCTTTTACCCCCTCCTGACACTCTCATATTCCACATTTGCTGCCCTTCACCATCACTTTGTCCTTTCATTAAACTCTGTCTCTCCTTACAAGAGTTCAGTGCCACCACCTTATTGATTTTAAAGCTTTATCTGCAGTTCCAGTTCTGCACAAGTCCTGACTCTTTGTGAACCCTGCCCCATTGGAACTGCTTCCTCTTTCCCCAGCACTGGTACCTAGGCCATTGAACTGAAATCCATTTCTTCCACACCACTCTTTGAACTTTCTGATCTTAGTGATCCTTTGCCAATTTGTAGGTGACTAGTTAGTAACCTAGAGATTATCACATTTGCTTTACTATATCATGGACCTTGCAGCAGCATCTCATCTGTCACACCTAAATCATTGGTTCCTAAATGGACTGTGACACCAGGATCTTTCCCCTTCCAGTTCTGAGGACACAGCCCTTGGGACCTGGGCTTAATGATGCAGAGAACAGTGCCTACCTCACCCTTGCAAATGCATCATCCTTTGTCATATTTCCTTTAGCTCTCTCCCACTTAAATACATTTCCAGTATATTTATATATTCCTCCTGTTTGTGGAGATTTATAGATTTTATCTCTTGGGTTTTGAAAGTTGGAGATGAGATGACAACGAGGGACTAGGTTATTTGGAAGGCTTTGAAATTAGGCAGAGTAGAAGGTGTCAGAAATAACTTAAAAATAGGGATGCAAACTAACCAAATGCAACCACCAGTATTTTCAACCTCAGCCAAGGAGCATCAGGAAAACTTTGCTCCAACTTGATAAAAAAAATTAACTTGCTGAGTGAAGAAGACCCAAGCTTCATCCAATCACCTTCTGGGATCCTGGTTGTTCTGTGAAACTTTAGAAGTGACATTCCAGTGTTAACTTCAGTTTGAATGCCTTCTGCTGAACATGGTTAGCAAATACACAGTCTGTGGTCAAAGCAGTGTGTGATGTAGAACAAACACGATTCAAATTCTGCAAGACTTTTTGTTTAACCTTCACTTAGTTTTATATTAAATCAAAACAGGATAATCCAGCTCTCCCTCCTTGAGTTATTTGGCACAGTGGGATTTTTTTTTGTATTCTTTGTCTAAAGTTCCACCTGTGAAGTGGCTCCTTTTCTTAAATCACATCCCCTCTTCTGTCTGTGCAGGTAGCCTCAGCAGCCGATCCAGTACGCGGAGTGTCTTGAGTCTAGGCAGTGGAGCAGAGGCCGACAATGAGGTAACACTCACTTGAATCACAGATGCCTTGGTTTAGGATTAGGGAAGCACTTGATCTAAAGTGCTACTCACAGTCAGTTTTGTTCTGCCAGAGGTGGAGCGGGAAGGAGGAATATGGAAGAGTTGGAGAGGAGGCTTATGGTAATGCTCGGAGTTCTAGTGGCTGCCAGAAGGCTGACACAAAACTGAGGATCTAAGTAGCTGATGGCAAGGTTGAGAGGAGCATCACGACCACTGGTTATATGTGACCCATGACACTGGAAGGGCACTCCAGGGGACACCTTTAACTGAGTGAAAGGAGGAAAGGTGGTGTGTCCCAGTAGAACTCTTGAGGTAGCCTTGCAAGCAGAAATACATTAATTGAGGAAACTAAGCAAACAGCAGAAGAGGGTGGAATAGTCAACAAGGCCACTAGGAAACGAGGGTTATGAGGGGTAACCTATCATCACTAAGGAGGTCACTTTCAACCCTGAGAACACATTCTGAGATTGATGATGAAGTGGGAGGTAAGGATGGGCTTTCCAAGAAGTGGATGATGGCAGTAATTTTCAAATCGAGGACCAGTAAACCTGAGGAGAGGGAATGCTTTTTGATATTAATAAAGCAGAATCCGTGGAGTGGAAATGGTGCAGAGATTTAAAGAGAGGCTTTGTGGTTGGAATGAGTTGTGAGAAAATGATGCGGGAGAAAGATGATGAGGGGAGAGGCTGGGTGAAGGTTGGTTTTGGGGAGAAGGGGAGAGACGGCTGAAGGGATGCTTGATAATCAGTCAGGAGCACTGGTGTGGACTTGTACTCCCCCAACTCCCTACATCTCTGCAGCAATAAATTCAGAGGGAAAGAGAGTTGTGAGGACCCACTAGCCTGAATACAACTTTCATGGTTCATGGATGCTGCATGGTCCAAGCACAGAGCTCCTTGCTCTTTACAGTGTTGAAGATTAAAATGGGTGACCAGGAGAATATCTGGTGCCTTTTTAACATGACAGGCTACTGAAATGCCACATCACTCTCCCTGGTTTACCTGCAGATACTAATGTTTTTCTTTTCTTGCTTTCATTGACACAAGGATAACGAACCAATGAGCTGTGGGCCTGCAGGTTCTCGTCTAAGTCGACAGCGTCCACCGAGTTTGCCACCTCCTCGAATTCCTCCCCGTGGACCATCCAGGTATCTGCTCATGACCAGCCACAGCTCTGTAAACCAGTTACTGCACTGATATCTGAACTCTTTCAAATTCAGCTGAAGACTCACCATTGTTCAGTTCTGTTCATATCCTTGTGTCTGGGACCCTCCCATAATTGTCCTCCGTTCTGTGACTGGTTTACCCTTCAATGGCTAGTGATAACCTTGTTTAAATGTAGGTGGCTGAGTTAATTAATTACAGAATGTCCAAAGACAATGAGGGGAGAAGAGTATTTGCCTTTATACAGAAATTTCCATGACTTCCACGAAGTATACAATATTGAGGCTTTATAAGCCATTTGTCAGAGTGCACTTGGAGTATTGTGACTAGTTTTGGGCCCCTTATCTAAGAAAAGATTGGAGAGCGTCAGTTCACAAGAGTGATATCAGGAATGAAAGGGTTAACATATGAGGAGCATTTGATGGCTCTAGATTTGTACTCACTGGAGTTTAAAAGAATGGAGGTCTCATTGAAACTTATTGAATGTTGAAAGGCCTAGATAGAGTATATCTGGATTGGATGTGTCCTATAATGTGTGAGTCTAGGACCAGAGGGCACAGCCTCAGAATACGAGTCTCCCTTTAGAATAGAGATGAGGTGGAGTTTCCCGAGCCAGAGGGTGGTGATTCTTTGGAGTTCATTGCCACAGACAGCTGATGATGCCAAGTCATTGGGTATATTCAAAGCAGAGGTTGAAAGGTTCTTAATTAGTAAGGGTGTCAAAGGTCATGAGAAGGCAGAAGAATGGGGTTGAGAGGGATGATAAATCAGCCCCACATCGAATCTGCAGACTTGATCTTCCTATGTCTTATGGACCTCAACTATTGTTGCTTAGTTTGAAGTGTAGCAATGTACAGATGTTCTGCAGGGAATATGAAGATACCCAGTCCAGGGACCTGAGCATGAGCATCCTGTCTGATGTCTCATGGTACGAGCAGATGTTCTACTGGGTGGTACCTTTCTTCATGCCTTCATCTTCTGCTGACACACGAGGTGTCACCCCTCTATTGCATGAGCAGAAAATGCTGAGAAAGCACTCAATAGGTCAGGCAGCATCTGCAGGTGGAGAAGCCACGTTAATATGTCAGGTCAGTATTCCTTTATCAGAACCAAGAAAGGGAGGAAGCAGACTGGTTTTGAGTTGGAGAGAAGGTGTGGGGGGGGGGGTTGCGGTGCTGGAGGGGGTGGATAGGACAAAGGAAATATTCTTGATGGGGTGAATCCAGGTGTTGCTGTGGGGATGAGCTGTAAATTAGATCAGCTGGTCATTGGGCAAATGGTGGCAGATACACAGAGGAAGGTGACACGAACAAAGGAATGTAAAAAGTATAAATTGCAGAGCCACAGCACATACACTGTAGGTGAGGCAGTTTTGCAGAGAATTGACGTTGCAGCAATGGCCAATTATCTTATTGACAGAGAAGGGGTATTACCAGAAGTCCTAGAATTCGATATCAGGTCCTGAAGGGTAACTATGCCCAGTCAGAACGTGGTGTACCGTCCCACAAGCTCATAGTCAATGGTAGGGCCCCGGGGAGTAACCGTTACTATTTTTTTTATCAATGCACCGTAGAACGCATCCTATTTCGATGCACGCCTGCTTGGTATGGCAACTACTCTGCACATGACCGCAAGAAACCTCAGAGGGGTGTTGACACAGACACATGAACCAGCCTCCCCTCCCCTTCAATTCTCTCAGTAAAGCGGTTAGTATAATCAAAGACCCCAGAAACTCTAGACATTCTCTCTTCTGCCCCCTTCAGTCAGGCAGTGGATTTAAAAAAAAAGCCTGAAAGCATATACCACCAGCTTCAGGGGCAGCTTCTACCCTGCTGTTGAATGGTTTCCTGATATGATAAGATGGACTCTTGACCTCATAATCTACCTCATTATGACCTTGCACCTTATTTTTATTGCACTTGCTCTATTGCAGTTATATTTACTCTGCACTGGTATTGTCTTACAGCAGGGGTTCCCAACCTTCTTTATGCCATGGGCCAGTACCATTAACCAAGGGCTCCATGGACCCCAGGTTAGGAATCCCTAGCTTAGAGGTACTGTTCTACCTCTGATCTGATCTGATCTGTATGAACAGTATGCAAGGCAAGCATTGTATCTCAGAACATGTGATAATAATAAATCAATACCAATTAAACAAACCTTTGCTGAGTCAGTACAGGAGACCACAGACCGAGAAGTTTGGATCTGTCTGCTATGGTGGTGGAGTGGCTGCAGTGAAAAGTCTTGTCTTCAGAGCAGATATAATAGAGAGAGAAGCTGGCGAATGTGATGGAGATTGTACAGGGGGCTTAGTGAGCGAAGATTTAGAGTCGTACAGCATAGAAGCAAGCCCTTTGCCTCAGGGAGTCCATGCCGACCAAAATTTCCATTTGAGCTAGTCCCACTTGCCTGCATTTGGCCCATATCCCTCGAAATCTTTCCTATCCATGTAACTGTCCAAGTCACTTTTCAATATTGTTAACCTATATGCTTCAAACACATCCTCTGGCAGCTCATTCCAGAAACACACCACTCAAAACATCCCCACCGCCCCCAAGTTGCTATTAGATCTTTCCCCTCTCACCTTAAACCTACATCCTCTAGTTCATAATACCTTAACTCTAGGGAAAAGACTTTATGCATTAATGCTATCACTACCCCTCATGATTTTTTACCTCTCTCTAAGATCACTCCTAAATTCTCCACTCTCCAGTGAAAAAGTCCCAAACTGCTCGTCATTTCACTATTACTCAGTCCCTCAAGTCCCCATAAATCTCTGAATCGTTGGCTTGCTGGCATCTTTTCTTTGGCAGGCTAACCGAATGTGAACACAATACTCCAAATGCTATATTGAGATAGATATGGAAGTCTATAACAGATGTCTGTCACCATTTCCCATGGCCCTGAATCAGGTAGTCAGTAAAACTACAATATTCCTTTAACCCTTGAGAATTTCACCGGGCTGGAAAACCAGCTATTCTGAACTGTTACTCTAGTCGCCCAACATACTTTTATTTTACTGATTTTTGCATGTTATATTGTTGAATAATAAATGTTCCAGTGAAGCTAGTGAGTTGAAGGGGAGCGGGAAGTATGGTAGCACTGCCGACCCCAGCTCTGTATGCAAACCTACCCCACCTTCCCGACTGCTCGTGTTCTGGACTCCGATTTCGGCTTTGGTCGTGCACCCAGCCTACTCTCCAGAATGGCAGCTAATTCCAAACTAATAGTTCATAGAGCTAAACAACACAGCAACAGGCCCCTCGGCCCAGCCAGTCCGTGCTGACCCAGATGTCCATCCAAACCAATCCTATATTTGCCTGTGTTTGGCCCATGTCCCACTAAACCTTTACTCTCCATGTTCAGTATCTGACCAAATATCATTTAAATTTCATTCTCATGCCTGTCTCAACCACTTCCTCAAGCAACTTGTTTCACTGGGTGAAAAATTTGTCCCTTGGATACAAGTTAAATTTTTCTCCTCTCACTTTAAACCTATGCCCTCTACTTCTTGATTCCCCAGCCCTGGGAAAAATTCATCCTGCTAATGCCCGTTGTGATTTTATACATCTCTATAAGATCACCTCTCAGTCTCCTATGCTCCAAGGGGAAGAAGTCCCAGCCTGTAACACCTCTCCCTCTAGCTCAATCTCTCAAGTCCTGGCAACATCTTTGTAAATCTTTACTGCACTCTGTCCAGATTAGTAACATCGTTTATAGAGTCATACAACAAAAAAACAGGCACTTCGGTCCATCAAATCTATACTGAACTATTAATCTTAGTCCCATCGACCTGCAGCTGGACCATAGCCCTCCATTCCTCTCCCATCCCTGTACCTATCCAAATTTCTCTTAAGTGGTGAAATCAAACCCACATCCACCACTTGCACTGGCAGCTCATTTCACATTCTCAGCACCAACTGAATGAAGAAATTCCCCTCCTGTTTCCCTTAAACATTCCACCTTTCACTCTTAACCCATGATCTCTAGTTGTAGCCTCACCCCAGCCTCAGTGGAAAAAGCCTGGTTGCACTTCCTCTATCTATAGCCCTCATAATTTTATATACCCCTATCAAATCTCTCCTCAATCTTCTACGTTCTAGGGAATAAAGTACTAACCTTTTCAATCTTTCCCCATAACTCATGTTCTCCAGTCCTGGCAGCGTTCTTGTAAATTTTCTCTGCACTCTTACAATCTTATTGTCATCTTTCCTGTAGGTAGACCAAAACTGTACACAATACTCCAAACTGAGTCTCAAGAATGCCTTAAACAATTTCAACATACCGCTCTAATTCCTGTACTCAGTACATTGATTTATGAAGGCCCTTGTGCCAGAAGCTTTCTTTTCAACCCTTTCTAACCGTGACACCACTTTGAAGGGTTTATGAATCTGTATTCCCAGATCCCTCTGTTCTATTGCACTCCTCAGTGCCCTATCACTTACTGTGTAAGACATACCCTGGCTAGTCCTCCCAAAATACAACACCTCACACTTATCTGCATTAAATTCCATCTGCCATTTTTCATTTGTTCCTACTTGCCTATACTTTCTATGCACCTCCTTCTTTTTCCTAACCAGGTCCTCAATCTCTCTTGAAAATCAAGGTTCACTGAAGTTGTTATCCTTGCCTTTTATTCTGACAGGAACATACAGACTCTGTGCTTTCAAAATTGCATTTTTGAAAGCCTCTCGCTTACCAAGTACACCTTTGCCAGAAAACAGCCTGTCCACATCCACATTGCCAGATTCTTTCTGATACCATCAAAATTGGCCTTCGTCCAATTAAGAATCTCATCTTGAGGACCAGTCCTGTCCTTATCCATAATTACCTTAAAACTAATGCTATTATGATCACTAGATGCAATGTGTTCCGCTACACAAATTTCTATCACCTTCTGACACCTGCCCTGTTTCATTCCCTAGTAGATCTAATATCACACTTGATTCTATGTTGCGATTTAAGAAACTTTCCTGAACACATTTGACAAACGCTTTCCCATCCAACCAGTTTACAGTGTGGGAGTCCCAGTCAATATGTGGAAAATTAAAATCACCTACCATCACATCCTTATGTTTCTTGTACCAGTCTGTGATCTCTCTACAAATGTTCTCATTAATCCTGCTGGGTAGTCTATAGTTTAATATCATTAACAAGGTCATATCTTTCTTATTCTTCACTCGATGAACCCTGCAATCTGTCCTGTCTGAGCACTGCCGTGATATATTTCCTAACAAGTAATGCCACCCCCCCACCAATCCCTCCCGCTCCATCACATCTGAAACATCGGAACCCCAGAACATTGAGCTGCCATTCCTGCCCCTTCCTGTTTCTGGCCTCACTAGCATGTGGCATGAGGAGCAATCCTGAAAGCATTGCCCTGGAGGTCCTGTCCTTTAACTTGGCACCTCATTCCCTGAGCTCACTTTGCAGTAACACGTAACCCCTTCTACCCATGTCATGGTTCTGATGTGGGCCACAACCCACAACCTCTGGCTGCTCACCCTCCCACTTGAGAATGCTGTGGACTCACTCTGAGAAGTCCTGACCCTGGAACGCAGGACGCAACATACTGTCTGGGAATCTCGTTCTCGTCCACTGAACCCCCTTTCTTTGTCCCTAACCAAGGAATCTCCTATCCCTACAGTTCACCACTTCTCCCTCCTTTCCTTCTCAGCCACCGAGCCAGACTCAGTGCCAGAGACCTTCCTCTGCAAGATCATTCCTCGCCAACAATATCCAAAGCGGTATACCTGTTGCTGAGGGAACAACCACAAGTGTACCCTACAGTGGCTGCCTATCCCCTTCCCCCACTGATGGTCACCCAGTTACCTTTATCCTGCACCTTGAGTGTAACTATCTCCCTGTATGTCTTGTCTATCAATCCCACAACCTCCCGACTGATCCGGAGCTCCTCCAGTTCCAGCTCCAACTCCTTAATTCAGCCTGTTAGAAGCTGCAGCTGGATGCACTTCTTGCAAGTGTAGTCATCTGGGACACCGGAGGTCCCACATCCTGCAACGGGAGCATTCCACAAACTGCCTGGCATTCTTACTGCTCTCAATGTGCAAGAGAGGAAAAAGAATAACTAACGGGAAAAAAAATCTGCCTACAGCCTAAGCCTCGCCTCACCGAAGCCTTGATGAGCCAAAGCCTCAATTCCCCACTTAAGCACTGGCCCACTCACATAATGGCCACTCCACTAAAGCCTAACTTATTTTTATTGGATCTTGCCAAGTGGCTAATTATGCACAATCCAATGTCTCATCAAGAACTGTGGCGCGCAAAATGTGCCAACTCTCCCTACTCACTTCTTTTAAACTCTCTCTCCCCTAACGCAGTCCAAAGTATCCTCAGGAACTGTGGCACATAAAATCATATTTTTCCTATAACAGTGTGACCAAAGCTAAACACAATACTCCAAGTGCAGCCTCCCAAATGTATTAACATAATCTACCCATCCCTACGTTTCTCATTGCCCTGACTACAGGCCTTTATGTGAAAAGCCTTTCTCACCACTCCGTCGACCCCTTAGTCCACATTCAGGGAACCATGTGCCTGAGCTCCAAGGTCCCTCTGTTCTACAACACTTCCCAGAGCCCTGTCATTCATCGTGGAAAAGCCCAATCTGGATTTGACTTTCCAAATCCAAATTAAACGCCATTTGACATTTTTCAACCCTCTTACACAGCTGATCAAGAAATCACTGTGCATTTTAATAACATTCATTACCTGCAATGCTGCTTATTTTAGAGTCTGACTAAAGCCAGATACCAGGACTTTTGAAGTTTTCATGGTATTCAGCAGGTGAAGGGGGTAGAGAGGTAAATAGATTGAATTTGTACTCGTTTTCCATCCACATGGGACTAGGCCGTCGTCGGTACCTTCCAGCTGTGGGATTCCATCACTAACCCTCCTATCCTCTAACCCTCCACTTGTTTTGCAGGAGTCCAAACCAGCCACCAGTCAAGTCGACTCCTGCTCCTCCAGTGCCACCTAGAGGCCGATAGTCACATCTCAAGAACAACCAAGATCTTGATGAATCATCCATCGTTCAAGCAACACACCTTCACCACCTGGAACAAGAAGTGTGGTTCATTCCAAGATTTACACCTTTGCAATTTGTTGCATTGTTGTTGACACAGCACATAGGACATCTCTGAAGAATGTCAGCGTTTTATTATCTAGGTGTGCAGAACTACCAAATTGCTCGGCAAAACCATGGACGTGAAGCTAAGAACAGCTATGTCAAATGCAAATGATACCGAGCTTGTCCGAATCTCAGATGAGCAACCAATCTCCTACTCGATCCTGTGTGTGTTGCAAAGGCCTCATTTGTAGGAATGTCGAACAGATTTAGAACACTTCGATTCTGCATTCAAGAAAAATCCAATGAGCATATAAAATTTTAAATAACAAATGGTGAACTATTGGACAGTTGAGGATTGTGGGGAACAGGCAGGAAGCTGGAGCTGAGAACAAAGTCTGATTAGACACATTAGTGAATAGAGGAGCTGGCTCAAGGGGCCGAGTGGCCTACTCATGTTCCTATTTCTATGTACTTATCATATTTAGCTGAATAATTTTGCACGCTACAATCAAGATTTTTCATCTACTGCTGTTTCATGACAGAAATCTAGATGGTTCCTCAAACCAGTTTATTCTAAATACAAATCTATGGCAGGACAATTCAGGAACTCCCTCGTCTGTCTGAGAGATTTAGGCAAGTTCACCCGTAATATATAAATGTCTCTCAGAAATGTCTTTGGATAAAGGATAGCCGAAGACTAGCGTAGCAAGTTCACGTTTAGTTATCGATCGACCGTATATGAATACCCATGAATACAGTCAAATGAAACAGCAAAACCCAGTACCAACAGTCATACACAGCAAAAGACACATATAGCACAGTATAAGATAACAGTAAATATGCAGTCGCCCAAAAAAAAAACATAATATAGCCCAAGTCCCTGAGCAACATGTCCTGCAGATTGATGGTGCGCGGATGATTGTTGGCAAGGGCAAGTGCTCAGCAGACTGCAGATGAACGTAATCCACCTTGTCTTCCACCGAGCAAACACTGGATGGCAGCACTGATGGGAGTGGCCTGCTCCAATCCAGCATGGGCACTGCACCACACCACATCCGGCATCTCCTCTCCTGGGCGGCTACAACTGACGATCCAGCTGCATCAGGCCCAGTCCGAGCTACAACCAAGATCACACAGCTTCCCAGCTGTCAGTCACACCAATAAATCAGTAAACTGGACTCTTAGTGTACTACCTTGCCAATGTCCAACAGGGTCTAGCGATCACAAGGAAAGTGCTCAAGATAATCACTCGCTGTCAGACTGCACACTAGCTTCATGCACTGACTCTGACGCCTCTCTGTAGCAACACAGTCCGCACCAAGCCCAGCCCCTCCAGCTCCCTTGCTATCGAGCAACTTGCTGTTGGGGTAGATCTGCAGTACCCAAAGTTCTTAAAGTTCAGCAATGTCTTGCAATTGTAAAGAGAAAGTTTTAAAAAGACAAAGGCATCTCTATTGGCCGCAGGGAGGCCGCTGTGTCCAAGTATGCTGCCACCTTACAGGAATGAGGACTGATACCCCCATAGTAGGGTTCAAAGGCATAGCGACTGCATGTTGATGTTTTCCTAAGTAGCTGATGAAACACTGATCATTACTAAAACACGCCAGCAGGACAGTCTGTTGCTTTGTTGTAAAACGTTCCTTTCTGCAAGAAAGAGTAGTCCTTGTTCTGATCTTCTTCTTTGTTCTCTGTAAGCCCCTCACCTGTTCTATACCCAGCTGTTAATTCCTGCCTCACCCCAGGTGAAGCTGGCTGGTTTCAGTGCTTTCTGTTCCACTGGTAACTATGCACCTCCCTGGTATACATCACTTTGAAATCTATGCATAATGTCCTGGATTGATAATTCAGTTTTTTGTAGTGCGAGGAAGATCTACTGTATTTTTCAGTTCATAGTCTGATTTGCTGCCTTAACACATGCCTGACAACTGAAATTTTTTTCTATAATCTGAATAATTTTTTCACTATGGATGCAATCATCTTTGTAAAATATTTGTATGACATACTCTGTTTTGAATCTTCAGCAGAATCAGAAGCAGATTTATTATTATTGACATATAATGTGAAGTTTGTTATTTTGTGGCAGCAGTACAGTGCAGAGACAATGATTAATAAGGTACAAAAATAAGCAAATGATGCAAAAAAAAAGTTAACAGTGAGGTAGTATTCATGGGTTCATAGATCGTTCTAATGGCTGAAGGGAAGCAGTTCTTCCTGAAACGTCCACCGTGGGCCTTCCTCCTTCGTGGTAGTAATGAGAAGAGGGCATGTTCCAGATGATGAGGGTCCCAGTGACAGATGCTGCCTCCCTGAGTCTTCCTTAGATGTCTTATCTGTTGATTTGGTGCTTATTTTAGAGAAAGATGTTAGTTAGACAGTAAACTCCCTCTCCCCTGCCCCACAAAGTGCTTGTGGCCTAGTTTTGCAGGATTATCCCGAATGGGACAGTGGAAAGTGACCCCCCCCCCCCATTTGTGTCTTGTGAGTTTGTCCGGCTGATGTCACCAGCCCCATTGTCCATCTACAAGAGTGAAGAATGAAATGCGTTCGCAAGAGAGGAAAGGAAGCATTAACAGATATTTCAAACAGTGGATGGATTCAGAGACATTTAGTAAGAGATTTGGTGGGATCTGGTTCTATATTTTTTGAAAATACTGCCATTATTTTCCTAATGTGAGATTGTGTTTACGTATGTCTGAACAAATTGTATGCTCCAATGATCAAATTGAGATTCAACCTGATGCACGTTGCTGTCTTTTTCATTAATTCATAGGATGTGGTCACCATTTGCGATGTAAAGTCTGCTCATTTATCTTTGAGAGCGGTGAGCTGACGTTTGTCTGACAAGGGGCATGGGGGCAGAGTGTTAGTGCTGCTGCCTCTCAGCTCCGAGGACCCGAATCTGATCTTAACTTCAGGTGCTGTCTGTGTGGGGCTCGCACGTTCTCCCTGTGACTGTGTGGGGCTCTCTTGGGTATTCTAGTTTCCTCACAAGTACCAAAGACATTTGCCACATTAATGGACTGCTGTAAATTACCCCTTAATATAGGTTAAAGGGGTTGTGTGTGTGGCAAAGCAAATTGAAGGGATACAGGGAAACAAGGAGTGGGAATGGATAAATGGAGAGTGTTTCCAAATTCAGTGAAGGACTATTGAAGATTAAACTGGTGTGTGACCATCTGCTTCATCAAATAAATCTGTGGGAGGGAGGAAGCGGTAGGGAAATGTGGGGTAATGAGACTGATGGGAAAAAGATGAGTGCTGGCATAGACTCGGTGGGCCAAAAGGATCCTTTTCGGACATAAAATTTGAGATATATAGGGCAGCTGGCTGAGCAACATGGCTTGCACGTGTTTGTTGATCTCATTTTCCAAGGCTGGAGGAGGTCACGAGCTGGGAATTTACTTCTTGTCAAAAGAACAGACAGGTCTTCTCACTGGGTGTGGTGGCAGAGTGGGTGCTATTTAAGCCTTCCCCTGAATTACTTCAGCCTCTCTGTTGCTTGCTGGAGCTCTGCTCGTCCAAGTATTCTCTCATACTCCTGTCCTGCAGCAGCTGGGAAAACTTTGGGTGCCAGGAGATGGGTTACTTGGATACACAGCCTCTGGCCTGTTCCCGTAGACATGCTGTTTTTGTGCCAAGTTCTTTTAGATTTCTGGCCTTTGGTGACCCCTGCTGTTGATAGTGGGGCATTTGATGAAAGTAATTGCATAGAATATGGTTAGACTTTGTGCACTTTATCTTCTTGTGTGGTCAGAAAGATTGAGATCATTAAGTACAACTTTTATGTTTTGAAATTTTGTGCACCAGTGTTAAATGACTTAAAATACACAAATATTATCTTATCTATCTAGAAATATAGATTTTAATCACAATGTTGCAGCCTTAGAAATTAAAATCATTTATCTGAACAGAGCAACGTGACCTTTACTTGCAGATTTTCACACATTCAGAACATGCCAACTATAGACGGTCTGTTTCTGCACACTTTCCAAAGCTGAACAGTCCATGTGATCCATGGTAACAGGGATCTCTTCACACTTCTGTTGGGCGTTGTTGTAAGAAAACACTGAGAGTCCAGGACTGGTGATTGCTGGTTTGGAGTTGACATAAATCAGGATACACATTTTGGATGGGCAAGAGCTTTGAGATTTCAAGAGAACCTGTCCACAGTGTGCTCCATCGTGGATCCAACTGGGATAGAGGTGTGACAGACACGCACAGACAGAGACAGACAGACAGACAGACACACACACACACACACACACACACACTTTAGCAGGGGTCAGGCAGCACCTATGGAGGGAATTACGCAGTCAATATTTCAGGCCAAGACCCTTCAGTCCTTATTTCCTCCATAGACACTGCCTGACCTGTTGAGTTCCTCTAGCATTTTGTGTTTGTTGCTCAAGATTTCCAGCAACTGCAGAAACTTGTGTGCCCGGGACAGAGGAGCGCCTGCTCCTTACAGCAGAGCTGTATTTCAACATGGCTATCTGACCTCAGAACCAAAGACCTTAAAGGTGTCTGTGTGTCCATACATCCAGTAACTCTCTGCTGTCTTCCCTTGCCCTTGTCCTTCTGGTCCCCTCACCCCTCACACTCTGCTTAATATCTAATCCTTTGCACTTTTGGGTATCTGCCCCGTCATGTTTGACTCTTGTGCCAGTATTTGCCTGGTCAGGCTCCCGTCTCATTGTGCTAAATGAAGTTTATACCAGCAGTGGTTCTTTTTGTTAAAAAAAAGATGTTCTCTTCATAGGTGCTGCTGTCAGCTGCCTTTACTAGCCAGGACTATTAGATTTGTAGACATTCAGCATGGAAATAGACCCCTTGATGCATCTCGACCGCGTGGACCAAAGTGTCTACCAGAGCAAGTCCCGTATGTCTGCAGTCGGTCCACATCCCTCTAAACATATCCTGTCCACGTATCTGTTTAAATTTCTTTTAAACTGCAACACTCAGCACATGTCAAATTAATTTCCATCCACTCTTCCTTAGTCCACCTTCCCCTTTGATTTAGACCTTGCTCGAGTTTCATATAACCTTCTTCATTCTCCAGTGCATAACTAATTTTGGTGTCATCTGCAAACTTACTAACAGTGCTAACTGCAATCTTATCCGAATCATTTATACGGATGACCGAAAACAGAGGACCCACTACCAGTCCCTGTGACACAGCATTAGTCACAAGCCTCCAGACTGAAAAACGGTCCTCCACTAACCCCCTCTGTCTCCTACCACCAAGCTAACTTTGTATACACCTGACTCACCCTGGAGTTCAGATGATTCCACTTTCCAGACCAGCTTACCTTGTCAGACTTTGTCAAAAGCTTGGCTAAAGTTCTTGTAGATAGTATCTACCACCTTTCCTTCTTCAGTCCTATCGGTCACCTTGTAAATAAATCAACAGAGGAGCTTTAATTATAAGGGAAACTGTAACAACTCCTTTATTGACCTCCAAACACAGAACATAAAGTGCAGTTTAAAAAAAACTTCACGTAATTGCATCGTCACGTCAGATCAGCCTCTTAAAGTGAATCCCAACTCAATGTCGGTGGTTGTGAATTATGTGTGTTTCCACCCATTACATTACCCTACACAGGCCCCAGCCCCCAGGATTCACCAAGACCGGCATTGTGAGCCTGTCCGGAACTCGGACAAGCCGCCCGGCTCGGGTCCTGTGTTCCTTGGCTGGAGGAACAGCAGGTACCTCTGGCTTGTCCAGAGGTGTGTTGACACGCTCATGGTCATGAAGTGATGGCAGGGTAGCGGCATGCTCCAAATCTTGGCGGGACAGTTTAAGACGATCTACCTGAATACATTCTGGCTTATCCCTTCTGTGTATGATAAATGCTTTTTCTCTTCCTTCCAAAGCACAGAACGAGCTATTGTAAGGGTGCCTAAGGGGATGATGTGAGCCTTATGGCAAACAAAAACAAACAGGGCAGAATGTAGGTCAACAGGAACCCAAGAGCGCTGTACGCAACAATGGGAGGTAGGAATAGGTGAAAGGGAATTGAATTTACTGAGGAGGGTGGAACGCTGTTGAAAGGCCAACCAGGTGGGTGAGGCGTCAGGAATAAAATCACCTGGCCCTTGTAACAGCTGCCCGTGTACCATCTCAGCCGTGGTTGACTGTGGGTCTCTTTTGGAGCTGTTCTGAGCCCCAGCAGGACCCACGGGAGACAATCATGCCAACACTCATCCATCAGGGAAGCCCTCAGACTGGCCTTTAAGAAGCAGTGAAACCACTTGCATAGACCATTGGACTGTGAGTGATACAGCATGGCGTGATGTAGCTTAACACCAAGGTTCTGAGCCGTCAAAGTTCATAGGTTTGATGTGGATCGGGACTAAGGTCGGAGGAAATATCAAATGGGTGCCAAACTGAGCAACCCAAGCACTCGACGATAGAGGGATGACCTCTGGCTACCTGGTGCTATGGTCCACCACGTAAGGAGATGCATGAAACCGTGGGAGGGAGGGAGAGGACCAGCCAAGTCCATATTGACATGGTCTGTTGACATATTGCTCGGATCTCAAAAGGTGCCAATGGCGCCCGCACATGACAGCTAATTTTTACCCACTAGCACTCAACACAGGCTGTAGTCCAATCATGCACATCCTTTCTTAGGCCGTGCCAAGCAAACTTCAGTTCGGATGAGAAGTTTGTGTCAATGAATGCTGTGAAATGGTGACCCTCTAGAAGAAAACAAAAATGTGGACAGTTGGATAGACACTGAGAAGTTCGCATTCAGACATGCTGTACTTCCTTTCAGAGTATTGTGTGCAGTTTTGGTCACTTACCTACCTAGAGGAAAGATGTAAATAATGTTGAATGAGTACAGAGAAAACTTGCAAGGATGTTACCAGGACTGGAGGACCTGATTTATAAGAAATGATTGAATAGGTTAGGAAAAACAGAATTAAAGAATCCAGACCAGTCCTCACCTGCACCTCTGCAGCCTCCTTGCTGAAACTTCACAAGCCAAACATCAGGACTTCCCACTCAAACACTGGCCACTCTTACAGCAGCCATTCCAAAATGGCTGCTCCATTGTACAGTCCCTTCTTTTCATTTGCTCATGTGCCTCGGCACTTTTCAATCCTTGCCCCATGCTCAAGGCTCATATGAATTTAGGATAAGGGTAGGAAATTTAGAGGGAGTTTGAGGGGGACCTTTCTCACCCAGAGTGGTGAGTATCTGGAACACACTGCCTGAGAGAGCAGTGCAAAAAACAGTCACTGACAGATTTAAGAGATATCTAGATGAGAACTAGAACCACCTAGGAATACAAAGCTAGCAGCTAAGTGCTAGAATTTGGTATTAATACGAATGGGTCAGTATGGACATGATGGCTGAATGGCCTGTTTCCATGACTGCGTGTGAAGCCATGTTGAAGATGTAGAAGGTCACAGTATGATTACTGAGGAGACGAGTTTCCTGATAGATAATAAGACTTGCTCAGCATGCAACATTGCTCTGCTTGATGTTAACCCAACCTTCAACACCACAACTTCACAGTTTTGGAGAGTTGTGAAGAAACTTCACGCCTCTGGTGTTGCCAATTTTAATGCAACACCTGATCAAGCACACTGGATGGTGACTTTACTGAACAAGTATACTTGATTAATCACAATTAGTTCAAACAACTCGAAGATTTACAATGCAGTGTCAAATTGGACTCAATAAACTTTCAAATTCCACTGATCGTATTTAGTCATCACACAGTCCAGATGAACGTGGCCAAGGTTCAATATGGTGAGTTCTTCTCCAAGTCCCTGCTTCAGCTCTCTACCTAGCTCTCTAAAATGTCTTTTCACTGCCAAATTGCAAATGTCACTTTATTCTTCAAGAAGAAACTATAGACCAGTTAGTCTGACCCCAGTGTTGGGTAAGATGTTGGAGACGATTATTAAGGGTGAAGTCTGGGGGTACTTAGAGGCACATGATAAAATAGGCCAGAGTCAGCATGGTTTCATGGAAACATAGAAAACCTGCAGGACAATACAGGCCCTTCAGCCCACAAAGTTGTGCCAAACATGTCCCTACCTTAGAAATTACTAGGGTTACCCATAGCCCTCTATTTTTCTAAGCACCATGTACCTATCCAAAAGTCTCTTAAAAGACCCTATCATATCCGCCTCCACCACTGTTGCCGGCAGCCCATTCCACACACCCACCACTCTCTGCATAAAAAACTCACCCCTGACATCTCCTCTGTATCTACTCCCAAGCACCCTCAACCTGTGCCCTCTTCTGGCAGCCATTTCAGCCCTGGAAAAAAGCCTCCAACTATCCACACAATTAATGCCTCTCATCATCTTATACACCTCTGTCAGGTCACCTCTCATCCTCCGTCGCTCCAAGAAAAGGCTGAGTTTACTCAACCTGTTTTCATAAGGCATGCTCCCCAATCCAGGCAACATCCTTGTAAATCTCCTTTGCACCCTTTCTATGGTTTCCACATCCTTCCTGTAGTGAGGCGACCGGAACTGAGCACAGTACTCCAAGTGGGGTCCGACCAGGGTCCTATATAGTTGCAACACTACCTCTTGGCTCTTAAACTCAATCCCACGGCTGATGAAGGCCAATGCTCCATATGCCTTCTTAACCACAGAGTCAACCTGCACAGCAGCTTTGAGTGTCCTAAGGACTCGGACCCCAAGATCCCTCTGATCCTCCACACTGCCAAGAGTCTTACCATTAATGCTACATTCTGCCATCATATTTGAACTAACAAAATGAACCACTTCACACTTATCTGGGTTGAACTCCATCTGCCACTTCTCAGCCCAGTTTTGCATCCTATCAATGTCCCGCTGTAACCTCTGACAGCCCTCCACACTATCCACAACACTGCCAACCTTTGGGTTCTCTACAAACTTACTAACCCATCCCTCCACTTCCTCATCCAGGTCATTTATAAAAATCATGAAGAGTAAGGGTCCCAGAACAGATCCCTGAGGCACACCACTGTTCACTGACCTCCATGCAGAATGTGACCCATCTAAAACCACTCTTTGCCTTCTGTGTGCAAGCCAGTTCTGGATCCACAAAGCAATGTGCCCTTGGATCCCATGCCTCCCTACTTTCTCAGTAAGCCTGGCATGGGGTACCTTATCAAATGCCATGCTGAAATCTATATACACTACATCTACTGCCCTTCCTTCATCAATGTGTTTAGTCACATCCTCAAAATATTCAATTAGGCTCATAAGGCACGACCTGCCCTTGACAAAGCCATGCTGACTATTCCTAATCATATTATACCTCTCCAAATGTTCATAAATCCTGCCTCTTAGGATCTTCTCCATCAACTTACCAACTACTGAAGTAAGACTTACTGGTCTGTAATTTCCTGGGCTATCTCTATTCCCTTTCTTGAATAAGGGAACAACATCCGCAACCCTCCAATCCTCTGGAACCTCTCCCGTCCCCATTGATGATGCAATGACCATCGCCAGAGGCTCAGCAATCTCCTCCCTTGCGTCCCACAGTAGCCTGGGGTACATCTCATCCAGTCCCGGCAACTTATCCAAAAGCTCCAGCACATCCTTTTTCTTAATATCTACATGCTCAAGCTTTTCAGTCCTCTGTAAGTCATCACGACAATCACCAAGATCCTTTTCCATAGTGAATAATGAAGCAAAGTGTTCATTAAGTACCTCTGCTGTTTCCTTTGGTTCCATACACATTTTCCCACTGTCACACCTGATAGGTCCTATTCTTTCATGTCTTATCCTCTTGCTCTTCACATACTTGTAGAATGCCTTGGGGTCTTCCTTAATCCTGCCCACCAAGGCCTTCTCATGGCCCCTTCTGGCTCTCCTAATTTCCTTCTTAAGCTCCTTCCTGTTAGCCTTATAATTTTCTAGATCTCTAACACTAACTAGCTCTCTGAAGCATTCGTAAGCTTTTCTTTTCTTCTTGACTAGATTTACTACAGCCTTTGTACACCACAGTTCCTGTACCCTACTATAACTTCCCTGTCTCATTGGGAAAATCTTGCCTGACAAATCTGTTGGAATTTTTTGAGGAAATAACAAGCAGGATGGACAAAAGAGAATCGGTGGATGTTGTGTACTTGGATTTTCAGAAGACCCTTGACAAGGTGCCACACATGAGGCTGCTTAACAAGTTAAAAACCCATGGTATTATAGTAATGAATCTAATATGGATAACACAGTGGCTGGTTGGAAGAAGGCAGAGACTGGGAATAGAGGGAGCCTTTTCTGATTGATTGCTGTTTTTCCACAGGTGTCTGTGTTGGGACCAATTCTATTTATGTTATTTGTCAATGATTTGAATGACAGAATTGATGACTTTGTGACCAAGTTTGCAGATGAATTAAAGATAGGTGGAGAGGTAGGTAGCTTTGAGGAAGCAGAGAGGCTACAGAAGGTCATAGAGAGATTAGGAGCATGGGAAAAGAAGTGATAGATAGAATATAGTGTAGGGAAGTGTATGGTCATACACTTTGGTAGAAGAAATAAAAGCGTAGACTATTTTTTAAATGGAGAGAAAATTCAAAAATCTGAGGTGCAAAGAGACTTGGGAATCATTATGCAGGATTCCTTAAAGGTTAATTTTCAGGTTGAATCAGTGGTGAGGAAGGCAAATGCAATGTTAGCAAGGATGTCATATTTTATAATGGTCTGGTGAGGCCTCTTTTGGGCCTCTTATCAAAGAAAGGAGGTGCTGACATGGGAGAGGATTCAAAGGAGGTTCTCAAATATGATTCCGGTATTGAAAAGTAGCTTATGAGGAGTGTTTGATGGCTCTGGGCCTGTACTCACTGGAATTCAGAAGAATGAGGGGGGATCTCATTGAAACCTGTCAAATACTGAAAGGCCTCGATAGAGTGGATGTGGAGAGAATGTTTCCCATGGTATAGGAATCTAAGACCAGAAAACCCATCCTCAGAATAGAGGGGTGGCCATTTAGAACAGAGATGAGGAGGAACTTCTTCAGCCAGAGAATGGAGAATCTGTGGATCTGTTGTCACAAGGAGGCCAAGTCATTGGGTATATTTAAGGCAGAGGTTGAAAGAATCTTGATTAGTCAGGACATGAAGGAATACGGGGAGAAGGCAGGAGATTGGACTGAGAGGAAAATAGATCAGCCATGATGAAATGGTGGAGCAGACTCGATAGGCCTAATGACCTAGTTCTGTTCCTATATCTTATGGTCTTATCTGAGTAACTGAAGGTAGAGTTTGGCAACCTACTCAACCGCTGCAGGGCCTGCTTGTCACTGATCTTGTGGTGGGGGGAACAAGCTGTGAGGGATACCTGCATCAGGTCAATTCTCATCAAAGTTGCTGGTGAACACAGCAGGCCAAGCAGCATCTATAGGAAGAGGTGCAGTCGACGCACCAGCAACTTTGATGTACGTTGCTTGAATTTCCAGCATCTGCAGAATTCCTGTTGTTTTTGTTCAGGTCAATTCTCTCTTTGTTGTGGTGGGTACATCGGAGTTAGTCATTTGGTGGCCCCGGGGATTGTTTATATGATCAGGGGGTGAACAATAGTTATGCATCCCGTCTGGGGATTCTGCTCTTGCTGAGCGAGAAGCTGGCTGTATTCCAGCACCTCTCACCACCGCTGGTGACATCCCTACCAGTGCTGACAGGACACTGGACAGCAGCTCCACACTCCTGATAGAAGCGGTCAGAGATGCAAAGGTGTGTGACATCTTCAGCACCCCTGCAGGTGTCGCACAGCCATACACAACTGGTCTGGAATGGATAGTTCATTATGGTCCCAGATAGACTTCCTCTTCATACCGAAGGCAGTCATGGTCAGACCCATCAACGTCATGCCAGTCTTCTTCCATGACCTCCTTCAAGCTTCATGTCGCCTACTGTAGACCAAAAGGCAGGCAGGGGGATATGGAAGTTGAATGTCAAGTTACTGACTCCAGAGAACATCAAGGAACTAAAGAGAGATTGCATAGGTATGTTGACCATCAAGTCCCCCTTTTGATTCTCTGACTAACTGATGGGAAGCAACCAAAGAGTATCAAGAGATTCTTCATCCTCAAAGGTGTTCAGAAAGCAGGATGGGGTCAGAGGGAATTGTGCCAACTCCAGACAGACTTGCAACAACTTCTCCTCCTGCAGTCAAGGGTGGATGGGTGGGAATGAGGGAGGAAGTCGAGAGGTGACGAGCCAGCAAACTGCACTCTTTGCCTCGGCATCTTCCAAGATCAGCTTCTGATCCAGGGTCCACTCTGAAGAGCAGGATTAGTCATCTGCTCTTGTTTCTGCTACCAAAAGGATCACTGGGGAATCTCCGTAATCCACAGTCTTAAGAAAGACAACAGCTCCATAACATCACACATCAAAGTTGCTGGTGAACGCAGCAGGCCAGGCAGCATCTCCAGGAAGAGGTACAGTCGACGTTTCGGGCCAAGATCCTTCGTCAGGACTAACTGAAGGAAGAGCTAGTAAGAGATTTGAAAATGGGAGGGGGAGGGGGAGATCCAAAATGATAGGAGAAGACAGGAGGGGGAGGGATGGAGCCAAGAGCTGGACAGTTGATTGGCAAAAGGGATATGAGGGGATCATGGGACAGGAGGCCCAGGGAGAAGGAAAAGTGGGAGGGGGGGAAAAACCCCAAAGGATGGGCAAGAGGTATAGTGAGAGGGACAGAGGGATAAAAAGGAGAGAGAGAGAAAGAATGTGTGTATATAAATAAATAATGGATGGGGTACGAGGGGGAGGTGGGGCATTAGCGGAAGTTAGAGAAGTCAATGTTCATGCCATCAGGTTGGAGGCTACCCAGACAGAATATAAGGTGTTATTCCTCCAACCTGAGTGTGGCTTCATCTTGACAGTAGAGGAGGCCGTGGATAGACATATCAGAATGGGAATGGGACGTGGAATTAAAATGTGTGGCCACTGGGAGATCCTGATTTCTCCCCCTCCCCCTCCCACTTTCAAATCTCTTACTAGCTCTTCTTTCAGTTAGTCCTGACGAAGGGTCTCGGCCCGAAACATCGACTGTATCTCTTCCTAGAGATGCTGCCTGGCCTGCTGCGTTCACCAGCAACTTTGATGTGTGTTGCTTGAATTTCCAGCATCTGCAGAATTCCTCATGTTTGAGCTCCATAACATCCTCACAGGCAGACAGAGTTAAAAATACACGTGGACTAAGATGTTAACTGTCCTGTGCTATCACCAGTGGGATCATCAGTTGATCTGCCACCTGTCTTCAGGAGTTTCGGCCCGCTTATGATCAAGACTCCCTCGAGGTGGTGGGCCAGCAGTGCTAAAGCACCACCTCCCACTGGTCAGCTTAAAAACTTGGCATCTGCCTCTATCAGAGTTGTTGGTCACTTCCATCCAACAGATAGTCTGCTCTTCAGGTGTCTATGCAACTACTGAAGGGTTTGCAAGATATGTATACACTGTCTGACTATCTGCCCCTCTGAGCATACTTGGTCCACACCCATGCTGATCCTTTCTCTGCTGCCTCAGCTACAGCCCTGCTGGTTGACTTGATCTCTCTTCTAGTGAAGTCAAGGTCATGCAGCCACTTCTAGAAAGTGAACGCAATAAACCCACGGCAGCCTACTTCGAATGGATAGCATGAGACCTTCCACCCTCTGTCTCTGCACTCTGATCTTAATTCCGCATACTTGGTTAACTTGCGCTCATCGGCTTCACCGATGTTGTCTTATTGAGGATCAGTAGATCAGTGCCACTTTGCATGACATAAAGGCTAACAAAGCACAGTCTCCCCGAACTTCCTATCCACAATCACAGAGACGTTAGATGGTAGCAAGTGGGAGAGTTGACAGTCTCTATCTATTCCCTTGTGTGTGTTCTGAATGGGATTGACATCCCCCAGCCTTTTGTGAACTTGGAAACCAAATCATCGTGAGTCAGGCATCTAAGCCAGTGCTTGCTCAGGATGTTGCTGCCTGGACTCACAATTTCTACAGTGACGAGATGACTCAGGATCTCAGCAGCTGGGAGGCCATGACACAGTGAAAAGGACTGTACAGAAAGGGCCCCCCCCCACCACCTTGCCCACAAGTAATAATAAGGCAGTGATCTGAGAGCCAGGAAGTAGGACTGAACCAATCCCTGGGGCATTGCAGGCAGTCTGTAATCCTGCCCAGACTTCTCTCCTGGAAAAACAGACAGTCAGCCCAAGCCTACTGCATGCCTCAGCCACCCAGCTAATCAACTTAGAAATAGGAAGAACCTTATTCTTGAGTCCATCAGAGAGATAACAACTTATTCTAATAGTTTTTTTTATTTTGTTCAAAACATTCCCATCATCTGTGTGGGATCTTCCTGAATTAGGCCATTCAGCCCATCGAGTCTGCTCCGCTATTCTATCATGGCTGATTTATTATCCTTCTCAATTCCACTCTCTTACCTTCTCACCGTAACCTTTGATACTCTGAACAATCAAGAACCTATCAATCTCCACTTTAAATATATCTAAAGACTTGGCCTCCACAGACTTTTGTGGCAATGAATTCCACAGATTCACCACCCTCTGGCTAAAGAAATTCCTCCTCATCTCTGTTCTGAATGGAGAAGATGGTGACGCGACGCAGCGCGCGCAGCCTCTCCGGTGATGAATATCTGTAATCTGTCAAGTAGGAGGCTGTGCACAATTCTGATTTGATGGAGACGGACGTGAGAGCACGAAGGAACATCTGGTGAAACTTCTGAAATACCTGCTTCGCTGCTGCTGCTACTGTGTGAGCCAAAATCTCCGGAGGGGAAGGCCCCGAATCCTTGGCTTTGCCTATTACTTGGTGGCCGGGGCTGGGGTCAAAGCGCTCAGCAGAGATGCTGCTCGGTGCTCGGTGCTCGGTGTCGGAGGGCTGGTCAGAGGCTCGAAGTTTTCAGACGGACTCAGAGTCGGACTGTGGTCAGGTGCTTCCAGTACTGCACTCATTCAAATATAATGCCTTCGGCCTTGTGTTCACCCTTTTTGATTTTTGTCCACCTTTTATATTTCAACTGTTTCTGTTGACTGCAGTTTTGCCCGATCAACAGCCTCTCCTTGCTAGTAGATTCACAATACACTGCCTCTGTAAACCTCATCCTCAGCACTATCATACCAGTTCCCATCCCCCCGACAAGTTAGCAGCCTCTAGCAAACCTGTCCACAAGGATATTGGTCCCCCTCAGGTTCAGGTGCAGCCTATCACTCTTGTACAGGTCGTACCTTCCCCAGAAGAGATCCCAATGATCTGTAAATCTGAACCTCTGCTCTCTGAACCAGTCCCTCAGCCACATATTTATCTGCCAAATCATCCTATTCCTACCCTCTCTGGCACCGTTATCAGGGTGGTCCAAGGCACAGCTGTTGTCCAGGTGGTCCTGTGTGCTGGGATTGCATTAGAGATTCCGGTCTTTGCTCTGTTTTTGCTAAACTGCAACATGAATTGAACACTTCTGGGTGTCATGCTTCCCACTTCAAGTTCAAGTTTATTGTCACAGTCGTACACACACAGGGTAAATGCCATGAAAATTAGCCTTTTTGCAGCGGCAGCAGCAGAGGATGTTACAAGCAGAGAACAAATATAAAGTTAACTTTGATTTAAGGTAACATAAATAAGATACGTATAACCTATACATATGCAAAATAAACATTATTGCAAGATTTGGACGGAGCGCTGAGTGCTGGGAAGCAGCTGAGGAGCTGAGGTGAGTGTGCTTTAAAAGGGGCGTGGAGGGCAACTGAAGGGTTAAACAAAGTGTCGATTACTTGATTAGAGGGAGTGAGTACTTGAGATAATTGGCAGGGACAAATAAAAGGAGGGGTAACTGAAGAGGAGCGGCCAGTGTGTGCGTGGCTCAGGGTAGGAGTGGAGCTTTGAGGCTTTGGCTCGAGAGGCTTCGGCAAGCTGAGGCTGAGGACGAGCCTGCTCCCAGTGAAGTAAGGCTGGGTAAGTTCCTTTAATTAATTTAATTAACTTAGGAGTAGGAAATAGAGGCAGCAGTTAGGGCAGTCGAGTGCTCTGTTTGCAGTATGCTGCAAGTCAGGGACAGCACAATCGTCCCTGATGACTACACCTGTGAAAGGTGCATCCAGCTGCAGCTCCTGACAAACCGAGTCAGGGAACTGGAACTGGAGCTGGATGAACTTCGGATCATTCGTGAGGCAGAGGCAGAAATAGAGAGGAGTTACAGGGAGATAGTCACCCCTAAAAGTCAGGAGACAGGTAACTGGGTGACTGTCAGGAGAGGGAAGGGGAATAGACAGAATGAGCAGAGCACCCCTGCGGCCGTTCCCATCAACAATAAGTATACCATTTTGGATACTGTTGGTGGGGACGACCTACCAGGGACAAGTTGCAGTGGTTGCATCTCTGGCACCGAGACTGGACCCTCAGCTCGGAAGGGAAGGAGGGGAAGGAGGGAAAGGAGGAGAGCAGTAGTAATAGGGGATTCGATAATTAGGGGGACAGATAAGAGGTTCTGTGGGAGAGATCAAGAATCCCGGATGGTCTGTTGCCTCCCTGGTTCCAGGGTCCATGATATCTCGGATCGAGTTCTTGGTATTCTAAGGAGGGAGGGTGAGCAGCCAGATGTCGTGGTCCATGTAGGGACCAATGATGTGGATAGGAAGGAGGAGGAGGAGGTCTTGCAAAGAGAGTTTAGGGAGTTAGGTGCAAAGTTGAAGAACAGGACCTTCAGGGTTGCAGTCTCAGGATTGCTACCCGTGCCACGTGCTAGTGAGGCTGGAAATAGGAAGATAATGCAGCTAAATACGTGGCTAAGGAGATGGTGCAGGAGGGAGGGCTTCATGTTTCTGGACAATTGGGCCTTGTTCCAGGGAAGGTGGGACCTGTTCGGATGGGATGGTTTGCACCTGAACTGGAGGGGAACTAACATCCTTGCGGGTAGATTTGCTAGTGCTGCTCCGGGGGGTTTAAACTAGATTTGCAGGGGGAGGGGAACCAGAGTGTTAGAACAGATAGTGAGGTGGAGGAGGATAAAGGTCATGCGAGGACTGCATGTATAGACAGAAATCAAAGGTTTGTACATGATAGAAATGTTCTCAGGTGCATCTATTTCAATGCAAGGAGTATTGTAGGTAAGGCAGATGAGTTTAGGGCGTGGATTGGATGTGGGATTACGACATTGCTATTAGTGAGACTTGGTTGCAGGAGGGGCAGGACTGGCAGCTTAATGTTCTGGGGTTCCGTTGTTTCAGACATGATAGAGGGGGAGGGATGAAAGGGGGAGGAATGGCATTACTAGTCAGGGAGAATATCACAGCTGTGCATTGACAGGACAGCCCGGAGGGCTCGTCTACAGAGGCCATGTGGGCCGAGCTGAGGAACGGGAAAGTTGTGATCACATTAATAGGGTTTTATTATAGACAGCCCAATAGTCAGAGAGAATTGGAGGAGCAGATCTGTAGAGAGGTAGCAGACCGATGTAAGAAACAGAAAGTTGTAATAGTAGGGGATTTTAACTTCCCACATATTGACTGGGACTCCCACACTGTGAAAGGGCTAGGTGGCTTGGATTTATCAAATGTGTTCAGGAAAGTTTTCTAAATCAATATATAGAGGTACCTATGAGAGAGGATGCAATACTTGACCTCCTATTAGGGAATCAGACAGGTCAGGTGACAGAAGTATGTGTAGGTGAACATTTTGGGTCCAGTGACCATAATTTCATTAGTTTCAAGTTAATTATGGATAAGGATAGGTCTAGCCTTCGAGTTGAGGTTCTAAATTGGAGAATGGCCAATTTTATGGAAACGAGAAAGGACCTAGGAAGAGTGGATTGGGATAAGTTGTTTTCTGGCAAGGATGTGTTCAGTAAGTGGAAGGCCTTCAAAGGTGAAATTTTGAGAGTGCAGAGTCTGCATGTTCCTGCCAGGATTAAAGGCAAAGTTAACAGGCAAACCAAGGTTTTCAAGGGAGATTAGCGATCTGGTTAAGAAGAGAGAGGTGTATAGCAGGTATAGGCAACAAAGAAAAAAGGAGGTACTTGAAGAGTATAGAAAATGTAAGAAAATACTAAAGAAGGAAATCAGGAAGGCAAATACAAGACATGAGGTTGCTATGACAGATAATGTGAAGGTAAACCCGAAGGGTTTCTACAAGTATGTTAAGAGCAAAAGGATAATAAGGGACAAAATTGGTCCCCTAGAAGATCAGAGTGGCCGTCCATGTGTGGAGCCTCACGAGATGGGGGAGATCTTAAACAGTTTTTTTGCACCAGTATTTACTCAGGAAATTGGCATAGCATATATTGAAGGAAGGGAAACAAGTAGCAGTGTCATGGAACATATAGAGATTCAAGAGGAGGAAGTGCTTGCTGCTGTGAAAAAAGGCAGATAAATCCCCTGGGCCTGATATGATATTTCCTCAGATCTTGAGAGAGACTAGTGTAGAAATTGCAGGTGCCCTGGCAGAAATATTTAAAATGTCCTTAGCCACGGGTGCGGTGCCGGAGGATTGGAGGGTAGCTCATGTTGTTCTGTTGTTTAAAAAAGGTTCCAAAAGTAAACCAGCTAATTACAGGCTGGTGAGCCTGACATCAGAAGTAGGTAAATTATTGGAAGGTGTTCTGAGAGAGCAGATATACAAGTATATGGACAGCCAAGGGCTGATTAAGGATAGCCAGCGTGGCTTTGTGCATGGTAGATCGTGTTTAACGAATCTTGTAGGATTTTTCAAGGAGGTTACCAAGAAAGTAGATGAAGGAGGCTGTGGATGTTGTCTACATGGACTTTAGTAAGGTCTTTGACAAGGTCCCACATGGGAGGTTAGTTCAGAAGGTTCAGACACTAGGTATCCATGGAGAGGTTGTAAACTGGATTCGAATTTGGCTGTATGGGAGAAGACAGAGAGTGGTAGTGGATGACTGCTTCTCAGAGTGGAGGCCTGTGACTGGTGGTGTGCTTCAGGGATCTGTGCTGGGACCATTGTTGTTTGTTGTCTATATCAATGATCTGGGTGATAATGTGGTAAATTAGATCAGCAAGTTTGCTGATGACACTAAAATTGGAGGCATTGTGGACAGCGAGGAAGGCTTTCAAAGCTTGCAATGGGAGCTGGACCAACTGGAAAAATGAGCCAGAAAATGGCAGATGGAATTTAATGCAGAAAAGTGTGAGGTGCTGCATTTTGGAAGGACAAATTAAGGCAGGACATACACAGTAAATGGTAGGGCACTGAGGAGTGCGGAGGAACAAAGGGATCTGGGAGTTCAGACGTGTAATTCCCTGAAAGTGGTGTCACAGGTAGACAGGGTTGTAAAGAAGGCTTTTGGCATCCTGGCATTCATGAATCAAAGTATTGAGTATAGGAGCTGGGATGTTATGGTGAGGTTGTATAGGACATTGGTGAGGCCAAATTTGGAGTATTGTGTGCAGTTCTGGTCACCTAACTATAGGAAGGATATCAGTAAGATTGAAAGAGTGCAGAGAAGGTTTACTAGGATGTTGTCGGGTCTTCAGGAGTTGAGTTACAGGGAAAGATTGAACAGGTTAGGACTTTATCCCTTGGAGCGTGGAAGAATGAGGGGGGATTTGTTAGAGGTTTACAAAATTATGAGGGGTGTAGACAGAGTAAATGCGAGTAAGCTCTTTCCACTTAGATTAGGAGAGATAAATACAAGAGGGCGTGGCTTTAGGGTGAAAGTGGAAAGGTTTAGGGGGAACTTCTTCACTCAGAGAGTGGTGGGAGTGTGGAACGAGCTGCCATCTGACATGGTAAATGCAGGCTCACTCTTAAGTTTTAAGAATAAATTGGATAGATACATGGATGGGAGAGGTCTGGAGGGTTATGGACTGGGAGCAGGTCAATGGGACTTGCGGAATAAAGTTTCGGCACGGACTAGAAGAGCCGAATGGCCTGTTTTCTGTGCTGTAGTTTTCTGTGGTTCTATGGAAATATATACAATAGTCCAAGTTACTGGGTTTTTCAGATCAGTTCAAGAACCTGATGGCAATGGGGAATAACTGTCGTTCAACTTTAAGGTTGGGTCTTCAGGTTTCTGTGCCTGCTCCCTGATACCAGTATCATGGAGAGGGCATAGCTGGGATGATGGGGACATCCTTAATGATGGATGTCACTTCTTGTAGATGTCTTCAGTGATGGTGACAGTTGTATTTGTGACAGAAGTGGCTGAGTTCACCACTCAGTTCAAAGTTCAAAATAAATTTATTATCAAATAACATATGCTATGTCACCATATGGTACCATATTCATTTTCATTTTCCTGCAGGCATTTGGAGTAGAACAAAGATATGCAAAAGAGCCAATGACTAGCAAATTACTAATTACACACGAAGGCTGGCAAATTACGAATTTCTGAAAGAAAACAAACCATGCAAACAATAAATAAATTTAAAAATAAATTATACTGAGAATATGAGTTGTAGAATCCTTGAAAGCTTGTCCGTAGGTTGTGAAATCAGTCCACTGTTGAGGTTAGTGAAGTTTTCCATGCTGGCTCAGGTGCCTGATGGTTGAAGGGTAATAACAGTTCCTGAAGCTGGTGGTGTGGAACCAAAGGCTCCTGTATCTCCTCCCAATGGAGAGCATGGCCTAGCTGGTGGGGGTCCTTGATGATGGATGCTCCTTTCTTGTGGCAGTGCTCCTTGTAGATATGCTTAATGGTGGGGAGGGCTTTGCCTGTGATGATCTGGGCTAGTACACCATTTTTGTAAGCTTTTCTGTCCTTGAGCAATGGTGTTTCCATACCAAGCCGTGATACAACCACTCAGGATACTCATCACTGTGCATCTATAGAAGTTTTTCAAGGTTTTAGATGACATAACAAAGAACATAGAATAGTACAGCACAGTACAGGCCCTTCAGTCCACAATGTTGTGCCGACCTTCAAACCCTGCCTCCCATATAAGCCACCACCTTAAATTCCTCCATATACCTGTCTAGTAGTCTCTTAAACTTCACTAGTGTATCTGCCTCCACTACTGACCCAGGCAGTGCATTCCACGCATCAACCACTCTCTGAGTAAAAAACCTTCCTCTAATATCCCCCTTGAACTTCCCACCCCTTACGTTAAAGCCGTGTCCTCTTGTATTGAGCAGTGGTGCCCTGGGGAAGAGGCGCTGGCTATCCACTCTATCTATTCCTCTTACAATCTTGTACACCTCTATCATGTCTCCTCTCATACTCCTTCTCTCCAAAGAGTAAAGCCCCAGCTCCCTTAATCTCTGATCATAGTGCAAACTCTCTAAGCATCCTGGTAAATCTCCTCTGCACCCTTTCCAATGCTTCCACATCCTTCCTATAGTGAGGCGACCAGAACTGGACACAGTACTCCAAGTGTGGGCTAACCAGAGTTTTATAGAGCTGCATCATTACATCGCGACTGTTAAACTCTATCTCTCGACTTATGAAAGCTAACACCCCATAAGCTTTCTTAACTACCTTATCCACCTGTGAGGCAACTTTCAGGGATCTGTGGACATGTACCCCCAGATCCCTCTGCTCCTCCACACTACCAAGTATCCTGCCATTTACTTTGTACTCTGCCTTGGAGTTTGTCCTTCCAAAGTGTACCACCTCACACTTCTCCGGGTTGAACTCCATCTGCCACATGCTGAATCTGCGCAGACTTCTAAGAAAGTAGAGGTATTTTTGTGCCTTCTTTGTGATGGCACATGTCCTGGGTCCAGGGCAGATCTCTGATATGATAACGCCAGGGAATTTAAAGTTACTGACCCTCTTCACCTCCAATTCCCTAATGAGAGTTGGCTCATGGACCTCCAGTTTCTTTCTCCTGTAGTCATTAATCAGTTCTTTGGTTTACTGAGAGTGAGAGATTATTGTTGTGGCATCATTCAACCAGGTTTTCAAGCAACCTCCTGTGTCTCGATTCATCTCCACCTTTGATTTGGCTAAGAACAGTGGTGTCATCAGCAAATTTAAATATAGCATTGGAGCTGTACTTAACCACACAGACTATAACCTCTTGCATTCCTGTGCCCTGTCATACTAGAATTCACTTGACTGACAACACTACTAACTGGTTTGGGAACACTCTCCATGCACCGGTACAGTGTGGGTTAATAAAACCTGTTGAGTTCTGCTTTCCATTCCTTTTTTTTTGAGTGTTGAGCAGTTGTTAATGAAATGGCTGATTCATTGGTTGATTCAAGTCCCGACAACACAACCCAACAACTTTGATGTTTCTCCTGTTGCTTCAAGGTCTGGGCAAGCCAGGACTGGCCATTGTGTCTTCAGGCAGCCTGAGAACAAGTGGGGAGATCAAATCAGGAATTGTGACAACACCTCCAGATGTGAAACTCATAAACCTCGCAGTTCCCGTGGCGCTGAAGGGTGAACGACCGCAGCCAAGGTGAGTGCTCCTTTCTACAGTGGTCTTGAGCTGTGGCTGCATAGAACCTGGGAGGAGATGGCAGGGTGGGGAGAATGGGGGAAGGCAGGGTGCAGGTGATTCCAGGAATGAAGAATGGTCAGGCTGACGGAACTGATAAGCCAAGTAGAACACCACAATGCAGCAACAGGCAGGCAGCATTCTCAGAGCCTTTCACTCTTAAGAATAAATGCAAAAAAGTAAGTTCTTTGTTTTAGAATGCTGCTTATTCTGTGCATCGACTATGTTATGGTTCAGTGCACTGGTAGTGAGAGAGCATTCAATGTACAGAGCACTATCATCACTCATGGAGCCTCCTGACCCTGGGTTCAGCAATTCAGCTCCAGTGACAGAGGACCTCAGACTGGGGTCCTTCTTCACTGGCTGCACCAAGCTTCGGTGTGGCAATTAGCCTGGGCTGCTCCTTCATTGACATCTCGTTGTAATGGGACTTCAGCTAGTTCTGCGCCACAATCCCCAGGAGTCAGTGGATTGCATAGAGGGAGAGAGAGTTTAAAAGAAGCAGACGAGGGGAGTCAGCACATTTTGCATGCTCTATTTCCTGAGGAGACATTAGATTATACACAATTAGGCACTTGGCAAAGTCCAATATAAGAAAGTTAGTTTTAAGTTTTAGTTGTGGGTTAGATAAATCGATCGGGACTTTGAGACTTTTTTTTACCGTGCCCATGGTCTGCTCTTTATCAAATTATGGTATTGCTTTGCACTGTTGTATCTATATGTTATAATTATGTGGTTTTGTCAGTTTTAGTCTTGGTTTGTCCTGTTTTTCTTGTGATTTCATACTGGAGGAACATTGTATCATTTCTTAATGCATGCATGCATTTCTAAATGACAATAAACGAGGACTGAGTGTTCTCATAATCTAATCTAATCTAATCCAAAATTGCAGGAGCCCTAGCAGAGATATTTAAACCATCCTTAACCACTGGTGGGGTACTGTAGGATAGGAGGATAGCTAATGTAGTTCTGTTGTTTAAGAAAGGCTATAAGAATAGCCAGGAAATTATCGGCCAGTGAGCATGACATCAGTAGTGGGAAAGTTATTTGAACATATTGTAAGGGACTGGATATGTAAGTATTTGAATAGATAGGAACTGATTAGGGCTAGTTAATGTGGCTTTGTGTGTTTTAAATCAAGTCTAAGCAATCTTAAGAGTTTTTCAAGGAAGTTACCAGGAAAGTTAATGAAGACACGGCACTGGATCTTGTCCACATGGACTTTAGCAAGGCTTTTGACGGGGTTCTGTATGAGAATATGATCAGGAAAGATTGGCGTTCAAGATGAGGTAGTAAGGTGGATTAGACAGTGGTTTCGCAGAAGAAGCCAGAGAGTGGTTGTAGATGATTGCCTCTCTGACTGGAGGCCTATGACTCATGGTGTTTTGGGTATAGATGACAAACAACGACGGTGCTGGGCCTATTGTCGTTTCTCATCTAAATTAATGATCTGAATGACATTGTGGTAAACTGGATCATCAAATTTGTAGATGACACCAAGATTGGGAGTGTAGTGGACAGTGATGAAGACTATCAAAGCTTGCAGTGGGATCTGGACCAGTTGGAAAATGGGCTGAAAAATATCAGATGGAATTCAATGCAGCTAAGTGTCAGGTGTTGCACTTCGGGAGGGCATTGAGGAGTGCAGTGGAATATTTACTCAGGAACAACTGCTGGAGGCTGGCTTGTTCAATGACTGAACAGGGACTGTGGATGAGAGTTGGGTTTAAATAGGCTGCAGGTGATGAGTTGGAAACGAGTGACACATGACTCCTGGGAGTGGAGTCTAGGAGGCACCTGCCTGTGCAGACCTGACGGGAATCCCAATCCCCGACAGCCAGCACTTGATGGCCAAGGAGGATCTGGATGGGTCCCTTGGAACTACTCAATGAGCAACGGAACCAAGATAAAACTGTTCCTCTCCTCTGGGCCGTACCCTTCCCAGTTGACCAGGTACTACACACCGCACCCACAATGATGTGAATCAATCAACTGGTGGACTGTGTATACTGGACCTCCTTCCACCATCCTAGGTTCTGGAGCTGCTGGCTTAAGGCTGATTTATACTTCTGCATCAAATTGACGCCATAGGTACGGTGTAGCCGCGAACCCTACGCAGAGCCTACACAGATCCCTACGCCGTAGCCTGATGCGCACCTCTCCCAAAATGTAACTACGCGTCACGGCAACGCAGACTGCAACAATTGTGATTGGTCCGTTTGGTAGCATCGCATTTCCCCCTACGCTGCAATAGCTTCCCACTGGGTGACTGAAGGGCAGGGAATGAACTCTGGCTGCAATGCTTTCCAGAAAGCTTGACAGACCTCTGAAATTATGGTGGACACATTTCGCTTTTACGAAAAAAGACACTCACTTTAAACTTTACCCCGAGAAAGACTACCATGACTATGAAACCTTGCACGGGCAGGTGTGTGCGCATGCGCGACGCGCCCGAATTGCAGAGCGGCGCAGACACACCAACGCACAAGTATAAATGCTCACAACGCGCGTAGGCCACTTGCGTACGTTATGGCGTCCATTTGACGCAGAAGTATAAATCAGCCTTTCGGAGGGTTGAGTGGTCCACGGGTAACAGGCTTAAGGCAGGACACAAGAAAGTTAGGCATGATCCTGAGTGATGGTGGCAGCTAGAGATACTAAATCACTGGATTGACGTGATGGCTGATCTTGAAGGGACTGATGAAGCGGGACGAGAGCTTGTAGGACTCAGTACACAGGGGCAGATCTTGGATAGACAGTCAGACACGGTCTCTCCTCCCTCTGTCTCTTTCTCTCTCCTCCCTCTCTGTCCCTCTATCTCTCCTCCCTCTTTCTCCCTTTCTCTCTCTCATCTCCATCTCCTCCCTCTCTCTCCCTCCCCCTCCCTCTCTCTTTCTCTCCCCTCCCTCTTTCTCCCTCTCTCCCCCTCCCTCTTTCTCCCTCTCTCCACCTCCCTCTTTCTCCCTCTCTCCCCTCCCTCTTTCTCCCCTCCCTCTCTCTCTTTCTCCCCTCCCTCTCTCTCTTTCTCCCCTCCCTCTCTCTTCCCCTCCTCCTCCCTCTCTCTCCCTCCCCCTTTCTCCATCTCTCCCCTCTCTCTCCCACTCTCTCTCTCCGTCTCTCCCCCTCTCTCCATATCTCTCCCCCTCTCTCCATATCTCCCCCCTTCCTCCCCCTCTCCCCCTCTCAATCATGTTGGAGGATGTTCCTAAGGTTCTGCATTGATGTATTGGACTATGGACTGTTGACTCTTTCAGTTCTATGCTTTTGTATTCTGTGTTTTCACCCATTTTTTCCGTGTTCCGCACTTTTTTTTTGTGAAGGTGAAGTGGGGGGTTTGGAACATCAAGGTGAATGCAAAGGCAAGCGAGGAGTCAGCACCCACTGCCTGCTTTCTGAGTCTCTAATCGGACAGTTCTCTGATACCAGGGCTCTGGTAGTCACTGGTTTGTCGAGCAGCGTTGACTGTGGCTATTGAGACTGATCCTGGAACGGCAGGCTCTGCCACAGTTGCTGCATGTGTAGGGTGTTGTGGAATTGTTGTCCGCTGTCTGCTGGGCTCTCCGTTTAGCTCTCCGCTCCTGAAACTGACTCAGGATCACCCTTTCGCCTCGCTCTGGGTGTTGCTGAAGAGTACCTCGCCGTTTGTTGCGGTCGTCTGCTGTATCGTCCCAGCACTCTGTGCTGATTTTTAAGGCTTTCATGTCATGTTTGCAGAGGTCCTTGAAGCGAAGCTGGGGTCTGCCAGCGTTCCTCTTGCCTGTTGCTAGTTCTCCGCAGAGGATGTCCCTTGGCAGTCTACCATCCCTCATACGACGGACGTGGCCCAGCCAGCGCAGTCTGCATTGTCTTAAAAGCGCGAACATTGTGGGAAGTCCAGTGCGGGACAAAACCTCAGAGTTTGGGACTTTGTGTCTCCAGGTGATGCCGAGGATGCGGCGAAGGCTGCTCAGGTGAAAACTATTGAGTTTCCTCTCCTGCTTGGAGTATATGGTCCAAGTCTCACTACCACACAGGAGGATGCTGATAACGCATGCATTGTACACAGCAGTGTTGGTCTTTGTAGCGAGTTTCGGATTCTCCCAGACCCGTGAGGGGAGTCGAGCAAGGATTGATGTTGCTTCGTCGATACGCCTATTAATTTCAGCACCAAGGGAGAGAGTGTCGCTAATGGTCGACCCCAAGTATGTGAACTTGTGGACCACTTCTAGATTGTAATTGTCGACAGTAATGACTGGTGTCTGCACTACGTTCTGGGCAAGGACATTTGTTTTCTTTAGGCTGATGGTAAGCCCGGCCCTTGTATGCCTTAGAGAAGCGGCTTCTCTAAGGAATTGTAAAGACAAAATAATCTGCAGATGCTGGGGTCAAAGCAACACTCACAACACGCTGGAGGAACTCAGCAGGTCGGGCAGCATCCATGGAAATGATCAGTCAACGTTTCAGGCCGGAACCCTTCGTCAGGACTGTAGAGGGAAAGGGCAGAGGCCCTATAAAGAAGGTAGGGGGAGGGTGGGAAGGAGAAGGCTGGTAGGTTCCAGGTGAAAAACCAGTAAGGGGAAAGATAAAGGGGTGGGGGAGGGGAAAAAGGGAGGGGATAGGCAGGAAAGGTGAAGAAGGAATAGGGGAAAACACAATGGGTAGTAGAAGGAGGCAGAACCATGAGGGAGGTGATAGGCAGCTGGGGGAGAGGGCATTTGCCAGGTGAAAAACCAGTAAGGGGAAAGATCAAGGAATTGGACTGGGCACATTGAAAACAGGGAGTGATGAACTGACATACTGCACATCCATGATCATGGAGGGGCACTAGAATTGATGTTGTAGAGATTCCAGGGTCTGTTGTGTGCCTGGATTAGAATATGAGAACACTCAGTCCTCCTTTATTGTCATTTAGAAATGCATACATGCATTAAGAAATGATACAACGTTTCTACGTAGTGATATCACAGAAAACAAGACAGACCAAAGACTAACACTGATAGAACCACATAATTATAATAGAGAGGGGTGAGGAATGGCCCTATTGGAGTGCCCCGGAGCACATGGCTTCCAGCAGGTACATGTGGATGTCAGATGTGTTGGCTGGAGCGGGTGCTGCAGGGCCAGGTGGTTCTGGTACTCAAGGTCCTAGATGATCGGATGTAGGATCTGAGAGAATGGAATTTTGGACAGAGGGTCAATCTCCATTTCAGCTGGATCAAACTGTTGTGACAGGGTGTCTGCCATGGTGTTCTTGGAGCTGGATCATAAGAGATAGTGAAGTTGAATTGCTGAAAGAAGAGGACCCATCAAGCCTGACATGGGTTGAGTTGGTGGGTCTGTTGAATGGATATGAGGTTCTGGTGGTCAGTCCAGATCAGGAAGCGCTCAGTATTTCCCATTAGCCAATATCTCCATTCCTCCAAGGCCCATTCAATGGTGAGTAGCTTCCAATCTCCTACTCCATAACGGCACTGTGTAGACTTGAACTTGCGCGAGAAGGTGGCGAAAGGATGTGTCTTCCTGTCTGATCCTCGCTGGGAGAAGATAGTCCCAACGCCAACATCGTATGTGTACATCTCTACCACAAAAATTTAAGAGGGTTTGGATGGTGGAGAATGTGAACAGTGGTGAAGCACCTTTTAAGCTCCTCAAAAGCATGATCCACGATAGCCAACCGGGTGGAACGGCAGTAGAAGTTAGAGAAACTCAAGCAGTGCTTTAGTTGTTTGAGAGACCACAAGTCAGGGCCATTCAATGACAACATGCATTTTCTCTAGGTTCATGGTTATGCCTTGAGGTGAAAAGATGTAACTGAGGAAGGAAAGGACTGGAGTGTGGAACTGGCATTTCTCTAACTTGCAATGCAGCTAGTTTTCACGAAGACACTGAAAGACTGATCAGAAATGACAGGCATGGTCTTAGGTGTCCTTGGAGAAGATAAGGATGTTGTCAAGGTAGACGAACATATACCTGTCTAGCATGCCTCAGAGGATCTCATTACTGAAGGCTTAGAGAATGACGAGACTGTTGGAAAGTCCAAACCTCATCACTAAATATTCATAATGGCACTGGAATGAAAGGTAGGAGGAGCTTACCAGATAGAGGCCCCCAGGCTCTACCTGGTGGTACTGTTCTACTGGCCGTAGTGGCATTTGATGCATGCGTGATCGGCGGCTCTATAGCAAGCACGCAAGTTTGTTTCTCCACTGATGCTCACACTCTTGGGTGGGTAAGAGAGCTCTCCCTAACTGCTGGATTCTGGAGTTATTGATAATGAGGGTCCTGCTGCCTGAAATAGCCTTAGGAACAGAATTAGGGTACAGGCTGATGAGTAGGAGGGCTGTTCCATAAGATGCTTGTCAATTCAGAGGGCCAGAGCTCATCCTTCCAGCACTCTGAGAGGCCATGATGGTAATGGGCCAGCAGTACTTCCTCATTCCAACCGCACTCTGAGGTGAGGGCTCTGAATTCCATGGGTTAATGCAGTGCGAGCTGTGATCCAGGCAAAGTATCTGATCTGCTGCTCCCCACCCCGCTCCACCCCCTCCACTTCCAAGTTGGTTGAAAACCCGACACATCTCAGCAATGAATTCTCATATTTATTGCAAGTGGAGCTTTTATTCTCCCAGTTAGCGGTGGCCCAGGTCAGAACTCGCCCAGTCAAGAGAGAGAGATGCTGAAGGCAAATTTGGCTCAGTCCGTAGAATACAGAGATGGCTGAACACACAGTGCAAGACACACTGGACAGGAAGTTATGGCAACAGGTTAGGAATCCATCGAAGTGTTCATCAGCGGAATCCGAGGCTCAGAGGGAGGAGGGTGACGGCTGCAGGGTTGCTGTACCGAGATGGAGAGTTGGAAGAGAGAGGCAAGCAGATGATCAATGGTTTCCTGCTGCTTCTGTATCATGTGATTAGGTCAATGGACAACTTCCTTTAGGTGAATATACACTGCTAAGTTAATTGAGAGTTCACTCAACATTTCAGGAAATATAGAGGAGGCTTGACCTAAATGAAGAGCAGCAGGGACAGTTCGGCAGTGAGCAATAACTTTAATAATAAGCTGCAAAGTAACAAGCCATGAGGGGCCACAAAACAAGAAAGAACAGATGCTCAAGCAATAAAACAAGGTAACTGACAGCTAGAAGCAACTGGTTGAGACTGGATGATTTGATGTCTGAACAGGGACTGTGGATGAGAGTTGGGTTTAGATAGGCTGCAGGTGATGAGTTGGAAATGAGTGGGCTCAGCTCGGCTTGGAGTGAAGTTGGAGAAGTGGCACTTGGTGATGCTAGACTGTGAATGGTGTGGGGGCGTTGGGAAATAGTGTAGGTTCAGGTAAGGGTGAGGATCTGAAAAAGGAACCGGAAATGAAGGATTCAGGAGAGTGTGGGTTGGCAGGAGGAGGTTGAAATGAAGTTGAATGTAGATCTGGAAATTGGAAAAAAGAAGCATAATATTGGAGTCATATCAAGTAATGGAGAGAAAGGGCAGGATTTTTGAAAAAAAAAGGAAGACTTTAAGGTATTGTTTAAATTTGACCCAGAACAGCTTTCTTCAATCAATCCCATTAAATTTACTTGAGAGTTGAAATCTACTATAGGGGATAGAGATCGTGCTCATACTTTGAGAGCAGGTAGTGTGTTTATCATTTGTAAGGATAAGGAACAGTGTGAAAATGCATAATGTTTGAAGACTTTGCTCAGCAAAAGGATGTTATCTACATTGCCAAATGAAAATAAAGGTATTAGCGATGTTATAATGGGTGTTCTGGTGGAGGTTTCAATAGAGGAGGCTAAATCTCATTTATTGGGAGGCAAGGTTGGGGAAGTAAATAGATTGCAAGTTGTTAGAAATGGGGAACGGATAGTTTATCAGTATTAATACATTTTGATGTAGCAAAGCTCCCTGATAAAGTTAGTTTAGGGTATGTTATTTATAATATATGAGCTTATATTCCACCTCCACTTAGATGTTATAACTGTCAGAGATTTGGGCATGTTGCGGCAGTATGTCATGGGAAACTAAAGTGTAGTAAGTGTGGTGGGGAACATAAGTATAAAGATTGTGGAGAAGGCATAAAATCTAAATTTTGTAATTGTGGAGGAGAACATAGTGCAGCCTATAGAGGATGTGAAGTGCTTAAGAAGGCAGCTGAAGTTAAACAGGTTAAAGTACAGTTAGATGTGTCTTACGCAGATGCCTTGCAAAAAGTTAAACTGAATGTTGATAAAGTATTACCAGTCAGAGAACAGACTGAAGTGAATGAATATATATCGGCATTGCAATTCTCTTACTAAAGAATTGAATTGAATTGACTTTATTACTTACATCCTTCATGTACATGAAGAGTAAATATCTTTACATTATGGCTCCATTCAAATGTGCAATTATAGTAATTTATAATAAATATTATGTACAACAAGACAGTCAATATAACATAGAAATACAGTTGCGTCAGCATAAATTAATCAGTCTGATGGCCTGGTGGAAGAAGCTGTCTTGGAGCCTGTGGTCCTGACTTTTATGCTGCGGTACCACTTCCCGATGGTAGCAGCTGGAACAGTTTGTGTTTGGGGTGACTCGGGTCTCCAATGATATTTTGGGCCCTTTTTACACACCTGTCTTTGTAAATGTCCTGGCTAGTGGGAAGTTCACATCTATAAGTGAGTCGGGTCTCCAATGATATTTTGGGCCCTTTTTACAAACCAGTCTCTGCAGAGTCCTGCGATTGAGGGGAGTACAGTTCCCATGCCAAGCAGTGATGCAGCCAGTTAAGATGCACTCAATCATGCCCCTATAGAAAGTTTTTAGAATATGGGTGAGCCATACCAAACTTCTTCAACTGTCTGAGATGAAAAAGGCACTGTTGTGCCTTTTACACCACACAGCTGGTATGTACAGACCACATGAGATCCTCGGGTGATGTTTATGCTGAGGAACTTAAAGCTGTTCACCCTCTCACAGTGGTGACACAGTCATGGGTATACACAGAGTGAAGGAGGGGGCTTGGTATACAGCCCTGAGGGGCACCTGTGTTGAGGGTCAGAGGGGCAGAGGTGAGGGAGCTCATTCTTACCACCTGACGGCAATCTGACAGGAAGTCCAGGATTGAGCTACACAAGACAGGGTGAAGGCCAAGGTCTCTGAACTTCTTGTTGAGCCTGGAGGGAATTATGGTGTTGAATGCTGAACTGTAGTCCAAGAACAGCATTTTCCAGATGTGTAAGGATGGTGTGTAGAGCTGTAGCTATCGTGTCATCTGTCGATTGGTAGTGTTGGTAGGCGAAATGTAGGGGTCCAGTGTGGATGGCAGCAAGCTGCAGATGTAATCCTTGACCAGCCTCTCAAAGCATTTGCTTATTATTGAGGTGAGTGAGACAGGACGCCAGTCGTTTAGACATTTTACCTTGGTCTTTTTAGGTACAGGAACAATAGTGGATTCTTTTGAAACAGGAGGGCACTCTTCACTGGGAGAGGGAGAGATTAAATATGTCTATAACCACAGAATTCCTCATGTTTGCGTTTTTATAACCACACCTGCCAGTTTTGCCGCACACATCCTGAGTACTCACCCTGGGATGCTGTCCGGTCCTGCAGCCTTGCGACTGTCCACCTGTTGAAAACACTTGTGTACGTTGGCCTCAGAGATGACTAGGCTGCCGGCCACATCATCTGCAGGTCTCCTCAGGGGCTCAGTATTGGCGACATTGAATTAAATGTAAAAAAAGAGATTTAGCTCATCTGGGACAGAGTCATCGATGTTGGAAACTCCACTGCATTTAGCTTTGAAGTCTGCAATGGCGCTTGCCATAAGCTGCATATGTTGTTGGTGGAAAATTGAGTCTGAATCTTGTCTCTGTATTGTTGCTTCGCTGCCTTGATGACTTTGCGCAGATTGTAGCTGCATTTCTTGAGTTCATGTTGGTTACCGGCAATGTAAGCTCTGTCTTGCGTGGTAAGTGCTGCTGGCACGGAAATGTTGATCCAGTGTTTCTGGTTTGGATAGACTCTGACCGATTTCTGGGGGACAACATCCTTGATGCACTTCTGGATGAAACTCATGACCTCATCCGTGAACTCAGAGACATCTCATCATGGAAGACATTCCAATCGATGTCATCAAAACAGTCCTGCAGCATGGAGGCCAATTGGTCAGACCAACAGTGGACCGTTTTAACTATGGCCACCTCTTGTTTCAGCTTCTGCCTCTACTTGTGCACCAAAAAAATGGAGGAGTGACCTGATTTTCCAAATGGGATGAAGGAGCGTTTGTGGAAGAGAGAGTATCAGTGGTTAAGTATGCTATCTCCCCATGTGCTCACCTGGAAGTATTGGCAAAACTTCGGAGAGACTTTAGTCAGCGATGCTCTATTAAAGTTATCGGAGATGATGAAGGCAGCCTTCGGGTGTGCAGATACTTTACTAGTTGATAAAATAATGTTTGTGTTGTTCTAGTGGATGTGGTGAATTGTACTGCTCGTTCATCTAGTCATACTAAGAAGATTAAAATTATTGTGAAAGCTGCTGAGAAGTATCTTCGTATAATCAGCGTTATGTGGGAAGCTGTAGATGAAGCTCTGATGGGTGGTGTATCTGTATTTCAGCCTACTTGTGAAAGTACATAATGGGATTAAGAATATTGCAGTGGAATGCGAGAAGCCTGATTTCTAATGGTCAAGGCTTTAAGAAGTTTATTTCTGATTTATCAGATCCTCCCATTGTTATATGTAGTCAGGAAACCTGGTTGTTACCACATTTAAGTTTTTCTTCACAGGATTATATTGTAATTAGGTATGATAGGTTAGTTGGTAGAGGGGGTGGTTTTATAAGGAAAGGGATAGAAGGTAGAGTTGTGGGTGTGAATGAAGTGTATGAGGCACTCACAGTAGAAATATTTGATTCAACAGGTAGGGGTACTAAAGTGGTTAATTTTTACTACCCACTTGGAAAACTATTGATTGATTTGTTAGAAAGTACGTGTGGCTCTAGCTCACTAAAGGTTGTATGGTGTGGGGATTTTAACACACATAGCTCACTGTGCGGTTGTTCATGGAACTATGGTAATGGTTTGATTGTAGAAGAATGTTTAGGTATTTCCCATCTTGTCTGTCATAATGATGGGAGGGGAATGATATTTAATGTTCATATTTGTTCTGAAACTGCTATAGATTTAACTTTAGTTTCAAACATTCTGCTAGAGTGTGTGTGGGATGTTATGGGAGATGAAACCTTGGGGAGTGATCATTTTCCTGTATTTATAACCTTGTATTTGGATATATATAGGGGACAGGAGGTCACTTTTGGAGGTGGAATTTTGGTAAAGCAAATTGGGAGAAGTTTAAGGTTCTATGTGATGAACAGGGCTGAATGTTGAAGTTATAGAAACATAGAAAATAGGTGTAGGAGTAGGCCATTGTTGATGTGGATTTTTGTAGTGAAAGGTTATGTCACATTATTCATGAAACTTCACTGGAAGTAATTCCTATTAAAAAGGGCATTAGCAGGAGAAAGGCTGTACAATGCTGCACTGAGGAGTACGCAGAGACAGGGAGAGAAATAAGGAAAGTTAAGTTAAGAAGTATCACTTCCAAGTGACCATATTAAGTAGAAAAGTGCACAGGCCGTGGAGAGGAAAGTAGTGAAGAGTGAGATAAAAGGTTTACTGGAGGTCACATTGGGATGGCAATGGAAGGGATATTAAACATGGAAATGATTGAGGAATGATTAAGGAAATGGGATTCGTAGGGATAGTAGCATTCCAGTATTGATTCAAAAAGGTAATATGTTTGTTACTGAAATAGAGACAGTTGAATTACTGGCTCAGTCATTTGCTGCAATTCATAATCAAGATAATTTAAGCGAAGAGGTTAAACAATCTAGGGATAAAGTTTTAAATGAATACCCAAATGTGTTGTCAGCCATCTGTAGCAATGATAGTATCTGAAAAATATAGCATTTTCTTTGTGTGAATTTGAAAAGGTTATTAATAAGTCAGATATCTCCAGGAAAAGGTGATATATGTTATGGTATATATAAGCATATGACTAACAACTCTCTTGTGATAATATTGGAATTTTTGAATCATATTTGGAGGTGAGGCCATCTTCCTTCCTGTGGAAAATGGCAGTAGTATTGCCTATTCTAAAACCTGGGAAACCCCCATCAGATCCTTCTAGTTATAGACTAATATCATTACTGTCTCATCTGTGTAAACTTATGGAGTGCATGGTAACAGAGCGTTTGAGTTATATTTTGGAAAAGAGAGATGATATAGCATTTCATCAGAGTGGATTTCAGAAAGATTGAATGACATTGGATTCAGTTTTATGTTTGGAAGATGGTATTAGGAAAGCACAGGTATATAAGTTGTAAAAGCAGTAAGTTATGGAAGGAATGTCTTTTGATTAAATTATGGAAATTAGGAGTGGGGGAAGATTGCATAATTTTTTTCTGAGTTTTTTATTTGGACAGTCTGTGCAGGTAAAGGTGGGTAAAGTATATTTGGGCTTCTATGAGATAGAAAATCGGACCCTGCAAGACAATATTTGTGGTCCTTTATTGTTTAATATTATGATTAATGATATTTTCTCTGAGATAGACACTGGGGTGGGTAAATCACCATATGCAGATGATGGAGCTTTATGGATTAGAGGTAGAAATTTCAATTTAACTTTACATAGGATGCAATTAGTGATTAATAAGGTCAAACAGTGGGCAAGTAGATGGAGATTTAAGCTTGCAGTAGCTAAAACACTAGTTATGCATCTTACAAAGAGGATCAATAGACTTGCACTTGATTTGAAATCATATGGTCAAACTCTTGAAGAAGTGGTAAGATTCCTAGGCATATGGATAAATGCTAAGCTGACATTGAAGCACCATATCAGTAAAAGAATTGATGAATATAAAGGAGCATTAAGTATTCTCGGGTGTCTAAGTGGGTATTCTTAGGGTACTACATGAAAATCTTCGTTGACTGTTTATATTTGTTTAATTAGATTTGTGCTTGATTATGGCTATGTGGCTTATGAATCAGCTTCATCTTCAACTTTAAAATGTTTGAATGTGGTAGAAGCACAGGCTTTAAGATTGTGTCATGGTGCTGTAAGATCGTCCCGTTTTGGCTTTATTGGTGGGAATGGGATAATTACCCTTACAGTTGCGGAGTTTGAAGTTGACGTTAACGTACTCACTTCAATGGAGGGGGCAAAAAAAAATCACACTGTTAAAGGTGTGTTGGCGGACTGTTGGGAACATCACAAGAAGAGTGTTTTTAGTTTTGGGTGGCTGGGTTCCTATCATGCACAGAATATGGGTTAACTGGATTATGCAATATACCCATTGTATGCCCCACTGCAGCTTTTTCAGTAATCCCCACTTTGGTTTTTTCCAGCAACTTTAGTTGAATTTAGTTGACATGATTTAATGAAATCTAAAGATCTGATATGACTGAGAGTCTGTTGGTTCATCAATATGTTAAGGAAGATTATTATGAGAAATTGTTATAAAAATTATCCATTTTTACTGATGGATCTAAAGATAATTTAACTGGGAATGTTGGTGTGGCTACTTTTCTTTTGCCTGAATTACAGGTAACAATAAAGAAATGTCTTGCTAACCAGTTATCAGTATATACAGCAAAATTCATTGCCATCATTTTAGGCTTACAGTGGGTGGAGTAAATTTGTCCTTGCAAGGTTGTAATTTGTTTAGATTCATTTTCAATTTTGACTAGACTTAAAGCAGGTCATTCTAGCAGTAGGACAGATTAACTGTTGGAAACTCTTCAAACTTTATTTCATATTCAAACTATTGTTTTAATTTCTTCTTATGGAACCCTGCACATAGAGGTGTTGAGGGGAATGAGTGGGTTGATTGTTAGCAAAAAAGCTGTTAAAAGTTCATCTGTGGATGTAGACCTTCCACTTAGCAAATCAGAAGCTAAGGGGTTGGTGGGGTTCCGAATTAGGGGATTATGGCAAGACTTGTTGGATAATAGGCATAAAGGGATTCACCTTTACAGAATACAGTACATAAAACTGTTGCGTTGATGAGAGAAGGATGCACAACGAGAAGGGAAGGAATTATATTGACCCAACCTAGAATTGGGTATACTATGCTTATTAATTCCATATATCTTGTTGGAAAGCTCCACTCTGGGTTGTGTAGGTTTTATTATCATTATGAAAAAGCTAAACACATTCTCTTACAATGTGAGGCATGTAGGGTTGAGATAAATCAAATGCAGGCCTCGCTATTACCTTTGGGGGTTGATAGTTTTCATTTGAAAATGTTAAGTTATGGAAGTGGTTTTAATTTAATTGACAGTATTGTCTTTCAATACTTACCATCTTTGGGGTTATTTAGCTTTCATTTGATAAAGAACTAGTAAGGGTTTTACTTTCCAATTCTCTACACCACACTCCAATCCAGTTGGTGGTGGTAATGCACATTTAAGTTGGAATGCCAATGCCAATCACCATTAAGAGTCAGAAGAAGTTGGAAATGAGTGGCAGGTGACTCCTGTTAGCTGGGTGGGAGCTGAGACCTGTCTGTCTGTGCAGGCCTGACAATCTCATCCTCATCACGGCCATTCTAAATACTGTGAGCACTGTGGATGAGACTCTGAGCGTGTAGCATGGATCTAACAGGGAGGGTCCCCCGTGACTGTCAGCCTTGCGAAGTCTTCCTGTTTGTCGGGGCATTCTGCCAAATGGTTCTGACAACTCGCTCAGGGAACCATCCCACTATTCTGTCCTCCTTCCACAAGGCTTGCAGGATGTTCCACGCCGACAACAGCCTCGTGGATATGTGATCCACGGTGGTTCCTGAAAAAAAATTCCACTAAGGACTTGTCACGTGACAAAGTCCACCTGACTGGGACATTGTGTGGCCACAGAGTCAGGCTCATCCTTTGCAGCACCAGAGACAGGTAGTGTTTGCGTACTTGGGTTCAATGAACATGTTGTAGCAGTCACAAGCAAAAGGATAGAACCTTGGACCACAAATAAATAAAACAAAATAAAATGAATAAATACTGTCAAAAGATCAAGGGAAGATGTGTAGGCTTTTTCCTTTGGGTGATCTTGGGAACTGAAGTGATTCCATCTCAGCAAGTTGGACTTGAGCTTCACAAAGTATCTTAACTCTGGCTTCTTTTACCAGGTTAGCAACAGAGGACATAGTTTCAAGAAACACTGAGCCATGGCTTTCAGTGGATATTGGAAAGTCTGCGAAAATGATAACTTTGAAGCATTCCTCATTGCATTGGGTAAGTCAAAGCTCCCAGACCTCCAAAAAACCGAGTAATTAGTGTACCAGTGGGATGTATTTTTACTGGCACTGACAAAGTCACCATTTCCCCAAAGATTGCCAAGCATATCAATGAGGAACTTAACATTTGAACAAATAGTTAAAATATAAAATTATGTGTCTGAGTGATTAATAAAAGGTGTAACAAGATGGATGAGCTATCGATCTAAGCAGATATAAATGTGCTTGGTCCTCATTATGGAGATGTGGGACTGTTCCCAAGGTTGTAAAGTGGATTCTCTATGAGATTCAGCTGTTAGTTCCTCAGAAAAGATGGACAAATTGAAGAATGGAGGACTCATTGATAGGATATGGTTGAACAAAGAAAGGAAACCAAAAGAGCTCAACTCAGAAAGTAGGAATGTAAAATCAATATCATTGGCATTAAGCAATACTACTACTTGGAGCAATTTCAACTGTTTTAACATTAATTATAATTTTTGACAAAGCACAAATCATAAAATAGATCAGTTTGAGATATGATGACATCTCCACAGATAGCGCCATTAATCTTCACATATAGTTGGCCAATTGAATTGACAGAAGTATTTTGAAGAATTAATTTTCCAGAATACCATGACCAAAATCAATTATGTAGTAAGTAAATTTGAAATTGGTATCTGTCACTGAGAGATTGTTAATTATTCATAAAGTGAACTGTTAGGAGGAATGTTCATATTGTTACAGAGAATATAATATTTTAAAGGATATAATATTTTAATTATTTTCAAGGATATGAAGGCAAATCATCAATGATAAACATTAAAATAATTCATAATTCTCAATGAATAAACATACTGATTGGGAATAAAACCTGAGAAAAAGTTGTTTGACCATCATCAACTAAAGATATCAATGTAGAGATTAGGCTAAAGTAAAAACAAATGATATTAAATTTTAGGAGCATGAGGACTGTTAAAAGTCAGTGAAGGGTGATCAACACATTGTTCAACAATGAGATCAGATAGGACAGTAAATTAGCAAAAAAATAAAGCAAAAGCAGATTAAATTGAATTCTATAAAGGAAGATAAACATGTGGTATTAAGAGCAAATGAGGATCCACCAGATACTATGGCAGGAAAAATTATAATGGAAATGAACGACACAGTCAATATGAACAAATATTTTCATCTAAAAGCACACATCAAAGTTGCTGGTGAACGCAGCAGGCCAGGCAGCATCTCTAGGAAGGGGTACGGTCGACGTTTCAGGCCAAGACCCTTTGTCAGGACTAACAGAAGGAAGAGTTAGTAAGAGATTTGAAAGTGGGAGGGGGAGGGGGAGATCCAAAATGATAGGAGAAGACAGGAGGAGGAGGGATGGAGCCAAGAGCTGGACAGGTGATTGGCAAAGGGGATATGAGAGGATCATGGGACAGGAGGCCCAGGGAGAAGGAAAAGGGGGGGGAACCCAGAGGATGGGCAAGGGGTATAGTCAGAGGGAGAAAAAGGAGAGAGAGAGAAAGTCCAAATCTCTTACTAACTCTTCCTTCAGTTAGTCCTGACGAAGGGTCTCGGCCCTGAAACGTCGACTGTACCTCTTCCTAGAGATGCTGCCTGGCCTGCTGCATTCACCAGCAACTTTGATGTGTATTGCTTGAATTTCCAGCATCTGCAGAATTCCTGTTGTTTGAAATATTTTCATCTGCCTGCATTTAGAAGAAAAAAGGTGTACATGATTAAACTAGAAGCCATGGACCCAAGGACAGAGAGCCACTTATTCATTGATAACTTCAGAATCAAAGTCAAAGTTTTGTGCATAAGTACATGTATGCACAGTTGCAGTGAAAAGCTTACTTGCAGCATCACAGGCACCGAGAATCATATTAATAGCATTCAGAGGGAAAAAAATTAAGAATGAAGTATACATAATTTTTTACAAGAAACAACAATATCTATCATTAAAGATCCTCCCCTTCCAGGCCATGCCATCTTCCTGTAGCTACCACTGGGCAGGAGGCACAAAAGCCTGAATCCCAGCTGCTTCCTTTCAACCATTCATGAACCATCAGCTACAACCTTTAATCAATACAGATTAGCACACTATGACCATTTTGATCACTTTGCACTAAAATGGAGGTTGCCAGAAGGTGAGGATCTTTGATAGTAGATATTGCCTATACAAAGTGCTGCAGAAATGAACATCTAAAGGCTTAGAAGTCTATTGGACTCAATGCTGTCAATCAAAAGAGTGGGAGAACAATTGGTGCAAGTACTGGTTTCAATTTCTAAAACTGGATGTTGTTGTGGTGGTGGGGGTGGTGAGGGGGAAAATACCTCACAGGAGCTAGCGTCAGGAGTCAGGTCTCTGGCACTGCAACCAGCTCTGGTGGTCAAAGGAAAATGGTGGAGTCAAGCAGGGCAATAGGGATTAGAGGGCTCGATTGTACAGGTGACTCTGTGGCTGCAGAAGAAATACCAGGATAGTGTGTTGCCTACTTAGTACCATGGTCAAGGGTGTCTCTGTATAGGTGCAAAACAATCTTGAGGAAGAGGGTGAACAGCTAGAGGTCATTGTGCATGTTTCTACCAATGGCATAGCTACAACAGGGATGGGGCCCTGCAGAATGAGTATGGGGAGTTCAGTGACAGGCAGGACCTCACAGATAGAGATCTCCAGATTATTCCCAGAAACAGATGCTAGTGAGGTGCGAAGTAGAAGGCTGGACTAGATTAATGAGTGGCTGAGGAGCTGGTGCAGGGGACAGGAATTCAGGATCTTGAACCATTGGGATCTCTTCTGGGGTGGAGGTGACCTGTACAAGGGGGGTAGGTTGCACTCGAATCAGAGAGAGGCCAATATGCTTGCTTGGGTAATATGCTTGAAGTTTGCTAGGGCTAAACGGGAGGGTTTAAACTAGGTTGGCGGAGGATGGAACTCTCAGCAGGAGCAAGTCATGAGATAAATCAGCAGCCAGTGAGAGCAAATTTAATAATCAGGTTAGCCCAGGCGCACTAAAGGGAGTGGAAGGAATATCCAGTTAAATTGCATTTTTTTTTCCAATGCATAAGGATTAACAAGTAAAATGGATGAACTCAGGGAACTGGAATTTTAAAAACAGAAACAGAAAGGCAGAACTGTCAGCACGATGTTCCAGGATACAAATGCTGGAGGTGTGAGAGTATAGGTAGGTGAGGAAGGGTTATTGCCTTATCAATAAGGGAGCATATAATAGCAGTGCTAAGAGATTACACCTTTTGAGGATCATTCAGAAATACCATTTGGGTTGAACTTAAATGGAAGATGGGCAGTGTCACAGATTCTTGGATCATTGGAACCTCTTCTGGGGAAGGGGTGACCTGTACAAGAAGGATGGTTTGCTCTTTTGGCCCAGTGGAAGTCCTAAGACTCATCACACTTGCAGAGTCTGCCTCCTCTTCATCACCCTTGGGCTCAGTGGCTACCCGCTCAGGTGCCAGATTCTCTGCGTGCCCTTTGTCCTGAACTCCAGGGCCATGTGGTCAAATTCAGAGCAGTGGAGATTTCTGGGGGGCCGTGAGGAATCCACTGGTACTACTGTATTCCCTGGTTTATGAGAGCTCGGCCGTGTGGGGAATGGAAAGCCAGAGATCCTGAATCTTGTGGTGGCCAGTATATCGTACAAACACTAATTGTCCTGGGCGCAACTCTACATCCATTGTGAGGTTCCCGGAGGGCAGAGACCAGGACTCTAATGTCTTTTCCATCTGTAACGCAGCCTGGCCATGGACCACGTTTAATCAGTCCTGATGCTGCTGGATCCACTCTCCCAAATTCAGCCCCCAGTGCAATGTCTAGGGCTCCGGCTAGAGGAGAAAATATGGAGAATACCCAGTGCTTTGATGCTCCATAGTGCCATAGGCAAAGACAACCTCAGGCACCTACTCCACTTATTTCTTCTCCTTCTGAGGGGAAAGGATGCAAAGGCAGTTGTGAAGTGTCTGGTTAAGCTATTCACATTGCCCATTGGCCCGGGGGTGATCTGGAGTTGTTCTGCTCTTCCAGATGCCATAGAGTTTACACAGGAACTGGATCACCTCAGCGTCAAAACACCTCCCTTGGTCTGAGTGTTTCCAAGTTGGCGCCTTGATCGCGTGTTGGCACTGTGACAGTAAACTTGGAGAATATATCTGTCAAAACCAGCACATTCTCCCGCCCATCTGACGATGGCTCAAGCACTGTGAAGTCCATTGCTACCACTTCCAATGGCCTGGATACAATCAAGTTGCCCATTGATGTTACTATTTTGGGCTGTGGGGCGTTGGACATGATGCATCTCTCACAGGACTTGCAGAACTCAACATCATGATACATGCCTGGCCAATAACATCGCCCACTCACCAACTTGAACATTCTTTCCACCCCCTGGTGTCCATGGCCCCATGCATTTTAGATTATGAAGACACGCAGTCCTCTTTTATTGTCATTTAGTAATGCATGCATTAAGAAATGATACAATATTTCCTCCAGTGTGATATCACAAAACACAGGACAGACCAAGTCTGAAAAAAACTAACAAAAACCACATAATTATAGCATATAGTTACAACAGTGCAACAATACCATAACTTGATGAAGAAGTCCATGAGCACAGTAAAAAGTTCAAACTCTCTCCAATGTCCCACATCTCACGCAGACGGGAGAAGGAGGAAAAACTCTCCCTGCCATACCCGACCACGGTCCGACTCTGAGTCATCCGAAAACTTCGAGCTCTGATCAGCTCTCCGACACTGAGTACTGAGCGCCATCTCTATCCGAACAATTCGACTTCCATCTCGGTTGCCAACAGCAGGCAAAGCCGGGGATTTTGAGGCCTACCCTCAGAAAGATTCCCGATCACGCAGTAACAACAGCAGCGAACGAGTGATTCATAAATTTTTCCAGATGTTCCTCTGTGCTTTCACATCCGTCTCCATCAAATCAGAATTGTCCACGGCCCCTATTTAACGGATACAATATCATTTTTCACCGGAGGGCTGCGCCCGCCGAATTTGGATTATTTGTTCCCACAGGGAGGTTAGGTGGATGAGTTGCTTCTGGCTGCCCTCTCTTCAGGTCTACAAAACCCCCACACAGTTCACCACTGCCGCAGCAGTTCCAGTGTTTGTGGCTCCTCCATCAGCTGCTCCTGTCTGCATGGTTGCTCCCCCTGGCCCAGTACTTCAGGAAGGAGGAGATAACTGGATCAGCCGTTGAAAAGTAGCCAGGGATTCTCTGCAGTAGGTAGGGAAGTTACTGGTGGCCTCAAAGCCTAAACCACTTGGTCATCACTTGCTCTTCATTGACTGCTATGAAACTATGGGCCAAGCAGGTGTAGTAATCCCCAGAAGGGTGGTCCGTGGCCAAACCTTCAGAAGGGTAGGTCTCGAGTGCTGCCTTGACAGGGCATCTGTGACTGCATTCTGATGGCCAGGGCGGAAAGTGATCTGAAAGTCAAATTGGGCAAGTTCTGCAACCCAGTGCTAGTATTGCAAGTGATCTGTTGATGGTAATTGATTAGTGATTTTTTTCAGACTGGCTTGGTTAAAATCCCCCAAGACAGTGGTGAAGGTATAAGGGTGTGCTGTTTTGTACATGTTGATCCCAATGCTCAGATCATCTAAAGCCTGATTGACATTGGCCTGAGGTGGAATATATACCGCTACCAAAATGATCCCAGAAATCTCCCACGGTAGGTAAAAAGGATGGCACTTAACTGCTAGATATTCCAGGTCTGGTGAGCAGAATTGGGATAGCACTGATATATTTGTACACCAAGTAAAGTTGATCATGAGGCATTCTCCTCCACCTCTGCTTTTGAGAGACTCTATAGATCTATCTTGACGATGTATAGTAAAACCGTCAATCAGAATCGCTGCATCCAGTACAGAAGGGGTTAACCAGGATTCCGTGAAACAAATGTCCCCCTGATTCAGCACCCTAGCTCTGAGGTCATTGATTGTATTCACCAGACACTGCACATTTGCTAGCAAGATGGTTGGTATTGGGAGTTTAAAACCCCATTTCCTTAAACGCACTTGTATCCCTGACCTACATGTTTCCTAAACGCACATGTTTCCTGCATGGAATCCAGCGAGGAGTCCATCCACAATCAGTGTAGTTTCCTTCAGTTTTAAGCAGCGATAGTTTGTTTAAATGCATTAAGGAATTTTTGTTGACTGTACAGACCTTGGAAGCAGTTGCGCCTTTTAGCTGTATCAAGCTGAAACAAGAATATTGAATCGTATCCATTGAGAGTTCTGCTGCTACACAAATCACCATGAGGCACCTTGGAAGAGGAAACAACACACTGGACCACTGTTACACCACCATCAGAATACCTACCATGCTTTTCCACACCCTCACTTCGGTAAGTCTAATCACCTGGCTGTACTTCTACTCCCTGAATTTAGGCAGAGACTGAAGTCTGCAGCACCAGTAGTAAGGACCAAGAAGGTATGGACAAAGGAAGCACAGGAGCACCTACAGGACTGCTTTGAATCAGTGGACTGGACTGTATTCAAGGATTCATTTTCGAATCCAGATGAGTATGCTGCAGTTGTTATCAACTTCATTAAAACCTGTGTGGATGAGTGTGTGCCTGCAAAGACTTGCTGTACATTCCCAAACCAAAAGCTGTAGATTTACTAAGAGGTACGTCATCTGCTGAAGGCCAGATCTGTGGCATTCAAGTCTGGCGACCCAGGTCTGTACCAGAAAACCAGGTATGATTTACGAAGGGCTATTTCAAGGGTGAAGAGACAATTTCGAATGAGATTGGAGGCAACATCGGACGTACGACAACTCTGGCAGGGTTTGCAAGACATTACTTCCTATAAAGCGAAACCCAATAGCATGAATGGCAGCGATGCTTCACTACCAGATGAACTCAACACCTTCTATGCCCACTTTGAAAGGGAGAACACAACTACAGCTGTGAAGATCCCTGCTTTACCTGATGACCCTGAGATCTCTGTCTCAGAGGCTGATGTTAGGCTGTCTCTAAAGAGAGTGACGCTCACAAGACGGAATACCTGGTAAGGCTCTGAAAACCTTTGCCAACCAACTGGTGGGAGTATTCAAGGATATTTTCAACCTCTTACTGCTATGGGAGAAAGTTCCCACTTGCTTCAAAAAGGCAACAATTATACCAGTGCCTAAGAAAAATAATGTGGGCTGCCTTACTGACTATTTCCTAGTAGTACTCACATCTACAGTGATGAAATGCTTTAAGAGGTTGGTCATGACTAGACTGAACTCCTGCCTCAGCAAGGATCTGGACCCATTGCAATTTGCTTATCACCACAATAGGTCAATGGCAGATGCAATCTCAATGGCTCTCTATGTGACCTTTGACCACCTGGATAAGACAAACAGCTATGTCAGGATGCTGTTCAATGACTGTATCTCAGCATTTAATACCATCATTCCCACGATCCTGATTGAGAAGTTACAGAACCTGGGCCTCTGTACCTCCCTCTGCAATTGGATCCTCGACTTCCTAACCAGGAAATCACAATCTGTGCGGATTGGTGATAACATTTCCTTGCTGATGATCAACACTGGCGCACTTCAGGGTTGTGTGCTTAGCCCACTGCTCTACTCTCTCTATAACCTTGACAGTGTGGCTAGGCATAGCTCAAATACCATCTATAAATTTGTTGATGATACAACCATTGTTGGTAGAATCGCAGATGGAGACGAGAGGTCATACAGGAGCGGGATATGCCAACTAGTGGAGTGGTGTCACAGTAACAACCTTGCACTCAACATCAGTAAGACGAAAGAGCTGATTGTGGACTTCAGGAAGGGTAAGACAAAGGAACACATACCAATCCTCATAGAGGGATCAGAAGTGGAGAGAGTGAGCAGTTTCAAGTTCCTGGGTGTCAAGATCTCTGAGGATCTAACCTGGTCCCAACATATTGATACAGTTATAAAGAAGGCAAGACAGTGACAATACTTTATTAGGAGTTTGAAGAGATTTGATATGTCAACAAATACATTCAAAAACTTCTATAGATGTACCATGGAGAGCATTCTGACAGGCTGCATCACTGTCTGCTATGTGGGAGCTATTGCACAGGACCAAAAGAAGCTGCAGAGGGTTGCAAATTTAATCGGCTCCATCTTGGTTGGATACTAGCCTACAAAGTACCCAGGGCATCTTCAAGGAGCGGTACCTTAGAAAGGCAGCATCCAGTATTAAGGACCTCCAGCACCCAGTGCATGCCCTTTTCTCACTGTTACCATCAGGGATGAGGTACAGAAGCCTGAAGGCACACACTCAGCAATTCAGGAACAGCTTCTTCCCCTCTGCCATCTGATTCCTAAATGGACATTGAATTCATGAACGATACCTTACTTTTTTAATATATATTATTTCTGTTTTTGCACAATTTTATTCTATTCAGTATAGAAAAACTGTAATTGATTTGCTTATTTATTTATTTATTTTCTTCTTCTTCTTCTTCTATACTATGTAGTGCATTGCTGCTAAGTTAACAAATTTCACGACACATACTGATGATAATAAAGCTGATTCTGATCCTTAAGGTCAGTAGATGGTACATTGGGTTGTCGTCTGTCAGGCCAGAAACTTATTGCCGAGCAATTACTCCCTGGACTTATCGGTGACTGCCCACTCAAGACCTAACAGCTCAAGTGTCATGACATTAGAATTTCCCATGTTCCTTTTCCGAGGCCCAACGCCCCCGCTGACACAGGCAACCTGCTTCCTCTGCCTGTCCACCTCCTGGGAAAGCACTGCCCCAAGATCTTGGTAGCTTGCATCAAATTCCAGCATATGCCAACACTGGAGCTGTGGCAAACTTCTCTTTCAGAGTCAGGAAAGCAGTCTCACATTCTGGATTCCACTGCTGACAAAACAGGTGGGCTGTCAAGTGGTGTCTGTTCTTCTCTGCAGAGGCCAAAGCAGAAAGAGCAGGAAAAGGGGCAGCAATAAATGCAAAGCTCCTTATGAACCTCCTGTAAAAGCTGGCAAAGCCTGGGAAAGACTGCTACTATGAAGAGTTCTCGGGCCTTCTCCACTCAGCCATGGCCTGAACCTTTCCAGGATCAGCTGATACCCCCTTGAAAGAGGTGACATGGCCCAGGTACGATGCTTCAGACATGAAGAAAGAAAACTTACTGATATTAACTTTATGGCTGTACTGCTCAGAGTGTGACAAAACCAGTTCAAGACAAAGGTGCTCTTCAAAGGTGGATGAGAAAACAACCACGTCATCAAGATAAAGCAACAGGGACTAGAAACGCTGGTCACCCAGGATGCGCTCCGTTAACCTTTGAAACGTCCTTGGAGCATTACACAGACTGAAAGCCATTCAACAGAATTCATACAGGCCAAATGGAGCACAAAATGCAGTTTTAGATCTATCTTTCTCCACAACTTCCACCTGATTTTAGCCACTGGCCAGTCCTGCCGAAGGGTTTCAGCCCGAAATATCAATGGTACTTTTTCTCCATAGCCTGGCCTGCTGAGTTCCTCCAGCATTTTGTGTATGTTGCTCAGATTTCCAGCATCTGCAGATTTTCTCTTGTTCAAGGGTAGAAAACCGTCTTGCACCACTTAATGAGTCTAGCAATTCTTCAATATGAGGGGAGAAGGCAGGTATCGTTCCTGATTATGGTGTTCAAACTCCTGTAGTCAACACACATCAGCATGTAGCTGAACTTCTTCCTAACTATCACCAAAGAGGAAGAGTAGAGGTTACTACTCTCTCTGATCACCCTGCTCTAGAAGTTTCTTAGTACAGTCTTTAACCTCTTCATACTGGCTAGGGGAATTCCCCCTATACCTCTGACAAATAGGATCATCATCAACTACAGGGATTTTATGTTGAATGATGTTCATGCACTCCAGATCATCTTCGGACTTAGCAAAAATATGAGCAAATTTGCACAGCAACTGCCTGATCCCCTGCTAATCCCCTGCACTACGGAACTGTAATGGAACGTGTATCAAGCTTCAAATTCCTTGGTGTCCACATTTCTGAGGATCTCACCTGATCCCTGAACTCCTCCATCCTGATCAAAAAGGCGCAACAGCACCTTTATTTCCTGCGGAGCATGAAGGAAGCTCACCTCTGTCCCAGGATACTGACGGACTTTTACCGTTGTACCATTGAGAGCATACTCACCAACTGCATCTCAGTGTGGTTTGGCAATTGTCCCATATCAGACCGCAAAGCACTCCAGCGTGTGGTGAAAACTGCCCAGCAGATTTTCGGCACTCAATTGCCCACTATTGAGAACATCTACCATAAACGCTGCCTGGGCAGGGTGAAAAGCATTATCAAGGATGCATCTCACCCTAACCATGGACTTTTTACTCTCCTCCCATCCGGGAGGCGCTACAGGAGCCTCCGCTCCCGCACCAGCAGGCACAATAAGAGCTTCTTCCCTGAGGCTGTGACCCTGCTGAACCTCTCATCACAGCGCTAAGCAGTATTGCACCCATATTGTACTGTCTCAGTACTTTTATATTTGTGTGCTGTAGCACTTACTTATTATATGCAGTTATTTTGTAAATAACACTATTCTTTGCATTTCTGGTCAGATGCTAAATGCATTTCTTTGGCTTTGTATCTGTACTCGGCACAATGACAATGAAGTTGAATCTAATCTAATCTAATACCTGCTTTTCCCTAAAGGCCACTTATTCTTCCAGTGGACATATATGCTCGAATCAGACATAATCCGCCTCCCCTGCGCCTATTTTGGCTGTAGAAAGTGATGCAAGACGTTTTTGAGGTTGCAGCTTTAACATCGGAGAAACTCACATTAATCACTGGAAGCAACACACATAAAATGCTGGAGAAACTCAGCAGGCCAGACAGCATCTAAGGAAAAGAGTACAGTTGGTGTCATGAGCCAAGACCTTTCATCAGGTCTCAGAACTTCATGAGTCCTGACGAAGGGTCTCAGCCTGAAACGTTGACTGTTTACTCTTTTCCATAGCTGCTGCTTGACCTGCTGAGTTCCTCCAGCATTTTGTGTGTGTTGCTTGGATTTCCAGCATCTACAGAATTTCTTGTTTGTTAATTACTGGAAGAGCTGGATGCCCATTCCTTACCCCTATACATGCACAGGAAACCACTGGACCCCCAGGCAAAGTGCCATCATTCACCCCTAAGGGTTCAACTAACACAGACGACTGACGAAGGGATTGATGGTAAAGTGCGGAGACTGGGACAAAGCAAAGTGATTCAGCAGGAACAGAAAAAGTGGCAATGGTAGTGGAAAAATCGTACTATCCACTGAGACAATCTGCTCGTGGAGCATGCCTGTAAAGCTGGAATGTCACTGGGATTCAAGATCTCACAACACTTCTTAATAACATTCATCCCTATGAAACCGGGCATAGCTTGCTTGCTGCATGGCTAGCAGAGTTTTTTCCAACCAACATCCCTCTCTTAGGTATGGTATGGCCCAATGTCACTGCAGCAATATCAAACTTAAAATAACTAAGATGCAGTAGGGGATATCTAAACCATTGGCTCCACTCAAAGAAAGCCATGCATGGTTGGCCAAAGCCCCACCCCATCCTGACTATAAGTGCTCCCTTTAAAACACTTCTGGTGACAGTAGAAATATTAGACCCTGCATCCAAAAAACACTGCAATTTTACTCCCCCCCCCCCCATAGAGATCTCTACAATTGGACTTTCTTCCAAAAGACATTCAAACAAGTCCTGACTAGCACAACATGCTTAAACAAGAGAAAATCTGCAGATGCTGAAATTCCAGGCAACACGCACAAAATGCCAGAGGGACTCAGTAGGCCAGGCGGCACCTATGGAAAAGAGTACAGTCGACATTTCGGGCTGTGACCCTTCATCAGGATTTCATTAGGAGTCCTGCTGAAGGGTCTCAGTCTGAAACATCAACTGTACTCTTTTCCATAGATGCTGCCTGGCCTTCTGAGTTCCTCCAGCATTGTTGTGTGTGTGTTGCAAACACTAGATGCTACCCACACACCTGACTGTACCTGGCTTGTGGCTTGCCCTGTCACCACAGTTTTAAGAGAGCTATAGGTAAGAATAAGTATGGACCTTGCGGGGAGTATTAAATTGGAGCAGGACAAATTATAAGAGCATTAGGCAGACACTAGAGAAAGTTAATTGGGAACAACTGTCTTTGGGAAAGTCTACATCTGACACGAGACAGTGTTTAAAAACCAGCTGCACAGAGTACAGGTCAGGGATGTTCCAGTAAGAAGGGAGGACAAGGATGGCAAGGTAAAAGAGAACTTTGGATGTCGAGAGGTGATGAATTTCGTCAAGCAGAGAAAAGTAAAGTACAGTATGTGAAGCTTAGGAAACTAGAATCAAACAGAGCCCTTGAGGATTATAAAGAGGCCAGAAAAGAACTCAGAAAGGGAATTAGGAAAGTCAGGAGGGGCTATGAAAAGTCCTTGGCAAGTAGGATTAGAGTCCCAAGGCAATCATAAGGAGCAAGGGGATATCTCAGAAGAAGGTAGGCCCACTGAAGGATAAAGTGCAGAATATTTACTTGGATACGAAGGATGCGAGTGACGTCCTTAATGAGTATTTTACATCAGTATTTACAAAGGAGAAGAATGTAGAGTATAGGGAGATCTATGGTAGGGAAGTTACTGGAGAGAATTCTTAAGGACAGGATTTATGAACATCTCGAAAATGATGGCAAATAAGGGAGAATCAGCATTGCTTTGTGCGGGGCAAGTCATGCCTTACTAACTTGATTGATTTTTTTGATGAGGTGATGAGGGTTCTTGATGAAGGTAGAGCTGTGGACTTTAGTAAGGCATTTGACAAGGTCCCTTATGGGAGGCTCATACAGAAGATAAAGCTGCATGGGATCAATGATGAATTGGCCGTTTGGATTCAGATCTGACTCGCCCATACAAGACAGCTGGTGGTGGCTGTGATTAGTGGGATTGCGCAGGAGTATGTACTGGGACCTCTGCTGTTTATGATGTTTATAAATAACCTAGATGAAAATGTAGATTGGGGGGGGTGTCAGTAAGTTCACTAATGTCACCAACTGAAGCGTTGCATAATATTGATACATCAGGATAGCAGGAGGTTATGCTGATGTTGAAAGAAAGCCCCAGTACTCGAGCAATCTCTCTGTCTCTGTCTCTCTCTTGTCCTCGAATCGGGGAACGGACAAGTGACATGGCAGATTGTAACATCGAAACAGCAAGCTGCTGGTCTTCTCTCTCATTGTTACAGGAGTGATATCTCTCTCTCCATTGCTAGTGAGACATAGAGCCCATCCGAGATGTTGAGGTGTTGGGATGGACAGTAGTTTTTGATGGCCTCTAGATCATGGTCTCTACAGGAGCTTTGCTGTTACTGCCTGGTAGGTGTGGAGAGGGGGGCTGATGCTTTCGCTGGAGTGAGTAGGGGGAGGGTGGAAGATTGATGCTTTTGCTACTGCTTGTGTTTAGGAGGGGTCTTTGGAGTTTTAACGTTTTCTGTTATTCATTCTTTGGGCTTATTTCTGTTTCATGGATGTCTGCAAAGAATAAGAATTTCAGGTTGTATTCTGTATACATTCTCTGATATTAAATTGAACCATTAACCATTGATAATGAGGTTGGTTCTGTTGTGCATTGTGTATAAGTCTAGCAAAGAATAAAGCAGAATATACAGTAAATCAGTCGCAGATAGGGGCAAAGAAATGGCAGGTGGGGTTTAACCTGGCTAAATGTGAGGTGTTCCACCACAGTCGATCAAATACAAAGGGACAATACACTGTTAAGGGCAAGACTTTGTTGATCAGCAAAGGAATCTCCCGGTCCAAGATTATCGCTCCTTAAAAGTGGCTACACGGATTGATAGGGTGGTTAAAAAGGCATATGGTTTGCTTGCCTTTATTCGTAGAAGCATTGAAATCCAAAGTGAAAGTACATTTATTATCAAAGTATGTATAAATTATACAACCTTGAGATTTGTCTGTTTATAGGCAGCCACAAAACAAGAAAACCCAGAAGAACCCAATTTTAAAAAAAAGACCAACACCCAATACAGAGAGAGAGGGGAGAAAAAACCACAAAACATGCAAATAATGAAAACAAGCAGCAGCATTTGGAACCAGATTGAATCCTTAGACCCAGAGCCCAGTGCAGCCGGGGTAAGCCCATAGCCACTGTCTCAGTTCATCATGTAGTGTGGCAAATCGCCGCAAAGCTCACTGACATGAAATAAATAGCAGCCGGAGTAGTCTCAGAGCCCCAGCTCTGCGGAGAGCAGAGTAAACATCATGGAAGGGCAAGCAGGATCAGCCCGATCCTTTTCTCCGGTCCCAACACTCTGCCTTATTGGTCTATCTGGGCCGGCGTTTAAATCATCCAAACATCGGGTTGTCCCTGCACTAGGATCCAGGCCCCACTGCAGCGATACGCTCTGGGCCTAGGCTGCACAACCCATCTCGTGACCTCAGCTGCACTCGACCTTTCCAAATCGGCTCAATCCAACCTCACTGCCAGTTGGGGCGGATGGGCTCCGAAACCCCTCTGCACTGACTCCTCTCTGACTTGCTCACTCCAACTCTATCTCCGTCTCGAACGTGGCTCGACCTCACTTCTTGTCGAACGTGCCACGCTCCTTCTTTGCATCGCACCCACACGGCTCGA